>NC_073254.2:37714375-39188750 GCF_029289425.2 Pan paniscus
TAGAATAATACTTACCAAGTCTCTTTTTTCAGAGCCTTAGAAACCTTCACAACTTCCTGAAACACCTCCCCTTCCTCCCGGCTGTCAAGGGAAGAGCAAACTAGTAGGGTTCTATTTCCCCTCCTGATACTAGCTATGACCATTTTGCTTTTTTTCTATCATATTTTAGGGGTTTTAAATATATACATAATATTTTGTCTTAAAAAAGAGGCACTACTTCCCAGCACTTTATCGCATGCATTATCTAAAAATCTCTATCCTGGGCAGAGCTAATTGTAGGCAGCTCTAGATGTTGCTTCCTAGCAGGCTGTTTCAAAATGTAAATGTTTGTCTTGACTCAGTCTTTGCCTATGGTTATAGTGAGACCTCATTCAAAAGTGAACAATTATTCAATCTCAGCATTCATAGCAACAATCGCTTTGATAGCTTTTGCCTCATTATGTTCCCACTATGTTCCATTATTAAGCAGAATAGTTTAAATGAAGAAATGATTACAGCAAGGGAAATGGCTTTTCAGTAGTATTGGCTTTATAAGTTCCTTGGTCTTCTAGCTTTATATGAATATTTTATCTATTAAAAGATATATCAACCCAGGCAGACTTCTTGAACTATCTAAAAATGAAATTAATATGTTGTCTTTCAGATTTTCGCATTACCAGTACTTAAACGGGAAATCCACTTACATAATTTTATGCAAAAGAAAGGTAGTCTTTCTACTGCTGATGCAAAGTGGCACTTCTATGTAGCTTGACTATACATTCTAGGCCAATCAGTCTCATAAATTTTACATGTGCATTCTAGATATTATGTTGCTTTGGGATATCTGTTCCTGTTGTCACTGAGTACCTAGATTAGTATGAATTACCTACAAAACTTGACAACAGGACCACAGTCTTCTTTCATCTGAAATTAGTCTTCCTTGGATGTATATGCTAGCCAATATTCATAGAGTAACCTCTGTGCAGTTTTGGCAACATTATGTAGAGAAAAAGTACCTGTATCCCCATGGTAAATTACTTCAGGCAATTGGCATAGCCTCTAGAATAAAAACTGAACTTAGTAACAATATATAGGAGGTTATCTGTAATCGGGACCCACGATGCCCTTGATCAGCCTCACACCCCTGACACTCTTGGTCACTACTTAAAGGTAAGCCCTGTATTGGGTCACAAATACCCTCATGTTCTCTTTTTTACATGACGATCTAACCTTGGCCTCCCTTTACTTTTCATTTCACTATGTCCTTCTTTCCTAATATTTTACTTCTAGAACTCTTATTTCCTCATAAAAAGTACCACTACTATATTCATCAATTAAAAATGTATATCTCATATATCCTGGCTTTAACTGACACATGGCCCTGTCAATTTCAATATCGAGTCAAGGCATATGCTTCCTTTATACTCATTAACACTTGGTTAAAGAGGTTGGTTCTGTCCATCTTGACCCTAAGACTCTATTCAGATCTTCACTACTTTTAATAAAATACCAGTCAATGTCTGCCAGCCCCCAACTGTGCTTCCCACATTTGTGCAATAAAGAAGCAACTTTATTTGGACCCCATGAGTTTCCTTTTCACATTTGATCGAATTAGGGGAGGCTATCTGCTCCAAGAATAGTCTGTTTATGAGTTGGCAGAGACCAAAGATATGTACTACAATAGATAAATAAGATAGGCCAATCTAATTCACCCTCTAAATAATTTGGATGATTCAGAGAAATTGCTCATCCAAAGGCTAAGAAGGCAATCTAAAATGCCTATCCCTGAAAATCCCTGATTCTAAAAATCAGGAATTTAAAAGAAAAGTTGTGAGCTTTGAAAGTTATGCTTTTGTCTTACTATCAGCACAGGAGCAGTGGAAGAAGGAAAGAAAGATGAAGCTAAATAGGTTGATTAACGTGAAAGAGAACTATGTCTACAGAAGACAAGTTTGAGAGTTTGGAGGATTTGCAAGGCAGATGTGTAGGGAAAAAGGAGACCTTGAAGTCAAAGCTAGATAAAAACAAAAGTATAATGAAGTGCTTGCAGGTCTAGCTACTCTTGAAGAGAGTATGAGAAAGGGGTGAGTTTATCTGGTTGTTATTAAATCAGGAATCGTGACTGGGACTTTAAAGAAATGTCTCTAGAGGGAAAGAGACAAAAATCTCCAAGAGTAAGCCAGAGTGACTCCTTGAAGGGAACCTGAATACAAAAACAATTGAAAGCCATTCACTTAAGTAACCCAAAATTAGAGCTTTCAGGAAATTACCCCTTGAAGACCGAGGACCTCTTCCAAGTGGTTACATAACATTTGGGATGATTTGGGAGATAAAGACTGGAAGACTAACACAGAATTATTAAAGTATTAATTTGTGATTTCAAATATTGCATATGAGGAAGTAACTACTGCCCTAGTTGAATACACCCTGGAAATGTATGTAATCAGGGTTATAAGACATAGGGATGATTAGACACATTTTTTGAAAGTGAGGAAGATGGTCAATGTTAGATTGAATCCAGCCCTGTTTGAATGTTAACTTAATGGCTATCGTATTTATGGGATGTTCATTCAATTGTTGGTCTTTGTGTACTAGTACATATAAAATATTGATCAAGATGACTGTTATATATACAGGAGTCCTACTTCCAAGAAGGAAAAAGTGAAAGAGAGGTGTGCAAAAAACAAGTAGAGCAGGCTTTGAAAACTTTCTTTTAAAACCTCTTTGAATTTCTACCCTATAATATATGCATATTATAGGTCTCTTTTTAGCTAGAACTAGGGCTAATGGCGAGTCTCTCTGTGAGAGAGTTCAAGAAGTAAATAGTTTAGCAAAATTAGGGTTCTGTTAATAAGTTAGATTAAAATAATGGATATTGTAACAGAGAACACATTGCATGAACAATTAACGCTTTTAGCAAAATTGGAACTCACTTATTCCCAATCTCTCACTATAAAGAATGACACAAGACAAAGTTTAGAAGAATAAGTTAGCCAAAGAAATGTTAAGGCAAGAAGACAAAGAGAAAGAAAAAACAAGGAGTCATTCAGACGTGCCAGTGCTGCATGAGGTCAAGAAGTTAAGTTTCACTGTCGGCAATCCAGCTGAGCTTCCTCAATAAACCATTGAAGGAGCTATGTGCCTCCCAAACAAGATCCTTCTCAAAATCTAAAACATTAAAATCCTTAAGTGAAGATAATATCTTAAAGTGCAGATAGCTGAGTTATTGGTAGCTACTATATCTCTAGGGAGACAGGTTTCATATACATCAACAGCAGCTTCCTTTAAGTAATTTGCTGCGTATGATTTTCCAGTTGCAAGACTAGGGGACTCTACCTTACAGGCCCAAAGTAATTGTATTGCAAGAGATAATGGCTACAAGAAGCTATGGCAGAACTGAAGTAAGAATGCCTTCTAATGGAGAAGTATGTGTGTCTGTGTGTGCGTGTGCGTGTGTGTGTGTGTGTGTGTGTGTGTGATTGGGGGGCAGGATGGCCACATATATTCCACTCTCAGTGTAGCACCAGGACATTGGCTACTCAGTGTTCACAGAAAAACTAGAAATTAAGACATTTTTAATGTGCTGGATAAAAATAAGCCCTGAAGAATGGGCCTGCCATCACTACAGATTTTGAACACCCCGAGATAGCAGGATTATTCTAATGCTACATACTGGGAGAGATTTTTTCTTCAACCTAGAGAATTTAAATTGTACTGTAATTAATTCCATGGTGAGATATTTCCCCTTACTGAATTTTAATTTATATATCTTGAAGGATATATACTCCTGAGATAGAATGATTGACAAGCTGGTAAGCCTGAAACAAAGGTTTTTCTTGATTCTGTCTATTCTCCATTGCTCAGATATTATTGAGTCTTAAGCCAGAGTAATATGGGTCTACTTTGTGTTTTTTGGAAACTTCTTTTTGCTTGTTGTAACTACAATCTGGGAATTGCTTTATTGTCTTCATTTTGTAAATGTGCAACTTAATGCTAATACATTCCTTTGTTCCTAATGTATACTTTAGACTTTCTACAAATAGAGACACAGGATAAACTTAGCAGGGGTAATCTGATTTCAGGGACATTGACAGAACTTCATCCCTTTCAGTGAGAGGCAGGTTGAAGCTGTTGAACTTTGATCAGGGATCTGATTTACAGTCCTGCTCTCCAGCTGAGAATTAGCAGGATTAAAAAACAAAACAAAACAATGAAGATTTCTGACTTCAGCTTCAAGGTTTTGGACTTTCCTTGAACCTAATATGTAAAGGCAAGACAATTTCATCTTTGGAATTTATTTTATTTGAGTAGAAACTTAAGAATATGGGTCTTTGATTTCTGTGGACTTAGATTGGCAAGGATCTCATTTGTGACATTTTAGTTTCTCCTCAGAGATATGATGATGAGTGTTTATATTTAAATCAGGGATACCTCTATATTGTTGACATTAGAATGTTTTTATGCTGTCACTTAATTTAACAGCATAACTTATGGTGAGGTATCTTATGCAAAGTGTCCAGGTGTACTTTGAGAATAAGTAAAATGAGAATAAGGAACACTTTTTTGCCTTAGGGAACAGTAGGCTCTTCCTGTGTAATACTGACCCATTTCAGAGCCTGTGGAGGTAAACGTTAAACACCTTCTGGGAGAAGAAGGAAACCCAAAGCAGGATTAGTGGCCGTTTGGGGAATGGCTCATGAAGTATGAGTGGGCTGTCTTCATAGAATGCTTCTTGCCTCTTCTGAGAGAGATAGCCACAGAGCCAGTGGAATACAGACCCAAGGGCTAAGTGCAATGAATTAAGCAAACAAGGAGCTGAAATGTAATTAGGGGAGTTTCTCATTTCCTGACCTCGTTTTTCTATTTGGGAGGACTTCTTCTATAGTGACACACTTGACACTCCCTCCTCTCCCTTTCTTATTCATTCATCCTTCATTAGAGAACTAATTTATATATTTAGGGAGTTTAAAGAAACATCTGGGCATGACTAGTCCATCTTCTAGTGGGTTGGAGAACAACCTCTCCAAAGCTCATGTCCACCTGGAACATTAGAATCTGACCTTGTTTGGAAATGGGGTCGTTACAGTTGTAATTAGTTAAGACAAAGCCACACTAGATTAGAATAGGCCCTAAATCCAATGACCAGTGTCCTTATAGGAAAAAGGACACATGGAGACAACAGGGGAAAGGCCATATAATGACAGAGGCAGAGTTTGGAGCAATGCAGCTACAAGCCAAGGAATGTCAACGATTGCCTTGCTGTGAGCCACCAGAAGCTAGAAAAATGTAAGAAAGGATTCTTTCCCCCAGCTTTCAGAGACAGTATGATCCTTTGACACCTTAACTTTGAATTTCTAGCCTACGGAAGAGAACACATTTCTGTTGTTTAAGCCACCAAGTTTGTGGCAACTTATTATGGTAGCTTCAGGAAACAGTTCCTGTTTTTCTTTTTTGGAGCCAGGTCTGTCTGCAAGAGGCATGCATTCTGGTCTCCTTTCTGCCACGTGGTCATCTACCTGTGTCAGTGATGGGTGTTGAATCTTTGTAATTCAGGAGTATAACACTGATGAGTTCTTTAAAATGCAAATCAAATACATGATTTCCGTTTGTCTTAGTGACAAAGTTGAGATTTTGATCTTCTTTGATATGATCCACATTTATCTCACAGTTGATTCCTGATTCAAGAGGGAATGAAGAATGTTATTTACTATTCTCAGCAAAACTCCCAAACTGTCAGCAGGGTTGGTTTCTGGTGAGGCCTCTTTTTCTGGCTTGTAGATGGCTGCCTACTTACTGTGTCCTCAATTGCCTTTCTCTGGGTACCCACAGAGAGACAGAGACAGAGATAGAGATAGAGAGAGAGAGAGATCTGATGTCTCTTCCTCTTCCTAAAAGGAAACCAGTCCTATTAGATCAAGGCCCACCCTTCTGTCCTCATTTAACCTCAATTACTACCACAAAAGCCCTATCTCCGAACACAGTCACATTGGGGGTTAAAGCTTCAGTACATGAATTTGGGGAAACACAATTCAGTCCATAACAATTCCCATTATTTCCATCTTCTGAAATTCATTTCCAAACACAGCAGGATGTTCAGGGACACAATAATTATTTTACTTATCCTTTACACTCTCCCAAACCTCTTAATGACCTTTCTCCCCCAGCCTCCGTTGAGGTCTTCTTTAGTGTCTCTTGGTAGACAACCCCATTCTTTTCTATTCTTTTTTAAAGAAATTGAAGTCATTATTTGTGCCTCGACAGCCTGACAGATGTCTAAAGCTTGCCCCTGACTATCTCTGAAACCTAAACTCTTGACTTCACCTATCCTGTAACATACATTAGAAAACACCATTTTCTTCTAGTTTTTAAATATATTTCATTGTTTTTTTTCTTACATCTAGTCATTTTCATTGCTGTCTCCTTTTCTAGAATGTCCCTCACTTCCTTTTACTTTTCAATGGAGGTGCATAACTGTATCCACTATAATTTTTGTTTTTTTAAACAAGAAAGTTCTATAATGTACTATCCTTGCAAAACTTCATTAAAATGCAACCTAATTAGTTTAATTAACTTTAATAGAGGTTCAATAATTAATTTCCAAAAACATAATAGTTAACATTTACTATATGAAAACATTTAATAAGCAATAGCAAGGCTTTCAATATAAATAAACTATTTTCATAATAAAGTGAATATATTTTCTAATAATGCTGAACAGAAAAGTATGACCTAAAAGAAAGCCTAAACTTTGGCTATTTGCTCATTATAATTTGTGTTTTTGTTCTGTCTTTACAACTGATGGGATTATACAGTAGTGCCCTTTTAATATTTACAATTTGATGAATTTGTAAGGGAAAAGTGGTTAAATTTTATAGATTTTAGAAAAAAAGAATAAATTAATGCTTTCAGCAGTTCCGTTACCAAACATGCTGCATTTCCCTCTTCTAATTGCCATAACTTAAACCCTGGCTAGGGACAGAGTAACACATGAACCATTTCAATAACACTTCGAGGCAATACCATTTAAACAGCTTATAAATTCCACCTTATATTTGCTAAGAGTGTAATGTAAAGTGAGACACTTAATCTTGGCTGAATATCAGGGAAAAGGATACAAAGGTGGTTATCCCAATTATGCTATTGCTGTCCATTTGCTTTGACCTAAAATGGTTTCATTTATGAGAGACAAACAGAGAAAGTTAGAATTAAAATAATACCTAGATAGATGCTCCTATTTAAAGCAGAGAAATCACTGCTTAAAAACTTTGTAATATACAACTGAAAGAAAATAATTTCTGTAAAGAAAATCCATTTTCAAAAACAGATGTATTTTTAAATATGAGTATTATCTGCAAAAGGGAGGCACCACCATGAGCCTGTGTCAGGTTCATTCTTACTAATGTTTATTACAAACAAGGCTTGACTGCCAGGTGACCTAACAGGGATTGACTGTTTAGTGTCTTCTAAGTGAAGGCCCAGAAATGTGCACTAAGAAAATGACAGGGATAATGAGATGAGTAAACTGTTTGGAGATCTGAAAGCAGGATAATTTTATTATGCCCGAAATAGTTACATCATATATCAAAATGAAGAATATTAGCTGACTGGGGCAAATCATCTAGGAAAACCACAGGAAATGAAAACATCCGAATTGCTGATCAGAAATCATACACAAAGGATTTAAGAGGATTTCTGTGAAAGACAGCTGAAAATAGTACACAACGATGGCTAAGCTATAAGAACTGGAAGACAACAATCAGGCCTCAAAGTTCTATCATATTACTTACAAGATTTAGGTTTCTTGTCAAGTTAATAAGTTAGTTTCTCCACCTCTACCACTGAGAAGATAGACAGATAGCCACTGTTATTGATATTCTTGCGATTAAATGAGATATATGTAAAACACTTAGCACAGTATCTGGTACATAGAAATGGTCAATAAATATTATAAAATATATATCCATTACTACTATTATTAGCATACAGAGTCTTAAATCAGGTTGCTACTCAGACAGCAGTTTGAGATACATATAAAAATATTTTTTTGGTGACTAAGAGAGCTACACAGTACAATTGTGTATGAAATCTAGAGAGAAGTCAAGTGGAAAATCAATAATTAAAAAACAACATAAAATCCTGGCCGAAATGTAAAATTTATTGAATTGTAATGAAGAGGCTGTGTTCCATAAACTACCTGTATGAATAGAACATGTGTACCTGTGGCCTCAATGTAAGGTCTATTGTTTGTGTGCTGCAAATCATGAATCACATGCTGTGCAAAAGAGTTCAAGAAAATTAAGTGGAAGAGACAAAATCCTAACACTATGAGCTTTGGTATAAAAATAGTTTAATTGTTGTAGTTACATAAGCACGAGAGAACCTTATCATTTAGCCCTATAGTCATTTTATTCCATGCTATCAAACCTATGATGACTTCAGGACAAATATTACCCAATTCTTTGTAATCAGATTATTTTTGTTGCTAAAAATAATAACACCTGCAAAAATATGAACAGAGACTATTATGATCAGGTTAAAATAATGTTGAAATTTTTATGGGATCCACTCACTACTCTCAGATCCTGGAGAGAAGTATCACAATTACCTGGTCTTGCCTCAGTCCTGTAGGATACTAACTCTCTTGTCAGCACCATGTAAAAAGTGGCCATTAACTCTGTTTCTTTGCTCACAATCCTGACGTGAGTCCCTTCACTGACCCAATTCCTACTCCCTGCAATTTTCTGATCTGTTCCTCGTTATTCTTGTTTCTGAACTTGAGACTCACTTTCCAGTTATAACTTCACTTTTTTCCCTAATTTAAATTCAGCATCACTGCCAATAGTGCCCTTTTGTTTTGTCCTTTTCCAGGAGCTGAGTTTCTCCTTTGTCTCAGCTGCCATCAGCTGCCATGAGACAGTGAGATGCCAGACCCCTCATCTATCATGATTGCTTCCTTAACTCTCCATAGTTCCTATTTTCTTGGCTTCCCTGGCTACAAGAACCTCCCAATTTTAGTCAGTAGTGGAGATGGATTTTAGACTGCTCTCCCATTCTCCCAGCTGCAGCACCCAAGTAAAGCCTTCCCTGGCAATACTCATTGTCTCAGTGATAGGCATTCTTTGCTGTGAGCAGCAGGACCTAGACTGAACCCCTGGCATTTCAGTAGCAAAACTTCATAGAATTCCTTCCTGAGAATTTGAGGTAAGATGCAGAAGGTAAGCATGGGGAAATAAAAGCATATCTCAGACCAACTAGGAGCATCAGTGTCATCATGACACCCCTTCTGGATCATTTGAATTCATACCTTCCAGTAAAGCTATTGTTTTATCCCAGATTCCTGCCAGCCAGTTATCTCAGCCTTGGCTCATACTTACAATGATTATTTTCTTAGCTTAAAATTATTCCTTCACATTCACTGTGAAAGAAATGACAGTGGAAAGGAAAGGGAATGGACATCATGTTTGAATTCTAAGACACTATCAATGTAAGAATGTGAGAAGCTGCATTAATTTAATATTAGCTTTATGGGGGAGAAACTTATAGGACACATCTTTATCACAGAAGGTTTAAGTGTAAAAATATTTCTGAATGAACAAAATTTGGTAATAGCTATAGACTGTAAGTTTTATTGAATCAGGTACTGTGCTAGACACAGATTGCATGCACTAACTAATTTATTTCCCTCAATAGTCCTGTGTTACATTTAATTTTACCCATCCTGCAACTGAGGAAACTTTATTATACCCAGTGAGCTTTCTCAAGGTTACAGGGCTAGTAAGTGAAGAATAGTCTATGTGTTTTAGACTCATATGCCAAGCTTGTGATTTTTCTCCTGGTGCTGTGGTATATGAAACATTCCACCTATTAATCTCAAGAGCACTGGATGAGATAGGCGTTTAAATGACCTCCTAAAATGTAACCATCATCTTCCTCAGTAACTCATTCTCAAGATTACACAGCACCACTGCTGGGATCATTTTATCCTCAGAATTTGAAGCTAACATCCCAAACACCACATTTTATTTGTTTACTTCTCACATTTTTTTTAATCTTAGTAAATGCTTTCCTCCTCTCCAAATCTCTTCAAACTTTTTTTTGTCTTTTCCTCTGTAAGTCCCACGTGCATCTTCACTTTCTTTCTGCTGAACTTGACTCCTGTGACCCATCTCCATATATGCTCTTTCACCAGCAAACTTGGCTCCCTCATCCCCTTGTCCCTCTCTTGATAATTCCCAACTTAGAATCAATCCAATCATTTCTTGCTCTGCCAAGCACTGTGTTCAAAAAACCATACAACTATTCCAAATGCATCTAATACAAATATGTAGTGTCCAACATAACTAGTTTCCCAGCACTGCTGAGAACCTGGTTTACACTTTCCCTGGATACCTTCCTTTCTCATGTCTAACCGTGGTTCCTCCAGACTCTCAGTATTCTCATTAAGTTGCTTACTCCCAGCCTGCCTCATTCTTAGATGATCAAGACTTTTCTACCAGAAAGGCAGAAGACTGAAGGCCCTCCATTTCAAAGCTCATCCTCCCTCATGTACATATATCATTTTCCCCAGATATCTGTAGCACTCACTCCTTCAACACTTTAAAGACCTGACTTCACTGGTAACTTTTATTTTTTTTCAATTCCAACCCTCCTATTTAATTAAAAGCATCCTCTTCCACTGCTGACTTGGTCCTCCTGATTCCTTTTGATCACTTTCCACATGACGTTTTCAACATACTGTCCAATTTATTTATAATGTTCTACCCCCAGGTAGAATGTAAGCTCAACCGGGAGCTTTGTCTATTTTGTAAGCAGATGTATTACAAGCACCTGGCTCCTGGTAGGTACCAATAAATATTTGTTAAATGAATGAATAAATATGCACAAGTGTTTTGATTGCTTGTTTTCTTCCCTGTCCTTTCAGAGGAAGAGGTTCCTCAACCCACCTCTAGATAAGACTGATTATGACATCAGCTACTGGGAAAGGTGAGATAAATTGCCTCTTTACATCTGAATTGTGATTTTTCATAATGATGTTAAGATTGCATACTTGAAGCCTAGTATGAGAACGCTTTCTTATGCCTTCTTCTACCAAACTACCTCAAGGACAGGGAATGCAGTGTGGAGACCCCCTTATCTCCTTTTATCTCTCAATATATTTGGACAGAACACATATCACTGCTGTGCACCATCTTTATCAGTAAATATACTTCCCAAACAAATGCCCTCCAGGTTGATGCAAAGGGACTGATTTCTGCTGTATTTCATTTTCTTTCACAGCTTTGCAAAGATTTTTTTTTTGTCACTGAGACTGGATTTTGTGCAGATTACAGTCTACCAGAGACTTCACTGAAAGCAGCAAGTATATTTCTCTTTGGAACGCGAGTTGAACCTGAGTCATGGTCCCTAGAGAACAAGAAAAGTTGAGTGTAGAGTTGTAATAGAATCGACTATACCCTTTGGCTGAAAGCCGTTTGCCCAGAATCCACAGCCTACTTACTGGAATACGCAATGTAAACAACGGCTATTTAACAATTGCCTGGGATAAAACACAACTGCAAGAAATTCTTTGTCTAATAGATTATATTTCTAAATGCTGGATTTCCAAGGTTTATCAAGAAACCCTTCTTAGAAGATTCATTGCATTTACTCTCAGTGCCTATGTCCCACAGAACAAATACATATTCTCTTAATGTTTAAAAATACTATTACTGACATTCTTCCCAATGTACTCTTGATGCAGAATAGCAGTTCCTTTGAGCTATAGTAGCAAGTGATTCTCATGACTCAGCCTCCCAAGTAGGTGGAATTACAGGCGTGAGCCACCACACCTGGCTTACTTTTGTTTTTTTAGTACAACCGGAGTTTCACCATATTGGCCAGAGTGGTATCAAACTCTCGACCTCAGATGATCTGCCTACCCAGGCCTCTCAAAGCGCTGGGATTACAGGCATTAGCCACTGTGCCCAGCCTCCAATTACTCTTAATTTCTTAGCTCTCTTGAATGGCTTCACCTCCTTCCTTATCAAATATCAATTACGATAGTTTTGTTTAATTTACTCTTGTGGTTATCTTTCATTCATAGCTTGATTTTTATTTGTACCTGGGGTTGGCTTCATTTTGTCTATGTCAAAACACCTTTTTGATGTTTAAGTAAAATATTGCATGAAATAGAAACTTGATTGTGCTTTTATGATACTACTCTAATTTTTTAAGAGTGATAATTCAATTTCTGCAAACTTTATACATTGTTTGAATGGAATAACTGTCATCTGTTTGTTTGCTATGAGGTGGGGATTGAGACAATTTATGATTAAATAAATTAGGTGTGGAATTGCTTTCTCTATTGTTCCTGCCAAAGGAGCTCCCTTTTTTCACTCTTTAAATAAACTATTGGATTAGAGATCCCACTTCACTCAGGTTCTGACAAGGATGAACAAGCTGTCAGTCTCCAAATTACAAATGGATTGTATCACTAAAATGCATTTTTTATCTGCTTTTGGTTTTGTGAATCCCTAATAAGTTTTACTTGGCAATGATATTCTATACAAGTTAATATAAACCCCAAATTTTTCATGTGAGGAATGAATTGTGGGGGATATTTCAGGCTTTTTGCTATTTCGTATTTCTTATTTTTTTCAGATTTTCTCTTCTATTTTTATTACACTTTCTCTTTGACATTTCTGAGGCTTTCTGTCCTTTGATTTCTCCAATTACTTCTTTTTTTAAATTTCTTTTCTTTCCTTTTTTTTTTTTTTTTTTGAGGCAGACTCACTCTATTGACCAGGCTGGTGTACGGTAGCATGATCTCAGCTCACTGCAACCTCTGCCTCCTGGGTAGCTATAGTAGCAAGTGATTCTCGTGCCTCAGCCTCTCAAGTAGATGGGGATTACAGGCATGAGCCACCAACCCAGCTTATTTTTGTATTTTTAGTAGAGCCGGAGTTTCACCATGTTGTCCAGGCTGGTCTTGAACTCCTGACCTCGGGTGATCTGCCCACCCCGGCCTCCCAAAGTGCTGGGATTACAGGCTTTAGCCACTGTGCCCAGCCTCCAATTACTCTTAATCTCTTAGCTCTCTTGCATGGCTTCGCCTCCTTCCTTAGCAAATATCAAACCATTTTTCCATCAACTCCACACTCATCACAATATCAGCTTTTTTACTTTCTGCTACAAACATCTATGAAGTCATCATTTCTGCATCCTCTGCTCTGGCATATTTATGATCTGGGTCTTCACTTGAATAGGCAACAGTCTTTGGTAATCCTCTTTCAACCTTTCACAATTTTCTTTAGTTCTTCTGACTCATTCTCACTCCCATTCTTTCACTCTCAGAAGGAAATTTTTACTTTTTCCTTACAGAAAAATTAGAAACAACTGTCCTACATTCCCTAAATTTGCCATGTATGTAAACATTTGTCCTTACCTTACCTTATTTATACCTCTTTCAGAGGAAAAGTTGTTTTTTCTTGAAGTGAGTTTAATCCTCCCATCTAGTCTTTGTATTTTTCCTTCACCCTTCCTAAACATCTTTCTTCAACACTAATCCTTTCTCATAGGTTTCATCCACTTATTCTCCATTGGCCCTTTTAAAATATGTATTTGAAAGTACGCTCCTTGGCAGTTTATGGCAGCATAATTTAACAATATGTATTTGAAACATTTTCTCATGTTGATTTTTAAACAAATAAAAGAATTTCTCAGCTTTTTCTCTCCTTTCCCATTTTTACATCTCAGCCAGGCCTCTAAAAGATTGGTCCAGTGATGGAAGAGCTCCAGAAGTCAAGGTCCAGGATGTGACCACGAAGACTGAACAATGTGACCCATCTGCAGTGAACTGAAGGCAGATGGAACAGGACAAGAAAGAAATGAATTGAGAGACTATCATGCAAGATTGACTGTCAAAGCAAAGTTTAAAGTCACCTAAAATAAAAGTCCAATTTAACCAGATGGAAAAGACTATGACCAGGCACTAAAATATTAGTAAATGAGCAAGAGTAATCAGAAAATCCATGGATGACTATGAAGGGGCTGCAAAGGGCTTGGCATAAACTGCCAAGGAGCATAATTTTTACTCACAGGAGACAAAAAATAGTGTATAATTCAGAATGGAGATCAGAAGAATGGCAATTCTGATTGCCAGATTCAAAGTCCATGGGATGCTGGTGAACTTGCAGACTTCAAATGAAAGAGCTTCAGGAGAAAAATGGCTTTTCATGGAAGAATCAACTTTCAGTTAATGTACAGAAGAGGAAAGGATGTTAAATGAAGAGCTCATAAATGAGGAAGAAGAGTTTCCTTAATGTTTTCTTTTAGTAGTTTCATAGTTTGAGGTCTCAGATTTAAGTATCGAATCCATTTTGATTTGGTTTTTGTATGTGTCGCGAAATAAGGGTCTAGTTTAATTTTTCTGCATACGGGGATCCAGTTTTCCCAGCACCATTTAGAGACTGTCCTTTCCCCAATATGTGTTCTTGGCACCTTTGTCAAAAATGAGTTTACTATAGATGTGTGGATTTCTTTCTGAGCTCTCCATTCTGTTCCATTGGTCTATGTGTTTGTTTTTATGCTAGTATCATGCTGTTTTAGTTACTATATAGATCTACAGTATAATTTGATGTCAGGTATTGTACCTTGCACATTTAAAAATAACTTTAAAAGCATAATTGGAATGTTTGTAACAGAAAGAAATGATAAATGCTTGAGGCAATGGATATCCCATTTACCCTGATGTGATTATTACACATCGTATGCCAGTATCAAAATATCTTATGTACACCATAAATATATACACCTACTATGTAACCATAAAAATTAAAAATAGGTCGGGTACAGTGGCTCATGCCTGTAATTCTAGCACTTTGGGAGGCCAAGGCAGGTGGATCACGAGGTCAAGAGGTCAAGACCATCCTGGCCAACATGGTGAAACCCCATCTCGACAAAAATACAAAAATCAGCTGGGCATGGTGGCATGCACCTGCAGTGCCAGCTACTTGGAAGGCTGAGGCAGGAGAATCACTTGAACCAGGGAGGTGGAGGTTGCAGTGAGCCAAGATCGTACCATTGCACTCCAGCCTGGCGACAGAGCGAGACTCCATCTCAAAATAAAGAAAGAAAGAAAAATGAATAAGTTGGTAACTATAGATCAGAGTGTACCAAAGGCACATGGAGGGGAGTACTGAGCAATGAAGTTAGGCCAAGAAAGAAGGATCCTGGATCCTGGAGCAGTACGTGTAAGAGAACACAGATTACAGATGAGCAGAAAGGCTCAGACTTCGGCATTGAGCAAAGATAACAGATTTGAGTAATGTCAGAGAAAACTGTCCACTAACTTTCAAAATTGGCCATAGCAGTATATTATTCATTTGGGAACGACTGGCCATAGCTTGGGTAACAATAATTCTGAAGGTATTTAATGAGAAAATTCTGACTTGGGTTGATTGCATTGGCTCTGATGATAGGCTCTGGGTGTAAGTTTTCTAAACACAGGCTCCCTCCACTGTACTATATAAGCTGAAGAGTGAGGGTGGAGATGTAATAGTTGGAGGTCTGATCATAGAAGCTGAGAGAAGCTCATCACTAATTCAAGCTTTATAAATCTACGGGGGCCACTGACCACCAGCACCTTCAGTGACAGTCTCCAGTCTTGTACTAATTGACTTGAGATGCAATGGGTTTGCATTACTGATATGTTTTGGCTGTGTTCTCACCCAAATCTCATGTTGAATTGTAGCTCCCATGATCCACACATGTTGTGGGAGGGACCCACTAGGAGGCAATTGAATCATGGGGGCAGGTTTTTCCTATGCTGTTCTCATGATGGTGAATAAGTCTCATGAGATCTGATGGTTTTATAAAGGGTAGTTCCCCTGCACATGTTCTCTTGCCTGCTGCCATGTAAGATGGGCCTTTGTTCCTTCTTCACCTTATGCCATGATTATGAGGCCTCTCCAGTCCTGTGGAACTGTGAGTCCATTAAACCTCTTTTTCTTTGTAAATTACCCAGTCTCAGGTATGTCCTTACAGCAGCTTGAGAACAGACTAATACAGTAAATTGGTACTGGTAGAGTGGGGTGCTGCTATAAGGATACCCAAAAATGTGGAACCAACTTTGGAACTGGGTAACAGGCAGAGATTAAAACAGTTTGGAGGGCTCAGAAGAAGAGAGGAAAATTTGGGAAAGTTTGGAACTTCCTAGAAACTTGGAGAGCTCAAAAGACAGGAAGATGTGAGAAAGTTTGAAAATTCCTAGGGACTTGTTGAATGGCTTTGACCAAAATACTGATAGAGATATGGACAATGAAGTCCAGGTTGAGGTGGCCTCAGATGGAGATGGAGAACTCATTGGAAACTGGAGCAAAGGTGATTCTTGCTATGCTTTTGCAAAGAGACTGGCAGCATTTTGCCCCTGCCCTAGAGATCTGTGTGACTTTGAATTTGAGAGAGATGATGTAGGGTATCTGGTAGAAGAAATTTCTAAGCAGCAAAGCATTGAGAGGTGACTTGAGTGCTCTTAAAATCATCCAGTTTTATTCATTCATGAAGATACGGTTTGGAATTGGAACTTATATTTAAAGAGGAAGTAGAGCATAAGAGCTGAGAAAATTTGCAGCCTGATGATGTGATAGAAAAGAAAAACCCATTTTCTGAGAAGAAATTCAAGCCAGCTGCAGAAATTTGCGTAAGTAACAAGGAGTCAAATGTTAATCACCAAGACAATGGGGAAAATGTCTCCACGGCATGTCAGAGGTCTTCACAGTTGCCCTTCCCATCACAAGCCTGGAAGCCTAGGAGGAAAAAATGGTTTCATGGGCTGGGCCCAGGGACTTGAGGTTTTGTGCAGTCTCCAGACTTGGTGCTCTGCCTCCAAGCCATTGCTAAAAGGGGCCAATGTACCGCTCAGGCCACTGTTTCAGAGGATGCAAGCCTCAAGCTTTGGCAGCTTACATGAGATGTTGGGCCTGCAAGTACACAGAAGTCATGAATTGAGATTTGGAAACTTCAGCCTAGATTTCAGATGATGTATAGAAACGTCTGGATGTCTAGGCCAAGGTGTGCTGCAGGGTCAGAACCCTCATGGAGAACCTTTGCTAGGGCAGTGCAGAAGGGAAATGTGGGGCTGGAGCCCCCACACAGAGTCCCCACTGGGGCACTGCCTAGTGGTGCTGTGAGAAGAGGACCACTGTTCTCCAGACCCCAGAATGATAGATCCACTGAGAACTTACATTGTACACCAGGAAAAGCCACAGACACTCAATGCCAGCCCATGAAAGAAGCCAGAAGAAGGGCTGTACCCTGCAAAACCACAGGGACAGAGATGCCCAAGTCCATGGGAACACACCTCTTGCATCGGTGTGATCTGGATGTGAGACATGGAGTCAAAGGAGATCATTTTGTAGCTTTAAGATTTGACTGCCATGCTGGATCTTGGACTTGCATGGAGTCTGTAACCCCTTCGTTTTGACCAATTTCTCCCATTTAGAGCACATGTATTTACCCAATGCCTGTACCCCAATTGTATCTAGGAAGTAACTAACTTGCTTTTGATTTTACAGGCTCATAGGTAGAAGGGACTTGCCTTGTCTCAGATGAGACTTTGGACTGTGGACTTTTGAATTAATGCTGGAATGAGCTAAGACTTGGGGGACTGCTGGGAAGGCATGATTGGTTGTGAAATGAGAGGACATAAGATTTGAAAGGAGTCAGGGGTGGAATTACATGGTTCGGCTGTGTCACCACCCAAATCTCATCTTGAATTATAGCTCCTGTAATCTCCACGTGTCATGGGAGCGATCTGGTTGGAGGTAATTGAATCATGGGTATGGGTTTTTCCCTGGTGTTCTTATGATAGTGAATAAGTCTCACAAGATCTAATGGTTTTATAAAGTGAAGTTCCCCAGTACAGGACCTCTTGCCTGCCATCATGTAAGATGCGCTTTTGCCTTCTATCATGATTTTGAGGCCTCCCTAGGCATGTGATACTACGAGTCCATTAAACCCCTTTTTCTTTATAAATTCCCCAGTCTCATATATGTCCTTATAGCAGCTTGAGAATGGGCTAATACAATTACTCTGTATTCTATCTAGAAAACCCAAGAATTACGACTGCCACACATGCAATTATAGAAATGCTAATCATCCTCTCACTGTCTTTTTTTTCCCTAGTAGATACATATTTTTGTTTAAAATATAACCATTCCACAAAAGTACTTGACTCTGTTCCCAATGCATTTACTAACAGAAAACAGAATTAGACCAACTTGGTCTCTGGATTTAATGTGCTTTGCAGACTTGTTAGGTTTAGCTGTAAATAATCTTACTCCCTATAGTGTGGGATGTTTAAAAGTGTTTTGCTGCATACACAGAGCAAAGCTTTCACAGTGGCTAGTCAGAAATAAGCAAAGGGACAGATTTAAAGTTGAGAAGATGAGGAATATAAACAAAAGAGTTCTACTTAGTTAACCTAAATATGGAAATAAAGTAAAACCAAGAGGCCTGGTAAGGGTAGCCATGTTGCAATTTCCAGTTTTCATCCAGATATTTCATATCAGGTAGATCCTGTCACTAGTATCACACTTGCTATAAAGCATATTATAGTCTTTCTCTTCTGCAAATTATGCTCATGCTGTTGTTATGTGTCTTATGATGGAAAGACTTCCAAAGGGGGAAAGCAGTTTTCTTCATGTCAAATATAATAAACCCAAACCAGGTAAGTCAGTTTTGTAGCCTGGAATCCTATTTGTTTGCATTAGGTTGACTTTCTCATATATCTTCCACCAGTAATATCAGACTGTATATCCATTCTGATGATGTATAAATGGAAAATTTTCCGTGTAAAATCACATGGGAACTTTCACAAGATCACTTTGACATGCTTTTTCCCTTATTTTTTTCCTGCTGTGATTTTGGAAGGCTGTATTTTTTTTCTCCTGTTAAAATGATTAGTGCTTTAAGTGAATGAGATCACTTACTGAAATAAAAATCCAGCCAAGCCATAGTCTCATATCATGATCTCATACAGGCTCAGTCTCAAGAGAGGCCCCCTGAGAGATTTTGCAAAAATTGTTCATCCAATTGTTGTATGCAGCCTCTATTCAGAAAGGAAACGTGCTTGACAAAATTTTGTAAAAAGGGCCCCTGGATGCCAAAAACAATATAAATTCATGTGTGCCTTAATATAGGCTGCTATCTTGCAAAAATAATCTTCCTCTGTTGCACATGTAAAACCTATGGTGCATGAAACACCTGAAGACCTATGTAATCATCACTCTCTGCCTAGCAAGAGACCTAAGGTGCTGAGCTCTGTACATGGCTCTGTGCCTACAATCAATGGGGCATCTGGAGATGCCTAGGCTTCCTCGCAGCTTCACTTGACTTCAGAGATTTCTGATTACTGTTCCTCTGACACATACGTTTTCTAATTTTCCAGTCATTAAATACTCACAAGTAGGGATAGTGGTCAACGAACATGTCTTACAGTCAAGTAAGTAGTTCCAAAATGATCATGAAAATGTGAGTTAAGTAATAATTTTTGGCTTTCCTGCAGGGTTAATCTAGAAAACACTGCAAAGTAGTACCCACCACTTCACTGAGCTCTCTCTCATAGTTCTTCCCTTTTTCCTTCCTTGTCAGAGTCTTTTTCTTTTCACTCTAACTTTCCTCCCCATTACTTCCCATTCTCTGCAACTTGCTCCCTCAAATCCTTCTTCTCCCTCAAAAATGCACTTCATTTTGACTACAAACCAAATTTTTTTGTATTGAGGTAAAATTTACATAAAGTTGAAATGCATCAGTCTTAAGATAACAATTTGATACATCTTAATATATCAACATACCCTTGTTAACTGCTTAATCAAGGCACAGAATACTTCCAAATGCCTGAGAAAGTTGTCCTGTATCACCTTGTAGTCCACCTACCCCAAAGGCAACCATTGCTTTGATTTCTATTGTCATGGATTAGTTTTGCTTTGGTTTTGAACTTTTTACAGAATAACATATAAAATATCCTTATTTCTTTCTGGCTTCTTTCAATTAACATAATGATTTTGAGATTCATCCATGTTGTCATATGCATCAACAGTAGTTACTTTATTACTACTGTGTAGTACTCCATGATATGAATATTCCATGATTTCTTTAATAGGCTTGCTTGATGAACAGTTTGGTTTTTTCTAGGTTTTGATATTTTGAATGAAGCTGCTACAAACAAAGTCTTATACAAGTCTTTTAGGATATTTCTCTTGGAAAAATAATTAGGAATGAATAGTTGAGTACATTTAACTTTATAAGAAAAAGTCAAATAGTTTTCAAAATGGTTGTACCATTTCACACATCCACTAGAAATGTATGAGTGTTCCATTGTTCCAGACTGTGCCCAATATTTGTTCTTTTTTAATCCAGCTATTCTAGTGAGTATAAAATGCTGTCATATACTGGTTTTAATTACCCTGATAAATAATAATATTAAGCACTTTTTCATATGCTTATTAACCACTCCTAGACATTCTTTTGTGAAATAATTGTCTTTTGTCTATATTTGATGAAAGGAGAGTTGTCTTTTAAATTGTTTTGTTATTATATATTTAAGGTACAAGTTTTTTTTGTTTAAAATACACGCATTTCAACTATGTTGTCTCATTTTGTGGCCAGTCTCTTCATTTTTTTGTGGAGTCTTAAAAAAATTTTTTTTAAATTTTATTATTCTGTTTTTAGAGACTGAGTTTCACTATGTTTTCCAGGCTGGTCTCAAACTCCTGAGCTCAAGCAATCCTCTCACCTCAGCCTCACAAAGTTCTGGGATTACAGGCATGAGCAACTGAGCCAGGGTGCACATTCTTTTATCTATTCCTTAGCCTTTTGTCTGTGATGTTATTGTAAATGGGATATTAAATTTTTATTTTCAATTACTGGCTGTTGTTCTATAGAAACACAATTGATTTAAGGATATTGATGCTGTGTCTTAAGAACTTGCTGAATACATTTATAAGTTTGGCAATTGTTTTGAAGATTCCCTATGATACTCTACATAAACAGCCATATTGTATGTAAATAAAGACGATTTTGTGTGTTTTTTTCCCAATCATTATTGCATCCCATCCCCCTATTTCACTGGCTATACTTTCAGTATAATGTTAAGTAAAACTGATGAGTAAGTACAACTAGTATCGTTCTGAATATTAAAAGGAAAACATCCAGTATTATATCATTGCTTTTAATTTTCGCTATACGTTTGTGCAGATGCTGTTTATCAGATTGAGAAAATTTTATTCTATTCTTAGTTTGCTGAGAAACTTTATCATCAATGGATGTTGAATAATATCAAATGTTTATTTCTAAATTTTAGTAGTTTATTGAGCTAAAATTGACATACAATAAATCCCACATATGTAAAGTGTACAATTTGATAAGACTTTTTTTTTGGAGTTGGAGACAAGGTCTCACTTTGTCACCCAGGCTGGAGTGCAGTGGCATGATCTGGGCCTCTGAGATTCAAGTGATCCTCCTGCCTCAGACCCCCAAGTAGCTGGGACTACAGGTGTGCACCACCACGTCTGGCTAATTTTTGTATTTTTTGTAGAGACAGAGTTTCACCATGTTGCCCATCTAGTCTTGAACTCCTGAGCTCAAGTGATTTTCCTGCCTCTGCTTCCCAAAGTGTTAGGATTACAGGCATAAGCCACTGTGCCCAGCTGTAAGCTTTGATATAAGAATACACCTGTGAAACGACATCACCACACTCAAAATAATGAACATTTCAAACATCTCCATTTATTTAGGTTTTCTTTCTTAGCGCTGCTTTGTAGTTTCCAGTGCTTCAGGTTGTAAATGCCTTATGTTAGATTTGTTGCTAAGTGGCTCATACTTTTGTTGCTTCTGTAAGTGAATGTTAATTTCAATTACCAATCATACCTAGTATATGGAAATGTATTTTATATTTTTATATTCACCTTGTATTCTGTAAACTTGCTAAATTCACATATTAGTTCCAGTTGGATTTTTGTAGATTCTCTAAGTTTTAATACAGATTATTATGTCACCTGTGAATAATAAGTGTTTTACTTTGTCATTTTCAATTTAGATGCCTTTTATTTCCTTGTGCTGACTTAATCGTAGTGGCTAGAGACTCCATGGCAATGTTAAATAGAAGTGGTGTCCTTGCCTTGCCTTGTTTACATCTATGTTTATAAAAGAAATTGATCTATAAATTTATTTTCTTGTAATGTCTTCATCTGGTTTTGCTCTCAGAGTAATGTTGGCTTCATAGAGTAAATTACTAAGAATTCTCTCCTATCCAATATTCTAGAAGAGTTGTGAAGGCTCAGTATTATTTTTTCTGAATGTGCTTATTTATTCTCTGCTTTCACTCATGAAGCCGTTTGTGGCTGGAGATCTTGTAGGAAGATTTTTAACTACAAATTTGAATTTATTTATAGATATGGGGCTATACAAGTTACCTATTTATTCTAATGTAGGCTTTGGTAGTTTGTGTATTTCAAGGATTTTTTTCATTTTATCTGAGTTACCTAATTTATTGGCACAAAATTGTTTATAATATTTTCTTATTATCCTTTTAAATCTGTGATATCTGTATTGATGTCACTTTTCTTACAGAAAACAGTATTAATTTTTGTCAAACCCTTTTCTCCTGATCAGGCTGACTTGAGGTTAATCCATTTTATTAATCTCAAACAACCAGCTTTTGATTTTGTCATTTTTGTTCTTTTTTTTTTTCTCCATTTCACCTATTTCTGCTTTGATAGTTATTATTTTTTTCTTCTACTTACTTCGATTTAATTTGCTCTTCAGTTTTATGATTTAAAATTGATGATTAATAGAATGGTTATAGAAAGTGGAGACTTTGGGAGATAATTAGGTCATATGTGTGGAATTCTCATGAATGGGATTAGTGCCCTTATAAAAGGGACCCCAGAGAACTCTCTTGCCCTTTTTGTTTTGTTGTTGTTGTTGTTATGTAAAAATGCAACAAGAAGTTAGTCTGTAACTCACAAGAGGGTAATCGGTAGAACCTGACTGTGCTAGCTGGCAGCCTGATCTCTGACTTCCAGACTCCAGAAGTGTGAGACATTTGTTGTTAAGCCGCCCAGTTATCTATGGCAATTTTTTCTGGCAGTCAAACAGACTAAGACAATAATTAAAGGGAAAGTCTTAAATCAATATTGTAAGCTTCTTACTTAAGAACATGGCAAAAAAAGAGCACATTAGCAGAAAGAAAGCAAAAAGGAAAAATAGTGAACATAAGAGAAGAAATTAATTACATGGAAAAGAGAAAAACAATAGAGAAAAATAAATTAACCCAAAAACTGGTTCTACATAATGGCCAACAAAAATAATAAACTTTCAGCGCAAGTCTGATCAGGAAAAAGAAAGCAAATACAGTATACAAATTACCAACAGGAGCAATGAAAGAGGGGGAATCACTAAAGATTCCATTGCCATTAAAGGTTAATAAGATAATCTTATAATCAATTTTATACCAACAAATTCTACAATGTAGATGAAAGAGACATATTTGTTGAAAGACGCAACCTACCAAAACTCACTCAAGGGGAAATTGATAACATTGACTAGCCATATGTCTATTAATAAGATTAAATTTGTAGTTTAATTTATTGCCTCAAAGGAAATTCCAGGGTCAAATAACTTCAGTGGTTATGTCTTGCAAATTTAAAGAAGAACTGACAACAATTTCACATAAAACTTTCAATAAAAATTATAAAAGAGAAAGAACTATTTCTAAAATTTATGAAGTCGGTATTTTGATGATTCAAAGACCAGAAAGATGTAACAAGAAAAGAAACATCACAGGCCAATACCACTAATGAAAATAGATGTAAACATCTATTAAAATATTAAGTAAATTGAATTATGCAATGTAGAAATAGAGAAATATGTCATGATCAAGTACAGTTCTTCCCAGAGATGCAGAGTTAGTTTAATTTTTAAAAAATCAATGTAATACTCACCATATTAACAACCCCAAAAAGAAAAAGATGAAGTAAAAACATTTGACAAAATTTACTCCTATTAATGATAAAAACTCTTACTAAACTAGGAATAAAATGGCACTCTTCTAGCTACTGGTGTACATATATACAAATCCTACTGCTAACATACTAAATAGAAAGAGACTGAATTTTTTCTATGTTCAGAAACAAGGCAAGGATATATATTCTTACCATTTCTATTTAACATTGTATTTAAGTTCCTGGCCAATACAATAAGGAAAGACAAACAACTATATAGAGTTAAGTGGAAGAAGAAACACATCTTTATTCACAAATAACATGATTGTCTATGTAAAAAAAATCCAAATAAATCTAATAAGAACAGCATGGTACATCATAATACAAAAACAGACACATAGATCAATGGAACAGGACAGAGAACCCAGAAGTAAAGCCACACAGACATACAACCATCTGATCTTTGACAAAGTCAATAAAAACAAGCAATGGGGGAAGGACTCCCTATTCAATAAATGGTGCTGGGATAACCAGCTAGCCATGTGCATGAGAATGAAACTAGACCCCTACATTTTAACATAAACAAAAATTAACCCAAGACTGATTAAACACTTAAATTTAATACCTCAAATTATAAAACTCTTAGAAGAAAACCTAGGAAATACCACCTGTACATCAACCTTTGGCAAATAATTTATGACTTAGTCCTTAAAAGGACTAAGTCCTTTTATTTTGCAACAAAACAAAAATAAACAAATGAGATCTAATTAAACCAAAGAGCTTTTGCACAGCAAAAGAAACTATCAACAAAGTAAACAGACAATCTACAGAATGAGAGAAGATATTTGCAAACTATGCATCCAACAAAGGTCTATACTGGGCATATACCCAAAGGATTATAAATCATGCTGCTATAAAGACACATGCACAGGTAGGTTTATTGTGGTACTATTCACAATAGCAAAGACTTGGAACCAACCCAAATGTCCATCAATGATAGACTGGATTAAGAAAATGTGGCACATATACACCATGGAATACTATGCAGCCATAAAAAGGATGAGTTCACGTCCTTTGTAGGAACATGGATGAAGCTAGAAACCATCATTCTGAGGAAACTATCACAAGGACAAAAAAACCAAACACCACATGTTCTCACTCATAGGTGGGAATTGAACAATGAGAACACTTGGACACTGGGTGGGGAGCATCGCACAACGGGGCCTGTCGTGGGGTGGGGGGAGGGGGGAGGGATGGCATTGGGAGATATACTTAATGTAAATGACGAGTTGATGGGTGCAGCATACAAACATGGCACATGTACACATATGTAACAAACCTGCACATGGTGCACATGTACCCTAGAACGTAAAGTATAATAATAACAAAAAAAGAACAAAGGTCTAATATTCAGAATCTGTAAGAAAATTAAACAATTCAACAAGCAAAAAACAACAAAGGACAGGCAAAAGATATAAACAAACACTTTTCAAAAGAAAACCTACAAGTGGCCAACAAATATATGAAAAAATTCTCCACACTACTAATCATCAGAGACATGCAAATCAAAACCACAATGAGATTCCATCACACACCAGTCAGGATGGCTATTACTAAAAAGTAAAACAAACAAACAAAAAACAGATGCTGACGGGGTTGTGGAGGAAAGAGAACACTTATACCTTGTTGACGAAAATGTAAATTAGTTCAGCAACTGTGAAAAGCAGTTTGGAGATTTCTCAAAGAACTTAAAACAGAACTACCATTCAATTCAGCAATCCTATTACTGGGTATATACTCAAAGGAAAACAAATGGTTCTACCAAAAAGACACAAGCACACATATGTTCATTGCAGCACTATTCACAACAGCAAAGACATGAAATCACCCTAGATGCTCATCAGTGGTGGACTGGATAAAGAAAATGTGGTACATACACATGATGGAATAATACACAGCCATAAGAAGAACAAAATCATGTCATGTGAAGCAACATGGATGTGGCTGGAGACCATTGTTTTAAGCAAATTTCCACAGGGACAGAAAACCAAATACCACGTGTTCTCTCATAAGTGGAAGCTGAACATTGAGTACACATGTACATAAAGATGGGAACAACAGACATTGGGGACTACTTGAGGGAGGAAAGAAGAAGGGAGACGAGGGTTAAAAAACTACCTATTGGGTACAATGCTCACTACCCAGGTGATGGGATCATTTGTACCACAAACCTCAGCATCATGCAATATACCCATGTAATAAACATGCACATGTATCCCATGAACCTAAAATAAAAGTTGAGATTTTTAAAAAATCTAATTTGAAAAAGCTACAAGAGATAATACGTGAGTTTAGTGAGATCTAAGGCTTCAAGACGAATATACAAAATCAATTGTATTTGTATATATTATAAAGGAACCATTGAAAATAAAACAAAAAAATTCAAATTATTTGTGATAACATCAAATATGTAAAATGATTGGGATTACATTTTTAAAATAGGTGCAATATCTGTAACTAAAAGCTGTACATAACTGGTAAGAAAATTTGAGAATATCTAAATAAATGAAGAAATATGTCATGTTTATGGATCAGAAGGTTCAACACTCATACAATTATTTAAATAGATCCACAGATTCAGTGCTATCCCAAAAAATATTCTGGTGGCCTTTTTTTTGATAAAGATTGCAAGCTGATTCTAAAATTTATGAGAAAATCAAAGGATTAGGAAAGCCAAAATAGTTTTGAACAAGAACAGAGTTAGAGGACTCACCTGATTGCAAGAATGACTGTAAAGATGTAACAATCATGAGAGTGTGGCATTGGTTTAAGTATAGACATATAGATTAATGGAACAGAGGAGAGAGTTTAGAAAGAGATACACATGTATATTGTAATTGATATCAAACAAAATATCAAGCTATTTTAATAGAGAACATATATTCTTTCCAACTCATGGTGCTAAAATGATTGGACATCCAAATGCAAAAATAAAAAACAAAAACTTCAATTTAGCTTACCTGACACATACACATGATAGTTCTTATGGGCTCATAAACTTAAACGTAAAAGCCAAACTATGAAACTTATAAAAATTAACTTAGGAGAAAATCTTCAAAAATTTGAAAAGAAAGTATTAATTAAATAGAACAGCAAGAACTCTAATTATAAAATAAATAAATTGGGCTGGGCACGGTGGCTCATGCCTGTAATCCCAGCACTTTGGGAGGCCAAGGCAGGTGGATCATGAGGTCAAGAAATCGAGACCATCCCGGCCAACCAACATAGTGAAACCCCATCTCTACTAAAAATACAAAAATTAGCTGGGCGTAGTCACGCATGCCTGTAGTCCCAGCTACTCAGGAGGCTGAGGCAGGAGAATCGCTTGAACCTGGGAGTGAGACCAGATCACGCCACTGCACTCTAGCCCAGGCAACAGAGCAAGACTCCATCTCAAATAAAATAAAATAAAATAAAATAAATTGATAAACTGAACTTTATTGAAGTTACAGCTATTAAGGAACTAAAAAGACAAGCAACAGAAAGGAGAAAATATTGGTAAAACATATATATGATAAAGGACTCATATCCAGAATATATAAAGAGCTCTTACAATTATATAAGAAGACAAAAGCCCAATTTATAAATAGATCCAAAGATTCGAATGACATTTCCATAGAGAAGATATGGAATGGCCAATAGGTACATGAAAAGATGTTCAGCATCACTGAAGCAACTACATTGTCTGGAGTACATACCCTGGGGTTTGTCATCTCATGCCAGGAAAATTTAGAACATGAACACACACAAGGAGTTTAGCAGCGGAGGTTTAATAGGTAGAAAAGAAGAGAAAGAGAAACAGCTCTCTCTGTAGAGAGAGACGGGTCTCCGAGTGGAAAAGACTGGCAGGTGGCAAAGGCGCTGTATTTTATAGTCAGGTTTTAGAAGGCGATGTCTGATTTACATAGGGCTCACAGATTGGTTCGATCAGGTATGACATTTACATAGCACATAGGGAAGGCTGGCCACCCCACCCTAATCTTATTATGCAAATGAACTCTTCCGTTGACCAGCACCATCCTGTATGCTCCTTACTGTACACGTGGCTGATAAAGAGAAGGGAAGGTGGGGCTGCCATTTTGAACATGATTGGTACAACTGCTAATTTATGTCTACAACTTGATTTTACAGGCTACTCTTTGTTAGAAAGGAAAATGATTTGGGGCTACTTTTCATTAAAAGGAAAACCGTACCAAGGACTTCCATAACCTCACTATATGCCTATGTAATTTCTTCTTAACTCCAGTATCAATCCCCGCTCTGGAGTGGGAACTCTAACTGCTGTTAAGGGGTGTTGGGCAACAGCTCTTTCTGGCTACCTCTTGCTGAAAAAGAGTGATGTGTGGGGAACAGCAGCTAAGGCTCACCCTGGGGTCAATCTAAGGGTCCTCAGAAGAAAGGCATGTCCATGCATGGTTCTGTCTGCAGCATCATTTTGAATTTGATTGCTGTCAGCAATTCCAATGGGTTGTAACACTAGTTTGCCTCCACCAGATGTTGCTGAAATGTTAATATGAAAGTGATATTCCTTTTTGGATAAGTGGCATTGGATTGGGGTGGCTAGAGTAACTTTAGTGTTAACCTTGGCTAAATCTTTCCTGCAATTATTAATCCCTTCATGACTTCCACAGACAGTCTAAGACATGCTTAAACTTTCTGACTTGTCCTAAACATCCTTCTTTTAAACAACCAACAATTCTCTTCAGGACAAATATTTACCATACAAGATCATTTCTTATATAGAATCTCTTTCCTTTATAACCTTCTTTGCATAGCCAGAGTGTGACATATTACCAAACCCAATAGTAACAGACTCAGGGATTGTAAAACTTTCATGTTCCCTTTTTGTTTGTAACTATTAACCCTGCTATAAGGATAATAATTAAGCAAAATACTAGAGCAATGGAAACCAATATTTCAGTTAGAAGGTGCTACTGTGTATAGCTCCCAGCAAATAGTAAAGTGAGTAGCAGTTCCTCAAAGGGTGATGTAGTAGATTCTTTCCATCTAAAATTTTACTTGCCAAGATATAGAATTTCCGTCTGGGGGGTCTATGAAGTTCCTTGGTTTTATTTTCCCAAACAAAGAAACCTCTGGGTTATGGGCACCATACTCACTTTAATTACCAGACCTGTTAGAAAGGGACATTCTTTACCGACCACAGGTTAGGAACTTTCTATGGGGATGGTTTAGACAAGGTATGAGGCAGGCCATTTCTCCTCATGGAGTATTTACTGGCTCTGCAATTTGAGATTGACTCCTTAAAGGGAAGCATACCCTTCCAGTCAAAGTCTTGATAAAACAACCAGTTTTTCCAATTGCATCCTGTGGCAAAAGACAAATGGATTCTTGGCTGGGCATGGTGGCTCACACCTGTAATCTCAGCACTTTGGGAGGCGGAGGCGGGCTGATCACCTGAGGTCAGGAGTTTGAGACCAGCCTGACCAACATGGTGAAACCGTCTCTACCAAAAATACAAAAAAAAAAAAAAATTAGCCAGGCATGGTGGCAGGCACCTGTAATCCCAGCTACTTGGGAGGCTGAGGCAGAAGAATTGCTTGAATCCAGGAGGTGGAGGTTACACTGAGCCAAGATTGTGCCATTGCACTCCAGCCTGGGCGACAAGCATGAAACTCCATCTCAAAAAAAAAAGAAAAAGAATAATGAATTCTTATTGCACTAATGCAAACAACTATATTGCCATAAGTTAGCAAAAAACTATATTGCCATAAGTTAAGAGTACTCACAGATAGTTTCCAAATTCTAGAGGAACCAGACAGAGAGAAACAAACATGCTCCAAATTTTGTTCACAATAGTATACCTTACTCTATTATTAAAGGTCATAAATAGTTCAAAATAATTTTTCTTGACTCTGAAAACCAAAACAAAGATCAGCAATATTTCAAGCAAAATCAAAAAAAATGCTTTAGCTTTCTGAGTGCAGTCCATTTAGTTAACTCTTGTTTTGCTTGATATTCTTGAACATTTCAGTTCTTCATGAGTCCTGTACATTTTTTATCTATTCCAATGCTACAATCTTCAAAACTATTAGAAACCTGCACTTGAAAACACCTATTAAAGTCTTATAACTTGATTATAATCCATCTTTTGGGAAGGAACAAAGCAAGACAACAATTGTCTGAGAATGACAAAATTTCCAGTGTAGTTACAGTTAAAAACATGACTGACAAAGAAGTTTAGTTATCTCTGTGGTTTACAATAAATTTAACCTTAATCATGATTGACAGCATATACTTAGACATTAGAATTTCAGAAGTCCCATGCAATTTTGGAACATATATTAGTATTAGTCACCAAAACATAACTTAATGAAGATTGGACATCATTTTGGCAATACCATGTGACTAAACACGTCAAATAATCTTATTTACCTCTTCTCTGGATGTGTCAGGGGCCCTCTGAACCATCCAGAAAGCCAGGCATCAGGAAAGGCAATTTTGAAACTTAAAAGTTTGATTTTGGGAGGCCTGTTAAATGTTAGAGGGTTAAAACACTTGATGTTATGAAATAGAATTCCAGATTGCCATAAATTATTTATTTTGCCAAAATGACTCAAAATGCAAAAACCTTTCATTAGCCTTTACTATTACATGAAATTTTTGTTCAAAGCCAAATTTTACCCTTGCATTAGTTTATTAATGTTAAACCACCTTTTGATGAAACCTCATAGAAAATTCCATCTAATCTTAACCAATTTAACCATGAGGTGAAATCTTTACAAATCCTTTACAACACCTTTTGCTAAAGGGCAGATTAGCATCTATGACAACCTTGCTGTGCTTTTATTTCAATGCTCAATTTATGAAAAGACCATATAATACCCTTTTGAATTTAATGTTTACACATTTTTTGGCAAGATTAGTTTTTTACAATCTTACTATAGCTTTCTTAAACCTCTAGCTTTATCTTATCAAATTTAACATAATTCCTCATCCCTTGGCAAAATTTACATTTCCATGCTTTCTTATAATCTTTTACTAAAAACACATTTTACTGTTTTTACACACCTTGTATGTAAAACTGTTTAGTGATCTCAAATACATGCTGCAATGTTAACTCTCAGCAACTTTTACTTTTGGTGAAAAATCTGGTTAGTAAGCAGCTAGCCTAGGACCCAGACAGAAGTGCAGATAAGGTCTCTTTCCAGCATCCCAAGCCTTACCTATCTGTAAAGCAGCAGTATACAAACTTGGAACAAACAAAACTAGTATCTAAGTTGTATGATTTAGAAAACCTATTTGCATTTTGACAACACTTGCACTTTATGAATAATCCTGAAGACTACTTTTATTTCTTAGAGATTAAAGTCATATAAACTAAAAAATATTTAATTTAAGCACTTATTTTTCCTTAAGTCAATCAATTAGATCTCTTTAGCACTTATTTTTCCTTAAGCCAATCAATTAGATCTCTTTATAGACATTACACACAACACATATACAGTGACACAAACAGAAGATTAAGCACTTGTAAGATATTTCATTTGCCAGTTTCTTAATTGGGTTACTGGCTTCAGGGTGGAGACCTTGAAGGAACAGGGCCAGGATAGCATGTATTTCTAGGGCCTAATAAGCAAGCAGAGCTGAAGGCAAAGACAGATCCCCAAAATTAAGGGTGTCACTTTATACTGGATCTTGGATCCCCAAGAGAGAGATACTATGGGAGAAGACAGTACAGTGCTTCTACCATGCATTTCATTGCAAGACATCCCAAAGCCAATTGGCTTATTTTGTATGCAGCCCATTCTCCATGGGAGTCTCATCTCTTAGTCAGGGATGGAGATGTTTCCATATCTTTTAGGTGACCAAGAGCATTCTTCTCTGAGTCAAATGTGCGGCTAAGCATTCCTCCATAACTACTATTAACCATCACTTAAAATATATTTCCTACCTAGTTATTACACTCCAAAACTCTCTCATAATGTGAAGTAATTTGATACCCTCCAAACTCAAAACTGTCAGATAACACAATGCGAAACAGAACAGAGCCTTTGATTTTGAGAGGCAACTATCTGCTTTTAATTCCTGGGGTTTTGTGAGGAAAACAGGTTTTTTTACCCCAGGAGTCCCAGGCTACCGGAAGTTATCTTAGGGCCTCTCTTGTGTGCATTAAGAGTGGAAAGACAGAAAAAAATGGAGAAAAATAATTCAGTCAACTGGAAAGAAAAAAAAATTGTTTTCAGAAAAAAAAAACCTTTTTTCAGAAAAAAAAAATCCAAGAAGAGAAAAACATAAAGGCCATTTAAATATGCCCATAACTTGAATATCTACTTTTAACTTAGCTGACAACTACTTCTTCTTTTTTTTTTTTTTAGATGGAATTTCACTCTTGTTGCCCAGACTGGAGTGTAGTGGCATGATCTCAGCTCACTGCAACCTCTGCCTCCCGGATTCAAGTGATTCTCCTGCCTCAGCCCTCCTGAGTAGCTGGGATTACAGGTATGTGCCACCACACCCAGCAAATGTTTGTATTTTTAGTAGAGACAGGGTTTCACCATGTTGGTCAGGCTGGTCTCGAACTCCTGACCTCAGGTGGTCCACCTGCCTTGGACTCCCAAAGTGCTGGAATTACAGGTGTGAGCCACCAAGCCTGGCTGAAGCTGAGAACTCTTTAAGAAAATCCTTTTAAATCCCTTGTTACTTGACTTTAGCCATGCCAAGCAGTTCAGATTTTCAGCTTTTGAACTTTACAAGTAACCTCACAGGTGAAACCAACAAGCCTTAATTAGGTTATGACTTAACTGTGAATGTACATGGGAGAATGTAGGTCTTCTCCCACAGTATCTCTCTCCTTTTGGGGATCCAACATCCAGTATAAAATGGCACCCTTAATTTTGGGGATCTGTCTTTGCCTTCAGCTCTGCCTGCTTATTAGGCCCTAAAAAAGGTATTTTCGAAGGAGTGATAAGCAGGTTTTGAAACCGTTATTGCAAAATTGTGACTGAGACAATGAAAGAGATCCGACCCACCCAACTCCATTTTGTTTCCAGCCCCAAAGCTGACCTTGTCCATCCCTGGGCATAGGCTAAATCAACTTTGGGAGGAGCCTGGTTTACAGTTTATAGTCTAAAAAAAAGATGATCATAGTCCCTTCCTAAGATATACTTCCCTCTTTCCCAGGGACAAGACCAAGAAACTAGCCATAAGATTAGAAACCATGGCTTAGGAGTCATGCAGCTGGATGCTACAAGATTTTGACCCTTCTTTAATGCTCTCAAGATCAGGGCTTAAGATAGTTTCTAAACTCTGCCCTTGATGGTTCAGCTGGCACCACCCAGATCGATAAACTGGCTGATCTGATTTTAGGGCCTCTAGCCAGGAACTGACTTAGCACAAGAATACATCCACCGTTGTAAAATGGTGGAGATTAAAACAAAGTATTACCATGAGGTTACAGGTCATGTTCCCAAGGACATGAATCAAGATGGAGGCCTGTAGCCAGCCTTGTTACTGACCATTTTGTTGAGCTGGCTTGAACAACGGGCTTATGGGGTCCTATACCTGTATCCTAACCTAAGGTACCCTTTCTTTTGACAGAACCATACAGAAAGACACACCAAGTACGCCAGATTGGCTACAGCTTAAGACCATCCTCACAGATCCTCTATCATTAATTAAAACTTAAGAATATAAACAATAATCCTTATCATCCCTTTTACTGGTTTGTGCAGGGAGAGAGAAGCCAAAAGCTTGACTGTTAAAACTTTTTTTTTACCCTTTTGCTGGCATGTCAGGCTTCTGGGTTCCCTTCCCCCTAACTCAACTCTAAGCCAAGCATTTTAAGGTTTGGGGAAATTAACTTTTCCCAGATTGGAAGAACATTATAAAAGAGCCATTTTAAACTGTGAAAGAAGGAAAAATGCCATAGAAAAGTCTAGGGGTTCCAATTATGGTTGTCAAGAAGTACTACCTCTCTTCCCATTGAGAAATAGGAGACATGTTGCTCATCTCCGAACCTCTACTGCCTGCCGAGCTGCCTGCTTTTCAGCCGCAGTTAGGGTTTGGCTTAGGAGCAGCCTAGCATCCCTTCATGAGAGGTCAAACACCTGAGTTAAATTTTAGAAACCTATCATGTAACTATCAGGGTCATTAGAAAATTGGTCTAACTCTCCCTTTATTTGTCTAAGGTCCTGTAATGAGAAGGGAACTTAAGGGAGCCCCAAATAAGGAGGAATTTCCAATTGTTCCCCTGGAAGTTGCTTCTCTAACATTGGAGAATCATTCTCCATAGGCCTGCCCGATATGACTACTAAAAGAGATAGGTTGATTTTGTAACACCTGCAAAAGGTCTAGTAAGAAGGCCATGCCCATGTGCAAAAGAAAATGGGCCATTTTTTCTTTAAATTCTTAGGGTCAAAGGAGTCCCTGTGCTTCAGGATACACTCCTGAGGGTTGCAAGCTGAAGCTGATCTGTTACCCATCTAGAAAGAGAAGTGAGAAATAGGCATCCCTTTCATCTCCTTCCTTTTGGTATGACCCAGGGTGGAGAGGAAGACAATGAGGGCATCCTCCCTGCTGGTTTCCCTCCGTGGTTCCTGGGTCATGGCACCTTGTTGAGTGTGCCACCCATGGTTGCAGGCATGACCCCCAGCCACGGAACCAGAGGAACTAAGTGATTAGGATTAGTCACACTCACCCATGTGGCTCTAGTCCTCTTCCTGTGATTTTCTTTTGACTTCCTAGACTTGTGTGACCTACCTGGCTCCCCAAAATATGTATCTTGGGAGAGACTGTGACATTTGCATTTCCCTCCTTAATGGAGGAAGTGTGCTTATTTGAGCTCTATACCCTGCTATTATGGCCTGTGCTAAAGTGTCTACCCTTTGAGAATGGTTCTGGTTAACTTCTAAACTTAAAATCCATTTACTAATTAAGTGCCATTTAAATTGGAGGCAGAATAGGTGCCTTAAAAGTATAGGGACCAAATGACTGTTTTTCTGCTGATGGGACAGTATTGAGACTAAAATTTGGTTCTGGAGGACATTTTACTCCCAATTGTTGAAGGTATAGTTTTCTTGTTCACAGAAGCAGTATAAAGCCTGGTTTCTAGTAGAGGGGCACAAAAAGGGAGAATTGAGTGTTTTGGTAAAGGACCGACAATGTGCCTCATTGAGAAGATCCCTATACCATTAGGTGGCATTGTTGACCTTGAAATTCCATGTGCTCTCCAGACTAAGGGCAGAGTGACCTTGACATGCCATGTACTCTCCATACCAAGGGCAGTGAGAGACCTGGAAATGCTATGTGCTCTCCAGACCAAGAGCAGAGGGTGACACTCACTATGTGTGTGTGTGTATGTTGTGGGGGGGGTCCCTCTGTTTCTAGAAAATCATAAAAACACTTTCCCTTGAGTTATATCCCCAGTTACTATGACATTGTCTGATCTTGCCAAACAAGAATGCTTCCCCGAACTATAAAACTTTCCACACATTGCATACACAGAGAGGATATGAGATATGATGGTCATGGACAGGAAAGAAGGAAATTATGATAGAAAAGTTGAAGATCCTGCTGCCAACACCCCATTGGACGGTTAAAGGCTGGGTCAGTCCAGAAGCCTTTGGGTAACACCCGGGGATAGGCCCAGCCAGAAATCCTCAGTTGCTCCAAAACGTCTTCCAGCCCCATGTGACAGCTAAGTCCTCTGTAAAAGGAAGCTGGTTCAAACATAGCCAACATGCCCAGCAACCCATGGGTGCTGGGGGATTCTCCATATTCTCCCGAGTAAGCCTGTCCCCCAAGTCTTGTAAGGCTGGTATCCATGCTAATCATTATTAAATGGCTGAAGGGGGCCCAGTATTTGGTTTGATTTGGTTCTAAGATGGAGGCCAAGAGCCCTGAAATGAAAAGACAGAGATGGAGTCCACTTCTCTACTGATTCTTTCAATGAATGCTGTACCTGCATATCCCTGACAAGCCCCCAGTATGAAGTGGCTATGTTGTCTGGGGTATATACTCTGGGGTTCGTCATCTCATGCCAGGAAAATTTAGGACACAGATACACACGAGGAGTTTAGGAGCAGAGGTTTAATACGCAGAAGAAAAGAGAAAGAGAAACAGCTCTCTCTCTAGAGAGAGACGGGTCTCCAAGCGGAAAAGACTGGAAGGCGGCAGATGCGCTGGATTTTACAGTCAGGTTTGAGAAGGCAATGTCTGATTTACATAGGGCTCACAGATTGGTTCTATGAGGTATGACGTTTACATAGTGCATGGGGAAGGCTAGCTGCCCCACCCTAATCTTATTATACAAATGAACTTTCCCATTGACCAGCATCACCTTATTGTACACATGGCTGATAAAGCAAAGGGGAGATGAGGACACCATTTTGAACATGATTGGCACAACTGCTGGCATCTATGTCTGCAGTTTGATTTTACAGGCTACTCTTTGTTAGAAAGGAAAATGATTTGGGGCTGCTTTTCATTAAAATGAAAACCTTACTGAGGACTTCCGTACCCCCCTCAGTATCTGTCTAAGTAATTTCTTAACTCCTGTATTGTTACCAGCCATTAGGAAAATGCAAATTAAAGCTACAATGAGGAACCACCACACACCAATTAGAATGCCTAAAATTAAAAATCTGACTACATTAAGAATTGTAGAGCAATTAGAAACATTTTATGTTCCTAGTAGGAATGCAAAAATGTACTATCAGTTTGGTAAACATTTTTGCTACTTTCTTATAGAGCTATACAGACATTTTCCTTAACCCAGCAATCCCACTCTTAGATATTTACTCAAGAAAAATGAAACGTGTTTATACAAAGACTTGTACTCTAATGTTCATAGTAGCTTTATAACCTAAGTGGAAATAACCCGAGAGCCCATCAACTGGTGAATAGATAAGTAAACACTGATATGTTGATATAATAGAATACTACTCAGCAACAAAAAGAAATAAGCTACTGATGCTACTCAACAAAGTATAGGCCTCTTAAAAGCATTATGCTGAGAAAGAAGCCAGACAAAAGTGATTACACAGTCAATGACTCTAACTAAAAGACATTCTAGAAAGTAAAACTATAGTGAAAGCAAGCAGATATATTTTCAAATGCCTAAATGTGGGGTGTAGGAGATTAACTCTGAAGTGGCAAAGGGAATGTTATGGGGTGATGGAAATATTCCACACCATGTTTCTGGTATGTTTACTTGATTAAGTGTATTTGCCTAAATGAATTGTACCCTTTAAATTTGGTGAATTTTATTATATGTAAATCATACATCAACAATTCTGATTAAAAATAGAATTCCAAGATTGTCAAAGAAATATCCTAAGGTAGTAAGTGGCAAAACAATACTAATATAGAGAAAAGAAAATTTCCAAAGAGTAGATTTATATCCTGAATTATTTCTCCAAGGATCAATGACTTAGAATAGCTTAAAGAACTACCTGCTTTAAAGGTATGTGAATTTTAATGGGAGAACTCTATTTGAATTCAGGTAAGAGGTGTGTGTGTGTGTGTTTGGGCTGGAGAGCTGTAAAGGCCGTGAATCATGGAGAAAGTTGCTATAAAGGGTAGAGACCAAAAAGCCTCTTTGCGCAATTGTTTCAAGGGAGCCAATGGAGAAAGGATGAACTGCACCCTGACTCTAGAAGACACATTGTCAAGAGGCTGGTCAGGTAGGTTCCTTGGGAAGGCTGGCTGGATATGCAGCATTGATTTGAAAACTCTTTGCTTATAAATGCTCCCTGTTTACATGCAGTAATTCACGGCCCTGAGTTAACATACCCTGTGTGTAAGAGTCTCTCCTCAGGAATAGAGGGGGTGCAGATTTGCTGCTAATATGCAAAGTATTTCATTTAGTAATGGCTTTCAGTAGGCCCATTTAAAGCTCTCCTACTGTTATAGTAATAGATCGGATCTATAAATTGTTTGCTAACAGTCAATGTTTGCACTAAATACAATCAAATGGAAACATACCTCTAAAGTAAACAAATAAGTTCTTATTCTGTGCAATTTTCTCCAAACAAAATTAATCTTACCACCATTTCTTGCTGCAAGTAATCTGGAAATGACATTTTCTCCCAATCTACTTAGAGGCTTTCTGAGAACACTAGAGGTCCCCTGGATTCCCTGCCTATTCCTTGCTACCTTAGCAGACAAAGAGGCCTTGGTTTCCACACTTTACCTTATGGTAGCCCATCCTTGCTCCGTGATAGAGTCCATCCCTTTTTTGCTCCTGAAAGCAATGGGTGCTCACAATTTTACTTTGGACCCAGAGAACAAGCAGAAGTAGGAAAGGCATGGTAATGAAATAATAGTGCTGGTGGTTGGAATGTTTGTTCATTTTCCCAGTGAACTGTGACCTGATCAGTTGTATTTATTTGCCAGATCCAACAAGATGCAAGTGATGGGACAGTTTAAGAATTGTTAAAAGTAGCTGAGATACACAACAACTGATGCTGGTCCTATTATTTTCTCTTCCAGAAATCAGGATACAGATCTGAGTTTTGGTAGCAACCTAGGATTTGCACATATTTGTATTTCATTTCTTTTTTTTTTGAGACAGAGTCTTGCTCTGTCGCCCAGGCTGGAGTGCAGTGGCACGTTCTTGGCTCACAGCAAAGCTCCGCCTCCCGGGTTCACGCCATTTCATTTCATTATTACTCCCCACAAACACATCCTAATTTCTCCAGACTTGATTATCCTCCATCACACCTATCTTCTCCCATCAAAAAATCCAACAAATGAACACAAATAAAAATACCCCTTCCTGGTAAACTGTATAAAATACAGTCTTTTTTTCAGTTTATTAATCAATATAGCCAACATGTAGCTATATTTAGCTAATTGTTTCAGAAAGGATTGACACGGGACTTGCAAGACTTTATATTAGCATGACAGTATTTATCTGGAACATATTTAATCACTTCCACGTACTTTTTGCCTTCTGCCACTTGTTTGGCCCTATCAAAGTGGATGCAGATGAAAGAAAAAAAAAATTCTACACATTTACAGTCATCCCTGTGTATCTGTGGGACTTTGGCTCCAGGACCCCCTGGATACCATAATTCAACGGTCTTAGATAAAATTGCTTAGTATACGCACATAATCTACGAACATCCTCAGGTCTACATTACCTATAACGCCTGACTAGTGTAAGTGCTGTGTAAGTGGTTGTTAAATTGTATTTTTTGTTTACATTATTCCTATTGTCATATTGTTATTTTTTTTCCTGCAAATATTTTTGATCCACGGTTGTTTGAATCAGCAGATATGGAACTTGTGGATGCAGAAGTCATCTAAGCATGATTATTATAAACTTTTATTTCCCTTCAGAGACTTACAAGGCCTTACAAGTTCTTACAAGGGGAAGGAAGGGGGCAATCCCTTGCTCTGTTTTAATTCACAAGGTCTTTTGAAATCTTCTGTAGCTTCCAGGCTAAACAATCAGTATTTGGGAAAAAGATCCTAATGGTGTAATCACAGATTAATGGAATTTTACGTATGTAGGGACCATCAAAATCAAATACAACCCCAGACAATTGAGATTTAAGGAATATTAATACATTTATTCTTGAACATGTGGCTTGTGCCAAAGTCTAGAATTTTATTATTATTATTATTATTATACTTTAAGTTCTAGGGTACATGTGCATAATATGCAGGTTTGTTACATAGGTATACATGTACCATGGTGGTTTGCTGCACCCATAAACTCATCACTTACATTAGGTATTTCTTCTAATGCTATCCTTCATCCAGTCCCCCACCCCAGGACAGGCCCCACCCAGTGTGTGATGTTCCCCTCCCTGTGTCCATGTGTTCTCACTGTTCAACTCCCACTTATGAGTGAGAACATGTGGTGTTTGGTTTTCTCTTCTTGTGTTACTGTGCTGAGAATGATGGTTTCCAGATTCATCCATGTCCCTGCAAAGGACATGAACTCATCCTTTTTTATGGCTGCACAGTATTCCATGGTGTATATGTGCCACATTTTCTTTATCCAGTCTATAATTGATGGGCATTTGGGTTGGTTCCAAGACTTTGCTATTGTAAACAGTGCTGCAATAAATACTCGTGTGCATGTTATAAAATCGTCTTTGCAGTAGAATGATTTATAATCCTTTGTGTATATTCCCAGTAATGGGATTGCTGGGTCAAATAGTATTACTAGTTCTAGATCCTTGAGGAGTTGTCACACTGTCTTCCACAATGGTTGAACTAATTTAAATTCCCACTAACAGGGTAAAAGTGTTCATTCCTATTTGTCCACATCCTCTCCAGAATCTGTTGTTTCCTGACTTTTTAATGATCACCATTCTAACTGGCAATGAGATAGTATCTCACTGTGGTTTTGATTTGCATTTCCCTAATGACCAGTGATGATGAGCATTTTTTCATAATTTTGTTGGCTGCATAAATGTCTTCTTTTGAGAAGTGTCTGTTCATATCCTTCGCCCACATTTTGATGGGGTTGTTTGTTTTTTTCTTGTAAATTGGTTTAAGTTCTTTGTAGATTCTGGATATTAGCCCTTTGTCAGATGGATAGATTGCAAAAACTTTCTCCCATTCTGTATGTTGCATGCTCACTCTGATGATAGTTTCTTTTGCTGTGCAGAAGCTCTTTAGTTTAATTGCATCCCATTTGTCTATTTTGGATTTTGTTGCCATTGCTTTTGGTGTTTTAGTCATGAACTCTTTGCCCATGCCTATATCCTGAATGGTATTGCTTAGGTTTATAGTTTTAGGTCTTAATTTAAGTCTTTAATTCACCTTGAGTTAATTTTTGTATAAGGTGTAAGGAAGGGATCCAATTTCAGCTTTCTGCATATGACTAGCCAGTTTTCTCAGCACCATTTATTCAATAGGGAATCCTTTCCCCATTGCTTGTTTTTGTCAGGTTTGTCAAAGATCAGATGGTTGTAGATGTGTGATGTTATTTCTGAGGCCTCTGTGCTGTTCCATTGGTCTGTATATCTGTTTTAGTACCAGTAACATGCTGTTTTGGTTACTGTAGCCTTGTAGTATAGTTTGAAGTCAGGTTGCATGATGCCTTCAGCTTTGTTCTTTTTGTTTAGGATTGTCTTGGCTATGCAGGCTCGTTTTTGGTTCCATATGAAATTTAAAGTATTTTTTTTTTCCAATTCTGTGAAGAAAGTCAGTGGTAGCTTGATGAGGATAGCATTGAATGTATAAATTACTTTGGGCAGTATGGCCATTTCACATTATTGACTCTTCCTATCCATGAGCATGGAATGTTCTTCCATTTGTTCGTGTCCTCTTTTATTTTGTTGAGCAGTGGTTTGTAGTTCTCCTTGAAGAGGTCCTTCACATCCCTTGTAAGTTGGATTCCTAGGTATTTTATTGTCTTTGAAGCAATTGTGAATGGGAGTTCACTCATGATTTGGCTCTCTGTTTGTCTGTTATTGGTGTATAGGAATGCTTGTGATTTTTGCACATTGATTTTGTATCCTGAGACTTTGCTGAAGCTGCTTATCAGCTTAAGGAGATTTTGCGCTGAGATGAAGGGGTTTTCTAAATATACAATCATATCATCTGCAAATAGAGACAATTTGACTTCATCTTTTCCTAACTGAATATCCTTTATTTCTTTCTCTTGCCTGATTGCCATGGCTAGAACTTCCAACACTAGGTTGAATAGGAGTGGTGAGAGAGGGCATCCTTGCCTTGTGCCAGTTTTCAAAGTGAATGCTTCCAGTTTCCATTCAGTATGATATCAGTTGTGGGTTTGACATAAATAGCTCTTATTATTTTGAGATATGTTCCATCAATACCTAATTTATCGAAAGTTTTTAGCATGAAGGGCTGTTAAATTTTGTTGAAGGCCTTTTCTACATCTATTAAGATAATCATAAGATTTTTGTCATTGGTTCTGTTTATCTGATGGATTACATTTATTGATTTGCATATGTTGAACCAGCCTTGCATCCTAGGGATGAGGCTGACTTGATCCTGGTGGATAAGCTTTTTGATGTGCTGCTGGATTTGATTTGCCAGTATTTTATTGAGGATTTCTGCATTGATGTTCATCAGGGATATTGGCCTAAAATTTTCTATTTTTGTTGTGTATCTGCCAGATTTTGGTATTAAGATGATGTTGCCCTCATAATATGAGTTAGGGAGGATTCCCTTTTTTTTTTCTATTGATTGGAATAGTTTCAAAAGGAATGGTACCAGCTCCTCTTTGTACATCTGCTATAATTTGGCTGTGATTCCGTCTGGTCCTGGACTTGTTTTTGGTTGGTAGGCTATTAGTTATTGCCTCAATTTCGGAACCTGTTATTGGTCTATTCAGAGATTTGACTTCCTCCTGGTTTAGTCTTGGGAGGGTGTATGTGTCCAGGAAGTTATCCATTTCTTCTAGATTTTCTAGTTTATTTGTACAGAGGTGTTTGTAGCATTCTCTCATGGTAGTTTGTATTTCTGTGGGATCAGTGGTGATATCCCCATTATCATTTTTTATTGTCTCTATTTGATTCTTCTCTCTTTTCTTATTAGTCTGGCTAGTGGTCTATCTATTTTGCTGATCTTTTCAAAAAACCAGCTCTTGGATTCATTGATTTTTTGATGGGTTTTTTGTGTCTCTCTCTCTCCTTCAGTTCTGCTCTGATCTTAGTTATTTCTTTTCTTCTGCAAGCATTTGAATTTGTTTGCTCTTGCTTCTCTAGTTCTTTTAATTGTGACATTAGGGTGTCAATTTTAGATCTTTCCTGCTTTCTCTTGTGGGCATTTAGAGCTATAAATTTCCCTCTAAACACTGCTTTAAATGTGTCCCAGAGATTCTGGTACATTGTGTCTTTGTTCTTATTGGTTTCAAAGAACATCTTTATTTCTGCCTTAATTTTGTTATTTACCCAGTAGTCATTCAGGAGCAGGTTGTCCAGTTTCTATGTAGTTGTGCAGTTTTGAGTGAGTTTCTTAATCCTGAGTGCTAATTTGATTGCACTGTGGACTGAGAGACAGTTTGTTGTAATTTCTCCTACATTTTCTGAGGGGTGTTTTACTTCCAATTATGTGGTCAATTTTAGAATAAGTGTGATGTGGTGCTGAGAAGAACGTATATTCCATTAATTTGAGGTGGAGAGTTCTGTAGATGTCTATTAGGTCTGCTTGGTGCAGAGCTGAGTTCAAGTCCTGGATATCCTTGTTAATTTTCTGTCTCGTTGATCTGTCTAATGTTGACAGTGGGGCATTAAAGTCTCTTACTATTATTGTGTGGGAGTCTAAGTCTCTTTGTAGGTCTCTAAGAACTTGCTTTACGAATCTGGGTGCTCCTGTATTGAATGCATATATATTTAGGATAGTTAGCTCTTCTTGTTGCATTGATCCCTTTACCACTATGTAATGCCCTTCTTTGTCTCTTTTGATCTTTGTTGGCTTTAAGTCTGTTTTATCAGAGACTGGGATGGCAGTCCCTGTTTTTTTTTTTTTTTTTTTTTGCTTTCCATTTGCTTGGTAGATCTTCCTCCATCCCTTTATTTTGAGCCTATGTGTGTCTTTGCACGTGAGATGGAACCAAGTTAGAAAACACTCTTAAGTATATTATCCAGGAGAACTTGCCCAACCTAGCAAGGCAGGCCAACATTCAGTTCAAGAATTGAATGAATTCATTCTCCTGAATACAGCAGACCAATGGGTCTTGACTCTTTATCAGTTTGCCAGTCTGTGTCTTTTAATTGGGGCATTTAGCCTGTTTACATTTAAGGTTAATATTGTTATGCGTGAATTTGATCCTGTCATAATGATGCTAGCTGATTATCTTGCCCATTAGTTGATGCAGTTTCTTCATAGCATCAATGGTCTTTACAATTTTGCATGTTTTTGCAGTGGCTGCTACTAGTTGTTCCTTTCCATGTTTAGTGCTTCCTTCAGGAGCTCTTGTAAGGCAGGCCTGGTGGTGACAAAATCTCTCAGCATTTGCTTGTCTGTAAAGAATTTTATTTATCCTTCACTTATGAAGCTTAGTTTGGCTGGATATGAAATTCTGGGTTGAAAATTCTTTCCTTTAAGAGTGTTGAATATTGGCCCCCACTCTCTTCTGGCTTGTAGGGTTTCTGCTGAGAGATCCACTGTTAGTCTGATGGGCTTCCCTTTGTGGGTAAACTGACCTTTCTCTCTGGCTGCCCTTAACATTTTTTCCTTCATGTCAACCTTGGTGAATCTGATGTTTATGTGTCTGGGGTTGCTCTTCTTGAGGAATATCCTTGTGGTGTTCTCTGTATTTCTTGAATTGAATGTTGGCCTGCCTTGCTAGGTTGGGGAAGTCCTCCTGGATAATATCCTGAAGAGTGTTTTCCAGCTTGGTTCCATTCTCCTCGTCACTTTCAAGTACACCAATCAAACATAGATTTGATCTTTTTACATAGTCCTATATTTCTTGGAGGCTTTGGTCATTTCTTTTCACTCTTTTTTCTCTAATCTTGTCTTCTTGCTTTATTTCATTAATGTGATCTTCAATCATTGATATCCTTTCTTCCACTTGATCAAATTGGCTATTGAAGCTTGTGTATGCTTCATGAAGTTCTCGTGCTGTGTTTTTCAGCTCCATCAGGTCATTTATATTCTTCCCTACACTAGTTATCCCAGTTAGCAATTTGTCTAACCCTTTTTCAAGATTCTTAGCTTTCTTAAAAATATGGAATGCTTCACGAATTTGCGTGTCATCCTTGCACAGGAGCCACGCTAATCTTCTCTGTATCATTCCAATTTTAGTATATGTGCTGCTGAAGTGAGCACAAAGTCTAGCATTTTTTATTCTCAGAATAGTATTTGCCCACCTCACTAACGGTATGACTACATGTATTGATGAAAAATATATAGCAGATCTAGAAGTACTCTCTACTGGAGGCACTCAGAGCTTTGTGAAAAGCTGTGTCTAACATGGGTATTGAAAATAAATTCAGGCCAGGCACTATTGCTGATGACTGCAGTCCCAGCAGTCTAGGAGGCTGAGGCTGGCAGATTGGTTAAACGGAAGAGTTTGAGACCAACCTGGCCAACATGGTGAAATCTTGTCTCTACAAAAAAAAAAAAAAAAAAAAAAAAAAGCAAGTCATGGTAGCATATGCCTGTAGTCCCAGCTACTAGGGAGTCTGAGGTGGGAGGATTACTTGAGCCCAGGGAGGTTGAGGCTGCAGTGAGCTGAGATCATGCCACTGCTCTCCAGCCTAGGCACAAGAGTGAGACTCAGTCTCAAAAAAATAAAAGAAAATAAATTCAAACATGTGTGACTTATTTACTCCCAACCTACAGCAGTAGGTGGATTATGTAACACAAACTAACAGTCACAAAAAGTTTGCCTTTGATGACTTTACTGGATTTTTACCCTATGTCAAATCAATCCTCTTTTACGGTTTAAATGGGCTCCTAAAATATTTTGCCTTGCTGGTCTCCTCAGAATACATTTGTTTTGCCTGCATTCTTGTCATAATTTATAGAATTTAAATGGAACCTTTGTTCCCACTTCAGCAAGTCACCTATGAGGCATCTAGCATATAACCTGCCTCCTGCTAGGTGCTGCCAGCCCAGTATTGAATGAAACAGAAATTATCTTTGCCTTTGTGCTGCTTACAGTCTAGATTACCAGGAAAATGAGAAGATCCTGCCGTGTCAGCTCTGGGGCCCCATCTCCAGCAATTGGGGTTCAGTAGTTCTATTTTGGCCCAGGAATCTGAATTTTAATAGGCTTCCCAGGTGTTTTTTATGCAAGCTGTCCAAAGGCCATGCTTAAAGAAGCACATGTTCTACCACGTACTCAGACAGCTTTGGGGGTATGTCTTACGGGCCAAGGCGTTTGTCTTAGTCTGCTAAAACAAAAATACCTTAAACAATAGACATCTATTTTCTCACAGTTCTGGCAGCTGTAAGTCCAAGATCAAGGTGTCAGCAGGATTGCCTTCTGGTGAGGTTCTCTTCTTGGTTGGTAGATGGCTGCATTCTCTCTGTGTTCTCACATGGCAGAGAGAGGCAGAATGACAGAAAGCCCACTGGAGTCTCCTCTTATAAGGGCACTAATCCCATAGGACCTGGGCTTCACCTTCATGACTTCATGAAACCATAATTACCCTCCAAAGGCCCCACCTCCAAAAAGCATCATCACACCAGGGCTAGGGCTGCAGCATATGAATTTTGGGGGACACAATTCTGTCCATAGCAGCATCTTCAACATGTCCACTCATTGTCCCTATGACCCTCATTGTTATAGAGCTTGGGGCATCCCCTACTGACACTCCAAATAGTCATGACAGAATTAGAATCTACAGGCAGCTTAAGCCTGCTCCCTAAGATTTCTGATGTATTTCTTAAATGAAATAATGGCTAATTTAAAAAATAAAAATAATAGTTTCAAATTATGTATCTTAGAGTAAAGGTAGCTATTAGATGACGTTACTGTGAACATACAAATATCCCCATCCTCAACTGTGATGTCTTTATTGGAGAATTCTAAACAATAAACTTTTCTTAAGGGATAGGGGTTCTGTGAATTCAAGCAATATCTTACATTGCATAGATGCACCTAACATCTCCACAAATTGTTATGCAAATTCAACCATTCTGAATCAGTGTCAAAAAGTAAATACAATCACAGTAAAAGGCGGTGTTACCTTCCTGTTCTACATCCCTCACCAAGGCCTTTTCTTTTCCTGGGAACAGCAGTTAAATCCTCTGCCCAGCATTTAATCTTTACAGGTTGTGTGGAACATCACAAAAAAGTAAAAACATATTACAATAATTTAGGAGTAAGAGTTAGCAGAGTGCTATGAGTATTTCTGGATACCACACATTTCAGATTCTCTTGTATGATTGCCTTGGATCTTGGGGGAAAAAATCTTTCTTATAAATGAAAGCAGACAAATATTTTGGCATCTTTATATTGAGACATCATATATTGTAATGCAAGAGTGATTACCTTATTGGTCTCCAAGCTCTTTCTGGTTCAAGACCACTGTTCACACTGACCCCCTGGCCCCTCACTCTGACTTTTTAGCCTGTGTCTTTATCCTAATCATATTTTAAGTCAGTACCACCCATTTGTTTCTACTGTCTTGCTCAAAGTTTTCACAACTTGGTGATTGCTTTTTGGTTGGTTATTAATATATGGTCTGCATCTCCCTTTCAACTGCGGGCTTGTACTTCTGGCACACAGCGAGTGCTCAAGATATGCTTTGTTGAATGCATGAATTCTCTGCATTGAGAGACAGTTGTGACAGATATATAGGGCATAGGTTAAGAGTTTGTGTGCATTTTTGCTCAATTGTGTGTGTGTTTCTCCCTCAGAAATAGAATATGAAAATATATTTTTCCTTCCCATTAAGAACATCTGACAGGAGGTCACACTTCAGTGTAGTTGATATATCATGTTTAGAAAAATGAACTTGTTTTTAAATGGGATTTTCATTCTTATACACTTCCTAGTGTTTATGAAAGAGAGAGGAGCTAATGGCCTTGATCTTGCTGGGAGTGTTTTTTATTTTCTATATTTCTCTTCTCGCTAAATAAAAGGGAAATGTGTGGGTAATTACAGGCTATTGCAATATAATATTCCTGGTGGCCACCATATGAAAGAATCATAAGCATTTTTCATTCCTTTCAACCCAACTAATAGCAGGTAAGTTCATTGCAAGCCAAATCCTTTAATGCCCATAGAAAATATTTTTAAACTTACTGGTTCAAAATTAAGCTTAATTATTTCTCCCTATTTGGCATATGAGAATTATACAATTTTATCTCAAAAAAGAAAATGAAAGAGAAAGTCAAACAGAACTGGTCCCAAATGATATTACGGGTCTTTACAAATAAGCACACAATGACTTGAGGACAGGCAATTACTTTTGGGAAGCAAACAGAAAGAAATGTCAATGCCCCTTACAATTGAGGTGAACATACCCCTGTTTGTCTACCTTCATACAATTACCAAAAATGCTTCTTTCATCCTCAAAATTGTTCTGCTTTAGACAAATTATATAATCACCTTATTTATGATTTAAGAACACCTGAAGCTTAACAATTTTAGAAATTTCAAAAGGCATCTAACTAAATTGCAAAATATATCTCCTAGTGTCGGTTTTGTTTGTCATTTTTAAATATATTTGGAAAAAATAACTGTCCTAAAATTCAGAGAAACCACCACAATTCTTTTCCCTCACATTTAACAGGAGTGGCATATTCTATGTTATAATAATGCATTCTATGGTTATCATAAAGAAAAATTTACAAAACTGGTTTAAACTAGACAGCATTACAAACATACCAATAATGGCATATTTCAAGAAAGATAAATAGAAAAGCAAATGCAAAACTATCATTAATCTTAAATTGAATGTCCGCCTCAAAAGATAATTTGTTCTCAAAGCGGTGGGAAGATATATTTTTCTTTTAGCTCTCTATACTTTGGATATCTCATATCCTTACCTAAGACATTAGTCCAAAATAAAGTCTTTTGAAAGAATGCCTACTGAGTTTCAAACCAAGTACTGGCTTCCACTTATTAGGGATAGCTTTAGAATAAGTCTCTGGAAAATAAGTGTCTCCTTGTGTGAGAGTATTTGAATAGGAGCAAAATAAATGCTCTATCTCTGAAACATTTCAATATTTTTCAGAGGAAAATCATTTCATGTTTATAATATCTCAGCACAAATTTTACATGAAACACTATAGGAAAGTCTCCTCTTTCTAGTCATCTTTTGAATACTACATTTGAAGAAGAAAATGTTAAAATCACAAAAAGTCATAAATAGTGTGTGTGCATGCATTTTATCAATACAATGATGTTTTTTGTGTCTTTAATGTATGAATAATTTTTAAAGCATATCTTCATTTTTTTCTTTTTTTTGGTTTATTACTTGAGAAAACAGAGGTATCAGCTACTTAAAATTGCTTTGAAAACGTGAACCTAGTCAGACAGTGATAAGTCACAGAATAACTATGAAAAACACTGAATTTCTTCTCAGGGGACCTGGGTTCTGGTCTAGATTCTACCATAAACTAAATTTGTAGTCCTGTGTCATTCATTTTACATTTCTAAATACAAATTTCCTGATACGTAGAAACAAGCTACATATATTTCCCCTGCTTGTTTCCCAGAGTTAACAGGATCAAATAAGAAAACATATGCATATTATTCTCATTCTATTCCATATAAGGTAGACCTGAATAGTACCTTAATTGAGGAAATAAATGACTGTGAAATGCATGAGATTAGGAATCTGATTGGGCTTCCAAGGTTCTTGGCTTGCCAGGTATCTTACCTTTGCAAGTTATTTAACTTTATTAATTCTTAGTTTGTTCATGTGCAAAATGGGGATAATAACTTTATTAAATTTCTCATGCTTATGAGGTAATGCAAAATGTCTCACAAGTAAATATTAGCTTTGGGACTTCAGAGCACGACTGCTGTGATGATGACTTCTTGCAATATTAAATAAGTGGTGAAACCACCAGTGCTTCTAGAAGCCCGAAACATGTCTACACATATATGGGAGACTCAACAAAATGGAGGGAAAAGTGATTCCAATTTTTTAAATTACTATGAAAAGAAAACAGTGACACATTTTATAGATTCTATGTGTTAGTAGGTTCAGTTACTTAATTCGTTCATTTAATTCCACTATATCTTATTATAACCTATATCCTACTATACTAGAAATTGGTTTGTAATATGTTTAAATAGCATGGTCAACAACTAGAAAACTTGATCAAAATATAGTCATCAAAATGAAGAAAGGAGAGTATTAATGGTTATAGAAATTCACTGGCTAAATTGAAGGAGATGGGAGGAGGCCTAGGATATGATCTTCAGAGATTTAGTGTTATCCAGGAGAAAAATCATATAGCAGGTGGATTTCTAGAAGATACACTCAAAAGTTAGCGCTGAGGTACAGATTGATAACCATAGTTGAGAACTCTAATTAAATTCCACCACATTGATCAGGCTGAACCTGTTTCTTGCCTTGGAACCCAGAGGCTTCATGACATTGTTCACAGGCAAGAAGTGATTTCAGATTTTCACATATTTCTGAACAGGACTTATTGTGGGAGAATTAAAGAATGGAGGGACAAATACAAACCCTTGTTGCTCCATCAAATTTTTTCTGAAAATATAATCTTTGCTTTGTAGCTTCTTTTTGTTTATTTTTTAAAATTTTGTTCCAGCTCTTTGTTAAACAAAATTTGAAATGATTTTTTGTATTGTGTGTTAAACATTGCATCTTTGGGAATGCAGAAGAAAAGGATATTATAGTTAAAGGAGTAAATTATTCAAATTATGCCTCTCTGGATTAAGTATTGTTTTAAGTGTATTCTCAAATTGAAAGTTTATTAATTGGCACTTTTTGATTAAGGTTTTCTCACTATTTTGCCATATTGAATATTAGCTATTATTGATACATCCTCTAAGATGGGCATACAAATGAGAGGATACCTAACCTGACAGGGAAAAACAAATAATTGAAGGAAAAAAAAACTTATCCTCAAGTGTAAAATCTTATACATTGTGAAAAGATTACTAGTAATCAAAGTGTCTGACTTACTCTTTATGCAATTATTATTGAAAATCCTGCATATGCAAACAAAGATTCTTTATGATAGAGATTAAAGACATACAGTGCAGTGATTAGTATTCTTTGTATACATTCAAACCCAACAAGATTGATATGCAAGCAAAATGAATTACAATCAGGAATAACACTCTGTTATTATCATATCACTCAAAAACAGTACCAAGGCAATACAGCATTCAGGGAAATATGGGAGTGTTGTGAGGCATTAGTGAGAGACAGGAAGATTTCTAGGAATATGATTTTATATCATTTATGGTTTAAAAATCTATAGGCAACAAACAAAATAAAACACAATGGAAATGATATACCAGCATAATTATTTATGAAACAAAGACAGTTTTGCATACATTTTCAGGCCTTGGGCAAGATTGATCTTTTTAGGTCTTAGATTGTGAAGATGTATGCTAAACTATTCATAAAATTTTTTATCACAAAATAATACTGTGACTGATTCTGTTCTTATTATTTTAGTGGGGAGAAAACTCCCACACCCAAATTAGATATTCAATTTGGAAGCTGTTGGGGAATCTACTGTTTCTTTAGGGCAATGATGTTTTTTAAAAATGCTACGCATGTCTTCTAAGGAGCATTTACCCAAAAGATTTCAAGAGTCACAAATTATATCAGATGCTGTTTTAGTCCGTTTTGCGTTGCTATAAAGGAACTATCTGAGGCTGGGTAATTTATGAAGAAAATAGCTTTATTTGGCTCACAGTTCTGCAGACTGTACAAGATGCATGCACCAGCATTTGCTTCTGGTGAGGGCTTCAGGAAGCTTCCAATCATGGCAGAAGGGGAAATTGAGCAGATATCACATGGCAATAAAGGAAGGAAGAGAGAGCAGAAAGTGCCATGCTTTTTAAAATAACCAGCTTTTACATGAACTAATAGAGCAAGAACTCAGTCATTACCCAGAGGACAGTACCAAGGCATTCATAAGGAGCCACTCTCATGACTCAAATACCTCCCACCAGGCTCCACCTCCAACATTGGGGATCAAATTTCAATATGAAATTTGGAGAGGACAAATATCCAAACTATACCACATGCCAAGATTAAAATAAAATATGGTCATATACTATTTCCTTTTGAAGATTGAACCATAATAGCAATTAAGGTAAAAATAATCTGTAATTAAGAATTAAGCATTTTATTCTTATGGGATTAATTTAGAATTTTACTTAGAATAACTATGGCATTTCTGAAATCTACTCCCTTAAAAATGGCATACTGTGAAAAGCAGACTGGTTTATTTCAAATCTATTGCCAAATAATTTAAAATCTCCAAGCCTCCCCATAACTAAAGCTTGAGTTATTGCACCTGCTTTTGAGCAACTGACAGATCTATGCTACCTGAACTGATGTCTACTTTATCTCTGACTTGGGATTTAGAAATGTTGAAAGTGCCACATGAAAAGGTGGGCATGCAATAAGAATTGTACTCTTCATCCTTGAGCCTCTTCTAAAGTTGTCAGGAATAAACACAGCATTCTAAACTACAAATTCATGAACTTAAAAGTTAGGCAAAAAAAGACAGGAAGAAGTGAGATGGTAGAAGTTTGGTAAAGTAAAATAAATAGGTATGCAAAACTAAGAGTGTCTTGCTGAGCACTCAGATTTTTAAATTCTGCGTTGTCTCTGGAACAATTTTAAATTCAGGAACTACCCAATCTGGTCAACAAGATTGATTATTGTCACTAGTATCTTCATATCCATTGAAAAAGTCAACATATTTTGTTTCTGAATATAATAAATAATTATTACTTAACTTCTCAGTTGCATTATGATGATGATGATGATAGTAACAACACAAATAATTTTATTTTTATGAAATATCTTACTTGACCTTAACAATAACAGTGAGAGAGACAATGACAGATTTTGTCATTAACCTCAGTTATCTAAGGAGAAAATCTTAGATTAATAATGCACTAAGGCTACAGGCCAAAGCCACATGAGTGAGATAAGTGACTGGAACCTGGTTATTATAACTCTATAGCCTGTACTCTTTGGTGGACACCACACAGCCTCTCTATTACTGCCTCATATTAAAGTAGACACTTCATCAGTCTTAAACTTTGTATACAAATAGAGAAACTGATGTGATGAAGGATATCAGCTAATATTTCCTATACTATATTTCAGTTTTAATCTATGTCAAAACTGAAGTGTGTTTATACTTAAAATATTCTAGTTGTATATTTTTATTGATACATAATAATTGTACATATTTATGGGGTACATGTGATATTTTGATACATGAATACAATGTGTAATCATCAAATCAGGGTAATTAGGATATCCATCACCTCAAACATTTATCTTTGTGTGTGCTGGGAAAATTTCAGATCTTCTCTTCTAGCTATTTTCAAATATACAATATATTATTGCTAACTATAGACACCCTATTCTATCAAACACTAGAACTTATTTCTTCCATCTAACTGTACATTTGTACCCATTAATCAAACTCTTTTCATCCCACTTCACTTCCCAGCCTCTGGTAATTATCATTCTACTCTCTACCTCCAATACATCAGCTTTTTTTTTAGCTCTCACAGAAGGGTGAGAACGTGGAATAGTTGTCTTTCTGTGCCTGGCTTATTTCACTTAACATGATGATCAGCAGCTCCATCCATGTTGCTATAAATGACAAAATTTCATTCTTTTTTATGGTTGAATAGTATTCCATTATATTTTTATGTACCACATTTATACATTCATCCATTGATGAACACTTAGGTTGATTCTGAATCTTGGCTATTGTGAATAGTGCTGCAATAAAAATGATGGTGAAGGTATCCCTTTGATATTCTGATTTCCTTACTGTTGGATAAATACCCAGCAGTGGGATTGTGGATCATATAGTATTAATAGCTCTATTTTTAGTTGTTTTTTTAAAGCAACTTCCATACTGTTTTTTATACTGACTATACTAATGTACATTCCTACCAACAGTGTACGAGAGTTTCCCTTTCTCTGAATCTTTGCTAGCATTCGTTATGTTTTGTCTTTTTAACAATAGCCATTTTAATTGGGATGAGATATCTCATTGTGATTTTGATTTGCATTTCTCTGATGATTAGTGATGCTCAGCATTTTTTCATATACCTGTTTGCCATTTATATGCCTCCTTTTGAGAAATGTCTATTCGGATCCTTTGTCCAGTATTTAACGAGATTATTTGTTTTTGTTTTGCTGTTGAATTGTTTGAGTTCCTTGTATATTCTGCAAATTAGTCCTGTCAGGTGAACAGTTCAAAAATGTTCTCTTCCTTTCTGTAAATTGTCTGTTTACTGTGTTCATTGTTTCCTCTGCTGTGCAAAAACTTTAAAAATTTAACAGGTAAGGTGATATGTAAGGGATAGGAGTCTATTTCATTCTTCACATATAAATAGATAGTTTTCTTACCACCATTTATCGAAGAGAGTGTTCTTTCACCAATGTCTGTTCTTGGCACCTTTGTTGAAAATCAGTTGGTTGTAAATACGTGAATATTTTTCTGGTCCCTTGATTCTGTTCCATTGGCCTATGTGTCTGTTTTCATATCAATGTCATGTTGCCTTGGTTACTATGTCTTTGTAGTATATTTTGAAGTGATGCTTCCTGCTTTGTTATTTTTGGTCAAGATAGCATTGACTATTTAGACTTCTTTGTGGTTTCATACAAATTTTAGCATTTATTTTCTATTTCTGTAAAGAATGACATTGGTTCTTTTTATTAATTTCATTTCACCATGGCTTGAAAATATGTAATTTTGATTTTTAAAAACTGATATAATTTTGATTTTTAAAAATTTTTTGAGACTTATTATGTTGCCTAATACATGGTCTATCCTGGAGTATGTTCCATGTGCCGATGAGAAGAATGTATATTCTGAAGCTGTTGGATTAAAATGTTCTGTAAATGTCTGCTAGGTTCATTTGCTCTAAAGTACAGTTTAAGTTCAACATTTGTTGGTTGATTTTCTGTAAAGATGATCTATCCAATGCTGAGAGTGGGATGTTAGAGTCTCCAACTATTATCACATTGAGGTCTATCTCTCCCTTTAGATCTAAACATCTTTGCATTATATGCCTGGGTGCTCTTGTGTTGAATACATATATAATTAGAATTGTTATATCCTTTTGCTAAATTGATTTATCGTTATATAATTACTTTATTTGCTTATTTTCACAGTTTTCAACTTAAAGTCTGTTTTATCTGATATAAGTATAGCTATTAACATTTGGTTTCCATTTGCATGTAACATCTTTTCACATCCCTTCATTTTCAGTCTATATGTGTCTTTACAGGTGAAATGAGTTTCTTATAGGCAGCATATAGTTAGGTCATGTTTCTTTAATCCTTTCAGCCAGACTATATATTTTAAGTGGGGAATTTAGCCCATTTACATTCAAAGTTATTATTGATAGGTAAAGACTTATTCCTGTTTATTTTGTTAATTGTTTTCTGTTTTCTTTTTGTATACCCTTTGTTTCTTTCTTCTTCTCTTATTGTTTATCATTGTAGCTTTGTGGTTTTATATAGTAGTAATATTTGAGTCATTTTTCTTTCTCATTTGTATGTCTGCTCTGAGTGAGTTTTATACTTTTTTGTGTTTTCATGATAGTATATATTGTCTTTTCACTTTCAGATGTAGGACTTCATTGAGCCTTTTTTGTATGGCCGGTTAGTGGTGATGAATTATCTCAGTTTTTGCCTATAAGAGAAAAACTATTTCTCCTTCATTTTTGATGGATAATTTTGTGGTTCATAGTATTCTTGGCTGGCAGTTTTTACTGTTTGTTTGTTTTTTCCTTTTCAGCACTTTGCTTATATCAACCTATTATTTCCTAGCCTCTATAGTTTCTGCTGAGAAATTCATCGTTAGTCTGATGGGGATACCCTTGCATGTGACTTGATTCTTTTCTTTTGATGTTTTTAAATTCTCTTCTCTTTCTTTGGCTTTTGACAGTTTCTCTATTATGCCTTGGAGAAGACTTTGAAGTTGAATCTATTTGGGAATCTTTGAGCTTCCTATAACTAAATGTCTATATCTCTTGCAGCTTTTAATACTTGAAAAGTTTTCAGGTATTATTTTGTTAAATAGAATTTCTATGCCTTTTCCCATCTCTTCTTTTTCTGGAACACATACAATTCAAATATTTGGAAGCTTGTGGTGTCTCATATGTAACACAGGATTTTTCCTTTGGTTTGATCTATTTTATTATTGAATCTTTCAATTGTATGTTTTATTTCATTCACTGAATTGTTCAGTTCCAGGATTTCTGTTTGTTTCTTTTTATGATATACATACATCTTTGTTGAATTTCTCATTCAGATTATGAATATTTTTATGACTTCTTTGTGTTGTTTATCTATGTTCTATCTCACTAAGCTTCTTCAATATCATTTTGAATTCTTTTTCAGGCATTTCATATATTTTTTAAAAATTAAAATCTGTTGCTCAATAATCATTGTTTTCATTTAGAGCTGTCAAGTTTCCTTGTTTTTTCATATTTCTTATATCTTTATGTTGATACATTTGTATCTGGTATCAGCCAACTTTATGGATTAGCTTTGTAGGGAAAGACTTATTCCAATGATGTATCTAAAGTGTTGGTTGTGTAGGGCATGTTGGTTTTGATTCTGGGTGGGCACAGTAGTACAGTCTCTGTGTGACATCTTTGGCTGTATTCAGCATCAGTGGTGTCTTAATTTTTTCAGTGGCTTGGGCTATGGTTGTTAGTGAAGGCTGTGGTAAGGCTTTGCTGGAGACAGGGACATCAGGTAGTCAGTCCTTGGGCTCCAGATGGCATATGTGGGCACTGGTGGTAGCAGGTTTGGGCAGGCTAATCTTTGGGCCTTCAAGTGGCTTGCTCAGGTGCTGTAAGTGGCACCTGTGGGCTGGGCAGGCAGACAGGTTCTTGGGCCCCTGGATGGTGAGCATGGGATTCAGCAATGGTAGTTGTGGTAGTGTGATAATATTCAGGGCCCCAGGTGGCATGCATGGGCACTAATCGTGGCAGTGATGGGCTGGTTGCTACAGCCCCTAGGTCCCCAGGTGGTACATACAGCTTGAGTCAGTCAATCTCCAGGTACCCCAATGATGCATGAAGATAAAGGTTGGGGCAGGAGGGGCTGGTCAATTCCCAGATGACAGGCACCAGCTATTGTGGGTGGGGTACTTGATTTCCAAGCACTAGGTAGCAGCCATGGGCAGAGTGGGCCTGTCCTCAGGCCTCGGGATGATGCCCAGGAGTGCCAGTCACCAGGCCTTCTGAAGGCACATGCAGGTATGCAGCAGCCTCGCTGCTGGGTGTGGGTAGTAACGTTGCTGTCAGCAGCCCAAGACAGGCAACTCTCAGGCTCTGGAGAGGTATGCTTCAGCTCTCTTTGTCCTGAGACCAGCTTCCCTGGTGCACTGCACCGTGCATTTCTTGGGTGCGAGACATTGTGTAGGCTAGAGTGCTGGGGACCTGGCTGCACTGCTGGGTCTTGTCAGCATTGTGATGCTGTAGCCCTCTGGGTGGACATGGAAGGATGTCAGCAGAGTTCCAGACATGTGGAGATGCAGGTACAGTTGGGTTCCAGGACAGAATGTAGTCTGTTGAGGGCTAGGCTCTAAAAATGTCACTATAGTGCAGCTGCTTGGGTCTGGGGAGGTGTATGGAGCCCAGCACAAACACCCTCTCTGAAACAATGCCATTGTATGGACTCCAGGCAGCTCCCTATACTAATCTCAGGATCTGCAAGGGTCAAGGGGCTTTCCCATGGCTAGGATTGCAGGAATATGCAGAAGGAATGTGGACTACTGGACATCTCTTGCTGGCTTTTTCCCTGCACTAAGGAGTTTATCTTGGCTTTGAGCCAAATCTGGCCAGCCCAGCCTTTTCACTTTCCTCTCCTTTTGTGCCTCAGGAGTTCCCCGTCACTTCCCTGCTGAATTCCAATGTTCTCTCTTAGATGGTCTCTGCAACATGTGATTATCTACTTGCTGTTTTGGTTCTTCTTTGTGGAAGAGGTTAGTGCTGGGTACCTCTAGTCAGCCATCCATTTTGTAGGCCCCTCCCCAAGTATTTTATTTTTATGAGAACCATTGGCAAAAATTCTTTTTCCTGCAATAATGCTGTTTGAATTTCACCTTTAAAGGCAAAAAATACCTCCTTAGTGTGAGATCTGAAATCAAGTTATAAATCTTTACTAAAATATTAGCCTCAAAGATTAAGGCTAAAGACTGTAAATATGGATTCAGAGTCCTTGTTTGTTTTAACCCACCTCATTTTCTTAACTTTTCCATCATATATACCACACAATGAAAATTTTGAGTTTATCGACTTGTCAGGGAAAAGGATTGTGAGGAATAAAACCTTAAAAAGCAAAGTTATGATCATCACAATGTCATCACAATTTCCCCCAGGAATAAAGCTGAGTGCAACATATGACCTATACAAATGTAAGAGGAAGTTCTATTGCTATTTGGTGTATCCTACATCTTGCTTTAGTAATTAAAGGATATCTCCATAGTGTCAATTTTTGACTACTCCTAGTTGATTTTTATTCTTGCCACAGCTCTCTCCTATTCAATCAGCATCTCTCCTTATCCCAGTTGGTGTGCTGTCCTGGGGAATGTCATATTAGCCCCTACAAAAATAATTTAGGCAACAAGTTTTCCTCAATTAAGTTCACAACATATTTGTACAATAAGTGTGATTAAATTTTGTGTAACATTTACTTCTGTTTTTTTAGAGAAATCTGGAAGTAGAAGGACTTGAAAAATGTATGATTAGTATAAATGTTTAGCTTTATTATAAAATGACCCAGTGGGTTACTTGATATTAAAGGTTTTTACTGTTCATTTGACTCTATTTATTAGTTGTTTGTTTTAGTTGTTGACTAAGTTTGGTTCTAAATATAAAAAGTTACAAAACAGTACATACATACTAAATCTGGAGTTTAACTTCTGGTGTACTCATCTATTTTGTATTCTGTAGAAGGGAAGCACCTGCTGGAAAAATACACAGATAACTGATAACTTCTACAAAATTATATCATAAGCTATGTACTAAAATCTGTATAAAAAGAACAGCGTAGTAAATCTCTACTAACACTGGACTACATATTTGTTCTACAGGAGTTAAGACAGATTGCATGAATTCACCTATAATCTCGTATTTAGACTTCCTTGGAATTATGCATTTATAAAAGCATAGAAAATATTCAGTCTAACTCTACTACTTAAAGAAAAATAATGTGAATTCTCATCATATGTTTATTATTAGTGTTGTTTTTTATTAGTAGTTGTGGTCAATAAAAAGGTTTATGATAAAATGAACTCCAATAGAAAGTCCAGTTTCTTTTATATCTTAGAATTTTGCTGCATCAAAAACTACCTGAAGCCAATATAATTTGTAAATATTTTCTGATGTGAAATCTACTTGTAATATTATTGTAGGTATTCTAGGTTTTCCTTGGAATTTTTCAGAAAAATTTTAATTTAAAATGTTTGAGGTGTTCAAGTCTAATGATTTGAGAAATGCAGCCATTCCATATTGGCTGTTGTTCGTCATTTTTTTTTGTCGTTGCTGTTGTTTTTTGAGACAGAGTCTTGCTCTGTCACCCAGGCTGGAGTGCAGTGGCACGATCTCGGCTCACTGCAACCTCTGCCTCCCGGGCTGAAGCGATTCTCCTGCCTCAGCCCTCCTGAGTAGCTGGGACTACAGGCGCATGCCACCAAGCCCAACTAATTTTTTTTGTATTTTTAGTAGAGACTGGGTTTAACCACATTGGTCAGGCTGGTCTCGAACTCCTGATCTTGTGATCTGTCTGCCTCAGCCTCCCAAACTGCTGAGATTACAGGTGTGAGCCACCGTGCCCAGCCCATCATGTTTTTATTGTTAGATGCTTGGTGTTTCTCAGTCATTTGGATGGTATTGATGTCATAAGAGCAGATAATTAACATGCGATCTTTATTTTAACATTCCTCATGACATTTGTTGCCTTTGCTCAGAAAAACGATCACAGTCATGAAATTTCCTAAACTGACAATGAGGGTAAAACTACTTACATTCAGCCTAATTTAAAATGCCATAATAATTTCTTTCTTTAGTCTTGCTTCTTATCAATATTGAATATCAGTAGATGTAAAAGATATATTTATAGTTAACTTATAAAAGATATATTAAATTAGAAGTCTGATTTCTCTGTCACAGTGAATAATTAACTTATAAGAAATGGAAAATAAATAGCTGAAAATGACTGATGTAGAGATTGTAATCACAGGCAGGAGAGGGCTACAAAATCAGAAGAGTGCAAACATTCAGAGATAAAAGAAACTCTCTAGCTATATGAATGAATAAATTGAGTCTGTGACTTTTTGGAAGCTATTTTGTAGTATCTATATACTTGAACTTATGATTTCAGAATCAGATATATGAATGAGCAGTAGATAAGAAAAAAGTCCAGAAATGTATGGTTTGCTTTAGTTGGGAGCTTGGTCTTAAAATGACCAAATGGATTCCTTGACCATGAAATGTTTTTATTGTTTATTTGATTGTATTTCTTTTGGGTTTGTTTGTTTCATATTTTAGCTCATTTTGGTATTGGGTAGTCTATCAATTTACTATAAAAGTATTTAGTTGATTTGCTTTTGGTATTTCAAAAAATATGCACAACTTTTGATAAAACAGTAAATTGTTAGCTTGCTATATTTTTTATTTTTTGTATATATTTTGGCATTGTTTTAATTCCAAAGTTTTCCAACTCTTAGAAACACCTAAGATGTTTAAATATATTATATCATACACTGATGAAGCAACAGCAATAGCTAGAAAGCAAGGAAAAAGTAATCAGAATAACTACAGAAGCTCCTTATGACATATTTTAACAACCTTCTTATCATAAGATATGCCACAAGAAAAGGTCATAAATGAAATGAAAGGCAATGCTAGGGATTACATATTGGATGTCAGATCCTAAATATGTGTGCATTATATAGCATATTAAAAATCTGACCTCAATAAAACAGGTAATCTATTAAAAACTTTAACCACGTCTATAATTACTGAAAGGATTGGTATGTTAAAAGACCCACAAAAACCTGAGGAAATTTTATGAATCCTAAGGGAATAAATATAACTGAATTAAGACCTAAGAATGATATTTCAGCAACAGAGGAAATGCTTTTGTGATTACCAAGTATATCACTTTTACAAGCGTATTTTATTTAGTTGCATTTCCTAGTCTTATCTTTAAAATTTATATAAGTAGATTATTATTTTTAACAGTTCTGCAAAGAGAGAAATCAACTAGAGTTTTATGATTTGAAAATTATTTTGCTCAAACAGCTTTATGTCTGTAAGAAAGTAAAATTTCTGAAATCCAATGTGATGAAATTGGACTTGCTGACACTCTTGAATTAATGTAAGGAAAACCTATATACATTCAAAGTAATTTAAATAACCATGATCTGTGCCTTTTCTTAGACTTTAAAATGGAAATGATGACACACTGCCTGTATCCACTTCCTAGGATGTGGTAAAGATTAATTTGATATTTTAAATAGGAATAGATCAAAAATTGATGGAGTTAGAGTATCAGAGAAATGTGTGTAATGTTATTAGGTAAAAATATATTATTCACTGAGATGTGGCAAGATTTTTGCTTGGCACTATATTTTCTATGAATTACTTCAGTTATGTAGGTAGCAATGATCTGCTTATAAACTTTTAGCTTGCAGCCTCTTTGAAAGAGATTCTAATATGTGTCAAATTTTCTGTTCTTTAACCAATTCTTTTTAATATCAAAACAACCTCCTGGAAAATTCATCTTAAATTTAATCCGTTGATTAATAGAATCTAAGAAGATCCTCATTTCTGCCTAAAAATGTGTGGCTTAAACGCAGTGTCAGCCTTCCATTGGTATTTACGGAAAATTAACTTCTGAGATGAACTGATACGAAGCAAATTTCTGTATTCAACTTAATGAATTAACAACATGTGTTAGTTACATTATTTTCCATTATGTAAACTTGTCAAATAGCAAACAAATGTCACAGAGCCACTTAAAACCATGATTTATTTGTATTAAATTCTAGTAATTCATTTTATTTATTGGTATTAGCACTGTATCTTTTAAAATTAGCTTTTATATGAACTCGTGACCTCCTATGGAGACAGAGGAGGCAATGACCACATAGCTAATCCTTAGAGGTCTTTGATTTGAGATGTGGCACTCTGAGTCCACGCAGCATAATGAATAGAACTACTTTTGAAGCTTAACCTACATACCCATATTTTAGAATCAAGATAATGAAATAAATCACTTAAGTAAATGTCTTGTTCAGTTACAGAAAAAATAAGGGATTAGTAAATAGTAAGGAATAAACAAAAAAATTTTAAAAGATCCTAATGAAAATAAGAGCCAGACTGAATGTCGAAGATGATGTTCAGTAGGAAAAGGTGAATGATTTTTAAAAATGACTTATAAATAAATATTAGGCAAAGACTCAAAAAAATGTTTAAAACTCTCAGATGACTAAACAGAAAATAGAAGATAAAAAGGTCAAAAAGAACTATTCGGATTTAAAAGATATAAAAGAACAAAGTACAGCAGGTAATAAAATAAATAAGATAAAGTTTAGAATGGTGCAGTCTGCAAATGAGAAGCTCATAAAGAGAAAGGAATTCAATAAAGAACAATAGAAGTAATTGAGGCAGAAAAAAACCTCTTACTTTAAAAAGACATACTATAGGCATACAGATGTTTCACTTAACATATAATAACTAAATGACTAGTGGTTAATATTTTTTTACCTTCTCACAGTTTTGTATAGTAGATTGTATGGGAAATTTGATCCATTTGAATGACCTATGTGAGGTGAACATTTTGATGCCTATGTTATTATTTTTTAGTAAAGACTAGGTCACAGAAATATAACAAGTCAATAACTCAATCCTAAGTCTTATTTTAAGTTAACCATTGACAACGCAACTCAGTTGATTTACTCATTAGCCATTGTTCTGTACAGCTTTCAGAAAGAAAGTCTGCAAATAATTTCTTTCACATTTTTTAGGGCCTGAGAACATAGCAAAGGTGCTATTGGAGCCCTTAGAAGTAATCTATGCATTGAGTATTCATCTGTTATTTTAGTGCCTATTACGCCCCCCAAATTTGAGGGGACAGCTACCATGAAAACTACAAATACAGAACAAACACAAATTTAAAATAACAACAATAATAATAACACAAAGCACAATGGAGAAGAAAATCTTTCCTAAAACCCAAGGCTTAATATAGCTCTAAGCCCCAAACTTAAGTTTGACTATGCTAGAAATGGGGGACAAAAAGCCACTATATATTGTTACATAAATTTCATCTAATGGCTAGCTATCAATGTAGCCATTAAACAAATGAGATCATGTCCTTTGCAGGGACATGGATGGAGCTGGAGGCCACTGTTCTTAGCAAACACAGGAACAGGAAACGAAATACTGCATATTCTCACCTCTAAGTGGGAATTAAATGATCAGAACCCATGGATACATAGAGAGGAATGACACTCACAAGGACTTTTTGGAGGGTGAAGGGTGGGGGGAAGGAGAAGATCAGGAAAAATAACTAATAAGTAGTGGGCTTAACGCGTTGGTGATGAAATAATCTGTAAAACAAACACAGGTTTACCCATATAACAAATCTGCACTTGTACCCCTGCACTTAAAAGTTTTTTTTTAAAAAATGTTGCTCTAGAATTCAACACTGTGAATTTAACCACAGACAATGAGTAAAACATAAATAATGTCTGATATCATTTTAGGAATACTAAAAAACATTTTATTTTTCCACAGCATTGTTCTCATTGAATATACTTATCATTCTAAAATCCATATCAGATTATGTCATTTAATGAATTAAATCTTTTGATGGCTTCACATCGCCAGTGGTAGTCCTCAAAGTGTGATCTTTCAATGGCTGTGAACCATTGGAGTTAATTACAAAATGTGCAGATTCTTAGATCTCCATTTCAGACCTTCTGAAGGCAAATATCTGAGGACAAGACCCCCAGTGTCTGTGTTCCAACAGCTCTGTGGATGAATTGATGACACTAAAGTTTGAAAAACATTGGCCTCCTCATTAGAGCCTTTCCCATTTGGCTTAGTTTTCCCAGGGTCAGCATCTCTGAGTGCTCTGTGTCTTTTGCAATATCTTTCTCTACAGCTGTAGCTACATCCTATGCACCTTGGACTTCTTACCATGCATTTCCATGTCTAGCCTGCCTTTGAGCAGATTCCTGTGCCTGGAGGGAGTGCCTTGTCTCTTTTTGATGGGCTGTAGAGCGTCTGTCTCACAGAATTCTGGGTTAAACGTTTTCTCTTCTCTGATGCTTTTCCTAATCATTCCAGACAGCATTTACGGTTTTCATGTCTGCACCTGGCTGATTACATACTTACACAACTCTTAGAACTAATATTGTATTATTACGCTCTTGGTTGTTAATATTGCTCACAAAATTTTTAGTATCCCAATGATTGTGATTGGAATTGGCAACAAATATTTGCAATGAATTGGAAAGGATGTATAAAAGGTGTCTGAGTTGATAACTAAAATCCAAGTTTCCTGATAACTATTTATTTAAATTTTGCATATGCTTCCTTAAAGTTATTTGCTGAAGATACAACCCGTATAATTTACCTTTTGAAAAGTGATTTGCATTAACATTTAATAAATGAGTTAAAAAACATCTAAATCACTTTCAGTACTATTGTGGCTGTTACTTTATTACTGGATAAATTGAAGAGCAAACATGGATATCTGTTATTCTAAATCAGAAGCATCTAAGAGAAGAATGTGTTAATAGATAACTATCTCAGATAGAAGTAAATACAACACAATAAAAGTATAACAACTACTTAAAAACATCAAAAGAGATACACATATTCTACACGATTTTTTGCCTCCTACAGAACACCAAATGAGCTAATTTCATTAGTCAAACAAATAAAGCATGAAAACAGGGGTTCTGAAGAGCAAGAACAGCCCTCTGGGATGAAAAGTGAGTAATTTTTACTTAAAAAAGATGTACACAGTGTCCTCTTATCCAGCAGAGTGCTTGTGTCACTGTTCCCAAGCCTTTTTTTTCTGACAATGAGAGCTATATTCAATTAACCTGCTGTCTGAGAGATAGATGGTGGAGACATTTTAATGCACCAAGAGTGTTGAGATAGGACATTGGATTACATTGTTATTTCAGATCAATACATATACATTGGAGTCTGAGGATCAAATTTAAGGTGGCTATGACCTACTAGTTTTTTGCATAAAAATCTGAGCAACTAACCAGTTGGATAAAATATAAACAAATAAGTAACTGTAAAAACCTAAACAAATAACGGGTTGTATAAAACCTGAATGTCTAACTTTCCAGTCTACAATAAGATTACATGATTTATACCCTTTGATTTCCGTTCTTCCTCTTATTCCTTACTCCAGATTTCTGACTGGGGTCCTGTATTTGAATCTTATTAATTCCCTTAGTCTTTGTTATCCCTAATTATAGAGCTGTCAATCTCAAAACCCACAAAAGAGGGAAATTTGAAAACATTCTGGATTTGTATTATACTATTGAATGCATTGTGGGTTTTTTCATGTAGCTGGAAGGAGACAGCTTTAAATGAACTTTTCACAGGGAAAAAATAGGTGAGTGTTTAACAGGAAAAAAAGAAATTGACAGACATATAATTATTTTAGTGTCTCCATTTTGTTTCTTTCTTCCTTTTTGTCAGCTGCCTTCTCTCTTGACTCACCAACATACTCCCCAAAAGTTGTTTTGTTCAGTGCTCTTTCATGACATGTACAAAGCAGGCTGAACAGGCATCTGCTTAGGTTTTCTTCTTCAGGTAAAGCCTGCAGAGTTGAGCTCCAGGAGCTGGAGGATTGAAACCTTCAGAATCCCAGGGGATTTGGCCCACAGCAAGAGCAATAGACTCAAAAGTTGCATACAGAAGAACTGCCCTGCAATTGTGATTTTTCAACACAAAAACCATTCATGTGGGCACAAGCCAGGAGGATCTATAAAACAATCGACCACATGTTTTCAATTAGCGAGGAGCCAAGAAATGCACATGAGTTGAATGCCAGAAATGAGTTTCACTCTGTATGCATGTCAATATCCTTGTAATCCTACTGACATCTATAATAATTATGATTCAGGTGAAGGAAACAAAAAGAAGTCAGAGGTGATATGCAAAAAATGTTTTGCAAAATGAAAGAGAGAAGACAGGAGAATACTTCAATCGGGAATTACTCTAATTTTATGAATTTTAGCTTTTTATCCCTTTGTATGGTAGCTGTTTCTATAACTGGCTTATCTAGAGATGCCATTAAAATCCAATAGATTTTATAAAAAATATGCATGTTTCAAACATTTAGAAGGCTGCATTTATTGAAGAGAAATCCCACAATGTGTATTTTAGTATCTTATGGTCAAAAATATAAAGTATTTACTCTTTATCCCAAATATCTAAAACAGAAAGATCAGCGCAAAACAAAAACTTGCTAAATATTAAAATGTTTATTTTTGAAATTACAGTTTTTTAGATAACATATATAAGTTATATGTTTTGTATCTATATTATATCATTGGTTTTGTATACTTTAAATGAAAATTAGATATATGTTATAATATCTGAGATATTATTTAAATGAAAATTAGATATATATCTAGTTAGATATATATCTAATTTTCATTTAAATAAAAGTATACAAAACTAATTCTACGTGTTAAATTATTACTTAATTGTAACTAAATTATATTAGCACAGCTATTAGAAATCATGTTTTAGATTCATTTTATAAAAAGGGAAAGGTGATAGACTAGAGAATTGCTTTAGAGACATTATCATCTTTATTTAAAGAATTCATACCTGGTATTATCCTTTGACATTTCACATGCATTCTATGAATATGTATTGATATAAGTCCAGATGAGATTATTTCCATAAAATCTGTCTGGTAGATTGCCGAATAAGCATTAGTAATATATTGGTGGAAACTGGCTGAATGTTTACTTATTAGTAGAATGTCTAAAATAGTATATCTTGATACACTATTTATTTCACTATGACTTCAACTATGAAATTTTTGTCTAAAATCAACAGGAGATGGACTGACTTTCTTACCAAAAGAATTGTAATATTATCAGTTATTTTAAAGGCAGATAGACTCAATCCTCCAGAATCCAGAATTTAGCTTCATTAAAGAAAATACTTACCTTTCCTTCATAAGGATTATGGTCATTTATTTTATCCCATCCCATTTTAAAGTTCCTGACTTTCCTTCTCTTGTTACACTCTAATTACTTTTAAAATATGCAAACTGGACTTTAAAATTAAGGATTACTTGATTCTTATGACTCTAATATAATCACACATTTCTTTCATGACATGGAAGGTAACTTATCATACTATATGAAAGGTGGTTCTTTATTCCAAAGGGAACTGGAATGAATGTCAGATTTATCTAAGGGAAAAAATGTTAGTGACACTTTATATCAATTGCTTTTTCTCTTCCCAAAATGCAAATTCATTTAATATTTGGTAGCAACTAACAAATTATAATAAATGACTCAGGACTGCTGGGCTGGTGATAATGTTGAAGCACATTTTTTTTTCTTCTGTGAAGAATTAGTCAATCAAGCCATCAACAAATATATGTGATTAATAAAACTATATTTATTTCCTCCAGCTTTAAGTTTCTACATATTATACTCTAAGCAAGATGCAATGCTAAGTGCTTAGATGGTTCCCAAGTTCTTTTTGTAAGGCACACTAAGTAAAAACAAAGATACACTTTCAAAGACACATATGGTAATTAAAGCTTCAGTAGTTTAAATAATTGTTCAAAATTATTAGTTACATCCCTCCTTTTACTTTCATGGAGGAGTGTATTTTCCTGCTCCTTGCCTTTGGACTCAGCCATATAAATTGCTTTGGCTAGTGGAATATTAGTAATCATGATGAAAGCAGGGACTTGAAATGTTTATTGTTTGGTTGTACGTACTGTCTTTTGCCTCTTCCAATCACTATCAGATGAACACGTCCTGGCTAGGCCTCTTGCTCAAGGAAGAAAAGTGACAAAAGAACAGGGCAACCTAGCTAACTTAACAGACCTGCAGCTTGAACCCAAGCTGCACAGAAGTATCAGCCTAGTCCTGAAACACCCCATAGACAAGTTAGTTAACCCAACTAAATTCACAGATAATTCACATGCATGAGATGCATGAGAAGAACTTCTTTTTGCATGCCATATTTTATTGTCTGTTACAGAGAAATAGTGGACTGAGATAAAAGCTAATATTTATTTATTAATCTCTTACTATGTGCCAGATACTATTCAAGAGCATTATATTTATCAAATTTTAAAATTGTTATCATTTTGAGACAGGGTCTCACTTTGTCAATCAGGCTGGAGTGCAGTGGTGTGATCTTGGCTCACTGCGGCCTCAACCTCCCAGGCTCAAGTGATTCTCCCACCTCAGCTTCCTGAGTAGCTGGGACTATAGGCATGCAACACCATACCCAGTTAAATTTGTTTGTATTTTTGGTAGAGACGGGGTTTCACCATGTTGCCCGGTCTGGTCTTGAACTCTTGAGCTCAAGCAATCTGCTCACCTTGGCCTCCAAATTGTTGGGATTACAGGTGTGAGCCAACGTGCCTAGCCTATTTATCCATTTAAAAAAATCTTCATTACAATTCTATGTGATTATTGCAATTAGCATCCCTCTTTTACTCTAAAGGAAACTGAGACACAGAGAGTTAAAAATGTGTCTAATATGGATATGGCAAAGCAATTAATATTCTTGCCGTGTATGTGTGTATCTTTGTGTGTGTGTGTGTAGAACTTGAGTTCCAGAGCCACTCAAGTTACTGACCCTCAATAAATGTGACACATTTAACTTAAGCCAGTATGCAACATGGGGTGGTCATAATCAATAAAAACATTTTAAAAAATAGAGAAATCATTTTTACCCAGAATGGACAGGGACCTAGAATACATGAGAAATGAATAAAGATGCTTCTTTCGCACCATAGCTCCAAGGGAGGCATCTGTACCTCTGAGCAATCAATCATAGCTGAAAGTTTATTGTTTAAAAATATTCAAAACTAGAGAGATCCACAAGCAAATGAATGTAAGGGAAAAAACAATTCTAGTTTCTTTCTATGCAGCCACTTACTAGGCCTACTCCAAGGACAAGGCTGTGAAATTTATTTTTGGCAATACAGGGCAATGTATTGAGCTACTGTTATTGGTGAGCTGGTTTACCCTTTTTAAAAGGCATGACCTCAGACCCAGCAACCTCTTTTCCTTTCTCTCTTCTACTTCATGCAAGATCAGGAGAGAAGTGGACTCAAAAACATTTTGGACATTTTCCCTCTATCATAATTTTTCTCTACCCATATGATCATTCTTTCTCTGTTTTATAATTTTCTTTATCTTAGTTAAAGTTTTCTATTGCCTCTACGTATAATGTCCTATCGATTTCATATCTTTATACTCAGCATCCTTGTGTATATCTACAGATCTCTAGGGAAGGGACAAAATGTTGCCAGTCTGTTTGCATAGCAAGAGTCATCTTTACTCCAGTCCCCAACGAGTTTCTCATCTCCATCTGAGACCACCTCAGCCTGAACTTTATGGTCCATATCATTATCAGCATTTGGTCAAAGCCATTCAACAAGTCTCTAAGAAGTTCCAAACTTTCCCACATTTTTCTATCTTCTTCCGGGCCCTCCAAACTATTCCAACCTCTGCCTGTTACCCAGTTCCAAAGCTGTTTCCATATTTTTGGGTATATTTACAGCAGTACCACATTAACTGGTACCAATTTATTAGTTTGTTCTCACGCTGCTAATAAAGACATACTAGAGACTGGGTAATTTATAAAGAAAAAAGTTTTAATTGATTCACAGCTCAGCATGGCTGGGGAGGCCTCAGAAAACTTACAATCATGATGGAAGGGGAAGCAAACGCGTCCATTTTCACATGGCAGTAGCAAGGAAAAGTGCCAGGCAAAAGGGGGAAAAGCCCCTTATAAAACCATCAGATCTCGTGAGAGCTCACTCACTATCATGAGAACAGTATGAGGGTAACTGTCCCCAAGATTCAATTACCTCCCACCAGGTCCCTCCCACAACATGTGGGGATTCTGGGAACTACAAGTCAAGAGAAGATTTGAGTGGGGACACAGCCAAACCACATCAGAGAGAGAGAGAGAGTGAGAAAGAGGTGGGGAGATAGACAGAGAGAGGGAGGAAAATTGCCACACTACAATTGTGTTGAACTGAAGATCTTACATGGGGATATTGTGAAGGAAATTCTCTTTATGGAAAGGAAGATAACTAATATATACTGAGCACATTTTAAGTAGGTATCACACAAGAGATATTCTTTCTCTACTCCTGCTTAGTTTTTACAGTGTTTCCATTTGTTATACTTTATGGCTGAATTCAATGAGACACAGAGAGGGTAAGTAAGTTGCAAACTGTCTTTGGCTTGGGAAGCAGTGGTGCTGGGACCCTGTCTGGATCAAAAGTCCACTACTACTATCATGCTTGTGACTTGTCTTAAGAGAAGTAAGTTAAACTAAGGATTTTGTCTTTCATTAATTTATGTATGATTTTCACATGGATCTTAAGGAACTGCAGTTATGATAGTCTTGAAGTGCAGTACTTTCCAGAGATGCTGATTTTTATTTGTGTAAGCAAAGTTAGCTTACCTGAAAGGAAGCCGTTTCTGAGGAGATACCTGTGCAGTGTGTCAACCTTTTCTTACTACACACATAGGCTTAGGTTCAGGCCTGATGAATTATACTTAACCTACCCTCTGGTTAATATTTGCCTTTGGCTGATGCTCAAAATCAACTTCATATTGGTGCTAATATAAAATCTAAGGCGAGAAAAGCCTATGGCTTTCCATTGCTTTTTCAAAAAACATCAACATAAAGAAACTAGATTTACTTTGTCCTACTATTAACAGTTCATTGAAAGTAGAGGTTCAAGTGAAACTTCACTGCTGCCAAAATATAGGGGCAGACACACCCAGAATAAGCTTCTGCAAGTATCAGTGGCTGAAGGCCTGGAGTGAATAGCTGCTTTTCAAAATTTTCAGGAATAAAGATGAAGAATGGCTATAGGGATCGTCTTCAGCACAAATCTGATTATCCTTCTGAATTAGGTTGCCTAATGTGCTGTGTTTTCTTCTGTCTATTCTCCAGCTGCCTGGAGCCTCCTTCCCTCATTCAGAACCCACTATCCTGTCCTCTGGGCTGGGCTGGTAAGAGGGTACATGTGCTCTCCCCTTGGCAAAGATCACAGAAACTGACATCTTTTCTGAATTCTGGCTTGTAAAGAGGGGTATTATTTTTGTGGTTGCTTTTGCTCTTTATTGAAAGAATCCCTTTTTCTCAAATGCCTATTTTTAAGCTAAGTAGTGGTTTCCATCTAGTGCAATAGAGGTATTTCTCTTTAATAATTTCTCTGTTCATATTTTTCATGATGGTTACAGCTAAAATTACTTAATTCCACTTTTTATCATCATCTTAAATACTTGTTAAATACTTAATGGTTCATACTGAGGAGCGGTCAAATATGGTCCTGAATTCTGAGCTTCTCCAGATCATTAAAAACTGGCAATTTACTTAACATATTTTCTTTTTCTGATAAAACAAAAGAAATCATATTATAAATGACATACATAACTCTGAGTGGTATTAAGGGAGTATGTTTTTAATAGAACTAGGTCTGTTTATTATGCTGTGAATTAAAGAATTATAGCACTTGAGAAATCTTAATGTTTACTGTGAAATTTGCTAGGTGCTATATGTCAACGCAGCAGTTACACACTGCTTGACTCATTCCAGAAGCCCTGACTCCCCAGGTACAGCTAACCTAGCCAAGTCTCTTTTGGTCAGTAGTCGAGAGACTTACAAAAGTTTAGGATCTTAGATTGTTAAGAATTAGATGGATTTAGAATATTATCAAGTTTAATCTTCTTTATTTTACTTAAAACGAAATTTAGGCAAAGTTCTCAACTTTGGTGGGCTTCAGAATCATTTGGAGACCTTGCTAAGGCACAGATTGCTGGGCCCCACACCCAAAATTTTGATTCACTAGGTCTGTATGAGATCAAAGAGTATTTCTTTTTTTTTCTAACTTTTAAAATAGTTAAATTCAAGGAATTGATCCTTTGCTTTTCATTTATTTTTTAAAATGTTTTAATTGAAATCATATATATTTAAGGCATACAATATGATGTTTTCATACATATATATACAGAGTGAACTGATTACTACAGTCCAGCCAACTGACATATTCATCTCTTCACAAAGTTACTTTTTTCTTCATATCTACTCTTTTAGCAAATTTCAAGTGTACAATAAACTATTACTAACTATAGTCCAATATCTTTCCATTCCCCTGTCCCTCCACCCCTGGCAACTACCACTTCATTTTTTCCTGCTATGAATTCGACTTTCTTTGATTACACACATCATAGCATTTTTGCTTTCTCTATGTGGCTTATTTTGCACAGCATAATGTGCTCCAGGTTCATCTATGGCAGAATTTCCTTCCTTTTTAAGGCTAATTAATATTCCATTGTATGTATATAATACAATTCTGTATCCATTAATCTGTTAACAGACCCTTTGGTTGTTTCCGTATCTTGGCTACTGTGAATAATGAACACACAATGAACATGGGCCTGCAGATATCTCTTCAACGGACTGACTTCATTTCCTTTGTATATTTATATCTCCAGAAGAAGGACTGCTAAATCATACAGTAGTTCTATTTCTAATTATTTTAGAAACTGCCGTGTTGTTTTCTGAAAGTACTTATTTCTAAAAAGTTCCCAGGTGATCCTGATGCTGCTGGTCCCCAGACCACTCTGGAAGAACTTAAAGAACTGGCTTAAGGGTTGTCTTGGCGATGCGGGCTCTTTTTTGGTTCCACATGAACTTTAAAGTAGTTTTTTCCAATTCTGTGAAGAAAGTCATTGGTAGCTTGATGGGGATGGCATTCAATCTATAAATTACCTTGGGCAGTATGGCCATTTTCATGATATTGATTCTTCCTATCCATGAGCATGGAATGTTCTTCCATTTGTTTGTGTCCTCTATAAAGACACATGCACACGTATGTTTATTGTGGCACCATTCACAATAGCAAAGACTTGGAACCAACCAAAATGTCCATCAATGATAGACTGGATTAAGGAAATGTAGCACATGTACACCATGGAATACTATGCAGCCATAAGAAAGGATGAGTTAATGTCCCTTGCAGGGACATGGATGAAGCTGGAAACCATCATTCTCAGCAAACTATCGCAGGGACAGAAAACCAAACACCGCATGTTCTCACTCATAGGTGGGAATTGAACAATGAGAACATTTGGACACCAGGGCCTGTCGTGGGGTGGGGGGATGGGGGACGGATAGCATTAGGAGAAATACCTAATGTAAATGATGAGTTGATGGCTGCAGCAAAGCAACATGGCACATGTATACATATGTAACAAACCTGCACGTTGTGCACATGTATCCTAGAACTTAAGTATAATAAAAATAAACAAACAAACAAAAAACAAAAAAACAAAAAGAAAAAACACAAAAAACTGGCTTAAGGAACAAATTAAGAGCCAAAACCTGTACCTCTTCACTTCCAAAGCAGTGTTTGGCCACTACACCATGTGTCCTTTGTTGAGGAGATTTCATTTCCAAAAATGATAAATAATGTCCTGAAATCCTTTCTCATCTGTAGCTACCTCATTTGGGAATCTCAATGACCATGAAAGCAGGTCTTGGGACATTGGGTTTAAGCAGCATTAGTACTCATTTTAACAAAACCTGTCCCAAGGAAGAGGTGCTGCCTGCTCTATGGAGCCCTCCAATCTTGAGAGGACAGAGGAGATGGAAACAAAGATCTAGGCTAAAGCAACTAGTCCTTGGCAGGGAGGAGATGAGACCCTGACAAAAGTGTCCACAGAAGGATGAAAAGAACAAAAAGAAGAAGGGAGATCTTCACCCATACTGAACACTGTCCCATTGTCCTTTTTATTTTTTTATTTTTTCCTCTGGGAATAAGAAGTATTTAAATTTTATTTTGGATCTTCTTTTTGTTATATTAGGAAACTGTAAGTTGAATAATCCTATATTAATATTATTAACATAAACTATATTACAGATTTTCTTTTCTAAGAATTTCTTTTCTCTAAACCAACAGAAGACTTTGTACCAAATATCAGGTAAGCAGCCACATCTAATATTTTTCAATGAGTCTGCTGTCTGAAACCCAGCCTAGGCCTATCTTTATCTCCAAGTTGCAGGTGTAACTACACCACAGGCCTCTCACCTCCTATCTGCTGAGCTAAGCAGGTCATCAGCACCACTCAACTGGTAATCTCACTGCCCACAGCTGCCAATTTTGTGAGAGGCTGGAATAGCTAATGAAGGTAGGTGTGCATTCATTTGCAGAGGATTCACAAGCAGTGTCTATTTTAAATCTTTGCTCCTTTCATCATTTCTCTGTCATCCAGCCCCAAACTCCACCCCAAATAAAAGTTTCCACAGAAGAAAATCTGTCATGGCAGGTGTCGGTCAATGAAGCAGAAAAAAATTCCCATTTATTCCACAGTCTGCAGGTTGTATGATCAGGGAATTATAACCAGTTTAGAGCTTTATGGTACCTTCTTTATAAGCAAATTATAAATAGATCTATTAAGTTTAACAGATAACATGGAAGAAGCAGGAATAATAAAATTTGAAAAAAACTGAGAAAAAAATCACTTTAGAGGCCCATAGATACATGCTCTTAAAACATCTTCTGGGGTTCCTAGTGTTGCCACTTGAAGCAGGAGATATTATAAGCAATGTTCAGTAAATTCTTTTTAGGTTCCAAACTATTCATACAAAAGTATAACTTACATTTCCCAGTAAGTGACTACAAACTTGACACTTCATCTTGGATCTTTCTAGATATTTCTTGAATTACAACACATGACTGTAGATTTGATGCTCCATCTTGGATCTTTATGGATATTTCTTGGATCTTTCTTGGATTATACTAAGTGACTACATATCTGATGCTTCATCTTGGATCTCGCTGAAGATTTTGGATGCTTCATCTTGTATATGCATCTTTATTTCCCCCTCCTTCTAAGCTCAAGTGTTGGGGGTATTCTTATATCCCAGGGGCTTCATCAGCACAACACATTAGCACATCATTTTTTATTTGAAATGTGTTCTCCTTTTCTCCTTGCCTATTTAACTCCTTCCAATATTTCAAGGCTTAAACAAACATCTTCCTCTTATTTTCAGCTTCTTTTAATGATTGCTGTTTATATAAAATTCTCTGCTATGTACTATTATAGTAGTATCTATCTATGTATCTATCTGTCTACTTACATATCTATCTAACTACTTACCTATCTCTCCATATATTCTTTTCTACTACAATTTAGCCCTGGAGCATTTACCTCCTTGCTTTATTCTCAAATTTCAGGAAGCATCTCTTATATTGGTATGGTTGGGCTACATGATAGCAGCTCAATGAGAACTTAATTATGAAGAGTATACACTTCAAGATAAGGTTGATATTTTTAAAAAATTTAATATAGCTTCTAGCTAACAGTCTCCAATCCTATCCATTGACCATGGCTGACTTGTTAAGAGCACAGGCATAAGAGTCAGACTGCCTGGGTTTGAGTTCAGATTCTACCACTAAGAGAGCATTTTGTACCTCAGGTTCTTCACATATAAAATTAGAATAATAACACCCACTCAAAACATCATTGTGGTCCTCCAGTTAAAGTAGGGCCTTATGGAGGTCAGGTAATTAATGGAGTTTTAGCTCAGATCTGACTTACAGTGGGTCCCTGGACTCATCCTGCAGTCATTTCCCCAGTGCCAGAATGCATAATTGGCAGAGACATACTTAGCAGCTGGCAGAACCCCTACATTGGCTTCCTAACTGGTACAGTGAGGGCTATTATGGTAGGAAAGGTCAAATGGAAGCCATTAGAGCTGCCTCTACCTAGAAAAATAGTAAATCAAAAACAATATCACATCTCTGGAGGGATTGAGGAGATGAGTGCCACAATCAAGGACTTGAAAGACGCAGGGGTGGTGATTCACACCACATCCATGATCAACTCTCCCATTTGACCTGTGCAGAAGACAGATGGATCTTGGAGAATGACAGTGGATTATCATAAGCTTAACCAAGTGGTGACTCAAATTGCAGCTGCTGTACCAGGTGTGGTTTCATTGCTTGAGCAAATTAACACATCTCCTGGTACCTGGTATGCAGCCACGGACTTGGCAAATGCCTTTTTCTACATTCCTGTCCATAAGGCCCACCAGAAGCAATGTGCCTTCAGCTGGCAAGGCCAGCAATATACCTTTCCTGTCCTACCTCAGGGGTATATCACCTCTCCAGCTTTGTGTCATAATCTTATTTGGAGAGAACTTGATTGTTTTTCACTTCCGTAAGGTATCACACTGGTCCATTACATTGATGACATTGTGCTGATTGGATCCAGTGAGCAAGTAGCAGCAAACACACTGGACTTATTGGTGAGACACCTGCGTGCCAGAGAATGGGAAATAAATCTGACTAAAATTCAGGGAACTTCTACCTCAGTAAAATTTCTAGTGGTCCAGTGGTGTGGAGCCTGTTGAGATATCCCTTCGAAGGTGAGGGATAAGTTGGTGCATTTGGCCCCTCTTAAAACCAAGAAAGAGGCACAATGCCTAGTGGGCTTATTTGGGTTTTAGAGGCAACACATTCCTCATTTGGGTATATTACTCTGGTCCATTTATGGAGTGACCCAAAAGGCTTCCAGTTTTAAGTGTGGTCCAGAACAGGAGAAGGCTCTCCAACAGGCCCAGGCTGCTGTGCAAGCTGCTCAGCCACTTGAACCATATGACCCAGCAGATCCAATGGTGTTTGAGGTGTCAGTGGTAGATAGGGATGCAGTTTGGAGCCTTTGGCAGGTCACCATAGGTGAATCATAGCAGAGGCCTCTAGGTTTTTGGAGGAAGGTCCTGCCATCTTCTGCAGATAACTACTCTCCTTTTGAGAGACAGCTCTTGGGCTGTTATTGGGCTTTGGTGGAAACTGAACGTTTGACTATGGGTCATCAAGTCACCATGCGACCTGAACTGCCTATCATGAACTGGGTGCTTTCTGACCCATCTAGCCATAACATGGGTTATGCACAGCAGCATTCCACCATCAAATGGAAATGGTATATACGTGATCAGGCTTGAACGAGTCCTGAAGACACAAGTTACATGAGGAAGTGGCTCAAATTACCATGGTCTCCACTCCTGCCACCCTGCCTTCTCTCCCCTAGCCTGCACCGATGGCATCCTAGGGAGTTCCCTATGATCAGTTGATAGACCAAGAGAAGACCAGGGCCTGGTTCACAGCTGCACAATATATAGGCACCACCCAAAAGTGGACACCTGCCGCACTACAGCCCCCTTCTAGGACATCCCTGAAAGACAGCAGTGAAGGGAAATCTTCCCAGTGGGCAGAACTTCGAGTAGTGCACCTGGCTGTCCACTTTACATGGAAGGAGAAATACATCCAGATTTGCTGGATGTATTGATTCATGGGCTGTAGCCAATGGTTTGGCTGGATGGTCAGTACTTGGAAGAAGTATGATTGGAAAATTGGTGACAAAGAAATTTGGGGAAGAGGTATGTGGATGGACTTCTCTGAGTGGTCAAAAACTGTGAAGATGTTTGTATCCCATGTGAGTGCTCGCCAATGGGTGACCTCAGCAGAGGAGGATTTTAATAATCAAGTGGATAGGATAACCCGTTCTGTGGACACCACTCAGCCTCTTTCCCCAGCCACCCCTGTCATCACCCTATGGGCCCATGAACAAAGTGGCCACAGTGGCAGGGATGGAGGTTACACTTGGGATCAGCAACATGGACTTCCACTAACCAAGGCTGACTTGGCTATAGTCACTGCTGAGTGCCCAATTTGCCAGCAGCAGAGACCAACACTGAGTCCTCAATATGACAGCATTCCTCGCGGTGATCAGCCAGCTACCTGGTGGCAGGTTGATTATACTGGACCTTTTCCATCATGGAAAGGGCAGAGGTTTGTCCTCACTTGAATAGACACTTACTCTGGATATGGGTTTGCCTATCCTGCATGCAATGTTTCTGTCAAGACTACTATCCATGGATTCATAGAATGCCTTATCTACCATCATGGTATTCCACACACCACTGCCTCTGACCAAGGCTCTCATTTTATGGTTAAAGAAATGCAGCAGTGGGCTCATGCTCATGGAGTTCACTGGTCTTACCATGTTCCCCACATCATCCTGAAGCAGCTGGATTGATAGAACGGTGGAATGGCCTTTTGAAGTCACAATTGCAACACCATCTAGGTAACAATACTTTGCAGGGCTGGGGCAAAGTTCTCCAGAAAGTCATGTACGCTCTGAATCAGCATCCAATCTATGGTATTCTTTCTCCCATAGCCAGGATTCATGGGTCCAGGAATCAAGGGGTGGAAGTGGAAGTGGCACCACTCACCATCACCGCTAGTGATGCACTAGCAAAATTTTTGCTTGCTGTTCCCATAACATTATGTTCTGCTGGCCTAGAGGTCTTAGTTCTTTGGAATGCTGCCACCCAGGAGACATAAGGATGATTCCATTAAACTGGAAGTTAAGATTGCCACGCAGACACTTTGGATTCCTCCTATCTTTAAGTCAATAGGCTAAGAAGGTAGTTACAGTGTTGCCTGGTGTGATTGACCTGGACTATCAAGATGAAATCAGTCTACTATTCCACAACGGAGTTAAGGAAGAGTACACATGCAATACAGGAGATCCATTAGGGCATCTCTTAGTATTACCATCCCCTGTGATTAAGGTCAATGGGAAACTACAACAGCACAATCCAGGAAGGGCTACAAAAGACCCAAACCCTTCAGGAATGAAAGTGTGGGTCACTCCACCAGGAAAAAAAGCCATGACCTGCTGAGGTGCTTGCTGAAGGCAAAGGGAATACAGAATGCATAGCAGAAGAAGGAAGTCATCAATGCCAACTATGAACATGTGACCAGCTGCAAAAACCAGGACTGTAACTGTCATGAGTATTTCCTCCTTCTTTTGTTAAAAACACATTTGTGCATGCATACATTTGTACTAAGAAACTATCTTCATTTTCTTTCCTTTTCATTTATCATGTGACGTAAGATTTATTGACTTCATATCAGCATTTAAGTACTGTTTATGTAATAGCATTTGGGTTAGGGATTGGTGTGTTTCCGGTTGTACAAAGGTTGCATTATATTAGGCATAATTATGACTCTATTATTGTCTTTATTTGAAGATTACGTATGATCTCAGGAGTTATGTATGGATTCAAGTTGACAAGGGGTGGACTTGTGATGATTAATATTGAGTGTCAACTTGATTGAATGGAAGGATACAAAGTATTAATCCTGGGTGTGTCTGTGAAGGTGTTGCCAAAGGAGATTAACATTTGAGTCAGTGGGCTGGGAAAGGGAGTCCCACACTTAATCTGGGTGTGTTGGGAACAGGCCCCCCAAAATCTGGCCATAAACTGTTCCCAAAACTGGCCATAAACAAAATCTCTACAGCACTGTGACATGTTCATGATGGCCATGACGCCCATGCTGGAAGGTTGTGGGTTTACCAGAATGAGGGCAAGGAACACCTGGCCCACCCAGGGCGGAAAACTGCTTAAAGGTGTTCTTAAACCACAAACAGTAGCATGAGCGATCTGTGCCTTAAGGACATGCTCCTGCTGCAGATAACTAGCCCAACCCATCCCTTTATTTCAGCCCATCCCTTCATTCCCATAAGGGACACTTTGAATCTAATATCTATAGAAACAATGCTAATGAATGGCTTGCTGTTAATAAATACATGGGTTAATCTCTGTTCGGGGCTCTCAGGTCTGAAGGCTGTGAGACCCCTGATTTCCCACTTCACATCTCTATATTTCTGTGTGTGTGTCTTTAATTCCTCTAGCACTGCTGGATTAGGGTCTCCCTGACTGAGCTGGTCTCAGCATGGGTGGGAGCAATCTAATAATCTGCCAGCATGGCTAGAATATAGGCAGGCAGAAAAATGTGAAAAGAGAGACTGGTCTAGCCTCCCAGCCTACATCTTTCACCTATGCTGGATGCTCCCTGCCCTCGAACATCAGACTCGAAGTTCTTCATTTTTGGAACTCAGACTGGCTGTCCTTGCTTCTCAGCCTACAGATGGCCTATTGTGGGACCTTGTCATCATGTGAGTTAATACTTAATAAACTCCCCTTTATATATATATATATATGTGTGTGTGTGTGTGTGTGTGTGTGTGTGTGTGTATACACATATTTATGTGTGTGTGTGTATATATATATATTCCATTAGTTCTGTCCCTCTAGAGAACCCTGACTAATACAGATGGGAAACACCAATGTAATAAAATAAAAACAATGTATATAAAAGGCAAATAGGGAAAAGAAGGGAAAAAAACATCACCTCAATTCCATTTTAAGAGAGAAGTTTCCAAAGACAATGAGTGACAGAGCAGAGAGTTCTCTACAAATAAGTACCTTGGCTTGCAAATGTAGGGAGACACCGAAAGCAGGCACAGAGCTGAAATGAAACCATTTGATGGAATGGGTTTCTAACCCCTAGGCCTCTGTTCAGACCCATCCCTCTGCTTGGCATTTCCCATTCTTGTTTTCCTATCTTATACCTGTATAGACTTTCCTTAAAAAAATTATATTATTTCATTTATATAAAGTTCAAAATAGACAAAATTAATCTATGGTGTTAGAAACCAGAATAATGGTGAATTTGAGAAAGAAAGTGATTGGAAAGGGTAGGCAGGTGTTTGTACAGCTATAGTTACATTTTGGTTTTCACTGTATGTGCCAGCTCTACTGGTTTTCACTTTGCTACATGTAGGAGATCAGTCGGGGTGGTGAGAAAAATTGTAGAAAGATGCAAACCTTCTTGGAAGGCCAGGAGGTTTTACAAAAGCTTTGGAAAAGGATTTGGCTGAAGGCAGCCTGATTCTCTTATCCAGTACCTGAAACCTTAGTTTAGATAACAAGGGGGTGTGAAGAAACTCATCTAGATAAGTTAGTCTACTTAGGCCTCTGAACGTGGCCTTTGATCATCTGCATGCAGGACTACTCTCTTCAGGGGTGGGGGTAGCAACCGTGTTAATTACCCACAAGTGTGCTGACTCAAGGCCTTTGTCATTAAATCTGTACCGAATAAATGCCCACAGTGCTGGCTTGTCAGGGCCACGGCTGCTACAACTCTTTCTGTGAGCGGCCCAGTCCCCTAGCCTGCTCTTTCACTGGAAACCTGTGTCTGAGTGCATTTATTCATCTGTCACTCGGTGAGGGTCTACAGGTCAGACCCAGCAGGTGGTGCCCCGTGTGAGGAACACTGCAACAGATCACGAAGGAGCCCTCAAAAACGAAGGTGAAGAGACTGCAGTCAGTAAGTCATTGGTGCCCACTTGAGATTTCCAAGTTCGAGTGAATTCTTCAGGCTAGAGTTTGATCATGGGACAATAGTTACTAGCACAACAGAAGCAGTATATAAAAGTATTGAAACAGCTGCTTAATGCTAGTGGAGCCTCAGTTTCACAGGCTCAATTAAGGGACCTAATGCAAACTGTTGTTTTCCATAACCCGTGGTTCCCGGAAGAAGGTACCCTAGATGTAGAGTTCAGGGAACAAGTGGGGAGAAATCTTAAACAACATCATGTGCAAGGGCAACGTGTCCCAGTAATATCTCTAACATTATGGGCTTTAGTTAGGGTGGCTCTGGCCCCGTTATACACAGAAGAGCCTACAAAGCGGTGAGAGGAGAAACCGTCACCTACCTTACTACCTCCTTATCCCTCAGCCCTGCTATCACCAGGCCAAAATAACAAAGAGGAAATGGAGGTTTTGCCTAAGCCCCCTCCTCCAATAAATTGGGAAAAGGCACAGGATATTCTACAGTTATGGGACCTTGTCTTAGATAAGCGGCATTAGAAGGGGATTTCTTAGCCTGTCTGGTAATGCAAGATCGACAGGGCAATCAGGTACCTGAACCCATTTCTTTTAATGCTTATGAAGAGCTAAGAAAAAGCATTAAAGAAAAGGAGCCTCTAGCCCATTTATGAAAGGAATGATGGAAGCTTTGGCAGACAACTTCTGTATGACCCCATGGGACTGGTCAGTGCTAGCTAAAACAACTTTGGAGCTCAGCCAATACCTCCTCTGGAGGGCAGAATATGATGAGTTGTGCGAACAAGCCAACCAGAATCAATTGGCCAGGCAAGACATAACAGCTGCCATGCTCCAGGGGAGGGGTCCCCATGCCTATGTACAACAACAACTAAATTTTGATCCCCAGGCCTATGCGCAAGTGCCTTTGTATGCTCTCAGGGCTTGGGACTGAATTCCCGAAAGCAGAGTTCAACAGGGATCCTTTGTAAATGTTCAACAAGGGCCTCAATAGCCATTTGTTGAATTTATCAATCGGTTAGCCCAGGCAAGTAAAAGAAAAAATTAGTCATGCCCAGGCTGCTGATATCTTATTGTTGTAATTGGCTTATGAAAATGCTAATGTGGATTGCCAACAAGCAATGCAGGCAATCAGAGGAGAGACAGCCACAGTTGGGGAACTTATATGAGCACTAACTGGTGAGGACTGAAACACACAAAGCCAAAATATTGACTATGGCATTAAGGCCTCCTAAAGTGAAAAAGTTTTCTATGCAGAGTGAAACTGTTTTCTATGCAGAGAGCCAGGTCATGTGAAGAGGGAATGCCCCAATAATAGAGACCAAGGTAATTCAGGAAAAGAACCCCCTTCTATATGCCCCTGATGTAAAAAGCGGAAACATTGGGCAAATCAATGCAGGTCCAAATTTGATAAAAATGGCAACCCCATAAGTAACTGGGCAGGAAACTTCATGAGGGGCTGGCCCCAGGCCCCGCTTCAAACTGGGGCAATGCCAACGGCTTTCCTTGGTCAGATGGAAAGCCCACAGTCCTCTCTCTCAGAGAAGCCACCACTGGGGCCACAGGACTGGACTTACTCTGCCCCAACAAATTAGTGCTAAAAGAAAGAGAAGACCCTAAAAGGGTTGCAACGGGGATCTGGGGCCCACTGCCTCTGGGAACAGTGGGATTGGTCCTAGGATGATCAAGCCTATCCAGTAAAGGAATTAATGTGCTCACTGGGGTAATTGATAGTGACTATCAAGTTGAGATATTGGTTATGATGGAATGCAAAGGTCTGCATATTCTTCCCCCTGGATCAAAGATAGCTCAGTTACTACTTTTACCATACTGGGTCCCCAGTGCCCATGGAAAGGAAAGATGAAAGGGAAGTTTTGGAAGCACAGGAGCCACAAAAGTATATTGGAACCAATTAATCACTGATCAGAGACCCATGATTACCTTAAAAATTGGAAATGAAAATTTTACTGGCTTATTGGACACAGGGGTGGAGAGTTCAATCATCAGTGATCAAAACTGGCCAGAAACTTGGTCTTGAGTCACTCAGAAACAAAAAATTGTCAGCATTGGGGAAGCTCACACAGCCAAGCAGAGCACATGCCCCCTAACCTGTTGTAATTCAGAGGGAAGAAAGGCAGTTATATAGCCTCTAATCATGCCCATCCTTGTTAATCTTTGGTGATGGGACCTATTAGCCCAATGAGGGGGTCACTTTGCAGATCCCTTTCTAATAATGGCCACTGTTATTATCCCTCCCCTACCCCTGACACAGCTCTTTCAAGATCTAATTTGGGTAGAACAATGGCCTTTAAAGGGAGAGAAATTACAAAGGGCCCATGAGTTAGTTGAGGAGCAATTAAAAGCCAGCTATGTGAAACCATTTTTGTCATTCCCAAAAAGTCTGGTAAAAGGAGACTTTCACATATCTTACATGCTATCAATGCTAATTTGCAACCTATGGGGCCCCTTCAGCAGGGGCTTCCCTCCCCCACAGCAATTCTTCCATATTGGCCTATAATCGTTATTGACTTAAAAGACTGCTTATATACTATTCCCCTTACAGAACAGGACAGAGAAAAATTTGCGTTTACAATACCAGCAATCAATGACGAAAGGTCAGTTTGCTGATTTCACTCGAAAGTGCTTCCTCAAGGTATGCTAAATAGTCCTACCATGTGTCAGTATCATGTAAATCAAGCTTTGCTTCCCAGTAGAAAAAAAATTCCTAATTGCAAGATTATTCATTTTACGGATATTTTACTAGCAGCTCCAACAGAGCCAGTATTTTTAAGGTTACATGCCTCTGTTGTAAAGAATACACAGTTAAAAGATTTAATCATAGCATCTGAAAAAGTACAAATGTCCTCTCCTTGGAAATATGTTGAGTACATACTAACTTCTCAGTCAGTAAGATCTCCAAAGGTTAAATTAAATACTGGCAACTTACACACCTTAAATGATTATCAGAAATTACTAGGCAGGATTTACTAGCTTTGCCCTACCTTAGGCATAACTACTGATAAGTAAAAAAATCTGTTTTCTATCTTAAAAGGCACTGCTGCCCTAGACTCTCCTAGGTATTTAACTCCTTCAGCACAAAGGGAAATTGAAAAGATAGAGCAAGCTATTTCTCAAAGGCAACTGGATCATGGAGATCCATGGTATTCAGTTCAATTGTTTGTTTCTCCCACTAAACACTCTCCTACAGGGTGAATAAGACAGATGACCCCAGGGCTGTGCTTCCTAGAATGGGTTTTTTGCTCACATACCAGGACTAGAACACTCTCTCCCTCTATCCAGTTAGTTAGCAAAGTCATCTATTCAGGCCACAGACAATACAATCTATTGCTAGGTTATGACCATGATGTCATAAAAATTCCTCTTGAGTAAAAACAATTCAAAGCAATATTGCCCTTATCTATAGACCTGCAGATAGCACTCTCTGATTATACAGGCCATATAGAGCATGCCCTTCTTGCTGACAAACTCCTTCAGTCCTTATCTCGTACTCCTGTGATTTTACCTACAAAAATAGTTCACTCCCCCATACCTAAAGCTTTAACACTGTTTACTGACGGCTCTGGTAAACATGGAAAAGTGGCTGTTTGGTGGAGACCACATAATTCCCTCACTCATTCTGGATTTACTAGCACTCAGAGAGCTGAGGCTGGAGACTTAATATTGGCCTTGAGAAGTTCTTCTGCTCAGCCCATCAATATTGTTAGTCATTCTGCTTATTCTGTTTATTTATTACAAAACCTTGAGACAGCCCTCATTAAGTCCACTCTAGAGCCCACCCTGTGTGCACTTTTTCTCCGACTTCAGCAATTGCTAGATCAACGCACATATCCTATTTTTATTACACACATTTGGGCCCACAGCTCACTGCCAGGTGCATTGGCTTACGGCAATGATCAAGCAGACCTACATCACTGCTTGACCAAGCCAACCAATCGCATAAATTTTTCCACCCAAACTGGAAAAACGTATCTAAACAATTTCAACTTACCCAGAGACTAGCTAAACAAATTATCCTACAATGCCCAGATTGCCAGCTCACAGGCATGTCCCCTCCTTCAACAGGTGTTAACCCTAGAGGACTAAAAGCTAATCAGTTATGGCAAACAGATGTTACACACATCCCTGAATTTAGAAAACTTAAATATGTACATGTATCAGCTGATACCAATTCTCATTTAATTAGCGCTCATGCTCTTCCTGGAGAGTCCACCCAGTATGTCATTAAACATCTTCTTTCAGCTTTTGCTTTTATGGGGCAGCTCACAAAAATTAAAACTGATAATGGTCTGGCTTATGCCTGCTCACAATTTCAACAATTTTGTCACACAGGAAACATCCAACACTCCATAGGCATCTCGTATAACCCCCAAGGATAGGCCATAATCAAATGTACCCACTCCACCCTTAAAAATATGCTCAGAAAACAAAAAAGGGGGAATATGAGTAAGGACCCCGCAACACTACTAGCACAAGCCTTATTTACCCTTAATTTTTTAAAATTTATATGATAAATTTCAATCAGCTGTAGAAAAGCACTTTGCTAAAATGTCTCAAGACATAAAACCTGCAGTTTTATGGAAAGATGTAAACAGTAATGTATGGTATTGTCCAAATGAATTGTTAATGTAGGAAAGAGGATATGCTTGTGTTCACACCCCCTCAGGTCCTCTTTGAATTCCAGCACGACATATCAAACCATACCATGGTGTGGCCGGGACTCAACCCAGTACCAGAAATGAAGAAAAGGATCCTACAGGATCTGCAGCCCCAGACAATGCAGCTTCCTCGGACGACACAAGTCCCGGACATTACACGGGGGATGCTAAAGAGGACAACTCAGGAGGCTGAGTGAATCCTGCTCCAGACACAGACACCGACACCATTCACTCCAGATAATCTGTTCCCTGCTATGCTCTCTATTGTACATTGCAACTCACATACAGTATTGATCCTTTTTATGCTCTTTCTTTGTCTGCAACCTGTACCTGCTATACTCTATTGGGCTCATATCTTAGATCCACCTTTCTTTTGCCCTGTCACCTGGGCAGACACCCCCTTCCCAGCCTCTAATAATGTAACTACTTGGCTAGGAGGGATAGATTTACCCCCAGTAGGGTTCCTCATTAATGGTACACATTGGACTAAGGTGCCAGGTAACACTACATGTCACTACACTATCCTCCCACTGTGTGTAAGTTATAAAAGTTCTAACCCTTACTGTGTACCTGCCCAAACACAATTATGGCTACATCATGGCAAAGGAAATCCCTTAACAGTCTTAGTTGTAGGCAGCCTCAAACCAGGCAATGCAATCAATGCCACTTTCCCAAACATTTCTCCCTGTGCTAAAAAACAAAGCCAAGAAGGTAGTGGATTCCAGTTTAGCTGGGAGGTCTGTCACAGGGAACAAGCCCATAGCCTCCAGTTAGACAACTATAACATCTTTGACTGGAGCCCCTACAGCCATTTTCAGGGTGATTGTACTGATGTCCGCGTCTATCGTGGCATCAGTGACAGTTTCATAGCCATGTCCTGTTCTCCTATTATTTGGGCCAATAGGGAGATGAGATATCCCAGACCCCAAGTAGAGTCCATGCTACCTCAAGAAGCTTTATGGTACCTGGGATATCTTAGCACCCCTCTTAACACCTGGCATGAGACATATCATAATTCCAATCACAGTTATACTAATGAACATTTTTTCATAATCAAACTGATCAGTGCCTGATTTGTACTACCCATTCTTATGTTTTCCTTATGGGAACCAATATTTCTATTACACCCCAAAACTCCATGTTTGTGACCCAAGTGCAGGGACAGGCTTGGTTTGCTTCTTGTATCTCTAATTATAATATATCTAATTTAAATATTACTAGTGTCATGGTGTTGAGAAGACAATCTGAGCCTTTCCTACCAGTCAATTTAACATGTGATTGGCAACGTTCCTCTGCCCTTGCCATCTTGGAACATGCCCTGTCCCAAATGAGACACAAAAGACTTACAGTTATACTTTTAGCCTTTATAGTCTCAGCCACCGTCATCCTAGCAACTGCTAGTGTTGCTGTAGCATCTATTACTGAATCAGTACAAACAGCTACTTTTGTAGATAATTTGGCCAAAAATGTGTCTAATGAACTTCTCTTACAGCAGGATATAGATAAAAAGATTCTTGCATGTCTGCAAGCCCTCAAGGCTGCCTTGGAATATGTGGGGGAGCAACAAGATGCACTGGTATTCTGACAGCAATTAAACTGCAACTGGAAACAAAAACATTTCTGTGTCACTTCTCTACCACGAAATCAATCAATACATAGTTCAGATGAGGTGAAACAACACCTCTGGGGAACCTTTCATGACAATTTAACAGCAGACGTAAAGCCACTTAAAACTAAAATTCTAAAATCCCTAAACACCATAGATCTACATGCCCAACAAACAGCCATATGGAAGGGTGTAGGAGATCATCTCTCCTGGATAGACCCCCACTCCTGGGGGGAGTCACTCCTTGATTGGAAAAGACTGTTGCTAATTATTCTCATGTTTGTCTTACATTATTTACTAATTCTAGGATGCAAAACTGGAGTATGAGTTATAACTGCCGTGCCTAACAAACCTGTTGCTGCACACATCTGTATTCTTCAATCAACAAAACCTGATGCTAAAAACAGAAAAGGGGGAGACGGAGGAGATTGGTCAGGGTGGTGGGAAAAATTGTAGAAAGATGCAAACCTTCTTGGAAGGCCAGGAGGTTTTACAAAGGCTTTAGAAAACGATTTGGCTGAAGGCAGCCAGATTGTCTTATCCAGTGCTTGAAAGCTTAGTTTAGATAACAAGGAAGTGTAAAGAAACTCATCTAGATAAGTTAGTCTACTTAGGCCTCTGAACGTGGCCTTTGATCATCCACATGCAGGACTACTCTCTTCAGGGGTGGGGGTAGCAACCATGTTAATTACCCACAAGTGTGTTGACTCAAGGCCTTTGTCATTAAATCTGTACCGAATAAATGCCCACAGTGCTGGCTTGTCAGGGCCACGGCTGCTACAACTCTTTCTGTGAGTGGTCCAGTCCCCTAGCCTGCTCTTTCACTGGAAACCTGTGTCTGAGTGCATTTATTCATCTGTCGCTCCGTCAGGGTCTGCAAGTCGGGCCCGGCAGCTACATACATTCACTGAACTGTGCGAGTATTATTTGTGCACTTTTAGGTATGTATGTTTTCCTTCAATAATATTTACACTTTCCAAAATGTCAATGAACATCACCTCTCCTAGGATGCTATTTCTGTGATATCTTTTTCTATCTTAGGTGACCCTCCCATCTGTAGCCTCCTTGTACCTAAACTATTGGAGTTACTTAAAAGCAAGAGACAATATTTTTTTCCCTTAATTTATCACCAGCAACTAGAAAAGTTCTGCCTATTAATTTAGGCTCAATAAATCTATGCTTAATTGAAGACAGAATTAATAATTGAATGACAGATATGTTAGATCTCCATAATCAAATATGAGTACCAAGAAGAATAAGACAATTAAAAATTTCTGACAACTATGATCTTAAGGAGATAAGAAGATTCCTTAATTTAAATAGAAATTTCTAGTTAGGATGTGGATACTGATCATCATTATTTCATATCCCACACATTTTAAATTATTAATATTGACATTAAATTATGGAGGCTACTTGCCTGGAATTTATCTTATTCTTGAATTTTCATTAAAAACAGCTACTAGTCCCAGAAATGTGGTCAAACAGTATTTAGTAATTTATAAATAGAAACTTTCTGATAACAGTAAATTGGGATTTATTTATTCCCTGAATACTTATGGAGCTGCTTTTATTTGAGAGCATATTCTATATTCTGAAGATAAACATGTAAAGAAAGTGAGTTCCTTTCCTCAAGGAACTTACTGGTGGGAAGATAGAAATGCATATGTAATAAATTTCATGCTAAGATTTACACAGAATGCTGGTGAACGTTTTAGAAGCCATATCTCAGATAAGAAAAAGCCCAGTCCTCAAACTTCTCTAGGGCTAGATAAGCTCATGTCTTCAAAACAAGTGCTCTCTTTATGTCAGAGATTTGTCTTCATGTGAGTTTTGATGTTCTATCCTCCAAGGTCATCAGACCAGGGAGCTAGTGGGAAAAGTAGATTTTGGATCTGAGGATACAGGATAGTCAGAGCTATTTGAGAGTCATGAGTGTCTCATATTTCCTATGAAGTTGAAGGCAGAGATAGAGTCTATCACTTACAGCTTTTTTTTATGTTGCAGATACTCAATCCATATTTGTTTATTTGTGAAATCAGGGATGTGGTTGTAATCTCTGGTTTCATCTCTGATATGTAAAGATCCTATTAGTCATCTCTCTCATCTTTAAAACAAGAAAAAGCTGGACAAATTGAAAATCAATTACTTTTTCTCAAGCCCATTGGAGAACCACTACCCTGAAATAAAGGAGAGAGAGAGAGATCCAGAGAGACATCTGAGATCTGTGTACCTGGAGCAGAAGCAGCTGGAGCATAAATTTGTAGAAATACTTAAATGGTAACTTTGATAAATTGCTAAGTTATTTGATAAAATGTTAAGATAGACTGGGTGCTGTAGTTTTGTAGGTGGTCTATATTTGCATGAGCTTTATCTTCAGGAAGATATATGAAACATCCCCTTGTGACTCTGGCAAGTAAGGGGAAAAGTAACCATTGTGAAATACACCCAGAGTCTTCTCCATAACAAAAGCCTATTGTGAAGAAAAAAGGATTTTGCTGGAATGTTATCCCACGTGGGGGAAAAATTTCTTATACTCCAGTCCCCTCCAACCTTCTTGTCTCAGCTAATGAACAAAAAAACAAAAAAGAAAATAAATCAAAACCAAGTCAATAGGTCAGTAATTTAAAGAAAAAGATTAAAAACACTGGAAAATGCTGCAGCTAGGCAAGGTAGTTAAGAGGCAGAGGAATACAAACATTTGTGAAGGTCACAGCCCTGAGACACAGGCTCACGAAAAGTTAGAGATTTAGCCCCAAGATTATAGAATACACCCCCTTCTCCATGACTTAACAATACACCAACAGGACTTCAGTATAATAAAATGGATCACAACTGAAAAAGCTGTAAGACACATGCTCTCTCTGTGGAGGAGCACTTAGGGAAACTCAAAATAAAGACAGGTGACCAAAAAATGACACTGGGGGAACTTGAAGACTCTGGCACCTATAGCTACAGCAACACTGAACACAGCGTAACTCATAACCAGATTAACATAAATTCTTACACTAAAAGCTTATTTATTTAGTTCCTATGTCTTGATAAAACATATCCAGCTTTTGGCCGGGTGTAGTGGCTCACACCTGTAATCGCAGCACTTTGGGAGGCCGAGGTGGGCAGATCACCTGAGGTCAGGACTTTGAGACCAGCCTGGCCAACATGGTGAAACCCCGTCTCTACTGAAAATACAAAAATTAGCCAGGCATGGTGGTGGGCACCTGTAATCCCAGCTACTCAGGAGGTGGAAGTACAAGAATCACTTGAACCTGGGAGGCAGAGGCTGCTGTCAGCCAAGATTGTGCCACTGCACTCCAGCCTGGGTGACAGAGCAAGACTCCATCTCAAAAAAAAAAAAAAAAAAAAAAAAAGGAAAAAAGAAAAAGAGAAAAATAAAAAATAAAACATATCCAGCTTTTGATGTGAAATTATAAGACATGCCAAAAGGTGGGGGAAAAAAAAAACAGAATCTGAAGAGACAAAGTAATCATCATCACTCAGATAGGATACAGATTTTTGAAATTAGACTGAGAATTTAAAAATAATTATGATATGTTAAAGGCTTTGGTGTAAAAAGTGGTCAAAAAGAAAGAACAGATGGGTAATGTAAGCAGATACTCAAAAATCAAAAGGAAACAGTCACAAAACACTGTGACTGAAAGGAAGAATGCCTCTAATGGGCTTATCAGTAGACTCAATATAGGTGAGAAAAGAAACAATGAGGTTGGTGATAAGTGACATCCAAGATCTTTGGGACTATTTCAAAAGCTGCAACATACACATAATTGCAATAACAGAAGACGGAGAAGAGAAAAAGAATGGAGCAGAATAAAAATTTGAAATAACAATTGTGGCCGGGCATGGTGGCTCATGCCTGTAATCCCAGCACTTTGGGATGCCGAGGTGGGTGGATCACTTGAGGTCAGGAGTTCGAGACCAGCCTGGCCAACATGACAAAACCCCATCTCTAGTAAATATACAAAAATTAGTAGGCATGGTGGCACATGTCTGTAATTCCAGCTACTTGGGAGGCTGAGGCACAAGAAGAGCTTGAACCCAGGAGGTGGAGGTTGCAGTGAGTCAAGATCATGACACTGCACTCCAGCCTGGGTGACAGAGCAAGAGTTGGTTTCAAAAAAAAAAACAACAAAAGAAATATTGGCCAAGGATTTTCCAAAGTTAATGACTATCTCCAAACCACAGATCCAGCAAGCTTAGAAAACAAAAAACAGGTAAATACTAAATAACAGCAAAAAATCTATACACCTAGGTATATCATGTTCTAAGTGAAAAACAACAACAAAACCACATGCAAAAAAAAAAAAAAAAAGACAAAGAAGCCATAGGGAAAGAAAATCAGACTAAAGGGGAAAGGGATAGGAATTACAGCTGACTTCTTGTCAGAAACTACACAACAAGAAAAGGGTGGAGTGAAATCATTAAAGTGTTGAAAGATATGTTCATGTGACAGTGGAGCTGTACATTTAATATTAACAATAATAACCTGGAGAACTAATTAAAAATTCAGAAAGCTTTCCCCAGCCTCAGAAAATCCTAATTGGGGGCCTCTCACATAGGTCCTGGAGAGCTGCATCTCAAAAGGTAACTCAAGATGATTCTGGCCAAAGGGGTTCATAAATCGCATTTTAAGAAACACAAACCATGTTACAAAGCAGGTTCCAAGATAGGATGAGACATGCAAGGACCTTATTAGGGAAAAGCCGGAGAGATAAAATGAAGAGGAAGCCATGGAAGTTTGAGAGAGACGTCAGACCACCATGCAAGCCTCACCCCGGGTGAAGGAGAAAGAAAAAAAGGTTGGGTACGAGTGTCCTAGAATGCCATGTATTCTATAGAAAATCCAATCAGGTTGTTGGGGAGTTGCTGGGACCAAGTAGGCTATCCTAGGAGTCTCCCATCTCCTGGGAACAGGCCAACATCAGTGTGCTAGTTGCATGCTGTCTGTAGCCTGAGGCAGCCCAGGGAAAGTGTGGCCTCAGTGCAAATGCTGTGATGGAATTCAGCACATAACAGCTGTAGTTGGTGGTCTATAAGGTGAATTTTCATGGCTGTCAGAGTACCAAACGGAAATTATTATTTTACGTTAAATTTTTATAATTCAATAACATCCTCAAGAAGTAATTAAATCTCAGGCATGTTATATAGTTTTCCAGTGATCACATAAATAGTACATGGAGGATTAAAACTTAGATTTTCTTACTCTTAGGCCAGGATTTATTATTTTCAATACTAGCACTATTTTTACTGCACAGAGAAAATCAAATTAAAGTAAAGAATTTAGCAAAATTTTAATATGGCTGGTCTATGGGTGAGCAAGGAAACATAATTGTCAGAATCACTTCATTCTTTTCAATTACTGAGACAGTCATTTCCAAAGTAAACCAGGAAATTAATTTTAAAGAAAAATATCTGCTAACTTTTAGTGATAGTTTCTTGGCACCAAATCTACTCTTCTATACTCTGTTTTGTGATAATGAGAATTATGAAAACCACTTTTCCATTTGGGCATCTGGATTCCTGTTAAGACTTTTTCAGTAGGAGGCACTAGGGTTGTCTACACTGCTGGAGGAAGGAGAAGAGGCTTGCTGTGTCATGTCTGTTTCCTGCAGGCTCTATGCTTCTTCTTTCCTGTATCCTGTTTCTGTGAGTGTCAGCCCAGCTATGATTCTTTCCCTCAATAGTAAAGCAGTTCCTGACTGTAACAGCAGCTGAATCAAGACTGCACATTTTATTACACTTGTAGACCGACCCTCCCTCTCCAGCAGTACGGCCAGCCAGTGCCTCCTTCTCAGAAGTGGAAAAGGCTGGGTCCCAGTCCTGGGAGCTCTTCCTCTGAGCTCAGAGACACCAGCACAAGATAAGCAGCTCCTTCTCCTCAGAAGGCTGAGTTTCTACTCCACAGGGCTTCTCCTCTAAGCTTCCATGTTGTTATAATTCCAGACTTTTCCTTTCTTTTTGTAGCCCTAGAAATGGAGGCTTTGTCCTGCAATACTATCTCTGTTACACCTTAGTATTCTTTTCTGGTCTTTTGAGTTCTTTATTAAACCATTTTATACTCAGTGAACAATTCTTGCATTGAGTAATTTCTGTTTAAGTAATAGGTATATTTTCTGTCCCTTGATTGGACCCTGAGTGATAGGAAGGAAGAAATGAAAGAACAGATAATCCAATGCATCTGATATATAATCTATTATTAGATTATATCTGGGTTAGAATTATAAGCAAGATATGTTCCAAGCACAAATAAGCATTAGTTGAAGTCTAAGAAATAGATTCACAATGATTCAGAAAAAGTTTTCTGAATATGTAGGTACAATAAGTCTGATGTAAAACATTTACTTAGAAATGAATAAGCTTTGTTGACTGCTAATTTCCCACTTCTCAAGGCTGTTTTCTTTCTCTCTCTCTCTCTCTCTCTCTCTGAATTTAAAGTAATAGTCCTCCAGATAATCTGTACCAGTGATTTTCAATGACTCTGGGAGAAGTGTAATAGAAAGTGGGTTTAAATCATGTATTGCAAAACACGTATAGAGTTGAAATTTATTGTCCAAATTGTATTAGTCTTGTTTTCACACTGCTATAATGAACTACCTGAGACTAGGTAATTCATAAAGAAAAGAGGTTTAATGGACACACAGTTCTACATGGCTGGGGAGGCCTCAGGAAACTTACAATCATGGCAGAAGGCAAAGGGAAGAAAAGTATATCTTACGTAGCAGCAGGGGGTGGTGGGGGAACTTCCACACACTTTTAAACCATCAGATCTCAGGAGAACTCACTAACACGAGCACAGCAAGGGGAAACAACCCGTATGATCCAATCACCTCCCACCAGGTCCCTCCCTTGACACATGAGGATTACAATTCAAGATGAGATTTGGGTGGAACATGAAGCCAAATCACATCAAAATTTTCTCCATACATGGACTCAGATCTGGTAGAAACCTGGCTACCCTCCACATTACTGATGTGTTACAATGGCATCAGTAGACACACAAGAGCGTTCTCACAAACAGGCTTACGAATTTGTGCTGTTTATTATGAAATGTGGCATAGGATAGATTTTATTATGGTAGTTGGATTAGTCACGATAGCCTAGCTTTGCAGCAGTAACAGGCATAAAAGTTTATTTTTCACTCACATAGTATTTATTGTGGGGTCAGTGGTTCTGTAAGGAATTTATTTTCAGTGACTCAGAGATCTAAGTTACTTTCCCTCCTGTGATTTCATGATCTCTTTCTCCATGACAGCAAAAGAGAAAGCGAGAGAGTTTCAATGTAGTTCTTTAGTGATTCAACCCATCAGAGAGACATATCACTTCCAATCACAGCCATCTGTCAGATAATGTATTCACACCATCCAGTCTAACTTAAAGGTAGTGGAAAAAGTGGAGGGAACACATTGATATTCAATGACCAGTAAACGCCTCTGCTACATTAGTCATCATTGACTCACCATAAGATGCGTGATTCTGCCGTAGTGATGAATTTCAGGATCTGTAGAAATCTTAGGGCATATACTTCTTAAATGTCAAAGGTCTACCGAAAAGAGAGGAGGGATTTTTGTCATGAGTAGGAGAGTTGTTGAAAAAGAAGGGCCTTTCTCACCAAACCCATTTTATTTTCTATTTGGACAATCTTACAATGACAGATATTTTTCCACACCTAAATTATTAGCACTCTAGCAGATGTTGCCAAAAAGGTTTAATTTAAAGCTGTAAAATACAACTATAGCATTAGATGTCACAACTATAGCATTAGATGTGCATTAGATGTGACAATTAAAATGCATCTGGGTGATGCAATGAAACTTTCACAATGATCTTAATGAGAGCTGAGGTCATACATGAAGCCTGATTTCTCATGTGTGGTGTAATTGTACAAATGTATTGTTTAAAAAAATCCTAAACGTGGCAGTTTTTCAGAGGAGACAATTGTGAGGTTTCAGACATTTTATCAAAACAACAGCCATAAATAAAACACCCCACTTCTTAGCAAGCAGTGTTAGTTGAATGACTTTCACAAATGTTTGCTTGTTCCCCTTAGAAGGTCATTCTTTTAAATAGTGCTATTGACAATCACACTCATTCTGGAACATGTATGATAAATTTAGGGCAGATTAATTTCAGGAGAAGCACTCTCACAGATAAGGAGCTAATAGATGGGGAGTATAGTTGACTATAATATACAGTCAAGTGCCGGGCTGTGTATAAAATTAAGCAGTATTTCTTTTGTGAAGTGCTCATACTTTGAATTGATTTTTGTCATTGGTTGGGTTTCACAAGACCCCTGTGTTCCAATATTTCTTTTACTTTTCATCAGGCATAAGAGCTCTGTGTGCCCATAGCAAACAGTCATTGTTTTCATTTGTAGCAAATTACTAAGATAAAAATGCAATTAATTGCCCTCTGGATCTCTGCTTACTATGCTGTAAATTAAACTAAATGACAGAGTTGCAAATATTAGAACCGGAAAGAACCTCATGGTTATCTATCTCCTGCTCAGTTTTTTCATTTAACTAATGAGAAAACAGCCCCTGATGAAATGACCTGGCTTGCAGCCTGGCTGGTCACTTAGCCTACACTTACTATCCTTATTGTAAGAACTCTTTTCTTGCATAATTCTCAGAATTGCTGTAAGAATCAAATTAACTACTGTATGCAATTTTTTGAAAACAGTAAAACTCAATAACAGTAATGATTATAAAGATAGCATTTACTGAGCAGCTAGTATGAACCAGGCAATATGATTTACATACATGACCTCACAAATCATTATAACCCTATCAGGAAGGTACACTTATTATTTCAGTTAAAAAATAAACAGGCTCGGAGATTTCTCGGGCATAAGCTAGCCAGCAGGGGAGCTGGGAGTTAGCGTAGGGATTTCGACACTACACGGAAGGATTCACAGCCCGTTTTGAAACGGAGCCCATACTGGACCACAATGTTCTTACTCACAGTACAAGGTTTTCCCAGTTATAAATTTGTTTCATAGAGTTTTTTAGAAGCCGAAAAACATTGAAACTTCCTATTCCTTTCTAGGCTTAATTTTGATGCATTTACACCTTTCGTGTTGAGGTTTTAACAAGGAATGGAAAATAAGCTTTCTGACAGTACCATAGATATTTTCAGCTCACCCCTTGGTTTCCTATTTGCTGCATGTTTTGCCAATGGAGCCTCGAAATGTCCAGTGCTATCATATCCACATAAATCTCTCTCACTCTGTGTTCTGCTTCCTTGTTGCCATAAGCAGGAAGCTGTAAACACTTCGTCAGGAATGCAGACGATAACCCAATGATCATGGAATGGCGTCTGCGCATGTGCCGTTGTGTACATATGTCCGGCAATGTTAAAATGCTGCCACCTTCTGTTTAGCCCAGGTGCTGCTGATGCAACCCACCGCTTCCCCTGTCCTCTAAGCTGATTTGTACTGATCCTGAATTGTACTTCTGCAATATATAATATGACAAGGAAAATGCAAAGCCTGCCAAAAAATCTTGATAGTCCCAGCTTTTGTACTGCAGCACTTGAGAAGACCATTCCTACTGCCGTCCCACTAAAGTGCACTCAATATTTCTGACAGTAAATTATCACAGCAGGAGTTTATCTCAGCATTCATGTGGTGTTTTAACCATTAAAGGATTCAAGAGGGGAAAGTTAAACAGGGTGGGGCTAATGTTCAATTGTTCGGGTGGTCGTGGGTTACACTCAGGTTTCCTGAATGTTGCAAGGGGTCTAGGTTTATTCTCGGGTGCGTTTTCTGCTGAGACACTCACAAGAAATGAAACAGACTGGGCAGGATCATCAATTTGTGAGGGAAGAACACCAGCACCTGCACTGTTGTCCAACTGTAGGAGTTGCACTGAAGGGTTAGTGTGTACCTGACCCCACCAAGCTGGGACTCTGGCAGCTGGCGCATCAAGGACAATCACCTCTTGCTTATCAGCAGTAAGCTATTTTTCCCCCAGGACAGGAAGCTTATAACAGTTACTGACACCATAGAGTGATTCCCTAGATCTGGAACTTGCCAGCCTAAAACACTAGCCCGAGCCTCTCCCCACAAAATGAGAACAGGGTTGCATTTTATCTCAGTCCCACAGCACTACCAAATTAGCTTTGCCCAGGACCATTTTAATAAATAGCACATGACCACCCCATCCATGTGTGTACACTTAGGTCTGGAGAGTAGGGTCTCCTTATATCATTAAAATACCAGGATTGTTTAGTAAAGCTGGAAAGCAGGAATGGAAAATAGTTTTAGAGGCCAAAACTGTCTAGTTAAGTGCTTGTTGACCAAATTTTTATTGCCTAAGAACCTTATGCCTTATACACCTATGATTACACTCAAATCCTCTCTTGAGTCTGAAATATATGTATATATACATATTATTATATTATATATACACATTATATTATATATACACAATATATATTATACATACACATTATAATATATAATATATATACACATACACATGACAGTCAAAGGAATCTGGTTTTACATCTTGTTATTGGATACAAGAAACAAATAAAATATATATTATTTCCTTCTAAATTGGAAGCTAGTTTTTTTAAATGCCTAATTTCTCAATTTTTCTTGCCAGTACAAATAATATTCTTAATTCCCTTATTTACTTCACATATGCATCATTTTTCTAGAAATGCTTCTCTATATTTTAAGAGCTTTGCTTATATTAGATGCTTAACATCAATTGAAGACAATCTTACTGCTCTTGGACTTTATAAATCCTGAAACTAATTACTAATTTAATAGCAAATAATTTCCAACATAGATGAACAAGCCAGATTTTCATAGTTTTAAGAAAGAATTCTGTGTCCAGGGAAAATTAATATGTAAGTATAAGGATTCTATGTAACCACCCATATAGAGAGCAGTCCTCTCCCAGCCCTGGTTGAAATGATGTCAGCAGAGAGCTTCCTGCAGGGCAATCTCTGTACTTTTCAGTATGGTCCAGAGCCAGGCATCTACAATGAGTCAGACACCGAAAACGACCCTGACTTAGTAAATCTCAGGTGGGTCTAATGTAACAACAATTCAGGTAACGACAATTTCCACACTCTTTGCTACCCAGACTCCCATGCCTTTTAGTAAAATTTACATCTTCAATTTTTTTGAGTTGATCAAATACAAGCACGACTTCCCAGTGCTCTGATTTACTCACATATTCTTTAACAACAAACTGCTTTCTCCTGATAACTGAGCTTCATAATATCATTCCATTTAATATTTATAAATAAATATTTATTTACTATGTATTTACATGATTAAATATATACTTATAACATATGTATTTAATCTGTGTCCTCAGAATCACACAACCTGGAACTCTAGTACCTTTTTGACAATCTTGCACTGTATCTAAATGATACAATTAAAAGGGAGCTGAGAAAGACATATTATTTGTCAGATTTGCCAAGGCAGGAAGGAATGAATTTCCTGTAAATCAGATTCAGAGAAACGAGTTGTTTTAAAGCTAAATTTGGCAAGGGAGATCTTGATCCCTTTGGTAAATATTAGCACTTTGGTAAATATTCTTAACAGACATCCATCCAATGCCATAATTATTGATGAAGAAACTGCAGTGCAGAGAATGACTTGGCCAAGATGAGAGAGCTAGTTTAGTTAGAAATAAACCTAGAACCAAGTCTACTGGCTGACACCCCCGCTCTCTTTCAACTGCATCATCAATTCTCATGTTGGAGTGCATAAGAGTCACCTATGGAATATGGTTCCAAGGTCGACACAAGCCCACACTAAGGGAGTGAGGGTCCTTAGGTCTCACGTGGACTCTACCAATCTGTATTTTTAATGAGTTCTCTAGGTGATCATGATGCAGGTTGCCTGAGCATGATTCTTTGAGAAAAGCTATATTACTCCATGCAGTAGCTTCCTATTTATTTTTATAGAAAGATTTCTGGAATCTTAACTGAGACATTATCCAAATGTCTAATCAAGGGCTCACCAAGTTGAATGGGCTAATATAAGAGTTAGTCTCCTTCCTGTTCCTCTACACCCAGACTATTTAGGCTTATTTATGGGTAGAAGAATTGGTTAACAACAATAAGAAAAAGCCTAAATTTCACCTGTGTTCAATTCCGACCTACATACTCACCCACAGCCTCTTCCTAGTAGGACAAGATCTAGCCAACGCCTCCCTTTCCTCATTGGTCTCTCTGAAAACTTTAAACCTTCAAGAAAAATTACAAATATTTTCTTTCTACAGAGCGTTCTCATTTCTAAATCAATCTAAGCACTTTGGTAAATATTCTTAACAGACATCTATCCAAGGTTCCTCTTATCAGGGTCATAAAAAAGTACAGATGACGAAACAGAGAAATTGGATTAAATTACAGGAATGGACTCGATGGAGTCACAATTGGAGGTTTTGTCGATTCTGGAGGCCCTGCTACTTTCCTGCCGCATTATTATCTCTCCCATAAAGTACCAGGAAAGAATTAACTAAATCATAAAAACCATTATGTTCTTTAGCCACTGGCAGACTTTCTTCCACTAGAATTGAACTCCCAGATATGAGGCAAAGCACAGCTGAATAGGAACTACCTGAATCCCTGCCCCTTTCTCCCACCCCCAGCAAGCTGCAGGCGCCAGACAAGACAGATAAAAGTAAAATAGATGCACTTCTTTTTCTTTCTGTGGCAGACAAGGAGCTGTGGCTAGCCTCTCCATTAAAAGTCAGAGAAAAGGTAGACTCGTCCTATTTGATTAAGACTGTCACCGTCCACAGTCGTTGCAATTAGTCCATGCCAGCCTTATTCAGACCTTGGATTCTTTTCAGAAGTGAAAAAGGGAACACTCAAGGTCTATTGAATCGGAGCGTGGCATCTGCCTCACACCAAGGGGAGAGGTCGGGGTCACTGCTTGATTTTGATAAAGCGTGCCAGATTAATTGTCTTCGGTAATCCTGTTTGTCATGGTAGATATGCAGAAGAGTCTTTGTGGCACAGGCTGACATATGGGCCGGCCTGCTGCTTGCCTATTCAGGGTTCCCAACACATGCTCTCTGCAGTTGGACTGGTTCCCAGAACCTTGTTCGCCAGAAGAGTGAGGCCTCCTGCTCCTATTAAGCAGGCCCCATCTCCACCACCAGGCTTCCTAATCTTCAAGCCTGCCTGGGCTATTGAAAGAGGCTGCATTATTCAAAAGAGGCCTGAAGAGAAAAAGGGAGAGAAGGGGGCTGGGGAGGAAAGAGAAGGGGAGCAAGGGGGAGGGAGAAATGCAGGCACCAGAGATAGGAGTGAAAGACTCTCCAGAATGGGGAAGGGGGTGGGGACAGAAAAATATAATTACAAAAAATAGCAGCCATGTCCTTCAGGCAGAGCACTTCAGGAGGCTGATTATAGCTCCTCTCCAAATCCGAATCTATCACCAAATTATACCCTGCCTCTTTTGTAAAATAAATGTTAATAAGAGGTAATTTGGGCCCTGCTGATTGTTAAACTCAATGGAGATAGAATTTTTTTTCTTCCTCTGTGTGTGTTTATTGTAATATCTGGAGGGCTTTTTTTTTTTCTCTTCTTCCAACAAGAATTTATATTCAACCACAAAAGAGGAAACAAACATTCATTGGCCTGACACAACTGCCAGAAAACCGAGAATGGTTTGAGTTTTACAATAAAGGGTGAATGTATAGACTGGTAACTGGCCCTTAACTCCACTACAACTTTGCAGTTGGTGTTCTCTGGAAGGAATATCCCCTAGAACTGAGAAGAGAGTGGCGCTCCAGGAAGAAGGAGGCTGCCAGGGGGAGGAGTGATCCTTGCTCTAAACAGCTTTGCCTTTCTTTGGTTAAAAGCAGGACTTTTTTTTTTTCATTTACATAATCATTATTTTGAGTTGCTGCCAATTCTTTTGGGGGCTTTTACATTTAAAAGCACAAAAAATAGAGAATCCTGTGACAGATCTTTTGAAAATGTTCTTACAATGTGTATTTACGAACAGATCCAGAAATGGAGCAATTAGAAACAATGAATGATAATCTTCTAGGCAGACAAAAGCATGGATGTATTAAAATATAAATCCTTGATCATAACAGCCCTGAAGCAGTCCTTCATGTATCTTTACTGTGTGCTCCTCACAGCCACAGGACAGAGATCGGGGGTCCGACTGGGCCCAGGCGCTGTGGCCGTCAAGGTCAGTAATGTCTGACCACAGAGGGCTTGGTCTCCAGTTGTTTTTGTTTCTTACACAAATGCTTTGAACATGATTTATTCTGATAATTGTATAATAAGAAACAACATCATTATCTATCATTAGTTTCAAGGAGGACATAACAGATTTTCAAAATTAAAACTAAAAACTGAACTAAGAAGACATCATTCAATTATTTCTTTATTCTAGATATTAAAATGAAAAGCTTGTGTTTTGGGTTTTGGTTTTGTCACCCTCCTCGAAAAGGTAACTACAATATACTTTTTGGTTTGGGGGGATATATATTTCCACATTTATTTTATTTCCTACAATGAAACAGTCACTGGGCTCAGAGCTGGGCGTGTCACAGGGATAGCAAAAAAGAGTCCCTGTGTTTGCAGAATTTATGTTCTATGAGGGTTCACTCTTGCTTCATCAGTGCATAAAACAGTGCCAGGCATATTCTGTTAACTCATTAAATTTTATTCATTCAAAAATTTTTAAAAAATAAATAACAAAAACCAAACCAAAGCAAAAAAAAAAACTTTTGACATATCTAAGGTAAGCAACTTGGCTTAACTTATGCATTACATTATAAAGAACCCGAAGAAGCAGAAAGGGAAGAAGAGAAAGAGTAGAACAAAGAGAAATAAATTAACATTTTTGAGTACACAGTCTATGCTAGGTATGTGCCATGTGCTTTAAAAGCATTATCTCCTGTAATCTTTAAAAGAGCCTTGTGGAAGGGGAGAGTAGACATTCTGCTAGTGCCCTCTGGTGCCTTCGTATTAGTTGTATGATTAAAGTCACCTGATTACTCCTTAAAATTGGTTGTAGCTGATGGCCAAACATGGTTCACTTCTGCGGGTGAGGCCAGGGCCTTAGTAGTGTTTAAGGCTTCCCAGGCGATTCTAATGAGCATCCAAGAATGAGAATCACTGATTTTAACTTGTGTTTCTCAAATGTTATTCATACCCACCTGGGAACATTGTTAGGTTGATTTTTGGCGGGTCCTGGGATTCTATAGTTCTAACAAGTGCCCAGGTGATGCTGATATTGGCTGGTTTCTGAACCTCCTTTTGAGTTGCAAGGCTTTAAAGAGATTGGGCAATCTGCCCAATGGCTGGCCTGAATTTCAAACCCTGGCTTTCCCAACTGAAGACCCTGAGCTCTCGAGTTCTGTGATTTCACTGTGTCTCCTACAGATTTAAATCAAGCATTATGAAGCACCGTGTGATAGGAAGAACATTCATCTGCAGGTCAGGAAGTCTGGAGCTTCATTATAGTTCTACTGCCCCTAACTTTGGGTCTTGCCTCCCTGAGTTTCAGGTTTTTTCTCTCTAACATATAGGGTTTGGAATTGATTGTAGTTGCTGTCCTTGGATTCTCCACATCACCAGTTAAATGGTGTGTCTGAGATCAGACCTTTCCTATAGGGAAAAATGTCACTTTAGGCAAAGCCAGTAACCTTCCTTCCTTCCAGCCACTCATGCTGTGGGTTGTCCATAGAGAGACTGGTCAGGAGGATGGAGAACTGTCGCTTTATGCCTGCCTGCCTGCCTGCCTCCCTCCCTCCCTCCCTCCCTTCCTCCCTTCCTCCCTTCCTCCCTTCCTTCGAGTGTATGTGTTTCATTATCTGTTTGCTAAGGTGTGAAAGAAAGAAAGAAAGAAAGATAAATAGAGGAAGCATTGGTGCTACAGAAAAGGGTCCTGTTTGATATCATCTCCAGAACAATCCCATATATCTCTTCCTTCCCTTTTCCGTATTTTTTATACTACTGCTACTACTTGGGCATTTATTCATCGAAGGAAACAGACTTAAAGGGAAATCACCGAGGATATTATTTACACTTTAACATGATATGTGCTTCCAGAATGCTTTGAGGCAATTTGGATAGGGGTTGGAGAAAGGATGAACATACAAATCAGGGCACTACGAAGCAAGAGGTACGATACCTAGATGGCTGAAGCACAGATAGAAAACTGATTCAGGAAGAGATAAGTAGCATACCTTACTGTCCTTCCAGGTGGGATTTCTGGGGAGATCTGTTTCAGAGTCTTACAGCTTTTCAGAGATTGGCACTGGGAGATTTCCCCTGAAGAGAATGGAAAACGACCAACATTTAACTAGCATCTTCTTCCGTCACGTTGGGATGCCCTGAGCCAAACCCCTTTAAACCTGCGTGATTAGGCTCGGTGGGAGCCAGGTGCACTCCTCTGTTCATCAGGAGAACAGAGACAAATCCTGCCCATCTTCCTCGCATCCATTATATGCAATTACAACACAAAAGCATACCTGTGAATTCCTAACATAAGTTAGTGTAGGACCCTGTCTCCTATACCTGGGCTGTAGGAATGAGGTAGAAACTAGGCTTTGTATATTTCAAGAGAGCCATAGACCCAAGTAAGCAACAGTGTCTTTGTTTTATTACTTCTAAATTTACTTTTATTTGACTTATTTATGGCTTCATTTCTTTTCTTTAAATTAGCCAAAAGGCTTCTTTGTGGATTTTCCAGTCAGTTTGACAAGTTCGCCTCAGAAAATGCCTGAAAAATAAGTTGTGGTAAAGCAGCAGCCTTCTATCCTAAACACGCCCTGTCAAACAGACATGTATTTAGACCCAGCTTTCACATGTCACTTTATGTCTACTCCAGATCAAGTTATAGGCTTGCTCACAATGCTTTTGCCAAATTTTACAAGGTCAAAAATTATGTGATGGGGGAAAAACCGCTCAAGGGAAACAGGAGGAGTAAATCATGTTTTATTTAAAGGGTAGCTTTCTTTGAATAAAGCATTATTCCTTTCAAGGCTGTCTCTAATGTTGAAGTTTAAGGAGTCTTGAAGCTTAGAGAAACTTTGCTCATCTATTTAGCCCTCCCCAGTGGGTGAAGGACTCCTATGCTGGTTTTAATGCTTTCTGCCAACTCAATAACACTCAACTCCCTAATAGCCACTCATGCTGCGGGTTGTCCATAGAGACTGGTCAGGAGGACAGAGAACTGTATCATCCAGCCAGATTACGTATGTAAGATTTGTACGATGGATTATCCTGAGATAATACTGATAAACAATTATTTCCTCTGCCAAACAATAGCACAAATGGAGACACCACTTGATATCCACCCTCACTCCATGGGATTATTTAAAAGCAGGTTAAGGAAAGGAGTCTTTCTTCTGTCTGTGATGTACATCTCGCTCTAGGGGAAAGACAATGAATCATGTATAACTATTTTAAAATCTTCTAGGTCTGGGCCTGCCCACCAGCAGTTTCCCAATATGCTTTCACAGTAATCTAGCCTCTTGGAAATGTAAGGACTCTAGAAAGATAAAAAGTAATGGTTTGCCTTATTCTGCTGTGCAACTTTATCAGGTCTGGAGGTTTCGGGCATTTTTGAGTTATTTAATCCGAGTATGGACTCTTTGCTTCCTATTTTCATTTGTTGCCCTACCTATCCCAAGATCCCTTAGCCATTATCATTAAAACAAATAGTAGAGAATATTATGAGGGGTTATTACCTGCTCAGTTTAATTTCTCACTTTATACCAACTCCAAATTTCACAGGTAGATGCTACCATTTCCTCCACTTCTAGAGGAAGATATTGAGGTTTAGAACAACTTGTTCACGGTCCCACAAGCTACTCTATGGTATTCAGATTTCAAGTCTATTCTTTACCATGGTATAGCTGAGACACAATCAAATAAGCACTAATAGGACACTTGCAAATATAATGCAAGACACTGGGCATATATAGATACTTAAAATATATATTTAGTCTCTGCCCTCAAAATGCTAGACTCAAAATAGAGCAATATGATAGAAAAATAAAATCTCAAATAATACTACAAAAATTCATTTTAAAATAGGGAAATAAAAGATATTCCCTAAATCACAAGGACATTCTGATAAAATGTCAATAAATGATGTGTCTAAGTGCTATCAATTAAGGGAAATAATTTAGAATCTAGGAGCAGAGATAACAGGAACATTGGAGATTCCATTTTGTTGAGTTGAAGGTTCACATTACTGTTTATTTTTTCATATAAATATTTAAATATATTGTATCTTTTTTTTTTAATTGATCTGGGTATATAGGCCTCTCTGAAGCACTAAAAGCTAAGCTGCTAAGTGAATACCTTGCTAACGGAATTTCCAATGATATAGGCAACTTGTTCTTCTGGGGTAACTGAGTAAAGAGTCTGATGTGCCAGGTTGTTTGTATAATAGAGTACTGGAGTTTTAGAATTGATTATGAAAAAATACCTAGCACGTGAGATTATGAAAAGGTAGTAATAAACAATATACAAATGGTTTATATGGACTGTGTTACAAGGCATAATTCTAAGAGACTCACGTGTTTCCATCCACTTAAATCCCGTAAGAACTCTTATGATATATAATTCTGGCTGGATTGACTGGGCATTCACCAAAATTGATTTCTTTTCATCCGTGTATATCACAGCCTATCTTGTAATTACCTATGGCTTTTTGACTGACTTTTGACTAATGTAATGTGGATAGATGTGTATCACCTATTTTCAGTCCAGGCCAAGTTATACTTTTCATGCACACTCTGCCATGCTCTTTCCTATTTCCATCTGGCTGAAATCCAGATGGTTCCCCCCACCACACACACACACACAATGGTGTCTTTGGAATGGACATACCGAAGAAGATGGAGCCACAAGATAGAAGGAACCCACTTGAAGGAGAGCCATTCAACCTGGAACATACCTTAGAATATAGGGAAATTAAAAAGATTTTTATTTGGTTTAGCCACAGACATTTTGAGATTTACCTCTTATGACACCAAGCCTACCTTACAACATACATTGTTATTATTATTTCTCCCATTTTACAGATGAGAAACTGAGGCTCAGAAAGGTTAGGTAACTTGCTTAGATTCTCTTGGGGAAACCAAGATTGTAACCCAGGCAATCTGACTCCATACCCTAAATACTTACCCATTATACTAAACTGCAACGTAACTAATTATGTTCTTCTTAGATTTGACATTAGTTTCACTTCTGGCTAAAACTAAGTTGGTAATGATAGTGTACAAAATATTTCCTACTATATTTTTAGAATAAACAAGCTTCCTTGAGCCAAAGAAAATTTCAAGCATCAGTTAGGAGTTACAAAAAGGATGCTAATTTTCATTTTTATAACTTTGTCTCTGTAGAGTACTCTGTAGTGCTGAGTGTTTGTACTAGTTTTAGGTTTGGGAGCATGTCCTAATATTCAGTCTTACCAACTAAAGGCTGGAGCTTGACATTAATTTCAAGTAAATGCAATGTTAGCATTCCCCATGAGTAGTCAACTCTACTGTTGAGAAAGCTGTATACATTTTGTGAGTTAGAACAGGAAAAAAAAAAGTGAACCAATCAATATACCAGCCAACAAAGAAAAAAGTTACAAAAATTCCTGAAGATGTCATTTTTGTCCTTATTCTGAGGTTCAGTAGTTTTGAAAGGGAGGTTCTACTTCTAAAAATAAACACGTTGGAGTAGGTTTCTAAACTGTGGTAATAAAGATAACATAGGTGGGATTGCATGTCAAGGTGGAAGGCCAGAGAGTACTGGGGTAGAGATATTAAACTAGTCGTGTAATTTCAAACTTCTTGGTCTTGGCTAGGGAAGATTATCGCATGCCAAACTCTCCACAAACATAAGGGCATTCCCTCGTGCCTCTCCCTCACCCAACCTACTTCTCAATCTCTGCAGTTTATTTTATTTATTTTTCTACAATGGTATTTTCCCTGCCATATTATACAAGTCCCTTGATGACTGGGGAACTGCTTTTATGTGTATTTTTATCTCTTACATTGTCTGATGTGGTTTCTTTGCTCAGAATAAGCTGTTCAATACGCATCTCCTAAATCAATGAATATCTTAATGGTCTCTAATGTGAGATAGGATTTAATTCACTGCTTGAGTCCCTCACCATAGATAGCACAGATAGCTAAAATATTTTAGGAATCTACTTTGGTAAGCTAAATATTAATCACTGCTTTGCATATAGCTGATTCTATGCCTAGAGGTTCATTTTAAGTCCATAAGCCATACTGATTATTCAAGGCATGCAAAAAAAAAAAAAAAAAAAAAAAAAAAACCCCAAAAGCCTATACCTTTTAACCATTAAGGTTTCAAATTACTACAGAACAAAATGAAAGGTTGGAAAGGTTGGTACACCATCTCTGAAAGTAAAAGCTAATATAAAATAATTAACAAAAAAATACAAATGCATGCAAAACTGGTTAAATCCAAGTAATAGTTGTAGACTAGTTACTTGTGCTGTGTCAATCAATTTCTTGGTTTGATAATACGCTTTAGTTATGCATGTTACCATTGAGGGGAAGCTGGGTGACAGGCACAAGGGACTTCTCTGCAACGTTTTTGCAACTTCTTGTGAATCATTTCAAAATAGAAAGTTGCAAAAAGTAGGATACAACTCTTATAGTGATAGAAGGAGGCATGAGAAAATATGAGTACCTTTTAAATTTGCAATATTCATTTTGTTAACAAAGGATATTTGGGAAGTTTTGCACTGGGAATCGATATTAAAGCCTCTTATATTTCTGGCTAATTTAGTTCAGTCTAGCCATTCTTTTAAATAATACAGAGTGCCAGGAATTATAAGAAAATATATTTTAATAAGTACTGTTTGTTTTTGACTGCCAAATATGGTATTTATGTAAGAATAATTCATTTCTTCAGATTTTATGCAAACTATGTTGATTTTATAGCTTTCAAACTCATTTAATACTGAGAAATTTGATATTGTTTTTATTGTATTGATGGCAGAGTTTACTGCTCAATGTTTTAAATATGTTCGCACTGAGTAATGTATTAGAGATTCCTGCCATCCCAATGGTAATGTTAGAATCTTATGTTTGTAATACAATTCATTGAAACAGTATTATACAAAGAGGTTAAATTAATCAAGTAAAATCTTTCATACAAACACACATACACATAGACATACATATACTCACATGCTCACAAATACAAATATCTCAATAACTTAGATGCATCCAATCAGGAAAAGCAACTTCTATTTCATTCTAGAATTCTCAAATAAGCTATTTTATCTTTTTGCTTATAATTTCGTTTGCTTAGATATATGCAGGCCACATTTTTACAAACTTTAGTGAAATTCTGAGGACCATATTAAATAGGATATCCTTCCATAACTAGATTTTAAAGATAGAAGAGACTTCAGAAATAATAAAATCTAACTGGCTCATTTTATAGAATGAGACAGAGGGTCAGCCATGCCAAGTGGTTTAGCTGCATGGTGTGGATTAAAAAACAGCCTTCTGATTTTCAGAATAGTGTACATTTCACTGTCTGATATTTCCTCATGAGAGACAACGTAGAAAATTCCAAATCTTAGAGATGAAAAGTTCTCTTACAGATGATTCTTCACATTAATTCTGTATATGAGTGGCCCAGTGTTGATATTTATTAACATTGATACATGTTGTGTCTCACTTCTTCCTTTTCTGATTAATCAGACTACAGGAAAAAAAAAAAAAAAAAGGAAAATACCTAGGACTTGCTTAGTCTAGAAATGTAGCAAGAAGAAGAGACTTGAGAATTATGTCAAGGTGCTTTTCTCCCCAGTGTCATTGTTTTGTCTTGATGTGGAGAATTGCTCTGTCAAAAAGAATCTTAATGTAATTGTCAGGCCGGAAAACTGCAACAGGCATGTGTTGGCATTCTGTGATTGGTGAGCTATCTATCGTTTTTATACTTCAAAACTAATTGGCATCTTATGTAATTATTTTATTTGAAATGAGTTATTTATTTATTTATTTTGGAGTCCTTTCTGGATGGCATTTCATATGCATTCAGTTTTGAAGAAGGAGAATTATAAACCTTTTTTAGTCTATAAATATCTGTGCTGTTATTCTGAGCCTTGTTTCGTGACCATCCTCCTTTCCTATATTCTTTATCAGACACCATTATCCTCTATCATAAAAATTTCCTCATTATATACAATTTCCTTTATATTCGAGGAGGCACCTTTGACCCTTGCTAAGATTTAAGGGGCATTTTAGTTTTACCTACAACATGTTTTTCAAATTGTTTCTTAGCTTATTTGTCTTGTTTTTTGGTAACATTTAAATAAATAGTTATTCTAGTTTAATATGATGATTTTATGGGGCTGACTTTTGTCAGGTAATCTAATCCTTTTTCCTTACACAAAGGAATTATATTTTACTTGGATACTTTGCACTTGCCAGCATTAGTTAGAAACGAGAATATTATTTTTAATGTACTAAAGAAAAGAGAAGAGGCCTCAGTGGCTACTTCCTCTTCCAGATAAAAATTCCCAAACCAGGATTTCACAAAGATGATTTCCATGTAAAAATTAAAGAACCTTACTGTGAAGTAAATAATAATGAGGGTATGGGGGCAGGGGAGGGACATGACATCTGGGCTTTTTTTTTTTTTTTTTTTTGAGATGGAGTCTCGCTCTGTCGCCCAGGCTGGAGTGCAGTGGCCCGATCTCAGCTCACTGAAACCTCCGCCTCCTGGGTTCACGCCATTCTCCTGACTCAGCCTCCCAAGTAGCTGGGACTACAGGCGCCCGCCACCATGCCCACCTAATTTTTTTGTATTTTTAGCAGAGACACGGTTTCACCGTGTTAGCCAGGATGGTCTCGATCTCCTGACCTTGTGATCTGCCTGCCTCAGCCTTCCAAAGACATCTGGGCCTTTTGAAGATGAATTAACCTCACACTCTTCCAAGTAATAAACAAAGTCATTAGGTAAGTTTTCCTTTGTCCCTGGATCCACAGAAGTTCCAGAATATGTTAAACAGTTGAAACTTTAAGCAAGGATAAGAAGCTAGAAACAACAGCTTAAGAAACAGACAGCAGCTAAGATTTTCGTTGTTGGGAAGCATCTAATTTGATGCAGAAAAGAATTTGTTTGATGGTTTTCTGGTGGAGAATCAAACACTTTACTGGAGAATGCTGAGTGTCACATAGGGGAATACGTGTTCAATGCTAATGCGTTAATATTTTCAGAAGTTGTGCATTGCTTGCCACATAAGTTAAAAAAAAACATAAAATTTGTTAAATGAATGTGACAATGTTTGATATTTATAGACATGATAAGCTCTTACATCATTAGGGAATATTACAAATATGTCAAGAATACATACACGTACATAAGCTATACACTGCATGCAGAACGTTAGGATGATTTTTGCCTTAAATTGTCAGTATTTGATATTGTTCAACAGGACTTGGCTGATCTGTTCTTCTATTTTTCTTCTTTTTGACTCTCTTTCTCTTTTGATTTGTTTGGGTATTTTTGTTTGACCTTTCTTCTTTCCCTATCATTTTCTTTGCTGTGTACAGCCTTAAGTTCCAGAAAGAGATACTACAAAAACCATCTGGACTGTTCTTACCTAGACACCGTGGAAATCAGGCAGCGGGGATCTGAAAGATAGAACATTGACCCAAGAGAGACAAAATCTGAAGTTCTTATTTCTCATACTGTATTTTTTATCTCTTTGGATTATTTTTGGTAGTTTCCATGTCTCTGCTGAAATTATCACTTTATACAGGTTGTTTACCTTTTTCACATTAGTGTTTCATCATAGTTAATTTAAAGTTCGTGTTTGGTAATCTCAAAATTCATGCCTTTTCTTATTCAGCTACCATTATTTCCTTTCATAACTCTTGGTGACTTTTTATTGTTTTCCTTTGTGTATGTTTTTGTTCTTAATTGTTTGCTGAACATTTTTATGAAAACATAATAGAAACTGAAGTAATTGATACCTGTCTCCAGAAAAAACATGTCCCTTCTGTCAGTTTGCTAGAGTAGGGGCTGGGTCAATATACTTGGTGGTTGAGGTCTGGGATTTGTTAGAATGCCAGTTTAACTTAGTTCAACATTGTAGCCAAATATCTTGAGGATAGGTTTGACCTAGGATTTAAGCCTCATTGAGGTTATGAAGAGCTGCCTGTGGTCCACAGAAGAGCCACTTCCTTTCTAAACTGTGAGTGATCCCTTTCTACATCGCCACTTGCTGCCACCATTTTGGATATCTGGGGGGATTTCTTTGCTGTCTAGTACTGTCTGCTGTGTTGAAGGGTGATCTCTTTTAGCTCTTCTGAGCCATCCTCAGCCTTTGACCTCAGCTGTAGTTGCCCTACCATCTGTGAGGCTGGTATTGCCAGGAAAGGGGTATTTCTCATCAACCTCCTTAGCTGAAAGCACAAAGTACCTCAAAAGCTTTCTCTCAGCTCTCTTTCCCTGTGCCTGTATTGGGTGTGCTGATATTAGCACTCATTAAATATTTGAGACTGCCCAGGAGTCATCTGGGTTCAAATCTGCCATGTCAGCCCACATATGGCCACTAAAAGTTTAAGTGTTACACTCCTTTCTCCTGAATCCTGTCCATGGAAACTTTATTCCCACTCCCCTCCACTTTAGGCAGCAATGAGAGAAGCCTAGAATTTTTTCCACTCTTGTAAAGGCTTTGCCACTTTCTAGAGTTTTAGTTCTTTTATGTTTGTGTGAGTCCTATTCTTTCTGGTAAGTTTTACAACTATGTTTATGTAACCTATCTGGCTTGTTTTAATTGTAAAGATGAAAGCAACAGTCTTTTGAGATATCAACATTGGAAATAGAAGAATGTGTAATGATTTTTAAGTCTTTATAGCAACCTCCAACACCTAATATGCAATGTTATAAAATAGGCACTCAATAAATGTTTGCTGAATAAATATGGATAAGAAAGCAAATTTCTCTTTTGCACCAGAGTGCAGTAGAACTAGGAGCAAGGGATGAAATTATTGAGAAGTAAATTTGGATGAATATAAAAATGTATTGCATAAGAATTACGGCTGTCAAAAAGTTGAGCAGCCTTACTTCAGACGTAATAAATCACAAATTATTGAAAGAGCTTAACTAAAGATTTTAGGGAATAAATAGAGGTCTATGAACCACATGAATGCTTCTTGTTAGATGACTAAATCTTTGTAACTCAATGATTCTGTATTATTGGGGTAAAAGCAAGATTTGTATTAGTAAACCACATAAAATGGGCCAAATATTTTCACATACTACTCATATGCACAAAGAAAACGTAGCTTCTAAGTGTCTTCAATGTCATTTTCTTTACCCGCTTCCATGCCGTAGGGCCACTGGGACAAAAACAAATGATAAATTTTGTGAACTTGCCCAGTGCATAGTATCTTAATTTATGGGGAGTTGATGAGTCTCTTGAATGATTTTGTCTCGTGTCTCGATCTTTCAGATTCCCCCTGCCTATCTTCTCCACGATGTCTAGGTGAGAACAGTCAGGATGGTCCTTTTAGTATCTCTCTCTGGTTTATTGTCTGATGAGGTTCCTGGATCTTACCTGTAGATCCAAGTCCTATCGAGCATTTGGGGCATTTTTTGGTAGGAACTGGACACCACTATTCTACCACCAGCCTTAGGTAATGAAGTTCCCTGTACTGTGACCTCTTTGTCTATACTCACAACCTTCTTCAGATCTATCAGCCTTTTTGACCTTCCTCTAGACACTGGGCAGATCCTGGCAAGCCAGATAACCCAGAGACTCATCCTCAAGCTAGTCTATTCCACCCATCCTTTGTTTGTTTTTGAAGTGGCTTCGGGCAGGGCTTGACATACAGCCTTTGCAATGTATCTCATTACTGATCCCTCCCCCAGTTTGAAAGCAAGGACCACATGTCCTATCCACCAGTCCACAAACTCCATGTGCAGCTTTCTCCTTTCTCCATGTCCCAGCTTTTTCCTTGGGAGGAGGAATGGCCTTCTGTTATGTGGGAAATTACTTTGATGCAATGGTTGCCTCTAAGTATACAACCAGGCAAATTATACCCAAGTCATGGAGTGGAAAGTCTCATAGACTCAAAGTGAATGAGCCAATCACATGAGTTACTTAATTTAGAACACAAAATGAAGAGCATAGGAAAAGAAACAGAGTAACTCGCACTAGCTGAATTCTAGGTTATCATGCAATATTCAGGAATTCTATTTCTTTCTCTGTGGAATAAGCTTTCCATAATAATGGTGCAATTATGAGGATTGGAGTTGAGGTTTTACGTGGGAGTCCAGCAGATGGAATGTGCCTGGGACCAACACAAATACTCAAATACTCATTCTATCAGAGAGACCCAGGGGTAGGTACAGCTGGCCATATCTCAGAGCTATAGTTTATCCATGACTGTTGAGTGGCCACAGGTTTTTATTCGAGAGTCTCACGAAAAGAATATTTAGAGTAAGAATCTCTACCACCAATGGGTTTCTGATACAAGACTTCACTCATATTAAGTGATCCATAAGCCTCGTATATTTGGTGCATCAAGAATATTTAGTTTTCACTTCATACTTCCATCCCTTTCTATCTTTGTTAGCACACCTATATTACAATTATTTTATGTTTGTTTGACATAGCAAGGTTATATGATTAAGAAAAAATGTAAATGTCTACTCAGTATTTTTAAAACATTATCTCAATCATACAGGTAAATGATTAATATTCTATCATTTTATGTTTTCAGAAACAAAGAAATGATTGACTTATTCAATTGATAATTATGAGTCTGTTCTGTATCATACACTATAGTGGATATGTGAAATGCAACCATGAACTAGACTGTTTCTTAACTCTTGTTTTATGACCTTTAAGCAGTACTGGTACTAACACAGATATTCCATAGTTACAAATGATGCACTGAATTGAATTGATACCTTAAACTTTGCTAAATATTACAATATACTTTTAAACAGAAATCAGACATAGTTTTGGTTCTTGAGGGGCTTACAAAATAGCTAATGTATAAAAAGGCAGATTCTTTTATTCAGCCATTCTGAAAAATATAATCAGGAATTGCATTTATGATGATTTGTAAGAAAGCACTCATTTGAATTCTGAATGACTTCTTGGGTTACACTGTATTGGAGAGGTATGGATCTGGGATATCCATGTCAAGAAGAAAATTCTTAGATTTTTTTTAACAGGCAAAATATTATCATAATATCCATAATATTGAAGCATTCACCTTCCAACAAACAAGTTCTTCCTCTTTAACTGTTTAATTTTTGCAAATTTTGGAGATAAAGTGGTGCCTAAGAAGTCAATTAATTTATCTGCAAACAAAAAAAAAAGGAAGGAAGAGAGGGAAAGGTAGGGAGGAAAGGAAGGAAGTAGGGAAGGTCGGCAAGAGGGAGGGAGAATGGAAGGAAGGAAGGGAGAGAAAGAGAAATACATGTCTGAGATAACACATATTATAGCTGGGTGGAATGCATAAATTACTAGAAATGGCCATATTCCACGACAGGAAACATATGATTAACTTACCAGATGCATTGCTTTGATTACCTGCTTTATGGGCTAATCTGGATAAGTTCTCTCTCTCTCTTTTATTTACACCTACTGGAATGAGACTGGATAAATACTTGATCACTATTTATAGACTACAATGTTGACCCCCTCCTTCTGATTTTGCTTGCTATCTTTTTGCACTAGCATTTTTCCATTTATAGTTTATTTCCATGAAGTGCAATGGTTGTAACTCTCCTAATGATAAATATTGTGGTGCCTTGATCTTTTCAAATAAACAGTTTCAAACTGCAACACTCTTAACTTCTACATGCGTATTAACTTCTATAGCCATCATCAATACATCATTATTGGATGAAAACAGGCCAACTGGATGTTGACTCTTTTCTGCTCTTCAGTTTTTGGGTGTTCTTGGATTTGTCAGCTCGCCTGAACTATTTGTTTTTTCCAGATTCCCTGGAATGCCAGCTGCTTACAGAACTCTGTTGTGTTTAAGCAGAGCATCATCAAGATTTTATTGCATGTTAGCGTGGACTCTCTGTCTGCTGCTCCATTTATAAAACCATTACACTAGTGCATTCTGTGGCAAACATTGCCAATACTTACACAGATGTTCTATAGTTACATAGATGACCCACTAAATTTAACTGATAGTTTTAAGCTTTGCTAAGTCTTACAGTCTGCTCTTAAATGGGCAAAAGAGATAGAACTGAGTAACTAATGGACAGCTCTTTGGTTTGTAGTAGTCCATGTTGAGCGTAGGAAAACTAACCAGCCCTTCATAGTTTAGATACACTCAGAAGCATATTATTTCACTTCCAGTATGATAACTGTATGCTTTTCCTAATAATTTTTGGTTCAGCTGGCTTATAATTCAATTGATATAATTTAGATGGTTGCCCCTTCCAAATCTCATGAATTAAAATCCCCAAAGTTGAAGGTGGGGGCCTGGTGGAAGCTTTTGGACCATGGAGGGCAGATCCCTCATGAATGGCTTGGGCCATCCCCTTGGTAGTAAGTGAGATCTCACTGTGAGTTCATACAAGATCCTGATCACTTAAAAGTGTTTGACACCTCCTGTGCCTCTCTCTTTCTCCCTTGCTCCTGCTTTTGCCTTGTGATGTGCCTGCTCCCCTTTTAACTTCTGCCATAAATAAACGCTCTCTGAGGCCTCCCCAGAAGCCAAGCAAATGCCAGTGCCATGATTCCTGCAGCCTGCAGAATTGTGAGCCAATTTAACCTCTTTTCCTTTATAAATAACCCAGCCTCAGGTATTTCTTTCTAGCAATGCAAGAATGGCCTAAAACAAGAGAGTTTAGAATACAAAGTAATTTAAAAGCCACTAAAAAATTTAGTGGTTGACCAGTTAGATGTGTTCACTTTTTAGGAAGTTCTGCCTTCACTGAGATAATATATGGAAAGACTGCAGCGTTCAATATTTATGCTCACTTCTGATAATTATTGTGTAGTCATATATAGTACTATAGTAATCACAAAGTGAGATGCTAAGCAATAGGACACAGGGTCTTCACATATGTAAATCCTGGTTTAAGCTGGGGTACTAGAATTGCTTATATATGCCAATAAAATCTGCACATGTAGGCAGAGGAAGCTTCTGGATATTGTAAAATGTAAATCCTCTCTTAAGAAAACAACTGACATGAAGCTTTTGTATCTGTGGATCATGCTGTCAGGATTTTAGTGTCCTAATAACCCAATTCTAATGAGTTCTTATGATTTATTCAATAAGGACTAAATTTTTTTATATAATCATTACCTCGATGGCTAATACAGTAGAATAAGTATCCCAGTTAATTATACAATTCTACATAGAGGTATTATTCAGCGCTCATCTTTGAATGACCAAAAAGTATTTCTTTTTAAATTGCAATTCCTTCTTAAAGAGATCGCTGTTGTAAAAATTATTTTTATTTCACAGGCTGAAAAATCTCTTTAAAATTTGCCAGAAAAATCTGTATAGTCTCTCTTCAAGTAGGTAAGAGTCATTTTAATTATCAAGAATAGTCACACAGGTTTTTTTTTTTTAAAAAAAAGAATAGTCATACAGATAAAGTAACAGCTGTGGATTCCATTTTGTCCACGGAATTATGTTATGGGTGAAGATTAGGAATTCAATGCTGAATTATTCTATATTAGTATCACCTCACTTTATTTCTCTGAGAATATCTATATCTATATAATCTTATTTTTTTTTAAGACAGTACACTTTTATGATTGTTCAAAGCAGTTAAGTGCCCTGCTGTGTTTATTTCTTAGCTAATTTTGAACATATCTACTAAAATAAATAAAAATATATTTTTTTCCATTGATTTATCTGACAGGAATGAGATCATGACACCTAAACATAGTTAGGATGAGATGCACTTTTGGGTCATCGGCCAATAAGATATTTAGCCTATAACTTATATAACTTGGAGTGTAGGTGCCACATGAAAAAGTAAAGTAATTGTGAAACTTGTGATTGGGATTTATGTGGTTTTTTGTTGTTGTTGCTATTGTTGTTGTTATTCTACCTTCTCTTTTTCCCGGGACCATATACCTAACATGCTATCTGGACTGTTTTTTATTCATTTATTCAACAAACATCTAACGTGCTCTACTATGTCAAGCACTATAGGAAGCATCAGAAACCTCGATTGGTAAATTCTATAGAAATGTTTGGAAATTAATGGATGATTGAAAAATAACTTCAGTAAGTTAAAACATTCAGTTGTTTTTGTTTGTAATCAGTGGGAGAGAAGCTCTTTGGAGTTATGGTTAAGAATTTCTGCTCTCTGCTGTATGAAGAGTTAAAAGGAAGAATGGATCAGCCATGGAATCTTCTCTGGCTCTGTGCTGCTTTAATTCATCAATACATGTACTGTTAGGAGTGTTTTAATTTTTAAAAAATTATTTGATATGCAATACATACAGAAGAATATGTAAATATGATCTATGATGCATTAAACAGTATCTATAACAACTATAAATCTACCTACAAACCTGCCACCAGATTTGTAATTAGAACATTATTTGTATATAGAACTATTCTCAACATTACAGTTTGTTTTATAGTCCATAGTTTATGTAACTAATTCCTTGTTGACATACAGGTAAGGTAGTTTCTGACCTTTGCCACTTTACACCAAATAATAATATTCCTTTATTTTAAAATTCCTATTACTTTTTTTTGACAAACAGTTGAATTTTATGGTATGTAAATTATATCTTTATAAAGTTGTTAAGAAATAAAACATGAGAAACAAACAAGGTTAAAGATTAGTAGTACTCTTGTTCAACTTTTCCGTAGCTTATTTAAATTTCCATATTCAAGATCTATGGATGACTGAGAGAATATGTTTGAAATCCCCAACTATTGTGGTGGGGTTTTAAATTTATCTGTATATTCTATAAAATTTTTTTCATGAATTTGAAAGTCATATTTAGGGGTTTGTGTGTGTGTGTGTGTATATATAGATATAGATATAGATATATATTCAGCCCTATGGAGTATTTTGTCATTAATTGGTAACTCTCTCTACCCTAAGAAAAATTTTGTTTTAAAGTCTATGTTTTCTGATATAAATCAGGTTCTCTTGACTTTTCTTTTGACTAGGATTTATTTACATATTTATATGTGTATGTTTGTATATATATTATATATTTCATATTGTTTAACAATCATACTTATGTTTTAAATGTATCTCTTATAAATAACATAGAGCAGAATTCATTAATCTAATCTCAATCTTGAAATAATTATATATTATTCAAAAATTTAGCTAGTTTTAATTAACTGTTTTTGTGTCTTCTGGTCTGCTTTTTATTTTTATTGTTTTTCTCTCTCTCCTGCATTTTTAAAATTGACTTGTTATTTACCTCTTTCCAGGTTTGATTCCTTTTCCTACCTGTACTCCACTAATACATCAGATAAGCATTCTATTTTTTAGTCTTTCACTATTTGTTCTTGAAAACTTGCTCTATTTCCTAAGCTATACATACTAACTAGAGCCTACAATTAATCTAATCTCAAACACTTCACCCCATCACTCCCACCATAAATACATATAAAAATGTTCTAACATTTATGATCATCACCTCTCAATTTATAAGCCATTTTCATCTAGGTTAATGTTCTCATTTTGGTGGGAGTCCAACCTATTGGACATCATTTTACAGTTACTTTTTGTTTAGTTTAACATACATTTCTAATTTATTTGCTGATTATTTCTTCTTTAATTCCTTTTGCCTTGGCTAGTGTTTCATTTTTGTTAATACACTTTCTTTAAAAGCAATTTTTGTAAAAACATTTTGGTCATAATAAACTCTCGGTTTTGGATTTATCTTAGAATGTCTTTTATTTGTTGTTATCTTGCTTTAAACACAGTACACAATGTATTCCTGTTTGTCCACACAGAGTCTATATTAAATTCAACTAGTCTGTTTCCTATTAGTGAAGTCGCTCTGGGATTTTGTTTTCACTGTCCTTTCTGCTAGCTGCTTATAAATTCTCCATATTAAACTTGTATGCATTTTGAATATTGTAAGATTTCAGAAAACTATTTCTTTACTGTAGTGTATATTCCCTTGCTACAGAATATATGTTTCATAAAATAGGGAGGTAATTTTGGAAGTCAATTCTTATTTTTAAATAAAACGAGTGTTTAATTCCATGACAATTTAATAGGAATGTATAGATGATATATGTAACTTATCCTAGATTTCTCTTGTAATATTTACTATTTTGTCATCATATTCAAAGAATATTAACTGACCAAATGACGTATAGCGTGAGAGGTATAACCCTTGGTCTATATATGCACTAAAATTTTGAGAGTTTGCCATAAAACAATTAAGAATCATTTTGAGACTAGAATGAATAATCTGTTATAACTATTAATAATAGAAACAGGTGTCTGCTAAAAATGATCAGCATGAAGATTCTTTCCTTCCTGAGTTCAGAACTATTTGAAATTTTTTTTTCATAGAATTTTTATTCTTATGTTTAAGTGAGATTAAAATTTTTTACTCTAGATTTGTGGTCAAGAGAATTTTTGTACCCTCCTTACCAAGCCCAAATCTGCAGTCAAAACAAACCAAGAAAACTTTGAACCAAATGAAGTGTTCTGTCTTTTAGTTTTATTTCTGTAATGGAAAGATAGCCCCCATCATCCTACCTCTCATAATAAAAGGTGCAAATCTGGAAGAGATTTTAAAAATCATCTAGTCTAAATCCCTCATTTTTCTGGGAGGGCAATCAGCCCAAATGGTGATATGAATGAGGGAGAGGACGTGAAGTCCAACTAACTTGTTGGTGGGCCAAGAACAGAGCCCATTCCTGTTATGACACAAGCCTGCCTTCTATTCTCCCAGGAGCCACGGAGCAACCAATAATCTCAACTTATTAGTGGATGAAAAATAGCTGACATTTACCATGTTCATGAATTCTCAGAATACTCAGATGAGATACATACTATTATTATCCTGATTCTGCAGATAAGCAAATTGAGGCACAGAAGGGTTAAGTAACTCACACAATGCTACACAGTTGGTGAGTGGCATGACAACAAATCCATTAGTCAGATCAGGAAACTGAGCCCTCAGTTAAGCCCTAATACTGCCACTGTGTGCAGTATTTGATACAACAGGAGGTACTTTTGAAGACAAATTTTTGGTTTGTAAATTAAATGAGGACTGATTTTGTCATAAAATTTTCCCTTTCTGGTTATTAATGAATAAGCATGACAGAATTAAAAGCAAGCTGTAGACCTCCCTCTGTTTTGGAAAGGTTCTAAGGAAGAATTAAGTAGATGAAAGCTGAGATTTCATCCAGCTGGCTGGATTGAGAAAAACCTAACTGCTTTATAATATAGCCCACGGATGAGAGTCAGCTGGAAATGCACAAATGTGGGCCAAGAAATAATGATAGAAAAGAATAAGAAAAAGAGGAAAATTCTCCACACAAAAGCCCTGGGGTTGGGGGTTGAGAGACAAATGCCATCTCTGTGGATATCTTTGACTTTGAGACATGACTCTACTTCCTGGAATCGAATCTAATCCTATAAGGAAAGTTTATTCATACTTGCTTTCAATTCACTAAAAAGAGGTGCCACAAGTTTCAGTGAGTTTTAAAAATTACATTTAAAAATTGCATTCTTACCAAAAAACATGTTAAGATATATTGGTGAATCTGAAAGATACATTTTTTTTTTTTTTTTGAGACAGTCTCTGTCCGTCGCTCAGGCTGGAGGACAGTGGCGTGATCCCAGCTCACTGCAACCTCCGCCTCCCGGATTCAGGCGATTCTCCTGCCTCAGCCTCCAAGTGGCTGGGATTACAGGCGGATGCCAGCGTGCCTGACTAATTTTTGTAGTTTTAGTAGAGACGGGATTTTGCCATGTTGGCCAGGCTGGTCTCCAACTCCTGGCCTCAAGTGATCCACCCACCTCAGCCTCCCAAAGTGCTGGGATTACAGGCATGAGCCCCCACACCTGGGCCAAGAGATGAATCTTAAATCAATTTTCACTACATGTGCAATAGGCATACAGTAATTTCACTACATTTTAATAAAGTGCTTAAGATAAATTACTAAATTTTGGGTAAAACAAGAAAATTCTACCATTATTTCTGCCCAGACTACTAATGTAGGCAAATTAGGGTATAGTAAAATCAAGGTGTTTGACTTGAGCAGAGGTCTCAAGCTTGAGACCCAAATCAAATCCACCCACAAAGATGCTTAATTTGGTCAGCAAGAGTTTCTGTTGTTGCTGGTGGTGTTTTGTTTTAGTTAAGTTTGATTTGTCTTTAGGCAGACTTGATGTTTCAGTTGACTATAGGTACTACCACTCTCAAGTGCTTTGTATTTTCTGCCACTCTGACACCTAATGATATCTGGATTTCCTACCCTCTGGTTAGCTGTGGGATCCAGTCAAAAGAATGATGATAAGGGCATGGTAACTCTATAAAATGTATAGAAGAAATCCACCCAATTAAATTTAACCACCACAATGAATGAGGTAGATGAAATCATTGGCTCCAATTATTCGTCCTTCCCAGTAAACACGTCTTCCTCCAGGAAATGTTTTGGTGACCTCCCTCTGTGAGTAGAGTGTACTTCTCTGCCTCCTGTGTTTGGTTTTGGGCACATAACTTGCTGTCATTAATAGATGAGGCAGTCCTGATGGACTGCCAATTCTAAACCTAAGCCTCAAGCAGCTTTGCGAGATTTGCTTGCTCTCTAGTACCTAAGATATCACTATGAATCATTATGATAAAACGATAATTTTAGTGAGCTGATCAGTAGTGTCAGGAGGAGGTAGTAGACAAATTGTACATGTAGATTTTTAAAAAAAGTTCACATGTTCAAATTCACTAGAAATCAAACATTGTAAAAGAAATTCCTAAAAGGTAACACTTTGCATACCATATTCGAAATTTAAAAATACCATATGCCCAGTGTAGTTAGGTTTTGGAGGGAAAGGTAAAGGTACAGTGCTAATATACATTTTGGTAGGAGTCTAGATTGCCTTCACTTTTCTGGGAAACAATTTTGAGTACAGTATCAAAAGCCTTAAAAATATTCATAAGAGCTGGGCGCAGTGACTCATGCCTGTAATCCCAGCACTTTGGGAGGCCAAGGCAGGTGGATCACAAGTTTAGGAGTTCAAGACCAGCCTGGCCAAGATGGTGAAACCCCACCTCTACTAAAATTACAAAAATTAGCCCGGCGTGGTGGTGCACGCCTGTAATTCCAGCTACTCGGGAGGCTGAGGCAGCGAATTGCTTGAACCCAGGAGGTGGAGGTTGCAGTGAGCCAAGATCACGCCACTGCACTCCAGCCTAGGCGACAGAGTGAGACTCCATCTCAAAAAAAAAAAAAATATATATATATATATATATGTATACACATTCATAAGATTTTTTGCCCAACAATTCTACATAGAGAAATATTTCTTAAAAAGATAGCACAGAACCCGTAGCACACAAAGCTTTATCATAGCTTTGTTTATAATAGCAAAACATTAAAAACAGCAACAGAAAATTGATTTTTAAGTGATGAGCTAAAAACATAATTGAATCCTATAAAATTATTAGAAATATTTTTTATAGAGGTACATGTACTGACTTAGAAATAGTTAGAAATATGCAGTTAAATACAAGAAAAAGAAAGTTACAAAATAACACCTAGAGCATAATGTTACTTTTGGGCAAAAGTGTTAAAATACATTTTATATAAAAGTTAGAAATCTATACTGCAAAATGTAAAACAGGTGATATAAATTTTACTTATGCTTACCTGTAGTTTCTAATTTATATAAGTATGTGTTGCTTGTGTAATTAAAAATTCAATAATAAAAGCATTAAATAGATAATTCAATATTTTAGCATACCTCAGGTGCAGAATAGCCTCCTTCATAGCTATAAGTTGAATCATGCATTTTGTTTCTAAACTTTTCCCCTATCTCCAGAATCTCTCCTGGTGACTGTGCACTCCTGATCCTACTGTTGTTTTATGTTTGACCTCAATAGTCATGGGTTCCTTGGCTCTTGGTTTCCCTGACAGTGTCACTGCCAAAACATAAAAAGATAGAAAAGGTAATGTGAATTTTACAAATTTTACAAATTTAAAAGGTAATGTGAATTTTACAAAGTTTCACTTCTCATTTTTTTTCTAAATGCTCATATACAAACTTTTCTAATTTACTCATATTATTCTTGCCATAAATTCAAAGAGATTATGAGAAGCCTTGGAATGATCATGAGTGTAACAATCCAGTAAGTCCTCAATGTCATAGACAGGTTATTGAAAACTGCAACTTTAAATGAAACAACATATAACAGAGTGAATTTTACTATAGGCTAATTGATATAAACAAAAGTTAGGTTCCTATGGCAGACTTCTGGTCATTTTTAAAGATGCAGAACACTTATAATATTAAACATTGACGTAAATGTGAGCTATACATACATTTAACGAAAATGAATAAAAACAAGTAAGATAATGATTTGCCTAGTTTGTAATTTGCGGTGAATCAGTTAGTGACTGCAGTCACAGTCCTGTGGATTAAGTCAAGGAATTAATGTTTGCAAAGTAACAAACTGTAAGGTGCACCTCCTACCACTAGGCAGTTAAAAAACAATCACAAATATTGTAGGGTTGCTGAGTGCTTTTGTAGTATATCATTTTGTGTTTGTATGATTATTATATACTTTACGAATTTTTATTTCACAAATGATTTGTCTTCATTCATTCATTTTCCAAGGACTTACTACAGTTTAAGGTTGCGGGTGGCAGGAGGCTTTCCCCGCAGCTTAGGAGCAGGGCAGGAACCAGCCCTGGCCAGGCTGTCATCCCATGGCAGGGCACACTCACACACCCCTGCACTCACTCACACTGGGACCCTGTAGACATGCCAATTCCCCTAACATGCATAACTTTGGGATGTGGGAGGAAACTGCAGGAACTGGAGGAACCTACTTAGACATGCAAACTCCACACTGATGGCCCAGGATGGAAATAAATACTTTTCTCATCAATGATATAAGGAAACTACATTGGGCAAAAGGATATTATTCGAGGACCTGCAGTAAACAATTGACAGCTGTAATCACTGTAATACTGTTCATACTTCTTATTGCCTATTGTTATCATTAAGAGATGAAAGTGGGCAATCTGACTTTGCTAATGATCTTGAACATAAGGAAGTTAATTTCACAATTATATTTGAAAACAATCACAAATATGGCGGGATCACTGAGTGCTTTTGTAGCACACCATTTAGATGCACTGGTCAGAAGTTTTTTAGCCTTATCCACCCCACCATTGCAAAGAATGTTAAGTTAGAGCACAAGAGCAAATCAAACCTGAGTTCAGTAATTTTCTCATTGTTCTTCCCTGCTGGGAAGTGCAATCAATGTCCAATCTGCTGCCATAACTACATCTGTAGCCAATTCGGCTCGATGCCTTGATAAATATAGAATTTTACTTTATTTTGATTAGTTTTTTTTTTGTAATTATCTTTTGGTTAGAACTTCATCAGTTTCTCATCTTTTCTTTAAAAGTGTTCATATTTTCTTACATTGCCCAGCCACCAAATGGATTTCTTTTAACAGAAACTCTTAGTCATTGAGCTTAGAAACAGCTTCCCTTCTGCTATTTTAAGGAATCAAAGTACAAATTGAATGTGGGATTTATTTAATGACTTTAGCTTGGTTTTATTTTTTGAGTAGTTCTCAGCTAAACACATTTCAAATATAGAAAATAATTACAAAGAACCTAGAAAATGATTTCTGAGTCTCCTTAGAAATGTCATTATTTCCCTTTTTCTAGCCACCAAAACAAATAGAAATAAAAGTCTATGACACATAGGAATAAGTACATTTAGGGGACTCAGATAGATGTTCTATACTAATTAATAATGCAGATGTAGGGATTTACCTAAGAAGTATTACTGAAAACTTCAGTATTTATTTATAGGAATATAAGTTTAAGATAACAGCATGCAAGTATTTAAGATACTTTTAAGAATTTTGGGGAAGTATAAATCAGATCATCAGATCATTTAAGAAGGCATTAGATATAACTAGACTTCAATGGATTCAATGTATTTTTCCAGTCCAGAAAGGGACTTTTTTTCTTTCAAAGTTGAATTGTTACTGTACATCAGATGATTTTATTTTGCCAATAAAATGTAATTATTTTACTCATTCTAGTCATATGACCATCACCACTTAACTAGCTAGGTGACTTTTGAGTTATTGACATCTACAATTCTATGTTTCCAACATGAAAGAGGTTAAATACAACTTCATTTATTCATTCATCCAGATATTCATTTATTCTTCCCTTCATTCAACAGCTATGTGAGAGGCTAGTTTATGACAGGTCCTGAAGATATAAAAATGAACAAGACAGACAACAAATTGTTGCCTTTCTGCCTTGTCTGCCTTCAGAAAACTTAACTACTGGTGGGGAAATTCAACCCCGAGAACGATTGTAAAACAGTGTAAATGGTAGGAGTGAAACATAGCGCCATGGGAGCACTGGGGAACGGCAACTGACCCAAACCATCCATGGAAGTTTTCCCAGAGAGGCCTTATTTATGACATGACGTATGAGTTATGAGAAATAAACAGTAACTCTTACGAACACTTCTCATAGCTCTTGTGAAATTATTATCTCTGTATGGGCCAGCATAAGCTAAGTGAACAGGATCACATGGTAAAAGAGATGTGAACATGTTTGCAGAAGTGGCTAAAATTAATCTGAAGTATTGCTAAGGGGAAAGGTAATATTGTTAACACACATCAATTCCTTCCACCTTTTCTCTCCTTCAGTCTATACCTTTAGACTATATTTGACCCTAGTGGTTTATGTCTGAACCTAAAAATACATTCTTTGAGGTTACTGGAGGAGCAAAATTGGCAGTTTTCTAGAAGGCAAATTGATAATATTCGACGTGTTTATATATATGATCCCATACATCCCTTCTAAGAGTTAATCCTTAACAGGTACTCGTATATATAAACAGTAATTTCTACTCAATACTACTATTATAATAGCAACTTTAGGTAGAAAACTTAACAACGGGAGAATGAGTATTCAGGATTGATATGGTTTGGCTTAGTGTCCCCACACAAATCTCATCTTGAATTGTAATCCCTACATGAAAGAGGTGACTGGATCATAGAGGCAATTTCCCTCATACTGTTTTCATGATAGTGGGTTAGTTCTCATGAGATCTGATGGCTTTGTAAAGCAGTTTTCCCTGCTCTTGCTCGCTCTCTCACCTGCTGCCATGTAAGATGTGTCTGCTTCCCATTCTGCTATAATGGTAAGTTTCCTGAGGCCTCCCCAGTCTTGCAGGAGTCCATTAAACTTTTCTTTATAAATTACATAGTCTCAGGTATTTCTTTATAGCAGTGTGAAAACAGACTAATCCAAGGATACACAGCATTAAAAAATTTTATTCTCAGAAAAATAATGAAAAAATGTACTCTGTATATTGTTTTGCAAGATACAAAATGGAATAACATAAAGCTTTTCTACAATGAGTTCGTATTATTTTAATACTAAAAATCCTCTTTTTGTGTTCTATTTTATTTCATTTTCAAACATATATGCAACATTTGCACCAGCCCATTCTCTATATCTGGGGGCTCTATCAACCTCCCTAGTATTCTAATCTATCAAAGTACTTTATGGTATATTATTAAGTCTACTTCATGAGCTTGAGAAAAAATGAGCTAAATTGGTAGCTCCTAAACTGGTAGAAATCTGTAGAATTAGAAAAAAATTATTAATATTTACTGAGCATTTATTCCCTGGAAGATACAATGTTCAGCAATTTACATCTATTACCCTGTTTAATCCCCTCGCGAAATCAATCACATGTCCGTGAGCAAGGTGATATGAGTTCTCTTTTTCTGTTGAACAAGCTCAGGTTCAGAGATGTCAAGTGACTTTTCCAAGTTCAGGCAGCATGTCGGTGCCAGGGCTGGAGTTTAAAACCAAGGTGTGTGAAGCTGCAACCTGAGCTGTTATAAAGTAAGCGTTATGATGCTACCCATCTTCATTATGAAGAAACTGAAGTTATTCATCACGAAGAAACGGAGCGATCATATCTAACACATAATCTAATCAAGTTGCTGCTGATTTTCAAATCTATGTGTTCTGATCACAAATTGTACGTGCTGTTCCACAACATCGCATCTATATGCTTGGGATAAAAAATCCTTTCAGTTACTCGCAATGATGCATAGAGATAGGTTTTCAAAAATAAGTAAAGTGCAAGGGAGAACCTAAAAGAAACAATGTTCTGATGATTTCCCCATCATCTTCCTAATTTCTTACTTCTACAAGTAAATATGTTCGTGACTTGTTAGGCCTGAGACTCTAAGGCCTGATTTCAACAATTTGGGCTCAATGCAAGTCCTTTATTTCCTCTTTACACCCTCGTCTGCTGTGCCATCTTCACACTACAAGGTGATGCCATGTTGGGCTCCAGATCTTCCTCTCTCTCAAATCCTTGAGATTTGAGAATCTCAAATTGGTCAAACATGAGCAATTTAAAAAACATGTATCTGGCCTGATTTGATAACAAGCAAGACAAATAGATTTTTAAACGAACAAAAAACGTACAAAAATCTCAAACAGCATCTTATCTAGTTCATTAGAACGACAACAATAACAACAAAAACGTTACCTGTCAATGTCTCAATGATCTTCTTCCTCAGTTCACCTGGAAAACAAAGCTTTCACATAAAAAGGTGACAACAACATACTATAACTGTTAAATAAAAATAATGACTTTCTTCCACTTTGGCTGAAACGGGGCCATCCACAACTATATCATCACTCAGGTGGAAACCAATCATGGCTCAGCCTGCATTAGTGTCATGATATTACGATTGTGATTCACCTGATGGCCAGCGGCAGATAGCTAGTCCCATAAATAAGCCCCCTCATTTAGAACGCCACAGAAAGTGCGCAGACAACTGGCAGAGGCAACATAAATATTGATCATCAGCATAATAATTGTAATTTATATTGGCATACAGTCTACCTCCTTAGGACCATTAAATAGCTCTGAATATTTCTCTCTAATTTGTCCTAATTCAAATATAGATGCGACAGGTGTTTATGTCTGCCACAATATGAAAATAAATTAAAAGTATAAACACAATTTGTGTTTGAGGAGTAAGATGGTATCTAGCTTTTTAGGAAACAAGCTGATTTTATAGTACTTTAAAAAACTACTTGTCAGTATTTATATGCTGCAGTATGCACCATGATAGTAAATTATTTTCATTTTCTCATTCAAGCAAGTATAGTTATTATTCTTTTTGATTTCAGTCTATTTGTGGTTTGAACCTGAAATCCATTTACTTATAAATATTGTGCAAAAACTTTTTCTTTCTTACGATTCACTCATCCCAAATTTCAAAGCAAACCTCAAAATGGCATTTAAAAAAAGCTGTACACAGATTTCTAAATGGAGATTATGCTATATAAATGCCATACAAATATTTCTATATCTAGTCTCCGCCTTTGGATCTGCTCATTTACATAGTTAAAATTTATCTTTCTTTACCGGATCATTCTCATCATAATACAAACATGCTCCAACATTCCCCATCATGAGACAAACTAACCAACCTGGTCCCTGGCATCTCCCTCCTAAACGTTAATTCTCTATTCATGGACAATTTCTGAACCCATTTCCTCACCTGCTATTCTCTCTTCCATGCATTCCCAGGTCCTCTTCTTTCTTTACCATACCAGTGTTCTTTTCATGGTTATCAATGACCCCTAAAGTTAGCAATTAAAGTATACATTTCACTATAGTCACTGGGCATAGCATTTTAGCAGCCTTTGCCATAGGGGCTAACCTCTAAGGAGGGGTAATGATACTACACTGGCTTCTTTGTCTTCTGAGAAAACACTTTCTTGGTATTCCTCCTACCTCTCTGGCAGTTCCTTCTCTATCTCCTTAACAAATGTCTTTTCTCAAAATGTTTATCGATTGTTGTGTTGCCCCAAGTGGGCTGACATCTCTTGCCTGCTGTATCTGCATGAACTCTTAAAACATTCCATTCTGCCCCCACAGCCTCAAAAACCACCTAAAGAGGCTTCTGCCTCCTAAATCGATATTTCCAGCTCTGACCTATTCTCTGCATTCTAGATGCACTTGCCCAACTGCTTATATGCAACTCTACTGGGATGTCCTATAAATATCGCATACTTACTCATTTTCCAAGCTGAAATCTTGCCTCTACAATCTCCCTAAATTTCTTCTGTCTCATTTCAGTAAACAAACACCATTTACTGAGTTTCCTCAAGCCAGAATTCTTCCCATGAATCTGCTAAGCAAGAGTGAAATGTATCTTCAACGTACATCTCACGTTTTTCTACTGTTTCTGTTCCACTGTAACCACTCTAGTCCAACCCATCCCCCTCTTTCTGGAACTTCTGCAAATTCTACTGCTGCTCATCCACTTTTAACCATGGCCTTCCCCTATTCTATTATTCATACAGCAACCACAGTGAGCTTTTTTAAGAACAAAATTCAGAACATGCCATTTTCCATCTTAAATCCTTTGATGGCTTCCCATATCCTTAAAATAACACACAAAGTCTCAACAAGGGTCTTCCAAAGCTGGCCTCCCACCTACCTTTCCTCCTCCACTTTTTACCACACTCTGCACTTTTCCTGATATCCTTTTGTGTCCAGAATTGGTTCCTTCCAGTGGGTTCTTGGTCTCGCTGACTTCAAGATTGAAGCCACGGACCCTCTCAGTGAGTGTTACAGTTCTTAAATATGGCGTGTCTGGAATTTGTTCCTTTGGGTGTTCGGATGTGTCCAGAGTTTCTTCCTTCCAGGGGGTTCGTGAAGCTGCAGACCTTGGCAGTGAGTGTTACAGCTCATAAAGGTAGTGTGGACCCAAAGGGTGAGCAGCAGCAAGCTTTACTGTGAAGAGCAAAAGAACAAAGCTTCCACACCTGGAGGTGGACCCCAGCGGATTGCCACAGCTGGTGCAGGTGACCAGCTTTTATCCCCTTATTTGGCCCCGCCCACATCCTGCTGATTGGTCCATTTTACAGAGCACTGATTGGTCCATTTTACAGAGTACTGATTGGTCTGTTTTACAGAGTGCTGATTGGTGCATTTACAATCCTTTAGCTAGACACAGTGTGCTGATTGGTGTGTTTACAATCCTTTAGCTAGACAGAAAAGTTCTCCAAGTCCCCACCTGACCCAGAAGCCCAGCCAGCTTCACCTCTTACTTTCACACAAACTTCCTTTCTGTAACTGGGCCTACCAAGGCCTTTTCTGCTGAGGGGTCTGCTGCTGAGAACACCCTTCCCATGGCACTTTGCCTTCTTGTTGCAGATCACAAGTGACCTCCTTACAGATGATGTCAATCACTAAGGTTCCTAAAATACTCCATCTGCAAAACTCACCCACCCACCCAACGAGTCTCTAACACGTATTTCTGTTTATTTCCTTCATATCACTTCTTTTCTGCTCTGTAATTATCTATGTGTTTATGTGTTTAATTTTGTATTAATCTTTAAATACATAAATCAAACACATTAATTTATGGTGCATATTATGACCTCTGCCAGAGCAAGGACCTTGTCTGTCTTTTAACATTTTTTTCACCACCACCTAAAAAAGTGCCTGACACAGAGTAGATGCTCAATAAATATTCATTGAATTAACAGTAAGGCTAATCCTATCACATTTTACTTAACCTTAATCTGTCCACTCACAAGTATTAAAGGAAAACTTATTGTATGCAGTAGTTGATAAGGAACTAATGGCAAGGTATTAACCAGCTTCTAGAACAGGAGTCAGCAAACTCCAGCGGACAGGCCAAATCCTGCCTGTTGTGTGTTTTTGTAAATGAAGTTTTATTGGAACACAGTCATGGCTATTCATTGACAAATTGTATCTGGCTGTTTGGGGGCTCCAAAGCCATTGTTAAGTGGTTGCAATAGAGACTATCCTAGCTTTCGAAGTCTACAATATTGGCTTTCTGATCCTTTACAGAAAAAAAATGTCTTGACCTGTTCTGTAGGAGATCCTAGTGTGATAATTGCTTCAATAGGAAATCTTTTTAGTTGGGTTTTCAAATCTAAAAGTTAAGCAAATAATTTGAAGGACAGTCTAGTATATCCCACACAAAATCAAGATCAGTTTCTGTTCTCCATCTTGACCTCTCTATATTTACAGTCCTGAGTCCACAATCAGAAGATTCAGGTTTAGTTGAGACTCAACCATTAACATTTTAACCTTCAGCAAGTCCTTAAAATTTTTCAATTTCATTTTCATTATCTGTGAGATGAGAAGAATAATATTTGCTTTAACTAATTGACCAAATTCTTGTTAGGAGAGGTGAAGTGGTACACACTTGTGGCAACATTTTGGTTTTGACTCCATCAACAAAACTTTCTGAGGGCTTCTTAAGTAATACCTCTCTTCTAATTTTTCCCTTATACTCTGTTTTTATTCTGGCAAAGGCTGTTTAGAAGAAAGGTTATAAGCACGAATTCTGGAATTAGAATGTCTGTATTTAAATTCCAACTCTAGCATATTAGAGTTTTTGACCCTGATACATAACCTCTTCAAGTCTCAGATCCTTATTAGTAAAATGAGAAAAATAAGATCTAATGTTCCTATTGAGGTTACTGTGAGCCAGACAGCACTCTAAGCCCTTTAGATACCTAATTCATCTAATATTCCAATAACACAATGATGTCCGGGTTATCATCATCATCATCATCATTATTCCATTTTGTAAATAAGAAAATTGAGGCACTGAATAGTTAAATAACTTGTCTAAGATCACTGACCAAGCAAGTACAAGAGCTGAGATCTGAACCCAGTCCTTGGGTTTTGCCTCTTATTTTAGCAGAAGATTCTTGTTAAGATTAAATGAGGAAAGTGAGGAGAAGTTCTTGACAGTTCCCATATTAGAAAGCACACCATAAATGTTAGCTATTACTTTATCCCATCATCTATACTTTATTATTCTGAGAGGAAAATACCCTATGTTATTTTTTCAGAATTACTTTATTTCTAGATAAATTAAGTTGAAATGAAAATATTTAGTTGATCCATTCACATGGTACCCTTTAAATCACAACAAAACTGACTTTTTTTTGTATATAATGTCACATTCTCTACTAAAAGATACTAATATGCAGATCAACCAAGTTTCTTGGTAGTCTCTCTATATGCATCCTGAATAATCATGATTAAGTGAAAATTATCTTTTAATTTCTATTATAAGCCTATGTGTCTCTGAGATGTCTGCAGTACACATTAGGCAACAGAGTGAAAAATCTATGATGAATAGGTAAGGTGAAGGGTTTTTAAAGTTGTTTCTCAGAATTTTAAAAATTTAGAAGTTCTAACAGGGCTCTCTTGGGAGCATCAAGGATAAGGCTTCTTCTGTCAACGGTTATAAGAAGATGAAAAGAAACCAACAGCCAGTTTTTGTGGCAAGGCTTGACCAGTTATGTTGGGCATCTTATCTAAGCTGCTGACTCATTATTGCAAAAGAACTAATTGAGTGAAGCTATCTGTGACCAGACCCTTTTGCTATCTGGGATGTAAACAATATGTATTCTTTCTCTCCAGCTTATGTTCTTGTTTTCTTTCTGCTGGTATTTTGGGGAAACTTTTATTTCATTCTGTATGGTCTGGTGAGTCTGTCAGTCATAACGCCTCACTCATGGCACAAGCATGGGAATGTGACACAAGATAACCATCTCACCCTAGCCTACCATTTGTGTTTTGGGTACACATGAGGCAAATCACTCTTCCCTGGTATTGCAATTTGACAGTTGGAAGTAAGTGTACTTTACTAGTGTTCTGATTATCTACCACTGCATAACCAATCATCCCAAACTTTGTGGCTTTAAAAAGCAACCATTTTCTTATGATCAAGTCTTATGTGGTTTAAGAATTCTACCGGGGCAGAGCAGGATAACCTTTCTGTTCCACAATGTCTGAGTCATTCCCTTGGAAGACTTGAATTGCTGTCTGGGTAGAAGCCAGAGTCATCTGGAGGTGTCATCACTTATTTATATGTCCGGTACCTGGGCTGGGATGACTTGAAGGCTGAGTACAGTTGGGACCATTGACCAGAATACCTACATGTAGACTCTCCACGTGTCCTGGGCTCCTCATAGCAAGGTGTCTTAGTCCCAGAAAGCAGTGATCTGAGAGGGATGGTCCAGAGAGGAAGTGTTACAAGAGACCCAGACTGAAGCTGCAAGGCTTTTCTGGCAGAGCCTTGGAAGTCACACAATGTCATTTCCCTTATATTCTCTTAATTGCAAGTTAGTCACTAAGGCCAGCCCAGATTCAGTTGGTGGCCGTAGCTAGGGTAGTTAGGGGGAAGGGGAGATTAGATTCTGTCTCTTAATGGGGGATTGCCAAAATGACATTGCAGAAGAGCATAAAAAATGAAGACCGTATGGGAGGACACAGCTTGGGGCTGTAAGCAGTCATCTTTCTCATCAAATGGGGTAGGCCTATTTGTATAAAAACAAGACAGGTAAGAATAAGCAAAATCAAGGAATGGACAAAGGACCACCAAAGAAATCACTCCAAGCTCTAATTAATCTGCACAATGTTATTTATACTCTTAAACTCTCTGGTAACGTAGAAGATTGTGTTCATGAGTGCAGTTTCTAATACCTGTTACCAAACTGAGTCTCAAACTGAAAAATTTATTTCTCTGCAAATTCACACTAATGAGCTTGCACCCTGGACTCAGGCAATAGAGTCTCATACTGTATATTCTCTGATGTCTTCAGAACCTTGGCAAAGTCATTAATCCCTTAAAATTAAAGATTTATTAATTCATGAACCATTACAATCAAAATGTGATTGACAATCTCTTTTTTAGTAAGCCATAATTCTGCATCATTTAACTTAGTGTTGTTTAAAATGAGTGAATGTGTTCATCAATAACAGATTTACCATTATGGTAAACCATGGCCAGGCCTTCTTTACTGAATCTCCAAGTAAACTCAATAATATATTGAAAACTAAAGCATTGAAGTACCTAAATTATGTAACATAAACTTTTGGGCTTATTCTGTTTTACAGGAGATGATATAACAGTGTGAAAGATCTTTTTTGATCTTAAAAAATAATTCTAGAGTTAAACTCTATAATTTTGCTTCACATTTAAAAATTTTATTCTACAGCTGGGTGCGGTGGCTCACGTCTGTAATCCCAGCACTATGAGAGGCCAAGGCAGGTGGATTACGTGAGGTCAGGAGTTCGAGACCAGCCTGACCAACATGGTGAAACCCCACCTCTACTGAAAATACAAAAATTAGCTGGGCGTGGTGGCAGGTGTCTGTAATCCCAGCTACTCAGGAGACTGAGGCTGGAGAATTACTTGAACCTGGGATGCAGAGGTTGCAGTGAGCGGAGATTGTGCCATTGCGCTCCGGCCTGGGCAACAGAGTAAGACTCCGTCTCAAAAAAAAAAAAAAAAATTATTTTGCATAGCCCTACACTCACCACCACAAGTAAACGGATGGCACAGGCATTACTGTAGAGAACGTTGAGAATACAGATGCAAAAGAGAAAAGCACGTGTTAAGAAAATTTTTCCCAATTACATGAGTATACTTTTTGATGGAACATGTTTTACATTATGAAGAGTGGTACTTTAAAACATGTATGTAATACATAGTGCATTGTAGAAAAAGATTAATTTTCTCAGATTTTTTTGGTCCCAAAATGGTACTTATATGAGCCTCTTTAAAAATGCAGGACTATGTTTTAGATTTGTAGTACTAACCATACATACATGTGTACATACATCGTACATACATACATAGTGCTGTGGCTGCTGAATTCCTCAGAAGACAGTTTGTGATAATGCACATCATAAGATGGTAGTGGTGAAAGTTATTTAAGTTGAAAGAAACCACCTGAAACATATCATGAGAATATTTCACGAACACAGTGGCAGAGACTAGATTAAGCAATGCATATCCAAGGAAATTTGAGGTTTCCTTTCTAATGAAGTGGTTTAAAGAAGAGGGTAGTAGGAGATACTCTTGACTGAGTAGATTGAGGCCCCAAGAATAGGGCTTTGAATGCAGAGCTAAGAATTTTGGAGTAAGTGGAGAGGTATCACAGATTTATCTCATAGCTCATTATTATGGTAAACACTGTAGCATTTTAAAGCATTCTTCAGCATAATGTGTTATCTATTTTGTTCAAAATCATATTTGCAGCCCATGTGCTCATGGATTTTGGTTTTCTTCTTTGAGCCTAGAGGGGACTCCAGTATCATTTTATTGATATAGATCAGTGGTTCTTAGAATTTTCACGACCCATTTAAATTGTCATAATCTCCTCGTGCTTCAGACAGATGACAACAAAATATGGTGGCCTAAACAACAGAAATTGATTTTCTCACTGTTCTGGAGGTGGGAAGTCTGAGATCAAGGAGTCAGCATGGTCAAGTTCTGGTGAGGGCTCTCTTCCTGGCTTCTAGATGGCCACATTTTTACTGTGTCCTCATGAGGTCTTTCCTCTGTGTTTGTGAAAAGACAGAGAGAGAGAGAGAAAGAGATCTTCTCTTCTTATAAGGCTACCAGTTCCAACAGATTAGGACCTTACTCTTATGACCTCATTTAACCTTAATTACTTCCTAAAAATTCTATCTCCAAATATAGTCACATTAGGACTTAGGGCTTCAACATATGGATTTGGGGCGGGGGGCATGACAAAATTCAGTCCATCGCAACACTCTTTGGAATTACTGAGCATCCCAAAGAGCTTTTGCTTATATGGGTTATATCCATTGATATTTATTATATTAGAAATAATATCAAAAGAGTTTATAAACACTATACTCCAATGCACATTTCATTCATTGTTGGAAAACTCCACTTATACTCATGGGAAAATAGAATGAAAAAAGGCAAATAGCATTTTAGTATTATTATGACAATAGTTTTGACGTCACATACAACCTAAAAGGTGATTTCCAGTGGTCCCCAAACTAACTTTGGAAACCATTCATATAGAAGAAAATTGAGCTATCTGAATATTTTTAAAATAAGCACTTCTTCCAAAAAGAAGTCATTGTTAAACTTCTTTTCTAGCAGCTATCTTGGATTCTAAGGATCTCCTTTGTTTGTTTGAAGATTAGGACAATACACAGAAATTAAAGGGCCAGTCCACCTTAGTGCATCCTGCCACCATGTTCACACACAAACCCCAAGCAGGTATAAGCTTTCATTCTTATCTTTATGATAGCCTACTCTTCTCTTAGAACAAATCAACTTCAGGGCTGTGCTCACAGGCCCAACAAAAGATAGGCAGATATTGATTTTACCAGGAATGGCGGAATGATTATGTCCTCATCTTCTCTTTGTACAGCAAACTCTTGTCATCCTTAAAGCACGTAGGTGCATAGGCACACACATACACACATCCCATCTTGATCTTCAAACATAGGAAAGCATTTATTGAAATTGTTTTCATAAGGAAACATCACTGTAATATTGAAATATAAATTCTTAAAAACACCATGATTTCTATAACTCATTTTTTCTAGTACTGGCATCAAAGTGAGTTTTCTTATTAAATGTCATTGAATGTTTTGCCACCAAAGATTTGGCCTTATCTTCTTACAATCATATATTGTCTCTCTGTGTTTCTTTCAATATTAGCAATTAAAATACTTGGAATGGAACTTCAATCTACAATATTACTCTCTTCTTAGAAACATGGGCATTTTAAATAATTATCAAAACCACTGCAAAGTTGGTACTCCAAGCTACTGAAAAATGACTTTCATTAATTCGATATGCAGGAAAAATATATCCTGCTTTTTTACTTCATAATTTTTAATATTATGTTGACTTTTAAAAGACCTAAAAAGAATAAAGTTTACATTCTGACAGCTAGAGTCAAAATTAATGTAAAGAACAATGCCTGAGGTGAAAGTGATTTCATTAATAAATAACAGAACCTGGGTTGCGGAAGACACTAGTTCTCAATGTAAAAGAACCCCAAATATGCAATCATGAATATTTCTGTTCCCTTTTTTCAAGCAGATATTAAGATAAGTGGGCTGGCTCCCCAAACCATTTTTATAATCATGTCTTCAATAAACACTTTTATGAACTTTATATTTGAATATCATCAAGACACATTTATTACTTAGAGGCAGGTATTAGGGATGGGAATTGTAGGTCTTCAGTAATCAGAAGACAAACTTGTTGGAAGCTAGATAGTTTTCAGTTTATTTGTCTTATTCGAGAAGGTAGGAAATATAACTGCTGTAGTCAGAGAGTGATAGTAATCTTGGCATCAAAATCACATATTTTCGACAGTTTTGAGTACATTGAATAGGATGTATATTGATTTAAGTTATTCTTAGAAAAAAGAAAGTGCTGCATTAAGAAAACAGCTAACTTCTATAATCTTTTGGTTGGAGAATGAAAAACTTAAGAGTATAATTAATATCAGTTATCTTCATTTCTCTCAATCAAATCTTGCACTTTGATCTTCTGCCTAATTATTCTAGGAAAAAATCTAATTTTTTTCTAATATCCATCCTTGTTGATAGAAAAAAAAATAAAAGAATGAATGCACAGCTCTTTGATTCTTTTGGCTCACTTTAGAATATTTAGAAAATTATAGAAATCTCTTCTAAAAATCAAAGTCACCTGGATTCCTTCCACCTTGAGAGATCCAGTAATTTATTGTATTGTGGTATATTCCACAGAGCAATATTCTGTATCCCCAGACATCATTCTAAAGCATTATTTTCAATGGTAGAATGAGGAAAATAAATAAACAGTAAGTCATTTGCCTCATGGTTACAAAAGAATATCGAGTTCACAAAGATCTGATGTATCAATAGGAGGAGGCAGTTCTGAATGCTAAATCAAATTATACCTTTTCCTGTTGGGATTTCAACATCTGCCTCAATGTAGATTGATGAGAATAAAGGAGGCCATCAGAGGCCCTTTGTCTGTGCTTGACTGGGTGAAACAGCTGACAAGTGGCCATCAGATTACCCACAGAGGGGCAGCTGTGAGATAAGAGTTTGACAGCTGACTTCATTATAATTCCTAGGCTACAGACTGCAATGGATTTGTCCTTTAATTGAGCTGGGCCAGAGAACTGCCCAGAGAGGAAATGGGAAGAAAATGCTTGGATACTGATAACAACGGCAAAAGTAGCAGGTAAATCCCACTCTATGACAGAACAAATAGTATCAGGACAATTCTGGGAAAAAAAAAAAAAAAAGCAAAACATGTTTTGGTATGTTGAGCATTTCAATCGCTTCAATTGAAATTCCTGTAAGTTGACTATTGGAATGTTTTTAGAAATTTCTTTATTAATCAGGATCATTTTCCCCTTAGCAGGCAATTGTCTGCTAAAAAAAATAGCATAAAAATAACATTTGCCTATCACGTCCTTTGCCACATGCTTTTGAATGCTATGTATCAAGAGAAGTTTCTCGAAAGCATAGGAGCAACTAGGAGATTTATGTATAAAAAACCAAAGATTTTCTATGGTTAACAAGATTTTGGAGAAATTTGTGACAGAAAAAAGGAAACAAACTGTAGCTTGTCAAATTATATGGTTCACCATGATTCAATATGTATAGATATATTTAGGAACATAAAACAGCATAAGGTCAAATATTCCTTAGTGAAATCTTGCAAACTGAAATATCAAAGACAACTGGATTTACCAAAACATGTATGTCAAAATAATTCACTATTTCATATTAAAACAAAGATAATTTAAAACTGCATAAAATGTGAAAATGTTACAGATTTTTACTTTGGGAAATAACTTTGTAATGGGCTTTGGCATTAAATATATGTGCTTCTGTAATTCACCTTCATTTGCTTCTGCTACATTTTTCTCCCCATTCACGATAAGAGTCAGTGTGAAATCACTAAAAATTCACACTGGTCATAAATAAAATAATGCATATTGTTCAATGTCATTGTGATAAATGCTTTTTGTGAATATATCTATTTCTATTAGCATATTATTTTATATATTGAAACTTTTATTATTTGCAAATATAGGATCAATTGAATAAATTAACCACAATAATTCAACCATTTTTTTGTTAATATTTTCTGTTTCCTTTCTCAGAAAATTTTTGCGAGATCATCACAAGAAGAAAAGTCTAAATGTATTATTATTGTTTACTCTTCCTGTCTATGAATGCAAAGCCAGAAATGTGAAATATTTAAATAATAATCAAAAGAAAATCTAGATGATGTTATATTGATAATTGTTTTTAGAATCATGGAATTTTATGCACTCAAATATCTAATGATCATTTACTCAAATCACTCCTTTCTTTTGGGGAGCAAAAATCAATGTAGAGATGGAGTTCATCATAAGACTCACAACTTGTTAACAGAGATCTTCTGAACAGAGGAATTTGAAGTCCGCTTTATTGAGACCAAGAGTTGGATATCACTGTCAGGCTTTTCACACGATGTCAATACTTAATTCAAGAAGGACATTCCCTTAATATAACATAGTGGTTGAGAATACAGGCTCTGAGCTAAATTGCCCAAGAGCAAATTCCACCTCTGCCATCTACTATTCATCTATTCTTGGACAAGTCATTTTCAAATCTCTTTGAACCTGATTCCTTATCTGTAAATTTAGTTGGCTAATATTATCTACTTTAAAATATTACAGGTTGTGTGTGTGTGTGTGTGATGATTAATACATGTATAACCCTTAGAACATGTATAAAGTAAGCTTAATATTAAAGGAAGTGTTAACTATGTTCCACTCTCTTCACCCCAGTTATCCGATTTTTAGAATAAATAAACTAATTAATAAAAATGAGTACATTAAAAATTGCATTTTATGTTAATTTCTTAGAATAAGTAAAATAATAATAAAATAAATATACAATATAAAAATAAGTGCTCTCTTATGAAAATAGTATCCAGTAATAGATTTTCCAAAATTATCTACCTATATTATTTGAGAAAATAAACATTCAAGAAATAAAATATCCAACTCAGAAGGATCAATTCTAAAGACAGTTTCTGATTTACTCTCCTGGAGATTTTGCTTCACTTGTTGCCCCCTTTTCTTGTAATGATTTCCACAGTTACTAATCCCTTCACATCCAGGGGAAAAAATGGAAAAATGAAAAGAGAGAGAAAAGATACTAAAATTAGTCAAGCTCTGATATGACCACGGCAAATCTATTGCCAGATAAGGAGGTGCAGATTTATTTTATACCCTTATTTGAATTTTGGTGATGGGGTCCAGACTTCATCTTGTTTTCTGCTGTCTAGAATATTGTCTTCCTAGATTTTTTTTTACCTCAATCAAATATTATTTTTAAACAACAACTGTTTTGCTGATATGCCCAATCAACTTGCCATTATGAGAGAGACATGGTATTAGCACTATTTTATAAAATGGTGGCGATTAATACGTAGCCCTAAAAATCCCATAGTTTTGTCTCTTTCCCTCCAACAGATAGGACAATGATCTCTTGAAAGACTTCCCGTAATAGGTCACAGAATAATAATATCTTAATACCTCAACACCATAATTTACATGTGATAAAATTTAGCACACACATAAGATGGGGCAGATTTTCCCACAAACTCCAAAACACCAGTGACATTTTTAGAAATTAAATGTGTCTATTAAGTAATGGCCACTAAAATTGAATTACATGTATGCCATACACTGTGTTTCTTTACCAAGTAAGATAATGGAAAGAAGTACAGCTTATTGACTGCTAATGTAATGCCTTGCAATGCCTTGCTTGTAAAAAATGGCAACCTAATTTTTTTCACCTCTAGGAGTTTGTCTGGTGGCTGTAATGCTAAAATGATGCTTCTTTGGTCAGGTCCAGGGTGGGTCCCTACTCCCTACTCTCAGACATCAACATTGATGTGAGGATCATACATAATCTCTTTCTCATTCTGAATTACCTAAACCCAGGCATTCAAATGAGTAGTTTAAAAGACTAAGGTTGGAAAACCACCTTAAAATATAAAAGCCCTGAACGTGACTTTTAGCTTCACTTGAAGGGTATCTGTGAACCAGATACGCATTTTCAGTTACTCCTTCAGATGAAATTTGGCTTTGGTAAGAAATGCCTGTAGGAATAGCTCACTGCAATCCTTCAGAGCTGTTACAATTTAATCTTCAGAAAATTCTATGAAAGTGATGTATTTATGTCAGTACTGGTATAGATGCTAGAACAAGAAGAACACTGAAAGTGACTAAAGATTAATTTAGCCTCCTATATTCAGGTACTACTAATCAAGGACCCAAAATCAAGTGATGAGGGTTAGAGAAGTAAGAAAAAAAATGAAAAAAACAGGTGCACTCAATCCAAATTTGTCTAGTTAGCTAAATATTGGGACTTTTTTAGTCCGACAGAAAATACTTAAAAAATAAAAAGTCTAAGTTTAAGTAGGAACCATTTTCCCAAAAACATCACATAATCTGTTATGGCATTAGGGAACTTAAAATTCACCTCATTCTGTTAAGAGTTCTCCTTTATCTCTGATACAGAGTGATCATTATTTCATCTCAAGTATAAGCATTTAAAGCTGTAGTTTCCCATTTATCCCAGACTAAGCTGTATCCCACAAATTTTGATGTGCTGAATCACTATTACAATTCAGTTTGAAATAATTTTCAATTTTATTTGTGATTTTTTTCTTTGACCCATGGGTCATATAGAAGTGTAGTGTTTGATTAGAAAATATTTTTAGTTATCCAGAGAATTGTGTGGTTTTAATCCCTTCTCACCAGAGAGTATACTCTATATTATTTATTTTCCATTTATTAGGACTTCCTTTATATTTCCACATAGGGTCTCTCTTGGTGAACATGCCATATGCTCAAGAAAATCATATATTTTTTCTATTTGGTGAATGCAGTGTTCTATAATATCAATTAGGTCAAGGCAATTGACACTATTATTGAAGCAATCTGGCTATTGATTTTTTTTGTTTGTTTCTTGGTCTAGGCATTCTATCAATTGACAAGAGTGATGTTAAAATTTCCAACTGTGATTGTGAAATACTGTCAGTTTCTGTTTCATATGTTTTAAAGTTCCGGTATTAGGCACATGAAGCTATATAATTGTATTTATTCCTGATAAATTGAACATTTTAGCATTATGAAATATCACTCATTACCTCTGGAAATATTTTTCTCTCAAAGAATAGGTTGCCTGATATTAACATAGCCATCTCAGCCTTCTTAGGCTTGCTGTAAGCATGACAAACCTTTTTCCATTGATTTGTTTTCAACTTATCTCTGTCTTTGTATTTAAAGGGAATCAATTAGAGATAACAGATAGTCAAGTCTTTCATGTTTTTTTAATCCTTTCTGATAGTCACTGACTTTTAATTGGAGTGCTTAGTCCATTAACATTTAATATGATTATTGATGTAGCTGTGATTTAGTTCTTCCCTTTTGCTTTTCGTTTTCTGTTACTTGTTTCTATTTTTTAGTTCTTTCTTTCCTATATTCTACTTGATTAATTTGGTATTATAAGTATTCTGTTTTAATGTTACAATAGGCTTTTTCGACTTCCCCATTTACATTAATTTTTAGTGGTGGTTGTAGGGATTATAATATATGTTCTTAATTTTTATGTGTATTTAGTGTTAATACTGTACCATCTCACATTATGTGTAGAAAACTTCTATCTTTCGTATTAAGTTGTTATATATATCACAAACACTTAAAATTGTAACCCCCCGCAAGAGACAATGTAATAATATTTGTTTTAAATCATCGTACTTTTTTTATTAAAGGGAAGAAAAATAGTACTAGTCTGTTGGAAATAAATTATCTTACTTTTTCTTCTTTTTTTAGAAAGTGGCATTATTTCATCTTCATTCTTAAAAGGTAATTTTGCTGTTTATAGAATTCAGAGTTGGGTTTGTTTTTCATTTTTGCTTTCAAGATATTGGTTCACTGCTTTCTTCGCTGCAGATTTTCTCATGAGAAATCAGTGTTAATTCAAATGACTCTTCCTCTGTAGATAATATGCTGGGGTGCTTTTTGTCTGCTTTCAAGATTTTTTCTATCTTTGGCATTTGTAGTTTCACCTAATGTGCCGTAGGCATGGTTTTCTTTGCAGTTATTCTGCTTGATATTTGCAAAATATTATGAATCTTTACATGTTTCACCAAATTGGAAAAATGTTGAACGTTGTTTTCTTAAATATATTTCCCACCCCATTCTTACTCTTGTCTTCTTCTGGGACTGTAATTACATCAATGTTAGATCTTTTTATATAGTTCCATATGTTCTTGAAGATCTATTCTTTTTTATTTAATTTTTATCACTTGATTGATTAGGTTTATTTTCTGTCATCTGCATTATTCGTTAAGAGTTCACTTTTTACAAAATTTCAGATATTTTATGTTGTACTTATATATCTATTCGGTTTCTTTTTTAATAGTTGCTGCTTCCTTGCTGATAGTTCCTTTTGTTTTATTCATTGTAAGCATAATTTCTCTTACATTCTTGAATAGTGTATAATTGCTATTAAAATATTTGTCTGCTCATTGTAATATCAATTATCTCAGGATTGTCTTTTCTATTCCAAATGGGTCAAATATTTTTGGTTTTTCATGTGTAGAATGATTTTAGATTGTATTTTGAGTATTGTTAAGTCATAGAGTCTTAGGACTTTGCTTTTTTCATTTGTAAAATTTTTAATTTTGTTGTTCTTTTTATTGTTTTAGCAGGCATTTAACTTGTAGAAATTCAACTGAAAATTCTTTATCTCAAATCTCAGTTTAGTCTAGTCTGTTTATCTTTCATACATGAGCAGGTGTGAAAGTGTAGCAAAGAGAAGTGAAACAGATTTGGGCAGAGTTTATACAAAAAAATTTGGTTTTTATTTTTTTTCTAGCCTCACCTCTACTTGATCCCCTCTACTTTCAAGCATCTGTTAATTGTCTCAAACTCAGTTCTCTTGCTCATCAGGACTCACAATCATGTTTTCAAAGTTTTAGCTGCTTTGTGTGCAGCTCACTTTGACTAAACACTTAACAAATAGAAAATCATACAAGCTATCCTTTCTCCCAAGTTTTTACTCCTCCCAAAACCTGTCTGCTGTTGCTCACTTACTGTCACTGTGGTTTTTTTTAATTGACCTGTTGGTGGTTCTCACATGCATAAGGATTAGGTCCTGTTTGAAATTACTTTGTTATACCAGAAGTAGGACACCGATCTTTTTTTCCCATAAGTTATTGGGGTACAGGTGGTATTTAGTTACATGAGTAAGTTCTTTAGTGGTAATTTGTGAGATTTTGGTACACCCATTATCCGAACAGTATATACTGCACTATATTTGTTGTCTTTTACCCCCCACTCCTCCTGCCAAGTCCCCAAAGTCCATTGTATCATTCTTATACCTTTGCGACCTCATAGCTTAGCTCCCACATATCAGTGAGAATACACCATGTTTGGTATCCCATTCCTGAGTTACTTCACTTAGAATAATAGTCTCCAATCTCATCTAGTTACTGCAAATAGTGTTAATTCACTCCTTTTTATGGCCGAGTAGGATTCCATCATATATATATACCACAGTTGTTGTTTTTTTGTTACTATTTATTTTTTTAATTTTTTGAGGCAGAGTCTCACTCTTTTGCCCAGGCTAGAGTGAAGTGGTGTGATCTCGGCTCACTGCAACCTCTGCCCCCCAAGTTCAAGTGATTCTCCTGGCTCAGCCTCCCAAGTAGCTGGAATCACAGGTGTCCACCACCACACCCGGCTAATTTTTGTATTTTTAGTAGAGACAGGGTTTCACCATGTTGGCCAGGCTGGTCTTGAACTCCTGACCTCAGGTGATCTGCCTGTCTTGGCCTCCCAAAGTGCTGAGATTACAGGTGTGAGCCACCATGCCCAGCCATACCACAGTTTCTTTATTCACTCTTTGATTGATGGGCATTTGGGTTGGTTGCACAATTTTGCAATTGTGAATTGTGCTGCTATAAACATGCATGTGCAAGTTATCTTTTTCAAATAACGACTTATTTTCCTCTGGGTAGATACCCAGTAGTGGGATTGCTGGATCAAATGGTAGTCCTACTTTCAGTTCTTTAAGGATTCTCCACACTGTTTTCCATGGTGGCTGTATTAATTTACATTCCCACCAGCAGTGTAGAAGTGTTCCCTGATCAATGCATCCACGCCAACATCACTGTTTTTATTTTTTGATTATGGCCATTCTTGTAGCATTTTTTCATATGTTTGTTGGCCATTTGTATATCTTCTTTTGAGAATTGTCTATTTATGTCCTCAGCCCACTTTTTGATAACGTTGTTTGTTTTTTTCTTACTGATTAGTTTGAGTTCGTTGTAGATTCTGGATATTAGCTTTTTGTCAGATGTACAGATTGTGAAGATTTTCTCCCACTCTGTAGGTTGTTTACTCCGCTGACTGTTCCTTTTGCTGTGCAATTGCTCTTTAGTTTAATAGGTCCAAGCTATCTATCTTTGTTTTTATTGCATTTGCTTTTGGATTCTTGGTCATGAAAGCCTTGCCTAGGCCAATGTCTAGAAGGGTTTCTCCAATGTTATCTTCTAGAATTTTTATAATTTCAGGCCTTAAGTCCTTCATCCATCTTGAGTTGAGTTTTGTATAAGGTGAGAGATGAGGATCCAGTTTCATTCTCCTACATATGGTTAGCCAATTATTCCATCACCATTTGTCAAAAAAGGTGTCCTTTCCCCACTTTATGTTTTTGTTTGCTTGTTGAAGATCAGTTGGCTGTAAGTATTTGGGTTTATTTCTGCATTCTCTATTCTGTTTCATTGGTCTTTGTGCCTATTTTTATACCAGTATCACCCTGTTTTGGTGACTATGACCTTATAGTATAGTTTGAAATCAGGTAGTGTGATGCTCCCAGATTTGTTCTTTTGCTTTGTCTTTCTTTGGCTATGCAGGCTCTTTTTGGTTCCATATAAATTTTAGAATTGTTTTTTCTAATATTCTGAAGAATGATGGTGGTATTTTAATAGGGATTGCATTGAATTTGTAGATTGCTTTTGGCAGTATGGTCATTTTCACAATACTGATTCTACCCATTCATGAGCATAGGATGTGTTTCCATTTGTTTGTGTTGTCTATGATTTCTTTCAGCAGTGTTTGGTAGTTTTCCTTGTAGAGGTCTTTCAACTCCTTGGTTAGGTATACTCCTAAGTTGTTTTTTGTTTTGTTTTGTTTTTTTTGGCAGCTATTGTAAAAGGGGTTGAGTTCTTTTTTTTTTTTTTTTTTTTTTTTTTTGAGATGGAGTCTCCCTCTGTAGCCCAGTCTGGAGTACAGTGGAGCCATCTCGGCTCACTGCAAGCTCCACCTCCCAGGTTCACGCCATTCTCCTGCCTCGGCCTCCCGAGTAGCTGGGACTACAGGCGCCCGCCACCACACCTGGCTCATTTTTTGTATTTTTAGTAGAAATGGGGTTTCACCGTGTTAGCCAGGATGGTCTCTATGTCCTGACCTCATGATCTGCCTGCCTGGGCCTCCCAAAGTGCTGGGATTACAGGCGTGAGCCACCACGCCTGGCAGGGGTTGAGTTCTTGATTTGATTCTCTGCTTGGTAGGTGTTGGTGTATAGAATTTCTTTCTTCTACTTGTTCAATTCTATTACTGAGACTTTTCAGAGCATTTTGCATTTCTAAAAGTGTGTCAAAAGTTTCCTGAATTTTTAATTTTTTTTTCTTTAAGCTATCTATTTCCTTGAATATTTCTACCTTCACTTCTTGCATCGTTTTTTGGATTCCTTGCATTGGGCTTTGCCTTTCTCTGGTGCCTCTCTGATTAGCTTAATAACTAACTTCCTGAATTCTTTCTCAGGTGAATCAAGGATTTCTTCTTGGTTTGGCTCCATTGCTGGTGAACTAGTGTGATTTTTTTGGGGGGTGTTAAAGAGTCTTGTTTTGTCATATTACCAGGGTTGTTTTTCTGGTTCCTTCTCATTTGGGTAGGCCCTGTCAGAGGGAAGGTCTAGGGCTGAAGGCTGTTGTTCAGATACTTTTGTCCCATGGGGTGTTCCCTTGATGTAGTATTCTCCCCCTTTTCCTAGGGATGTGGCTTCCTGTGAGCTGAACTGCAGTGATTGTTGTCTCTCTTCTGGGTCTAGCCACCCAGCGAGTCTACCCGGCTGTGGGCTGGTGCTGGGGGTTGTCTGCACGGAGTCCTGTGATGTGAACCATCTATGGGTCTCTCAGCTGTGGATACCAGCACTTGTTCTGGTGGAGATGGTTGTGGGGGCGGGGGGTGGCGGGGTTGCAATGGACTCTGTGAGGGATCTTAGCTTTGGTGGTTTAATGCTCTATTTTTGTGCTAATTGGCCTCCTGCCAGGAGGTGGCACTTTCCAGAGACCCTCAGCTGTTAGTAGTATGGAGAGGGACAAGCCATGGGCGGAGCCCTAGAACTCCCGAGATTATATGCCCTTTGTCTTCCACTACCGGGTGGGTAGAGAAGGACCATCAGATTGGGGCAGGGTTATGCATGTCTGAGCTCAGGCTCTCCTTGGGCGGGTGTTGCTGCGGCTGCTGTGGGGAATGGGGATGAGACTCTCAGGTCACTAAAGTTGTATACCTACTGATTATGGGTGCCTCTGCTGACTCATGCTGGTTGTCAGGGAAGTGGAAGAAAGCCAGCAGTTACAGGACTCACTCAGCACTCACACAAACTCAAGGGCCCGGTCTCACTCCTACCGGGCCCCCCACAACAGCCCTGAGTCTGTTTCCAGGTGATGGGCGAGAGGGGTTTGAAAATTTGCCCCAGGCTACCCGCCTCCCAGCTGCGCAAGAAAAGGGCGTGGTTCTTCCCCCACTGAGGAGTCTGCACACCGGATTTGCATCTTCCCCTGAGTTCTGGCCTGGAGGCTTCTCGCCCCTGCAAATTGTTACAAAGTTCAGCTAGAGGGTTCCTTCTTCCTGTGGAGTTTTATCTTCTGCTCCTCTGGCCACCCTCCTGATGGATCCCTGTGGTGCCAGGCAGGAATGACCTGCTTAAGGACCCAGCGAGCTCCCAGGACCTTTCTGCTGCTTCCTCTACCCGTATATTTTGCTTGGTTCTCTACATTGACTCAGCTCCAGGTAAGGTTGGAAATTTCTCCCGCAAACAGCCCTTCAGTTTCTCCAGTGGGGGTGTGTGTTTGGGAGAGGAGGGTCTCGGGAGAGGAGGGTCTCCCTTTCCCACTTCCACAGTTGGGGCATTCACAGTATTTGGGGTGTCCCCTGGGTCCTGCAGGAGCAGCCCACTTCCCTCAAAGGGTCTGTGGGTCCTGTCAGGATTGCTGGTTTGTTCTTGCAGTCGATCGGGAGCTAACATTCACAATGCGAGCCTCTGCACACTGCTCTGTCCGGAGCTGCAATCTAGTCCTGCCTCCTGTCTGCCATAATTGATCCTCCATTTGATCATTTTTTCTCCAAGCACAAGAAGCTTCAAACATCTAAGACTATTCGAGCTTATTGTGCTGGTTACCTAGTTCTATAAAGGATCATGAGTTGCCCAGTTATCATTTTCCTAAATGTCTATCAATAAATGGAGCCCGAGAAAGAGTTCTTTTGGGGCAGTAAGAATGCTATAGCCACATGTAAATATCCAAGAAACCATGGAAGCTGCAATGCACATTCTAGTTTTAATTTAAATAATTAAAAAACCTTAGAAACACAAGCAAAGAAGTGGGGGTATTTATGTATTTAACAGTCTTTCTGAATTAAATTCCTCTCCTTTATCCACCAAAATATCTGTAAATATTGCAAGGTTCTGTATGATAAAAGACATGGTGCAGTCTTTTGAATGAACTCTCAATAAGGAATGTAATTAGAGTCATGTTGTCTGATAGCAGTGATGCTCTGAATCAATCATCCATGGCATCTTAGCGATTTCATTGATAATAGAATTCATAGAATACATTCTTAAAACTAGAGACTGAACATACAGTCACAAAAAAAAGGGTAACTGAGGAAAAAGAAATCAATTCAAAAAATAAGATTTTATTAAATAATGGGAGAATAAATGATTATGGATTTATGTAAATCCTTAAGCCATCTTGATCTAAAACCATTATCATGTAGTTATCTAAGACTTAAAACTTGATCAAGGAAAGATATAAATTTTTTTGTTAAACAATGGATACAAAATTGATAGAAACAATTATTTGGGATTTCGAGGATATGTGTGTGTGTGTATATGCATGTGCAAATGTATTCAATAGAGTATTTTTAAAGCAAGACTTCCAGTAGAATGCAGCCATAAAAAAAAAAGCAACATCGTGCCCTTTGCAGGAAGATGGATGGAGGTAGAGGCCATTATCCCTAACAAACTAACACAGGAACAGAAAACCAAATAGCCAAATACCACTTGTTGTCACTTTTAACTGGGAGCCAAATGATGAGAACACATGGACACATAGAGGGCAACAACAGACATTGGGGCTGACCTGAGGATAGAGGTTGCGAAGAGGGAGAGGAGCAGGAAAAATTACTAAGGGGTACTAGGCTTAATACCTGGGTGAAGAAATAATCTGTGCAACCACTGTGACATGAGTGTACCTACAAAGGAAACCTACACGCGTATCCCTGAACTTAAAGTAAAAGTTTAAAAAAAGAAACTGGGCTGGGCGCAGTGGCTCATGCCTGTAATTCCAGCACTTTGGGAGGCCGAGGCGCGCAATCATGAGGTCAAGAGATCGAGACCATCCTGGCCAACATGGTGAAACCCCGTCTCTACTAAAAATACAAAAATTAGCCGGGACTGGTGGCGGGCGCCTGTAGTCCCAGCTACTCAGGAGGCTGAGGCAGGAGAATCGCTTGAACCAGGGAGGCAGAGGTTGCAGTGAGCCAAGATCGCGCCACTGCACTCCAGCCTGGCTACAGAGCAAGACCCCGTCTCAAGTAAAAAAAAAAAAAAAGAAAAAGAAAAAAAAAAGAAAATAAATAAAAATTGAAAAAGAAACTGCCAGCACAAAGAGGATCTAACATGTTTTTCTTGTCCCTTCTTTCCTATTTTCATTCTAATTTATCAATCCTACTGAAAAGCTTAGACTAAGGTTTAGTTTCTTACTGAATATAATTTTCATTTTTATTATTTAATCCAATGTAAATTTTTATTAGACTTACTCAATTTTAATACCAATTTCCCTGCATTTTCTAATGAGTTTCATCACTGTGGGGCACTGTATATTGCTATCAGATTGGTAGGGGGAGTGCATATTAGTTATCAGACTTCCCATAAATAATGCATATTCACTTAGGCAGTTTGGGTCAATACTGAAAGTTATTTCTTAAGGAAAGTAGAAATTGTCAAGTTAAAGAATAGGAGAAAGCAAGTTGAAAAGAGAAAGGTGCTGAATTGTTGATCCTCCAGAGAGTAAGAATGTGTGATGAGTGCTGGAACACTCTGGGTAAATTTTTCTATTATGCTTTTGATGTTTAAATACTGAGCTTCATATTCAAAAGCTAGTTAATTGAAGAGGTTTTCCTGAAAGCTGTAGTAGAAAGACTCATGACCAAGCTACCTAATAACTTAATTATCTGGGTTTTATTTTATCATAATACCTAAATCAAAGAGAGGTTTCAAAAGAAATGGGAAATTTCCATGTTGGTTAGAGTTGAATGTGGCTGATTTCTCATTTACTGTTAATGAAATAGAAGTTAGTTTAACTGGCAGGAAATTAATCAATATAAAGCTAAAATCATTACAGTTGTATATTTTATTACGTATAGTAATTATACCTCTAGTAATATGCATTTTCTTACTTAAGGTAATAATTTAAAATATTATTAGGTATTAGATACATAGACATTCAGTATGTTGTTCATTATGTCTAAAATTATACTGTTTTGGAAAAATATTTAACAACCCATAAAATGATCACAAAAATGATATTAAATTTAAAAGGATAATAAAAATTAGTATATACCCTATGAATTCATTTTGTAAAATATCATTAAAAAATAATAAAACTATGCATATATAATACATTAACAATGCTTACCTCTCCATATAAGGATCATAAGTGTTTATAAATATTTTCTTCTATTGCTTATGTTTATTTTGTGAGTGTCCTAAAATTAACATATTGCTTTTGCATGAGGAAATGAAATGAATAAATTTTAAAAATATTTAATAAAATTTATTTTTCCATACAATTTATTTTTATTTTATTTAAATCAAATTTATTTTTCAATTCTTATATATTTACAGAACAAGTTAGCAGAAAGTACATAAAGTTTAGTATATCTACCCCACACCCATCCCAGACACACAGATTTTCCTATAATTAACATCTTGCTTTTATTTGGTACATTTCTTACAGTTAATGAGCCAATACTGATAAGTTTTTCAGAACTATCATTTATACTTTTGAATTTTAATAAAGTCAAATTTATCAATTTTTTTCTTTAATCACACTGTTAGTGTTATATCTAAAAGCTCATTGACAAACCTAATATCATCTAGGTTTTTTCCAATGCTGTATTCTAAAATTTTTATAGTTTTGTGTTTTGCACTTAGATTTATTTTATATTAATTTTTGTGCAATGAGTAAGGCTATGTCTAGATTCATATTTTTGCAAATAGATATCAAATTGTTCCAGCACCATTTGTTGAAAATATTATTCTTTCTCCATTAAATTGCCTTTGTTTTTTTGAAATAGATAAGTTGGCAATATTTGTGTTGCTCTCTATTCTGCTCTACTTATCAATTTGTCTATTACTTCTCCAATACGATACTATCTTTTTTTTTAATTTTCTTTTTTTTTTATTATTATTATACTTTAAGTTTTAGGGTACATGTGCACATTGTGCAGGTTAGTTACATATGTATACATGTGCCATGCTGGTGCGCTACACCCACTAACTCGTCATCTAGCATTAGGTATATCTCCCAATGCTATCCCTTCCCCCTCCCCCCACCCCACAACAGTCCCCAGAGTGTGATATTCCCCTTCCTGTGTCCATGTGATCTCATTGTTCAATTCCCACCTATGAGTGAGAATATGCGGTGTTTGGTTTTTTGTTCTTACAATAGTTTACTGAGAATGATGATTTCCAATTTCATCCATGTCCCTACAAAGGACATGAACTCATCATTTTTTATGGCTGCATAGTATTCCATGGTGTATATGTGCCACATTTTCTTAATCCAGTCTATCATTGTTGGACATTTGGGTTGGTTCCAAGTCTTTGCTATTGTGAATAATGCCGCAATAAACATACGTGTGCATGTGTCTTTATAGCAGCATGATTTATAGTCCTTTGGGTATATAGCCAGTAATGGGATGGCTGGGTCAAATGGTATTTCTAGTTCTAAATCCCTGAGGAATCGCCACACTGACTTCCACAATGGTTGAACTAGTTTACAGTCCCACCAACAGTGTAAAAGTGTTCCTATTTCTCCACATCCTCTCCAGCACCTGTTGTGTCCTGACTTTTTAATGATTGCCATTCTAACTGGTGTGAGATGGTATCTCATTGTGGTTTTGACTTGCATTTCTCTGATGGCCAGTGATGATGAGCATTTTTTCATGTGTTTTTTGGCTGCATAAATGTCTTCTTTTGAGAAGTGTCTGTTCATGTCCTTCGCCCACTTTTTGATGGGGTTGTTTGTTTTTTTCTTGTAAATTTGTTTGAGTTCATTGTAGATTCTGGATATTAGCCCTTTGTCAGATGAGTAGGTTGCAAAAATTTTCTCCCATTCTGTAGGTTGCCTGTTCACTCTGATGGTACTTTCTTTTGCTGTGCAGAAGCTCTTTAGTTTAACTAGATCCCATTTGTCAATTTTGTCTTTTGTTGCCATTGCTTTTGGTGTTTTAGACATGAAGTCCTTGCCCATGCCTATGTCCTGAATGGTAGTGCCTAGGTTTTCTTCTAGGGTTTTTATGGTTTTAGGTCTAACGTTTAAGTCTTTAATCCATCTTGAATTGATTTTTGTATAAGATGTAAGGAAGGGATCCAGTTTCAGCTTTCTACATATGGCTAGCCAGTTTTCCCAGCACCATTTATTAAATAGGGAATCCTTTCCCCATTGCTTGTTTTTGTCAGGTTTGTCAAAGATCAGATAGTTGTAGATATGCGGCGTTATTTCTGAGGGCTCTGTTCTGTTCCATTGATCTATATCTCTGTTTTGGTACCACTACCATGCTGTGTTGGTTACTGAAGCCTTGTAGTATAGTTTGAAGTCTGGTAGTGTGATGCCTCCAGCTTTGTTCTTTTGGCTTAGGATTGACTTGGCGATGCGGGCTCTTTTTTGGTTCCATATGAACTTTAAAGTAGTTTTTTCTAATTCTATGAAGAAAGGCATTGGTAGCTTGATGGGGATGGCATTGAATCTGTAAATTACCTTGGGCAGTATGGCCATTTTCATGATATTGATTCTTCCTACCCATGAGCATGGAATGTTCTTCCATTTGTTTGTATCCTCTTTTATTTCCTTGAGCAGTGGTTTGTAGTTCTCCTTGAAGAGGTCCTTCACATCCCTTGTAAGTTGGATTCCTAGGTATTTTATTGTCTTTGAAGCAATTGTGAATGGGAGTTCACTCATGATTTGGCTCTCTCTTTGTCTGTTGTTGGTGTATAAGAATGCTTGTGATTTTGGTACATTGATTTTGTATCCTGAGACTGCTGAAGTTGCTTATCAGCTTAAGGAGATTTTGGGCTGAGACAATGGGGTTTTCTAGATATACAGTCATGTCGTCTGCAAACAGGGACAATTTGACTTCCTCTTTTCTTAATTGAATACCCTTTATTTCCTTCTCCTGCCTAATTGCCCTGGCCAGAACTTCCAACACTATGTTGAATAGGAGCGGTGAGAGAGGGCATCCCTGTCTTGTGCCAGTTTTCAAAGGGAATGCTTCCAGTTTTTGCCCATTCAGTATGCTATTGGCTGTGGGTTTGTCACAGATAGCTCTTATTATTTTGAAATACGTCCCATCAATACCTAATTTATTGAGAGTTTTTAGCATGAAGGGTTGTTGAATTTTGTCAAAGGCCTTTTCTGCATCTATTGCAAAATCAAGGCAGAAATAAAGATGTTCTTTGAAACCAACGAGAACGAAAACACAACATACCCGAATCTCTGGGATGCATTCAAAGCAGTATGTAGAGGGAAATTTATAGCACTAAATGCCCACAAGAGAAAGCAGCAAAGATCCAAAATTGACACCCTAACATCACAATTAAAAGAACTAGAAAAGCAAGAGCAAACACATTCAAAAGCTAGCAGAAGGCAAGAAATAACTAAAATCAGAGCAGAACTGAAGGAAATAGAGACACAAAAAACCCTTCAAAAAATTAATGAATCCAGGAGCTGATTTTTTGAAAGGATCAACAAAATAGATAGACCACTAGCAAGACTAATAAAGAAAAAAAGAGAGAAGAATCAAATAGACGCAATAAAAAATGATAAAGGGGATATCACCACCAATCCCACAGAAATACAAACTACCATCAGAGAATACTACAAACACCTCTACGCAAATAAACTAGAAAATCTAGAAGAAATGGATAAATTCCTCGACACATACACTCTCCCAAGACTAAACCAGGAAGAAGCTGAATCTCTGAATAGACAAATAACAGGATCTGAAATTGTGGCAATAATCAATAACTTACCAACCAAAAAGAGTCCAGGACCAGATGGATTCACAGCCAAATTCTACCAGAGGTACAAGGAGGAACTGGTACCATTCCTTCTGAAACTATTCCAATCAATAGAAAAAGAGGGAATCCTCCCTAACTCATTTTATGAGGCCAGCATCATTCTGATACCAAAGCCGGGCAGAGACATAACCAAAAAAGAGAATTTTAGACCAATATCCTTGATGAACATTGGTGCAAAAATCCTCAATAAAATACTGGCCAAACGAATCCAGCAGCACATCAAAATTTATCCACCATGATCAAGTGGGCTTCATCCCTGGGATGCAAGGCTGGTTCAATATACGCAAATCAATAAATGTAATCCAGCATATAAACAGAGCCAAAGACAAAAACCACATGATTATCTCAATACCATACTATCTTGAATGCTGTAGCTTTATAAGTTTTAAAGTCAGATAGTGTCATCCTTCTGACTTTGTTCTTCAATATTGTGTTGATTACACTAGGTCTTTTGTCTTTCCTTATAAACTTTAAAATCAATTTGTTGACATCCACAAAATAACTTGCTGGGATTTTGATGGGGATTATTATTGAATTTATAGATCAATTTGAGGAAAATTGGTATATTAAACATTTTTATGTCTTTCTATTCGTGAATATAGAATATCTGTCCAATTTTAAAGATCTTCTTTGATTATTTTAATCAAAATTTTGTAGATTTTCTCTAATACGTATAGTATCCTCTATATATATTTTGTGTCTCCCTTTTTTGGTGTTAATACAAATGGTGTGTTTAAAATTTTAAATTCCAATTGTCCATTGTTACTATATAAGAGAGCAATTGACTTTTGCATACTGACTTTATACCTTCAGTCTTGCTAAAATCATCTACTAGTTAAAAGATTTTTATGAAGAGGGCTAATTCATTGATATTTTCTACATAAACAATGATGTCATCTGTGAACAAAGACTATGCAAGTCTAAGAACATTTTCAAAAAAACTATACTGCTTCAAAGATAGTGCACATATAAATCAACAGAATACTTTAAATTCTTCCCTCAATTCTTATAACATTGTTGCCATTTTTTTACTTATCCATATGCTGTGGATGTGTGAATACACACACACACACACACACACACATATATATATATAAAACATTGTTATTACTGTGAACAGATATTGGTTATATCAGATAGAAATAAGAAAAATAAAAGATTTATTTGCCTTTTTATGATTTCTTTTCTGGACTTCCTTCTTTAAGAAGATCCAAGTTTTTGACCTATATTATTTTTCTTCTCTCTGAAGAACTTCTTTTACCATTTTTGGCAAGACTGAGCTAATGGCTGCAATTACACTCAGTTTTTGAGAAAGTCTTTATTCTTCACCTTCAAAGTATAAATTTATAGGGTACAGAATCCTAATTTGCCAGTGTTTTGTTTTTTATTTTCTTTGAACACTTTAAATATTTCCCTTCATTTTTTTTTCTTGCTTGCATGTTTCTGAAGATAAGTCCAATATAACAATTTTCTTTATTTCTTTATAGGTAAGGTGTTTTTTGCTGTTGTTCTTGTTTTCTTTTGTTTTTCCTTCTGGCTTCCTTCACAATTTTCTCTTTGCCTTTGATTTTTCTATAGTTTGAATATGATATGCTATAATATATATCTTTTAAATTTTTTCTGCTTGGCATTCTCTGAGCTTCCTGAATTTGTGGTTCTATTTCTGACCTTAATTTTGGAAAATACTCAGCCATTATTATTTCAAGTATTTACTACTTTCTCTCTTTTTCCTCCTTCCAGTATTTCCATTATATGTATGTTATACCTTTTGTAATTGTCCTACAGTACTTGGATATTCTATCCCATTTTTAATTTTCCTTTTTTTTTTTAATTTGGCTAAGTTTCTGTTAACATATTGGCTGTGTCCAGCCTACTGATGATCTATCAAAGGCATTCTTCATTTCTGTGACAGTGTTTATGATTTTCAACATTTCCTTTTCATGCTGTTAGAGATTCCATTTCTCTGCTTACATTACTTACATATTCTTGCACGTTATCTGCTTTTACCATTTGATTCCTTAGCATATTCATCATAGTTACTTTACATTTAGAGTGATAATTTCAAAATATTCACTGGTTTGGGTGTTTGCTTTGTCTCTTTAGTTCATTTTTTCTTTCCTTTTAGCATGCCTTGTAATTTTTTGTTGTAAACTATAAATAATGTATTGGTTAATAGGAACTAAGGTATGTAGGTCTTTAGTGTGAGATTTTTATGTTTGCCTAAGAGCTCATCTGTGTTTACTGTTTTCTGTAGCTGTAGTTGTCATAGGCTTCAATGGCCTCTGTTGTCGTTTTTGTCTCTTTGCTGTTTTTGGATTTCCCTAGAATCTCCTTCTTAAATAGAGTCTGAGGCTTGCAGTTCTTTCAGTAATCCACTGTTACTATACTGGATCTCTGTGGTGAACAAGGGTAGGAAAGGTGAAGCAGTGTATAACCTTATGATTAAGTCTCAGTCTTTTCAGTCTTATAATGGATTTGTGCTCCTTGGCTGTGACCTTCACAAGTACTTCTTGCCTGCTTTTCCCATTTATGAGAGGCAGCAAGGCTAGAGGGGGTGCATTTGGGTAATTTATTTCAATGCTCTGGTGTAGTTATTTCTGTTGCTAGGTAGGCTTCTGTTGTGGGGAATGCTCTGGATTATTTTAAATGGTTACTTTTCCTCAGGGTATTTCAGAATGGTTACTTTTTTCATCCCACTGGCTAAACCGTTTTTAAATCTTTACCTTGAGCAGTTTGTGGGGCTCCTGAAAGTAAAATTCACAAAAGTGTGGGGCCCCCGGGGATTGGCCCTCAAAATCTTCTCACTGTCAAGTGGTCTGAAGTAAGCCTGCAAGAACTGGTCAAAGTTAAGCATTCTTATGAATTACTGGCTCCAGAGGCTTCATCTTCAGGGAAGCCAAACTATATTCTCTGTATTTGCCTGTTTCTCTAGTATTTAAGGTTGGTTTTTAAGGTTAGTGGTTTGTCCAGCTCAATTCTCATGGATCTAAGTCATTCATTTTCAGTTTAGTTTTTTGGTTGTTTGTTGGGTGAAGGTGGATGGGAATGACTTTTAAGTCCTACGTTCATCATAGTAGAAATCAGAATGTGAAAGCTCCAAAAGTTATTTTTTAAGTGGAACTTTAAAATGACCCCAAATCACTTATTGTTAGTATTTATTGATATAAAGCCCCTACTACTAGGAAATTCTGAGTAGTGTTCAAGAGTAATAGGCTTGGAAGTCTAATTTCAATTCAACCACTTACTGATTGTGTCAACTTGGCAGACTGGCTTTATTCCTGTGCTTTATTTTACTTATGAATAAGAGAGAGACACTGGTAGTATCAACCATAATGTTCTTGTGAAATTTAAATGAAGGTGACACAGAACAAAATCTCAGAACAATGTAAGTTTTTGGTAATAAGAGCTGTAATTATTATTTTCACAAGCAATTATTGTATACTACAGGAACTAAAGAAATGATTGTGTAGCATTCATCAGTGATATGGGATTCAAATTTATTTACACCTGATCTGGATTCCTAGCTTCAGTGTAACCTCGAGTATTTTAATCAACTGCTTGATCTCAGCTACTTTCTTTGTAAAGTAGTACTGATAATTTTTAACCTGATGTTGGTCATGAAGACAAATACATTACGTATGTAGAGTTAGTTCGGCACAATGCCTGAAACTCAGCACTCAGAAAGTGCTGCTAATCCTTATCAGTAGCAAATAGTAACTAGGTTTGACCTACATTTTGATGTAGCTTTGTTTAGAGTCTCCTTTGTGTTATGTCGAAGTTGATAAACAGCTGGAAGAGGCCACAAGAATGTCTTAACTTGTTCATACCTTTTTCCCTATATCATTTGGGATTGGCCAATACAGTGATCAGTGACAGAAAATCTGTCTAAATTATTCTTGTAAAACATTGATTCATAAACTCAGCACATACTTAGTGAGTTTGTATTCTACAAATGTTAAATAAAGGGTTTGCAATTTACAAATTGATGGTTTTTTTCCCTTAAAAAGCAATTAATTATTTTATATATTTGAAGAAGCAAATTTTTGTCTATCCTCAAAATTTGGTAAACTGTAGTTAAAAATGCAAGTTCCTTTTTTACTTAATTATCTTAATATTTCTATCAAATAAATTTTGATGAGAAACTTCAGGGAGATTATTGTATTTGGGGGTAAACAATGAATGGTGAAAATCAAGATGTTTTGTGCAGATCCAGTGTTTTCTAATGTCCCTCTTGGTTAGGTAGATACCTGTAGTCAAAATGCTTGTGCTTTGTGGCCACACATCAGTGAATAATAATTGTCATCCAATTCATAAAGAAATACAATTATATATTTAAAAATATTGTAAAAATGCAGAACATAAAATGTACCATATTAATCATTTCTAAGTGTACAGCTCATTAGTGTTAAGTATGGACCCATTGTTGTACAACCAATCTCCAGAACTTTTTCATTTGTAAAACTGACACTCTGTACTTATTAAATAATAACTTCCCATTTCCCTCTCTCACAGCCCCTGGAAACCATTCTACTCTCTGTCTCTATGAATTCAACTACTCTAGGTACCTCATATGAATGGAATTATACAGTATTTATATTTTTCTAACTGGCTTATTATGTTATAGCATGTTTCAGAATTTATTTCGTCTTTTAGGCGGAATAATATTCTATTGTGAGTATACACTGCATTTTGTTTATCCATTTGTCCATTGATGGACACTGAGGTTGCTTTCACTCTTGGCTATTGTGAATAGTGCTACTGAATAGTGCTGCTATGGGCATGCATGTACAGATATCTCACTGAGATCCTTCTTTTAATTCTTTTGGACATATACCCAGAAGTGGAATGTCTGGAGTATATAACTGTTCTATTTTTAAGTTTTTTGAAGAACTGCCAAATTGTTTTCCATAGTATCTGCATCATTTCACATTCCCACCAAGTCTCCAAGTATTCCAATTTCTCCACGTTCACACCAACACTTGTTATTTTCTGTTTTTTTTTTTTAATGGATATGAGATAATATCTCAATGTGTTTTTTTACTTGCATTTCCCTAATGGTTAGGGATGTTAAGAATCTTTTTACATGCTTGTTGGCCATTTGTATATTATCTTTGGAGACATAGAATTATACCTTATAGAAAAAGGTAAAGAAAATATAAAGTTTTGTGAACCACCTTTTTTAATAAAATGTGTGTTTTCATGGCCATTTATCTGCAAACTAATATATTTCTTATATTTTTAACATATCAGTCCCTCCCCATAGGTTTCTTTTAAGGGTGAATCAAGTTTCTACCATAATCTAGCACTTCCATCTTTTCCTGCTTCTCAATAATTTTTTTTACATTTAAAGTAGCCAATTAGCACTTCTTCCCATGATTTATGAGAATTAAAAAGATTGTTTAAAGCAAAAAGAAAAAGAAAAAGAAATTGAACAACATAGAAACTCCTAATGATATTTTTTGGCTAGCATTTTGTTCACTTGTGCCCAATATATGAGTAGTAGAAAGAGCAACAATCACCTTTAAAAAGTCAATCTGGTTATTATATCCTAAATCCCTACCAGTACCTAAAAACTGTCTACTATAAAATGTCTACCAGTACCCAAGATGAGCAAGCCTGCCTTGCAGGCCTGCAAATATTTGTCTGCATTGCAAATATTTGTATTGTATACACTCGTGGATTTTCTCACTGTCCTACTTACTCTTAAACTTACGTGCACAGTACTAATCTAGCCATGTGATTCTCTGGGTACAATTCAAAATTTTGCCTCCTAAGACCCTTAGGTAGATTTTATTCTTTGGTTATTTTTCTTTTGGCATTTTAATGATATATTTTTTAGAAGAAACTTGGCATGCTATATAAATTAAATTTATTTGAAAGACTTGAAGGAAATAAAGGCCCATAACCTCAAATTGTTCATAAAATTAAGCTTGAAAATGACCTGTGAGATAAACAAAAACACATTGATTTTATTCCAGTATCCCATGTCTTCCACTCTTGCACCATTGCCTCTCTCTTATCTCACATCTATGTTTGTATAGGGATTCTAAATAATTAACTAAATGAAGAGTGGAAAAAATACTATTTTGGTTTATAGATTGGTCAGCTTGTTATGTCAGAGCAAGCCCCAAATGGTTGACAGCTGCATTATACAGTAGACTTATTCAGAGATAGCCTTAAAAGATAATGGTGACAAAACAATCTTCCCAATGGGCAGAGCTATAGGAATGCATCTGGTCATCCATTTTATGTGCAAAGAGAAGTTCCCTGAAGTTAGTATATTTATGGCTGCAAATGGCCTGATTAGTCTAAGGCCTAGAGAAAAGAAGATGAAAAAATAATAGACAATGAGGTCCGAGTTGAGGCAAATAGATAAATATATGGTAATGAGAATCAAGTGTGTAGATTTATAGATTTATGTACGACATGTAAACACCCACAGACAACATCCACACAGGAAAGGGACTAAACAGCCAACTATAAAATGTGGTGTAGCCAGTTGACTTAGCCAGCTTCTGTGATCAGCCATCCCAGAGCGGGCATAATGAACACATGAAGTGACCGTGACAGCAAGACAAGTGCTACACACGGGCCCAGCAGAATGAACTCTCAATTACCGAGGCTGAGCTACACATTGCTCATGTTCATTATCTAATCTTTCAGCAGCAAAAACTAGCATGGAGCCCACAGTGTGGCACCATGTCTCAAAGACGTCAATTGACTCCTTCATGGAAACTGACTACATTTGGTTTCTTCCATCCTGAGAAAGCCAACATTTTATTCCTAGAATTCATTTTTTTTTCAGGTACAGTTTCCTTTTCCAGCACCAGTATTCAACATGGAATTCCACATAATGTCATGTTATATTAAGAAACTCACTATATATGAAAGGAAATGTGAGAGCAAGCCCCAAACCAAGGAATTCATTCTTTGTGCTCCATACTGGCCACCCAAAAGCTGGATTAATAGAGAATGAAAATGGCCTGCTAAAGGTGTAACTGGGCCAAGTGTGGTGGCTCACACCTGTAATCCCAGCACTTTGGGAGGCAGAGGCAGGTGGATCACCTGAAAAGTCAGGAGTTCGAGACCAGCCTGGTCAACATGGGGAAACCCTGTCTCGACTAAAAATACAAAAATTAGCTGGTGTGGTGCCAGGCGACTGTAATCCCAGCTACTCTGAAGGCTGAGGCAGGAGAATTGCTTGAGCTTGGGTGGTGGAGGTTGCAGTGAGCTCAGATTGCGCCATTGCACTATAGCCTGTGCGACAAGAGTGAAACTCCATTTCAAAAAAAAAAAAAAAGTAAAGGTGCAACTGATGGGTCAACACGGAACAGTTCCATTCTACAGGACACTATCCATATATTGAACCAAAACCTCTGCATAGCTCCATGTCCCAAATATGAAGATTACATGGGTCTGGGAAACCAGGAAGTCAGTGCAATGGTGGACTCATTTACAAGTCACCAAGAGCCACCAGAAGAATGGATTTTTCCCATTCTTGCAATTTTAGGACCTGTAGGGTTAGAGATCTTGGTCATCAAGGAGTGTACTTTCATCAGGGAACATAGCAAGAGCTCCACTGAACAATAAGCTTTGGTTGCAATTTCGGCATATTGGTACTTTTGTGTGTACAGGAATCAAGATGCAAGACTAAGTGTTGTCATTTTGTATGAATAATTGACCCTGATAAACAAGATGAGGCAAAGACATTATTTATGGAACTGGAACCCAGGCAATCCATTTGGACACATCTTGATGCTATCTTGCCCAACTGTGGCTTTAAAAGGGCAGTTGGAGCAACCTTGGCTTGAGATGGCATGATAACCAAAGACTCAAGCTTCTCACAGATGTGGATCTGCATTATACTAGCAGATAGTTTTCCAAGGACAGCAGAAATGGTAACTTTGATTAAGGAGTATCTAGAATGGATAGTGGAAATAGAAAATTATGAGTGTCAGTTGTGGCCCTGAAACCAACTATAGCAGTGGGGACTGCCATTCATTTTACCCACCTGCTCCTTCTAACTTTTGCCTCAAGGAGAATCCCACTGGAATCCTGGAGAAGATCTTTCTCAAATGTAAAAGGGAAAGTCGGCCAAAGTAACTGTTGTCTATGGAGATATGTCATCCAGATTCCCTTTCTGGAAAAACTTGATGTACAGCTATGAGAAGTGAGGTCAACAGGCAGCCTCAACTTTAGACAGGGTTGGCTGCAACTCCAAAGAGCTGCTTCATTTAAGGTCATGCACTTTCCAGGACAGCCCACTTGTGGAGATCAAGCAAGATAAGGGTATAAAAGCCCAGCTATTTTGGTCTTAATGGGATCCCGCGTACTATTGCCTTAGACTAAGATGAATAAGGTGTGACAATGGACACATGGCCAGAGCAATCATTTGTTCTGCCATATGCAACATCACCCGGAGTAGCCAGTTAAGAAGTTCTGGAAATGGATAATGGGGATGGTTGCGCAACATTGTGAATGCACTTAATACCACCAAACTGTACAATTAAATTGGTTATAAAGGAAAGTTTTATGTTATGTATATTTTACCACAATGTTACAAATCAAAGACTTAAGTTGGTATAAGTATATATAAGTTGGTATAAGTATGGTATAAGGATCTTAAGTTTCTTTTAGAATATAGAATCGAATTCAGAATATAGATAGCCATTTAAAATTCAGCTATGGTGACAGGTAGGGGAAAACTTTTTGCAGAACTGGGGTAGTATGTTCACATGCACAGTATGTGAAACTGAACTATTTGTGTAACTGGACCTTTATGTCATTGTATCCCCAACAGCTAAAATACATGAGCCTGAGAACTCAGGAATTGAAGTATGATTAACCTCACTCACCATCACTCATATTGACTCATTTGTGTAATCTGTGCTTCCCATTTTTGCAACTTATGGGAACCAAGAAATCTGATAAAATCAAAACCTTATGTAATGATCCCTTAAATAACCAACAACAACCAAGAAATCTTGCCTCTTGGTAGTAGGAGTGGGAGTGGAAGACAGAAAATTTCTGCAAGGGGATGAAATAAAAATACTAGTGAAATTGAGGAAACTAGGAACTACCTGCTTATTTGGGGCTTCTTATTCTGGTGTACTAACAGGCAAGTAAAGAATTTTATACATTAGTGATTATCTGATCACCCTGGTAACCCTTAGTAGGAAGAGATACATTAAGGGACCAAGGGATTCTTGATGGTTGCATGCCTGATAATAACTGGAAACTGATATTTGCAATAACCATAGGCTAACAGGTAAAACTGAACTGAATGTTCCAACCACAAAATCAACCAAAGCCAAAGTACTGATTGGAGGTGGGTAAAAAGTAGACTGAGGGGCACAGGAGAGAAATGATATTAATTATGACACAGGCCTGGCAGAGGAAACTGTATTTTACTCCCCCAACATTCTTCCATTGTGACTTTTGTGGAGATCAAGCATGCCAGCATCCTAAAGAGTCTATAATGAACTGGATATGCATAGATGATGAGGGAGAAGGCAGAGTTGGAGTGTATTATAAACCTCTTGTGCCCCACCTCAAAGCTCTGTTCTCAGCTGCTGTTTTTGTTTGTTTTGTTTTGTTTTTGCTTTGCTTTGTTTAGTCATGTGTTATTTTCACAACTGTGGGAAGAAAAAGTGATAGCACTCCTGAATACAAAATAGAAATTTATGTGATTTCTTATGCAAGATTTTGAATATTTTTGAGTATGAACAGTAAGTTAAGTGTGTGTGTTCAAAAGTTGTTAGGAAGTGATTTTACTAAAAGAATCAAATAATCTGATAAAATCAAAACCTTATGTAATATTCCCTTATATAGCCAACAACTGGTTTTACTTCTAGAGTACAAAACTTAAGAATGTATATAACAGAATAGAAACTGACTTTGATGTATCTTAAATTGTTCTCTTCATCTATCTCTAACCTTCAAGGGCTGAACAATTATACAACTCCAGGGGCAACTTTCAGATTGTATTTGATTTGAGTTTTCTGCCTGGAATTGTGCAATGAGAAAAGCCTCCACCAGCATCTGTTTTGAAGAATCTGTAGCTATTATCTAGTTTATTTCATTATCTTTCTAGCAAAAGCTGAGCCTTTCAGGACTGTTATAGTCATAGCTTTAAATACATTACAAAACCATGATTTAAGGCCTGTTACAAGCCCATATATTAGAGAAGAAAAACCAGTGGGGAAATAATTGGCTCAAGTCCTCCAGTTGAGATCATGGTCAGAGGGTGTAATGGTTGCCAGAAACCCTGGAAAAACTTCATATCTACACATCACTCCACCCTTCACCACAAATAAATAAGGCAATACAAGGCTAACATATTTCCACCTTTTCCAAAATCAAGGCAGTAACAACCACCCTGGGCAGGCCAGATTGTTAAGTTTCATGTCCAAATGCACAATGAAATGGCTTAAGTCATAGGTGAGAGAGAGCATCCTACAACCCATTTTAACAAGTGATGTTTCTTGTGGTATTCTCTATGAACTAGAGTTATTAAATTTAAAAACATCCTGAAGTAGAACAGCTAAAATGCTTAAAAGCATATCTTTGAGGAAACTGGGTGCATCTTTATTTTTATTTGGATCAAAACTGGAGATAGAACTAGAAATAGTCTTCAATTCCGAGATATTGTAGAACTTGTTACTGCAATTTATCATGAACATTTGAGTAGACCCTATAAAAATATTGTTATTATAATTAACTTTTGGAAGAGATGTATAGAGAGGTATAGAAAATAGAATTATTAAACATTACCATTATTTAAAAATACATTCTCATTATTGGATTATTCTGCCCTGGTTTTATTTAATTATTTTATTTGTAATAATCAACACCCATGAACACATCACTCAACAGAAAAGCTAAAATCTCAACAATGAAATACAGCTGACCAATAGGTCTTCCTGCAATGCATACACTTCAATCTCTGTAGTGGGATAAACATCATCCAAAATGTTTTTTTATTCTTTTCTTGCTTTCATTTTTTTAAACAGCTTTATTGAGATGTAATTGACATACAATAAACTGCACTTGTTTCAAGCATACAATTAAGTGAAATCTGACATTTACTTATGTATATACATATAAATTCATACAAATATATGTGCAATAATCAACACAAACTATCATCCCCAAAAGTTCCTCATGCCCCACTGTAATTTTATCATCCTTACCTGCTCCTTTTTGCACTACTCCTTGATCCTCAGGCAATAACTGATCTACTTTCTGTCAGTATAGATTAGCTCATATTTTCTAGTGGTTAGTATAAATGTAAACATACAAAATATATTGGATTTTTTCCTCTGGCTTCTTTCACTGAGAATAATGCTTTGGGGACTCATCCATTTTGTTGTGTGTATCAATGTTCATTCTTTTTTGGTACTGAGTAGTATGCCAATATATGGACAGGCCACAATTTATCCATTCACTTGTGGGTGGATATTTGAATGTTTCAGATTTTTGGCTAATACAACCAAAGCTTCTACGAACATTTGTGTACAAGTCTTTGTATGGCCACAGGCTTTCATTTCTCTTGGGAATTTTCCCAGGAGCAGAATGGCTAAATTGTATGACAGGTATAATTTTTAAAGAAACCGCCAAGCTCTTTTCTGAAGCTTGTGTGTCATTTTACAGTTCTACCAGTGTTTGAATGTTCTAGCTGACACACTTCCTAGTCAGCCTTTGCTATAAGTTTTTTTTTTAACTTTTACAAATTTTAAAAGGTGTTTAACGTTGTTTCATTATGGTTTTAATTTGCTTTTCCTTAATAAGTAAATGGTGTTGAACATGTTTTATCTACCTATTTGCCAATCATATATCCTCTTTGGTGAAATGTCTATTTAAATCTTTGCTCATTTTTAAAATTAAACTGTTTATTTTCTTTTTGAGTTTTGAGAGTTCTTCATGTATTCTGCTTACAAATCTCTGGTCAGATCACGTTATTTGCAGATGTTTTCTCCAATGCTCTGATTGCCATTTCATTTTCTTGACAGTGTTTTCAAAGAGCATAAGTTCTTAATATTTATGAAGTTCAATTAGTCAATTTTTCATTAATGGATAATGCTTTTGGTGTATGTTTTAAAAAAATCTTTGAATAAAGTCACAAAGATTTTTATCTTTTCTAGAAGTTTTATAGGTTAAGTTTAACATTTAGGTGTATGATCCATTTGATTTATTTTTATGTGGTGTATAGATCAAAGTTCACTTTTGAAGTGAATATCCAATTGTTCCAGCAATATTCTTTGAAAATCTATTCTTTTCTGCTGAACTATATTTGCACCTTTGTCAGAAACCAATTTATAATATGAATTGGGACCATCTCTGGGACTCTCTATTCTGTTCTATTGATTTACTTGTCTATCTTGATGACAACACTACACTTCCTTGATTACTCTTGATTAAGACTTGAAATCAGGTATTAGTCTTTCGAAAATATTTTTTCTTTTAAAAGTTGTTTTGATTCTTCTAGGTTCTTTGAATTTCTGTATGAAGTTTATAATCAGTTTGCCATTTTCTACAAAGAGAACCCTGCTGATAGTTTGATTTAAAATATTTTAATTTACAGAACTCTTTTCAGGAAAATTTAAAACCTATCAGTATTGAATTTTCCATCTATAAACACAGTATTCCATCTATTTAATTATTTAATTTCTCAGTAATATTTTGTAGTTTTCAGTATATATATCTTTCACACTTTTTTCAAGTTTATTCCTATGTATTGCATATTTTTGATGCTATTTTAAATGCTTTTAAAATTCAAGTTTGTTTTTTGTTGTTGTTATTGGTATTCCTGATCTTAGGGAGAAAATGTTTAATATTTATTCATTAAGTATAATTTTAATTATAGGGTTCTCATAAATATTCTTTATCAAGCAGAAATTCACTTTTATTTCAGTTTGCTATGCATTTTTATCAGGAATTAATGTTGGATTTTGTGAAATGCTTTTTCTTCATCTATTGAGATGATTACATATATTTTCTTTTTGAGTCTGTTAATAATAATGAATTATTTTTATTGATTTTCAAATATTCAGTTAACCTTGTATTCCTGCAGCCAACCCCACTTGATAGATTACTCTCTCACTGTCTCCCTCTCTCTCCTCTCTCTCTCTGTCTGTCTCTTCTCACTCTGTGTGCATGTGTGTGTCTCTCCGTGATTTATTTGCAAAAATCAAGACTATAATTTTCTTGTAATGTCTCTGGTTTTGCCAATATTATTTGTTCTCTAAACATTTGGTAAAATACAACACTGGGTCTAACTGGGCCTGGAATTTCCTGTGGGAAGACTATTAACTACATATGCAATTTCTGCAGTAGATGAAGGGCTTCTCAGGTTGTTTCATCTTAAATGTGCTCTGGTCGTTTGTATCTTTCAAGAAATTTGTCCATTTCATTTATATTTTCAAGTTTATTTGCATAAAATTGATCATAATATTCCCTTAATCTTTTAATATCTGCAGAATCTAAGTGATGGCACTTCTCTCATTCCTGATATTGTTAACTTCAATTGTTTTCTCCTGATCAATCTGGCTAGAAGTTTCTCATTTTTTTCCATCTTCTCAGTTAACACACTTTTTGTTTTTCTGCTGCTATTTGAGTGATTTTTTTCTGTAATATATATTTTATTATCACTTCTAAGAACTTGAGATCTAATTTGTTCCTTTTTTTTCTATTTGCTTAAGGCGGAAACAGAGTTAATGGTTTGGACACCTCTCTGTCTTCTTTTCAATACAGGCATTTTGTAATATAAAACTTCCCTTAAATATTTTCTTAATGTTAACCAACATATTTTGCTATACTGTGTCTCCATTTTTGTTCAACTCAAAATACGTTCTATTTTCCCTTTTTCTTTCTTTGTTGACACAAGTTATTCAGCATTATGTTCTTTAGTTTCTAATTATTTAGAGGATATTTTGCTGTCTTTCTGTTTTTGATTTCTGATATGATTTCATTGTGGTTAGAAAACACCTTGTATGACCTAAATCATATTAAATAAATTAATACTTGTTTTATAACCCAGAATATATTTTTATGTATTGTATTCACTGTGTACTTTTCTGTCATTGGGTATTTTATAAATATTAAGGTAATTTTATTCGTAGTATTGCTCTAATCTACATTCTTGTTCATTTTCTATCAACTTGCTCAATAATCTCCTGAAAGAAATGTATTGAAATCTTTGATAATATTTGTGAATTTCCCTATCTCTTCCTGCATTTCTACAAGCTTTTGCTCTAAATATTCTGAAGGTCTGTTATTAGTTACATTAAAACACAGAATTTTTATGTCTTCTTGATTAGCTGACTCTTTGATCATTATATAATAAACATCTTTAATCTTTGCTTTCAGAAATACTTTGATATTAAATAGCCCCTTCATCTTTCTTTGATTAGGATTACAGTGACATATATTTTTCCATTTTAAAATGTGAATTCATTTATGTTTTTATATTTAAAGTGTATTTCTTGTGACCACTGTGTAGTGGGGTCTCAGTACATTATCTAATCTGACAATTTCTTTTAATTGGAAGATTTATGCTACTTACTTATGTTTTGTTTAATTTAAATACCATTGTTATTATTTAAACTTCTTATGTTTAGAATGTTGTAGATTTATCATCAGCACAAGTAAGCATCATGTTGATCTTCTGTAGTCACAACTTCTTCTTTTTGCACCTACCCCTTCCTTAACCACTGGCAACCACTAATCTATTATTTTCTGTAATTTTGTTTTTTCAAGATTGTTATATAAATCAAACTGTACATCATCCTTTGGGATTGATTTTTCTCATGCATAATAATTCTTTGGAGATTCATCCAGGTTATTGTGTGTATCAAAAGTCTAGTTTTTAAATAATGAATGGTATTCTATGTTACAGATATACAGCAGTTTGTTTAACCATTCACTCATTGAAAGGCATCCATGTTGTTTCAAGTAATAAATGAAGAATAGATTCCACTGACCATGCATTAGTGATCCAGATTCTTGCATCTTTTCTCACATTTGATGTTGCCACTATTTTTTTTATTTTAGCTATTCTAATAGATGTGTATGCTATATCATTGTGGTTTTAATTCACTTCCCCCATGACGAATGATGTTCATGTTCTTGTTTGTCATCCATATAACTTCTTGGTTAAGTGTTTCTTTCAATCTTCTCATGGGCTTATTTGCCACCTATTTTACCTCTTTGATGAGATGTCTGTTTATGCCTTTGCAAATTTTCTAATTGGATTGTTCATTTTTTTGCAGTTGAGTTTCGAGAGATCTTTATATATTACAGATACTAGTCTTTTGTAATATATGTAGTTTGTAAATATTTTCTCCCAGTGTGATTCTCATATTTTTATTTTCTTCAAAGTCTCCTTTGCAGAGCAAAAGTCTGTAAATTTTGATGTTCAATTTGTCATTTTTTTCACTTTTACATGATTTTGGTATCAAATCTAAGAATTCCTTGCCTAACATTGAATCCTAAAAATTATCTGTGTTTTTTCCTAAAGTTTTATAGTTTTATATTTTATATTTTTTTCTGTGATCCTTTTTGAAGTAAATTTTGTGAAACGTGAGACTTACATTAAATGTAATGTTTTGCCCATGGATGTCTAATTGCCCTAACACTATTTTTTGAAAAGGCTATATATATCCTTGATTGAATTACATTTGCACCTTTGTCAAAAATCAGTTGAACATATTTGCATGGTTCTAATGGGTTCTCTATTTTGTTCCATTTATCTATGGATGTACTCCTTTGCCTTTATATAATATGACATAAAACTGAGTAGACTGATTTCTTATTTTTGCTCCCTTTAAAAATGGTTTTAGCTATTCTAAGTACTTTGCCTTTTCATATAAATTTTAGAATAATATTGTCTATATCTACAAAAAGTCTTGCTGGGATTTGATTAAAATTATGCTAAAGCTGTATATTAATTTGAGGAAAATTAACATCTTTATTATGTTGAATCTTTTAATCCACTAATGTAATATGTCTCTCCATTTATTTAAATCTCCTTTGATTTCTTTCATCAGTGTTTATAATTTTTATTATACAAATCTTATACATGTTTTGCTAGATGTACACCTGAATATTTCACTTTTGATTGATTGTGAATCATACTCCATTGTTAATTTTGGTGGACATATGGTTATTGCCAGTATATAAAATTATACTATAATTGTATTGATATAGTAATACAATTGTTATGTACAGAAATCCAAAATATATCATTCATCTTAGTACACTTTCCATGGGCACTTGAAAAGAAGGTGTGTCAATAGCAAAGACTTGGAACCAACCCAAATGCCCATCAATTATAGACTGGATAAAGAAAATGTGGCACATATTCACCATGGAATACTACGCAGCCATAAAAAAGAATGAGATCATGTCCTTTTCAGGGACATGGATGAAGCTGGAAGCCATCATTCTCAGCAAACTAACACAGGAACAGAAACCCAAGCACCACATGTTCTCACTCATAAATGGGAGATGAACAATGAGAACGCATGGACACAGGGAGGAGAACAACACACACTAGGGCCTGTCAGGGGGTGGGGGGCAAGGGGAGGGAGAGTATTAGGACAAATACCTAATGCATGTGGGGCTTAAAACCTAGATGATGGGTTGATAGATGCAGCAAACCACCATGGCACATGTATACCTATGTAACAAACCTGCACATTTGTACATGTATCCCGGAACTTAAAGTAAAATTTAAAAAATATATAAATATATATAAAATAAGTAAAAAAAAATAAAAATGCACTGAGGTGTTAGCAATACAATTAAATAGAGAAACATAAATACAGTTTTTCAGGATTTCAAAATGACTGCCTTCTTGCCCCTCAGAAAAGAAAGAAGACTCTATAATTCACAAAATGCCAGCATCTGTTGACAAGCCACATATATTTACTTTTATTTTTGTTATTATTGTCTTATTTATTTATCCTTATGCTCCTCCATTAAAACTGAGAGTTAACTGTTTATTACTTACATGAAAAAAGAAAGAAAAGAAGGTGTATACTACTGTTATTTTAGTGGAATGTTCTATAATAGTCAATTAAATACTACTGGTTCATGGTGTTAATTTCTTCTAGACTTTTGCTAATTTTCTATCTAGTTATTCTAGAGAAAGGGATATTAAAATGTCCAACGATAATTATGGACTTAGCGATTTCTCCATTCATTTCTATCAATCAGTTTTTGCTTTACGTATTTTGCAACTCTGTTGGTGCATTCACATTGACAATTGCTATTTTATACTTCTTGGTAGTTGATAATTTATCATGATATAATGTTCCTCTCTGTCTCTAGCAATTTTTTATGCTCTAAACTCTACTTTACCTGCTATCAATATAACTAACCCTGTTTCATTTGATTAACATTTGCAAGATAAACCTTTTTGTATCTTTCTACTTTCAGCTCACCTATATTTTAAGTGAGTCCTTTCTAGGCAGTATACAGTTGAGTCATGTTTTTCATTACATCCATCTAACCCATCTTTTTATTGGTATATTTAGATTGTTTACATATAATTATTGATATATTCTGGTATTACTTTCCTTCTGCTTGAAGAACTTTCTTTACATTTCTTCTCATTCACATCTGATTCTGATTAATTCTCTTTGTTTTTTAAATTTCTAAAACAGGGTTTGATTTTTATTTTTGAAAGATGTTTTCACTTGGTAAATAATTTTGTGCTTCAGTTATACCTATGTAACAAACCTGCACATTCTGCACATGTATCCCAGAACTTAAAGTAAAATAAAAAAAAAGATAAAGAAAGAATTTTGTGCTTATAGTTCTTCTTTCAGTACTTTAAGGTGTTGCTTCACTGTTTTCATTCTAGCTTGCAATAGTTCCAACACATGTCTGCTGTCAGTCTCATGAATGTTTTTCTGTGTTTAGCATATCTTTTTCACTGAATGCTTTAAAAATTTTGCATTGTTTCTGATTTTGAGCAAGTTGAATATATTGGTTCTTGATAGAATTTGCATCATATTTAGTGTTTGTGGGGGTGGGAAAGGGGTACACTAGGGATAGATAAGCTTTTTGGATCTGAGGGTGATATGGGTTTGCTGTGTCCTCACCCAAATCTCATTTTGAATTGTAGCTCCCATAATTTCCATGTATTATGGGAGGGACCCGGTGAAAGATATCTGAATCATGGGGAGGTTTTCCTCCATACTGTTCTCATGGTAGTGAATATGTCTCACGAGATCCGATGGTTTTATAAAGGGTTTCCCCTTTCACTTGGCTCTCATTCTCTTCTTGTCTGTCGCCATGTAAGATGTGCCTTGTACCTTCCGCCATGATTGTGAGGCCTCCGTAGCCACGTGGAACTGTGAATCCATTAAACCTCTTTTACTTCATAAATTACCCAGTCTCAGGTTTGTCTTTATCAGCAACATGAAAATGAGCTACTACAGTTGGTTTATAATTTTCACCAAATTTGGAATATTTTTGACCATTATTTTTTCAAATACTACCATTCCCCCTTTTGGGATTCCTATATATTTGGCTGCATTAATTTTTCCCACAGATCACAGATGCTATGTTCATTTTTTCAGTCTTTTTTTCTTTATATGTTTCACTTTGGAAATACCTTTTGCTAGGCATTCGAATTCAGTAATGTTTTCTTTTTTTTATTATTATACTTTAAGTTCTAGGGTACATGTGCACAATGTGCAGGTTTGTTACATATGTATACATGTGCCATGTTGGTGTGCCACACCCATTAACTCATCAGTTACATTAAGTATATCTCCTAATGCTATCCCTCCCCACTCCCCCCACCCCATGACAGGCCCCAGTGTGTGATGTTCCCCTTCCTGTGTCCATGTGTTCTCATTTTTCAATTCCCACCTATGAGTGAGAACATGCGGTGTTTGGTTTTCTGTCCTTGTGATAGTTTGCTGAGAATGATGGTTTCCAGCTTGATCCTTGTCCCTACAAAATACATGAACTCATCCTTTTTTATGGCTGTATAGTATTCCATGGTGTATATGTGCCACATTTTCTTAATCCAGTCTATCATTGATGGGCATTTGGGTTGGTTCCAAGTCTTTGATATTGTGAATAGTACTGCAGTAAACATACATGTACATGTGTCTTTATAGCAGTATGATTTATAATCCTTTGGGTATATACCCAGTAATGGGATTGCTGGGTCAAATGGTATTTCTAGTTCTAGATCCTTGAGGAATCGCCACACTGTCTTCCACAATGGTTGAACTAGTTTACGTTCCCACCAACAGGGTAAAAGTGTTCCTGTTTCTCCACATCCTCTCCAACACCTGTTGTTTCCTGACTTTTTAATGATCACCATTCTAACTGGTGTGAGATGGTATCTCATTGTGGTTTTGACTTGCATTTCTCTGATGGCCAGTGATGATGAGCATTTTTTCATGTGTCTCTTGGCTGCATAAATGTCTTCTTTTGTGAAGTGTCTGTTCATATCCTTCACCCAATTTTTGATGGGGTTGTTTGATTTTTTCTTGTAAATTTGTTTAAGTTCTTTGTAGATTCTGGATATTAGCCCTTTGTCACATGGGTAGATAGCAAAAGTTTTCTCCCATTCTGTAGGTTGCCTGTTCACTCTGATGGTAGTTTCTTTTGCTGTGCAGAAGCTCTTTAGTTTAATTAGATCCCATTTGTCAATTTTGGCTTTTGTTGCCATTGCTTTTGGTATTTTAGCTATGAAGTCCTTGTCCATGCCTATGTCCTGAATGGTATTGCAAACGTTTTCTTGTGGGATTTTTATGGTTTCAGGTCTAACGTTTAAATCTTTTATCCATCTTGCATTAATTTTTGTATAAGGTGTAAGGAAGGGATCCAGTTTCAGCTTTCTACATGTGGCTAGCCAGTTTTCCCAGCACCATTTATTAAATAGGGAATCCTTTCCCCATTTCTTGTTTTTGTCAGGGTTGTCAAAGATCACATGGTTATAGATGCGTGGTATTATTTCTGAGGGCTCTGTTCTGTTTCATTGGTCTATATCTCTGTTTTGGTACCAGTACCATGCTGTTTTGGTGACTGTAGCCTTGTAGTATAGTTTGAAGTCAGGTAGTGTGATGTCTCTAGCTTTGTTCCTTTGGCTTAGGATTGTCTTGGCAATGTGGGCTCTTTTTTGGTTCTGTATGAACTTTAAAGTAGTTTTTTCCAATTCTGTGAAGAAAGTGATTGATAGCTTGATGGGGATGGTATTGAATCTATAAATTACCTTGGATAGTATGGCCATTTTCACGATATTGATTCTTCCTATCCATGAGCATGGAATGTTCTTCCATTTATTTGTGTCCTCTTTTATTTCGTTGAGCAGTGGTTTGTAGTTGTCCTTGAAGAGGTCCTTCACATCCCTTGTAAGTTGGATTCCTAGGTATTTTATTCTCTTTGAGGCAATTGTGAATGAGAGTTCACTCATGATTTGGCCCTCTGTTTGTCTGTTATTGGTGTATAGGAATGCTTGTGATTTTCGCACATGATTTTGTATCATGAGACGTTGCTGAATTTGCTTATCACTTAAAGAGATTTTGGGCTGAGACGATTTGGTTTTCGTTTCATGTCATCTGCAAACAGGGACAATTTGACTTCCTCTTTTCCTAATTGAATACCCTTTATTTCTTTCTCCTGCCTGATTGCCCTGGCCAGAACTTCCAACACTTTGTTGAATAGGAGTGGTGAGAGAGGGCATCCCTGTCTTGTGCCAGTTTTCAAAGGGAATGCTTCCAGTTTTTGTCCATTCAGTATGATACTGGCTGTGGGTTTGTCATAAACAGCTCTTATTATTTTGAGGTACGTCCCATCAATACCTAATTTATTGAGAGTTTTTAGCTTGAAGGGCTGTTGAATTTTGTTGAAGGCCTTTTCTGCATCTATTGAGATAATCATGTGGTTTTTGTCTTTGGTTCTGTTTATATGATAGATTACGTTTATTGATTTGCATATGTTGAACCAGCCTTGCATCCCAGGGATGAAGCCCACTTGATCATGGTGGATAAGCTTTCTGATGTGCTGCTGGATTCGGTTTGCCAGTATTTTATTGAGGATTTTTGCATCGATGTTCATCAGGGATATTGGTTTAAAATTCTCTTTTTTTGTTCTGTCTCTGCCAGGCTTTGGTATCAGGAAGATGTTGGCCTCATAAAATAAGTTAGGGAGGATTCCCTCTTTTTCTATTGTTTGGAATAGTTTCAGAAGGAATGGTACCAGCTCCTCTTTGTACCTCTGGTAGAATTTGGCTGTGAATCCATCTGGTCCGGGACTTTTTTTGGTTGGTAGGCTCTTAATTATTGCCTCAATTTCAGAGCCTGCTATTGGTCTATTCAGGGTTTCAACTTCTTCCTGCTTTAGACTTGGGAGGGTGTATGTGTCCAGAAATTTATTCATTTCCTCTAGATTTTCTAGTTTACTTGCATAGAGGTGTTTATAGTATTCTCTGATGGTAGTTTGTATTTCTGTGGGATTGGTGGTGATAACTCCTTTATGATATTTTATTGCATCTATTTGATTCTTCTCTCTTCTTTATTAGTCTTGCTAGTGGTCTATCAATTTTGTTGATCTTCTCCAAAAACCAGCTCCTGGATTCACTGATTTTTTTGAAAGGTTTTTTGTGTCTCTATCTCCTTCGGTTCTGCTCTGATCTTATTTATTTCTTGCCTTCTGCTAACTTTTGAATGTGTTTGCTCTTGTTTCTCTAGTTCTTTTAATTGTGATGTTAGGGTGTCAATTTTAGATCTTTCCTGCTTCTCTTGTGGGCATTTAGTGCTACACATTTCCCTCTACACACTGCTTTAAATGCGTCCCAGAGATTCTGGTACATTGTGTCTTTGTTCTCATTGGTTTCAAAGAACATCTTTATTTTTGTTTTCATTTCATTATGTACCCAGTAGTCTTTCAGGAGCAGGTTGTTCAGGAGCAGGTTGTTCAGTTTCCATGTAGTCGAGTGGTTTTGAGTGAGTTTCTTAATCCTGAGTTCTAGTTTGATTGCACTATGGTCTGAGAGACAGTTTGTTATAATTTCTGTTCTTTTACATTTGCTGAGGAGTGCTTTACTTCCAACTATGTGGTCAATTTTGGAATAAGTGCGATGTGATGCTGAGAAGAATGTATATTCTGTTGATTTGGGGAGGAGAGTTCTGTAGATGTCTATTAGGTCTGCTTGGTGCAGAGCTGAGTTCAATTCCTGGATATCCTTGTTAACTTTCTGTCTCATTGATCTGTGTAGTGTTGACAGTGGGCTGTTAAAGTCTCCCATTATAATTGTGTGGGAGTCTAAGTCTCTTTGTAGGTCTCTAAGGACTTGCTTTATGATTCTGGGTGCTCCTGTATTGGGTACATGTATATTTATGATAGTTAGCTCTTCTTGTTGAATTGATCCCTTTACCATTATGTAATGGCCTTCTTTGTCTCTTTTGATCTTTGTTGGTTTAAAGTCTGTTTTATCAGAGACTAGCTTCCACCCCTGCTTTTTTTTGTTTTCCATTTGCTTGGTAGATATTTCTCCACCCCTTTATTTTGAGCCTATGTGTGTGTCTGCACATGAGATGGGTCTCCTAAATACAGCACACTGATGGGTCTTGACTCTTTATGCAATTTTCCAGTCTGTGTCTTTTAATTCGAGCATTTAGCCTATTTACATTTAAGGTTAATATTGTTATGTGTGAATTTGATCCTGTCATTATGATGTTAGCTGTTTATTTTGCTCGTTAGTTGATGCAGTTTCTTCCTAGCATCGATGGTCTTTACAATTTGGCATGTTTTTGCAGTGGCTGGTACCGGTTGTTCCTTTCCATGTTAGTGCTTCCTTCAGGAGCTCTTGTAAGGCAGGCCTGGTGGTGACAAAATCTGTCAGCATTTGCTTGTCTGTAAAGAATTTTATTTCTCCTTCACTTATGAAGCTTAGCTTGGCTGGATATGAAATTCTGGGTTGAAAATTCTTTTCTTTAAGAATGTTGAATATTGGCCCCCACTCTCTTCTGGCTTGTAGAGTTTCTGCTGACAGATCCGCTGTTAGTCTGATGAGCTTCCCTTTGTGGGTCACCTGACCTTTCTCTCTGGCTGCCCTTAACATTTTTTCCTTCATTTCAACTTTGGTGAATCTGACAATTATGTGTCTTGTAGTTGCTCTTCTCGAGGAGTATCTTTGTGGTGTTCTCTGTATATCCTGAATCTGAATGTTGGCCTGCCTTGCTAGGTTGGGGAAGTTCTCCTGGATAATATCCTAAAGAGTGTTTTCCAATTTGGTTCCATTCTCCCCGTCACTTTCAGGTACACCAATCGGATGTATTTTTGGTCTTTTCACATAGTCTCATATTTCTTGGAGGTTTTGTTCGTTTCTTTTTACTCTTTTTTCTCTAAACTTCTCTTCTCGCTTCATTTCATTCATTTAATCGTCAATCACTGATACCCTTTGTTCCAGTTGATCGATTTGGCTACTGAAGCTTGTGCATGCGTCACGTAGTTCTCGTGCCATGGTTTTCAGCTCCATCAGGTCATTTAAAGACTTTTCTCCATTGGTTATTCTAGTTAGCCATTCTTCTAATCTTTTTTTCAAGGTTTTTAGCTTCTTTGCAATGGGTTTGAACTTCCTTCTTTAGCTCAGAGAAGTTTGATTGTCTGAAGCCTTATTCTTGCAACTCGTCAAAGTCATTCTCCATCCAGCTTTGTTCCGTTGTAGGCGAGGAGCTGCGTTCCTTTGGAGGGGAAGAGGTGCTCTGATTTTTGAATTTTCAGCTTTTCTGCTCTGGTTTCTCCCCATCTTTGTGGTTTTATCTACCTTTGGTCTTTGATGATGGTGACGTTCAGATGGGTTTTGGTGCGGATATCCTTTCTGTTTGTTAGTTTTCCTTCTAACAGTCAGAACCCTCAGCTGCACATCTGTTGGAGTTTGCTGGAGGTCCACTCCAGACACTGTTTGCCTAGGTATCACCAGTGGAGGCTGCAGAACAGTGAATATTTCTGAACAGTAAATGTTTCTGCCTGATCGTTCCTCTGGAAGCTTCGTCTCAGAGGGGCACCCGGCCGTGTGTGGTGTCAGTTGGCCCCTACTGGGAGGTGTCTCCCAGTTAGGCTACTCGGGGGTCAGGGACCCACTTAAGGAGGCAGTCTGTCCATTGTCAGATCTCAAACTCTGTGCTGGGAGAACCACTAGTCTCTTCAAGCTGTCAGACAGGGACATTTAAGTCTGCAGAAGTTTCTTCTGCCTTTTGTTCAGCTATGCCCTGTCCCCAGAGGTGGAGTCTACAGAGGCAGGCAGGCCTCCTTTAGCTGCGGTGGGCTCCACCCAATTCAAGCTTCCCAGCCGCTTTGTTTACCTACTCAAGCCTCAGCAATGGCGGGCACCCCTCCCCCAGCCTTGCTGCCACCTTGCAGTTCGATCTCAGACTGCTGTGCTAGCAATGAGCAAGGCTCTGTGGGCGTGGCACCCTCTGAGCCAGGCGTGGGATATAATCTCCTGGTGTGCAGTTTGCTAAGACCTTTGGAAAAGCGCAGTATTAGGGTGGGAGTGACCTGATTTTCCAGGTGCCATCTGTCACAGCTTCCCTTGGCTAGGAAAGGGAATTCCCTCACCCCTTGCGCTCCCCTGGGTGAGGCGATGCCTTGCCCTGCTTTGGCTCTTGCTTGGTGGGCTGCACCCACTGTCATTTACCCACTCTCTGACAAGCCCCAGTGAGATGTACCTGGTACCTCAGTCGGAAATGCAGAAATCAGCCGTCTTCTGCGTCGCTCATGCTGGGGGCTCTAGACTGGAGCCATTCCTATTCGGCCTTCTTGGACTCAGTAATGTTTTCATCTGCAATTTTTTCGCACACGTTAATCTCATTCAACATACTTTTCATCTCAGACATTGCAATTTTTATTTCCTGAAGTTTAATGAGTGACTTTTTTCACATCTTTCCTTATCTCTTCTCATCTTAATATGTTTAATCTTTCCTTTATCTTCCTGAGCATATGGAATACAGTCATAATAATTGTTTTCACATCCTTGTCTACTAATTCTGCCATCTGTGTTGTTTCTGGGTTTGTTTCAATTGATTGATTTTTGTTTTAATTCTTTTTTACGTGTCTGGTAGTTTTTAATTGGATGTCAGACATTTTGGATATTACGTTATTGGGCGAGTATAGCTTTGTATTCCTGCAAATACTATCAAGTTTTATTCTTGGACATGTTTAAGTTATTTCTAAGCAGTTTGATCTTTTGGGTCTTGTTTTTGAGGGCTGCTAAGTGAAACCAGAGCTGCATTTTCCTAAAGCTAACGTTCCTTCACTGAGGCAAGAGCCTTCTATATACTGTGAACAATGCCCCCTGAATTATGAGGTTTTCCACGGTAGCAGTGCTTGGCACTGTTCTCTCTAATCCTTTCAGTTTGTGTTTTTCTGGGTTCACATAGTTTCCTCAGAAGTGTTTGATAATCAGTTCTCAGCTGAATATTCAAAAAAGATCTCTTTTTAGATTTCTGAAATTTTTCTCTGGTATCTCCCTTCTTGTCCACACTCTGCTCCATGAAGTCAAGCCATCTTGACCTCACTAGAGTCCCAGCTCCCTTACCTCAATTCAGAGAGATAACTTAGTGCTATCTGAGTTTCTCCTTCCTACACCATGGCTTGGAAGCATCTCGTAGAACTCATGGGATGATTGTAGAGTTCATATTCGTTTCTTGTCTCTGATACTTGACATTTTAATTATCTTTGAAGTGCTATAATGTTTTGTGCACATTTGTTTTGTAGTTGTTGCTGTTATATTTGGAGATGATGCAAATTCAGTGTCTGTTTTTTCTTCTTGACCAAAACCTTCTTGCTTTCCTTTAATATGTTTTTTCTTTTTTTAAAACTTCCTTACATATGCCTAATGAGTATATAGTGTCATGTTAGTAGATTTTATTTTTAGCTTAAAAAATTGTTTTTACAATTAATCAGAGATGTAACGTATAAATTCAAAATTCATTTACTTAAAAATTATATATTATGGGCCAAAGTGGTGGTTCACACCTGTAATCCCAGCACTTTGGGAGGTGGAACACCTGAGGTCAGAAGCTCAAGACCAGCCTGGCTAGCACGGTGAAACCCTGTCTCTACTAAAAATACAAAAATTAGCTGGGCATGGTGGCAGGCACTTGTAATCCCAGCTACTTGGGAGGCTGAGGCAGGAGAATCACTTGAACCTGGGAGATGGAGGTTGCAGTGAGCTGAGATTGCACCACTACACTCCGCCTGGGTGACAGAGCAAGATTCTGTCTCAAGAAATAAAAAATAAAAAATAAAAAATATGTATGATGAGTGTGTCAGGAATATAGTTTTTAGAATTTAAAAATTATCTATCTTAACTCCCTTATTTTGTTGTTTATATAACTTGTCAAGGTTCGTATAAGTTTAAAAAATAGCCTCTGCTAATAGGTTGCCTGGGTGTAATCTCAAACTCTATCATTCATTTTCTATATTTGCTTGGACAATTGACTTAATATTTCTAAGCCCCAGCATCCTCATCTATAAAATAGAAGCATATTTATTAGAAGTACTGAGACTAAGTGGAATGCACTAGCACAAGGCCAACTCACATTAAACAAACATTACTTATTAATAACGAGTTAACTATTAGAAACCACACTATCATTTGAAGCCACTTCTCTGATTCAGCCTCAAAGGAAGAAACTGACTCCAAATCCCCTTATGCAAATGAAGCACTAATCATAATCTTCTATATTAGGTTAGGTGTATAAGATTTCATTATTGTTTTCTATTATTTACTGCCCCTTCTTATGAGAGAATTATACCTCCCTGAAACATGGAAGTCAGACTTGGCCATATGACTTGCTTTGGTCAATGAAATGCGAATGAACCTGACATATATCGCTTTCTAGCAGAAGCCTGAAGAGTAACTACATAGGTTTTTTATTCTCCCATGAGACCAGCATGACCTGGTAGGTGCCAGGATTCAAAATGGAGAATTTGTGGAACAGAGCTTCCATTAACCCATGATGGATGGGAATTGCAGTTAAATAAATAAATAAATAAACTATTGTTGTAAATGATGAAGATTTTGAAGTCTTGTTACCACAGAAATAACCTTAGTTACTATAGAATAATCTAGGAAAAGCTGATTAATACATTAAACTACGTATCTTTTCTGGGCATTGTTGTATTAGTCAGGATTCTCCAGACAAACAGAACCAATAGGATATACTGTATATAAGTTTATAAAAAGATTTATTGTGAGGAATAGGCTTACACAATTATGAAGGCTGAGAAATTCAGACCCAGAAGAGCCAATGGCAGTTCTACTCCAAGTCAAGAGACCTGAGACATGGGAGAAGTCAGAAGACCTGAGATATGGGAGACACGTTATAGTCTGAGTCTGAGACTGAAGACAGGAGAATATAAATATACCAGCTCAAAGACAGGCAGAGAGAATTTTTTCTTACTCAGCATTTTATTATATTCAGGCCCTCAATGGATTGAATGAGACCCACCCACACCAAGGAAGGCAATTTGCTTTACTCAGTCTACTGATTCAAATGTTTATCTCATCCAGAAACATCCTCACAGACACACTGAGAATAATGTTTAACCAAATATCTGGGCACTCTCTGGCCCAGTCAAGTTGACACATAAAATTAATCATCACAATTGCCTTGCTATTTCTTTCCAAGGCAAAAATTTCTACAAAACTTACCAAATATATTGCTAAATGCTGTGCATTTTATTTGACAATTTGATTTATAAAGTGTTAATTTTCTGAATTCAAGGAAAAATATAAACTTTTTCTCATTTTTTTATCCCAGATGTTTGGTAACATGCAAACAGAATAGAATATAAATGGTCTTGAAAGAAAATTAAGCCAGAATTTCAGTATAATCAGGGAAAACTGTACTTTAAAATAGGACGAATGGAAATTGTTTTCTTGAGAGTGGTCCCTTATTAATATATTAAGAAACTCCTTTTTTGTCATCTGGCCTGAGAACAGGTTCACTCAAAGTTAACTAGATAGATTTTTAAATAAAATACTTGTTGCACAGTAGCAGCCTAAGAATACATGTTTTGAAGCTTTTGCAACACTAATTATTATTTAATTCGAAAGCATACAGAACATATTATTGATCAAAGTGTTTTAAAGTAAAAATACTATACAATTAATTTAAAATGATCATCAAAAATAAATTCTTTATAGCTGTCCAGTGAAAATAAGCCTTTATAAATTAATATTTACTAGGTTTTCTGCTTTGATATATTTTATTTTATATTTTGAAAATACATCTGAGGAAAGTTTGAAAAGGAATGGAAATGGGAAGAAGTAATGGGGATTTCAAATGCCATGGTAGAAATTTATTTCTTAAGTTGTGTGTTGGATACATTGGTATTAAATTGCCTTTATACATTTTTTTGTATCTCTTCAATGTTTAACCAAATTTTTAAGAAATCCACTAAGTTGAAAAATAGAAAATACTCGTTCAAATTTGATGCAAAAATTGTGAGTGACAAGTAGCAGAAGCTGCTTTAGTGGAGAGATGAGGGCAGAAGCCAGATTGGAGATGGTTCAGAAAAGAATGGAAAGTGATAAAATGCGGTTACAGTGTAAAAACAACTTTGTCAAGAAAAAAGATATGGCAGTAAATGAAAAAGGATGTAGATTCAAAAGGAGCGTATTTTATTTTACTTCATTTTATCTTGTAATGAAGGAAGAATTGACACAAACTTAAAAGCCAATGGGAAGGATCAGCTGAGAGAAAAAGACACTGAGAAGAAGAAAGGATATACAATAGTGAAAGGTACTTGAGAAATAGTGGTGTAACCCATCTTGTACACAGAGGAAGTTATCCTGAATTGGAAAAAAATATATACAGCTCCTTTATTGTAACAGGAAGGAGGGAGAAAAGAACAAGAAGTTTTTTTTAGAAAGTTAGAAGAGACATGTCTGTTTTCTGAATTAGAGAAATTAAAAAGAGACTTGAGAAAAATACAATCAGAAGAAATTTAGTAGACACTAATGGGACTTTACTGATTAAATGTTTTTGTGTGTGTGGTGGGGGTGGGTGGTGGTGGTGGAGAGTACGTGAATGAAAGAGGAATACAAGAGTAGCTGGACTTTGAACTTGAATAGTTGGATGAAATATAATGCTAGCTGTTGAAGAAAGCAAAAATCACCTGGTGACCATTAAACAGGCCCCAGATACAAGAACTCCTTATATGAAGAATTTAGAAGGGAGCAAAGACCGCCTGGTGACAATCAAACAGGACATCAGAAGGCAGAGCTCCCTCTCTGGAGACTTTAGAAGTAATTAAACTTCCCTAGTATCTAAAGTCGGCACCTGGTTCCAGGCCTCTTTCAACTTTTATAAGTAACCAGAATTTCTATACACCTCCGGAATGCCATGCCAAAACTCATTTTGCAATTCTTGCTGACATTATGGCACTAAAATGTCTACAAATGTAATAATTTATTATGCAAATTGTCCATCAGCTCCATTTTAAGGTTCATAAATACCATTAAGAAAAAAATCCACCTCCATGAGCTCAGTCCTCGCTCATTGAGGCTCTCCACTGCACTTTTGCCGCATTACTTTCCTTCTAATAAACTTTTCTTTTTCAATCCTGTACTGTTATCGATACATTCTTCTTACCAACCTGTGACTCAACTGCTTCTCGATGCTGGGGCTCTGACACCTCGCCTGGCACCTATCATAGAAAGATGATCTCGTGTTCATTGGAAGCCTACCTCAAGATCAGACTTGTGCTAAAAATAATCTGAGGTACAGATCAAAATAACCACATTGTGGTTACTACCTCTCCAGTGAAAACAAAAGAACCAGGAGTCGGGAGATCTGGAGTCTCTCCCGGTTGCACCACTACAGGTACATTGACCTGTGTACACTTCTGTTAACCTCATTGGCCTCGTTGTCTTTATCGGACCGAATCAATTTTTTGTCTTCATAACTTTTTTTTTTTCCCTCTGAGACGGAGTCTTGCTCTGTTGCCTAGGCTGGAGTGCAGTGGTGTGATCTTGGCTCACTGCAACCTCTGCCTCCCAGGTTCAAGCAATTCTCCTGCCTCAGCCTCCTGAGTAGCTGGGACTACAGGCGCCCCCCCACCACGCCCAGCTAATTTTTGTATTTTTAGTAGAGACGAGGTTTCCCTATATTGGCCAGGCTGGTCTTGAACTCCTGACCTTGTGATCCGCCCACCTCAGCCTCCCAAAGTGCTGGGATTACAGGTGTGAGCCACTGCACCCAGCTATCTTCATGATATTTTTATGCACTCTACTGAGAAACTATATTGGAAAACATCTTCAAAATTCCAAGTTTCTAGTCATATCTATAAGTATATGATGTTTCTTTGTTTTGAGCCAGGTTACAGTGAGATAACAGTCAAAAACATCAATTGTTTTTTGAGCAGTTCTTACATTTATATACTTTCAGTATTTATTTCCTCATTTAATAAGAGTTTATTGAATACTTAAACTATGTACATAGTACAGTTTTAAACACTTAGAATAAGTAAAAGTTTTAAAAAATCTGTGACTTCAGAAGGCTTACATTCCAGAGAGAAGAGAAAGATAATGATCAGTAAATAAAATAAACAAAGAGAGTATGTTTGAAGGTGATAAGTGCTTGAAAAGATAAAAAGATCTTGAAAGGAGAGCACTGAAAGGGAGACCAAGCAGGAGGATTAGGAGTTACTTTGTATTTAAAATATGACTCACACCTGTAATCCCAGCACTTTGGGAGGCCAAGGCGGGCAGATCATGAGGTCAGGAGATGGAGACCATCATGGCTAACACGGTGAAACCCCATCTCTACTAAAAATACAAACAATTAGCTGGCATGGTGGCAGGTGCCTGTAGTCTCAGCTACTTGGGGGGCTGAGGCAGGAGAATGGCGTGAACCCGGAAGGCTGAGATTGCAGTAAGCTGAGATCACACCATTGCACTCCAGCCTGGGCGACAGAGCAAGACTCCATAAAAAAAAAACAACAAAAAACTCTCAGTATCAACTTATAAGCAAAGGATGAAGGATTTAACCATGGGATATCTGAGGGAAAGGAAGCAGCTGGTGAAGCAGCCCTGAGGGCAGAGAGCACATGACAGAGTAAGAACACCACAGTGGACGGGAGAGACCTTGTGGAGAGAAGAACACCACAGAGACGGGAGAGACCTTGTGGCATCGGAGAGATAGAGGGGCCAGTTCATCGGCTTCTCCCTTCTCCTTCTGATTGAGATGGGGAGTCACTAGAGGAATTGAAGCAGAGGAGAGACATGATCTGACGGAGGCTTTATAAAAGATCACTCCCACTATTGTGTGGAAAGAAGTTTTCTACCTTTTGGTGGGGGTTGGAAGAGGAAGGCAAGAAGCCTGGGAAAAAGCTATTGTATTATGGTTAAGGGAAGAGATGAGGTGGTGGCACATTATGGTTCTATTCTAAAGGTAAACAGAATTTGGTGACACATTTGGATATATGGCCTGAGGGAAAGAGTGAAGCGAAGAATAACTTCAAGATGATTGGCCTGAGCAACTGGAAAGATGGAGCTGCCATCAACTGAGGTGGAAAGACTGTGGGTGGGGCAGGTTTATGAAGGGTGTAGAACAGATCAGCTCTGGAGGATTTCAGTTTGAGGTGTGGATTCGGCATTTCAGAGAGTTGGCAGCATGGATCATGGGGTCATCTCCCACCTAATGTAACACGTCATCTGAGTAGTACATGAATAAATGACACAGTACAGCATATTTGTGCAGAACAAATAATATATACAAGTTTTCTAATTTTCAAATTCTTGATAGCCTATCAAACTCCTTTTTATTTGTTTGAATGCTTTCTGATGGAATGAAAATAGCATAGATTATCCAAAAAGCTGACTTAGATGGAATGGAAATAGCTTAGAATATCCAAAAACTGATTCAGTCATTTCTTTCAAAATGTTTAAACTGCTTGACTCTTGTTAGAAGAAACTTTCCATGTTTTTTAAAAAATCTAATTCAGATTTTAATATTGCTCTGAGATCTCTCTCACAATTTTATATGCCAAATGTAATTGTTTTTAATACAGCAAATTTCTAAAGTAATCTATTATTTTGCAGTCAAGAATATAAGTGTGTAATAATATAACCATAACCCAGCTAAAGACTAAGTGTATCCCAGGTTTATCTTATTCTGCAAGTAGGTTTAGGTTATTGCTGATGAGGAGATTAATTCCACGTACTCAAGTCAACAATGATTGCCAGATAGGTTTATGGGATGGAAATGCTTACAGATCATTCAGGGACCTTAATTGTAAGGTGATATGAAATATCTTTGCAATATTTTCTCTTAGTCACTTTTATCTGCTAGGCTTATAGACCTGTAAATGAAAGTGGCAGATTTCCCCAAAGAATTCAATTTTAGTTATGAGTTTACTTTATGGAACCTCTATTCTACCTATATAAGTACTTCATGTGGTAACACAGGCAAATATAAAGCAACATCCTATTTTATTTTATTAGTGTATTTTACAACAATTCTACAGATACATGAGCTTCAGAGATCATAAACACCAAGGTCTTGAAGACTTTACCTTCCTATAAAGTACTTTTTGAAAAGTAATACTGCCTCCCAACCTATAAATACACTGCTACCCTTGAAGGAACAAAGATTTATCTCTTCTCAGTTTACAAGTAAATCCATTGTTAACCCATCTCACCTCTTCACCAATAAAGGGCTGATTTATGACTGATGGTCAATGAGTCCACCTGAGGCAGTTTCTACTCAGGTTAAGAAAAGGAAGTATAAGAAAACCTGGTAAATTATGCACCATTTAAGGCAGATTAAAGAAAGGAAGCTGTATTATACCACACAGCACCAATCGTAAGCAAGGAACTGTTACGTGCTGTACTTCCATGATGAGAATGATGATGCAAGTCAGTAATTATTCCCTCAGCAGAATACAGTTCATGAGGCTTGGGTATTGTGGCTGTGCCACGACTGTCTCTTAAGATAATTCTGACAAATTCTGATTTATCAATAATGACTTGCCCGTTGTTGCCTGCATTTCCTTACATTTCGCTGTTTGCATGCATATGTTATCCCATGCTAAAAAGCAAACACAAAGCCCCCCAAACAAAAAGCACATTGTTATAGTCTGAATGTTTGTATCTCCCCAAAATTAATGTTGATACCTAGCCCCTAAAGTGATGGTATTAAGAGGTGAGGACTTTAGGAGGTGGTTAGGTTATAAGGGTAAACCCCTCATGAGTAGAAATTAGTGCCATTATAAAAGGGACTCCAGAGAGCTCTCTTTCCTTTTTCCACCATGTGAGTACACAGCTAGAAAGTGCAATCTATGAATTAGAAAACAACAGGCCCTCATCAGACACCAAATATGATGGCACCTTGATTTTGAACTTCCCAGCCTCCACAACAGTGAGAAACAAATTTCTGTTACTTATAAGCCACCCGGTCTATAGTGTTTTGTTAAAGTAGGCCAATAGGACTGAGACACACCTATGTTTATAAGAGAAGAGTGAAACCAATTAATTGAAATAGGGATTGTTCTAGTGGCTAATGGAAAATTTTACTGAGAATGAAAGAGTAGTGTATGGAGTTAGAGGTTTCCATGTCAAATCCTCCAACTCTTCCTTAAAATACACTTTCCTTAGGATCTATAGCATAATTGTGTTTCCTTAAAATATATTTTCTGTGGTGTAAATCTCCTCAAAGATTCTTTGTTATCCCTCTTCTTTCGTGGATGAACAGCCAAAGGACCATGAGGAGAGCTCTTTATGTGACCCTAATATATCATGGTCAAAGGATCTTACAATTTGGGACCCCAAGTGAATGACAGTGAGTGGCAGTGTCTTTTCAGGGATGTATGGTAAAAGCACACTTGAGAAATGCTGGGTCTTCTTACAGGTTTAACATTTAAAATGCTCTGAGAAGAAGTGTTGCAATATTTGTAATATATTTCACCATGGACTTCTGTTGTTGTAGTTGGCATAAAATTCATTCGCACATCGGTCATGTTAGTCTAATCCAACTACTCTCAGAAGGAGGAAACTGAACTACTCTCAGGAGGAAACTGAGATCCGGAAAGGTAGATAATATGACCATGATCTTTAAGACTGTGTCATAGCCTAAACTAGAACTGTGATCTGTGGGCTCCCAATTCAGTGCATCTGGGGATTTATACTAAGGCCTTTGTGAAAAAGTTGAGCTGTATGTAAGATCAGGGAAAAGCACCGGAAAACAGAGGAAACTGTTTTGCTCAATATTTTTTAAAATCTCATTTACTCTAATATTGTATTTCTTTTCACTGTTAAAATGATTTGAAATATATTACCTCATATACCTACCTTCATCTAGCAATAGATGCTCCTTGAATTATGATGGAGTGACTTCCCAATAAACCCATCATAAATTGAAAATATTCTAAGTGACAAATGGGTTATTAAACACCCAACCTACTGAACATCATAGCTTAGCTTAGCCCACCTTAAATGTACTCAGACAATTACTTTAGCTTACGGTTGGGTAAAATCATATGGCATCACAGTGGATTGTAGGGTAAGGGGTGTTTACTCTCATGATCCTATGGCTGACCGGGAGCTCCTGCTTGCTGCCACTGCCCAGCATCTGGAGAAAATATCTGTGGCATGTCACTAGCCTGGGAAAACAATCGGATTTCAAAAATCAGAGTACATTTTCTACTAAATGTGTATTGCTTTTGCACCATTTTAAAGTTGAAATCTTCTGAGTTGAAGCATAGTAAGTCAGAGACCATCAGTGCTTAGTGAGTTATCCAGAAACCTGAGTTTTTCTTCTTTAAACTTGGAAAAATTAAATTGTACTTTCCTGTGTTTGTCAGCCAAGGGCGTGTTTCAGGAAAAACTCTCAAATCCTGTTTCTCCCCTGTTCTCACACCACAACCATCGACACAGAAGACTTCTGTGACCAAATGTGTAGGAGTTTCTCTTCTCTCCACCAACACGCAGCATGACACCAGCTGGGTATCCTCCAATTCAATTCCAACACCATCTACCTAGAGAGAGTGTCAGATTCCACAGGCTGAGGGCTCAGTCCCCAAGACTGCCCTCTCACCATGCACACCAGTGACAAGTCTGAGCCTCTGGGACTTCTGAACAACTGGTTTCAAGTGGTGGGTCCCACGATCCCCTTTTTGGGTTCAATTAATTTGCCGGAGGGGCTCACAGAACTCAGGGGATCACTGAGTTACATTCACTGGTTTATTCTAAGGGATGTTGCAAAGGATACAGATAAAGAGATGAATAGGGTGAGGTATGGGGGAAGGGACCTGAAGCTTCCATGCCCTCCCTGGGTGCACCACCCTACTGGAACCTCCACATGTTCAGCTATCAGGAAGCTCCTGGAACCCAGTCCTCTTGGGTTTTTTGTTTGTTTGTTTGTTTTTTCGTGAGACCGAGTCTCACTCTGTCGCCCAGGCTGGAGTGCAGCGGCGTGATCTCTGCTCAGTGCAAGCTCCATCTCCGGGGTTCACGCCATTCTCCTGCCTCAGCCTCCTGAGTAGCTGGGACTACAGGCGCCTGCCAGCACGCCCGGCTAATTTTTGTATTTTTAGTAGAGACAGGGTTTCACCGTGTTAGCCAGGATGGTCTCGATCTCCTGACCTTGTGATCCGCCCACCTTGGCCTCCCAAAGTGCTGGGATTACAGGCATGAGCCACTGCGCCCAGCCCCTCTTGGGTTTTTATGGAAACTTCAGCATGTCAGCATTCCTTCCCCCAGGGTAAAGAGCAGGACCCTCTCTGGGGAGGGTCTTAAGACCCATAATCAGAAAGGCAGGGGAAGATTAAAATCCTGCCTTGGCACAGATGAAAGGATGGCAGGAAAAGGGCAGAGAGATTCTGTTTTCTCAGACTTGCTCCTGAAACCTAAAGAACCTAAGATTATAACAAAAGACTAACTAAGGGCTATGGGAGTTATGAACCAGGAACCGTGGATGAAAACCAATACATATACATATATCATAACATCACAGGCTGCCATAACAAAATATTACAGCCTGACTGACTTCAACAATAGAAATTTATTTTTTTCACAGTTCTGCAGGCTAGAAGTCTAAGATCAAAGTGCCATCAGGGCTGCTTTTTTTGGTGTCTTCTTGCACATATGGTTTCTTCTCTGTCAATGGGTGGAGAGAGAAAGAGAGACCACTCACTTTTTTTTTCTCCTAAACACACCAGTCCCATCAGATCAGGGCTCTACCCCTAGAACATCATTTCATCTTAATTACCGCGCTAAAGGTCCCATCTACAAATACAGTCACGTATGAAGTATTGTGCATAGGGCTTCAACATATACATTTTGAAGAGACATAATTCAGTCCAAAATATTTCTGATCATATTTGTTATGATCTCATTTATTGTTTCAGGAAACATTCTCATTTCATCCCCATTCTCTGTTTGCCCCTTGTTAGCCCTTTATTTCTTATACCTGAGCTTTCCACACATATTTATTATACTGGTAATCTCTGAAGTTTTGGGGAAAGGCCCAACAGCAGTCTCAAAAGATTTTCATTACCTTCAATTTTCATAGACCTTATTTTCCTGCACTGAACACCCTCCCTCCAGGATCTCAGTTTTGGAATTCTGCTTCCAGGCAGAGACCATTTCTAACAAGCACCTGCCACAACATGCCCATGGTCCTTCCACAATAATCAGATATCATCAATTGTAGATTTACAGAGTGGAATCTGGGGCAATATTCCATGTAGGAGATGAAACTTTATCTGTACCAGCCACACTAGTTGTATCAATGTGTTATCTTTCTTTAAAACAGCATCTTATCATGCAATAGCAAAGAAGTAAATGTGGTTGCATTGTCACTGACTTGACCTTTTCTTCTAACATTCTGGTGGTCAATTCAGGGCATATATTGCATGGTATGTATTCAGTGACTGTTGGTTCTGCTTAAAATTCATTGTGACAAAAGAAGGAAGATATGTAACATACAGATAAACCAAAACTGAGTTGCATGTGACTGCTTTCCTGACAGCCTGTACATAGTTCATTATTACACTGTCATTACAATGATGACTAACATCTGTATATTGCTTTCAGTCATGCACTTTTTATTGCTCCACATAATAATTTTGCAAAGTGAGACACAGACATAGGTAGTTATAGGACCTGGCTAGGATCATGCAGCTATTAAGTGGTTGAACTGAGCTTAAACCTAGTTGTTTCTAAACCTCAATTTATTAATTAATTTACTCCAGATTGACTGCATGTCAGACTCTGGTAAGACAGTGGTGAGCAAAAAAAGTCACCATCTCTGTCTTTGGGACAGATCAGGCTATAGATACATACAAACATGAATATGGCGATTACAAATAGACTGTAAAGTTGCAACCCTGAGAAATTCTGCTTGTGGGATGGGGGGTCATAATGACTAGTAATAGAGAACCTGACTTTCTTTAGAGAGGTTAGAGACATTAAAATCCTGTATGTTTTAAATAAATAGGCTTGCTCTTATTTGGGCATTTGACTAGCCATTCAATTAACCTGTTTGTTATGCTGAATAATCTATAAACTGATTAATATGCCAGTCTCATTCTTTTCAATTACCTTGGATTAAAGACAAACAAAAATGTACAAAAACGAGAGAGAGCTTCAGTTTTTACCATAAATATATATTTCAGATAAAGTTCCAAAAACCTCAGACAGAGCGTAGGTCCAAATCGGCCCTCATCCCTTAGTGGGAAGGTAAGCACACTTCATATTAATTGGGGTTCTTACCAAGGCTGTGATTGGCTGAGAGAATTTCTCATATCAACACAGGTACCACAGAAATCAAGGGAGCGATCAGAATTCAGGCTATACAGAGAGCCATGGTAGTGAAATCAGAGAAGACTATGTGATTCACTGAGGAAGGTCAGAGAATGGTATGGCAGGGAAAAAGAAAAAGGTGGTTAGAGGCAGATAGAGATAAGAGAGCCTATAATAAAGACTTAAGGTTATTGGAAATAATTTCTAATCCTCTTTAATAAGTGCCATTACAATGATAGTTAATCATATTAATAACATACATCCAATTTCCAAAAAACTATTTCTGGTTTGAAACATATTTTACTTTTTTGTTAAGAAGTATTGTTTTGTCTCAAACTAAAAACATCTGAAACATGTCTCACTAAGTCCAGCCAATAGGCTTTATAGCCAGTTTTGATGTCTGATATCAATACTACGGAATGTATGTGTGACTGTAAACACGATCCCATCAACCTTACAGAGTGACAGACACACCTGAACTTGCCCTTAGTAGCTCATCGCTGAAAGCCAGATCTAAAGATCACACCCATGTTACACATGTTTATATTCATTACACTTTAGGGTATGATATTCCTCAATTCATCACTCACTTAACATTGTAGTATTTTTGTTTCTTTTAGAGCTATTTTCTTTAAATATCAAGAGATACCCTTGTTCCTCTGAGGTTACAACACTTGAAATCTAAATATTTGTTTACCGTCTTTTTTTTTTTTTTTTTTTTTTTTGAGATGGAGTCTTGCTCTGTCACCCAGGCTGGAGTGCAGTGGCACGATCTTGGCTCACTGCAAACTCCGCCTCCTGGGTTCACGCCATTCTCCTGCCTCAGCTTCCCGAGTAGCTGGGACTGCAGGCGCCCGCCACCATGCCCGGCTAATTTTTGTGTATTCTTAGTAGAGACAGGGTTTCACCATGTTAACCAGGATGGTCTTGATCTCCTGACCTCGTGATCCACCTGCCTCGGCCTCCCAAAGTGCTGGGATTACAGGCCGCCACACCAGGCCTTGTTGACTGTCTTTACATTATTCATGTTTATAGAAATATCAATAACAAGAGTTTTCTTCTTTACAAGAAAGGTTTTTGTTTTGCTCTCATAATTTACCCAAAGGCATATCTATTATTTTCTTTCAGATACAGTTGTATGTTCATATTTTTATGATCAGCATATCTTCTCATAATTCTCTTACCTTTTCAAACCATCCATTCAATACGATATTAAGTACCTACTTTATGCTCACTATTTATTAATCATATCATCATGTTAACTTTTTCTCTCTTTAAAAAGATTTATTTTGTCGTGATATAAAAGAACTCAGAAAAACTAAAAGCCCATGCCTACAAGCAAGTAGTTAACAGAAAAGCTTTCTGTAATACATGATTCTAACATACTAAAAGAAAATTGCATTGAAAACAATGTAGTCTAACTAATAAGAAATACATTTGAAATTGAAAATTAAATGTACTTTTGCATATCCTGAGATGCTACTTCACTTGCCTCATTTGCATGCACATAAGGTTCAATAACTATTGTAATTGCTATATTCCCCCCAAAAGCAAGGAAAGAAGATTCAAAATATATGTATTATTTTCTATGAGAAAGAATGTTAATATTCACCAAATAATTACCTAATTTACATAGTGATTAGACTCATGTGCAACAAAGTTTTTTTTTATAAATATACAGAGGGAACATTAGATGTGAAATTTTACAAGTGAAATAACAAGGAAATCTAATAAGGAAAATTGTATGCAGGTGAAACATTTCTAGTACATTATTTTTAATATAACTTTATTACTAATGTCAGAATAATAAGTCAAATCCTTAAGCATTCTGTGCATCATATTTGGTAGGTGAGGGGAAAAGCAAATATAATATACTTAAAAAAATATTGAACATGATCAAACACATCTGAAAGAGATAGATTCCTCAGGGAAGAATTTCCACCTACATAATTTCAAGTGGAGTAATCTATTTTCTAATTAGCAAGGAAAGAATCCCCTGTATATGACCTTGAATTCTAAAATATTAGCTCAGAGGGAATATTTACAATCCAAAGGCTCAGATGCATAATGAAAATGCGGACATGACTTTTACTGTTGTTAAGGTTCTTTTTAAATCATTCTTAGAAATAATCAGCCTATGTTGACTGACATTTATAGCATAGAAATTGGCTGGAATACAAATGCAATGGTGTTTGAAATTAGAAAACACATTACTGAGGAGGCAGGTTAAATATTTGTGGTGTACAAAGCCATTTTTCGTGGTACACCCAATACCTTTGTTCATATTGATCAAGCTTATATACTAAATGATATAAACTTGAAATTATTTTAGTTTGTTAATGCTACTCCTTCTGTCGTTTTATATGCAGTTTTATTTGTTTCATAGAAATGTATTTTTCAGCTTTCAACATTTTAAGTATAAAAAAGAAGAAAGACTTTAGGATTTAAGCTTGGAGAATTTGTCTGTTAAAAATGTTTGTTAAGTGATCAACCAAGTGCTCGAATCAATGAAGAGCAAACTGACAGTCCTGATTATAAATAATCTATTCATTTATTTGTGTGTATATAGTGATTTAGAAACAATAATTATAAGACGAACAGTGAAACTGAGCAATGAAAATGGAGAATGAGGAATGAAGAGGGAGGCTTGATGAAAATTTCCATTTCATGACCTTTTCGCCCAGAATCTGGGACAAAATAAAAATATGGGACTTTTTGGAGAATGATGGGAGACTGCCTACACTGCTTTGGGAAGTAAAATTACAAGAGAGAGGCCACTATAATAAAAAGTATCTGGATTTGGAGTCAGCCACTTGAGTTGGAAGCCTGCCTTCTTCATTTAACCTCTCTGACTCTAGGACATTACCATTCTGAAGCTCAATTTTACATGAAATGGGAATAAAAGTAGTTTCTTTCTTATCGTGAGGATGAAAAGAGATAATTAAAAAGCATTAAGTCTGTGTAACATGGCCAAGTTAATAAGTAATGGCAAATTACTTGAAGGCCCAAGGAACATGGGGTGTTTCTCCCTTCAGCAACTGACTTCCTGATCTTTTGGATGCAAAGATTCTGCATCTGTTATGGTTTCTATCATATGATTGAGACAGAAAGTGGACATTTAACATCCCCAGGGCACAGGTCAAAGATTCATGTATTTTCAAATAGTAAATTAGTGCAAAACTGTGAACTAAAAGTCTATATGATTATAATTTACTATACATGATACAAACTGCATATTTATCTAAATAGTCATTCATGTGTTCACTGCTCATGAGATAATGCATACCCCTGGCATAAAGTTTCATTGTACCTGACAGACAGTAGCAGCTGAAAGTTATCAGAAATGCAAATTTTGTAAAAGTGGAAAAATGTGCAAAAATCCATGAACTTCATGGCCAGGCTTGGTGGCCATGTAATCCCAGCACTTTGGGAGGTGAAGGTGGGTGGATCACTTGAGGTCAGGAGTTTGACACCAGCCTGGGCAACATGGCGAAACTCCGTCTCTACTAAAAATACAAAAAATTAGCCAAGGATGGCGGCACATGCCTGTAATCCCAGCTATTTGGGAGGCTGAGGCAGGAGAATCACTTCAACCCAGGAGGTGGAGGTTGCAGGTGAGCCAAGATCGTGCCACTGCACTCCAGCCTGGGCAAAAAGTGAAACTCGGTCTTAAAAAAAAAAAAAAAAAAATCTGTGAACTTTTGAACTTCAGACTATTCTAAAGCATTGAAGAAATCCCTGTGTTGGGAAAAGTACTCCTGTACAAACTTCTCCAGGGAATGGGATTAATAGTGGGAATACGTTCACATAATTCTACAAGGATTTAGTAATCTTGATATAAAAACCAAAAAAAGTACATTGCAGGCCAAGCAAAACACTGGTAAGCTGAATCCAGTGGTACATAATATTGTGACCAAGTCTAGTTTTCCCAAAGAATGCAAGGCCTTAGGATTAGAAAACTATAAATATGGCAAGCCTTCATATTAAAAGATTAAAGGAGAAAACCCACAGATGCAGGAAAAGCATCTGATATAATTCAACACTCTTTCATCGTTAGAATTCTTCGCACACTAACATTAAAAGGGCATTTTCTTAACTGAATAACTGATGTCCACAAAATCCTCAGTGAAAAAGGGACCATTCAAAGCATAGTGTTAAAACAATGGTTTATTCTAGAAAACTGCATTTTGAAAAGCCTGTTTATTCTTTACAAAGTATTTGTCATGAAACTCGGAGCAAATGTCATAAATTGTGCTACAGAATCATAATCTTTATAATGGGATGTTGTCGGACCCCTGTCTAACTTAACGAGATGAATTCAATTAAAGGAGAAAGAAGCTAATCTATCCTTATGCAAGCAGTCAATGCAAGAAACAGAAAGGATTGTTGTTTCGCGCACTTGTGCTGATACTTGTTCTATATCTTGCACCTTAATTACTCCTGCTGTCGAAGTAGACAATATTGCCTTAGCCCTTGGTACTCTGTGGTGGGAGACCCAGCAGCACTGGCATCAATTGGGAGCTTATTAAATATGTAGAATCTCAATCACACTCCACCACAGACCTATTGAATCAGAGTCTGCATCTTAATAAGGTCTGAGGTCATGTATCTGCACCTTGTAAAGCATGAGAGGCACTGCTCTAGGCTACTGATCTTCCTGCCTTCAGAAATACCATGAGGATCATTAACCCACACGAAGAATTTCACTTGTGGAATACAGTATATGATATTTGCTAATGTTTTCTGATTTATGTTTGTTTAAGGTATGGGAATTTGTTGACAACTTTCCCCATCATGGTAAGAATAATAGGTAACAATGATTAAACCATTTAACTGAGCAGAGCACTGTCTTAGCATTTTAAATGCATTTATTCACTTCATTTTTCCAACTCCCTTGTGAGTTACATTGCTCCATGGTACAGAAGAGGAAACTATACACAGAGACTTTATGTGACTTGTACAAGATGAAAGCTACTGAAAGCCAGAGTAAGTTTCAGAGCCAGCGAGTCCTATTCCCTGGCCTGCAGTATTAACTGCTCTTTTAAGCTACCTCTCTAATAAGATAAACATATTCTTCAACTATCAGATTCTTTTCACTTTTTTCCCTACATGTATTTGTATATTTAACAAAGTTTAATAGGTGGCATATATTAAATTTTTAACTATGTACTTGTTATTCTTTAAACATTTGCATTATTTACTCATTTTGTTTTCACAACTTTATCATTTTAAAACTTTACTGTTTTGTTTTACAGATGAGGAATTTTTTTATTCCTCCTAGAGTTGAAAAATAACTGAGCCCCAGAGACATTATTACTTGCTTAGCCTCAGACAAGTTATACATTAAAGAGTAAAAACTAGTAAAATAACCTAGCAGAGATTACTCTGATAGAGGTGTGAGTAGTACTATTCCTCTGTTCCAGAATTTTCTATTTGGCATACTCTTGAGCAACCTCATGAAGCAACATTTCCTATTAGTAAGGTCAGGGATAACAACTCCTCAAAAGCAGTTTTAAGTTTAAAATTCCTGCCTGTTCAACCCCCTGTGTCCATCTTCTAAGCTGTAGAACCAGCCCTGAAAACAAAGCTACTGTAATAAAGAATGCCAAAGTTTTGGGGGTGGTACAGGACAGAGGGCGAATGTTAGCAGAAGGCATCGCCATATTCTATAATAAGGCTGTCCACTAGAAATACAGTGTAAGCCACGTAAGTATTTTTAAATTTTCTGGTAGCCACATTGAAACAAAGAAAAAAGAGAAATAGGTGAAGTTAATTTTAATAATATATTTTATTTAACCCATTCTGTGAAATGTTATTTTAATATAGTCAATATTAAAAATTTTTAGAGAGACACTTTGACTTTTTATACTATGTCTTTGAAATTGGCGTATATTTATAGCACATCTCATTTCCAATAGCCACATTTCAAATGCTCAGTAGCCACCTGTGGCTAGTGGCTACCATATTGGTGCACTGGGCAGCAGAGTTATAAAGGCTGTAAGCACCTGTGAAAAAATAAAATCAGGTTTGGATAAAGATAAGGAAGGAGTAGGTCAGCAAGTATGTCTATTAAAGGAATAATCCTCAAGGACATCATTGTTCATATATGCTACCACTCTGTTTCCGTCCAAGGTTCATGCAGTGCTAATGCTGACATTCTTCCTCTTTTAAAAATTGGGGCTAAATAGCATATGATGCTTTTATTCTGATTTTCCCATTTCTTATTATAATCATAATTTCAATTAAAAATTATTTTTTAAATGATCTTCATAATTGCACAATACCATGTATGGATTTTTGACCATTTTAAACAATTTTCTAGCCTCTGCCGTTTGGTATAATTTTTCTTATTATCAACAATACCTTGATAAAGTCCAGCTACAGAATTCTTGGTGCTCATGTCTGATTAGACATACACATTTGTAATGCCCTCCACAATATGACCAAATTGCTCCCCATAAAGATGGCACCAAAGGCAACTGTCACAGGTGCTCCTTTGCCACTATGCCCGACTCTGTTGTACTTTGTGAAATATCTTTGCTACTCTAAAGGATGACATATTGGAATTTTCTTCTAATTTTTGTCTCTTTAAGTAAAGGTTAGGAGAAATGTGTGTGTGGTGGGGGGTACAGGTCATTTGTATTTTTTCTTTCATGCACTTTCTGTTTTTGAACTTGGGCATGTTCTTTACATATTGAGGGAGTCAATTTGTTTTTAATTAGAAATGTTGTAAGTATTCCCCAGTTTGAAGAAAGATATTGTGACACTTTTTGGCATTTATAATTAAATAGTAATATCTATCAATATTTTTTCAATTGGTCTATCTCTTCGATTATATATTTACAAAGAATTGTTTTCTTCCCCAAATTAAATATTAATTTATATTTTCTCTTTGCTTTTTTATTGTTTCTTTTTCTGTACTTAATATCTCAACCTATCTGAAATTTATTTTTTGAGAAAGTATGTAAATGACGTGTAACTTTAAGGTTCTGAAAAGTATTAGTGGATTCCACTAGATACCTAAATATTTGTTAATTGCAGAAGCTCTTTGCTGCATAGAATTAGGTATTTAGTCAACTTAAAACAATTATTTCATTTTCTTACTATGTTTTGAGCCAGGTTTTGCATAAGGCCTGTGGGAGTCATTTCCTAAATCAGGCCCAGATGATGTAAGAAGTGTGAAGTTTAGAATTAACACAGTATTTCCTTTACTTGGTCAGCGATTGAGCAAGTTAGAGAAGTAGGGAGGGATGGGAGAGAGCCTCGTGAAAGGCAAATGTAGTGATGTGTTTTTGCTTTTTTTTTTTCTTTTCTTGTATTAAAACATTTCTATACTGGCACAGTGTCTTTCTTTTTTATTTTTATTTTTACTTTTTTGGCCTGGCATGGCTTTCTTCATCTATAGCCAGCCCTGATAGAGCCTCTGTTTGCCCAGAATAAAGAGCCAAACCAGCTGTAAACAGGTGATAAGTGCCTCTGTGACCTCCAGACTTGATGTACCCAGAACCAGAATTACTTTCCAGAGTCCCTAGTGGAATTCAGATGTCCTCCAGAATTCTTACTTCCTCATGTTCCCCAACCCTCATGCTTCCCCAAACATCATTCACACAGGCACACACACCGCCCTCAATCCTTCAAATATTATTGTTCAGAAATACTTGGAGCCTTCTGCCAGATTTCCCTTTCTTTGCTTTCCTGGTCCACAAGGCCTTCCCATGAGAAGAGTCATAGCCCATACCTCAATTCAACTTTGTTTTGAATAAATGGATCCAGAAGAAATGCTTTACAATTCTTGGCAATGGATTTTTCTTCTTTCATTTCAAAGAATTTTTTTTCTATTTTTATGTTCAATTGATACATGTAATTAAGAATCCATAGTGAGTGAGTTAAATGCCTGTTATATAGTTATCATATTATTAACTGAAAGATAGGCTATCACTGAGATATTAACCATACTGTTAATGCATAACTATTTAGCATTCTCTTGTGCTAAATGCATGTATGTCAGAAAACAGCGCCGAAGGAGTCCCAAGCACAAATCCATCATCATGTTTGCAGGTGTCATTTCAACAGCATCGAAAGGGCCAGTGCATCTGAGTATTATTTCACTTGCTGTCAGCAATATCAGCAGCATAAAGGAAACTAGAGTTAAAATACGAATTGTCTTGCTGGCATACATGGAAGGCACAGCCTTTCTCTGTCAGTGCCCATGCATTTTGTTCATATTTTCAGTAAAATGATGCAAACTTTCATTTAAAAAGCCAGTTGATAGAGCAATATCTGACTTTATTGAGACTGTGATGATGGAAAAAGCCATTCCTTCTGGATGCCATTCCTGGGGTTTATGCTGCACACCTCTTCAATAATTGTGTATGGCAATAACAAGTCAGTGGCTGTGTGGGATAATTGGCTCCTCCTCACTGCATTTGTGGGGAGTCAATCTGAGAATTACTGAGATCGAACAAAAGCCACAGCGACTGCAAGACTAGGCCCACATTGATCTAGTAGAAATAGGATGGATCTGTCAGGGCCAGGCAGAATGCATCCTGCTCCTGGTGAGAGAATTCTTTCCACAGAAAAGGGAAATAATTATTCCCTCCAATGAAACACTTGAAACAAAAATAAACACACTCACAACGGATTCTAAGAGAACCTTGAACATGGAACAGAAAGAACATCTTTTTCTTCTTTTTCTTTTTCTTTTTTTTCTCTTTCTTAGTACTTCTGGTAGTTCTTGCTTAGGAAAACGTTACAATGGGATTCTCTCTGGGTCTTTCTGCATTTCCCTCAGTCTGTCTGGGCATTTTTATTTTTTAATCAGTGTATTCACATTTCCAAGCCCGGTTTAAAAGCCTTCAGTTAAAACGGAAAGAGGCAGATCCATTTGGTATACATGAAGGAGGCAGTAATTACATTGGAAAACCCCAAAACACACAAACCAGATCCAGCTGTAACCAAACATGTATGGAAAGCAGTGCACAGAATTTTCCATGGCCTGCAGCAACGATGTTATACAAACAGTCCCTGAGGTGTCTCAGCAGCTACACATGCCGTGGAAAGAAATTAGATATCAATGCTAAAGACTTACCAGATGGATATTCAATCAGTGCTTTTGTATAAAATTCTCTCCCTAAATTGAATATTGAAGAAATAGCTACATTTAACTTACAAAATTAACATCTTTGTTTACTGTCATTCCTCCCTGACATGAATGCTCAGCGCTGAGAATACTAAGGACAGAGTGCATGTTATACACATTTATAGGACACATGAAAATAAGCACTAAGGATAGCCCGAAAATAATTGGCCTAAAGCAAGTAGGAAGTAGATTATGAGAAAACGCACAAATGAATAATTATTTTAAATGCCCTCAATTCAAGATTTGAGATAACAAATTGCCTAATAAGAAACAGACTTTTATTTTTTAAGTCACTGTCTACTTGCAGAATGCTGCAACTTTCTTCTAACAGTCTTAATGTTGCTGTCCAGATAAATACTCCTAAACTTTATGTTCTGATTGCACTAAATCCTGACTTTTCTCTTTCATTTTTAAGTCCCTTGATACCGAGTCTCCACCTTACCCAGATAAACATTTTTTTTTCAAGATGGAATTTTGCTATTGTTGCCCAGGCTGGAGTGCAATGGCATGATCTCGGCTCACTGCAACCTCCGCCTCCTGGGTTCAAGCGATTCTCCTGCCTCAGCCTCCCGAGTAGCTGGGATTACAGGCACATCCCACCACACCCGGCTAATTTTTTGTATTTTTAGTGGAGACAGGGATTCACCATGTTGGCCAGGCTGATCTCAAACTCGTGACCTCATAATCTGCCTGCCTCGGCCTCCCAAAGTACTGGGATTACAGGCGTGAGCCACTGCGCCCAGCCCCGGATAAACATTTATTCCTATCAGTCTATTCTCCACTGGGTACACTGTGTGCTATTATTAGTACTGCTAGACATGGTTTCCTTAGAAATGCACTCTTTTTTACCTCAACATGTTCAAAGTTTGCCCAGCCTTAGAGACCTCTATAATTACTCCAAGCCTCAGTGATCGCTTGTCTGAAGTTTCCCACTGTAGAAACAGTTCTGGTATTCTTTAGGTTTGGGGTCTAGGATAAGGCATTCTCAGTTTAGACAATGCAAGATGGCAGAGTTGAAGGAATAGCCAGCTTAAAATATGTAAAAATAGGCACTGTTAAAAATGTGGGAATAGAGTTAGTATAGATGCTATAGTAAGAAAACTGTAGAAAATTTGTGACCAAGGAAGAGCTTGAGCCATCTGCATTGTGCTGGAGTTCAAAGAGGAGGTTGGAAAAGAGGAATAAATTTGAGTTTTCAGAGTTTAATCTATTGTAGACTATGCCCAAAGTGCTGTAATCAGAAGAAGTTATTCTGGCTCCTACCTCTTTTATTTCACTGTCTATTGGAATTAGCCATGATACCAATGGGCGTTGATACTCAGTCACTTATAATGGCTGTAGGTCCACACATGGGTGTGTGGGTTAGAATGAAATTGTGTACAGCTACACATAGAAGAAATGTTAGGAGAGACAAGAATCTATAAAGATGGGGGTTTCAAATGGAATACTCTCGAGATTCTTATTGGGACATTAATGGCCCCAAGTAATAATGGTATTTCACATTATGGCATGGACTATAGGCTCACTGGCAAGCAAGTCAGACTGATTATCATGTATACGTGTCATAGTGGAAAACAAAACAGGTATTAGGGGATGAGATCTATCTAAGTTGAATCAGGAGTGCCAAATCATAAGCACTACATTGTAAGTCATGAATTCTTAGCTAATAATAGCTATTAGTTAACCATACATCTTCATTTGCTCTAAGCAGTTCCAGTTCATACCTTTTGGCCTTGTGTAATATTGGTAATACCCTTCTATTCCCAAAGTTATTTCTATTTGCAAGATAAATAATGCGACCACATTACCAGTCCTTGTTGAGCACTTATTACACAACTGGTAATGTTCTGAATGTTTTATGAGTTAATTTCTTTGAACTGCAAAACAGCCTTATAAGATAGGTAGTACAATTATTTTTATGTTTCAAATGAGGAAACAGAAGCCCATGAATTACTTTTCAGATGGTCATACACTATGGAGGTTAAGGCAGCTGAGCCTTATAGGACACCAGCTAGAGAATTCAGATAGATTTTGCTGAATTCTAACAAAGAATTATTGAGAATAGATTTTAAATTATGTTAAATGTGTAGTAGGGAGTCAGGGTCATTGGAGATTTTTCCCCAAAGTTAAGCAGATCTAAATATTTAAATAAATGACACCCAATGATTTATAAACAAAGACCTCTATGATACTCCCACAGGAAGACCACAGATACCTGGAGGAGGCTGGGGTGGGAGATGGAGTGAGTAGTTTCAGCTGCTAAAAGGAGCTGCAGCAGGTTCTCTAGAGCCCATCAACATAACTGCACTGCTTCTTGGCATAATAGAGAGTATCTTACAGATCTTTAGTTTCCTATAGGTGCTAGAAAATGAAAATGTTTAGAATATGGCAGAAGTAGACAGTCAAAAATATAAGTGCTTTGGAGTAATTTGTCTTAAGCAAAGAAATACGGTGAATTAATATCTATACACTTCTGGGTAGCTGTTAACCTCAATGAATTTAGTAGCTATTTGTAAGATATTAGCAATGGAGTTGCTCCTTTGGGTACTGTAATTGGCTCTCCTAAGCCTGCTTATGAGATGTGTACTCATAGGTGTTCAATAAATTCTTTATTGGAATGATTTTTGGAAGTGATTAAATTTATGCGCACATATATCCATGAATAATCTTGCCATAACAAATTTGCTTTTAAAAACTTATAAAGATTTAGCAGCTCAATTTTAACGAGTAGCACATTGGGAATGAATTACGTTTGTTAAAGCAACGGTCGATAATATTTAATAATCTGGGGGCCCCAAAACCATGACTATTCTATGCAAGTTTGTTCTTGTCGTGAGAGTGTGCAGTTTTCCAGGTCACAGTCATTCTATTTACATAAAATTCTCAATCTTTGTTAATGAGTACATTCAAAGTTTATACATCATCATGGCGCTTCTCAGAAAGTTTTGCTTTTCCTCCAGAATGGTCTGTAATTTGTTGGCTGCCTGCTTTGCTTAATGCCAGAGGAATGATTTCCATGTTTCTGCTTCATGCTGCACATTTTCAACTCCTACCTCAATGTTCTGTGCTTATTTATTTATTATTTATTTTTGTCTTTTTCTGACCTATTGCGTCTGTGTTCTACCCCTACTTTGGAAGTAGACTTTACAGTTTTGGTCAGAATAGTAATTTTCTGAAGAGGGTAAAAAGCTGACAATGGATTTACCCAATGGGAGGAACATAAATGTCATTGTGTTGTCTATGTAATAATATAACCATTAACCTTGTTTGCAAGAATTCAGGAACACCGGCCAGGCATGGTGGCTCAAGCCTGTAATCCCAGCACTTTGAGAGAGGCCAAGGCGGGCAGATCACTTGAGGTCAGGAGTTTGAGACCAGCCTGGCCAACATGGCAAAACCCTGTCTCTACTAAAAATGCAAAAATTAGCCAGGTGTGGTGGCATGCACCTGTAATCCCAGCTACTCAGGAGGCTGAGGCAGGAGAATTGCTTGAACCTGAGAGGTGGAGGTTGCAGTGAGCAGAGATTGCACCACTGCACTCCAGCCTGGGTGACAGAGCAAGACTCTGTCAAAAAGAAAAAGAAAGAATTCAGGAACACATATAACAATCTATAACAATGTAGCTTTAATTAACGTTTATCTTCTGTAAACTATAGTGCTTATAAATGGGCATTTATACAGATCAACCTAATGCTTTATTAGTAAAGCATTCTATTTATTATTGTCTTATTAGTAAAGCATTCTATTTACTAATTGTCATTTTATTATTAAATACCGTTATATTTGTTTTTAATGCATGAAATAACAATGTCCTTGTTTCCTCAACTCCAGCATTGAGAGCGCAGTTCCTCTTTGTCATGTCTTTAATGTGTGAAGATACAATGACCTATGGTACATTATGCTAGAAATGATTGACACGCCAACATCCATCCCCTTACTTCTGTTAATACTCCAACTCTCCTTCCAGGTATCACTTCTCATTCATGAAGTATATATGTTTCAAGGAAAGTGGGTTAACCCTCAGCCTCAAAAGTGTGTCCTGGTTGATCCATGTAAATGTGAGCAACCTAGTATCCCTTACTACCACAGTAGATTCAAGTTGGTAGCATCAACATAGCCATTAGGACTTTTGTTTTATACTGATAAAAGGTAAAACCTTGGAGGTAATTCAAGATATCCTATGCATTTTTTTTCCTCCTTACTAACTACTTACAAATAAAACAACAATTTAAATATCAGAGGACATCAGCAAAATGAATGAGTACCAGTACCTAATACTTATCCAACCCCCAACCCTCCAAAGAAAAGACCAAAAGAACAAATAAAAAACTACATTTCTACAAGAGCATTTGAAGTAAAGCACTGAAGTACAACAAGGGAATGGTTAATACCTCGTGAAATGTGGAGACTCAGGATGGCCTCATACAGAAAGCAGTGAAACACTGAGCCACTGCTGCCCATCTCTGTCAGGATCAGCACAGAATAGGAGGCACTTTACACTTTGGAAATAAAGGTAAGCAGGCAGCATCCAGCAGCCCCCATTAATGCTGTGGACATCTTCAGTCTTTGCTGCTTTAAAATACGGCAGTCCTCAAGGAACTTGAGCCCAGTTTGGGGAGCTTCCAGGAGCTTGCATGGCTGCATTGGCCAGGAGAAGGAGCCCATGTTGTTCCCCCTCCCCTTTGTGACCCAAGCTGCTGCTGCACATGCCATCTTGTAACTGAAACCAAATAATCTGTCTACTGCTGAAAGTATTGACAACAACAGATAGATGGATAACTCAATAGCAAAAAACAAATAATCCAATTTTAAAACGGGCAAAAGATTTGAATAGATATTTTTCAAATGAAGACATACAAATGACCAACAGGTAGGTATATGAAAAATGCTCAACATCATCAATATGGTTTGGTTGTGTCCCCACCCAAATCTCATCTTGAATTATAGTTCCCATAATCCCCAAGTGTCATGGGAGGGATCCAGTGTGAGGTAATTGAATCATGGGGGTGAGTTTTCCCATGCTGTTCTCATGATAGTGAATAAGTCTCACAAGCTCTGATGGTTTTATAAAAGGCAGCTCCCAGCACATGCTGTCTTGCCTGCCGCCATGTAAGATGGGCCCTTGCTTCTCCTTTTGCCTTCTGCCATGATTGTGAGGCCTCCCCAACATGAGAATGGACTAATGCAATCACTAACCATCAGAGAAATTCAAATCAAAACTACAATGATATATTATCTCATACCAATTAGAATGACTGCTATCAAAAAGACAAAAAATAACAAATGATGCCACGGATATGGAAAAATGGGAACTCTTATACACTGTTGGTGGGAATGTAAATTAATACATCCATAAAGGAAAACAGTATGGAGGTTCCTCAAAAATTTAAAAGTAGAATGTCCATATGACCCATCAATCCCACTATTGGGTATACATCAAAAGGAAATGAAGTCAGTCTGTCAAAACCAGGCACAGCAAGAAAAATACCACATAATCTCACTCATATGTGGAATCTAAAAGAGTAGATCTCAGTAAGTAGAGAGCTTAATAGTGGTTACTAGAGACTGGGGAAAGAAGTAGAGAAGGGGAGATGGGGAAAGGCCAGTCAGTGAATACAAAGTTATATTTAGGTAGGTGCAAAAGTAATTGCAGTCTTTGCAATCAAAGTCATGGCAAAAACCACAATAACTTTTGCAGCAACCTAATAGGAGGAATAAGTTCTGATCTCTACTGCACAGTAGGGTGATTATGCTTCATAGTATTGTATTGCATATGTCAAAATAGCTAGGAGGGAGAATTTTGAATGTTCTAACCATTAAGAAATAATAAATATGAGATGATTAACATATGAGATGAAATATTCTGATTTGATTATTATACAATGTGTACATGTATTAAAACGTCATGCCAAGCCCCATAAATATATAAAATTATCATGTGTAAATTAAAAACTAAAGAAAAAATTAGATATCCGATATATATATAGAGATATATGTAGATATATTTGTATATTTATTTGAGAGCAAGGCTGTATAGCTGTAGTAGCTGCCACAAGATATAAAACTCTCTGAAAGCATTTTGGGCTTAGATATATTTGTATATATGTGTAAATATATATATATAGAGAGAGAAAGAGTGTCAAATATCTATAAATGTGTGTGTGTATATATATATATATATATATATATATATATATATATATATGGTCAAATATCTCTACAAATATATCTAAGGCAAGCCTAAAGTACTTTCAGAGAGTTTGGGATATATGATGTACAGAGATCTACACATCATATATCCTAGATATATTTGTATTACTAATTACATTAGAAGTAAATAAACTAAAATTTTCAACTAAAAGAGTGATATTATCAGACTGAATAACCAGACCAACCAAGTACTTTTTAAAGTGCTTTAAAAAAGCACTTTAAATGTACAGACACAGACAGAGTGACAGTAAGAGGAAAGAAGAAATGTAATGTGCACACTAAGCATGAAGAAGATGAGGTGGTTACATGACTTTCAGACCAAGTAGACATCAAGAGAAGTTGCATAACTAGTGATAAAGGGAACGGTTCATAATGATCAAATGACTGATTTATCAAAAAGCCACAACAATCATAAATGTTCATGCAACTAAAAATAGTATTTTAAATATATGAAAAAATGAAAGAAGGGTAAAATAGGTGAATCTATAATCGTAAGTGGAGATTTAAAAACTCTCTGTCAGTAATATCAAGAAAAAGTAATTTATAGACAAAAAATCAGTAAGGGTATATAAATGATAGTAAAAGTCAAACAATGCAGTCAACCAACTTGACCTAATTGACATTTATACAACATTATAACCAATTACAGCCGAATATACATATATTTCTTTGTGAAATGGTTACCATGACAGATTATATGTTGGGCCATAAAATGAGTTTTAATAATTCTCAAATATTATAATCTTACAAAGCATGTTCTCTGACTTCTACAGAATTTAAATAGAAATCAACAACAACAAAAAAGATTTCTAGAAAGCTACCAATGCAATACAATGTTAGACCAGACAATTTTAAATAACTCACAGGTAAAAGGAGAAATCACAGGATTATTAATTTCACACTGAATAATAAAGAAAAGGCAAGATCGAAGTCTGTGAGATATAGTTATACTAAGGCTTAGAGGGAGAGCTGTATGTTTTAATGCTTGTATTAGAAAAAAGGAAAAGTTTGCACAAATGATAAGTTGGTGCATAAGTACTTGCAGTTTTTGGCATTAAAAGTAATGGCAAAACTCTCTCTGTAAATTACTGAGGGAGAGTTTTAAATTTGCTCTCCTTTATTTAACTTGCTAAATTGTCACATTAGCAAGCTAAATAAAGGAGAGCAAAGTTAACCCAAAACATATAGAAGAAAACAAATAACAAAGAACAGAAATCAATGAAATAGAAATTAAAGAGAAAAATCAATAAAGCCAAAACTTCTCAATCCAGAATTCTATATGCAGATATATTCTGCTACCCCAAAATTTAAGGAATGTGTCATCTACAAGACTGCACTAAAAGAAATACTAAAGGAAACCTTTCAAAAGACTATTAAAATGAATAATCCCAAGAAATAGTGCTTAGAAAAGAGGCTATAAAAATGTACATTACCAATCTCAAGATTAAAAGAGAAAATATCACTTTTGATTTTGCAGTTGGCAGAGATTTACATCATGAATGACAGATTATCAGAACAACCTTATAAAAATAATTATGACTATCTAAATAAAATGGACTTATCCCTTGAAAAACACTACTAAAACTGACACTATCAGAAATAGATCTGAATAGCCCCATATTTTTCAAAACATTTAATTGAAATTAACAAAACATTTCCCAGAAAGACATTCTAAACCCAGCTGTGCAGGTGAATTTCAGCAAACATTTAAGAAAGAAATAAGACCAATATCACCCAAATATTTGCACAAAATAGAGAAGCAAACAACATTTTCCAGCTCATTTTATAAAGTCAGCATCACACCAATATCAAAACCTGACAAAGACATTATAAGAAAAGGAAAGTTACAGGAAAATATTTCTAGTTAATATACTTCTATATTCTAAGAAGTTATCTTAGAAAATTTATCTTGTATACTTAAAGGCTAAAGTCAATCAATATACTTAGGACTATTTCAAGGGACTTAAGACTTTGAATTCTAGATTGTCCTATGAAAGTTCTGGTTTGGTGCTTGGTGAAAATTAATACTGTGATGAATGAATTTTATAGAAGTTAGCGTTTATTACGATAAGCTCAAAGTAAGACCCTAACAAAAGAAATCAGGCTGGGAATCTTCCATGAAGAAGGCTTTGTTAATAGTCTCAGTTCGTTGTGGGAGATACTGTTAGGTAGGTGGCAATGGTGTTTGTCTGTTGAGGGGTGCCACGCCAGATGGCATTCACTGCACTCTGGTTACATGGTTCAACTATATCTATATATAAGAAACCAGTTTAACCATATATGTATGTAACCAGTTGAACCATACATATATATTTATACTCTTACTGAATTTTTGTCTATGTATAATATCTATATAATATATAAAAATACATAATGTTTTATATATCTATAAATTTCCTTAAGGGAGAGATTCTGCTTTTTAAAAATATATATCTTATATTAATATATAAAATAAAAATATACATTATACATAATATATAATATAATACATTATACATAGTATATAATGTACATTATACATTATACATAGTATATAATGTACATTATACATTATACATAGTATATAATGTACATTATACATTATACATAGTATATAATGTACATTATACATTATACATAGTATATAATGTACATTATACATTATACATAGTATATAATGTACATTATACATTATACATAGTATATAATGTACATTATACATTATACATAGTATATAATGTACATTATACATTATACATAGTATATAATGTACATTATACATTATACATAGTATATAATCATTATACATAGTATATAATGTACATTATACATTATACATAGTATATAATGTACATTATACATTATACATAGTATATTATGTACATTATACATTATACATAGTATATATGTACATTATACATTATACATAGTATATAATGTACATTAGACAGTATACATAGTATATAATGTACATTAGACAGTATACATAGTATATAATGTACATTAGACAGTATACATAGTATATAATGTACATTAGACAGTATACATAGTATATAATGTACATTAGACATAGACAAAAATTCAGTAAGGGTATAAATGATAGTAAAAGTCAATGCAGTCAACCAACTTGATCTAACTTATGTTTATATAACATTATGCCCAATTACAACTGAATATACATTTGTTTCTTTGTGGAATGTTTACCATGACAAATTATCTGTTGGGCCATAAAATAAGTCTTAATAATTTTCACATATTATAATCTTGATGACATATATATTTTATATATGTGTGTGTATATAGTGCTTTAGTGATACATAGGACTATATATACACATACAGATATATTTAGATATATATATCACTCTATCACTCTGAAACTAGACTAATTTATATTCTGTAGAACCTATCAATACTAGAAGATGTTTATGTATTGTTTGTTTCTGCTTTTCCTCCTATTGCAATGTAAGTTCCTTAAGGGAGAGATTGTTTTATTTTTTTTAATGCATATTCAGTGCATTGAAAAGTCTTTAGCACATTGAAGATGAAAAATTAATACCACTTGAATGAATGAATAAACATATAAATGAATGTGAGGTATGTTTTCAAGTGCTAAGAATATGAAACTGGAAGAGAAAATTAGAAGCTTGGCATAGAAATACAATATTTGTATCTTTTTGCAAGCCTGCACACAAAAATATGTTTTATTAGTTGTCATTGTCCTGAAAATGTAACTAAAGTTTTTATATTTTAAAAAACCTTTGTGAAGATGGAAGTACCAGGATTGGTAATATCTTTCCTAGAAATCAACTTGTATTAGTCTGTTTTCACACTGCTATAAAGAACTGCCCAAGACTGGGTAATTTATAAAGAAAAATGGTTTCATTGACTTACAGTTCAGCATGGCTGGGGAGGCCTCAAGAAACTTACAATCATGGTGGGAGGGGAAGCAGGCATGTCTCACATGGCGGCAGGTGAGAGAGCGAGAGAGAGAGACACACAGAGAGGGAAAGAGAGAGGGCGGGAAGTGAAAAGGGAAGAGCCCCTTATAAAACCATGAGATCTCATGAGAACTCACTCACTATCATAAGAACAGGATGGGGGAACCTGCCCCCATGATCCAATCACCTCCCACCAGGTCCTTCCCTTGACACATGGTGATTATGGGGATTACAATTCAAGGTGAGATTTGGTGGAGACACAGAGCCAAACCATGTTACACCTTAATGTGTGTTAACCTACACAAACAGAAAACTGATCAGCACCTAAAAAGGGTTATGTATGGTCCCACCCCAAAGGTGGAGAATATAGCCAAGATAGAAACATGGAAAAATACTCAAGATAAAAGCTTCATAATTTTTCTCAGGGCAAATTGTGGATGAGAGTATAATTCAATCTAATGTCATTAGGATTTTATTGAAACAACGAAACCCCTTTTCCCTCAGCCCTTAAGACTGCTGTATTATGCAATGACAGTTTCTTAAAATGAAAAAAGATCAATCCCACAAATTTTTTTAAAAAATCAATTATCCAATGGGAAAGAGATGGATTACCATTGATTGCATCCTGCCTGTGTTAGAGATGATGGATGGCTGCAGTCATGGCTTTGATCTCTGGGAACAGGCTTATACTGTCTTGCATGGCTTATTATGGGGCCACCCACTCAGAGGATGCATACATACACAACAAATTTCACATTTTACATTCTATTAGGGTCTTTTTGGCTATTCTTTTGCTCGTACGACTTTGACTGTGTCACAAAAATTAAGCATTGTTACTTGCTTTTAAAAATTTGTTCAGATAAGATGAATATAAAGAACTTTTGGACAGATAGTGCTGTAACAGAACACGAGAACAGCCATATAAATGATCTTCTGGTAGCGATTGTAGTTTGTTCCGAAGTGAAATGCCTGACACTCATCTTGTAACTCATTCAAATCCTTTATATTTTCAAATAACCAGGGAACATGTGAGATATTACAGGTTTATTCCAACCTGCACCATTTGGGGATGATAAATATTAGCCGTTTAGTTGCAATTTATACACTGTATGAAATAATGCTTATATAATTTTTTGATCGATGATGACTTGTTAGTTTAGTGGAATATATTGTGACTTCAAGAAGACAATTGTCAATTAACTTTATTTTAATTGTATGTCCTTCCTTGAAAAAAAAGTACTTCAACCTTATCTACTGTTCCAGGAATCACAGAACTCGGAACTCATAACAAAAGCCATTATAGGTTCTAAGATGTATCTACAGTTCCATTGACGTGTTTACTGATGCAGAGGTTCAGTTACACAGCCACCTCTTTTGCTTACTGACCTACTTGCTAATGAGCAAAACAACCAAATGCACATTTAGAGGGTGCTTGTTGGAACTATTTTAAGCATTGTGATGCCAAGTAAACAAGACAAATATTAACTTTTCTTCATAAGCATAATAGCTGTGGTGCTGTTTACACAGAATAAGGAGGACACAAATTTGATGAGTACTCATAAATAGGAAATATATATCTTTTTAATAAACTAACCTAAGTCAATTAGGCCATTCAGCTGATATCAAGGTTTCTTTCTTTGTTGTTTATTATTATTATTTTTGTTTTTGTTTTGCAAATATTAGTAAACTAACCAGGGTTAAAGGAAGGAAAGGAGTACCTTCTAAAGAAAAGAACTCTAATTGCAAAGTTTACCAAATGTAGTAACATTTCTTCGTAAATATGTATGGAAGAGTCATACAAGCTGCTCTGTAGTTTGAAATAGTCTTTGACCTAGACTATGATCACATGAAACTGCCCCTTGAATGAATGGTCTTTCCTTAGACAACAATAACAACTAAAAATAACTAATAATTGACCTTTTGGCATAGATTAGTATTAACTAGCACATCTTTTTGATACATTTATTTAATACATTTTGATAGTAACATATTTAATGCTCAATTATGTTAAGCTGGATTACTGAATAGACATAATAGTTCCACACTGAAAATTTTCATTTGGGGGCACAGTTAAACAACATAGCCATGAGTTACCATCTATCTTGTAAAAAAGTATACAAAAATCAAAGTAAATAGAAACAAACTTCCCCAAGACTCTCTGACAGTCTTCTTTTTTTCTCTGTGTGACACTGGGAAGACAACCTACTATTCTGTTGAGTCTTAACAAAATTAATCCTAAATTTCTGAGAGGTGAAGCCAGCCGGGCTTCTGGGTCGGGTGGAGACTTGGAGAACTTTTCTGTCTAGCTAAAGGATTGTAAACACACCAATCAGTGCCCTCTGTGTCTAGCTAAAGGTTTGTAAACGCACCAATCAGCACTCTGTAAAAATGCACCAACTAGCACTCTGTGTCTAGCTAAAGCTTTGTAAACGCACCAATCAGCACTCTGTAAAAATGCACCAATCAGCGCTGTGTCTAGCTAAAGGTTTGTAAACACACCAGTTAGCACTCTGTAAAAACAGACCAATCAGCACTCTGTAAAATGGACCAATCAGCAGGATGTGGGTGGGGCCAAATAAGGGAATAAAAGCTGGCCACCTGAGCCAATAGCAGCAACCTGCTTGGGTCACCTTCTACCCTGTGGAAGCTTTGTTCTTTCTCTTTTCACAATAAATCTTGCTGCTGCTCACTCTTTGGGTCTGTACTACCTTTATGAGCTGTAACACTCACTGCAAAGGTCTGTGGCTTCACTCCTGAAGTCGGAGAGACCACAAACCCACCAGAAGAAACAAAAAACTCCCGATGTGCCACCTTTAAGAGCTGTAACACTCACTGCGAAGGTCTGCAGCTTCACTCCTGAAGTCAAGTGAGACCATCAACCCACCAGAAGGAAAAAACTCCAGACACATGTGAACATTTTGAAGGAACAAACTCCAGACACACCATCTTTAAGAACTGTAACACTCACCGCAAGTTTCCGTGGCTTCATTCTTGAAGTCAGCGAGACCAAGAACCCACCGGAAAGAGCCAATTCTGGACACATTACCACGTGAGAAAGTAGAATGTAGCATGGGACTGGAGTGTCAGCCATTATTTGGAACTGGGTCTGAAATTAGGTGATAGCCAAATGGTGCAAAATAGTGAATCTCCAACTCGGGATAATCAATTTTGAGCACACTTTGAGTATAGTCTCATGAACCATCCATCTGAGGAAGAAGGCTCATATACAGAAGAGGGTAGTAGGGTTATAAAGAAAAGAAAGCGTGTGAACACTAATGCATTGCTGGGAAATAGTAAGGCTGGTCCAAGAGACATTGGAGAGGCCAGTTTGTTTGTTTGTTTAAATATTTCTGATGCAAATTGTGAGGATATCATAGTAAACAAAGGATCTGATGCATTCAGGGTTCTTGTAAAGATTATTAAAGTACATAAAGCACTCCAGTGGAGGCTGGCCATTCATAAATGTTAGATGTTATTATTAAAATATGAATTTTTACATCATCTGGATTTTTCATGGATAGGCCCATGGAAAGGTCCAGGAAATTGAGGAAATATCCATTGAATTATCATATCAGTAAAAGCTGACCTGCTGGTAGTTTGGCAACTAGAAAACTTTTTTTTTTGAGACAGAGTCTTGCACTGTCACCCAGGCTGGAGTGCAGGGGTGTGATCTTGGCTCACTGCAAGCTCCGCCTCCCGGGTTCACACCATTCTCCTGCCTCAGCCTCCAGAGTAGCTGGGACTGCAGGTGCCCACTACCATGCCTGGCTAATCTTTTGTATTTTTAGCAGAGACAGGGTTTCACTGTGTTAGCCAGGATGGTCTCGATCTCCTGACCTCGCGATCCGGCCGCCTCAGCCTCCCGAAGTGCTGGGATTACAGGCATGAGCCACTGCGCCCAGCCAGAAAACATATTAATAGATCATTTATGTTTACTATTTTTATAAAAAACTTGTTATGATAAACTAGCAATTCAAGCATGTAGATCTCTACTAAGGAAAAAGAGAAACCTTTATTGGATGCCTATGTTGCAGGCACAGTGCTAGTTGAGAACATCTACACTATCAGCTTTTTTACTTATAGTGTACTATCTCTATGAGGTAGAAAATATTACTACCATGTTTATGGGTGATAAAAACACTATGATTCAAGCTAAACAGGGCTACTTACACAGTATCAAACAATTGTACTTTCAAATTCAATTTTAAAGCTTTTAACAGGTGTGAAACATCTGAATTTCTCACTGAAAACAGGAATTTTTATTGACTTTCTATCATATAAATGCTGTTGTACCCTAACTCTGAAATGTAACATGACTAAATCGGTACCTCTTTTCTAAGGAGTTATACTATATATATATTTTTTCTTTTCTGGGCACTATGGAGACATTTTGTCATATTTACATTACTTTCATATCCTTGAAGAATGTAATGATGGTGTTTTTCTGAAAACGAGCACTACCTTTTTTGACTCAGATGGCTGAGTGTAATGTGGCCATCATCCCTCCATGTAACACTCTTTTTCATCAGGCACTGAGTTCTTGATGGAACCCATAGAAAGTACAGCCCCTACCTTCAAGGAGCTTATTTTTGCCTGAACATAAACCAATTTATTTCCTGGTGAGCAACTCTTCTAAGTCTTATAGCATTGAAATTGATCAGTCTCATCTTAAAAGGCTTCTTTTACTCATAAGACCATCTGGAAACCAAGAGATGTACACGTAAGTTACATTCTAATGGCCAGAGACAGGCTCACCACCAGAAGCTTGCTGATAGAGTGGAAGACTGGCAAGTGCTGATGTTTACCAACAAACAATATTCTTTGTAATGGGCTTATTGGGGGGGAGTAAAGATTGGCCACATGGATGCACTAATCTGCCCCTCCCTTTCAAAATAGTGATGCTTGTCCTGTAGGCACTAATCATCCTCTGTTGTGGTTAATTGGAGGCACATAGTACCACTACTAGCTTCTTGCTGTGATAAATATTTAATCACGGAGGGGAAAGCTCCTTTTTGAGAAGACACATCAGTTTGCGACTCTTGAAAACAGAACAAAGGGCACTGTTACCTGGAAGGAGCCTTCACTGCCTAGTCCAGGGTTGAGAAAGGCCCACCTAATTACTTCTGCTAAGAAGCAGCAGGCTCCTTCTCACTGACTGTCTGACATTTAGACATTTCTCCCCTCACCTCTTCCTGTTGGTGTGAAAAGGAACTGAATACAAAATGAAAGTCCACTTTGCTAGTGAATTTCCTACCCATCACAAAGTTAGGCCATGGATATGTGGTGTGTCACTCTAACTGTGGCATTTTTCTCTCCAATTAAAAATAATGGATGATGTTGGCCTGTCAGCCTGCATGGTATTCCTGTAGGGAGAAAATTAGTTGGTATCTCTATAGAGCTATTGTCCACTAATTTGAAGTTCAAGGTCTGACTGCGATCCATCTCTATGTCTCCCCGTGTCACTGAGAATCTGTGTTTCTCATGGGAAGACTCTGACAGGCACCATTATAGGTGAACCCATTTTTCCTGGAACAATTTTCATGCAAACTGGGAGTGAAGAAAGATGATCACATCTTTCAATTACTCAACTATATTTCCTGGAACAGTCTTCTGAATTTGTTAGTAGCTACTTCATCACTGAGATGTTCATGTATTGTATTGGCCAATTTTAGATGACAATTACATTTTGAGAATAACAACAAAAAAAATTTCTTAATATATGAGACATTAGAAGAAAATAAAGAATATTCAGCCACCATTTGGTCAAAGGGAACAAACTATTCTACTTACGTGTGTATGTATGCTCCTTATACATTGATTTCTCAATTTGGAGATGGATATACAAATTTTTGGTTTGTCCTCTATTGTTAGCAGAAAAATATGCTGACAATTTTAATGTTGGATACAAATGGTTGAAGAGGTACAAACTACATTTAATTAAATCTTGTAAGCCAAAGGTGATTTTTAATAGTTAAAAACATTTCATTCCTCTTCAATTACTCCTACTTAGCCTTCAGGGTCCTCTCTTCCAAAGGGAGTGCTATTGCTGAGGCAGACAACTTTCTTCGAAGAGAATTATGTCTTGGGTTATAAATGGAGTCAATTTTAACTACTGTTTGAAAAATCACCATTATATCCTCATCTCTAAAAATAGCAAAACAAATCTAAAAGCAATATAAAAGGAAGAAAAAATAATAAAACATTAAAAGGATAAAGCAAATTATTTCAAGATATAACCAATAACCACAAACTCAGCAGTATTGCAATAACTAGAATACAGCTCAGATAGAGCATTGTGAATGGGGAGTCTTTGACTATGTCTAACTAAATATATAGAGGTTTTTAAACTTTATATTATGTAACAGTTCTTTAAAAATGTATTGAATTACCTTCAAGCTATGAGCTACAATTTCAAACATATAGCATGAGTAAAGATAAATTTGCAATAAAAGTCTTTAATTCATTAGTTGTGTTTTCTTATATTCAACAAATATGTTAAATATGTTTATAAAGTTGCAGCCAAAATATCTAGATACTTATGTTGCTTTAATTTATTTAAAAATTATATCTTAAACATTTCTTCATGTTCTTAAGGGTCCTAACATTTAAGATTTACTTAACGAAACTTAATTTTCATTTTTTCATAAGTACAGATAATTTCACAGTGAATATTTGTTTATAAGTATTATATATCTTCTTCAACTTGTTAATGTTCAGGTAGATAGCCTCAGATAAGATCTCATAAATTTAAAATCTATCTCAAAATTACAAGAATATAATAACCTTGAATATTATATTCTTGAATAACAAGAATAATAACCTTGAATATTAGAGGCTTGTGCTACCTTAACTACCACCTGAGAAAATATTTTTTAAAAATTGTGAAATTGAGAGAGGAGGAAGGAATAAACTGGTTAGGCAGGCAGTTAGGATGGGTCTTCAGTTGAATTATTTCAAACAAAAGAACAACCTGCAGGCATAGATAAGGGAACTTGCACAGGGAGGCTTGCCTGAGGCATGCCCACAGCCTCATAGGTAAGAAAGGCTACACAGGAGATTTACCCAGACATGCCCAAAATGGAAAATTTTGTCCCATCACACATACACAGTAAGGGGAACAAAGCAATATGGAGTAACTCAAGCTAAGGGCCCACATGCATACTAGGAGGATGGGGTGGAGCTACCAGAAATCTGCACATTATGCAAATGAGATGCCTAGCTGTCGTTGGTTTCTTATAAAAGCTTCTGTATTCAACTGTGAAATGGAAACCCTTTTTCAGGACCCCTCTCTGTGGCAGACAGCTTTCTCTCTTCTGATTATTTAACTTCTGCTCTAACCTCACCCTTGGCATGTCTGCATCCTTGATTTCCTCAGCTGTGAGACAGAGAACTTCTGGTGGCACCCCAGACAATGAGGCTGTTTCAAAATGTTTAGAAGGGGATGATTATAGACCAATTGCTTTGTGGATTTTTCCACTGTCTTTCTTAGTTTTAACAGACTAGTGAAATATTCTATGTGAGACAAAATCAAGTAGCACTTCACAGCAAGCAGTGAAATATTTTTGTTCATGAGTTCCACATTTACTCTAAAAACATCCCAAGAGCAGGAACATAGGAGAGTAAATCTACCTACTTCAGTTGTCTAATTTTACAAAATAAACTGAGGCCCAACTAAGAGAAAGGTCTTGTGAACGCTTTGTTCCCTGCTTCCCAGTTCATTAGTCTTTGGCCTGTAACTATATTACCCCTTCAAAGAGGGCAAAAAAACTAATTTCTGTAAAAGAATGTGGTTTAGTTTTCATTGTGTTTAGAAAAATCAGGCTATGGAGGCTATGGATTAGATATGAGTCATTAATGCAGTAATATTATAAGAAATATGACAATGACACAGATAACAGCAATTGAAACATCTTAATATTATTTGATTCATAATGATCACAATTGAATTAGGATATAGTAGCTTGTTTGTATTCCACAATTGATCTATAGGGTACATCCATGGGAGAAAAATAAAAGTGATTAATTGTTGAATTTTCCTTACAAGTTAAAAAAAATGTTAGCTTTTATTAAGCTTGGAAATAACAAAACTGTGGCTGGTTGAGGGTGAAGACTTAAGAAGACTTCAAGTATGAAAAGCATGACTCAGAAGATATAGAGCTGTTACATATTACTGGGAAGACCAGAATAGGAAGTGAATTTGAAATGGATTAGAAGGGACTTAGGTTAGACATAACAAAACATGGTGTAATGGATTTGAAATATAACTTCACATTATTTTTATGTGCTATGAAAATGTATTCCCAGGAAAACTGGAAAAGCCAAAAGAAAAAAGGAAAAGGACAATATCTGGCTAAAACATTAGCGTAGATGTCTACAAAAAGAGAAGTTAGAGAATTCTGATTTCCCTTCCAATCCTGTAATTCAGATTTTCAGTGACTAAAAATGCAAAATCTCCAGGCTAAGCATATCTCTCTTAAGATATAAGTCTTCACATATTTAAGCTTAGAGCAATAAATCACATGCAGAATCCATACAAAGTCATTTAACTCAAAAATAGAGTGGTCTCTACTTTTTCAGAAATTGGTTAGAACAAAAACGGAAAGGAATTTAATGTATAAAGTGAGAGGTAGTTGCAAGGAAAATGACTTATGGCATGTAAATGCAGATTTTTATGATACACACATTTAGTAGATGGATTTATAATGTAGAAAAAGTTTCAGATGGCATTTAATCTTATTTAGTTAAATAGGATATTGAAACACACTTTTTTTTATTTTACAAAAGGAAAAGCATATTAAAAATAATACCTTTGAAATCAGACTCTCTTTTTCTAGATTAAACTAAAGTTAGATAATATTTTATGTGATACCAATCTGTTGCCATGGTTAACATTGCAAAGGGGAATTGAAATGGAAAATTTTCAAGAAGACAGTTCTTTGGTGACATGATGCTCTTCTAAGCTAGCATTGTATTTCATTTCAAAACCCTCTCTCCACTCCTGCTGCAACTGCACCGTTACCACAGTCTGTTTGGCACCCACTATGCCAATAGTGTAGGACACAAGTACATAATATTCCAGGATGGAACTACAGGAAATCTTTATTAGTTTCCTGTTTCCGCCATAAGAAATTTACCACAATCTTAGTGGCTTAAAATAACATGAATTTATTATTTTACACTTCTGGAAGTCAGAAGTCTGAAATAGTCACATGGGGTTAAAAATCAAGATGCTTCCCTTTCTGGAGGCTCTAGAAAAAAAAAAATCCATTTTCTTGCATTTCCCCCTTCTAGAGTCTGCCCACATTCCTTGACGGTGACTCCTTTAAAGCTCAGCAATGGTGTGGGCTAGGCCTTTCTCACAACATGTTACTCTGACCTCTTCTCATTCATGCCTCTCCTGTTAAGTATCTTGGCGATTATATTGGGGCCACCTCGATAATTAAGAATAATCACCCATCTGAAAGTCGGTGATTAGAAAAGTTAATTTCATTTGCAACTTTAAATACCCTTTGCAATGTAACCTAACATATTCTTAGGTTCTGGAGTATAGCACATGGGTATCTTTGTGAAGGAGAGGCATTGTTCTGCTTCACAAAGTCAAAACGACGTGCATGCGTGTGTGTGCGCAGGCACACGCACACGCACACGTGCACACACGCACACATACAGGAAACTGAATCTACAAATAAACTTGGGGACCTTTCTTTGCCACAACTTTAGATAAAATAGGAGTTCCTTTTGCAAAACTGTGTGTCAAAACTAGGGCTGCTGACTCATATTTTAGCCAGATCCCTGTCTCACAGTCATTCTCTAAATGACATAGCCAAAGTGAAAGAAAAGAGGAAATTGATAGAAATCCTGAAGACGCTTTTGTGAACACTGAGTTTTCCTTTTGTTTACTGACTTTGAAATTCACTGGAACCTGATGCTGTGGACAGGGAAGGTATGGAAGAAATTTGCAATAGTAATATTGTTGTATAAGTGGAAGGATTCTGTTATTCAATGTGTGATAAAAATTGTTACAGATGAAATTAAAGGGCAAGAATCTCACTGAAATAATTTATCAATTCAATTATTTTATGGGACATGCTCAGGAATACAAAGAAACCTAGAAGAAAGACATCTGGATTCAATTAAAGTGGTAGGCAGCACTAGTTAGGGAGGTAGTCTTTGTGTGAGCAAATGGCCAAGTGTTTGATTCACGGGAAGAGAGCTATAAAGAAATATTTTTAATGAAGATAAAAATAGCTGAACCACTTTAATATTGTGGTTTTCTTGTTTGTTTCACTAGCGATTCCTGAGGAATCTCATCCACACTACCCTATGGACTAAAAGGAAAACTCTGTAAGTATCTTTGGAAAGGCTTCTGTGCCTTTGTAGTTGCATTTTAGTTGACCAACCATGTCGTGTCACACTGGATGATGTGCAATTTGGACCTTTTATGACCTTGGGAAATTCACTAAATCTAATTCCAGAGGATCTGGCAAAGGCAAAATTTACATTCCTGATTCACTAGATGGAGAAAATTTGACTATATATGAAGATACTAATGGTTCTATCAGTAATTTATTAAAACTGGTATGGGTAAAATGGAATGTCATGTTGAGTGATAGGTGCTTTCTACAGTCCTTGTCAGAATATCCTAGAGAGTACCATTTTTGTTAGCATTATTATCCCAGCATTCTTAAATCCAGATTCAGACTCATTGTCAGTTTTTTTGAAAACTACATACATCAAGACATTTAAGTGTTCTATAAAATCAAATAGATTAATGATCAGTACTTTATTTCTACATCCAAAGAAATAGACAGTTATGCCAAATGATAATGTTCATCTCCTTTACATCCCACAGAGCAGGTGACATTTCAAAAACTATCCACAGTTATTGCAAAGTATACATTTTTCATATCCTGCTTATGTTTGTATTATATTCAGCATGTTTGTAAGCTTGCTGAATATATTTTTTTTAATGTGTGATGTTCTTTGAAGGATATCAATAAAAGCTGATTTTTGAAGTGATTCTGATATGCAATCTAAATAATAGGATTATAGAGTCAAGACAAGAATCAGATATATGCACTAAGAATAGTAATTTTTGTACAAGATATTTTTCTATGGGTAAAGTTGAAATCTTTATAGAAATATTAAGATCTGATAAAGTCTACTTTCATGAATCCTGCAAATTCATTCCATGACATGCTCTCAAGTGAAGAATGAACGTCAGTGCTTTTTTCATGTGAAAAATATTTGGGCTGCATAGACTGTCAGGAACACAGCAAAACAGCAAACTTGTGTTCACAATATTTTTTGTTTTCTTTAACATAAAATGAAACATCTTGACATTTAAATTCAAGACAAATTGATCAATTAAGAGTATGTTGAAGTTTTTATTTAAGATTTAGCACCTGCTAAAGTTCCTGAGTGAAGTCTGTGCTTAGAAGCTTCCTGCATTTCCTGAGCAAGGCCTTGTATTTCCTTAATGCATTCCAACATTTAAACAAAAAATTCACTTTATTTCTGGAAAAGCTATATTGAACAGTACTGAAAATCAGTGAAGGGCCAAGACCAATTCCATGTGTCCTTTTAGGTTCATTGCAAATTACTCATTACTTTCTTATCTTTGCTGAATATTCAGGATACAATTAAAGGGACTGTGGGTGGGCTTTCATCTTGTCCACTTCACTCACCATTTTGTGTTGAGAAAAACACACATTGTTAGCATATTAGATATTTATTACCCACGTGAGCTCTGGTCTATTTGTGTGAACCAGTGCAAACTAAAAGCAGCAAGTACTCAAAGTTATTATGCGCTTGACTGGAAAGCAAATTGATAAAAAGCAAACACATCATAAACTCTTGCTCAAGAGACCATTTGCTGGTGTTGCATGTGGCAGTAAGGATCATCATCCAAGGTTCAAAGGTTAATTGGGTTGGTAAATTTGGGCTCAAGTTTCCATCACTCAACTGTGTTTATTGAATATTCCTTGGAGAGGGTATAAGGGCCAGCATTGCCGTGTTCTGGTTTTGAGATACTGGAGGTGAAAGAAATAGAGGAAAGTGAGACAGAGCAAGAGAACCCTGACACAAATGTCACTTTTTAATGTGTTCTAAAGTGTAAACAATGAATATGGATACTTTGGCTGTTTACACAGCCTGAATAGTTGCCACATAAGTTACTGACATTCAGCCAGTGCCTATCAACATAAAAGCACAAGGAAAAAAATGTTTTGAGAAGTTAGAGTTCACTAATGTCTGTACATGCTAAGCTTTACTTTGCACTGGGCAGCTTTGCTCATTAAATTTCAGGCCTTTGAACAGAGTTAGGACTAGATAAAGATTATTCTTTCATTGAAATATATGAATGGCTGCCTTCCAGATATATGGGTGTGCTTTTCTGGAGGGACATCTAATATATGCAAACTTGGGTTTAAAAGTATATAATTTGAGATGGAAAACTATGTCCCTTCATAAAATAATGCCCTTAAATATGGCATTTAAGTTGTAGTTGAATTTCCAAATTGAATTAACTATTTTAAATTTCAGTAAAAACATGCTATAGCCACTGGAGTCTATTTATTTGTCTATCTGTCTATCTATCTTGATCATCACCATCATTTTCTAGAACTATTTTAGCTCTTTGATGCTTATTTGCTACTAAGGTTCTAGGCAGTCTATACCTAGAATAGATTCGTTTGTAAATAATAATTTATGAAATAATATTTTGTCATGTCCAAGCTTTACAACAATATTGTAATATCCTCATTTATAAGAAAACTGACTCTCAAAAAAGGTAAGCAACTTGCTGAAAGCCACACAGATAATAAGCACCATGATTCAAATACTCTTGCCAAGACATGTTGAAAGCAGTCTGCCTTCCACAAGGGACAGCTTCGTCTAAACCAAAAGAAGGGAAAGGCAGCTCTCTTCATAAATTTATCTATACTTCAGTTCTCTTAGGGCAAATCCACTTTTTAATCTCGATTTATTCAGATCAGCTTTTTGTGAAAACACAATTTAAAGGAGAGCTGCTAACTAAGTCCTATTTGTGCTGTGTGGGGCCATGCGGCTTAAGATGCTTATGATATAAAAATATGACATTGTTAAAATACATTTATTAAATGTATTTTTTTCTCCTCCTCCTCCAAGTGGAGAAAAATGATGTGTCATCAGTATTGACATGCTTTTACTGTGCTATTATTCCTGAACCACCTTGAAGGGAGGATACAATGAAGGTTCATTTGTTATATGCCTACAACAATAGATAGATTTAAATGGCTTCTCTCCATTATTGTATTCACAGCAGATTTCCTATTGTGTGATATAACATGATATATACAAGCAAGGAGAAAAATTCCCAATCTTATTTATCTTTTTTTCTGGAAGGTGCAGCAGTATTATGTTTTACTACCTGCCTTGGTTTCTCATTGTTTTGATATATTTTATTGTAAATAGTGTGCTATTGTTCATTTCCAGCTTGTTTTTAATCTTAACACAAAGAAAAAAGTAGTAGCGGTCATTTGCATACTTTACCAGAAACATTTAGCCAACTCAAATGGATTTTTAAGACAGTTGTGTATTTTTTGTTTTTCTGAATCTTTATTATATATAACTTTAACTCCAAAAAAAATACCCTAGAAACAAATAATTTTCCAAAGAATCAGTTAGGAAATCTTTATAAATATTTCACTAAAACTATTACTATTCTTAAAACCAAAACATTGATGATCAAATATTATGATTTATACCTTAGTTCAATCATTTTCCCATGCAAACGTCCCACTGCTAATTTTTTTAGAACCTCTGATGGTTGATTATTGTTAAAAGCACATTTAGGGGAAATGAGAATAAGCCAAGAAGAGCTGGAAAACCATTTAGATGAAGTTGATCAATGATACAATATTCCATGCAACTTAAGTACAAGTCCTCTGTTTTTAATGATCGATTATTAAACTTCGATTATTATTTAAAATTTCTACTTATTTTTGATTGCTTAGATATGGCAGGAGTCATTGTGTTAACAAAATAGTAGACCATGTCTACTGCTGCAATCTTCTGACTGAGTTTGCTTATATAAATAAGTACAGACACGCTAGGCTCAAGGGGATTGCCAAAAGTAAGTGATCAGTCTTCAAGTGGAAAGAGCTGACAAAAAACGCCAGGCTCTCTCCCCCTTTGTTAAATCAATATTCTTGAGTACAAAGTTAAAACTCCAACACTCTGCCTAGGAAAAACCTCTGCAGCAAAAGCTTAACAGTTGAAAATGATGAAGTATGTTTTTGCCACATTCATACACCCATGCATTTTTCATTTTCAAAGGATCATAAAATGCGGTTTGTGATTTTCAGCAAATGGCATTAGGAATTTATTAAAGTGTACTGCACACACTGATAATTAAGAAGTAAAAAGTTTGCATTTTAAAGTAAATAAGAGTATAATTGGATTATTTGTAACATAAAAGATAAATGCTTGAGGTGATGGATACCCCATTTCGCTGGTTGTACTTATTATACATTGCATGCCTGTATCAAAATATCTCATGTACACCATAAACATATACACTCTTCCACTTACAAGAATTAAAAATTTTTAAAAAGTGGTTTGAAGAACATTGACCAAAATATAGTGTTCATACTTCTTGGAACTCAAACTAGAAGTCCTCAAACATCACGTTAACTATCAGCTTCAAAGCGATAAAACTGAAGTTATTCCCATTGGCAGAAAAATGAGCATATATTTATGTGATTGGTGTCTATCTGGTCAAACAGGTTATACAGCCTAGTGTACCAGGCGCCCCAATGAGAGGACTGATTAAAAGTCAGTGTTTTGGATCAGTTACTGGGAGTTGATAGGGCATGTAAAAATGTTATCATTTGAGGAAGAGTGATCAAAAGTGAATTAAAGATCTAATTAACAGGAAGTCAGGACAGCAACTGTCAAAGAGTCAAAACAAAAGGAGATGCAGTCCAAGAAGTAGACAGTGAAAGCAGAGATAAGAGGTTAAGTCCAGGACACAAGAAATCAGTGTTCTGAGTGTCTACTGCACAAGGTAGAACTATTCATGCTGTAGACATAAAGTGGTTCTTAATGGCAGTGGGCACATAACATGGAGGTTCCAAGGCTCCCAACCAAGTTCTGGAATGGAAGGGGAGAAAGCTCCTCTTCCATAAATCCTCGCGAACACTCCTGGCCATGTACTCATGTGCACACATGGGAGAGAATGTGCATGCACACTCACTGGTGACTACATGGATATGGCTGTGTCCTGGGCTGTCACACTCTCTTAGTGTGTCTGCTACTCCCCTGGGCCCAATCCCCATTGGATTATGAATCCAGCATTGTGGTCAGGGCAGGGAAAAGGGAAAGTAGGGCCAGGAGCATCCTGTTGCCCATGGCTTGTGTGCCCTGCTATCTAATAATGAGTGGGCAAGATCATTTGTGAGAAGCTAGGGTCGCTGTCCTCAGTACTAGGTGACCCCAGCACAGAGCAGTTGAGTGTAATCCATAATACAGTAACTTAAAAATGTATTATTTGAGGAATGGATATCTTATGACCATATAAGCTAATAGAGACCTTGGGTCAATTTCATGGTCTTAATGTCCAAAAATAAGTCACAGATCCAGGTAACATTAGAAAAGGTGATGGTTAATGGAGCATTAGGCATTCATTTCCAGGAGCAACTCACAGTTGGGGAAATCATTTGCTTAAGGGCCTTATGTATCAGCTCTGCATACTGCACAACTGTATTTATTTTTGTTTTGTTTTCTATTCTTTAAGTATGTTGCCTCTTAACCCCAGAACAGATGCATAGTCTTCCTGCTACCTGGAGACTTCTTTCCCCATACCCTGTCTTCTGCTTCCCCACATAAATCCTTTTCCTTCTACTGAGTGCTTAAACATACTTTAGCTTTTGGCTCAAGGACCATGTTCTTGTGGGAAACCTGCCTGACATATCCAGTGGAGGCCGACCTCCTTTATTATCAGAACATAGCAGCCTGTTCCTTTCTTTTACATCAGTTTATAGCCACATGGGCACTGAGTGGTCTGTTGGCCACTGAGATTATGGAGGGGTTGCATGTATTTATCACAAAAGTCAAGGTAAGTCTATGAGAATGAGTTGATGGGAAAGGGTACAATAGAATACAAGGGAATAGAGTACAAGGTATTTGGAGGTCAAGGAATGGAAAGCCCACCTGTAGGAAGAGTCATCTCTGTGCATGTTCAAATAACCATGAAGGACCATGGCAATAGTTTTGGAGAGACAGAAAGTGAGCCAGGAGCTCAATTCTTCAAAGAATGAAGTTCCATGACTTGAAGAGGGGAAGTATTTATCTGCAAAACCAGGGGGATGGTTGATATTGTCTGATGACAGGAGAGTTCAAGGTGAATGATTACATGGTAAAGAGAAGAACAATGGTCTGAAAATGGTGATAAGCAGCAAGGAAGACACTTATCGCATGGACAGGCCCCAAGGGTATGAGAAGCCATGAGAAGGTTGTAGGGAAAGCAGTTGTTTGAGGGGAGAGTCAAATTTCAATTGGAGCAAGAAGATAAAGTGAATGCTCAAAGAAGAAGCAGAAGATATAGGAGGGTTCACTAACGATCGATTTCGAGTTCCAGAAGCTCTGTGAATTAAGATAACACATTGGGGCAAGGTAGGAGAGAAAGTCAAAAAAAGGCTAAGGTCTGGGTGGTATCAGGATTAGAGTTAAAGGGATGAGCGTGAGTTCTGAGCTTCCGTGGGTGACCTCCACAAACAGGACAAGGTGTGTGATGAAATTAAACCTGGATAGTCCTCACCGTTCTAAGACTGTACATGGTGGGGGGAGGGGGCACTGTAGGGTGTTCCTAAGACAGGAAGAGTTCTTGCATACCTACTTGGCTTCTGCTAATAGAGGTAAGGTTTCTTGAAGAGAGGTGCTCATACTTTGAATATTTGGACAATCTTGATGCCTGCCAATGGTAGTCTGCAGAGGTTCTACTCCAGATACATGGGTACCCTTCACAGTGGGCAGGCGGTCTTATTTTGGGTCATAAACTGCCTCTTACCTGTTACTGATGGCAGCCCTCAGGGTGGTAATTGTCCAATAACTGGGAATTATTATACTACTCTGTTCTACGTTCTGGTAACTCAAAGGCTGACTTCATGGTTTCCAAGGCCCTTCATTGTGTCTTTGGTGCTGAAGCCTGGAGTTTAACTAGCCAAATTCAATCCCAGAGTAATAAATAGGTTTAATTTCTTTTTTATCAACTGTGTTTTAATGTGACAGCTTCCGACCTCCCTGTCTTATATCTGCTAGGCATCATCAAACCTGTCCTGCCATTGGAATTCTTACTCCATGAATATCTTCCTTGTAAACTGCTTATTTGAATTCAGCCTTTTGTTTATTATTTCTCATCTTTTGACTTACTTTACAATTAGAAAATACAGCAATACTGGGCTCCCTGCCTTCCCATCACCCCACAATTGGTTATGGCTGGATTTGATCCATTAGTACTTTCTATATCCCTCTGAAAGTAAAGAATAACAGGACCTATGTTTCCTGTCTCACTGAAGTTCACCTAGCTCAGCCTATCTGTAATGCAAAATATGACACTTTTCCTAAACACAAAGCTTTTCTCTAAATATAGAAGATATGACTCTGGTGCAATACAATTCATTCATTTCCATGACTAAAGTCTACCCAAAACAACAACAACAACAACAAAAACAAAAATCCTGTAGGGTTATTTTTATCTGGTATTTATTTTTAATAAAGATTTTTGTCTTTTTAGTGATGTCCTTTCCCTGGAGATTTTGCTAGCTCAACAAAAATTTGTTAAATTTAGGTGAAGAAATAAAATCTTTCTGATTTCTAATCTTTGTTTTGAAAACATCTTGAACTGTTCAAATTGCTTGCTGGTGTCGATGACTTAATTACTTGTGTTGTGAGAAGGGATTTAACCCAAAACAGCTACTGAAAACTTGGTATAAGCTGTGTATCAAAATTTTATAAATCAATTTTTAGATACTGTTTACTAAATCTGGGATTAGAAGCTGATATTGTTTCAGTATTCTTTTTAATTCTTAGCTATAACCTTCCAGGGTCATCAAGCCTATTATAAATGGCTCACTAGAGAAATTAAAGAAAACTGCTTCCAAGTTTTCTTAACTTGCCCAAATGGCCAAGTTGAGTATTCAATGCCAGAAACATTTAAGATGAAGCAAAAACAAAAACAAAAACAGAAAACAAACCAAAAAAAAAAAAAAAACAAAAGAAAGAAAGAGTATTGTAGATAAAGCAAAAGTAATATGAACTGCCTTGGCCCCCACTCTTCACTCAGGCCTTGTTCCAGGACTTTATTCTCCAGCGACCAGGCATGCTCTTCCTCCAGGTAGAAATGGCTGATAAAGAACATGGTATTATTGGCTTTTTCTGAAGTATGATTCTGCTTCCCCCAGCATCTTTCACTTGGGGTGGAGAGGAGTGACAGCTCCATCTCAATGTTTCACCTGAACAATGAAACTAATAATTAAACTCAGCAATTTCACGTCTTTATCAGGACTTATTTGTTCATTTATTCAACAAATATTTATTAAACACTTGTTCATTCATTCATTCATTTATTCAACAAATACTTACCAAGTGTCAACTAGGTACCAGGCCTTCTCCCAGGTGTTAGGAACATAATAATGCATAAACTCAGACATAGTCCCTCTTCATAAGTACCTTGAAGTCTAGTGGAGAACACAGTAAACATAAAAATAAGTGAACAATTACAAAGACAAGGTGAACTTTTCTGTTATAGCATTTAGCAGCAAAACTTTTCCTAGCCTGAGTGGCTGGGTAATGAGAGAATTGTTGCTTGAGGAAATGATCTAAGCAATGAATAAGGATTAACCAGGAAAAGGGGCATGCAAATGGCAGGTACAAAAGTCTTGAGGTGGAAAGTAGCATGGCATGATGAAAGTAGGAAATAAGAGAGGTCAGAAACCAAAAAAATAGTGGCAGTAGGAGCCTGCTAGAGTTCTGAATTGTGTCTCCCCAAAATTCATATGTTGAAGCCCTAATCTCCAACGTGACTGTATTTGCAGATAGGGCCTTTAGGAGATCATTAAGGTTAAATGTCGTATTAAGGGTGGGATCTTAACTCCACAGGATTTGTGTACTTAAGAGGAGAGGTATGCCTTCTCTCTCTGCCTGGCACCCTCTCCTCCCCACTCCCCATCTCTTTTACTTGCAAGCGCCTAAGAAAGGCCTAGTGAGGACACAGCCAGAAATTGAAGCCTTCGCCGGAACCTAAACATGCTGGCACCCTGTCCAGGACTTCTGGCCTCCAGAAATGTGAGGAAACAAATTTCTTGTTTAAACCACCCAGTATATGGTATTTTGTTATAGTGGCCCAAGCAGATTAAGACAGAGCCAGATCCTATAATGCCTTACAGGCTATTTGGTCCCAGAAGCGAGGAGAAGCCATGTAGGTTTTTGGCCATGGTGGGCACAGGGGCTAGGCAGGAGTTGGTGAGAGATGAGTGACAGGATGAGATTTGACTTTGAAAAGATTACTTTGATGACAGAAAGAGAAATGATTGAAAGGGAGAAGAATGAATGCAAGGAGATCATTTAGGAGGTCATTGTATAAATTAGAAAAAGTATGATCCTGGTTTGAAGCAGCAGATAAACATTCATGTATGAAATAGAGAAATAGTAAAAAATAGACAAACTTGGAGATGGGTGGGATTCTGAGAAAGGTGGTGAAAAGATGCTGCTACTCCACTCAATAAATGGTGGTGACATTTACTACAGTGAGGGACACTGGAGGATCGGTAGCCTGGGTGGGTGCAGAGGAGAGACTATTGATTTAGTTTAGGCATGTTGATTTTCTTTATACAGAGACACAGAGTATATAATCTCACCGCTTACTTTTCATAAGTAAGCATAAGTAGTTCTCTTACATTTCATAAGGGAGATCTGAACTGATGGTAAGAATTTGTGAGTCATGATCAGATAGATGATAATTGAATCCATGGATTTAAATGAAATTGTCTAGGGGCTACAAAGTGAGAAGTGAGGGGGGTTGTATGATGGAGTCTTGAGTAACTCCCACGCATAAAATAATTTTCAATTATTTATGCCCCCGCCCCTACTCCCATCCTTTTCTCTCTCTGTGCACACATGCACACACACACACACACACACACACTTCTGACTTTCAAAAGAAGGGCTCAATCCCAATGTTTTCATTATTTATAAAGTTGTCCCATTTGAAGTGGGGGATACTCATTGTCAATATATTTTGAAGGCCAAATCATTCTAACTGAAGCAAAATTATCTCTTATCTGATATGCATTTGTTATAATACTTAGCGTTTCCTTTCTCCATGGTGATGTAATGTTTGGTGGTAAATTTTCCATAAAAAAAAAATCATAAGATTTGTGATCTATTTTCCTGTGATGGTGAAGGACTGCTTTGGGAATGCAACAAATGGGGCAGGCACATCCCTTCTCTGAAGTGGTGGTTCAACTTTTAGGAAAATTCTATTTTTTATCCAAATATGTGGTGTATATGTATTTATATCTCAGTTAATTTTAGGTACCTCCCAAGACAGCGTAGTATCTGATCCTAAAATGACTCTGAGAAAATGTTAAAAGTTCCTGAATAATTTTTATAGTCTCTAAAGAATGAAAGTCAGTTGTATCAATTGTAAAATGGAGTCTTCATAATCCTGATCATGAATTAAATCTAAGCTCCTCTTCAGGGCAAGGCCTTCCTGTTCTCACCTTGCTCTCTAGCTTCCTTCCTTTCTGCTCCTGCATGGGAATGTAAAACTTTACCAATAGCCAGTGAATTGTAACAACTTGACTTTGCTATTGATTCCGTCTCTGGGCCAGGCTCACACTAGTCCTTTTGCCTGGAAGACCCTTTCCTTGTTGGTTTACCTGATGCAGTACTCATGCGACCTGCCCTCAGGTCTCAGTGTGAGGACAGTTCCTTCTCTGAAAGCCGTCTACTCCCTGAGTTGGCCCTGAGACATCCCTTCTCCTGTATGCCCATTATATCTTTTAAGTTCACCATTCTACTCCTCTTCACATTGTAGTTAAAATTTTTTCTTCTCTACGCCTCTACGAAACAGCAGCAATATGAGGGCAGGAATCAGGTCTTTTCTATTCTTTGAATTTCCAGCACCCAGCCTTTTTTTTTTTTTTTCTTACCCTATGCCCTGTAACCTGCTGTATTAGTCTGTTCTCACTTCTGTAAAGTGAGAACTATACATAAAGGACTGCCCAAGACTGGATAATTTATAAAGGAAAGAGGTTTAGTTGACACACAGTTATGCATGGCTGGGGAAGCCTCAGGAAACTTACAGTCATGGCAGAGGGGAAGCAAACATGTCCTTCTTCACATGATGGCAGGATAGAGAAGTGCCAAGCAAAAGAGGGAAAAGCCCCTTATAAAACCATCAGATCTCACGGAAACTATCACGAGAACAGCAACATGGGGGTAACTGCCCCCATGATTCAATTACATCTTACTGGGTTCCTCCCACGACACGTAGGGATTATGAAAACTACAATTCAAGATGAGATTTGGGCGAGGACACAGCCAAACTGTATCACCTACTTAAAATAATAAAATAACAAACCATAGAAATGAATAGGCCATTTGGTCATGCTCTGCCTTTGAATTGACAAATATCTGAAGTTGCCAGTGTTTAAAATTATTGTTCCCCTAAAAGAGAAAAAAAAGGATCAATCTTGACTCATTATCTAAAATATTTAAATATAAAAATGAAGACACCATTTGTTCATCTAGTCAACATATATTTATCGAGTATCTATTGTGTACCAGGCATTGTTCTGAGCTCTGGAAAATAGAAATTTAAAAAAAGAGAGAAACATGGTTTTTATCTTCATAGAACTTAGTGAGAGAGACATAAATATATGAAAGAATTATACAAATAAATGTAAAATGATAGCTGTGATAAGAGCTAGGCAGGATACTTAATGGACAATTACTGGGTGCTATGGAAGTGATTAATAGAAGCTATAGATCTATTCAAGGGTGGCAGGGAAGCATCCAAGGGGAAGTGAGGCTTCAACAGGTTTTGAAGGAAGGGTAGGTGGTAACCAGGCTGAGAAGGGAAGAGGGATGGGAAAAGCGAGAACGTAGACAGGAAGGAAGGGCACCCATCAGGCAGGCCTTTGCAGCAGCGGTGAGAATTTGGCTCTTTATTTTCGGAGCAACGACAGGCTGTTACAGCTACATCTTCTTAGTGATATGATCATGAGAGTTAACATTTATCTGCCATAGAGCTCTATTTAATATGTTAGGATGGTAAAATACATTGAGTTTTTCTTATACCAGGCACTGTACTGTGTACTAGAGATAAAAATGTGGACAAACACGGTTCCTGACTTCCAGAATTTCACATTCATGTGGAAGAAAAGGTATAGAAAAAATATATTTGTTAGAAGTTATAATAACAGAAGAATATATAAATTCAGAATATAAAACACAGCTGAAGCTTGAGGTCTGTGAGGTTCAGGAAAGGCTAATGTCTGCAGTTGTTCTCTAGAGCAGACATTGAAGAATGAATAGGTATGTTTGCAGGGGGTGCTGATCAGGCAGAGGGAACAGCATGAGCAAAGGAATGAGGGTATGGAACAGTATGGTGTGCATGTGTGTGGAGCTCAGAGCGCATGGCAAGTAAGCACTTCAAGAGCATAAAGTACACAAAGAGGATGAATCAGGCAGGAAATTTGGATCTGGGCAGGAGGTGATAAGTATCATTTGCTGTAACATGAAGCTTTTCCTAAAAAAACAAAAACAAAACTTTGCTATAGACAGTTGGAAGGGAAGTGGGTCAAGCAAGGTGATAAGAAGAAACAGGAAACAAAGTTGATAGTATATTTTTTTTTCTCCCATAGGCAAAGTTATTGTACATAAATATACTTTACTTTTGTGTTCTGGGAGTTTCAGAGCCTTTATCTGTTCTGTCTTCTTTAGCTTCCTCTTTATGATTTTCTCCTCTCTGTCCTCTCAATTTCATTGACTTTTATTCTCCTTTCAAAACCTAACTCTCCCTGGTGCTTTGGAGAAGAGGTATTCATCTGGAGAAGATTCAGCCCCTCTTCTTGCATTTCTTTATCTCTTCTGAATGCTGATTTCACATCCCTACTTTGTTCACAGAACACCTGGCATTCTTCCATCATATTTCCAAATTTCTCTATAAATAACCAGCTATGGGAATTTTATTATCTACAGGACACACAAACAAAGATTTTCTTGACAGTCTACCAAATGGGTGTGAAGTATATCTATGATCAGACCATCCCCAAGGAATAGGTGGCCTGCCTCCATGAGGGAACAATGAGAAGTCGAGCATTTGGGGGGATATTTGCAATTTTAAAAGGCATGTAAACCACACTTTAAAAAAATACAGGCTTTTCTTCTTGATATGTATAACTTTCCTAACTCTCAGTTAGCTTCATACCTTCAGGCAGGAAGGAAGAAATGCAATATTGGCAAAAAATAATTCACTAGAATTGGCTGGGAATGATGTGTTTCTGGCACTCTGAGATACTTAACACCTTTCAGAATAGAGGAAAAAGTTGCTTTGAAAATGTTTCAGCAAGGCACACATGGAGAATATTCCTGATGAAGACAGGCTGTTAGCACTGTATTTTACCACTGCTTTCCTCCACCCAATTCCATCACTAAATATGCTGTTATTCTCCCATTTGGGGTCAAAAGTCTAGAAACTGGCTAGGGTTTCTGCCCTGTTTCAAATAAACTTATTCGTAAATTGCATAGAAAAAGAGTTTCTTTCAAAACAATACACATATACAGATATACATGGACCAGTATCAGTATCCAATTAGGCAGATGAGGATGGTACTGCATTGGCAACAGGCCAGAACATACACATGGATTAAAAAAAGAAAAAAAACAGGCTCAAATAAAATAACCTAAATCAGGCTCACAATACTTGTCTCTTTTAAAGAACTATTCTGTAACATTTCCTAGAGTAATATTTGATCTCTTGATTGAATTATGATTTATTTTCAACAGGTGTACACTCTGACACAAAGAACCAGAGCTGAAATTGAGTGTGTTGGGTTCCATTAATTGCACTGGACCATATTTGCAAAAATTATTTGTCCAGAGAGTGGTAGGCAGCACTTCGAATCTGATCTGGTAGATTTAGTCCAAAATTTTAATGCCACACTTTGTGGAAAGTGATAAACACCTGGGAGTAATCAGATAAGACTGAACACAACTTGAATCTTTTTTGATGAGCAGTTGTGATGTAAAGTGAAAAAGATGTTGGGCCTGGAGTCAGCAGATTTGGTTGTAAATTTGAAGTCTGTTTCACATATTAGATGCTTAATTTTGAGCAACTTCCTTAACCTCCCTAAACTCCAGTATTCTCAACTGTAAAATGGTGTAATAATGCCTATCACACAGTGGTTTTGAAGGCCTTAAATTGCTTTTGCATATTAAAGTACCTAGCAAAGACCTGGGGTACAGAAAGCTTCCAATAATTGACTATTGGATAAAAATATGAATGAGTTTAATTTGACTGTTGGGAAATACCTTTTTCCCAGATGAAACAGCCATTGACTTGCAAAACATGAGGGGCAATGACTGAGATGAAGACAGAGGAGCATGGCCAGCCTAGTGCAGACAGTGTATTGAAATCCTTATAGAGTGTTTACAGAAATGCCTGCCCTGTCTTGAGGTAAGAAGATCCTTCCCAAATCTCACCTCGGGTTCTTAGTGTCATACTGGGCCACTCAGAGCCCAAGGAAACTCCCCAGACTCTTGAAATTATTTGTTTCAATAACCATGAGATGAGCTCCTGCAAAACAGGGAAAGCATAAATTGCTTCTCCACAGATTAATCAAATGTAATCCAATCTCACTAATAATGACCAAAAGCTTCCTATGCACCAAGACTCTACTAAAAATAAACATATATGTCAATAAATGCATAATGTAGTGCTGCACAAAGCAACAAATAAAGTATATAATAAAGCAGAAGAGTAAACAAAGTTTTATTTGCTCAATGAGATAAAGAATTAAAGAGGAAGATGGTACTTTTCTTGGATGACATTACATTTGAAGGGCAGAGGTCCCCATAAATGGAGATGTTTGAAAGCATTAGAATTTACGGTCTAGAGTGATTACCAAGTCCTCTCTGAATGTTAATTCCATGTTGCAAATTTGTTCACAGAACACCTGACAGAAAAACCATTCTTACATTTCTATGATAGCAGGTTGAGATTCACACGCGCCTTCACTTCCTGCCCTTCGTTGCAGTATCCATGTACTTCATTAAACTACTGTCATATTTTCTCCAGAGATGACTGCTTTTCAGTTCCGGGTGAAGTGACAGCTAAATATAATGGAGCATAAATCAATCTGCAAACATCTGCTCCTGGGGCCTTTGGAAGGAAAGGTGAGGGAAGTGTACATACATATGTAAGCTCTCTGTAGCAAGACTGAATTTACCACTATGCTCCCGTATCCTTTGGAGATCCCAGGACATGAAAAATCCATTGTAACAGGACACAGGAAACCCTGCCTCTTCAGGGTCAGCCTTCAAATCACTGCATCAGGAAACATTTCATTAAAATTTTCTAGTAGAAGAGGTAACCTTGTGTTTTAAGTAAAAGAACATAACCTAAAGCATATGTAGGGAATAATACCTAATGGAAGAATACGTTATTAAATATCTGCTCAAAAATAATCTTGGTTCTACCAAGAAAAGTATATTATGGGACGCAGAATAACTGTAGCCCAAGCATAAAACTCAAATCTCAATGTTCATGATTTTTTGTTTGTTTGTTTGCCTCTCTCTTTGTCTTTTTCTCTCTCTCTGAAGAGAAGAAAATTTAGGTGATTTTAAAGCTACAGTTCTCACAAAAGGTTTATGCTCATCTTTTCACTGATGTTCCTATGCATTTAGTTTCTGTTTCATTCCATCAGCATGCCAAAAGAAATCAATTTATAAGCATTACAGACTTTCTCTCTGAGTTATTGAAAATAAATGCTAACTCATGGGAAAATTGCAAACATGTTACAAGGTACAGGTAATATCTTTTAATGTATGTTGTGAAAGTATGCTGAACCATATGAGCTGGGCTCATAGTTTTATATACTGTGGGTATAAAAGCCCTCGGTATGTTTGCTAGGAAATATGGAGGCAATTCAGGAGGGTGCTTTGCTACAGAGCATGCATTTTATGTTTGTCTTCCTAAATCTTGCCAATAGATACTGGTTATAAGCCTCAGGATAAATTTGCAATAGAATTTTCTGTCTTACTAGAAAATCAAATTGGCAAAACTCTTGGCTAGTAGATAGGGTTTGGGGATTGCACAATCTTAAGGTTGAAAATGAGTTTGGAGTACATACCTATTATGATCTGTTTCAAAATCAGGAATATACAAACTTAATAAAGGAGAGAAAGTAAAAATCCTGCAGGACACATATCACAAGCCAAGAGCAAAGATGTTTTTCTCATTCTTGAACTGAGTGAAGCAAGCCTAGTTTACAGTGACCACTGCCTCTACTCTCACAATGCTGCTGTGCTTATAACCTCTGTGATAGGAGCTCAAATTTGGGGGACAGATCTGGGTTTAAATTCAATGCTGTCAAATCCTGAACAAGTTGCTTGTTCTCTGATTCCTCAGTTATAAAACCTATTCACATGATTTTTGTGATTACTAAATGTGACACAGTAAATGATGTCCTGACCCAAAGTGAGCACCAGCTACTTTTCACTCTTATCTCCTGATTGGAAATTCGTCATACTTGCTCTCAAGGTACAAAAAAAAAAAAAAAAAAAAAAAAAAAAAAGTTCAATTAGTAATTGTTGAGCATTCACTCTGTGCTAGAAAATGTTCTAAGTATAGGGATATAATTGTGAAGACTGTAACAATAAAAAGAAATAACATTTATCTAAGAGTGTCAGACACTAATCAAGGTACTTGATATAGTAGTAAGTCTGCCTTCCAGGATCTTACAATTTAATGGGCATACAGGTGAGAAAATGGGCAGAGGCTGTACAGTGTGATGAGGGCTAAGAGAGTTTGTTCAAGGGCCTAAGGGATCATATTTCTATGGTCAGTTAATCAGAACTTGAGAGGAGGAGGAAGATTTCTTAGAGAAGATGGCATCGCTGTGACCTGCTTATGAGAAAGAGATGGCCTTACTTTCTGAATTTTTGAGTGGTAAGATAAAAGGCTTAGCAGATTGCATACTGTGCCCAGAAAAATGGTCTTTAGATCATTAGGGTAAGAAAGTGTGTATGTGTCTTGGTACAGGGAATGGGGTGGATATGCAGATATAGAATACCCAAGACTGGCAGTCAATGGTATGGCTTCATACAGAGAGAATGTTTCCTCTATAAATCAAATAAATAACCAAAAAATAAGGGAAGCCCTAGTAAACAAAGAAACTATGAGAATTAGAGTGTTAAAACAAGAAAATGGGTAACATGGCATTTGAAGAAAGGCTGGCTACTCTAAAGGAAAGCCCCATAAAGTCACTTAAACATGAGAGAGCTAATGAATTGGTGCTTGTGGTGGATGGTATTACTTGCCCACAATTCTTTGTTCACTCCTTACCCTTGCCATGACTTCGCTGCCCCATTGGTTCTGATCTTGAACATGACTTGCTTTAGCCAATGGAATATAAGCCATTTTGCTGTGAACATGGGCTGAAGTATGCATATGCAGTTTGTCGTGGCTCTTATACTTCTAGCATCTGCCATGAGAAGAGCATGCCTTAGACACCTCTTTATCAGGGTGACTCACATGTGGAAGATCCCAGAACTTTATCTGAAGCAGAGCCATCTCCGTCAGCCCATAGGCCTGTCCGCAGGAAAAAATTATAGATATGTTAATCATTAAAAACCACTTAGATGGCAAGGCGCGGTGGCTCATGCCTGTAATCCCAGCACTTTGGTAATCCTAGCACTTTGGGAGGCTGAGGTGAGTGGATCACAAAGTCAGGAGATCGAGACCATCCTGGCTAACACAGTGAAACCCTGTTTCTACTAAAAATACAAAAAACATTAGCTGGGCTTGGTGGCAGGTGCCTGTAGTCCCAGCTACTCGGGAGGCTGAGGCAGGAGAATGGTGTGAATCCAGGAGGTGGAGCTTGCAGTGAGCCGAGATCACACCACTGCACTCCAGCCTGGGTGACAAAGCGAGACTCCGTCTCAAAAACGAAAACAAAAACAAAAACAAAAACAAAAACAAAAAACCACTTAGATTTTGGGAGCTTTTTATTATGTAGTATTATTGCAGAAAATAAATATAACTAATGAAATATCCTTTTGAGCAAATATTCTTATTGTTTCATTGTATTTCTTTAGAAAAGAGGCTGAGTGTTATGGCATGGAAGAACAAAGAAGGTGCTCTACTGGTGGCAGTGCCTAGCTTAGATATTTCATTTAGCAAATCAGAAGTTCGGAATTACCTGAACTAACATTCCTTAGTAGCTGCTGTGTCAGATTTTTTGAGTACCATGTTTAAAAGTTCAAGCTTTGGAATCAGCCTTCCTTGGGTGAAACCTTAATTCTGCCACTTTCCCACTAAGACAACCTTGGGCGCAAATTACTTGACTTTTCTTGACGTACCTTTTTCTTCTCATTTGCATATAAAATAGTATTTCTTTTACAAGGTAATGAGGATTAAGATAAAGGTACAGTGCTTAGGACAGTTTCTGGCAAATAGTAAATTGTTAAAAATTAGGTATCACTGTTCACAATAGCAAAGACGTGGAATCAACCTAAATGCACATCAACAGTAGACCAGATAAAGAAAATGTGGGGCATATATACCATGGAGTAGTATACAGCCATGAAAAGAATGAGATCATGTCCTTTGCAGCAACATGGATGGGCCCGAAGGCCATTATCCTAAGCAAACTAACACAGGAACAGAAAACCAAATACCACGTTATCACTTATAAGTGGGAGCTAAACACTGAATACACATGGACACCAAGAAGGGAACAATAGCCACTGGCACCTACTTGAGGGTGAAGGGTGACAAGGGGTTAAGGATTGAAAAACTACCTATCAGGTACTATCCTTATTACCTGGGTGACAAAATTATATGTACACCAAACCCCCACAACACACAATTTACCCATGTAACAAACCTGCACATGTACCCCTGAACCTAAAAGTTCAAAAAATATATACACATAAGAAATTAGACATTTCTAGATCATAACTCTTCCATACCTATGTTACATTTTTAGACTATTTCATCCAACCTTCTTCTTCATTCCAGTGCGTCTCTTTTGTGTGCTGCCATATGACTTTTTAGTAGCCCTAGAATAATGGCACCCTGAAGAAGTGCCTGGATTTCCACTCTTTAATTTGGGTTCGGTTTTAAGGGCCTTAAAAAATGGTTTTCAGTATCTTCTTTGATCATTTATATATTTATTTTTATTTGTATTTCTAAAGAGACAGGATCTCATTATGTTGCCCATGGTGGTCTTGAACTCTTGGGCTCAAGCAATCCTTCCACTTCTGCCTCCCAAAGTGCTGGGATTATAGGCGTGAGCCACCATGCCCAGCCAATTATTTAAACTTATTAAATAAACAGTGCTAAAATCAAGTGACAGCTAGTTGACCACTTGAGAAGACCAGTTTCTGAGATTAATTTTGGACTGTTGCTGATTTGGAAACTCTGAAAAGAGGAAAACATGGCTGTAGCTTTCTTTAATGGAATTTCCTCTGGCAAATATTCTCTTGAATTGCATAGCAGTATTTAATTCACAAAATGTCAGCAAGAAATAGTGTTAGCTCACTTGGCCCTCCAGAAGAAACTGTTTTGTCTAAGATCAGGTATCTTAATGACAGAGGCTTTTTATTAATATATATTCCTAGGCAGTGCAGCCACATGTAGTCACTATATAGGAAGGTTATGTTTCAGAAATATGAGTGCCTTATAATAAAGATATTTTCTTCATGAGGCAATGTTCCTAAAATGTATGCTAGGTAATCCATGATCCACTAAATCCATGAAGTAATGGGTCTGAGATATATGCCATAAACCACAGCAATTCCATGATGGGAAAACTCGATGTGGATTTGTATATTTCCCTGAATGTCAAGAGTGGTGAGGATGACTAAAGTTAACTTTTTTTCACTTTTCTCCTTTCCTTTCACAAAATAGACAAAGTTAACTCCACTCGTTATTTCAGAAGAAAAAGTTACTTATTAAAAAAAATCCTTCTGCAAAAAAAGAAGCAATAAAAACAATTTCATAGTTTGAAATGTGGCAAAACATGTTGTGATAATCCCCCCAACACACACATACACACACACATTAAAATCATTCACGTAAGTTCTTATCTATTATTTCAATTATAGAAATGAGAAAAATTGTTCACTTTGATGGAAAAAGGCAATAATATAAAATCAAGACCAATTAATTTCAACATAAATTATATTTTCCTTAGAAAGGGTCACACCCTCACCAATGATATTCCTTCTGGAGGCACAAGTGAAGTTACTAAAGAGACAAATACATAAACATGCACATATTATACTCCAAGAACCTTAATAACCAACTGGCTGAAGCTTTTCATTCTGTAGCTGATTAGACAGAGAGCTAAAGTATTTAAATGTCATCTATGGTAGTTCTAAAATAAGTCCACAAGTTTTTATAAGCTCCACTCAAACGGTGGAGCCCAATTTCCCTGTCCTTGAGGGTAGAGCAGATTTAGCAACTTATTAATATTTTCAAAGAATAGAATGTGGCAGAAGTAGTGGTACAGGGCTTGTGAGACTAGGTCATAAATAGCACGGCTCTTTGCTGTCTCTTGGATAGCTTGGTCTGGGAGTAGCCAGCTGCCATGTCCATGTCAACAGAGAATTCTAACAGGGCCCCAAGCTTCAGACTCACTAGTGGATCATAGATTACCCAGCATATATTTTAGGAACATTGCCTCATGAAGAAAACATCTTTATTATAAGACACTCATATTTCTGAAACATAACCTTCCTATGTAGTGGCTACATGTGGCCAATTCTAACAGGACCCCAAGCTTCCTACCCCCTGATGTGCATGCCCTGCCCCATGAGTGTGGGCAGAACATATGAATACCATCAGACATGCATGAACAAATAAGCATATATGGAAAGGGTAAAGGGACAGTTACCCCTTGGTTATATTATGTGATGTAACACTGTCATAGCAGACTGGAAGGAGATTCTCCTGCAGCCTTTGAAGAAGTAAGTTGCCATGCTGCGAGAAGGCCACATGCTAGGACCTGAGGACAGCCTCCAGGAGCTGGAAGAGATGCCTGGCCAACAATCAGCAAGGAAACAGGGACCTCATCCCTACAACCATAAGAAACTGTATTTGACAAACAACCTGAGTGAGCTTGGAGAGGGACCCTGAGCCTGGTGAGAACACGGCCCAGCCAATGTCTTGATTTCGGCTTCAGAAGAAACTCTGAGCAGAGGCCTCCATCTAACATATGCCCTGACTCCTGACCCATGGAAACTGTAAGATAACAAACGTGTGTACATTTGGGTCATTACATTTGTAGTACTTTGTTATAGAGCAATGCAAAACTAATACTGAAAGGCACTCAGGCCTTCTGCCAATAACCACCATCATATGAATGAACCATCTTGGAAGTGGATCTTCCAACCCCCATCAAATCCTCAAGGACTGCAATCCTGGCTGACATCTTAACTGGAATCTCATGAGAGACTCTAAGTCAGAACAGCGCAACTAGGCTGCTGTACACATCCTGTTTGGTTAAAAATATATTTTATAATGTTTTAACATCTTTAGAGGCCTAGCTGGCAGGATAAACTCCTCCTCCTATGGCTAGCAAATTCAGAGATAATAAACAACTCACTGATGATCAAAAATGCATATTTCCTATGTGAACCAGCCAATCTCAATCTCAAGTCAATACCTCCAACCACCTGCTTTATTTGACTCACACACCAAGCCAATATTTTCCTGCCCTAAATCAACCCAAGGCCAGGAAGGTATCACACAACTAGAGACCACCCCTACAGCACAGAAACCCCCATTATTCTAGTCAGTCAGTGCTAAACGTTATCCCTGACCCGCTGTGCCTCTTTCACAGAAAACACAATAAAGACTCTGGGCCATAGTTTCTCCTCCCTTCTTTCCTCTGCCTCCTGACCAACTCTGGCGCATCCCCACATGACCCTGTGCAGAGTGGCCTACCCACCTGCTCTGGGGAAATGCAAGTAAGACGTTCTTCCTTCAATGAATATACCTCCCTATGCCATCACTCAAAAAATTAAAATTCGACCATCCTGGCTAACACAGTGAAACCTTGTCTCTACTAAAAATACAAAAAAAAACAAAAAAAAATTAGCTGGGCATGGTGGCAGGTGCCTGTAGTCCCAGCTACTTGGGAGGCTGAGGCAGAAGGATGGCGTGAACCCAGGAGGCAGAGCTTGCATGAGCCGAGATTGCGCCACTGCACTCCAGCCTGGGTGACAGAGCGAGACTCCGTCTCAAAAAAATAAAATAAAATAAAATTTTATGGATGCATTTTTAACAAAGCTACTCCCTAATTTCTGATCCACAGAAATTACGTAAAATAAATGTTTACTTCTATGTTAAGCTGTAATTATTGGGAGAATTTGTTACACAGCAATAGATGATGAATGCACCATCTTTGCCACTACTCATTGACAGGGCCAAAAAAGTGAATCTAGGTTACTGATCCTCCTGCATGTAGGATAAAGTAGCAAAAAGAGCACAGATTCTGACTTCAGACAGATCTCAGTTTGAATTAAAACACTGCTGTCTACTTTCTCTTTAGGCTTCGTCAAGTGTCTTTTTCCTCAATGAGTCTCAATTTCCTTATCTTTAAAGTGGAAATAATACCAAAGTCATTAGCATTGTATGAAATTTTTGAGAACTAAGCAAGAGAAAAGTTAAAAAGGGCTTATCATGGAATTGGAGTTAAGTAAATATTAGATCTTTATTTCTAATCTTGTGTTCTTCTCACTGTCAGTATGACAACCAAGTTAATAATCAGTTGCTAACACAAATAAATTTTGTCGGTCTTAAGATCCCTGACCACCTCTCTTTGTATAAGCAACTAACATTTGAAGATAATGGTAAAGGCATCAGAAGAGGGAAACACAAGAGATTGATATGCATAGGAACAAAGAGACCACCATCACTATCACCATCTTGAAGAGTTTCAGTGTCCTTTCAGGTATATTTTGTAATTCTTGGTTGCGGAAGTGAAGGGAGCCAGGTGGTTCCAATAGAGGCTGAGTGCTGTGCCAGAACACCACTGTGAGAAAAAGAGGAAAACACGGCGCTCTTGTTTTCTCTTATACTTCTTATCTTTGCTAAGACCCATATCTCTCCCTTGCTGTCTTTCCCTCTCTCTTTTCTGAGAGATGTAATAAAAATATGAACAAATGCCAGTTGGCCCACTAATATATCCCTTCAGCTAATAAATCATGTCAACAAGCATATAACAAGGATGATTCTCAAGGTTTGTATCTACTTGAGAAAAAAGTTATGACACATTGAAAAGTTTAAAATCATAAGATGAAGATATAGACAACTAGACCTCAACATTAATAATGAAATCTCAAATAGGGGCTTCAGATAGGTTATTTGGAGATGGATTGTACTCCACAATCTTCATGAAACAAAAATTCTGGAAAAAATATTAAATTATAATAATAATTTTGATATTCATCAAAATTTTTAATATGCTGGAAATATGGAAACAGTGAAACTCCACCCCATCCGATACCATATACAAAATCACTTTTTCTCTCATATGCTTTGTGTCATAAAAATATTTTGGCTTAAGCAAATGCCAGAATTTTTTCTGCCGTGTATTCTAGAAGTTTCATAGTTTTAAATGTAATGTTTAGGCCTATGCTTCATTTTAATTTAATTTTTGTATATGGTATAATTAAGTACAAATATTCTATTGTTTCGGCACCATTTATTGAAAAGCTACTCTTTCCCCATTAATTTACTTGGGCAACATTGTCAAAAATCAAATGACTATACTGTATATGTCTATTTTTGAACACACTATTCTATTTCATTTACCTACATGTCTATTCTTATGTCAATACCATATCATCTTCATTACAGTAACTTTATCATGTTTTGAAATCAGGTAGTGTAAGTAGTCTGTTTTGCCATTCTCATTAAAAATCATCTTGGTTCTCTATTGCTTTTGTATTGTCATGTAAATTTAAGAATCAAATTGCCTATTGTTACAAAAATAATGTATCAATGTTGATTGAAATGTTTTTGGTGTATATTTCACTGTGGGGAGAATACACATCCTAATGATATATAGACTCCCAGTCCACAAACACAGTGTATGTCTTTATTGGTTTAGGTCTTCTTTAATTTCTCTCAGCAATATTTTGTAATCTTAAGGTACATGTATTGCACACATTCTATGAAAGTCATCCCTAAATTATCACATTATGATGCTATCACAGCTGTTTTTTCAATTTCCAATTTTTCATTGTTAGTATACAGAAGTACAATTGACTTATATGTATAGACTGTGTATCATGTGATATTGCTAAACATCCTTATTCATTCTAGCAGCATGTTTGTTCAAATCAGAAATAGCAGAGAAATAATTCATTACCTATCGTTTCTTCAAATCTTCATATATTTGTACCTACCTCTTCTCTCTACATTAAAATCATTAGGAGTGTGCATAAAAACTAGAAAATGCCTGTTAAAAGAGAAGCTGCTGCCTGCTGTCTACCAGAGGAATATATGTTTGATGAGAGATGCTTGGTTTGGGAAATCTGTTCTTGCTGTCAAATGCAGTTCTGGCTATATGCAAATAGAAATATGAACCTATTGCTCACTGCCTCCTGTGGTTCTGTGTGTCCCAGGAATGCCACTCTGCCAGCCTCCATCTGGCTTCTCAATTAGAGCCCAATAGGACAACTGATTTTCTGTTGTTCTAATGAGAAGGCAATCAGTTGTGTTTCTTTCCATCAAAACTTGATTTGGTTATGGAATAGTATGATTTTTATTATTGCTATTTTAATATGCCCTGGGCTATTTGGTATTTATAATTTTTTTTTTAAGAAAATGCAACAATTTTTATTTGTTTAATCCTGGTAGCCCTTCTCTTTACAGGTCACTCATATTCATTACTGATAGGCTTCAGCTTTAAAACATTACACCCTTCTCTAACCCACTAATATGGCCTCTCCCAATATCCCACCAGAATGCTTATGAAAATACACTAAAGACAAGAGGATCTATAACATAAAGTGCAGACTAATAAACATTGGCGATGGCAAAAACAAAGTTAAATAGAAAGTAATCTACCCAATGTAAGTCACAAGGCCTAGCTACATGGTTCTTCAGAAAATCATCTTTAAAGAGGTAAAAAAGGCTCTTTATATCCCATGAGACTCTTTATAAGAAGCTTCTTATGTCAGAAAGTCAGGGATTATACAGACTGGAAATTCTCACTCCAAATAATCCGACGCATGTTTGAAATTACATGGATATAAAAAAAATACTACAAGCAGCCAAGCAAATAAAAGTGTCTACAAATGTTGGAACAATATCTATAGAGTTATCAAAGGAAGAGTTGAGACTAATAAACTGTACATCTAGAGAATATAAAAAGACAAAGGCAGATATTTTCAAGATTCAGGAAATACTCTACTATGGAAACTTTTGTAACTGGATGAGTACTTTGATCTTGGAATGAAGACGACAACTGGTATTTATAATCTTTATTCTTCATGCCTGTCTCTTATCCCCTAGCACATTTATAGCCAATTTTCTGAATTGTCGAAGTTAAGGAATAGTTATTTTTATATTGGGATTGTGAAAGAAAACCAGATAGTTTAATAAGTGGAGTGTTAAAAGGGCATTACCAGGACATAATAACATAAGTTGAACTCCTATAATTGAACACTATGGATAACTAGAGGCAATATGCTAAAAAAAGGTTAACTGGCCGCCTGTATTAGTCTGTTCTCCTGCTGCATAAGGTCATACATGAGACTGGGTAATTTATAAAGGAAAGTGGGTAATTTATAAAGGAAAGAAGTTTAAGTGACTCACAGTTCTGCAGGGCTGGGGAGGCCTCAGGAAACTTACTATCATGGTGGAAGGGAAGCAAATATGTCCTTCTTCACCATGGCAGCAGGAAGAAGAATAATGAGTGCCCAGCAAAAGGGGAAGCCCCTTATGAAACCATCAGTTCTCATGAGAACTCACTGTCACAAGAACGGAATGGGGGAAACCGCCCCATGATTCAATTATCTCCACCTGGTCTCTCCTACAACATGTGGGGATTACGGGAACTACAATTAAAGATGAGATTTGGGTGAGGACACAGCCAAACCATATCATTGCCAATGATCTTTGTTTTGTAAGCCTGTTCAAAAACAGGGCATAAAAGAAATGAAACTTTGAGAACTGCTTGCACAATCTAAACCAATCATAATGAAATTAATGAAGATTCTGTTTTTCATTTTCTACTGTGTTCTTTAGAAGAGCTGCTAGACCTAAATAGTAAAATAGTTATCATAGGATTTTACCTCTTTTTCCACCCCATGCCTTTTGGGGAGATGATGGCCTCAGGGACATTGCCATGAGGTGAGAACAGAGAGATGAAAGAAAATTATTGACAAAAATGATTAATTCATTTTAAACTAATCCATAGCAATAAGATGATGTATGCTTTACTATGTCTTTTCCTCTAAAGGAAACCTTACACCATAGCCTTTGAGACTGACAGATTTATGTTAGTAACCTGGAGCCTGGATCCAACAGGTAAAATGAGATGAAGACACTCACTTAAGGGAACAGAAATGCATTACCCATATTACTATAAGTCCCTATCTTTTTCTCAGACAAAAGTGATTTCCCTATCTAGTTAGCTGTATATCTAGATCTAGATCTGATGATATAGTATCTACATATGGATAGACAGATAAAATAAGCACACACACACATGCACATGCTTTTTCTTCTAGTGTTAACTTTCTTACATATGGGGTGTGCCTAGGCTAGGGGTATTTATGTATGTATGTGTGTCTAATGAAAAAAAAATCTTTCTATAAGGTTAAAATGTAGTTCTGACTAATAAAATGAATCAGATACCTCAGTGATAGAAAGTCAAGCCACTCACTCATTATGGCTTCTCACTGGAATTTGATGTGGGTCAATCAATCAAAGAAATACCTGCCATAATTTCAATAGCTAGCTAGTGTTTCTGCAGTTGAAAAAATATCAGAATTCAGGAGTCCAACAGCATTAGTCTTTGTAAAATGGTTTTGAAAGATGGGTCACATTACTTCATATAGAAGCATACCTAAAAGCAACTGAATGTAGCTTTGAATCAATAAGAAACAAAGACAATATATATACAATAAATTGTTGTAGATGAACTTCTGAAAGCCATCTGCAGAGGGCAATAAAAATAAAATGACAGAAAAGTTCCCTGAATATTATGACAGCATCAGAACCAGAGACAGTTTTTTTTAATGTTATAAAATAATTTGGTAAGAATAATTTAGTAGAATGCACAAACCCAAGTACACTGTGACTGTAAAGTAATGAAACTTATTTAACCAATCTCACATACAACTGTGTTTCCATTCAGATGCTATACATTGAAAAGTGTCAACTTTCCTAGGAATCTTTATGGCATCTATGTAGAAGCAGGCACTTTACTGGGATGTTGATTTGCTCTATTCCTGGTTTCTATCAGAACTATTATGTATTTTCCAGTCAAGCTTAAAATAAGTCGCACTGAAACTTTAATGAGATTCCTTCTCCTAAGGAACTTCTCTCTAATGACTTCAAGTCCACTTTTCTAACCAAAGAACAGGAACAATTCTTTACACCCAAACATTCAGATTCTTTTAGTTAATAAATTGATTATCCAGATGTTCTTCTCCATGTGAGGCCAAACCTTTGAATGCTACTAATTATTTTCTCATGCTTCACATCACATAAGCAAAACAGTTTCATGTGGTAGTGCATGGATATAATTGTGAGCCTTATATGGTTTAAATAGACTTTGGGATTTTCTTCCCTCGAGTGGAGTTTTAAAATTTCTGAAATTCAGTTCTTTTGAATTCTATGATGATCTTTGAAACCTGACTAAATTTTACCTGAAGAAAATAGCAGAAGCCTATATTTTGGTCATCTGCCACTAGGAAAATAACAAGAGCAATATTCTTGGCAGGTCTAGCTCAAGAAAGTCATGTCCAATCACATCTGATTATATTCAGGAAGTCTGGAATTTAAATGGTTTGAAAACTAATGTGTGCAATTAAATAATTAAATAAGTTAGCAAATTAACAATATCCTCTAAATTACCTCCTCAAGTAATTGTAACATTTATAATCAAATACATTTGCAGAAAATATTTTTACATCTTTGCTTTTTGATCTGCATCTTAAAGTGATGCCTCACCTGCTTTGATGAATGTGAAGTCCTCATAGTGTATTAATTCTTTTCAATATTTTGATTCTAGAGCAGGTACCAAATCTTGCAGATTTCAGTTTTTGTATATATATATATTTTTTTACCTTTTTTGATCTTTCCCTACAAGCCTTTCTGCGTATTTCTTAGCTAAAAGGAGGGATATTATTTGTTAAAAACAAACTGATACAGGAATCATGAGGATTTACTTCAACAGGTAGCCTTCACTAAAAACCACTGATTATGCCTGTGGTCCCTGCTTTTATTTAGTTTGATCACTTTTTCTGATATTTGCTTCTGAAAAATACTGTATCTTTCAGAAACAGTGTGGAGTTATTAGGAAATTATTAAGATGTCAACTCAGCCTGTGCTAGTAACCTAACAAGTGTTCTACCTCTTCAATGATGCAGGAATCCTTGCGCAGGAGAACAAAGCAATCTGCAGATACATCTATGAGGAGAGACAGGGAACTCTTTCTTCTTTATGTAGAAAACTAGTTGATTAACTATTAAAAGCATCCACAATTTTAGTGAAAGTTTTTAATTATATCAGTCATATATGGCCCGGAAATTAGTTCATGTGGTAACTCCAAAAGTCTGTAGACTGTTTCCTGACACAGACAACACTCCATTGGTAACCCTGAGCCTCACTGCAATTAAACCAGAATTGACACTGCTATAGGGCTTGGAGAATATATGTTATTGCTTACTTCATGGTTTAAATCTTAGACCTATCATTTTCTATTTATGTAACGTTGTTCAGGTGATTGCCCCTTTCTGTTTCCTCACCTACAAAATAGATAATAATATCTATTTTGCTAAAATGATTTAACAAGATAACTTGTATTTCTCAGTGCCTTAGTGACCAGGACTTAACACAATCTTCCTACAAACCATTCTCAATGCAGCAAACATAGCCCTTATAAACACTGAAGTCATCTTATGCCACTCCTCTGCTCAAAATTCTTTAATGGATGTCCCCTCAATACTTTCACAGTGAAAGCGAAAGTCCAGACAGTGGCCCAGAAGACCCAGCACTATCTGTCCTCGTTGCTGGCCTGTTATCTGCTCATCTTCATTTCCTATAACCCTCTCTTGGCTCAGGCTGCTCCGATGGCCTGTTCTCCTTGATTCTTCACAAACCTTATAGCCACGTTCCTGTCTCAGAACCTTTGCACTGTTAACCTGCAGGGAATAACCTTCCTCCAAAAGCCACATAGTTCGCTTCCTCTCCTCCTTCAACTCTTGGCTCAGTCACCACCTTCTCAGTGTGGCTCCATTTAAAACGACAGTCCTTCTCTTAGCCCGCCTGATTCCCTCCATCCTGTTCTGTTTTTTTCTATAACACCTGACCCTCTCTAATATACTATATCATTGATTTGGTATGTTTTTTATTTATTTTTTCCCTCACTAGAATGTTGCATCATAAAAATATATTTTTTGTTGTTGTTCTTGTCAGCTTTGTTCACTCACTTATCCCCCACACCTATAAGAGTGCTTGGCATAAAGTAGGTGCTCAAAAAATATTTGATGAATGAATAATTAGTAAGTGGTAGTGAGTTTTTACATTAGTACTTGGCCTAATTTACTTTCTTACGACTTAGTTCATAGCCTCTTCTTGTCTCATTCTTCTCCAGAGTGCCACATATGACAGGGTAATTATTCTTCCCAAGGAAGTGCAGCCTGGTTGTGAGCCCAGACAGCCTCCAGCTACCTCGGAACATGATCATTTCCCATTTCTCCACTTTTACAAAATAGCTGCGCGGCAGTATGCCTTTGAGTGAGCATTCAAGAGTCTCCAAAGAACACTGCTTGTTTTTTTTGTAGTCTTGCTGTGGGGGGGAAAAATCTCCACAAAACTCGACCTTGCCAAGGGCCACAGTTTCTCTCTTTTTTATGCCCTGCAATATAAAGTCAGCTCAGGATCTACTTTTCAGCCATAGCTGCCATTGCCTGGGTCCCTCTGTCTCCACCAGACACCGGGACCATTGGCTATGAGTTAAGCCTCTGACAGACTATGCCCAGCTTAACTGCTGGTAATGAGAAAGGAGGAGTCACGCCACAGTCAAATAATGTGCTCCTGGATGGAACTGAACATACAAAGGATGTTGGAGGTAAGGTAAATAGTGAAGAGTTTAAAGATTACTTTCTCTTAAACAATATTCTGCAAATTACCCCTCTTCTTCTCTTCCCTTTTCCTATAAATACAAGGGGCATAAATTAAGGTGAGGAAGATGACAGATGGTTTCAGAGAGAAAACATGAACAACAGTTTCTTTGTTTTTATTTGGGCAGACACGATGGGAGAGGCTCATGCCACAGCATGAGAGGGTCAGGTATGGCTGCTGAGGAATGATTCACAGTATTCTAATGAAACTCTCTTGGATTAAAACAGTTGGCTGCATATGGAAACTACACTGCTCTACTCTTAAGGAGAATTGAGAATAAACAAAACGACCTTGCCCAGCAACTGACTTGAACAGGATACTTCCCTAAGTTACCACTTCAAGTTTAAAATTGCAGAAGAGCACACGGCTGTGTATGAATACCGATGTATGAAATGATGGTAGTCTGCACTTCTTCAAAGGGCATAAGTTCCAAGCCCCTACCCTCCCCAGTGAATGCCCGAAACCACCATCAGTTGGAACATTTCTTTTCTTGTCTTCCACCCACAAATTTAATGCCTTTCCATCTTAACTAAGCACTTATCATGCACTGTGGCCGTAACTTTTGTGGTTTGAGGTGTGACAGTAAAATTAGCCTGAATTTCTTTTTCTTCCTTTGCAATTTCACGTATAGAAGATTCCTTCTAACTGTAGATCTCAGCAACCTCAGCATTAGGATTTTTTTTTCTTTCCTTATTAAATATTTGCACTTTGGGCCCATTATCAAGTAACACAAGAGTTACTTGAAAACAAGCACTGTGATACCACGTCAGTCAATCTGATCACAGATGGCTACTGAGTGACTTGTGTGGAGAGCATCTACAGCTTGCATTTATTGGACAAAGGGATGATTCCCGTCCCAGGCAGAGTAGAGCAGGAGGGCACCAGGTTTCATCATGCTACACAGAATAGTGGGTAATTTAAAACTTATAAATTGTTTATTGCTGGAATTTTTCATTTAATATTTTTGGACTGCCATTGACTGTGGGTAACTGAAACTGCAGAAGGTGAAACTGTGACTGGGGGAGCTACTATTTTCCAACAGCGCAATACCTGTAAACATGTGGAAACATTATTCAGCATAATATTGGTACAATGTATCGATCTGCTTGCCAACCTTGTGAGTTAGTAATATACTAAGCTCATTCATAATTGCAAAGTATTAAACTTCCTCTTTGGGTAGCATTGCACTATACTTTGGGGGAAAAGATGCAGGAAACTGTCTTTCCCTCCAGGGAAGTCACAGATGAATGCGGGAGAAAGACAAGAAATAGAATAACTTATCATATATTGTGGTTACAATCAATGACAAGGTAAGTTTCTGAGTGTTAAGGGAACATAAAGAGGCATTGGGGGCTGGGTGCCGTGGCTCATGCCTGTAATCCCAGCACTTTGGGAGGCCGAGGTGAGCAGATCAAAAGGTCAAGAAATCGAGACCATCCTGGCCAAGATGGTGAAACCGCGTCTCTACTAAAAATACAAAAATTAGCCGAGTGTGGTGGTGCGCGCCTGTAGTCCCAGCTACTCAAGAGGCTTAGGCAGGAGAATCGCTTGAACCCAGGAGGGAGAGGCTGCAGTGAGCTGAGATGGTGCCACTGCATTCCAGCCTGGTGACAGAGCGAGACTCCATCTCAAAAAAAAAAAAAAAGAGATACATTGATTAGACATGTGACTCTCAAGTAGAAAGGTAGAAAGGCAAAGAATGCTACATATTTCCAAGAAAATGTTACTTTGTCACCTTGAAGAATGCCTGAGTTGGAGTTAGCTAAATGGAGGTGTGGTTGAGTGAGAGGGGACATGATTAGCAAAAGAAAGAGCTTGAGCCAAGAGGTGAAGGCAAGAAAGTGTATCCTGAAGGACACAGAAGGGACAAGAGGCAGGAAGGCTATCTCTGGTATCCTAAAGAGTTTGGGCTTGACCCTGGATGGAGAACTGCTAGGAGAATTTGGGTAAGGCAAAGACACAACTATTACATTTTAGAAAAAATGATACCACTGGCAATACAGAAAATGTATCAAAGTTGAAGCCACTGGGTACATCATGGTTCAAGTCGCTGAGAATGAGAACTGATAGAGACCTAAGGGGGTGGCAAGTAGAGGGGAATTCATGATGAACTCAGTTTGGAATATGTTGAATTCACATATTCAGAGAAATGTTTAGGGTAGTGGGAAAGACAAGATTTGGGCATAAGAGAGAGAAGAAAAATTTGAGAGGTTGAGATTGTGCAGTGCTTTATCATAGCATGTATGATCTCTTGACACATTCTTGATTTCATGTCTTCCCTGACTAGAAATAAACTTCACGAGGGTGAGAACTTTGCTTTATTTCCACCATCTAGAACTGTGCCTGAACCACAGGGAGCACTCAGGAAAAATTTACTAAAAAGATGAATTATTCAGAATTGTAGTTGAAAAGGTGTCTTCAGAGGAGTTTACTTCTTATATGCAATGGACATGAAATAGGGCATAGAGTGAAACCGTAGGCAAAACATTGGATGGATAATGTCATTTGATGCCAAAAAAGCAGCACTGAGGAATTAGGAAAAACAAGAGATAATGAGGTCCCAGGTGACAATGGAAGCAGTTGTGGAAAACTGCTTTAAATGCCATAGAGCACTCAGAAGGAATTTATAAATGACCTCATAAAGAAGTCCACTGTGGTTTCCCTGCAGAGGTGGGAATAGAATCAGAGTGCTAAGGATTGAGGGATTAAGAGGAGGTGATTGTATTATTCCTCTTTTCAGATAATTGAGAGAGAGAAGAGAACAGCAGTAGCCTTGCCAGAAATATTGAGTAAGGAATAATTTTGTCTATGTTTTTACATTTTTATTGAGAGCTGTTAAGTTATTAAGTATGAAATTAGTAGTGAAGTTGAGGTTGAAGACAGGATAGAGTGGTAACAGGAGGAAGATGTACAGAGGGTGTAAGACCAGATCTGTTTCATTTCCAGCTGTAACCTGAGTTCCATGCAAGCACTGGCTACATAATACACACTCAGTAAATCATTATTAATTGAATGAATATATTTTTGAATGAGATAATGATGAAACAAGTGAATATACGTGGGTCAGAATCAGGAAACAGGTAGAATAGTACTTTTGACTGGTGGGGGAGGGAGGCTTGTCAGTGTCTTTATCTTTCTTCTTCCAGGCAAACAGAGCTTGACTCCCCTGAGTTTTTGTCCTTTTCTGGATATTAAGGGGCCAGTGGCTTTCTGGGCCCTAAACCCGCACCTTTGATGTTCTTCTCTCTGCACTTAAATACAATTAGACATGATGTGATCACACGTCTGTCTCCACTTTCTTTCTCCAGCCTAAGTTGTTTAGTTCCACTTAATTCCACCATGTCTTGAATGACTCATTTTATTTTACTTACATGTATACATCCTCATCTCACCCTCTTAACCAACTCACCCACATTGTACCTGGTCTCTCTGTTCCACCTCTGAGCATTGCATGGATTATCTGAGATTTCAAGGCAACCTTTCTGCCTGTTTTGCAGTCAAACTTGTCTCTTGTAAACGCACGAGAAAACCTCACCTCCTTTATGAAGTTGTCAGAGACTCCTTACAAAATACTAACTCAATGGTATAACTCATCTGCTATTTTTATGAGTGGATTAGCTTCAGATTGTTTTTGCATGGAGACACACAGGATATATGGTATTCACTAGGATAGCATACTCTTCATGAGGACACCTGGGAATGCTCATCTTTTCCCTGAGCACTTGCAGTAAATTCTCCTTTTTTCCTCCTATTCATAATGAATATGAATTATGTTATAGGAATAACATTAAATCATCTCTAAGTTAGTACTTTTATAAATTCTAACATAGCTATTAGTAACAAATATTTTTTAAAAATCACACCAGTACTCCAGACTCTTTGAATAGGTTAGAGCACAATTAAGGTAGACTTAAATATTCGAACAGACAGAAAGCTTCTCCCTGTATGGCTGCAGACCGTACCTTTCTGACCAGCCATCTTATCAGTTTGAATTTCTGGTGATGAGGGGATTTAGATAAGGTGTCCCTTCACTAAGTTTACCACAAATCATATGACAGCAGTTCAAAGATTATGCCTTATTCTTGACTTAAGTACAATGTGGATAATGTTGATTTATAATATAGAAGTTGTATTCATTATCTGTTAATCATTGCATAATAAATTACTCAGTGACATAGAGGCCTAATATATTTATTGAAACTGTCTCATACAGTCTCTATGGGTCAGAAATCCAGGAGGAGCTTACCTGGGCGATTCTGGTTCTAGCCGTCTCATGAGGTTTCAGTCAAGATGTCAGCAGGGCCTGCAGTCATCTAAAGGGTCCACAGGGGCTGAAGATGCGCTTCCAGGTGGCTCACTTTCATGCCTGACAAGTTAGTGCTGGCTTTTAGTAGGAGGCCTCAGTTCCTCACCATGAGGCCTCTCTTCCCTCCACCCCCATGAGGCTGCTGGAGTGTCTTCATGTTATCTAGCAGGCAGCTTTTCCTGGAGACTGCTACAAGAGGGCAAGGCAGAAGTCTCAGAGTCTTTTATGTTCAGCCTGAGCACACACACCATCATTCCTGCAATGTCTTGTGAGTTACACAGGTCAGCTTAATTCAGTGTGGGAGGAAACTACACAAAAGCATGAATACCAGGACCTGGTGATTGATGGGTCTTCTTGACCTGGGTTTTGCAGAACTGGTGTAAGAAAGAACTACGTGTATGCCTATAGAGGTATTCCTGTGTATGAAATATTTCTAGATTATGTGTTTGTGATGGTTACTTTTATCTGTCAACTTGACTGCATCATGGGGTGCCCAGATTAAACATTATTTTTGGGTATGTCTTGGGGGGTGTTTCCAGAAGAGATTAACATTTGAATCAATTGACCCAATAAAGTAGGTTGCCTCCCCAGTGTAGGTGAACAGCGTCTAACATAGGTGGCAGAAGGAGGAATTTGCCTGTTTTCATTTCTGCCTGCCTACTTGATTTGGAACATTGGTCTTCTGCTCTTGGACTGGAAATTACACCATCTGGGATTACCCAGGCTCCTATTGATTCTGTTTTATATATCTGTTTTCCTATTAGGATTCCTCTTATATTAAAACGCTTTGTTTACCTCAAACACTTTACATTTTCATTACTTACCTTAGCACCTTCACTGCAATTAGTGCTAAATATTTACCGAAAATAAAGAAGAGGCATCAATATACATATTTTGGCATACTTATTTTTTACATTTATTTTCAAGCATTTCAGGGATAGTGAAAAGTCCTGATCAGTTTGCATTCAGCCAAGTATGTTGGCTATATTTACTCCAAATGCCCATGCATGATTTCAAGGGCATAATGGATATTGCAGGGACTTGGAGTCCTCTTCCAAGAAAACTGGAACCCCTGCCGGGATGTGGATAGCAGATGTGTAGTCCTGACAACGGGGACTGTGTTGTATTGCTGGATTAGATGTTCATTAAGGGAAAGTGGTGTATATGAGCTTTATACTCAAGATTTACCACTAATGCTTTCCAGACCCACAGGAATCTTCTGCACTTGTTTTGCTCCACTAACTTTAAGAGACTTAAAATCAGCCATGGGAAGTCAGAGACCAGTCCCGTGTCTCAAAGATGTGGAGATTTTGGCATCTATCCTTCTAACTGACTTGCAGTAGAAGAATGGCCTAACGAAACCTTGTTCGTGTTACACGTGCTCATTTGCCCTGAACACAGATATGTAATCCAGAAAAATGACTGCAAGCACGCTGGAACAAGGTTCAGCAACCTCCACCCCCAGCCGATTGCAGTGACATTGTGCGTAACAGGCTAGCAAAGACTTGGAGCCCAGGGGCAAATCATTTAATGTATCCATGTCTCTTACCTCCCTGCCTTGTAACAATAGAGCGATGATGGCTGGTACATCTTACAGGACTCTTGTGACAAATGGCTCATAAAAATCTAAGCAAAAGCACTGTGCAAAAAAGGGGACTGTAGGAGGCACGGTGTAACATGATAATAGAGCCTAAGAGACCTAAGTGCTTTGGGGATAATTAGAAGATTTTGGCAATATCTTCAATGTCACTAAGGTCTGAGTAACCACAACTTCAAGAACTTCATTCTGTGGTTGACTCAGGTACAGACTCTTTCACTTTATCAGGATCCACTTTCCCACTTTTTTTGATAGCAAGACCAATGTTGTTCAATTGGGTCAGGTCATATGGTGGTAGGGCCAAAGAAACATAAGGAGTCAGGCCAATCAAAAGGATGAATTCAGGCCTGTTTGGTCACATTGATGGACTTTGGCCCTGGTATCTTTTTATTCTGTTTTATTAATAAAGATACTTTAAATGTTTCTGGTAGAGAAGAGTGCTGCCTCTCAACTAGAATGTTTTCCAGACTCTTTTGTACACAAGATTAATTAAATGGGGTATAGTGGCTCACCCCTATAATCCCAACACTTTGTAAAGCTGAGGCAGGTGGATCACTTGAGGCCAGGAGTTCAAGACCAGCCTGGGCAACATGGTGAAACTTCATATCTACTAAAAATACAAAAATTAGCCGGGCGTGGTGGCGCGCACCTGTAGTCCCAGCTACTCGGGAGACGGGAGAGTCGGTTGAACCTGGGAGGCAGAGGCTGAAGTGAGCCAAGATTGCACCACTGTGCTCCAGCATAGGCAACAGAGCAAGACTCTTTCTACAAATAATAATAATAATAACTCATGGGGGACTTGCACATTTATCCCCTATAGGCAAGGCAGATTTATTAGATGAAGGTATCAAAATACTTTCCATTGAGGAAACAGGTTGGAGGTGGGAGGCTGTAACCATGCTTGATTTTGTACCACCCTAACCTTTGCTTGTAAGTAGACTTTTTGAAAACACATTTTGTTGAACTGAAATGTATTTTGTTCTGAAGGGTTGAAAAAGGCTAAAGAAGTGGGAAGGAATTTTTGTTAAACCTTATATAATAAAGGAAAATTTTCCAGCAACATGGAAAGACATCAGAATTGAAATCCTAGTGAACTACTAACTATGTGAAATGGACAAGTGGCTTATTATTCCAATTTTACAGAAAAGAAAAATGAGACATAAATGTTAACATCTATGTGTATGATGATTACGTGAGATAAATTTGGGTCTCTATTTTGAGTGTTTTGTGGGCAGGAATGGATTAGGACTTTCCAAAATATTAAATGGGCCAATCTAAATATGTGATCAAAATTTTTCAGAGGTATATTGTGTGGTATTTACAGCAAGATGAGAATGTATTTTAAATTGATCTTTGATCATATTTTTATTCTTTTAAACATGTTCTGCCTCGTTTTCTCTGTAATAATAACTATAATTATATCCATTCCTCATTATAAAGCTGCTCTTTTTTCTTTTCTGACATTCTGTCTTCATCGACTAACGGTGGTGAGGCTACCTCCTGAGGTTACTTATAAAATTAAAGAAATTGGGAAGGAATGTTACATGCACTCCACATTGTATGTGATACGGAGAGGAGACAGGAGGGCAGAGTCCCTGATGAGAGCTCCACCCTCAAGCCTGGACCCATGGCCCTGAATGAGAACAGGCATTGCTGCTTTCCTGCCCAAAGGTTGCTTTTTCCAAAACCACCCTGGCCCACCATGCCCCCTATCCTGTACCTATAAAAACCCCAAACTCCACTGGCAGAGGAATAGAGTGGCACAGCAGAGAAGGAAAGAATAGAAGTGTCTGAATGTCGAAGAGGGAGCTGGACAGTCAGAGAGGAGTTTGGCTGGGGACAGCTGAGCTCCAGGGGAAGATCATCTTCCCACTCCATCCCCTTTCCAGCCCCCCAACCCACAGAGAGCCACCTCCATCACTCAGTAAAACCTCTGCATTCACCATCCTTCAAGTCCATGTGACCTGATTCTTCTTGTACTCTGGACAAGAATCCAGGTTCCAAGAGGGCAGGGTATATGTCACCCTGATTCTCCACGGGACTGTTTAACACTTAGCCCTCTGTGGACAGCAACTGCTAAAAGAGCATTAATTGTAACACATGCCCTCTGGGGCTCCAGAGGTTGTGGTCAACTGCTAGATGCTGCCCCTGGCGCCCAAAGGCACTAGCCCTGGTTCCCGTACCCACTTACCTACATGCTCCCCCTCCTGCAAGGGGCTTGAGTTCAGCAACAAAGCAAAACAAGCTACCACCAACCCCCCACACCCTCCCTGTGGCAAGACTCACAAGAGGGTCAGGGAACTCTCCCCCGTCATATGCATTATTCCAGTTTAGTTACCTACAAAATAAACTTGCCAGAATTAGTGTTTACTACATAAGCTAAGCACCTATTTCAACATGTGTGAGCTTCTAAAAATCAAATCAATGCTCTTCTGTCCAATTTTGGCCAAGGCTTCATGATCTCTTTCCTTAAAACATCAACTTAAATTTTACCATTACTTTTCTCTCTTCCTTCCCCTTATCCTACTCAACTATTATTAGAGACATTTTTTAAAAATTCCTTTCCTTTTCCATGCTTGGTTTCCTCAATAGTGATTTTATATAGAAAACATTTGACATTATAGTCTAGCTTTTCATAGTTAAAATTAAATATTTCATTAAAAAGAGGAGTCTATTTTTTCAGACTTGTAGGGCTCTGGGAAGTGGACTTATGAAAAAAATGACTTTGTATTTATTTACAGATAAATAACCATGTGTCTGTAATTAGTAAGAGATCTACTGTATGTAATTTATCTTTTTCTTGTGTGTTACCTGTTAAAGATGACCTTGTGTTTCCCGACATACTGTCAAGTGAAAGATTTTGTAAGGATGCTTCTCTATTCCTACATTATTTTATTGCATTGCTCATCAATTTTGCATTTTCTCCCTCTCTTATGATCCTAGCCTTTCCTTTATTAGAAGTAATTATCTAGTTCATAGAAAATTGTTTAATTTGGTTATTTTCATTACTTCAAAGAGAAATTCTAATGTAGAACGACTTGTTTATATATCTCTTGCAGACTCAAAATACACACCAGTATTATAAAAATCTTCCCTACCTAGCTCATATTACCCCCGACTCCTACCCCATGGTTCCCTAGCTTATTGAATGTACTCATAGCATCTCTTTTAGTCTGTATTGCTATCATGTGTTTTTCTAATCTGTTCCCCATAGTAACAGTGAAATCCTTGAGGGCACAAGTCTGATCTTTTTCAACTCTATTTTCAGCACCTCGCATTGTGAGTGGGTGTAAGTAGTTCAGTAAATAACTATAGATGTCAAAATAAATAAATGTCAGCTAATTTTTATTTATATTCAAAGATAAAATTTTATTTATCATAATTACCTTTACCCAATCTATTTTTTATTGTTTGTTTCAAATTACATCAATAAAAATGTGACAATAACCATGCTCATCCTTAGACTAACACCAATGTTTAGAAGCCGTTTCACCATATAGTTCCATTTTTTAAAAATTCAAAATATTTGCTATATTCTTTAATTGAGTCTTCCCAAAGCAATCTTTGAACGAATTGTTGGTTTCTCAGATTTCTATTTTGTTATCTTTAAGACACTCTTTAAGTCTCATCAAAAATCTGCATGGAAATTAATTACATTGTACCCAAACGTTATAAAATCTTACCACTTAAAGATACTTTAGAGTTCATTTGAACCATTCTTCAAAAAATTAGCAATGAAGTTCTTTTGGATTGATTGATATTCATGTACCCAAGAAACACAGGTAGAATATTAATTCATTTTATTATTTCCAAAGAGAAGGTGTGAAAATAAACTAGAACACAATTGAGTTGGCAGAACTGAGTTTGTGTTTACAAAACTGAAAAGGCTGGACCACAATGTGGTTTAGTGGTGATATATTAATTTAGATAACAATTAAATCTCGGAGACTTACCATATTGAAAGTTTATTTTTTGGTTTACACAAATCTGATATACTGGATAGGGGCTTTTCTCCTTTCATTTACTCAGGGATCCAGGTTCCAGTCCAATATGCACCATTCAGCCTGGTTGCAGCATGGTAAGCAGCCCTGGAGGCAGCAGGTGAGCTCTCCATTGCTTTGGACCAAAATTATATGTCACTGTTGGTGTCCTTTATTTGGCTAAAACTAGTCATAAAGACGTGCTAGACCCTACCTTGGCCAGTTTCTACCTAGTTATCCCCCCTTGTCACCATGTATTAATTAAATGCACTCTCCTTTCCATAAGCATAATGGACTGACCTCTCTCCAAGTGACCCAATGTAAAGGCATCCAGTCTCTGCATCTAGTTCAAAGGTCAGGGTCACTGGTTGTGCTTGTTAAGGAGTATAGAACCAGACATGGGAATTCATGGCAGTCTCTACCACAGGATGTTTTGATCAAGTATGCTACATTGAATGCTTTTCACAATCAAAACACAGTCCTAGGTGGTCAGTTATATTTTTACATATCACAATTCAATTAGATGTAGAGACTAAGAACAGAACAGAAAACAAACAAAAAATAACCATAGCATTGCTTTTTAAATCAGTTTTCACAGAAAATATCAGTATTGTTAGTTCAAATCTTTGGAAAAACCAGATTTGATCAGTTAAGATTTAACATCCACGGAGTTAGGACCTTTGGCGTCCTTAACTGTTTTATTTTTCAAAATTTTCAGTAAAAGCTCCATGAGCATTTTTATTTACTAAGAAAAAACTGTGAGGTCATTTTACTAGCTATGAAATGATCGCGATACCTCACTAGTCAAGTGGTGCACTTCAAAATAAGATAATGAAAGAACAGTTAAAATTCATACTTTTTAAATGGAGGTATTGAACTAATAAAATTTTAAAAAGTAGCTTAAAGATAATTTGCTGGATGTTTTTCCTTTTCTTCACTTTCGATCAGACCCTCATAATATCCATTCAAAGCACAGGCTATAAACTGTGGCAAGAGATGGCCCCACAGCAGTGCATGTTTTAAGGTTTATCTTCCCTGAGCTCTTTGAGGCAGAATAAACATGGTTACAAATGGAATATTTCTGAGCTTATATTTGACTAAAACAGGCTCAAATCAATTAGCAAAAATCAGCTATACAATAGGAGGATTAGAGAAATGATTATTTCTAGAACCATTTAACACCTTTTTAGGAAAACGGCAGCTGTTAACCCAAACCCATTACTTAGAACTTTTCTGACAATAACATGTACCTCAGTCTGAATTTTCAGACCAAATAGCTCAGTCTGAATTTTCAGTCTAATAGTTTCTTGTGTAAGGCATAAAATATATTTTTAAATGGGACTCCAGCATTGAGTTGAAAAACTGCTTGTTTCATTCAGGTAAGAGTAGTGGCTTTTTGTACAACTAAAAAAAAAAAATTCCTTTCTGTCTCTGCCTTTGTTTATCCATTTGTAAAAAGGAATTCTTTAAATTTTCATAGCATAATTGGGAAAAACGTATTTCGAGCCCGATTTCCAATAAAATAAAATTCTGAAAACTTTGAAAATGAAAATGAATTCATTTAACAATTTTATGTTTTGTCTCATTCTGCAAAAATATACCAAATAAAAATAAAGATGAGGGATCCTATGAAGCAACTTTCAGACATTCAGAACCAACACAAAAAAAAAGAGAATTAAAGTAAAATATGATGTACCCAGGAGTTACATCAGTGAACCAAATACAGCCTCAAATTTCGATCTGTGCTTCACAGCAGCCAGCAAAAAGAACAAAACATATTTTGTTAGTTCATATAAATAAATAAATTAAAAATGCATGAATAAATAAATGAAGCAAACCAGTTTCTCGATTCTGAAATATTTTCTGGAAGTGAGAACTGAAAGGAATTTCCACCATGGACCCACAAGCAGGGAGATTGGATTAAGTCTTTAAAACCTCCTGGTCATAGATGTGATATGAAGTTTCTTTTGACTTTTTATTTTAATGTTTAATGATTATGACAATAATGGCTAATAATTTCCCATGACCCATTTATTCAACAGTTGTTGGTGGCATATATAATGAGTGCTGGGTGTTAGGGAAGCAATGGTGAAGGAGAGACACCCTCCCGACCCTCACGGTGCTTGCAGCCTAGTGGAGCTATGAAAAGATAGGCAAGTGAGTCCTATGATTGGAGAAGTAATGAGAAGCGTCTTCTAAGCATAGGGGTAAAGACTGCAAAGACCCTGAAGGGAGAAAGTAATGGCCATTCTGAGAACTGAAAGTTTGCACAGTGCACAGAGGGCATGAAGAACGAAGGAAAGGGGAGATTACAGTGGTATGCTGGTAACTAGATCATAAAGGGATTCATAAGCCGTGTTAACAAATCTGGCCTTCAACATGAGGACAGTGAACCAAAGCAAAGTTTAATGAAAATGATTCTGAGGTTTGCCAAAACAAAACACTCAAAAAACAACCAACAAAGAAACTGAACTCCAGCAATGCCATTGGATGAACTCTAACATAATGAAATGCTTATAAAGTGTGAGATGAACAGGGAAATGTAATGCTTATTCTGTGTGACCTGCTACTAGTCCCTAATACAGCAATTGGTTTCTACTCCAAGAGGGACCAGACTGCAAGAGACACAGCTCATTCCCTTGCAGTCTTGAGTCTCTTCCAACAGATAGATACATACTCTATCAGCCTAGCAGAGGTCACACATCTGGCATGGCTGCTTGTATCAGCAACAGCAGTATAAAGATGCACCATGGGCCAAGGAGAATCTATCTTGGTGGCTTGTGATAATACTAAATGCCTCATGGCCTCTGCCTTCTAGTGAAGAAGGATAGTTTCCGCTATCAAAATTATAACAAGGCTGGGCACGGTGGCTCACACCTGTAATCCCAGGACTCTGGGAGGCCAAGGCGGGCAGATCACCTGTGGTCAAGAGATCGAGACCATCCTGGCCAACATGGTGAAACTCCATCTCTACTAAAAATACAAAAATTAGCCAGGCATGGTGGCATGTGCCTGTAGTCCCAGCTACTTGGGAGGCTGAGGCAGGAGAATCGCTTGAATCCAGGAGGCAGAAGTTGCAGTGAGCCAAGATCGCACCACTACACTCCAGCCTGGCAACAAAGTGAGACTCCGTCTAAAAAAAAAAAAAAAAATTAAAAGCTTGACAGATTGTCAGAAAATTTTTTGTTACACTTATGTCTTCAGTGAACTGAGAACAGTGAGCTTTGCTTTCCTTAGAAGGCAGGGGCTAAGAAGATTCTCTTCCCTGTGTGTTACAAGAAAGGAAAAATGCATGTCTTCTCAACGCAAACCTCACCCTTTCCAACTATGCGCCCAGGTCTCCTCCACAGAGCAACCCCTTCCCTGACCAGACACATCACTTTTTAGAGCTGGAATTTAATTTCCTTACCCAGTGAAAAATTAAAATGCTTAAGTAATAACATTCAGCAACATTGTCTGCTCTCTGGTATTCACAAAAACAGGGCAATTATGCTTTGCCTTGGGTGGCTGATGAGGCCACTTTGAATTTAAGGCATTATTTAATAATATCCATGCTTGCATCTAAGTGCATTGTTATAATTATTGGCCATAAAGCTGGTGACGGGGGGGCGTGTATGTATGGGGGAAATAGTTTTAACTATTTAATTTGATGATGTAACAACATACTCTTGCCATTACCATTCCTGCAAATTCATATTTAGCAACAACATGCAACACGTTTATAACTCAGTATTTCTTTATAACTCAGTATTTCTCTGCATGCATTCTAGTTTAAACTTTGAAAAAACATATAATTACCACTTCAAGTGAACAGGGCTTTAGGGTGCAGCCACCATCAAGGATATATTAAAATGAAAACACACTGAGGGACCAGAGAGAAGACTGTGACATGTGGGGCAATGAAACTGCATGAGGAATTTCAGTGCCTGAATTATTCACAGATTATCTATTTTGGCAGCCTTCTTTTCTTTTATAAGAAAACCCACTCATAGATAAGTCTTAATTTTGCTTTTGGCTGATATAGTTTGGGGAAGGAGTCATCTTTAATGAGGTGGTCATATGTGTTGAGGAGACTGTGGAATAGTGTTAGGGCAGTTGACTTTGAACCCAATAAGCAATGGTTCAAACCCCAATATAATCTCCTTCATAACCTCATAAGTCACAAGGCTTCAGAGTACTTCTTCAGGAAACTGAATTTCCAAATACAATCTGTTCCACAGATATGTGAGGTTACGTTATTTGGCTCATGAAAAGAATTGGAAATAACAAAGCTGTGCTTGTTAATCTTAGAAAAAGCGAATTTAGAGGATATAATTGTTTTAGATTGTCTGCCAGGTTTGTCAAAAAGAAATTGGGATTTGATTTATTGATCTTCATTGCTCCAGTGGGTAAAATATCTCCAAGAGATAAAATATACAGAAAGCAAATTTCTACTGAATATAAGATGTATTTTTACATTTGAGTCTGTGATAACCATTTGTCATAATTATTTTCTAGAGATTTTTTTTCTTTTTGCCCAAGATGGCAACTTGCTTAAAACCTAAGGCTCCTTTCAATTCTTTACAATCCAAGATTATATGGAATGGACTGGGAACAGAGAGGGACTGGCATTTAAAGTCTTTTAGTAAGTATAAATTTATTTCATTGAAATGGGTCTCTGTAGGATAGGAACCCAACTTTCCCCATCTGTATCTCCATCTCCTTCTCCCATGACACACCCCACTAATGGTTTCCAGTGGCAGGAGTCCAAGATGCAGTAATCCTGTTTGTTTGATGACTAAACATCCTTTTATGCCTGGAGGATCAACTCTAACAGTCAAACAAACTGAATTAGTGCCTAATGCCGAAACCAGAGCACTCTCTGGACTTTAAAGAGTGGCCTGAATCACCAATATTTCTATTCTAATTAGTGACTCCCTAGAGGAAAAATCACTTTGCTTCACTTCAGTTGATTATGACAAACTTTTGGGAATATAATTGACCAAAAGAGCACTGAGTTTAAAATGCATGTTGAGGTTCTTGGGTAGCATGAATCTATACCAAGTATACATAGAGACCATGAACTGGCATATGTTTCTCACTTTCTCAAAGTAAATGTTTTGATTTGACTTGATTTGCATTTAGGGTAAGTAAAATTGAAACTGAGATGAATGTGTAAGCTGTTTAGAAAGACGTGCCTAAGTCTGATCTGAATTTTACCAAACGTTAATTAACCCTTTAGGGAGAGGAATTTTGCATTATTTATTTGTCCTACTCATATATAGCCTGGCTAGAGCTTATGGTTGCCAACATATTATTATTTCATGAAATCTCCCTCTTACTATGTGAAAATCTTTCACATGTTCAGATTGTTTGCCCTCCTGACCTGGAACAGAAGACCTGCTCTCTGGAAAGGTGATGTCCCAAGGAAGACCTGACACTGGGGATTCTGTTATAGTTAGTTATTCTAGGAAGGAATAGCAAACTCCCTGGATCTTCTGTGGCATGGAAAGCAAATTGTGAACTAGAAGTAAAGAACAGAGAGTGAGATGGAGCCCAAGATAGAGTATTTCTCCTTCACAATGTAGTTTCAGGCAGACTTCTATGATATAATCCTAACATAGAGATTTGTGATTTAGGAAGTAACATTATTCAATGACATCCTCTTCCCCACTCTTCTAAGGTGCTTTCCAAGTTCCAGGAACTGCATTTTTAGATAAATAAGACCATAGGGAAAGGAATTATGTCATCATGACTATGCACATAGAAAGACCAATAGTAAAGAGAAAACTTTTATCTTGTATGTTAGACTTCCATTATTTTTCTTTTTCATATGAAATCACCAATATTTAGAAGAGTATTGGACATCATTTCTTGCCACAGACTGAGTACTTCACTGTTACTATGGTTGGACTCCAGTTGAACCTGTTCTGAATTAATCTGAAGTTCTTATTGAAATTGAAAAGAATATTTAAGAGTCAACTCCTGGTTCTGTTGACATGAATAAAGTATGCATAGAAAGTCCTGTCATCATCACAGGTAGCCCTGATAGTCACATTCTTCCAACACCATGTCATCTGTTATGTTTGGAATAGATCATCTTTCAACAACCTCCCAACTACTCACCCTGCTATGAACCATCTTTGTCACTCCCTGCTCTGAAAAATTGTTTTGTTTTTTTTTTTTTTCAGAAAGAGGGAGGTAAAAAATTAAACTAGAGTAATTTAAGCATCACATTTACTCAGAATATGTTGCTTTTTAATTTCCAGTTCAACATTTGTCTTTAATTAGGAAGAAAGAATACATATGTTACATTGTCATAGCTAGTTAATCTTATCATTTTTTTCTTTGTCCCAATACACTTTGGAACAAATGTTATTCTCCATTCATCCTGACACTAAATTGGTTAGCCAAACCCAAAGATCTACTAATAATCCTGCTTTGGCATGGGAGAATGAGTGAGATAAGGAGGCAATAGAGGAGATGAATTGACAAATGGAAGGAATAGAATTCTGGTTGATGTCCTTGTCTCTAAGCTGTAGCAGCAAGTATTTATCCTAAGTATGTAAGATTGTTAAATAATGATGAATGCCATTTGATTATCACCTCTTGCAGTAGAAGTCTAACTCCAGATTGCATTAATCTCTTTCTCTATTTATTTGTCTCCTCTATTATCTTATATATAGATAAGGTATATGTGCACGTACCTGGTTGAAAAGGAATATCCATCTATTCAGATTCAGGGATTAATGGAATAAAAAACCACTATTTTTTCTTTATTTAAAAAAGCCACATTTTTTATAGCATAGCCTTCTTGGTTCTCTTTCTTAAGAAAAGGTATTAAAATTTGAACCTGTTCAGAGAATGTTAATTTTAACCATCAGTTAGAATTCAAATATCAGTTAGAATCACAAATAAGTGACTCCTCAGATTCATATGCAACTTGTAATGCAGTTTCAAGTTTGGTTGTGGCAAAATCCTAAATTATTGTGTATCTGGACAGTGGGAATGCCCAAAAATCTTTTAAGTGATTGACCAGAATGGGAGAGGGTTTTTATACTATAACCTGAGATTTCAAAATAATAACATCATAATCCTACTTATTCAAATAATTACCAAGTTAATATAAACAAAGAGTTTTAGAGATTTCAGAAAACCTATAGCAAAGACATTATGACCACATCATAATTCACAATCTATCTGTAATTTTAAGAGCAACAAGGATAAAATTATAATTCTTCCTTATCTAATATGACTAATATATATTAGTACAAAGATATCCAGGGCTGTTGACCAGATGGTTAAAAACTTTGATATGTGTCTATGTTTCTGTTTTTGTATTAGTACCATGCTCTTTTGGTTACTGTATTCTTATAATATAGTTTGAAGTCAGTGTGATGCCTCCGGCTTTGTTCTTTTTGCTTTAGATTGCTTTGGCTATACAAGCTGTTTTTTTTGGCTCCACATTAATATTAGAATAGTTTTCTCTCGTTCTGTGAAAAATGATCTGTGTAGATTTTTTTTCTTTTTCTTTTTCTTTTTGAGACTCGCTCTGTCTCGCAGGCTGGAGTGCAGTGGCGTGATCTCTGCTCACTGCAAGCTCCGCCTCCCGGGTTCACACCATTCTCCTGCCTCAGCCTCCTGAGTAGCTGGGACTATAGGCGCCCGCCACCATGCCTGGCTAATTTTTTTTTATTTTTTAGTAGAGACAGGGTTTCACCATGTTAGCCAGGATGGTCTTGATCTCCTGACATCGTGATCCGCCCATCTCGGCCTCCCAAAGTGCTGGGATTACAGGCGTGAGCCACCGCGCCCGGCCGATGTGCGTAGTTTTATAGTGATAGCATTGAATCTGTAGATTGCTTTGGACGGTATGACCATTTTAACCATATTGATTCTTCCAATCCATGAATGTGGAATGTTTTTCCGTTTTGTGTGTGTGTGTGCCATCTATGATTTATTTCATAGTAGTGTTTTGTAGTTCTCCTTATCGAAATCTTTTTCATCCTTGGTTAGATGTATTCCTCGGGATTTTATTTATTTTCTGGTTAATTGTAAATGGGATTGTGTTCTTGATTTGTCACTCAGCTTGGACGTTATTGGTGTATAGAAATGCTACTAATTTTTGTACATTGATTTTGTATCCTGAAACTTTCCTGAAACTGTGTATCAGTTCCAGGAACCTTTTGGCACAGTCTTTAGGGTTTTCTATGTATAAAATCATGTTGACAGCAAAGAGAGATCGTTTGACTACTTCTGGATGCCTTTTATTTCTTTCTCTTCCCTGATTACTCTGGCTAGGCCTTCCACTATTAATATTTTAAAGAAAGATCCTGATGTCTATCTTCTAATAAATTAAGTGTGTTATAATAAATTAATGTGTGTTATATGACACACAATTTTTAATAGAATGCTTTTTGTATATATTATATAATCCATTTTCTTTCAACCTTTTATGTGTTTTTGTTTGTAAATACCTTGAACAATGCCTTGCACATAATATAGTCAGTAATTACATACTACTTTATATTGTAATTCTTTTTTATGAGAAAGCTAAAAAAATACAACTATAGTCTTCAGTCTTTTTTACTTCTATTAAAAGGACCAAAAGAATTTAGGTCAGCGTTCTCCTTTTATAAAACGTAAGAGATAAAAGCCATTTCTTGCTTTTGTTGTTGTTGTTGTTTTGTTTTGTTGGTCCTTATCCAAGTGTTATTTTTGTTAAACCAAAAACAATTTAAGAGGGAGGAAAAAAATTCCTGTCATTAACAAAGTGTATATCTGTCTATCCAGTTCAAACTAAATTAAATAAACAAACATCTATTGAGTATCTAATACGTGAGCAACAATATTCTGGGTGCTGATAGGGTTCAAGGAAATATGTGCTCTCAGAAAATATTGTATTTTTTGTTTTACAAAAACAAGCCACATAAAATGAGAAGTTATACGATTCTTTACATTTTACATATGGTCCAGCATTTGCATTTGTGGTTTCTTACATGTGTCATGACTATAAATTACTTAGGAATATAAATATATATGTGTGTGTATATATATCTGTTATACATATGCATACATAATTTTAATGTAATATTAAAAAATAATGACACTTAAAAAGGCTTTAAATATAATATTTGTGAGAATCAGTGCTGAAAAACTGTTATCAGTTTGCTAGGTGCTCATATACATAAATTGAGATAAAGCAAATGTCTTGATCTGACATGTTTATTTTATTCAAGCAGGTCTAATAACTGAGCTGGGAAAGCTTAGAACCATTTGGTCCACTTTATTTAATCTCTGTTCTTTATAGTTTGACACTGTATGTCATTTGAGTGAAAGTTCTATTGAAATGATCTTTCTTTTAATGTATCTTGGCATCTTAGGAGCATGTTCCACAAGAAAATTTTTGATTGCTATACATTTTTAATATCAACAACTGCATTAAAAACCTCTCAGTGATTGAAATGAATTAAGCCATAATTGTCCTTGGCTTTCATGTTTTGGTAAAGCCACAGAATTAAACACCTTGGAGATTTTCTTAGACCTTAAGTTTATTTCTCACCATTTAACATTTCTGAAGTTAAAAGAAACACAAAAAAAGTCAAGGGCAACTGCAGAAGTAAACTCAGAACAATAAAGAGTGAGTTTAAAGAGCACCTGGAATTGATGATAAAAGTGAAACTATCAACCATCTATATTTTTCCTCATATAATGTAAAATATCAGTTAATAAGCTTGTCACCAACTGGAGTGACAATTAATTGAATTATTGAGCATTACTGACTAGATTTTCTTAAATGTATGGATATTTAATATGATATAAATATGCAATATACTTTCCACCTGAATGGGTTGGAATTTAGCAATTTTTTATTGTATTTTTACACTTTCCATTAATTTGACAGCATTGAATGTAAATCAGCTTGAGTTTATTGCTCTAAGAGAGTATAAGTTAAAAACTGTACAATTACAAATTCATCTAAGAGGACATTAAAAGTGACTTTTAAACTAAGGAAGTACATGTCCAGATATTGTGGCTCTGGGTCACTCTCACCACTATTCCCTGCCACCAGGATTAACCTGTAATTCCTAATACCCATAGGAGTAAGGTTCTGGCATGATGTCATTTGCTATAGCTCTCTCTTTTTTTTTTTTTTTTTTAGTATTGCATGAACATATCAACTGGTATAAATGAATTCTAATTTTAAAAATCCATTTAATCTCCAACTCTGTTGTTTTATGGTAAATAGTGATTTAAAACAAATGTTCTACATTTTAAAAAGTTTGTTTTATTATAACTAAGTTCTGGGATACAGGTGCAGAACGTGCAGGTTTGTTACATAAGTATACACTTGCCATGGTGGTTTGCTGCACCCATCAACCCATCATCTACATTAGGAATATTCTACTTTTTAATCCAATATTTCTGCATTGGTTAATAATTTTAAGAAGAATAAAAATTATGTATACACTACAAAGATTAAATGATAAGTTACATAATGATAAGAGAATTCTTGAAACTGATGGGATATTGATTCAATTGGTCAAAAATAAATCACTCCTTTCATAAACGCAGGAAACATCAAAGCCCTGTATTCATAATGTCCATGAAAATGGAGGGGAATGCAAGGGAGTAAGAGAGTACAGGGCTGGAGAAAGAATTGAACCACTCAATGCTATTTAACAGGAAAAGTTTAAAGTTTTCATTGATCCACCATTGTTTTGACACATATGGCTAAAAGTATGCATTCTTATTTTTTATATTTTACCTTTTATTAGGGCAGATACAAATTTCATCTCAGTGTTTAGTTTCCTGACAAAATGTCTCTATGATCTCTGCCAGGCCACACATAGTGCTCTTTAGGAATAATTGTTCCTGTTATGAACTGAATTGTGTCCCTCTCCCACCAAGTTCTTATGTTGAAGTCCTGATCTCTAGGACCTCAGAATGTGGCTTTATTTGGAGACAGGGTTTATACAAAAGTATAATTATTAAGCTAATTATATTGTATTGGGGGGCCCCAATGCAATATAATTGGTGTCCTTTTAAGAAGGAAGATTAGGACACAGATGCACACAGGGAAGGCCATGTAAAGATAAAGGGAAGAGAAGATGGCCGTCTTCAAGCCAAGGAGAGAAGCCTCAGAAGAAACCAGTCCTGTTGACAACTTAATCTCAGACTTCCAGCCCCAGAATTGTGAGAAAACAAATTTCTGTTTCTGTTGCTGAAGCCACCCAGTCTGTGGTGCCTTGCAATGGCAGCCCTAGAGAACTAATATAGTTCTCTCTGTATATTATATATATATATATAGTATAATTATAATATATAATTATATATTATACTATAATATATAGTACTTTATATATAATATATAAATATATACAATATATAAATATATACATAAATATATATAATATATAAAGAATATTATATATTATAGGATATATAATAATATATTATATATATGATACTATCTATAATATATAATATATATGATACTATCTATAATATATAATATATGTGATACTATCTATAATATATAATATATATGATACTATCTATAATATATAATATATATGATACTATCTATAATATATAAAGAACTATATTATAATTATATATTATATATTATAGAGAGAACTATATTAGTTCTCTCTATATATAATTGCAAATCTAAACCAAGACAGGTAGAATTGTGCTAGGAAGAGAAGAGTCTTAGTAAAATTATCATTATGACCTAAGTTCTTCTGAGAGTTAAGACAGGAATAACATTTTTTTCACTCGGTTTATACTATTCCTGCTCCATGATACAGTGCTGAAATGGTAAACCTATCCAAGGGGATCTAATTATTTCTCCTAAATTTTTAATATATTTGGACATTAAGCTTTTGATATTTTCCATAGCATTAGAAATGCCCTGATATTAGTTCATTACTTTTACCACTATAGTTTTAAAGCCTGGAATAATGCTTAATATAATGATTTATTTTCTGGCTTTACTATAATGCAGAAGAAATAGGAATACCTGCCATGAAATCAAAGGAAGACATTGATTTATGCTCTGGGAAGAATGAATTGAAAATTGAATAAAGACAAGAGAAAATAAAATTTCCTAGACCCAGAACAAATGGAAATTGATTTAATTTACTGAAAAGAAATCACCTCTTTGAGTAGTCAAGCAAAGCATTAGGATCTTGCTGACTACCAGGAAAGGACAAATTAGAATTAGAAGAATCTATGAGTATGTGGACTCCAAATTACTATAGTATCTTTCTGGTAAATTTCTCCATTTTACACAAAACAGTATGTAACATTTCAGGGAATCATGGCTTTTTTCCACCAGTTATGTATAATGATATTAAAATATTTTCTTTGCCTTGCCTTTTAAAAAAAGATTAAATTATATTCTGTCTTGCAGGCACACACCACATGCATTCTTGACAGTGGTGTTTGAAACATATGGGCATTTCAGATGTCTACAGTTTTCCTAATAACTTTTGACTCCTCTAAAAAAACTTCATTTCCAGAGCCATGGCTAAGAATCCTTGGACAGTGAGAGATGGGGACGGTCACATGTATCAGGACATAGACTTCTTGCTAGAATAGGACTGACCCCAAGCAACACTTTTAGATTTATAACAAATGGGTCAGGGAAACTGCCTGCCTGCCAACTGTAAGAAAGTGACAACAAGGGAAGTTTAAAAAATATGTATTTAAATATTCTCTGTACTGAAAAACAATGTGGCAGAATTGAAATAAAAGTATAGTACCTAAAAATCCTAAAGATTTGAACTTCTTTTTGATCTCACCTTAGAGGGAAATTTTGACAAAAAAACTGCACAGGACTTAATGTAGCACAAAATACATTGAACTATTGGCATCATGTGAATGACATAATTTAAGACAGAATAGGACAGACATTTGGAAATATGTGTGTCTTTCTATCTGAAGACCATCTCCATGGTTGGGATGAGTGATTTCCCCTGAGTGGAGTGGCTAGTCTCATATCATATATCTTAGAGCAGGAAAGGAGGGAGATGGGCTTGAAGTGGTGAATGAGAGGTTCACCTTGTCCCCAAGTTAGCCTACAAGACAGGTCCCAGCAATTGTAATTTCTCTTGGTATTTTAGTTTTGTTATTTTCCAGTGACCTCTAAAGTTGCAATAGAGAGAGCTTAGTGTAAGCTGTGCTCTGGGGAATGGAGGGACTAGTTATGTCGATGCTTGGGGCAAGCAGTTCCCAGCAAAGTAATTGGCAGACATATGGAGAAGCCTGTTGTAAGAGTTAATCCACAAAGATCCAAGATGAAATGCTCTGGCAGGTTAGGAGGCTAAGTTAGTGACAACTGACGACCAGCATAAACTTTGGGAGTTCACGATAATTTTTCTCAGGAGCATTCAGTAGAGGAAAGGCTTTTGACATCTGTGGTTTAGAAGCTTGTATCATTAATCTTTGGGCATTATGGGAATAAGTTTCTAGAGATCTTGGAGGGGGCCAAAGATTATTAGCTTAAACTATATCTCTGGACTTGAAGTTCAACCTGTTCCCCAAGAACTTAGAAAATGGATAACAACTTATCTTCTATTAAAATGTAAAAGCAAAGCCCAATCAGTTAGAGTTGAATGTTCTGGACCAGGGAGACATCATAGTAACAGTAGTGTGAAGAAGGGGAGGGTTAATCAAAACAAGGATGGTCAGGTAGTAGAAGCATGGAAAAAAAACAAAATTAGTTGTTGGTCGTGTCCTCGGAGGAGTGTTTCAGATATAGAAAACCTAAATTAAAATTAATCTTATCCTGGTGTCATTGACGAGATTATCCCTATTCTATTATTTTTATTATACTTTTAAGTTTTAGGGTACATGTGCACAACGTGCAGGTTTGTTACATATGTATAGATGTGCCATGCTGGTGTGCTGCACCCATTAACTCGTCATTTAACATTAGGTATATCTCCTAATGCTATCCCTCCCCTCTCCCCCAACCCCACAAAAGGCCCCGGTGTGTGATGTTCCCCTTCCTGTGTCCAAGTGTTCTCATTGTTCAATTCCCACCTATGAGTGAGAACATGTGGTGTTTGGTTTTTTGTCCTTGCGATAGTTTGCTGAGAATGATGGTTTCCAGCTTCATCCATGTCCCTACAAAGGACATGAACTCATCATTTTTTATGGTTGCATAGTATTCCATGGTGTATATGTGCCACATTTTCTTAATCCAGTCTATCATTGTTGGACATTTGGGTTGGTTCCATGTCTTTGCTATTGTGAGTAGTGCCGCAATAAACATAAATGCGCATATGTCTTTATAGCAGCATGATTTATATTCCTTTGGGTATATACCCAGTAATGGGATGGCTGGGTCAAATGGTATTTCTAGTTCTAGATCCCTGAGGAATCGCCACACTGACTTCCACAATGGTTGAACTAGTTTACAGTCCCACCAACAGTGTAAAAGTGTTCCTATTTCTCCACATCCTCTCCAGCACCTGTTGTTGCCTGACTTTTTACTGATTGCCATTCTAACTGGTGTGAGATGGTATCTCATTGTGGTTTTGATCTGCATTTCTCTGATGGCCAGTGATGATGAGCATTTTTTCATGTGTTTTTTTGGCTTCATAAATGTCTTCTTTTGAGAAGTATCTGTTCATATCCTTCGCCCACTTGTTGATGGAGTTTTTTTTTTCTTGTAAATTTGTTTGAGTTCATTGTAGATTCTGGATAATAGCCCTTTGTCAGATGAGTAGATTGTAAAAATTTTCTCCCATTCTGTATGTTACCTGTTCAATCTGATGGTAGATTCTTTTGCTGTGCAGAAGCTCTTTAGTTTAATTAGATCCCATTTGTCAATTTTGGCTTTTGTTGCCATTGCTTTTGGTGTTTTAGACATGAAGTCCTTGCCCATGCCTATGTCCTGAATGGTAATGCCTAGGTTTTCTTCTAGGGTTTTTATGGTTTTAGGTCTAACGTTTAAGTCTTTAATCCATCTTGAATTAATTCTTGTGTAAGGTGTAAGGAAGGGATCCAGTTTCAGCTTTCTACATATGGCTAGCCAGTTTTCCCAGCACCATTTATTAAATAGGGAATCCTTTCCCCATTGCTTGTTTTTGTCAGGTTTGTCAAAGATCAGATAGTTGTAGATATGCGGCATTATTTCTGAGGGCTCTGTTCTGTTCCATTGATCTATATCTCTGTTTTGGTACCAGTACCATGTTGTTTTGGTTACTGTAGCCTTGTAGTATAGTTTGAAGTCAGGTAGCGTGATGCCTCCAGCTTTGTTCTTTTGGCTTAGGATTGACTTGGCGATGTGGGCTCTTTTTTGGTGCTGTATGAACTTTAAAGTAGTTTTTTCCAATTCTGTGAAGAAAGTCATTGGTAGCTTGATGGGGATGGCATTGAATCTATAAATTACCTTGGGCAGTATGGCCATTTTCATGATATTGATTCTTCTTACCCATGAGCATGGAATGTTCTTCCATTTGTTTGTATCCTCTTTTATTTCATTGAGCAGTGGTTTGTAGGTCTCCTTGAAGAGTTTCTTCACATCCCTTGTAAGTTGGATTCCTAGGTATTTTATTCTCTTTGAAGCAATTGAGAATGGGAGTTCACTCATGATTTGACTCTCTGTTTGTCTGTTATTGGTGTATAAGAATGCTTGTGATTTTTGCACATTGCTTTTGTATCCTGAGAGTTTACTGAAGTTGCTTATCAGCTTAAGGGGATTTTGGGCTGAGGCGATGGGGTTTTATAGATGTACAATCATGTCATCTGCAAACAGGGACAATTTGACTTCCTCTTTTCCTAATTGAATACTCCTTATTTCCTTCTCCTGCCTAATTGCCCTGGCCAGAACTTCCAACACTATGTTGAATAGGAGTGGTGAGAGAGGGCATCCCTGTCTTGTGCCAGTTTTCAAAGGGAATGCTTCCAGTTTTTGTCCATTCAGTATGATATTGGCTGTGGGTTTGTCATAGATAGCTCTTATTATTTTGAGATACGTTCCATCAATACCTAATTTATTGAGAGTTTTTAGCGTGAAGGTTGTTGAATTTTGTCAAATGCCTTTTCTGCATCTATTGAGATATTCATGTGGTTTTTGTCAGTGGTTCTGTTTATATGCTGGATTATGTTTATTGATTTTCATATGTTGAACCAGCCTTGCATCCCAGGGATGAAGCCCACTTGATCATGGTGGATAAGCTTTTTGATGTGCTGCTGGATTCGTTTTGCCAGTATTTTATTGAGGATTTTTGCATCAAAGTTCATCAGGGATATTGGTCTAAAATTCTCTTTTTTGTTGTGTCTCTGCCAGGCTTTGGTATCAGGATGATGCTGGCCTCATAAAATGAGTTAGGGAGGATTCCCCCTTTTTCTATTCATTGGAATAGTTTCAGAAGGAATGGTACCAGTTCCTCCTTGTACCTCTGGTAGAATTTGGCTGTGAATCTGTCTGGTCCTGGACTTTTTTTGGTTGGTAAGCTATTAATTATTGCCTCAATTTGAGAGCCTGTTATTGGACTATTCAGAGATTCAATTTCTTCCTGGTTTAGTCTTGGGAGGGTGTATGTGTTGAGGAATTTATCCATTTCTTCTAGATTTTCTAGTTTATTTGCGTAGAGGTGTTTGTAGTATTCTCTGATGGTAGTTTGTATTTCTGTGGGATCGGTGGTGATATCCCCTTTATCATTTTTTATTGCATTGATTCTTCTCTCTTTTCTTCTTTATTAGTCTTGCTAGCTGTCTATCAATTTTGTTGATCCTTTCAAAAAACCAGCTCCTGGATTCATTGCTTTTTTGAAGGGTTTTTTGTGTCTCTATTTCCTTCAGTTCTTCTCTGATCTTAGTTATTTCTTGCCTTCTGCTAGCTTTTGAATGTGTTTGCTCTTGCTTCTCTAGTTCTTTTAATTGTGATGTTAGGGTGTCAATTTTAGACCTTTCCTGCTTTCTCTTGTGGGCATTTAGTGCTATAAATTTCCCTGTACACACTGCTTTGAATGTGTCCCAGAGATTCTGGTATGTTGTGTCTTTGTTCTCGTTGGTTTCAAAGAACATCTTTATTTCTACCTTCATTTCATTATGTACTCAGTAGTCATTCAGGAGCAGATTGTTCAGTTTCCACGTAGTTGAGCAGTTTTGAGTGAGTTTCTTAATCCTGAGTTCTAGTTTGATTGCACTGTGGTCTGAGAGACAGTTTGTTGTAATTTCCGTTCTTTTACATTTGCTGAGGAGTGCTTTACTTCCAACTATGTGGTCAATTTTGGAATAGGTGTGGTGTGGGGCTGAAAAGAATGTATACTCTGTTGATTTGGGGTGGACAGTTCTGTAGATGTCTATTAGGTCGGCTTGGTGCAGAGCTGAGTTCAATTCCTGGATATCCTTGTTAACTTTCTGTCTCGTTGACCTGTCTAATGTTGACAGTGGGGTGTTAAACTCTCCCATTATTATTGTGTGGGAGTCTAAGTCTCTTTGTAGGTCTCTAAGGGCTTGCTTTATGAATCTGGGTGCTCCTGTATTGGGTGCATATATATTTATGATAGTTAGCTCTTTTTGTTGAATTGATCCCTTTACCATTATGTAATGGCCTTCTTTGTCTCTTTCGATCTTTGTTGATTTAAAGTCTGTTTTATCAGAGACTAGGATTGCAACCCCTGCCTTTTTTTGTTTTCCATTTGCTTGGTAGATCTTCCTCCATCCTTTTATTTTGAGCCTATGTGTGTCTCTGCACGTGAGATGGGTTTCCTGAATACAGCACACTGATGGGTCTTGACTCTTTATCCAATTTGCCAGTCTGTGTCTTTTAATTGGAGCATTTAGCCCATTTACATTTAAGGTTAATATTGTTATGTGTGAATTTGATCCTGTCATTATGATGTTAGCTGGTTATTTTGCTTGTTAGTTGATGCAGTTTCTTCCTAGCATCGATGGTCTTTACAATTTGGTATGTTTTTGCAGCGGCTGATACCGGTTGTTCCTTTCCATGTTTACTGCTTCCTTCAGGAGCTCTTTTAGGGCGGGCCTGGTGGTGACAAAATCTCTCAGCATTTGCTTGTCTGTAAAGGATTTTATTTCTCCTTCACTTATGAAGCTTAGTTTGGCTGGATATGAAATTCTGGGTTGAAAATTCTTTCCTTTAAGAATGTTGAATATTGGCCCCCACTCTCTCCTGGCTTGTAGAGTTTCTGCCGAGAGATCTGCTGTTAGTCTGATGGGCTTCCCCTTGTGGGTAACCTGACCTTTCTCTCTGGCTGCCCTTAACATTTTTTCCTTCATTTCAACTTTGGTGAATCTAACAATTATGTGTCTTGGAGTTGTTCTTCTCGAGGAGTATCTTTGTGGCGTTCTCTGTATTTCCTGAATCTGAACGTTGGCCTGCCTTGCTAGATTGGGGAAGTTCTCCTGGATAATATCCTGCAGAGTGTTTTCCAACTTTATTCCGCTCTCCCCATCACTTTCAGGTACACCAATCAGATGTAGATTTGGTCTTTTCACATAGTCCCATATTTCTTGGAGGCTTTGTTCATTTCTTTTTATTCTGTTTTCTCTAAACTTCTCTTCTTGCTTCATTTCATTCATTTGATCTTCCATCACTGATACCCGTTCTTCCAGTTGATCGAATTGGTTACTGAGGCTTGTGCATTCGTCAAGTAGTTCTTGTGCCGTGGTTTTCAGCTCCATCAGGTCCTTTAAGGACTTCTCTGCATTGGTTATTCTAGTTAGCCAGTCGTCTAATCTTTTTTCAAAGTTTTTAACTTCTTTTCCATGAGTTCGAACTTCCTCCTTTAGCTCGGAGTAGTTTGATCGTCTGAAGCCTTCTTCTCTCAATTCATCAAAGTCATTCTCTGTCCAGCTTTGTTCCATTGCTGGTGAGGAGCTGCATTCCTTTGGAGGAGGAGAGGCACTCTGATTTTTAGAATTTTCAGTTTTTCTGCTGTTTTGTCCCCATCTTTGTGGTTTTATCTACCTTTGGTATTTGATGATGGTGACGTACAGATGGGGTTTTGGTGTGGATGTCCTTTCTGTTTGTTAGTTTTCCTTCTAATAGTCAGCACCCTCAGCTGCAGGTCTGTTGCAGTTTGCTGGAGGTCCACTTCAAACCCTTTTTGCCTGGGTATCAGCAGCAGAGGCTGTAGAACAGCGGATATTGATGAACAGCAAATGTTGCTGCCTGATCGTTCCTCTGGAAATTTTGTCTCAGAGGAGTACCCGGCTGTGTGATGTGTCAATCCACCCCTACTGGGGGGTGCCTCCCAGTTAGGCTACTCGAGGGTCAGGGACCCACTTGAGGAGGCAGTCTGTCCATTCTCAGATCTCCAGCTGCGTGCTGGGAGAACCACTACTCTCTTCAAAGCTGTCAGACAAGGACATTTAAGTCTGCAGAGGTTTCTACTGCCTTTTGTTTGGCTATGCCCTGCCCCCAGAGGTGGAGTCTACAGAGGCAGGCAGGCCTCCTTGAGCTGCGTTGGGCTCCACCCAGTTCGAGCTTCCTGGCTGCTTTGTTTACCTACTCAAGCCTTGGCAATGGTGGGCGCCCCTTTCCCAGCCTCGCTGCCACCTTGTAGTTTGATCTCAGACTGCTGTGCTAGCAATGAACGAGGCTCCGTGGGTGTGGGACCCTCCGAGCCATGTGCGGGATACAATCTCCTGGTGTGCCGTTTGCTAAGATGGTTGGAAAAGCGCAGTATTAGGGTGGGAGTGACCCGATTTTCCAGGTTCCATCTGTCACTTCTTTCCTTGGCTAGGAAAGGGAATTCCCTGACCCCTTGCGCTTCCCGGGTGAGGCAATGCCTCGCCCTGTTTCGGCTCATGCTCGGTGCGCTGCACCCATTGTCTTGTACCCACTGTCTGCCAATCCCCAGTGAGATGAACCCGGTACCTCAGTTGGAAATGCAGAAATCATTTGTCTTCTCTGTCACTCATGCTGGGAGCTGTAGACTGGAGCTCTTCCTATTCAGCCATCTTGGCACCACCCACATGTATCCCTATTCTATTATTAAATAAATATATTTGGCCATCTTATCCTGATAAATACTTAATTCACTCAGTTCTCTTTGCTCCAAATATGTGTTCACCAAGCAACATTTTGATTATGTTTTAGCTTCTTATACACATCTACATTAGAAGCTTTAAAATTTCAATCTGGGGAGATATTAGCTGGAAGTATAGAATTAAAGGGGAGGCTCAAGGCTGCATTCAAATAATGTGAAAATTTAAAATAAAATTTGGTTGCATTTAAATTGGGTAGGTTTGCAGGAAGAATTTATGGAAACCTTGGTAGGCTCAAGCTGGTGTTCTCAATGGTGTTCTGTTTTATATTTCAGAACAGAAAGATTAATGCAAATCTACTTATTTGATAGATTAACAATGATGGCTTAGAAAGAATAAACGTTTAGTTCTTATTCACTTAACAGTACAGGAATAACAAAACAGTAAAAATGTATGCAGATGTAGCTCTTAGATCATTTGGAACAGTTTTTATTCAACTCAGTAAAAGAGAAAAGAACATAGAGAAGTATGCCTGGGATATTTTTAGATGCCAGCACTGGAATCGGCATACATCACTTCCACTGCTTCTTGCCACATATAACTGCAAAGGAGATGAGCAATATAGTCTAGTATGTCCCCAAGAAGATGAAAAAATAGCCTTGCTCAACCACTAACAGCCTATCACAATATAGGCTCATTGTACTGATAAAATCCATTTTCTGAGACCATAAGGCTGACAGCCAACCTTTGAATGAATAGTAAATTCCACAAGGTAATAGATGTCACATAATGAGGTGCTTGTGGGAATAGACTGTGATAGATGACAGACAGATAGATATAGATAGATAGATAGATAGATAGACAGACAGCTGACTGTAGAGATAGCCTTCTCTACAAAAGAAACACTACACTTCTGTGATATTTTTCTTCTTTAGGTGTACATATGAACAACTTTTTCATACAATGGCTAGTTTTTCTTTACAGTATTAATATCTTTAATATTATACAATATTAATACACATACATATGCATATGTATATATAAAAGTGTGTGCATATATACCCATGCATGCATAGCTACAGTGACTGGACATCTGCACATTTAGTAAGTTACAGTGGTTCAATTGTATCCTTGGGAGATTGTTTCTAGGACCCCCAGAGATAACAAAATCCAGGGATGCTCAAGTCCCTTATATAAATTGGTGTAGTATTTACATTTAAGCTACACACAGCCTCCTATATACTTTAAGTCATCTCTAGATTACTTATAATACCTACTACAATGTAATACTATGTAAATAGTTGTTATACCATTTTTTAAATTTGTACTTTTTTATTGTGTTATTTACTTATTGAATATTTTTCTATCTATGCTTAGTTGAATCTAAAGATGTGGGAACCCAGCCCACACATACAAAGGGCTGTTTGTATATAAAATCATGACAAAATCATTTGATATTTTAGTTATACTTTTTTTTTAAATTACTATAAAGGTTTCATTCAATGATATCATCATCTCTCACGGATTTAACTCTTTAATTACCATGTATATGCTGATGAGTCTCAAAATTTATATTTTGCCCAGATCTCTCTTCTGAATTTCAGACTTTTCTAACTAACTGCCTTTTTAAGAACTGCAGCTGGATGTTTAATTTGGGATTGCGAATTTGACGTATCTAAAAGAGGAGAACCTGATCTTAACCTAACCACACCCCCAAATGAACTCCTCCCTCATCTCAGGAAATGGGTTGTCTCTTCTTCTCAGTGTTCAGGCTTCAAAGGCTATGGTGCCATCTTTGACTTTTTTCTTTCACTCACAACTTACAGAAAATCTCTCAGCCAATACTGTCAGCTCTGTCTCCAAAATGTGTCTGTAATGCAACCATTTATTTCCATCCTCACAGTCATACTCCTGGCTCAGACCACCAGCATGAGCATGTGGAGTTTTAAGTCACCCTTTAATTGTTTCCTCAAGGGCTACCCTTCAGTGCAATCCCAACCCTGTAGTCAGAGAGAACCTTACAATCTAAGACAGGTAACATTACTCCTCTGTTTCAACCCTCTGGTGGATTGTCATTTTGGTGTAAAGGATAAAATCCATACAACGACTGCAAAGCCCTACTGGATCTACTCAACTTCTCGTTATCTTTCTGAGGTCATCCCCAACTATTCTCCATTTTGTTCCTGCTGCCCTGGACATGCTGGCCTCTGGCTTTTCCTTGACAAGACATGCACACTTCTACCTCAAGTGTGCATTGAGGTAGAAGTTTTTCTATTCCTGGAATGGTCTTCTCTCAGACACTCTTCTGGTTCCCTCCCTCTTTTTCTTCAGTCATTTGCTAAAATAGTTACTTTGTTAGTGATGTCTTCTCTTGGCACCCATCTAAGATGTTGGCTCCTGTTCCCTGACACTGCATATCTCATTGTATATTTTACTTTTTCCCTTGGATGCTTATTGCTTCTAGCATAGCATTTTAGTTAATGATCCTTTAATTGCTGATGTCTTGTATTAGAACACTGATTCCATTAAGTCAGGGATTTTTTTCGGTTTTGTTTGTTGATATTTCCCTAGTACCCAGAAAAATGCCTTGGATAGAGTAGGTATTCATAAATATTTGTTACATTAATCCCATATTCATATACCTATTAATACCATGCCTTCTTTGACATGGGGAGCCACAGACAGGATATTTCGTATTTTTGTGTTTCAGAATAGAATATCTCCTATTGTGAGATCTACTATTGTTCAGAATAACTTTGACACTTTTACTATCTACCTTTTAGCTGTTAACAATCCATTTTTTGCTCATGTACAAATATGTTTATGTTTATACTCAAAATTTTGTTTATTGATATATTTTAATTTCTTAAGGCCAAAGTTCTTCCTACTTTCTCTGTTTGTTTTTTCGTTCTTACTTTTACTTACTTTAGATTGAAGGCATTATTATTCTAGATTATATTTAGAGGGATTGTATATTTGTCAACCAAAATCTCTCTTTCCCCAGTAATTTTGAGGGAATGATGTTTCTGTTACGATTTTGTAGATATTTCTAATTCCTTTTTGCCTTCCAACTACATGAGACTTCTATTTGCTTAATCTTGTAGCCAGTTCTCAGAATCTGTACATCTCTATCATGATCTGTAACTGCTAATTTAGAGTTAAAAGCATAAGAAGGCTGCATGGAAATATATAGAAATATAAACAAAATTCCTATATTTTCTTTAGCTCATAAACTGTCTTTCCTCATTGAGTTTAGATAGATCAAAATGTACATGTTCTCATTTTCAGGTTATAAGTTATATTAATTATAATAGGGTAATATTCAAGTCAAAAATTATTTTTTCATTTTAATAGTATTGTGAACCAACATCAAAAATTCTCCCTCTGTTTTTTGTTGCCTGACCCTTATAAAACCATTTTGAGAACTTCCATCATGTATGTGGTTATGAGATTACAACTGTGGTTAATTTCAACAACAACTTTGCCAATAAAGACTCAAGGGAGCAAGTAGCAAAGGGTTTTCTCCACTCTCTAGCATCTAGGTAGGCCTTTTCCATGACATGGCCTACCTCTGAATAGGGCTTAGGAAGGTGACACTTAGAAATGGGCATCTGGCATATTTGTTCATAGTCAGCATATACCAATACCATGATGTACTGATGCATGTGCTTTTGAATTTTTCATTTGAATTTTCAATTTCCCTTCAGAATCTGTTAGTAGAAAATGAGCATCCCTGGTATTCACCTATGTCACAAATTTGTCCAAGACAGGAAAGTGGGGTTAGTGACGTTTATCCAGAAATGAAATCAAGGGCATGGAGCTCATTTTCACAAGAAATATATTGTATTCAATAATGTGAGAGCAGCTAAGTTTAAAAGATATTGGGCATCCACTGAGCCCCAGAGGCTGTACCCTCAATATATAAATGATCTGTCTTTGCTATTTTAGCAGGGTCAACAGCCATTATTTTTGGTAGCCACTTGTCATAGTTCCTTGTGATTAAAAATGCAATGGTTATCGTCAGTGTACATTACCTCACTCCTGCCACCTATCCTGGGCCTCTTCTCAGATGACCCAAGGTTCAGACATGGTTGTAGCACAGAATACTGAACTATGTGGTTAGAGGGTTTTCTTCCATTTGTAACCTCACAAAGTGCAACATTGGCTGCCACTGAATCAAAAGAGAATGAATCAGAAGCATGTGAATAAATGTGAAGAATTATAATGTGGTATAAAGAGCACTGCATTTAAAGTTAGAAGACCTGGGATGAAGCTTTTGCCTTAACATTTAACAGCTCTACTGTTAATGACTGCCTACCTACTTTCTAGGATTGTTGTGAGGATTAGGCAAACTGTGTAAGCAAGACTTATTTTGTATAAGCTATAAAGCACTTAACTATCAATAATACATGTTGGCCGGGCATGGTGGCTCACGCCTGTAATCCCAGCACTTTGGGAGGCCGAGGTGGGCAGATCACCTGAGGTCAGGAGTTCATCCTGGCCAAAATGGTAAAACCCAGTCTCTACTAAAAGTACAAAAATTAGCCAGGCGTGGTGGTGGGCGCCTGTAATCTCAGCTACTCAGGAGGCTGAGGTGAGAGAATTGCATGAACCTGGGAGGTGGAGGTTGTGGTGAGCTTAGATCACGCCACTGCACTGAAGCCTGGGCGACAGAGCAAAATTCTGTCTCAAATAATAATAATAATACATGCTATTATTGATAATATTATTATTTATGGCTGAATAAGACCAAACCCTGTAAAAGTTAGAAAGCTTGTTTTTAGTATCTGGAAGATCCTTAGGAGTATTAAATAGATACCTTTCTTCATCTCTCAACAGATGTTTCAATTCATGCCATCACATCTTTGAAAACTGGCAATTCAACCTTGCCTTGAGCATTTCCATGTACAGGAAACACATGATCTCTTAAGGAGTCCATTTCACCGTCAGACGGTTCTGAAGGATGTAAGGGGTTCTCAACATTGAAACCAGTGCTGGCTCCTGGTTTGAATTTCTGTAGCCACTCCAGTCTGGTTCTTGTGCTCACCATTCCTCCAAATTGGCCGCCTATGACTTCTATGACAATAAATCCAATGGACCCTTGCCAACCTTATCATATTTTCTCAGCAGCATTTGACCCAGTTGGCATTCTTGACTTCTTCAAGGCTCCTTCTGTCCTTGATTCCCACTATGTCACTTTCTCCTGGATGCCAGCCTATGTCTCTGGGCATGGCTTCCCCATCTCCTTTGCCAATGTATCTACCTCAATTCCAAAAACAATCATAACCTCCAGAAATGCTTTGTCCCACACAAAATATTTACCTAAATGTTAAAGTTTTCTTTAGGCTTCCAGTCAGTTTACTCAGGAGTTGATTTAAAAGGAGTTGATAAATAGAAAATATTCACTTTTCTCCTTAAAAGAATAACATAATTTGGATGGATATTCTTTTTTATTAAAATGATATTCTTTTTTATTAAAAATAATATGCAAGCAAAAACATTGATGATCTCACTTTGTGTCCATTACTGAATTATATCTGCAAAATTCCCAAGTACTTATGTTGACTGGTAATTCAAGAAGAATATTATTCAATATTAATGATTTAATTCAAGATACATGCACATAACACTTTTTTTCAATTTCCAGTTATTACTCACACTCTGAATTAACCTGTAATAATTAAAAAGAAAATAAGACCTTTCATAAGGAAGAAAAACCAGTGCAGGATATATAATCTACAAATACGGTGAAATTGCTTTAATGGGTTATCTGTCTCGAGCGGAGAGCCTAATGCAAAGTAGGTGGAAGATTTAAAAGTGAAGCAAACTCCCTTGTTCTTTTTATTTAATAAACACCATCATAACTGACCTTTAAAGCTGATAAAGCTATAAGGGAAGACAAGAACAGATGCAACATTCTGCCAGACCTATTTGAATATATTTAACATATGGCCAAGGAGTGATTCTTTTTCCAAAGAAATTTCAAGTTGATTTTACTTCCGTGTTTGTATTTTGTAATATTAAGGTTTTTTGAATAAAATGAATTGAAATAGTAAGTTAACTGGAAGGGAAAACGAGCCTTTCCTTTCGCTGGTCTTAGAGAAGGTTTGAGATAATAGGAACAATGGCTTCCAGTGACATAAAGAGGTGAAATATATAAGCAAGTATCTGTGTTTGCTAATTCTGTGTCAGGCTGAGGTATGATCTCAGTACTATCCACAGAGGTGTGGGAATTAAGCTGCCTTTTATTCGACCTCAACATTTTTGATTTGTTATATTGTCATTTAGTCTGTGAAAATATTCAACCTAATCTTTCCAGCCTCTTATAATCAACCGGAGTGGTATTGATCTTCCTGTCATTCTCCCATGCACCTTGAAAAATCATGTATGAGTGAGAATGTGCACAGTCTTATAGATGATCTGAAGCCATTCAATATGCTCTTAATTATAAATAGCTCTTTCTAAATTTACTACAGCTATAAACATCATATAGTGATATATACATATATATTCCCTCTCTTATCCACACCCGCACATTTATATTCATACTTTTATGGTCACATATGCCACAAATTTCACTCCCAGATGTCTCTCTGTGATATCTATTCTGTACTCACCCTCTAAACAATCTCAAGCCATTAAGAGATACCTGACTATGAATGAATTGCACACATGGCTCGCAAAGAAACCCTGGAAGGAAACATGCTGCTTTGAGCTGCCTTCAGTTTGTTTGTTTTCAAATATTTTAGCTAAGAGTAGGAGAGATCATTCAGCATCTACTAAATACATGCCTTCAGGAAATGGCAAACATAACAAGCAGTCACATTAACTATGTAGGAGGACACAATTCCTTTTGAGACATCAGGGCAATGTTTCTAAGTGCAAAAACAGTAAACAGAAATGCAACTTCAGGACTCTGTGCAACTTTATTCGTAAGGGATAATTTTCTTGCCACATTTAGTGTTCTTTTTTTCTTCAGTCCCATATTTTGTTTTGGAAGTTCTCAAATCTATAAAAAATTGAAATATAGCACAACAAACATTCATCTATTCTTCACTTAAAAATTAATTCAATATTTAGCTATTATTGTTTTCTTTCTCCCTGTCTTAAATGCTAATACTTTGTTAATGGTGGTGGACAGCCATTTGAAGGTAAACTGCAGACATTGTGATATTTCACCTCTAAATACTTTGTCATGCGTTTCTTGAGAATAAAGGCATTTTTGCATATAACCAGAATACTCACAATTAAACACATGTGAGCAGTAAATCTAATTATACTGATATTTAGTCCATATTTTGAATCATGTCTTTTTTTTTTTTTTTTTGAGACGGAATCTCACTCTGTCGCCCAGGTTGGAGTGCAGTGGTGTGATCTCGGCTCACTGCAACCTCGGCCCTGCAGGTTCAAGTGATTCTCCTGCTTTAGCCTTCCGAGTAGCTGGGATTACAGGTGCCCGCCACCGTGCCTGGATAATTTTTTTTTTTTTTGTATTTTTAGTAGAGGCGGGGTTTCACCATCTTGGTCAGACTGGTCTTAAACTCCTGACCTCGTAATCCACCCGACTCAGCCTCCCAAAGTGCTGGGATTACAAGTGTGAGCCACTGCACTTGGCCCCGACATGGTTTTTTTTTTTTTTAAACATTCAGGCTGGAGTTTGTGTAGACTGTCTCACAGTCTGGGTCTCTTTGATTGTTTCCTCATAACTGATTACATTTATGTTAACTTTTTGTTTTCAAAAATACCACATGGGGGACCTTGTGTACTTTTTTTATTGCTTCATAGCAAGTAGCACTTAACTTCAATTTTATTTCACTATTGGTGGTGCTAAATTTGATCACTTGGTTAAGGTGGCACTGTGCAATCTGCGTGTTATAAAGGCACCCGTTCCATTAATGAGTGAATGATATTTTTAAACCCAGTAAATATGCAGTATCCCAACATCTTGCACTCAGTAGTTCTAGCATCAATTGATAGCTTGTAGTTGTTTTTACCAAAAGAACGTTCATGCTGGGTATGGTGACTTATCCCTGTAATCCTGGCATTTTGGGAGGCCAAGGTGGAAGGATTGCTTGAGCCCAGGAGTTGGTGACCAGCCTGGGCAAAATAGGGAGACCTTGTCTCTTAAAAAACAAAAAAACCCCAAAAAACAAAAAAAATAGCCAAGCATGGTGGCACGTACCTGTGGTCCCAGCTACTTGAGAGCCTGAGGTAGGAGGATCACTTGAACCCAGGAGGTCGAGGTGGCAGTGAGCCGTGATCACAGCCTGGGTGACAGAGTGAGACCCTGTCCCCCACACCAAGAAAGAAAGAGAGAGAGAAAGAAAGAGAGAAAGAAAGAAAGTTCCATTTACAAAATTAGTTTGTGTGCTTCAATTTAACAAATAAATATATATATATAAATGCAAGACAAAGAAAATGATTAATATAAGGGTTTTAATAATATTTGAATATAATTAATGCCTTTATAATTTTTTTACTCCAACATAACCTAAACATTGAGGCCAACAAACAAATTTAGCTGTTTGTTGGCATATAAATAAAGACGGGAGTGGGTTCATAGTAAAGCTTTGAGGACCAGAGCTACCTTCTTTATGAACTAGAGCTAATTAGAGATTAAGCATATGCAAAATCCAGATATAACCATAGGAAAATACTATTAACTTTTGAATTTGCTAAAAATTACTTGAATTATTTTTCTGTGTTTCTCACTTAAGTGCTGTCCAGACTGTTCATTTATTTGTTTATATATTTGAAGAGAAAATAAAAGCAGAGGGGGCATGTGGGAAGCAGAGCTGTGATGCCAAAGCCCTCCCTAAAGAGTCCCTTTTTGATTGAGGCATTTTTTAAAAGAGACATTCAAAATAATGTCAAATGAATTATCTTAGCCAGGTTTGAAAAAGCAAGAAAACACAATCCACAAACACTTCCTACACAGGTCAGGTCAGCACCCTTCCAGAAAACTTTGAAATTGTTATAAGAAAGACAAATTAAATTATGAAGAGATTTCAGCCATTTCCTGGTACAGAATACAGTGAAAAATGATAGCAAGATCTTTCATTAGGGAAAGTGAAAGGCAAGTTAATACATAATAGCAGTACACAACATTATGGAGGGTATTAAAGGTGATGAAATCTACACTGCAAGGGAAAGAGTTTTAAGATCAGTACAGTTTTACACAGTTGCAAGTAAACACCTGGAATGTGTTGCTATTAGAGACTCTTAGACTAAATTTAAGAAATTTGACTTAAATTAACAGGTGATAAATAGGAGGGTAAATAGAAGCTAATAATATTTTAGTAGAATTGTGTGAACAGCAACTACCAATTTTCCTTCTGTTTTCTATTTTCAGATACTCTCCTTTAAAAAGTTATACCATAGAGCAATATAAAAATCCCTATAGTTCTATGTTTTAGACTATATACATATGTTTTGGAAATTTATGTTACTTCTACTTTCAAAAACAATAAGGAAAAACCACAGTTACCAACTCTTACATGTCAAATTAGTATTTTTCTCATTATAAAATCATATACATTTATTTCTGATACTAGTAATTAAGAGGAGTAATGCATTATCAAACAACTGAAAAGTGGCTGCTATGAACACTTAATGTATTCCTTTTTAAAATTACTAACAGTTATATTTGGATTATACTGCCATGTAGCTGTATACCGTACCCCATGTATTGATTTTTTAAATATATAAATGAGTTTGAAACCTATAAGAAGAAGAGCTTCGAGCTGGGCACAGTGGCTCACACCTATAATCTCAGCACTTTGGGAGGCCAAGGCGGGCGGATCACCTGAGGCCAGGAGTTCAAGACCAGCCTGGCCAATATGGCAAAACCCCATCTCTACTAAAAGTACAAAAATAGCCAGGCATGATAGTGGGTGCCTGTAATCTCAGCTATTCGGGAGGTTGAGGCATGAGGATCACTTGAACCCAGGAGACAGAGGTTGCAGTGAGCCGAGATCATGGCACTGTACTCCTGCCAGGGTGACAGAGCAAAATCCTGTCTCAAAGGAAAAAAAAAAAAAAAAAGGGCTTATTTTTTAAGTAATTTCAACTTTTATTTTATATTCAGGGGTACATGTGCAGGTTTGTTACGTGGGCATACTGCATGATGCTGAGGTTTGGGATATGAATGATCCTGCTACCTAGATAGTGAGCGTAGTTTCCATTAGTTTGTTTTTCAAACCTTGCCCTGCTCCCTCCCTCCCTCCTCTATTGGTCCACAGTGTCTACTGTTGCCATCTCTATGTCTACGAGTATCCAGAGTTTAGCTCCCACTTATAAATGAGAACATGTGGCATTTGGATTTCTGTCCCTGCATTAATTTGCTTAGGATAATGGCCTCCAGCTGCATCCACGTTGCTGCAAAGAATATAATTTCATTCTTTTTTATGGTTGTGTTATATTCCATGTTGTATATGTACTACATTTTCTTTAATCCACCACTGATGGGCACCTAGGTGGATTACATGTCTTTGCTATTGTAAATAGTGCTGTGTTGAACATACAAGTGCCTAAGTCTTTTTGGTAGAAACATTTATTTTCTTTGGGATACATACCCAGTGAAGGGATTGCTCGATCAAATGGTGGTTCCGTTTTAAGTTCTTTGAGCAATCTTCAAACTGCTTTCCGCAGTGGCTGAACTAATTTACATTCCCACCAACAGTGTTTAAGCATTTCTTTTTCTCTGCAACTTTGCCCTCATGTGTTGGGTTTTCACCCTTTATTAATAGCCATTCTAACTGGTGTAAGATGGTATCTCATTGTGGGTTTGATTTGCATTTCTCTGATAATTAGTGTTGTGGAGTATTTTTTCATGTGTTTGCTGGCCACTTGTATGTCTTCCTTTGAGAAGTGTCTGTTCATGTCTTTTGCCCCTTTATAAAATGGGATTGTTTGGTTTTTGCTTGTTCAATTGTTTCAGATCCTTATAGATCCCCGATATTAGGCATTTGTCAGATTCATAGTTTGGAAAAATCTTCTATTCTGTAGCTTGTCAGTTTACTCTGTTGATAGTTTCTTTTGTTGTGCAGCTCTTTAGTTTAATTAGATCCCACTTGTCAATTTTTGTTTTTGTTGCAATTGCTTTTGAGGACTTAATCATAAATTATTTCCCAAGGTTAATGTCCAGAATGGTATTTCTTAGGTTTTCTTCTAGAATTCTTAGAGTTTGCGGTCTTATATTTAAATACTTAATCCACTTTAAGTTAATTTTTGTATATGGTGAAAGTAGGGGTCCAATTTCATCGTTCTCCATATGGTTAGCTGTCTATCCCAGCACCATTTATTGAATAGGGAGTCCTTTCTCCATTGCTTTTTTTTGTCAATATAATTGAAGATCAGATGGCTGTAGGTGTGTGGTGTTATTTCTTGGTTCTCTACTTTGTTTCATTGGTCTCTGTTTCTCTTTTTGTACTAGTACTGTGATGTTTTGATTATTGTAACCTTATAGTTTGAAGTCAGGTAATGTGAGGCCTCTCCAGCTTTGTTCTTTTTTGCTTAGAATTGCTTTGGTATTTGGGCTCTTTTTTGGTTTCATATTAATTTTAAAATAGTTTTTTTCCTAGTTCTGTGAAAAATTATGTTGATAGCTTAGTAGGAGTATTGTTGAATATGTAGATTCTTTGGCAAGTATGACCACTTTAATCGTATTTATTCTTCCAGTCCATGAGCATGGAAAGTTTTTCCATTTGTTTATGCCATCTATGATTTCTATCAGCAGTGTTTTGTAGTTCCACTTGTAGAGATCCTTCACCTCCTTGGTTAGGTGTATTCCTAGGTATTTTTTGTGTTGCTATTGTAAATGGGATTGCATTCTTGATTTGGTTCTCATGTTGAACATTATGGGTGTATAGAAATGGAACCAATTTTTCTGTATTGATTTTGTAAACTGAAACTTTACTGAGGTTACTTATGAGTGTCATATACTGGGGATCTTCACAAATAATAACATAATGAAACAAAAACTCAACTAAGCATATAAAATAGGTCTCCTGGTAAGATAAGCTTTAAACATCCTGCCAGGTTTCTCTGTTTAGCAACTTAGATAGAAGGTCGTCTGGGTAGAAAACTTTTTTGCCTCCTTCTAAAGCTCTTAAATGATCATTTTTAGTTATAAAAATGCAAATCTAGGAGGTGTCATTTTCCCTTCTGAAACGTTTCTCTAGCTGAACCAGTGTTACTGTTTTTACCATTCTTGTTTGGCACATTCCTGGAAGTCACAGGGTAAATCTTCCCTGGATTCAGGAGACCTTCTGGGTGAAAATTTCAAACCTGACTCCATTTTGAGATTCAGTGGATGGATGGGAGTGGCTGTGACTGTGATATGGGGGCAGTAAAGGACAATACAGGCCCCAGAGGAGAACACCCTGTAGGGATAGCAGAGCTTGGACTGGCCATCTGAGTTTTTCAGCAAGCTCTGGCATTTTGTGGAGAAGGCTGGATGGCAGCAGAGTCCATGGCTGAAGCTATACACACTCAGGGCTCAGTTACCCTGCCATAATGCCATGACTGGGAGAGAACAGCCAAGTCTGTGAGTCTAAACTAAAAAACCTATTTTTTTTTTTTACATCCAATTCTGGGGTATCACCAGGTCCTGTGCAGAGAACTGAGCTAATAAGGACATTGTAGTAGACACAGTCCCACACACAGCACCATGAAAAGAGCCAGGCAAGAATATCACTTTCATTGATTTGACACTCATTTTCTGATTCCCTCTGGCACTTGGAAATAGCCCTAATGCCTTTAAACTGAGTATGACTCCATGTGTCTTTAGAGTTTTCAGATGAGCAGTTTGAGAGGAAAATCCTGGACTGCCTATTTATGAGGCTCAATTGTAAAATGTGGGAAAGCAAACAACATGAACAAATAAACAATATATTTGAATTTCAAGGAGATATGTACAGTGATATACAGTTTACACAATTCTCTCCAGGCATGAGGGAGAGCCAGAGAGGCTAACAGACCTAAATGGTTGCTTTTATCCAAGTTTCTATTGCTCTCAGGACAGAAGAAACTAACCAGATAGAACCATCTGACATCAAAAAATATGCACCCAGTCTCTAGCTGGCATTAGCGATTTTTGTTTTCATCTAGACTTTTAAAAAACAGAATTCTAACCACTAAATGTGCAGAAAGTTAGACAGTCTCTTAATTTAGTTTCCTTAGCATGCTTAACTAATACCTTAATTCTACATGAGGAGGAATGCCCAGTCTCCCACTTTTAAAGGGCCTAAGAAACGGTTGTCATTATGCTTTTCCTATCTACTTTAGCAAGGTTATATATTTGCCAAAATTTGTACCCTGTTCCTTCCGAATCTTTACTTGACTGATTCATAGAAAATTGGTCTTAGCCTGGCTAACTGAACTGTTTATGTTTTATTTAAGTATAAAATTATAGTCCTCCAAGTAGCTCATTGTTACCTATGTTTACTGAATAATTACCTTGGTAAATGCAGCTCTCCCTTTTCAGGCAATTAAACAAATATTTTCAGAAATATAGAATGTACCCAATCTACAAAGCCTTAAAACTTAGCTAAATTTTAACAATTATTATTAAAAGATTAATGTGTTCCAACGGCCCTTCTACTTCTTCCTCACCTACCTCCAATCTATGAGGATGATTCTTCTTTAGGGAAAAAGGAAATAAACTATCTGTGCACTTAATCAGGCTAGACCAGGCTATTTGGTAGCTGTCACTTGAAATAGATGTGATGTCACCTTTTTGTGAATAAATGAAAACATGCCCCTTAAATAAATGATAAACAGGAACCAGCAGCCATAGAGTATAAGGAGGAAGGTGAGGGGGAGAGGCAGGTGTAATAAAAATAAATAAATAAGTGAACCAAAAGGATTTTACAAAGTGCAATGATAAATCTCTCTGGGCTCTAGTTGTTGCGTTTATTTGAAAGACACAAAGCACCTTTTTGGTGCTCCTTAAACCATTTTATCTTTACCTGTGCACAGTTTGACAATCGCATTTTTACTTCAGGGAAAGAGTAAAGGACAGGAAAGAAAAATTGAAACAAAAAAAGGGCAACAAAAGAATAGACAGAGCTCACAAACTTGAGTTATTGCTAACATCATAATAATATCCCTTTCAGTTCACTCTTTCACCAGCATAGGATCCAGGAATGAGGAATCTTGCAGGAATTTTGTATCCATGGCTTCCTCAGCATTTGAAGATGGAACAGTCAAGCTGAGTTACTGTCTAGATAGGAAGAAAAATGAACTATTAAAACTGCAGAAAATGGTAAAGCTGATAAATTATATTGTATCCCTGTCAGCTGTTTTCTTACCGTAAACTCTGGGATAGGAGTAGATTGATTTAAAGGATAAGAAAATAAAAGGGACTTGAAGGAGAGGAAAATGTTTATTGAGAAAGTGATAGAATCACATATAGGGAGTGATCTCTTATCACTTGAGAAAACAATGAAATTCAAAATATCGTATTCTTTCTTTATCAAATACTATATCTCTGAACCAAAAGTAGACAAATCAAGCCTCAGAAGGATCGAAAATATAGTAAACAGGAAATCAGTCCTAATGCTGTCAATAAGAAAGTTATTTCCCAGTAACCATGCCCAAACTCCCATCTTTCTATTTCCCCTCAGATGTGGAAGCACTTCAAGGCATCATCGAAACCACAGACAGTTGTCAGTTCCTGTTGTTACTCTGGGCTGTGAGTGGGGCCACACCCGGGGAACACTCTCCAAGGTCCTTCAGACTGGGCAGCCACTTAGTCCTCAAGGTACCGCTACATTTTTAGGGTTTGTAGTGGTAGACCCCCAGTAGTCCCAAGTACCCAAATCTCTTCCAGTTACTATGGCTGCATAACAAAGCATCCCAAAACTTAGTGGCATAAAGCAACCATTTCTATGTTCATGGATTGAGTTGTTCAGGTGTTTGGACAAAATGCAGCGGAGATAGCTTCCTCTGCTCCCTGATGTGTTCTGGGGTCTCAGTGGAAGACTGGAAGTTTGGAACTAGGATCATCTGAAGGTACTGAAGTCACTTAATGTGTGGTTGTTGATGCTGACTGGTCTGGGAGCCTTGGTTTCTCTCCCTGTGGGCCTCTTCATTTGACCTCTCTAAGTGAACTTGTTTGGGCTTCCCTTCAGCATGGTTGCTGCGTTCCAAGGGCAAATATCCCAAGAGAAAGACAGCCAAGAGGAAGCTATGTGGTCTTTCCTAATCTAGCTGTGGAAGTCATGTAGTATTATTTCTGCCCAGAAATAAAAGTGGAAAGCCTGCCCAGGTCCAAGCAGAAAGGGAGGATGAGGGGAGGCTTCACCTCTTGATAGGAAGTGGGCGAGGTTCTGGAAGAGCACGAGGGATCAGAAATATTGCCATGATGTTGTTTTGAAAATATAATATGCTCCAATGAGGAAACTATAGTATAGAGTAGTTAAGAGATTTACTCAGCAGATCCACAGCTGGTAAGGTCTGGGGCAGAGAACAAATCCTTCTTTCAATTATGCAACAGTAAGGACATACTAACCCCAGCTGAATGGGAGTAGCCCTTTGTGATGGTTAATACCGAGTGTCAACTTGACTGGATTGAAGGATGCAAAGTATAATCCTGGGTGTGTCTGTGAGGGTGTTGACAAAGGAGATTCATATTTGAGTCAGTGCATTGGGGAATGAAGACCCACCCTTAATCTGGGTGGGCACCATCTAATCAGTTGCCAGCGAATATAAAGCAGGCAGAAAAACATGAAAAGGCTAGACTGGCTTAGCCTCCCAGCCTACATCTTCCTCCTATGCTGGATGCTTCCTGCCCTCGAACATCAAACTCCAAGTTCTTCAGCTTTGGGACTTGAACTGGCTTCCTTGCTTCTCAGCTTGCAGACAGCCTATTGTGGGACCTTGTGATTGTGTGAGTTAATACTACTTAATAAATTCCCCTTTCTGTATACATAGATATCCTATTAGTTCTGTCCCTCTAGAAAACCCTGACTAATACATCCTGATGGAGAGGTGACATCTTCAGGGAAATAAAATTTCATAAAAAGACAAAATGAAAGCAAACTGGGGTACTTCACAAAACTGGCATCACACCAGGCTGGTTCATGGGAATTAAATATTATTTGAATGACTTTTTGTCAAGTAGCCATAAAGAAGCTTCCAACTTTAAAACTCTATAAATTTTAAGTTAAGTTTGATCACAATTATGGCTAAGGTTTTTGCAGATGTAAACTGTAGTATTGATTTTAATATGTAAATGATGTGAAAGGAATACTCAGCATATGTATAATCACAAATCAGGACCTAAGCAGTGAGATATATGCCAATATCAAAGGATTGCGAGTAGTAGACAAAACATTTCTGCAAGTATTCTAAATAGTTAACATATAAAACATGCTGTAATAAACTTGACCTTTAAAAACCTGTGTAGTAATTTCTGATTACGATTGTTTATATTATATAAATCTAAAAAAGATACATAAATTTCAATACAATTATTATATGTAAGTATTATATTAGGAGGGCAACCTCTTTATTAAAAATACCATAGCTGCAAAAGGGTCAGTGATAGGAAAAATATATATCCGTACTACTGGGGAGGAGGAGTTACATTTAATAGGACACTTTAGCCTGTTCCCCACTCCCCAAGAAGAGATTGAGACAAATTCTTGTATTCAGTCAGTGTATGTGGTAATGTGTCTTGGGAGTTGGCGATTCAGATTGTGGTATAAAAGATCTAGCAGAGAAAAGCAACATGTGGGTGAGGCTTTGTGTTAGCCACTCTATCCCAAAAGAAGCCTCAGAGGACACTAATGAAATAGACCTTAGATCTCCTTCCCTAGGGAATGAAAGAAGAGAAGCTTTTATCTGCTGTCTCCCGTCATTTGCTGGACGATGATGGTCAAATGGGCATTCACACTCCTCCACTCCTGGGTTGTGTATGCCTGAGAGCAGAGCAAATTCTCCCCGTTCCCCCATTTCAGCCATTCAGAAGAGCTACAGCAGAGAATGGAGGTATGCAGTACAGGAGTGAGGCAATGTGTCACCCACATATACCTATGCAAGACTAGAGTAAATTTCTCCTTTAAATTTACGTAAAATGAACAGATCGTAAGGGTTCATTTAAAAGGGTGTTGAGCATCTTCTATTACAGGCGAAACCATCACCTCATATGACTGTTACCATCACCCTAGAAGGGCTCTAAATTCTCTTTCTCTTCAATTCTTCCCAACTATTTTCTGACTTCTATCACTGTAAAGTGGGGATTTAATTTTAATTTATCTGTTTTATAACAATGTAATAAAAAGAAGTATATGTTCCTCTGTCCATGGCTTCTGTCACTCAACATAACGTTTTGGAAGTTCATCCACGTGATGATGGGTAGCTGTAGTACACTTTTAAAAAAAATTGTTGGCTAGTATTTTTCTGGTGGAATAGATCACTATTTGCTTATCCAGTTCCTTATTGATGGCATTGTTGCTTCCCGTTTTGTGGCCTTATGAATAAGTTTGCTCTGAAAAATCTTGTACCAGTTTTTTTGTGGAAATATGTTTATATTTCTTTGGGGGCGGTAAACACTTAGGAATGGAATTCCTGGGTCATAGAGTACATATTTAGCTCTAGCACAATGGTGCTGAGCAGTTTACGTATGATGGGGCCATTTTACAGTCCCATGAGTTGTTTCAAACCCTTGCCAACGGAATATGTTTCCTGTTGTTGTTGTTTTTTCAAACAATAATCATTCTAGTGGGTGTAGAATGGTATCTCATTCTAGTTTTAGTTTGTGTTTCCCTAAAGACTAACGAAGTGGAGCACCTTGTTTGCTTACTGGCCATTTTTTATCTTTGGTGAAGTATCTGTTCAAGTCTTTGCCCATTTTTCATTTCTGTTGCTGTGTAATAAATTCCCACAAACTTAGTAGCCTAAAACAGCACAAATTTATTTTGTATTACAGTTCTGTAGGTGAGAAGTCTGATGCAGGTCTCAGTGGGCTGAAATCGAGGTGTTGGCAGAGCTGCACTCCTCTCTGCAGGCTCTAGAGCAGAGTCCCTTTCTTTGCTGTTTGCAATTTCTAGAGGCTGCACATATTCCTTTACCGGTGGACCCTTCCTCTGTCTTCAAGCCAAGCCTGTTGCATTTCTCTAACCATTCTTCTGTAGTCACAAATCCCTGACTAACTAAAGTACAGAGTAGTCACTCAAAGTAATTTGCTCTGAACTCAGCAAGGAAAGGTTCTCCAATTGTAAGAAGGCTTGTCATGAGATTGAGAGCACCCAGGTCCTCCAAGACAATCTTTCCATCTCCAGATCCTTAATTCAATCACATCACATCTACAAGTGCCATTTGCCAAGCAAGGTAACATAGTCACAGGTGCTGGAGGTTATAATATAAGCATCTTTGAAGTGGAGGACATTATTCTGCCTACCACAGTCACTTGTTTTTTTGTGGTTGATTTTTACATCTTTAAATTTTCATTTTTATGAATTCCAACTTGTCATTTTTTTCTTTTTTGTCCTTTTCATTTTGGTGCTTCTTATATCCTGTAAAAAATTGTCCTATTCCAATGTGATGAACATATGATCCTTTTTTTTTTCTAGAAGCTTTATTGTTCTAGCTTTTATGTTTAGGTTTATAATTCTTCCTGGATTAAAGTTGTGCATTAAGTAACATCTAGGTCACGGTTCTTGTCTTTAGTAAAAATATTTATTTATTTGTTCCAACACTGTATGTTGAAAGATATCCCCATTAAGTTGAATTGGTGCTGTGGCCATAAATTAGTTCTACAGGGTCTATTTGTGGTGGGTTACATTTATCCATTTTTGTGTGCTTAGTACATTACTACACTCTCACGATTACCACAGCACTGTAGCAAATTTTGGAATCAGATAATAAAAAGATCTTTCAATTTTGTTCTTCTTTTAAAAATTCCTTTACCTGTTCTAGGTGGTTTACAATACATGGAAATTTTTTGATTAGCTTGTCAATTTTACCAAAACCCTGATGAAATTTTGAAAATTTGGAGTGAAAGACTATATTGAAAATATTGACTCTCCAGATGGATGAATGTTGTATTTCTTTTCAGTGTTTAGGTTTTTCTTATTGTCAAGTTTGGTGAAACTCTTCTAATATTTAACTAATAATGTCAGATGTAGATTTTCCATAGATGTGTTTCATTATTTAAGGAAGTTTCTCTCATTTTCTAGTTGCTGAGAGGTTTTATTATAAATAGGTGTTGAATTTTGTCAAGACCTCTTTCCAGCATCAGTTGAGATAATCATAGGGGTTTTCTCTTCATTCTGTTCATATGGTGAATTATATCAACTGATTGATTTTTCCTAATGTTAAACCAAGCTTACATTTCTGGGGTAAATCCACTGGTCACGGTGTATTTCTTTCATGATGTCATGATGTATTAGAGGGCTTGATTTGCTAATGATTATTATAGAATTTTGCATGTGTAGTCTGAGAGTTTCTGATCTAAACTTTTTGTTTGGCTGAGTTGTCATTGTCAGACTTTGTTTCAACAGTACAGAAACCTCATAAAATGGGTTGGGAGGTTTTTCTGACTGCCCCTAAAATTGGTATAATGTTTCAGTTCTTAAGCTAGAAACTAAGATGACTGTACATCATTCTTTTACAATCAATAAACCAATAACTATAAATTTTCTTCAAAGCATTGTTTCATCATCATTCTACAATTTTTAATGTTACATTCTCATATTTGTTCAGTTGGAAAGTTTTGAATATCCCTTGTGATTTCTCCTTTCACCATAAATTATTTATAAGTACTTGTTTTCCAAATAATGTAGATTAATATATTGTTAGCCACAGACATGTTTAAATTTTCATATGAAAGATTCAAATGCTATAGATTGAAATAATTTTACTAATATATTTTGTACCTATGTATGTTTTATATATAACATTTAATAATTTAACCCAACATAATTTAAATAATCATTATTAATATTTTCCTTTTTTTAAATAAGTCTTTACAATTTTATATGTATTTTTATCCTTACAACACATCTCATTTTGGTTTAACTACATTTCAAGTTCTCAGCCATATGTGTATACTGGCTACCATATTTGTGGCAGCAAAGGCTGGAGTTAAGAAGTGAAGTAGAGAGGATTTTGGAAAAGAGTCCAGAACAATGGCATTTGTGCAAACAGGATCCTCTCTATTTTGTTAGTTAGGCCTGAATTTGGTTTTATAAAAGTATTCTGGATACTTTTACAACATTGTCTATTGAAGTTTTTATTGAAGAGATATTTGTCACAAACAAAAGACACATTGAGAACACAAATCGCACATTGAGGACATTGAACATACTTAGTTTGGAGTATTTTTAAAAGGCAGACAGAAAAGGAAAAACACACAAATTTTTTTTTTTTTTTTTTTTTTTTTTTTTAGACGGAGTCTTGCTGTTTTGCCCCGGCCGGAGTGCGGTGGCGCTATCTTGGCTCACTGCAAGCTCCGCCTCCCGGGTTCACGCCATTCTCGTGCCTCAGCCTCCCAAGTAGCTGGGACTACAGGCGAAAATTATTTTTAAGTTGATCCAGAATTTCAATTTTTTTTTAACTTTTTACTGCCTTGGTATAGAAAAAGATAAATTTGATTAAAGTAGGTAAAAAAATGTAAACTTCAATATTCTGTAAACTAGATTACTAACAACCTTTGAAAATGATTTTTCTGTTAGCATGTGTAAAACTTTTGATAATTTATCCATAATTATTTTTCTTTTATTTCAGTGTTAAATAGGATAGTAACGCTAGGTGAGATATGTTTACATCTAGTCACCCATTCTTTTTCTTGTATGTCTCTAATCAATGATTATGTTGGAGAAAGTCTGTGTTTATAATTGGAGAAACTGCCAAAATAATTTCCCAAGACCTTTATTTGATAGCTTTCCAAAACTAGAACAGTAAGTTTAATTTCAGTCTGTGAAATGAAAAAGTTACAGCTAGTGTTTGTTTAATATTGCTATCAGAGAGATTAGACCATAATAATTTCAGGGGAATGTTAACTTTTTCTAATGATAGATGACATCATCTCTCAATTTACTAAGCTAATGTTACTGATTGACTGTCAGTAGAATGGGAGATATGAGGATTTTTTCTAGTTGTAGTATTTGCTTTTTAATTTATACTGTAAGCTAACTTTCCCAATCCTAGAACCAAGCCCTTCCTAAGTAGGGGCTCCATAAATGTTTATTGACTTGACTGATACATCCCAAAAGAGAAGAAGCATAGCTGGAGTTAGATTATGGTCCGTAATAATGTAATCACCCGGCCCCTAAGTATGCCGAATCTGTAACCATGTTAGTATGTGCCCTCAAACCAGTTAAACATAGTTGACTCTTGAACAACATGGGTTTGAACTTGATGGATTCACTTACATGTGGATTTTCTTCTGCCTCTACCACCCTTGAGAAAGCAAAACCAACCATTCCTCTTCCTCTTTCTCCTCCACCTACTCAAAGTGAAGACAACAAGGAGGAAGACCTTTATGTTGATGATCCAGGTCCACTTAATGAATAGTAAATATATTTTCTTTTCTTTTCTTTTCTTTTTTTTTTTTTTTTTTTTTTTGAGACAGGGTCTTGCTCTGTCATCCAGCACTGGAGCAATCACAGCTCACTGTAGCCTCAACCTCCTCTGGGCTCAAGTGATCTTCCTGCCTCAGCCTCTGGTGTACCTAGACTACAGGCACACACCGCCACACTCGGCTGATTTTTTTCTTTTTTGTGGAGATGGCGATCTCACTAAGTTGCCCAGGCTGGTATCGAGCTCCTGGCACCAAGTGATCCTCCTGCCTAGGCTTCCCAAAATGCTAGGATTATAGGCATAAGCCACTGGGGCTGGCCTCTTTTATTGTGACTCTCCTAGTAACATTTTCTTTTTTATAACTTAAGAATACAGTATGTAATACATACTGTACAGCATATAAAATAAGTGTTAATCAACTGTTTATGTTATTGGTGAGGCTTCCAGTGAATAGTAGGTTATTAGTAGTTAAATTTTGGAGTTGTCAAAAGTTACACATAGATTTTCAGCTGTGGTGGTGACAGTGTCCCTTCCCCCATTTTGTTCAAGGGTCAAGTGTAATTGCAACAAAAGATCTAACATCTGCATAGATGTATAAAGCATCAGTAATAACATCCAAATTTTCTATTAAAATATCCATATAAGACACAATTTAGTAACCCATAGTCCTTAGTTCTAGTTGTGACTGTCACTAATGAAGTAATAACATAAAGTAGACCTTTGACATCTTTGTTCCTCAGTTACTTTAGCTGCTAAAAGATAAGCCACTTTATTATGTTCTTAGGGATTGCTGGACATTTAAAATGAAATAACAGATGTGAAAGCAATTTCTACATTTATAGATGTATCATATATTCACACAACATGTGTTGTTAATATCATTGCACATTCTTAGATGATTGATGCACAAAGATGTCACTCTCCAATGCAAATGCTCGTTCATATGGATAAAGTCTGTAATGGCATGTGGGTAACAGAGAATGGGCTAACATAAGATGTATACCTAAACTTTGTGGATAAAGGACTTTTTTGTGTTTTGCTTCCACTCTAAAACTGAACTAAATATTTAGTAGGCATTTCTATTAGATGTTGCTTTTATTTATATTAATTATATTTGTGTACGCCTGTATATGTGTATACACATATGTGTATATATACTTACATATACGTGTATTTATTTAGATTTATTGCATGTCATCAGGAAATATCCACAACTCACAATGACTGATTCCTAGTTGATAATATGTTTGAGGAGGCAAATCTTAAATGAGTATTTAAAATCAGCTACTTTCTAAGTGTATGGGAGGAAAATATGAGAATCTGTTATGTGATGTTTGCACAAGATTAAGACAAATTCTTCACTTCTTTAGGTGTTGGGACTTACCACTCATCAGTCTCCACTATCCCCAATTTCATTTTGTATGTGCATTTATATTGGAAAAAGAAAGCGTTAGCAATTCCAGCAGCTCGATACCACTCTCAACCCTTTCCATGTGGAGCACCACCGCATTTGGATTGCAGCTTAAAGGTCTCGTTGATAGAGTCACCCCATGTAAGACATTCGGGGTTTAAACAAGTCACATTTGCAAGTAACATGCGCATAGTTCTTGGGGCAGCATTCGTTTGTTTCAACCTTCTCACCTTCCCCTCTCCATCTTCATTCCACCTATATAAATAGCGCTTAGCTTCTTTTGAGCTTAACGAACATTCTTAAATGTTATGAGAAAATAGCAGAGTCAGGGAAAAATACATGCCATAAAAAATGTGCAAGTGAAGTAGCATTGTCACTGCGTCTGTTCCAGTGCAGATCACAGCTCGATGGCCTCAGTGTGAGTCCTTCTGCGCCCAGTAAAAATGAAAACAACATTGTAATAAATTAGCTGGAACTGCACTTCCCTAGGTGTTCAGTGACAGCTTGATAAATAACCCCAGGCACTACAATTTGGCTTTCCCTCTGCCAAGGTTTTCTGCCATAATATTTTCAGGCCTTAAGTCATGGTCATCAACACTTGATTAATACAGGGAGGGACGGTTAAGATAACATGAGGGATATATTTCCTTGAACAGGATAATGTGGCAACAGTATAATATTTTATCTGGGTTAAGCATTTATTGATCATTACAAGAATGAACATTCTTATATATAATTAGTAACCGTAATGTCCCAATCCTTTGAATAACCCTAGAGGCACGTTGTAGGTTTGTTTTTGATGATTGAGATATATTTCCTTGTCTTCTCATTTTCTCATTTTGTGACAGGGATACTTAAATCTCAAATCTCATAGCACTATTTTTGTGTGTCGAGTTTATTCTGCAGTACATACTCCATTACATACATATATAAAATATATATATATAAACACACACACACATATATATGCACACATATACCTGTATATATAAATTATGTATATAATACAATTGTGTTTTATAAATATTTATACCACATTCACTTAACCTCAATCCATCAAATAAATTCAGTTATATTTGTATAAGTTTCACAGGGAAAGAATAACTTAGCATATAACTTTTCTATTTAAACTACTATTGTCAGAAATAAATCTGTATTTGCTCTCTGTATCCCAGTCATCTTTATTCTCTGATGAAAAAAAGGTAACCATAAACATTCGTTTTCCATTAATTATTGCACCAGAGAAAAATCAATGTTCAAATAAATAACAATAAAACTGATTTGTACTGAATAGCAAAGCTGGATAAAGGAAGAAGAAATCATTTGTTTTTATTTTTGGAGGGATGGCTTGCATAATTAACTAACTTAACTCTAAGATGCTGAACATAATGTAGTCACTCTACATACATTTATTTATTGGAGCACTTCCCATCCCTTAGGCCCTATAGAATATAATGAGTTTAGACCCCATGCTTCCCTCTACTTGGGCTGTGTTTGCTGTGTGAGCACAGCTGTGCTGTGTTTCTGCGTATACATTTAAAGAGAGCAATAACAACAACTGTTACATATTCAGCAGCTAATATGTACTGGGTACTGTTTTAAGAGTTTTACATTTTTATCTCACTTAGTTTGCAAAATGACTATATTGGGTAGGTATGTTCTATCCCCTTTTTAACGATGAGGAAAGGAGAGCAAGTATTTGAGTTAGCTGAAATCACCTAATGAGAAAATGGCAAGATGAGATTCAAAACCAGTAAGTCTGTCTCAGGAGCCTGAGCTCCTGAACAATGAGCTATACTTCAAAATAAAGGGATTTGGCATTGGAGGCAGAGGAAAAAAAGCATAACAATTGCAAATGGCCTTTCCCCTAAAATACAATTTTTTAAAAAAATTTCTTAAGGCTAAGTATAACTGGATTTCATAGAATCCTTGAAAAATCTCATCTAGGAAATTCTTCTGATTAAATTCATCACACTTCCATCATTCCTTTACTATACTCGTTCTATTTCAATAAAGAGTCAAATTCAAATTTGACAGATCTGAATGATCAGAAAAATTGCTGCAGTACATCCAATCATTGTTAACATGGAAACACACTGTTATTGAATATTGAAGGTTTACCCTGCATTAAAAATGAACAGTAAAGGGAGCTTCTTTCTTTTGTCCGACCCAGAGCAGGACTTGCACTTATTCCTTTTGCAGGAAAAATGTTTGACTGGATAGGATCCATGTCTTACTTGTCTTTGTAGTCCTAGAGCCTAGTTCTGCATATGATACATAACAAGCACTCATTAAATATTTGTTACGCCAGACATGCCTAATTGACCTCAAGATATTCATCAAAACATTTTATTGCACAATTTAGATAAGTGGAGTGTTCACATAGATTAAGGTCTTAGTTACAAAACCTTTGGGTTACGAATGGCAAAAAACAAAAAACAAAACAAAACAAAAACAAAAACCCTTTGTGGCCAGGCACGGTGGCATATGCCTGTAATCCTAGGACTTTGGCATGCCAAGGCAGGCATCTTGAGTCCAGGAGTTCGAGAACAGCGTGGGCAACATAGCAAAACCCCATCTCTACAGAAAGTACAAAATTAGCTGGGCATGGTGGTGCGTGCCAGTACTCCTAGCTACTCGAGAGGCTGAGGTAGGAGGATCTGCCTCAGCCCAGGAGGCTGAGGCTGCAGTGAGCCATAACTGCACCACTGCATTCCAGCCTGGGCGACAGTCAGACCCTGTCTCAAAAAACAAACGACAAACCAAAAATCCCACCTTTGCCTCATCTAAATATAAACTTATGAATTTATTAGAAGGATACATGGGATTCAAGATCAAAAACATAAAACAGAGCACCAGTAACAAACTCGAGTGGCCCCAGTGATTCCCCTCCTCACTCGTTCTTTCAACATTTATTCTCTCTCAGAATCTCTTCATTCTTTCCTTACTTCCTCACCTAGATTTTTCTGCTATGTCATACACATGACAGAAAACAGTCACTCCAGCCCAGTTCCTACATGAGCTCACAGCAATAGCGCCGCCAACTAACTGACTCAGTCTCTCCATGTTCTAAGTTCTTGGAAGCAAGAATTCAGTCGGTCTAGTTTGAGTCAGGGACCTATCTCTGGGCTGCCTGACTCACTGTCCACTCAAAAGAGGCCATGGAAACACATTCTATGAAAGGTGAAAGCAAGCAGCTGCTCCAAAAAGAGAGGTGTGGGGTGCTAAGTCTATAATTGCAGAGAAAATGATTGATTGGCATCTTTAATGCATTTGTATTCATCTCAGCAAAACGGTACCTGTTTGAGATTCTGCCATTTTGCAAAGAAATACGGTTATATCCTCATGTGCAATTTTTATCCAAACTAACCTACCAGAAGATTTAGAGAAAAATCAACTAAATATTTATTCAAAAACCAAATATTCCAAATTGAGTGAAGTAAAAGTATGTTGCTTCCATTTTGGTCAGTTTATCCGTGTGAAACGGAATAACTATAAAACACCAAAATACTTTCGTCATTTGATCTCTACTTCCGTTGTCATTACTCAAGACAGTTCAAGTCAATATATTCACAACAAGAAAAAAAGTACACAAAATCAAAACACAGTCTCATTTATCTGCATTTTAAATGAAACTAGAGAGATGGGGTTATAAATACTAATTTGCCATTCTATTTTCTTTGAAAGAAATGCCTTTATTCTATAATCATATCCATTTTACATTTTTGCATTATTAATAAAACGGATATGGCATCAGTTTTTTTCTTTTTAACATTACTGTTTGGCAAGTTAAAAGGCTGAAGTATTAAATATGCACTGCAAATATTATTTTTGTTTACTTGTTAGTGAAGGAAAAAATAAAACCACTATTCATTTGTAGTAAAAGCACAGGTATAATAAGAAACTAAACACATTAAAAACAGCAAATAGATAGGAAAGAGGCAATAGCAGAGAAGAGGTCAAGAAGGCAAAGCAAAACTTGAAGTTAAGACAACTAGATATATTTCATGGCTCTGAGTTTCGTAAATGCCTAGTCAGGAGAAATTCAACCCTTTTCTCATTCTCATTTTCACATATGGTGGCTGCTGAATAAAAGCCTCCAAAGATGCCCATCCCTTAACTCTGGTTACCTGTGAACATGTTAGCTTGCATGGCAAAAGGGACTTTGCAGTCATGATTCAAGTTAAGGATCTTGGGATGGGGATTGTCCGGGGAAACCTGATCTAATCATGCGAGTCTTTGAAATTGTGGGGAACATTCCTCAACTGCAGAGAGCCTGAGTGATGGCAGCCTCAGGATTCCACATGTTGTTGCTGGTTCTACAACGTAGGGAGCTACATGCAAGGACAAGAACGAAGGCCAAGAAATCGGAAAAGGAATGGAAATGGATTCTCCCCTAGCATCTCCAGAAATAACACAACCTTGCTGACACCTTGATTTTAGGACTTCTGATTTCCAGACTGTCAGATAACAAATTTTTCTTGTTTTCAGCCGCTAAATTGGCAGTAATTAATTGCAGCAGCAATAGAAAACTAACACAGATCTGAAGATGCAAGACTGTTTATGGAAAGGAAAAAAAAGTGTCCTTGCTCCTGAGCTTAGAAAGATAACTTTACTCCTAGAAGCTTTATAAAAGGTTAATTAAGCAAGCTAATGAACAATGATCCCAATTGCAATTTTTCAAAACAAAACAAGACAAAAAGCCAAAGAAAATTGCAGAGGCATTCTTCATATGGCTGTCCTGTTTATTTTTATTCATTAATTTTATTATGTTTAAGATTCTATCTTATTATCTTATTTTTAGTAATAATTTTAAAGTGAAAAATGACCCACAGTAGGAAGTCAGAGGGATGGGGTTCATAGATGAAACCTGGAGAACTTTAAGGAACAAACAAACAGTTAACATAGCCCCAACTAAAAAAAATCCTTAGATATTAAAATGACATTCATCTCTTACAATAAAAATAATGATAGCATCCTACTGTCCTTTAGGATCATGATTTTGATACCTGAACAGTAGCTTTTTTGACATGAATTCTCTGGAACATACACACTTAGAGAATGGCCTTAAAACAAGGTGTACCTCTGATTTGTAGTAGTCAGTGTATCATGAAGTATACAGTGTGATGTTAAAATATGGTAAATATTTTAAATAATAATTAAAGTCTTAATCCAAGAGACCATATTGACAGAACTACACACGTTCCTACATTTTAAACTTTTAGGTACAGGCAGTTCTCACTTGGCTGAGCAGAGTGATGCTGTAAATATGACTGTGCAGGGCAAAACTATGCAATATGATCATATTTATCAGTGGGGAAAAGTACAATTGTCATGTGACCTTAAAAAATTTTGCCAACACGTTAAAAACCTTATTGTCAGTTATAAATGTATAGAGGAATGAAAAATAGTAAAACCAATATTTATGTAGTACACTGTCATTTCAAACGCTAGATACATTGAAAATTACTGCTTTAGGCTGGGCCCAGTGGCTCATGCCTGTAATCCCAACACTTTGGGAGGGCGAGGAGGGAGACTTGCTGGAACCCAGTAGTTAGAGATCGGCCTATGCAAGATGACAAGACTCCATCTCGAAAGGAAGGAGGGAAGCTGGGAGGGAGAGAAGGAAGGAGGGAAAGAGGGAAGGGAGGGAGGGAGGGAAGAGAGGGAGAAAGGAAGGGAGGGAAGGAAAAAGGAAAAGGAAAGAAAAGAGAGTGGGAGAGAGGGAGGGAGGGAAAGAAGGGAGGGAGTGAAGGAAGAATAAAAGGAAAAGGAAAGGAAAGGAGTGAGGGAAGCAAAAAGGAAAAGGAAAAGGGAAATGAAAGAAAGAGAGGAAGGAAGGAAGGGGAAAGGAAAGGAAGGAGTGAGGGAAGAGAAAAGGAAAGGGGAAAGGAAAGAAAGAGGAAGGAAGGGAGGAAGGGAGGGGAAAGGAAAGGAGGAAAGGAGTGAGGGAAGAAAAAGGGAAAAGGAAAAGGAAGAAAGGAAGCAAGAAAGAAAGAAGGAAAGAAGGAGAGAGAGGGAGGGAGGGAGGAAGGAAGGAAGGAAAAAATTAGCTGCGCACTGTGGTGCATGCTTGTAATCCCAGCTCCCTTGAGTCCAGGAGTTTGAGGCAGCAGTGAACTATGATCATGCCACTGCATTCTAGCCTGGGTGATGAAGCGAGACCTTTTCTCTGAGGAAAAAAAAGAAAATTACTGCTTTAGTTCTTTGTAAAATGCTGATCTAGAGTCATTTCAACAATGCTTGCCTTCTAATAGCATAAATTACAGTAAGCCGTGAGCATCTTTTCTACATTTTAGTAGATTGCAGTTTTCCTTTGCTAAGTTTCTATTAGCTGTAAACATTGTATCATTTAGTTTCCAATGACATAAAATATCTCTGAGATTTTCTTTTGTGTGAAGTTTTGTGTTAGCGTCACTTGATCTGGGACATCTTTATCCTTTTGATTACAATTGCTTTCCTCATTAATGTCAGTAAGTTTGCCTTTGCAGTGATTCTCTGTTTGTATATCTAGAGTCCAGGCAGCTTATGCAGAGTGTAAAATCTAGGGCAGCAGGGTCAGCATCCCTAGATCAGCTATTTCTTCTACAATTCCATGTATGTTCAATCCAGATTTCACTTCCAGTGTTAGCATGTTTTGTGTCTTTGCTGCATTTCCATCTTTGATGGCCAGTTCCCAACTTGGAGTATCTATTTATTTTTTTGCAGTCATGTGGTGTTAGCACGGAGACAAGAAAGAGAGAAAGACAACATCATGCTTTGCTGTCTGTGTGTGAACTGAGTAACAGCTGTGAAGGATCAGTCACCAAAAGACTTCGAAAGAAGAGGCTTGCTTGGTCATGGTAATGATGCTCCTCTGGTATGTAGTGATGTGTGAGCTAAAAGGCTAGCAGCAAAGTTTGCAATTTATGCAATTACTTACAGTTAATATGCCATGGTACCTGAAACTTGAACATATCATTGGGAATTGGCATTATTTAACTAAACCAGGATAACTGAAATCTGTGCATATCACAACTGGGAAAAGCAAGAACTGTCTGTATTGTGATCTTAATGCACAAGGAGTTTGAATAGTGAAAATTGCCAGTTTTAAAGAGAAAGAGAGAGACAGGAGAGAAAGGGGGATATTTGTTAAAAACAAGCAAAATTCAATTTTTTAGAAACACATTAAAGGAATTGAAAATGTTATTGAATACATTTAATATAGATAATTCCATGCAATATGAGATTAAGAAGTAGGCAGATAACATAAAAAGAAATATTCTACTTATCTTCAACTTAAGTGACAAAAAGGGGTCCTTAAAAGAAATCAATACAGAAGGCCAGAGAGACAGGGACCGGGGAAAAAGCCAGCCAACAGATGCACACAGGACATAAAGACAGTTTTATAAAAGCAAAACATGCTAGAATTTTTTTCCCATAAAGCCCTTGAATAATGATAAATGTGAGTGCTATGTATGTATATTTGGAAAACCAACTGTGCCTTCTGCTTTAGTTGCCTTTTTTGCACCAATAATTTCTTAAACAATATTCTATTTCTACAGCATAACTCTGTCACCGTAGTGTAGCCAAGCTTTTCTTTGACAAATCAAGTACTAAATAATTCATTGCTGCTCTGAGGGGAAAAATATTCTCAGCATACTGCTACGGAAAGTTTCCCTTCCTCAAAAACAGGACAGTTTAACATGGATCTGCAGAAGCACGTCCTCTTCGTGTGCAGGTGTCTTTCAGATGAATCGGGACTGGGTGCACACTTTAGGAAGGGGCTGGACTCACTGGTCAGCTGGCTGTTCATCTTATTAAAATACTTTGCTGTCATTATTATTTATCTGAAGTGAATGGCATTCTATTAATGCCATTAGGCATTAATTAGTTGGGCATAAAATATATTCTTTTACTAAAGAAAAATATAATGATTTAATCTAGATAATAACTGTAGTAGTTTATTGGGTTTATTTTATGCATTTTATATATTTACATATTTTGTGCATTTCCAATCCCTTTATTTCAGATAGTTTTTATAAAAAGATGGGAGAAGCCAGGATAGTAGGCAGAGAGCAGGTGTGCTTGAACAACAACAAAATAATGTTGAGATAGAATGGTCTGATGGTTATTTCCAAGAATTAAAATATATTAGGTGTATAGATATTTATTAGTAGTATAGCTATCATGAAAATAAATCATTGGTGAGGATACAAAAAAGTCAAGACCAATTTATTTTTAATTATGTATTTTTCAAAATTCAAAGAATAAAATCTGATTTTATTTTAAAAGAAATTCCTCATAAATTTTTTTAATCAACATATATTTGTATTATCTATATTTATGGGATACAGTTTGATGTTTTGGTATGTGTATACATTGTATAATGATTAAATCAGAAATATCAGTTAGCTGGCTAGATAAATGCATATATCTTCCTCTCCCATGTACCAGGTACAAAACAAGTTGAAGAAATAATATATACAAACATAACATATTTATCTTGCATATCTCTAGGGGTCTTGAAGAGCTTGCAGAATTCATACCATTAATTCTTACTATATCCCTGTGAGATAGAAAGCAAGCAGATATTATTAGACAATAACATAACTAATGTGCACACATGGAAGCAGGAAGGCTGGCAAGTTTTGAGAGGAGCCCTAGATCAGCTGGTTTTCTGCCTTTGGGGGCAGGAGAATGGCTGCAAGGAAACTGTGCTTGCTCCGTAATATACCAGGCCCTTCCTAGCACTGGGAGTTTTTTTTGCCTCTAGTCCTTTAATAACTAAATTTATCTAAGTAACTCCCTAAACTGAATACAAAGATGAATCTTTAAGCAAGCGAACTTTTTGGCTCACTTTTTCTTACTTCTTATTAGCGGATTGTCCTATAGTTTGAGTCCCTTTGTTTATAGCTTATTTACCAAGTCAAAACTGTTAACCAACTGGTACAACTCCAGCTGTATCCCCACAGGCTACAGAGAAATCCAGACCCTCCTCATTTTGTCTCCAATGTAACTGCAAATCCATAAAAGTCGTCCTTCTCATGTTGATTCCTTGGAAAGTCAAGTCCTTTAGAAATTCTAATGAAGAACTAGGTATTTACACTGCTGCTTCCTTACCACAGGCCATGGAAGTTTAATTGGGAGAAAAGAACATCTGCTTATACGAAAACATATTATATTCAGCCATCCCTGCCCTGACTTTGGCCTTTAAAAACAGTGGCATTAATTAACAAATGAATCTTCGGGATTAAAATAATCTAAATATTATTTTACGCTTACTACATATTTGCAACGTGCTAAGCTCTTTATGGTTGCTACCACAAAAAACATTTATAATATGAGGTGGGTATTTTTATTATATACATTTTCAGTTTAAAGACAGTCACTTCAGAATGTAACTTGTCCTAGTCACACAAAAGCAGGTGTGGACTAAAACTCAAACCCATGATTCTTTCACTTTAAATGATATGGTTCTGAACCATTAAATTCGAATGCTACTAAGAATGGTGAATGCTAAGCAATGTTAAGCTACACATTGTTATTATTAACAAATAATTTCAAAAGGGCAGGAGAGGTAGGTTAAAAATTAAAGGGTTAAGCTGGAATAACATGTCAAATTTCTCATAGTTTTTTATTTTCATGAAAAAATATATTTTATATTGCAACACAATGAACTTGACTTAACAGTTTAGGTAGCTGATTGCATATATTTTGATAGTCCTATCATATTTCCAACAAATACATTTTCTCCCCACCCCACCTGCAACTGGAGACTTCACAAGGTTAGGAACAGGCTTCACTTCATTGTGATGTGTGTAAGGTGACAGAGGACATACAACGAATACGTGGAAGAACTAGGAATTTGACCTTAGCTTCCAGACATTTTGAGGAGGATACACTATGTCCATCTTGCTTTCCTATCAAGAAAAGTATACCCAGTTTGTGCAGTAGCCCTGTACCAACAGATACATTACAGCAGGTACTGCTTTCCTCTTTTTTTTTTTTTTTTTTTTTAACTGCTGCAGTTGAAGGTTTAGGTAAAATGTGAGGATAATATTATGGCTATGTCAGGAAAAAAATAATGTATTTGATATCAAGGTCTCACTCACCAGTTAAGTAGTGAATAGAATATAAGCCTGGTGAATTTTGACTGTGCCTTATAATTAATTTATTTAAATATGCTTTCACTATTCTGGAATCCTTAGGGGATTATTTCCAGGATTACTGTTTTGCAAATATACAGGTAATGCTAGGGTCTTAAGAACTCTTCTTTTAGGGCTTTACACCAGTTTAATTTCATATAATAGTAATATGAATGATCACAGACCTGCGGGTTCCCGGCTTTGGGTGTACAGTATAATAAATCCAACCAAGGATGGGTAAAGTGGGCTGCAGGTGTTTGTCAAAATACTCACAGCCATTATTAAAACACTGTGAGTTTAGCCAAAATAGAAAGATGTTTACCAATTTCCTTTTTACTCACATTTTTATATCCTTCTGAATTTTATTGAAACATAAGTGTATGCATTGCTGGTTCTTTTTTACTTAATTCATCACAATTACATTTATTTGATTATAATTTCTAAGAGCTCATTTTGTCTGGAGGAATAGCAGGTTATCTTACGCTTGAAAACCCAATTTTATGTATTCAAATAAACAATTTCATAGTGTTTCTTTTATAAGATTTTTATATTGCAAGATTTCCTTTTTTTAAGGCTGAATAATATTCCATTGAATATATATACAATATTTTTTATCCTTTCATCCACCAATGAATATGTAGGTTGTTTCCGTATTTTGGCTAGTGTGAATAGTGCTGCAATAAACATGGAAGTGCTGATATATCTTTGAGATCTTGACTTCAAACAAAAGAAGAAAAATCTTGCAATATATGACAACACAGATTAACCTGGAGGACAATGTACTCAGTGAAGTTAGCCAGTCACAGACTGACAAGTACTGCACGATTCCACTTATGTAAGTTTTATTTTTTTAATTTTTTACTTCCATAGGTTTTGGGGAACAGGTGGTAATTGGTTAAATGAGTAAGTTCTTTAGTTGTGATTTGTGAGATTTTGGTGGACCTGTCTCCCAAGCAGTGTACACCGAACCCAATCTGTATTTTTTTATCCCTCACCCTCCTCCCACCCTTTCCCTCCTGAGTCCCCAGGGTCCATTGTATCACTCTGCCTTTACATCCTCATAGCTTAGCTCCCACTTAGGAGTGAGAACATATGATGTTTGGTTTTCTATTTCTGAGTTACTTCGTTTTGAATTATAGTCTCCAGTTCCGTCCAGGTTGCTGCTATGCCATTAATTCATTCTTTTTTATGGCTGAGTAGTATTGTATCATATATATACATATACAAATGTGTATATACACACACATATATATGTGTATATACACACACGTGTGTATATATGTATATATGTATATTATACACACACGTGTATATATGTACATACACACATATACATATATACACACGTATATATGTATAAGTATATGCACACCTGTACATATATACACACGTATATATGTATATGCACACCTGTACATATATACACACGTATATATGTATAGGCACACATATACATATATACACATGTATATATGTATAGGCACACATATACATATACACACGTATATACATATATGTATATACACACACATATATACACACGTATATACGTATATACGTATATGTATATACACACATATGTACATACGTATATATGTATATATACATATATGTGTGTATATGTACACATATAGGTGTGCATATATACATATACATACATGTATATGTATATACACATATACACACACGTGTGTGTACACATACACATATACACAAGTATATATACACACATATACACGTGTATATATACACACATACACAATGTGTATGTATATACACACACGTGTATGTATGTATGTGTACACACGTGTATCTATGTATATGTGTATATACACACATTGTATATATGTATATGTGTATATACACACATGTGTATATATGTATATGTATGTATATATACACACATATATGTATATCTTACAGTTTATCCACTCATTGATTGATGGGCATTTTGGTTGGTTCCGCATTTTTGCAATTGTGAATTGTGTTGCTATAAACATGAATGTGTAAGTACCTTTTTTGTATAATGACTTCTTTTCCTCTGGGTAGATAACCCGTAGTGGGACTGCTGGATCAAATAGTAGTTCTAATTTTAGTTCTTTAAGGAATCTCCACACTGTTTTCCATAGTGGTTGTACTAGTTTACATTCCCACCAGCAGTGTAGAAGTGTTCTGTTTTTACCACATCCATGCCAACATCTAAGGTATCTAAAATAGTTAAATCAATGGAAGCAAAGAATAGAATTATATTTGTCATGGGCTGGGAGAATTGAGAAACTGGTAGTTACTAATCAATGGGTATAAAATTTCAGTTGTAAAGATGAATAAGTTCTAGAGATCTGCTATACGATATTGTGCCTATAGATAACAGTACCCTATTGTACACTTAAAAATCTGTTGAGAGTAGATCTCATTTTAAGTGTTCTTTCCTCACTAAAATTTTTAAAAGATATTTATTATATTGTAGTTCATGTGTTTCAAGTAAAACTCTATAATAGTTTATGCTCTACTTCCTATTTTCTGACACTATATGGTCCTTAGTAATATAAACTAATAAAAAAGAAAAAAAAACCCAAAAAACAAAAAATGAAGCAATAGTTTTAAGTCATAACAGCCCCCAGCATATATAACAATCCTCTCAAGTATTCGACATAATTTTAGGAAACAATTTACTAATTCCCTAAGTAAGTTTCTTAAAAATATTTTTATCAACACCTAATATTTACCAACCTGATGTGACAGACATTACAGAGCCAATGATGAAGTAGAGCGGGTCATGAGGTCAAACTAATCTACTAATTACTAATTAAGAATTGCTCATTACTAATGAGTAGGTGTACATAGAAGTAAATGATAATACATAATTGGTATTATAATATAGATAATTTTAAATTAATTCAAATAATATTTACTGATCAGTTACTATATGTTCTTGTAAGACCCTGGAAATATAAAGATGAAAAATTATAGTCAGTTCAAGAAATTTATGTTGATGAACAAATCATGGTAGATATTCAAAGGATTGAGTCATCAATTACGCTTTGGATGGGATCAGGGAGGGATAACAGAGTTGTTGACAATTGTATCTTAAAAAGTAAAGAATAGCTTATCAGATGAAAGCAGGATTGGTAAATAAAAAGATTATTCTAGACCAACTAAATACTTTTAAAGGGATGAAGCTATAACACAATTCGAGGTCTTTGAATGATTTTGTGTGATTGGAACGAATAGAACAGGGTTGGCAGGAAATGAGGGTGGGACAGGGAATAACATAGATTCCTAATTGACGAAGCTGTCAGGGACATGCCAGATCTTTTTGTACGGCAAGCTAACAAATTTAGCATTTATTCTGTGATGACTAAAAGGCACTGAAAGAATAAAACAGCAGTGCATGATATTAAGATTTTTGTCAGGAATAAAGTGATAGCGGCAATATAGAGGGTGGATAGATAGAAGGACAAAAAAGACCAGATTCAATGACAGCCCTCAGTTACCTTTACAGTTTTCTAGACACGAGATGATAAAAGCTCAAGTGAAAGTATCATGAGTAGAAAGAACAGTAAGAACTATTCAGTCATACAATTTGAGAGGAATTAAAAACCAATTAGATGTGGCATATGAAGAAAAAATTGTTAAGGCTAAATTATCTGGTTTAGGTTACTGCATTGATAGTAGTACTCATTTTAAAAGGACATGAAATTTCAAACATAAACAGGTTCCAGGGAAAATAAGAAATTCAATTTTTAAAATATTGGGTTTGGTGAAAAGTTAGATTTATAATTTAAAACTCAAGACATTAGAGTTAGATCTAGGAGATATCAGCATTTATGTGGCAACCAAATCGCTGGAATAGGGATGACTTTCCAAGGGATCATATAAAAAAGAGCAACAGAGAACCAAGGGAACACATTAGGAAGCATTGTTACTTTAAGGAACAGGTAAAAAGGAAAGAATACTGGTCATTAAGACAGAGGCAGAAACAGAGAGGCGTGTCATGAAAGCAAAGGAGTTATAAAATCCACATAAAGGTCAAGAGAAAGAAAAACTTCACAAAGACTACATACGGTAAGAACTGAAATACATTCATTGATTTTAGCAATTAAGAGATCACAGATCATCCATTTAGCAGCATTGGTGAGGATAGAAATCAGATAAAATGATGGGAGAAGTAGATGAGATTTAAATGTGTGGACATAGCAAGGAGACTCCTAGGAGACTCTTGTCTATGAAGGAAGAAAGGGAGGCTGATACCAAGAGGAGAAATATAATTTAGAGAGTAAGAGTGGCTGTATCATGTCCAGGATTTGAGAAAGAAGACAAAGAGGGAATGGATTCATATGCAGGAGAGATGAGATACCTGATGAGAAACCATCCGGGAGAAGCTGGAGTCGAACAGAATCCAGTATAGGTGGAAGGTTAAACCCTGAAGGGGTGAGGGAGAAGACCAAAATGAAATTTTGGTGCTCTCTTGATACTTAAAGCAAGAAAGTGAGGGAAGTCGTTCCTCAAGGCCTCTTTCTTCTCTGCGAAGGTGGTTTTTGGGTGGTTTCTGATGTTCATCTGGAGGGCCGTGAGGGAAGGGAAAGGCTTGATCACAATGGATAAGGTTTAGAACAGCTATAGGGAGAAAAGGCAGGACATTTAATCAAGAAAGAATTGGAGGCTTGGCTGAGATTTAATATATGTTTAGTGACATTTGTTCATTCATTTACATAATCATTTATTCATCAAATATTTATTGAGCATCTACTATGTCTAGGGATTATCTGATTGTTGAGGAGTTACCAATAAATGAAAAAAGAAATTTCCACTCACATGGAATTGGGGGAGTGAATAAAAAAACACAATAAGTAAATCATAGCCTATTTAACCCTGTCACTATTTTCTGCCTTTTTCCAAATGAAGACTACAGTTCCTATCTTCACAGGTGGCTGTTAGCTCTAAATGAACTCATTTATTTTGAAAGCATGATTTAAAGTATAGTTTTAAACTATAAGCATTTCAGAAGTGATGACCCATGACTCAAATCTCAAAAATAAATGCTACAGTTCACAGTTGGAATTTGGACACAAGAAAAATAATAGGTGAGTAAAAAAAAGAATTTTTACCACAGAACAAAAGTTTATTAAACACAATTATGAATGAATATTAATGTCAACAGAGTGCTTTTTAGATGCCTCCTAAGCTTTGTATGCACCTAAAAGAGATACAAGTCAGCTCAGCTGCTAAGGAATAGGCAGACCAGAATGCAGTCAGAGAAATAAACAGTTGAACAGATAATTCCAAAAGGATGCGATAAGTGTTATGGGGGGAATTCGGAGAAAGTGCCGAGGCGTCACACAGGAGAGACCAGCTGTCCCTGGCATAGCTGGTGGAGATCTTATTAAACAACAATACTAAGGCTGACTCTTGACTATGAAACGAATTTCACAGAGAAACAAGCAAAAAAGCAATAGAAATATTCATTTGTGTACCCCATTTCATGACAATTATATACAAAAACAGAACATTCAAAGCCTTAGGCAATAAAACTGATATTTCTTGCAACAGGCTTTGGCCAAAAAAGAGTGCAGTTCTGTGATGAATATCAGCTTCATCAACATGCCCCAGGCACCGTGATGTCCCTCCTCTGCTCTGCTGCATAACAGGGTGGAGACCAAATCCAACAGTATGAACAACCATCCATCAAAACCACAGTCCTATTATTGAGACAATTTCTGATTGAATTTCCTCAGCAGACTATCCAAGTCGTCATGTTCATCAAGGTATTCAATTTAAATGACCATTAAAACGAAATTAAGTTGGTATTAACCTTGTCTTTTCAGATGATGCCACTGAAAGGTAAACATACCATTCTGACATGCATGAAAATGAAATGACAAATTGATACATGCAGTGCTTGGAATGGATGGAGTCCTTCTAATGAGTGATTACCTGTGGTATAACTATATTGATTGTGTTTGTACATGTCAAATGGGGCTGGCGAGGATGAACTTGAAGAAATCAATCTTGGAACCTGCTAGGACAGCAGCCTCCTGGTTTCACAGTACTAAATCATGACTTCAAAATTTTGAAGAAAAAGAAAACTGCAAAACTTTGTAAAGGTACCAGTCTCTTCCTGACACTATTTGCCTTGGCAAAAGATTTACTGTCAACTTAAAAGACTAACATGTGCTCAGATGATGATTTGTGGAGGACAGATAATTATGAGTACATTTAGAAATACACACTCTTCCAAACCCTACTCTTTCCATATAATGAAGTTATTTATTTCTATTTTTTATTTATTTTTCTAACAATTAAAAACATACTTTGGAGACCTACATTCCTGTATTATTCTTTCAATATACTGAAGAAGAGTTATTTCTATGCTTCTTTCTATGTGTTGGGCTTAAGATTTATTAGAAGGAATGTGTAAAAACAAAGGCAGCAAAGTTTCTATTTTTATTGGGAGTCACTCCCGGAGTAAGTGGGGATAGTTGTGCACAAACACACACACACACACACATTCATGCACAAAGAGTGATCAAGTGTATAACACACTTTTAGCAGTGTTTTGCTGGCAGAATAAAGTATAACTCCTTGTCCGCCCTTTTATTATACTGGGGTTCACACTAAAGAGAGTGTGAGGACCTGTGGAACTCCCATTTGCATGAAATAACTTTTGCATCTATTCTGGAGGAAAACTTCCTAAGGCAGATTTGGACAGAAAATTGCTATCAATGCAAATAAAACAATGCAAAGCCTACTCCGGGGAACGTTGCTCTGCCACCACTACTGAAATGGGTCATCCGCTTGGTTTCTGAATAAAGAATTATGAAACCTGGGGCTAGAATGCTCAGGGAGGAATTTACCAATCCAAATCTTCCCCTTATGGTAGAGAACAAACTTTCAAGGTTTGTTCTCTACTGTAAGTGTGCGAGGGCTGTTAGGGACCGTAATATGGCTGCCGGAGATTGGTGTGTGTACCTCCTTGGCTGTACGTCTCATTTCTAGTTATGATTTTACAATCATCTCTTTCTCAATCTTTGCTTTTAAATATAGGAAGGTACGGCTCACCATGGAGCGGACATTTTCTTCAGGAGCGGTACAGTGTCTAAGATATGCAGAGGTTGTATTCTAGTCCTATAACTCAATTCTCAAACACATGGCTTTTAGCCAGGGATATCCTAAAGGAAAATTACACTATATGCGACCCCTCCTTACTCCTCAAATATTATCTATATTAAACACAGCTGAAATTTGAGTGTCCTTACAGGTGAAAATTTAACAATTTAACAAAAGGACACTGCTGAATGTGTGGGGACAAAGGAAGGATGAATCTTTCATCATGACAAAAGACTACTTGCCACATTCTCCCTTAACTTAGAAAAACAGAAAAGAGGCTGGGCGTGGTGGCTCCTGCCTGTAACCTCAGCACTTTGGGAGGCTGAGATGGGTGGATCATTTGAGGTCAGGAGTTCGAGACCAGCCTGGCCAACATGGTGAACCCCCGCCTCTATTAAAAATTCAAAAGCTAGCCAGGCATGGTGGCGGGTGCCTGTAGTTCCAGCTACTCGGGAGGCTGAGGCAGGAGAATCTCCTGAACCCAGGAGGTGGAGGTTGCAGTGAGTCGAGATCACAGCACTGCACTCCAGCCACAGAGCAAGGCTCTGTCTGTCTCAAAAAAAAAAAGAAAAAAAAAAAAAGAAAAGAAAAAGAAATAGATGTACCTTATTTGGTTTTTCCGATTAACAGTCATGTTAGTTAATCCCACATTCATTATTAAATAGTCTAGCAATGTGAAAAAAAATCATTTGAAATCTTAGGTGTTCAAAAATCTTCTCTTTCTTCTTCACTTCATTGAATTTATAAATGCTCTAAAATAAGATAATCGCTTCCCCAGTGAAGTACTATTCATATGTGTTACATATCTGGCATACTTTTATCCTTTTAAAATTCAGCTAAACAACTGAACCAAAGTTTTTCCATTTCCCATTTTTGGATCAATCAGGGTGTAAAATTCATTTTTAGTTTTTAAAAAGCTATTTATGCAATGAAATTATAGCGACTGTGAATTTTCAATTTGATCAACATGTATGCAATATAAAATGGGGTGTGTTTATTTTGTAAATATATTAGAATGGGGTTTGTAAGGGGATAGTATGTTTGCCTGAATCTATACCCATTTTGTAAGTTAAATAGTACTGAAGCCTGATGGTCCTAAAGGCTGCTGGAAAATACTGATCGGTCTTGGAGGCACTGCTGAGTTATCCATAAAGTAAAATCTGGGACTGGGTAGAAATACAGTAAAATAAAAACTAAGAATCTACACTGATGTCTAAGGTTTCAGAGAATCCTAAGAAGTAGTCACTGTGCTATGAAGTACAGATTTTACTCTCCTTGTCACGTGGATAGGAATAACAACAGCAGCAATACATTCTCATTAAATAATGATATAATATAAAGGTAGTATGTTCACTGTAGAAAATTTGAAGAATGCATAGAAGCACTAAGAAAAAAAATTAAAATCATGTCTAATCCATTGTGTACCAGAGAGCTAAGGTGCTAGCGTGTGTGTGTGTGTGTGTGTGTGTGTGCGCGCACACACGTGCATAAACATTATGCCTTCTATGTCTGCTTCCAGCGTTTTCCTATGCATAATTTCCACAGAACCCTAAAAACTATAGTGGTCTGTATTCTGCTATTTCATTAAAATTATTAGGGAAGCATTTCCCAGGCTGCTGAAAATTAGATAATGGGATGTTGTATCTCAAAGAGAGGTAGAGATAGAGAGAGGCGATTCATGGCATGGCTTTATTAAGTAGTGAATTTTTCTCTGTGTGTGTGTGTGTGTGTGTGCATGCGAGAGAGAGAGACAAAGAGAGGGAGAGAGAGGGAGAGGCAGACAGAATGTCACATTCAAGGCACTTATTTGTGTGTATCCTGTATTTCCTTTTTGGTAGAATGTGAGAATTAACTCAAAAATAAATTTAGGCCCATAGGGGTCAGACATCTGGAGTATAGAAGGTAAAACTTGTATAAACAACCCATAATAACTAATTCACTGTTACGGAATACAGCATCTAAATTCACAATAATATGCCAAAGAATTTCTGCTATTACAGCTGTACATCTATTTCTACAGTTCTAAACTTTTGCACGGGAGTCCCTGTCTGTGTCCTCCGTTGACCATTACCGCTTGCTTGTTCTCAATGGCCCCATATCAAATTTTAAACCGAAGAAAATAACATATGGGTCTTCTTCACTAAAGCTCCAATTGTTTGTCCTAAAAATCCAAAATGAACTATCACCCTTAATTTCCTAGCCACATCTTTCTCAATAATGACATTTTGATGACCAACTATAAAAATAACTTCACTGTTAAAAGTTGAATTCTACAAGTCAATAAAATTATAGTTGAATCTAAAAGAAAGACCCCCTGCTTCCTTCCTCTTATCTAGGTCTTCTCTAGTTTACTTCCTCCCTTTGTTCTCCCATTTATATTTCTTCTACCCTTTTTCATTCCTGCCTGCCTTTCTTGTTTCATTAATTAATTCTTCCTTTATTCTTTTTCCATTTTTTGCACCTTTATTCAGTAAACTTACTTGAATGTGCTGAATTTATTGAAACGTATGGAATACTGACCATATATGCACAGCTGTGTTTTTCTGCTGTGTGCAACCTGAAAGCATTGCTTATTTCATCACAGTTGCAGAGATGAGCGTGATATCAGGGATGACTATACCAGTGCACCAAAGTGTCTATTATAAACTCAACTGCTCTTATGTAGACAGAACGACAAATGAACTGAAAATTCCACCAACCTTGGAGAGCCCTCTAGGTGCTAATGTTTGACAGTCAGGATTCTAAGCAGGCTGCCTGGCAAAGCAATAAAAGCCTTAAATGGTTTGGGGACCACAAGTCCCTGCTTTGTAAAGTATTCATGAAGTGGAATGACGATGACCTGCTACCTTGATATGATTTTCAGTCGCCTCAAGCTCTCTGTGCATTCAGTTTGACCTCCTTTGCTACCTTTGACATTGATCTATTCTTGAGATTGTAGCTATAGGCTTTATGTTTGAACCTGAGATTAAAGTTGGATATAAAAGTCACCGTAATGTCTCTGCCTATAACTTGATGGGCTTCTATTGCAGTCCTTTGTACTAATCAGAGTGGCCACTGAAAAGTCCATTTGGAAAACAAGATCTTCCGGGACTTGAGTTGCAATAAAACCATTGCAGAAGGTTGAGGGGAAAAGGGGGAAGAAAAAGAACGGTCGTGACACTAAAGACCATTCCTGAATTATGGAAGGAAATCAGAGGGAGTTGCTAAAAATAGCCACAAGCAGTTTGTATTTGATATTGGTTCATCCAATACATTCAGCTAGAAATGACAAAATCATTATTTTCCCTTCTCCTTGTGGGTCTCACTTACTAAGATGCCTCAACATGTTTCATTTCCATTACTCTTTTCCCGTCTGCTTGCTTTACCACCAGCAAGCTTTTTTATTCTATGTCTCATCCCCAATATAGTCGGGAATACTTACATTTGTCTGTGCTTAATAGTAATTTTCTACATTCTTCTGTGTCCTTCGTGGCTTTTCACCATAATGAGTACTTTGCAAAAGGTAATGAATTTCTGACTTTTCTCTTGCTGTCTCTCTCTTTCATTTTGTCCTCCTCTCCCCCTTTTTTTCTGGGACTATTCTTGAGTTATTCAGAATAAAGGAAAAACTACATAATGAAGAATGTAATGCCAGTAGGAACATACAATTGTGCCTTCCGGGTACTAAAAGAGGAGAGAGGAAGACGGCACAGCACAGCTGATAACGTGGGTGCCCTGCCTCTCCTGTAAAGGGGATCTTTTCTCTAGCTAATTTCTACTTAGAAACAAAAGATTTTTCAGAGAATGGGGAGAGAGGACTGAATGATGCTCCAATTTGCATTTCTGTTCACATAATACCCATGTTCAGTTGACTAGAGAAAGGTTCTTTTTTCCCCTTGTTTCAGATGGAAGCACCTGTTTAAAAATACTTGAATCAAATTTTATTCACAATTACTATTTTTCTCAAACCTGTCTCTGATTGCCAAGGAAATACATTCTCAAATCTATTGGGTGTGTTTTTTTTTTTTAAGTCTGCACTAAATAACTTACTTACAGTAGCATGGCATAGTAAGAAAGAACGTTGTTTCAGGAACTGAAGATATAGGTTATAATCTAAGCTATGTCATTAACGAAGTGTTATTAAGTAAATAATTTAAGCATCTTGGTCATCATTTATTTTCTTATAAAATTAGGAGTTTGTATCAGATCATCTGTAATTTACTTCCCAGTTTTAAAAACAAGTCTGGTCTTCTGTCACTCTTGCAATTCAAACACCGTGTCTCTGAAGCAGATCATGAGCGTAGCCCAGCCTGTGGTAGGAAAGTCAGCCCTCCCCTCAGGATGAAAGGTGCCTGCAGAACCTCCACCCACACACCTTCCACACAGGGGTTTCTGATGCTTTTGCAGAACTGGAAGAATTGGAATAGAGATACACTGATTTCCACAGAAATTCTAAGGGAATCACTGTCAATTGTCTAAAACCACTTTAATACTGTGATCTAACAACCACATTTTCAAACTCACATTTTTTTGGACTGCTTTGGCTGCTATCTGCTATGGCTGACAGAATTCTGAAACACACACTAGTGCTTTTAAAGTGTGCACGGGAATCACCAGCTCATTACTGCTTAATTCTGTTGCATCATTTCTTAAGGAGTTGTTACTGAGATAGGAAACTGGAAATGAGAATTATATTAGTAACAATTTTTTTTAAAGAGAAAATGCTTTTTTTTTTTTTTTTTTGAGACGGAGTCTCGCTCTGTGGCCCAGGCTGGAGTGCAGTGGCACGATCTCAGCTCACTGCAAGCTCTGCCTCCCGGGTTCACGCCATTCTCCTGCCTCAGCCTCCCAAGTAGCTGGAACTACAGGCACCCGCCACCAAGCCTGGCTAATTTTTTTTGTATTTTTAGCAGAGACGGGGTTTCACCGTGTTAGCCAGGATGGTCTTGATCTCCTGACCTTGTGATCTGCCCTCCTCGGCCTCCCAAAGTGCTGGGATTACAGGTGTGAGCCACCGCGCCCGGCCGAGAAAATACATTTTAAATATTACCAGTTAACATAGTGATTCCTTGTCAAACTAGACTATAGGCTCCTTGAAGGCATGAAAATAATTTTGTTGTCTATATCTCCTGATTACCAAATTCGGTGTCAGGAACTCGAAACTAATCATAGGCCATCAAAATATGTTAGATTGATGGCTGAGAAAGGCTGAATCATTCTGATATTTTCAAAATAATTCAAAGTAATTGTGTCTTGAAAGTGATAACTGAGTTTTAAAATATTCAATATGTCACTTATTCTGTGGAAAAGAACTAATAGTCTGCTAAACATTTGCTTATTACTTTTATCTGACTTTCCTCTCTTTTCCCGTTCCACCTTCCCTTTCCCTTTTTTTTTCCCTACCTTTGCTGCTCCCTTACAAAAAGATTCAGGGCAGACCTACGTGGAATGGACAGGATCCAGTTCCCTCTGTTGGACACACCCACGCCTCTTGCATGACTCCTCCCACTCCTGCCCCCACTCCCACTCCCCTGGCTAACTCCTAGTTTTCTTTATCGCTCAGCTCTGACTTTGCTTCTTCATGGCAACCTTTTTTGATAGCTCCAGCCTGCGAAGATGGCTTCGTGTGTGTTAAGACAGCATCTTGCACTTAGCTTTTTCCGTAGCACCCACCACAACTAATATGAATGCTTCATTTGTAAAAACTGTGGAACTCTATTTCCATGCACAAATGATCTCTGGAATATGCTTAATATGACATCTGATGACACTCCATCATCCTGGTCCCTTTTCTTTCTCCAATTGTTTCCGCTGTTGGGAATACCATTTCCTCTTCTTGACACATTTGTAATGTTTAGTCTTGCGACTTTCTGTAACTTTTCATGGAAAAACAATCTTCATATTTTTCTCTGAATCCTATCCTTTTAATTCTTCTTTCCCTATCTGGCTCATAGGCATAGAAGGTAGTGAAGATGGCCAGGCACGGTGGCTCACAGTGTAATCCCAGCACTTTTGGAGGCCAAGGTGGGAGGATCACTTGAGGTCAGGAGTTTGAGACCAGCCTGACCAACATGGTGAAGCCCTATCTCTACTAAAAATACAAAAATAAAAATTAGCCAGGCTTGGTGGCAGGTGCCTGTAATCCCAGTTACTCGGGAGGCTGAGGCAGGAGAATCACTTGAACCCAGGAAGTGGAGGTTGCAGTGAGCTGAGATCGAGCCACTGCACTTCAGCCTGAGTCTCTGCCCTTTCCACCTTTATTCAAGAAGCCCCTATGGTGTCTGGTCATCCTTAAGATTAAACACAAATTTCTATGCATGAATTTTTGGGGCTACATCACACAATGCCATGCTACTGATACCCTTAGCTACTCTAAACCACTCTTTCTTGTCTAGGCAAGAATTCAACAACCCTCTCTTCAGGATGGGCCCATGACTTTGTGTCTTTTCAGCTTTTAAAACTCAAGTCCTGAGACACTTTTTTTTTTTTTTTTTTTTTTTTTTTTTGGTGAGACAGTCTCGCTGTCGGCCAGGCTGGAGTGCAGTGGCACCATCTTGGCTCACTGCAACCTCCACCTCTCGGGTTCAAGCGATTCTCCTGCCTCAGCCTCCTGAGTAGCTGGGACTACAGACGTGTGCCACCACGCCTGGCAATTTTTTTTTTTTTTGTATTTTTAGTAGAGATGGGGTTTCACTGTGTTAGCCAGGATGATGGTCTCAATCTGCTGACCTCATGATCAGCCCACCTCGGCCTCCCAAAGAAGTGCTGGGATTACAGGCATGAGCCACTGTGCTCAGCCAAGACACTTTTATCAGTCTCACTCTATCCAAGAAAGTAATCACATATGAGAAAAATAAATCTCCCTGAATGGCCAGATTTCCAATATACTGGAAAACGATTGAAGACTTACTAGAGCCTGCACCCATGAAAACAAAACAATAATAGAGGAAAGAAAATTATCTTAATAGGTGTTGTAGGCACGTCCATAGATGATGTAATAAAGTTATTCTTTTTGTTTTGTTTTGTTTTTGAGACGGAGTTTCACTCTTGTCTCCCAGGCTGAAGTGCAGTGGTGCGATCTCCGCTCACTGAAACCTCTGCTTCCTGGGTTCAAGCAATTCCCCTACCTCAGCCTCCCGAGTTGCTGGGATTACAGGCATGCACCACCACGCCCAGCTAATTTTGTATTTTTAGTAGAGATGGGGTTTCACCATGATGGTCAGGCTGGTCTTGAACTCCTGACCTCAGGTGATCCACCCACCACAGCCTCCCAAAGTGCTAGGATTACAGGCGTGAGCCACCATGCTGGGCCTATTTTTTTTTTTTTTCTGTACTTTAAAGTGGTCATATTTCCCCTTTAAATTCATTGATAACTTTGAGATATATTCTCACATCTAATTCTGCTGTGATGAAGCACACAGCTGGGAGTAAACGTTTATACATGCTACTGGAAGGTTCCTGTTAATTCAGGTCATGTGGGATTCTGTAATGAATTCATTTTCATTACTCTAATATTGTATAATAAGACACACCTGTAATATAAGTTAAAACATTTATAATAAGATATACATTACAAGGACCCTTTGACATTACAAATAAAGGTACATATTAGTGATAATTTTAACAAGTGGATGTATAAACCATATATTTCCTCACATATGCTAATTACTGTACTATGAATAGCCAATGACTGATTGCAAAATATTTTGCAGATGTCAAATCTGTGCAAATACTTATCATCCTAAGTATTTCAAAAATGATAGTCAAAGGCATAGACAGAAAAAAGAGAAACACTCCAATTATGATTAATAAATGAACAAAGGAAATACATTACCTATGAAACACTAAAAGCAAATGTGTTTTTTATTACATCTAATGAGACTATGACTGATAATATAGGAATCTAATATAGAAAGCTGCCTTTAGTTCACAAACAGGGGAGTCTTGCTGTTTATTAAAATGCTATCTGTGAGGAAAGCCAAGCTGGTAAATGTATGTCATGCCAAAAATGACACTGTTTTGAAATTTATGAAGTATCTGTAAAATGTATGGAGTGGTGTTAAAAGAAAAAACTACATTGTCTATAAAAATATTACTACTTTTGATCATCTCTTTGATATGTTCAGGTGTGTTAGGTTAATCCAGCTTTAAAATTAGGTAAAGGAAAGAAGAAACTTCTTTATTGAGCACTCTGGATGCCAAATGTTATCAATAGGTGACCTATCCCCCCCCCAATCTATTTATTCATCTATCTATCTTGTATTTATCTACCTTCTCATGTCTGTGAGGCAGGTTTTATTCCCCACTATTAAAGATGAAGACACAGCAGCGATGGCCCATAAAACCTTGTCTAACATCACCAGAGCAAACTGGGAGGTTGGACTCAGACCTGCTGGTTTCCAGCCTAGGTAACTTCTTCTGTGATGACAGCTTTATTTGCAGTGATGACCACATTGCATCATGATGGTCTTTTTGGCTGCTACCCTCTCCAACGGATTATAGGTTCTTAGTTGCAGGGGTAGTCACATAATAATTATGATATCCACATCCACCAGCAACATGGCTGGCACATAGCAGGCCCTCAGCAAATACATGTTTAATTGAACTGAAAACATGTTGCCTGCACTGGTTTCACAGCATTATAAATCCAGATATTTCAACAGTCTACATCTTGCAAAATACAGTGAAATGGAGACAAGGACTGGTGTGAACTAACCTAAATGCTATGTGGTGGCCAATTCTTCACCAGCATCCTCATTATTAAGTTAAACATCACCTGACATCAACTCAGTTCACATGAGAACAAGGGGAACTTTCACCCATTACTTTTTTTATTTTGGCAAGTGTGGTTTCCATGTCCTTTTTTTCCACCCAAATATTTATTTCCCCAACACTAGGAAAATTGTATTTCTCCTGTTTCCAAACAATAGTAGTCACTGGTTCAGCTTGTTACAATTTTATATCTTCACAATGTGCTAGTATGCCTGAAATTCACACAAAGTAAATAAATTCTATTAGCACGAGGTAGTTATTTTTATCATCCCGGTCATACATGTAAGGAAATGTTACAATTCACAGTGAATGTTGCTGGCATGCAGACAGAGACCACAGGAAACAGAGATATATTTAAACTGACAGGGGCTTTATGCCTTAAGCTTTATCAGGACATACAGGGGAAAGTCCCCTTTTTAACTAGAGTTCATTGCCCTGACTTGTACAAAAAATTATTTTCCCTGTAGCTACCCCTGCAGGCCAGTAAAGTAAAAATTTAGCTCAAGTAAAAATCATCACCAAGGCCTCCCTAGGACCTTCCAGTCTGTAATTTTTTGTTCCCACTGGCCACCAGCCTACTGCTGGATACCATACCAATCAGAGCAACAGAAGGACACTGGAGAGGGAATAAATGCATTTTCTCCTTTTCCCCTTAACGAACAACCCCTCTCTTTTAACATAAGGTGAGGATATTAAGCTGATAGTTTTCACATTTACCAATCATCAAAAAAAATTAAAATTCCACTGTGTCTGTTGGGATTGAAGCTAGAAAATGACTTTATTGGCCAGGTGCAGTGGCTCATGCCTGTAATCCCAGCACTTTGAGAGGCTGGAGGATGACTTGAGGCCAAGTTTGAGGCCAGCTGGCCAACACAGTGAAACCCCATCTCTACCAAAAAATACAAAAATTAGCTGAGAGTGGTGGCACACGCCTGTAGTCCCAGCTACTTGGGAGGCTGAGGAAATAGAATCACTTGAACCCAGGAGACGGAGGTTGCAGTGAGCTGAGATGGTACCACTGCACTCCAAGCCTGGGCAACAGAGAAAGACCTGAAAAAAAAAAAAGAATGAAAGAAAGAGAGAGAGAGAGAGGGAGAGAGGGAGGGAGGGAGGCAGGGAAGAAAGGAAGGGGGAAAAAAAGAAAAGAAAAAGAAAAAAGAAAAGAGGACTTTATTTCTAAAGTAAGTAAACAGCCCTGAACAGGAGATGGCAAACTATGGCTTCAGGCCAAATCTAGCCCTCCACCTCCTTTTGTATGTTTCACAGACTAGGTTTGTTGTTGTTGTTGTTTGTTTCTTTTTTAAAGGATGAAGAAGGTATGAGCTGTTAAGGCGTTTACATGATCACATTTAATCTGGCTGTAATCTAAGGCCTTGACTCTTGACCAGGGAACGGAAATTTTTTTTTTCTGTAAAGGGCCAGATATAAAATATTTTCAGTTTTTTAAACTATACACATTTGCATATTTTTCTCCCGCCCCCAAACCCTTAAATAATGTAAAAAAAAAAAAAAAAATTGCCGGGGGCTATACAATATCAGAAAAACGTCTGTGGGCCAGATTTGGCCAGCAGGCGGGTTTTTGCTGGTCCCTGGCCTAAGGAATGGTTGACCTCAAGATACAATAGAAACTGAATCACCACATGGAGGAAAGCTCCCCACCAACCAAGGATTCTTCACATCAGCAGCCTCTGCCATGGACCATTGTGTGACTGAGAAATAAACATCTTCTGTATTTGAGCCAGGATGTATGTTTAGGTCTAGGTGTTACAGAAGCTAGGTTAACCTAACTAATACAGAGAAGATAGCTAAGGCAGGGCATCCGAAAAGATGACAGGTAAACACAAATCTGAAGGAGAAAGCCAGGCAGATGTTTGGGAGAAGAGAATTCCAAGCAGAGGCCCCGGAGTCAGGAGCACATCTCTAGTGTTTGAGGAACAGAGAGAAGCGAGTGAGTCTGGATTAGAATGCTCAGGAAGAAGGCTATGGGGATTTGAGTTTACAGAAGAAAGAGGCAACTAAATTTTGTAGAACCTCACAGATCATGGCTTGGTTTTATTTAGAGGGAAACGGGAAGCTTCTAGAAGGTTCTGAGTTGAGTAGTGACATGACAATGCTGTAGTAACAATGGTTTCACTCTGACTGCCTTACTGAAGATGCATATAGGGGATCTCTGGTGGAATTGGGAGACCAGTTAGGAGACCACTGCAATCATTCAAGAGAAAGATGATGGAGACTGGGAATAAAATTGCAGCAATGGAGAAGGTAAAGCCCACAGGACGTGCTGAAGATGGGGTGTGGCATAAGAGAAAAAGAGAGAACTTCAAGATGACGTCATTTTTCTTGTCCTGGGTAAAGTTGATATTTACTGAATGGAAAACGAATAGAGAAAGAGGAGGTTTGGGAAGTATAAGGTGCTCAGTTTTCTGTATGTTAAGTGTGAGATGTCTGTTGGAAATCAAAAGGAGGTCACATTAGCAGTTGGATATGCAAGTCTAGGATTCAAGGGAGAGGGTAATGGGATTCCTGTCTAATATATGTTCTTTTCTGCACTACTCCTATGACAATTTTTATTGCATTGGTCTATATATTTGTTGCATTATTTTCCTCTCCTAGTTTGCTTACTCACTGAAGAAAGAACCAATTATTAAAAACAATTTTGTATACTGTATGGCACACAGTACAGGCAATAAATGTTTAAAAAAATAAATTAATAAGTGTATTTAGGCAAGTCCACAAACACTAGAGAAAGTGCGTTCCTGGGTAAAGTTGTCAGATCTGTAAAAAATAGTAATTGTCCATAATGTTTCTACTCTGAAATAGAAACATTTTATTTAAAATAGAGAGGATCAAAGAGCTTTAGAAAATAATGAAGTGCCTATGTCCAAAAACTTCACAATTCCTCTGGGTAAACGTAATCTTAACTAAAATTTAGGATCATGGCTATAAAACTAAAATCATATTTGTTGTGTGAAAATATCAATACGATTATATTTGATATCCAACTTTTATGGGAACCTACCACCCATTAAGCATTTTATTCCCCCTCTTGCTCTTGAGATCTGTTTGTGAAGGTTATGTCCATTTAATAGTGAAAAATAATCTGAACTGTTATATTTTTCCAAGAGAAATAAGAAAAAAATTGAAAGGCAGAAATCACTATCACACTATATGATGAGTCTTTGCATCTTCTGAAATAATATAGGATACATTTATTTTATTTTCAGGAACAAAACCAATTCTGCCACAAATGAATTAGGGTTCATAGCTCTCCTTAGGAAAATAAATCATAGCAGGTATTAAATAACATTTTGGATTCTCAAATGTATTTCAGCGTCTTTTTTCTAGCATCTTAATGAGGACCTTTGAGCAATGTGGTGTTTTTTGCCATTTGCACCTGTGAGTAGGCTGTGGCGGGTGGAAATGAAACTTCGTGTTTTAAATAGATTGAGGAGTAAGAAGGCATCTTTTGCAGGTTAAGGCAATTACTTAGTTTTCCTGGATGTGACAAATTTTCATTGTTACAGAACATAACCCTCCGCACAAAATGGAGGTACATACCTACTTGTTTGGCAGCTTAAGCAACTGACTCGTTTTTCTTTTCCCCATCCTCCACAACCATCAGACACACGTACACGTTCCTCCTTACCCACCCTCTCCAACACATAAAATCCAAACAGCCTATTGTCCTGGCATCTCATCTGGTTTAGAATTATTTATGGTTTCTGCATTTTTAATTAATGAATGCTTTGGAAAATGTCCTACTCCACTGAATAAATATATTAGTAATAGCATAATACATATATTGTTTATGGATATTTTTATAGAGCTTTGGATATCAGGTCTTTGGTGAAAAATGCAACTTCATAGGATAAAACTACTTCAGAAACTCATTTGATATAATGAATGCTTTTTAAACTTAGATGAGTCTCCAAGGAATTAACTGAAGTCACTGCAGACATCCATGCCAAGTTTAAATAACACTTTGGTTACAAAGATTTTCTTACATTTTTTATCTTTTTGAATTAAACATATATCTGTTAGAAAATCTGGTATTTTAAACAATTAGTTTGTAAAGCAAGATTGCCTATTGAGTTCTCTGGAAAGCAGGCCCTACAGTAGGGTTTAGTGTTTAAGATGTTTTTAAAGCAGCGTGCTCTGTGTATGCCTGAGACCTCTAGCAGGGAGGGAGAGAAACTGGCATAGGAAGAAAGAGAAGATGGACTGAGATACAGGCCTGGCACCCTCAGCCCAACCAGGTGCTTTGGAGCTTCATTAGGCTATCGCAGTTTTCCCATTTTAGGCCTAAATGGCCACACTATTATACCTATGCTTTGAACACCAAGGCATGTGGCCTCCCCAAAGGTTGTGACCTTGAGTAGCGTGTCCCTGCAGCTGAAGCAATCCCAGGAGGTGCTGACAGCTGAATGCTGTCATAGTCTCAGCAGTGAGGTCCACAAGCCTTCCCTAAAGGGGATCTGCATGGTACATCTTCATATTCACCACTAGCAACTTATTATTTCATTATTTTACCTTGATATCTTTAAATAAAAATGATTACTCTTATTTATTATCAGCTATGAGCAGACACTCTAAAAAGGTTCTATATGAAGTATGTCATTTAATAGCTACACAACTCTATCACCTACCAAATTATTTTAGCTCCATTTTATGAATAAGGAAACTTGGACACATAACACTGAAAGGTCACATGAATAGAATTTGAACCTGGGGACTCTAGCTGCAAATATGGAAATTTTTAACCCTACAGTACAGGTGCCTTCCAAAAGGAATGCAAAACAGAACATAAGGCAATAAATCATCCTGAATGTCCCAAATTCATTTTTGGTTAAGTGTACCTGTTTCCATTTAGATTTTGTAAGCTGAATTATATTTGTATAAAAAAAATTTTCTCTAATTATGCTATTGGACACAAGAGGGTGACCCTCATAGTGATTTATGTTTGATGTCAAAGACAGGACAAACACAAATGAATACATAAAAACTGATGAGGAAAAAAAGCAAATAAACCAACATCTCCATTCAATAGTACAACCTGTTTAACCAGCAATCTAAGAAGGCTGAATGATTGCAGATCCTTGAAATAAACTTTTATGTTTATACCTTATCAGGTGACTGATAGGAGACATAATACTCAGCGTAATAAATATATAACAATAAAATTTAATTTAGAGATCTAATTCTCAAAGAAATGGAAAGTGTTAATGAAACAACTTAAAATATATTACCATGTATTTTGCAGGCATTTAAAAATGTCTTGTAAATTTGAAAATGTATAATGCACTTATTCCCCAAAAGAATATTCTGTATAAACTTCAACCAATATTTTTTATTAAATACAAATTAAATATTAAATTTATTTATTATAAATTTAAAACTAATGTATAATATTAGAAAAGAAATATCCAAACATTGAGAGCTATCAGTTTGTGGACTACTTTTGCACAGGATGTGATACACACTGACACTAGAGTTACTAAAGCCAAGACTAGGCAAAACATGTATACTGGGAGTAGAAAGAGCACAGGACAAGTCGCCCAAGTGGTTCATTTCTATTTCTGAATTTCTAGAATTTCTGAATTTCTATTATAAAGGACTCATTAAATAGATACAGAACATATTTTTAATAAACAGTTTATTAAACATTACAATCACTTTTTAAAAAGTTTTATTTTGTTTTATTTCCAAGATAGTAAAAAAGAGGATTTTAGTGTATCTCAGACACTTGGAAATAGCACGATAGTGCATAAAGATCAACTCTGTGAGATTTTTTTTTTTTTCAAGATGGAGTCTTGCTCTGTCACCTAGGCTGGAGTGCAATGGCGCGATCTCGGCCTACTGCAACCTTCGCCTCCCGGGTTCATGCAATTCTCCTGCCTCAGCCTCCCAAGCAGCTGGGATTACAAGCATGTGCCACCACGTCTGGCTAAGTTTTGTATTTTCAGGAGAGATGACATTTCACCATGTTGGCCAGGCTGGTCTTGAACTCCTGACCTCAGGTGATCCCCCTGTCTCAGCCTCCCAAAGTGCTGGGATTACAAGCATGAGCCACTGTGCCTGGCTCAAGCTTTAATTAAAGAAGGAAAATGGGAATCCACCAGAATCATGAAGGACACCCCACACTCTGGGGAGGAACATACCATCATACAGTCCGTGTGATGGTATGCAGCTGAAAAAAGAGAGTGAAGCTCCAGTACGTGAGAGGGGAAGACAGTCTCCCTCTGTGACTCACCCTATCACTGGGAATCTATTCCAGGCCAAGGGAGAGCACTTTGTTTCTTCCAAGCCCTGGAGCTAATTTGGGGAGAGGCTCGGAGATGCTGTGAGGGAAAGATACTGGGAAAAGCTGCAGACATTTTCCCAGACCCAGGACCAAGAGCAGGACATCATTTTTCATCTGAGAGCATAACAAGTCAGTCTTTCTTTGGTGACCTGGCAGCACGGCTGTGCAGGCATTTTAGTCTCAGGTCAGAAATTGCAGCATCTGTTCTGGAGTAGGGTAGGAGTCTCCATAGCCAGAACTGTGGAAAGTACCTCAGCAGAAGATGCTAAAATTGTGTTGTCCCCCACTGCATGCCTGGGGCAGGAGGAGAGCTGCTACAGCTGCAGTTTCTCTTTAGTGACAAGACTTTCAGCCAGGGCCACCTTGGCAACCTGGAACCAGTAGGCACATGCCATTGCTTGGTGCCCCCAGCTGTTTTCCTGAGATCATGGTGCAGTGGGGCCCTCTCCACTCCACTCCTAGACAGGAATCCAGGCATTTGGATCCCCTACTTACCTGGATCAGCAGCTTGAGCTGCCCCAACTTTCATGGATCCTTCATGGACATAGATTGTGGTATAGTAAGGACTCTCTGATCCACACCCAGGCAGATTTCTAGGTTTTCAGATCACCCTTTGGCCTGAATCAGCAGCCTGAGCTGCCCTACCCTTCCTGTGCATAGATCAAAATGCAGTGGGGCTTTTGCTCCACGTGTAGGCAGATCTTCAGACATTCAGAGCACCCACTTGCATGGACTAACAACCTGAGTTGTCCTACCCTTCCTGTGCAGAGATTCTGGTACAGAGGGGCCCTCTCTTCTTTACATCCAGACAGATCACCGGCACTCAGAGCACCCGTTCACCTAGTCCAACAGTCCTATCCCCACCTTTCCTGGGCATAGACTGTGATGCAGTGGGGCCCTCTCTGCTCTATGCCTAGGCAGATCTTGAGGCATTCAGAGCACTCACATACCTGAATCAGCAATCTGACTCACCCTACCCTTCCTGTGCAGAGATCTTGGGGCAGGGGGGCTCTCTCTGCTCCACATCCAGACAGATTTCCAGGGATTTGGAACACCTACTCACCAGGAACAGTAACCTGACCTGCCCTACCCTTCCTGTGCAGAGATTCTTGTGCAAGGGGATCTCTTCATTCCACTCTTAGGCAGATCTCCAGGTATTTGGAGCACCCACTCTCCTGGATTAGGAGTTCAGGCTGTCCCTCTTCCCATGTAGAGAACTGGGAGCCAAGGAGGTTTCCCAGCTCCACACCTAGGCACACCTCTTGGTGTTTGGTGGCCAACCACTGGATTCTCTCTCAGAGAAGGTGCTTGTGCCTGCCATTAGGGGACCTATAGGCAGACCTGCCCAGTCTTGTCCCACCCATCTTGGCCCCCACCTCCCAGGGCTGAGCAGGGAGCTCAGACTACTGGGCACTCCACAAATCAGCCCATTGCATGAAGCAACAGAGAGCTTCTCCCAGTAAACAGGGATCAAGTATATACCCAGCCACATTGGCCACAGCTGGCTCTTCCTAAAAGTGCCATTGACTGGCTTGTAGATAAAACTGCACATTCCAAAACAAAGCAGAAGTGCATGGAAGCTATAGAAGCAAAGCCAAAAGACCCTACACACCATTCCCTAGTCACATGCCCTAGGGAGAAAGGGAAAGAAAAAAATAATAATATTATAGAAAAAGAGAAGGGTTCAATTCAACTTGAAAGCTTAACTATCCTAAATTAAACAACTTGCTCCTGAATGACTTTAGGTAAATAACAAAATTAAGGCAGAAATAAAAGAAAAATCTTTGAAATAAGCAAAAACAGAAACATAACATACCAAAATTTCTGGCATTCAGCAAAAGCAGTGTTAACAGAAATTGTTTATAGTGCTGAATGGCTACCTCAAAGAGGTAGAGATGTCTCAAATTAATGGCCTAACACCACATTTAGTGGAATTAGAAATGAGGAACAAACTAACCCTTACCTTAAAAGAAGAAAAGAAATAAGTAAAATCAGAGCAGAACTGAAGGAAACTGAGACTCAAAAATCAACACAAAGAGCAATGAAAGCAAAAGTTTGTTCTTTGAAAGGATAAACAAGATCAATAGACAGCTAGCTAGATTAACCAAGGAAAAAAATGACAGAGAAGATACAAATAATTACAATCAGAAATGACAAAGGTAACATTACGACTAATCCCACAGAACTACAAAATATCCTCAGACACTATTATGAACACCTCTATTCACACAAACTAGAAAATCCAGTGGAAATAAATAAATTCCTGGAAACACACAGTCTTCCAAGATTTAACCATGTGTTAGTCTGTTCTAATGCTGCTCAAAAAACATACCTGAGACTGGGTAATTTATAAAGGCAAGAGATTTAATGGACTCACAGTTCCACATGGCTGAAGAGGCCTCACAATTATGGTGAAAGATGAAGGAGGAACAAACGGATGTCTTACATGGCAGCAGGCAAGAGTGCTTGTGCAAAGGAACTCTCGTTTATAAAACCATCAGATCTCATGAGACTTATTCACTACCATGAGAAGAGTGTGAGGGAACCACCCCCATGATTCAATTATCTCCACCTGTCCCCACCTTGGTATGTGGGGATTATTAAAATTCAAGATGAGATTTGAACGGGGACACAGCCAAACCATATGAAATCAGGAAAAAATTAAAACCTTGAACAGACCAGTATGAGTTCCAAAGTCAAATCAGTAATAATAAGTCTACCAACCGAAAAAGACCCAGACCAGATGGATTTACAGACAAATTCTACCAGATGTACAAAGAAGAGCTGGTACCCATCCTACTGAAAATAGTCCAAAAAATCAAGGAGAAGGACTCCTCTCTAACTCATTCTATGAAGCTAGTGTCACCTGGAGACCAAAACATGGCAAAGACACAATGAATAAAAAATCCTCAGGCCAATATCTCTAATGAACATAGACAAAAAAAAAATCCTCAACAAAATACTAGTGAATTTAATTCAGGAGCACATCAAAAATTAATTCACCATAATTAAGTTGCCTTTATTCCAGGGAATGCAAGCTTGGTTCAACATATGCAAATCAATAAATGTGATTCACCAGATAAAATTAAAAACAAAAATTATATGATTTATCTTAATACATGTAGAAAATCTTTAGATAAAATCTAACATCACTTCATGATAAAAACCCTCAAGAAACTAGGTCTCAAAGGAACATACCTCAGCATACTGCATGGGCAAAAAGTGAAAGCATTCCCCTTGAAAACTGGAACAAGACAAGGATGTTCACTCTCACTACTCCTATTCGACATAGTACTGGAAGTGCTAGCCAGAGAAATCAAACAAGAGAAATAAATAAAAGGCATCCAACTAGGAAAAGAAGAAGTTAAATGATCTCTCTTTGGGGACTATAGGATTCTATACCTAGAAAAACCTGAAGACTCCACCAAAAAGCTCCTGGAACTGATATATGACTTCACTAAAGTTTCAGGACAAAAAAACTTAATGTAAAAATATTGTTAGCATTTTCATATATCAATAACACTCAAGCTGAGAGCCAAATCAAGAATGTAATCCCATTTTTAATAGCCACAAAAAGAAAATACCTAGGAATACATCTAAGCAAGGAGGTGAAAGATCTCTACAGGAAAAACTATGATACACTGCTGAAATAACTCAGATGTGACACAAACAAATAGAAAAACATTCCATGCTCATGGATTGGAAGAATCAATATCATTAAAATGGCCACACTGCTCAAAGAATCTGCATATTTAACAATGATGCTATCAATCTACCAACATAATTTTTCACAGAACTAGAAAAAAACTATTCTAAATTCATATAGAACCGGTAAAGAGCCCAAATAGCTAAAGCAATCCTAAGCAAAAAGAACAAAGCTTAAGACATCACTCACCCTACTTGACTTTATACTATGAGGTATGATAATCCAAACAGCAATGTCCTGGTTCAAAAACAGACACATAGAGCAATAGAACAGAACAGAGAACCCAAAAATAACACCACACACCTACAGCCATCTGATCTTCAACAAAATTAGCAATGGGGAAAGAACTCCCTATTTGATAAATGATGCCGGCACAGCTGACTAGCCAAATGCAGAAAGACGAAACTGGACTCCTCCCTTTCACCATATTAAAAATTAACTCAAAGTGGATTAAATATTTAAATGTGAGACCTCAAACTTTAATAATCCTAGAAGAAAACCTAGGAAATACCATTCTAGATATTGACCTTGGGAAACAATTTATAACTAAGTTCTCAAAAGCAATTGCAACAAAACAAAAATTGACAAGTGGGACCCAATTAAACTAAAGAGCATCTGCACAGCAAAAGAAACTATCAACAGAGTAAACAGACAACCTACAGAATGGGAGGAGATATTTTCAAACTTTATCTGACAAAGATCTAATGTCCAGAATCTATAAAGAACTTAAACAGTGCAACAGGCAAAAAAAAAAAAAAAAAAACCTCATTTAAAAAATAGTCAAAAGACATGAACAGACACTTCTCAAAAGAAGACATACAAGTGGCCAAGAAACATGAAAAAAAAAATGCTCCACATCACTAATCAGCAGATAAATGAAAATTAAAACCACGATGACATAGCATTTCACACCACTCAGAATGGCCGAGTGTAATGGCTCATTCCTGTAATCCCAGCACTTTGGGAGACCAACATGAGTTGATTGCTTGAGCTCAGGAGTTCCAGACCAGCCTGAGAAACATGGTGAAACCCCTCCTCTACAGAAATAAAAAAAAAAAAATTAGCCTTTGTAGCACATGCCTGTATTCCCAGCTACTGGCGAGGCTGAGGTGAGAGGATCTCTTGAACCTAGGAAGCACAGGTTGCAGTGAGCAGAGATCACACCACTGCACTACAGCCCAGGCAACAGAGTGAGACAGTCTCAAAAAAACAAACAAACAAACAAACAAAAAAAAACAAAAAAAGGTTATTACTAAAAAGTCAAAAAACTACAGATGCTGGAGAAGCTGAGGAGAAAAAAGGTAATGCTTATACACTGTTGGTGGGGAACGTAATTTATTTGAGCCACTGTGAAAAGCAGTTTGGAGATTGCTCAAAAAAAAAAAAAAAAAGCTCAGAACTACCATATGATCTAGCAATCCCATTACTGGGTATATATCCAAAGGAAAATAAATCGTTCTGCCAAAAAGACACATGTATTTGCATGTTCATCGCAGCACTAGTGACAACAGCAAAGACTAGAATCAATCTAGGTGCCTATCAGTGGTGGACTGGATTAAAAAAATGTGATACATGTATACCATGGAATGCTATGCATCCATAAAAAGAATGAAATGATGTCCTTTGAAGCAACATGAATGCAGCTGGAGGCCATTATCTTAAGCAAATAATGCAGGAACAGAAAACCAAATATCACATGCTTTCACTCTTAAGTGGGAACTAAATTTTCAGTACCTGTGGACATAAAGATGGCAACAATATAAACTGGCATCTACTAAAGGAGGGAAGAAAGGGTGGAAAAGGGTTGGAAAAGTACTTGGCTACTATGCTCAGTACCTGGTGATGGGATCAATCATACTTCAAACCTTAGCATTATGTAATATACCTAGGTAACAAACTTGCACATGTACCCCATGAATCTAAGAGGAAATTTGAAATTATAAAAAAATTACAACCCATGAACCACCACTAAAATATATTTTTCTCATTTTATGGGTTACTCATTTCATTATAAAGGCTTTATGAACTTACCTAAGGAATTTACAATATAATGGGCAATCTTTTTTTGCTGTTTTGTTTTGTTTCTTTTGTTGTTGTTTTAAATACAATTATTTATTTAAGCAATTATTAAGCAAATAAGGCAAACTGTTAAGCAAAAGAGCCTTCGTAACAATGCTTGTTCTTCTGGCTTGGAAACGTTTGCAGCCTAATCAGAGAGCCTGTGTTTTACTACTTTAATCAACTTCCCTTGTGTACTCTGGACAGCCTCAAAATTATTCAATTATCACATCTCTCAAACTGCATTTTCTTAAATCAGGCACAGAAACTCACTTTGGTGAGGAAGTAAGAGGGCCTTGTGCAAAAAGCCTTTTCTTTTGTAAAGCAGTACAACCAAGTTTAGGGTCTGACCAAACAATACAGAATAGAGCTATTTCGACAGACATTTTACAACTTGCTAACTTATCAAAACTCTCCCTCCTTCCCCAGCCCTCACCTCCACCCCACACACTGAGTTAACTCTGCTTGAGAACACATCTAGTCATTCCCCCTCAGGACCACACTTGAAATATAAATGACCGTTAAAAATTGGCTATATTCAAAAGCACTAGAGATGTGTACCTTTCAGAGAGAATGCTAGGAGATGTAGATTTCATACTGCAATGTGAGCCTTTTGCCCTTTTTCTGTCTTCATGGGAATTATGAACAATTTTCCACTTTGTTTCGGTGATCATTTTTTCATTTGGTCATGATGACCCCAATATTATGCTACTTCCCCTTTTTAGCTCTGTGCTGAATAATTGCAAATTTTTAAACTTGCCTTATTTTTCTATTTTTTAAATAATACTTTAAATTCTGAGATACATGTGCAGAACGTGCAGGTTTGTTACATAGGTATACATGTGCCATGGTGGTTTGCTGCACCCCGTCATCTACATTAGGTATTTCTCCTAATGCTATCCCTCTCCTATCCCCTCACCCACCAACAGGCCCTGGTGTGTGATGTTCTGCTCCCTGTGTCCATGTGTTCTCACTGTTCGACTCCCACTTATGAGTGAGAACATGTGGTGTTTCATTTTCTGTTCCTCTGTTAGTCTGCCAACAGTGATGGTTTCCAGCTTCATCCATGTCCCTCCAAAGGACATGAACTCATCCTTTTTATGGCTGCATAGTATTCCATGGTTTATATGTGCCACATTTTCTTCATCCAGTCTATCATTGATGGGCATTTGGGTTGGTTTCAAGTCTTTGCTATTGTGAATAGTGCTGCAATAAACATACGTGTGCATGTGTCATTACAGTAGAATGATTTATACTCCTTTGGGTAACTTCTGGTTCTAGATCCTTGAGGAATCGCCACACTGTCTTCTATAATGGTTGAACTAATTTACTCTCCCACCAACAGTGTAAAAGCGTTCCTATTTCTCCACATCCTCTTCAGCATCTGTTGTTTCCTGACTTTTTAATGATCACCATTCTAACTGGTGTGAGATGGTATCTCATTGTGGTTTTGATTTGCGTTTCTCTAATGACCAGTGTTGATGAGCTTTTTTTCATGTTTGTTGTCTGCATAAATGTCTTCTTTTGAAAAGTGTCTGTTCATATCCTTTGCCCACTTTTTGATGGGGTCATTATTTTTTTCTTGTAAATTTGTTTAAGTTCCTCGTAGATTCTGGATATTAGCCCTTTGTCAGATGAATAGATTGCAAAAATTTTCTCCCATTCTGTAGGTTGCCTGTTCATTCTGATGATAGTTTCTTTTGCTGTGCAGAAGCTCTTTAGTTTAATTAGATCCCATTTGTCAATTTTGACTTTTGTTGCCATTGCTTTTGCTGTTTCAGTCATGAAGTCCTTGCCCATGACTACGTCCTGAATGGTATTGCCTAGGTTTTCTTCTAGGGTTTTTAAGGTTTTAGGTCTTACATTTAAGCCTTTAATCCATCTTGAGTTAATTTTTGTATAAGGTGTAAGGAAGGGGTCCAGTTTCAGTTTTCTGCACATGGCTAGCCAGTTTTTCCAACACCATTTATTAAATAGGGAATCCTTTCCCCATTGCTTGTTTTTGTCAGGTTTTTCAAAGATCAGATGGTTGTAGAGGTGTGGCATTATTTCTGACGCCTCTGTTCTGTTCTATTGGTCTATATATCTGTTTTGGTACGAGTACCATGCTGTTTTGGTGATGGCAATCTTGTAGTATAGTTTGAAATCAGGTAGCATGATGCCTCCAGCTTTGTTCTTTTTGCTTAGGATTGTCTTGGCTATATGGGCTCTTTTTTGGTTCTATATGAAATTTAAAGTAGTTTTTTCTAATTCTGTGAAGAAAGTCAATGGCAGCTTGATGGATATAGCATTGAATCTATAAATTACTTTGGGCAGTATGGCCATTTTCACAATATGGATTCTTCCTATCCATAAGCATGGAATGTTTTTTCCATTTGTTTGTGCCCTTTCTTTTTTCCTTCAGCAGTGGTTTGTAGTTCTCGAAGAGGTCCTTCACGTCCCTTCTAAGTGGTATTCCTAGGTATTTTATTGTCTTTGTAGCAATTGTGAATGGGAGTTGACCATGATTTGGCTCTCTGTTTGTCTATTTTTGGTGTACAGGGATGGTTGTGATTTTTGCACATTGATTTTGTATCCTGAGACTTTGCTGAAGTTGCTTATCAGCTTAAGGAGATATTGGGCTGAGACAATGGGGTTTTCTAAATATACAATCATGTCTTCTGCAAACAGACAATTTGACTTCCTCTCTTTATATTTGAATACCCTTTTTTTCTTTCTCTTTCCTGATTGCCCTGGCCAGAATTTCCAATACTACGTTGAATAGGAGTGGTGAGAGAGGGCATCCTTGTCTTGTGCCAGTTTTCAAAGGGAATACTTCCAGCTTTTGCCCATTCAGTATGATATTGTCTGTGGGTCTGTCATAAATAGCTCTTATTATTTTGAGATATGTTCCATCAATACATAGTTTATTGAGAGTTTTTAGCATGAAGCGGTGTTGAATTTTATCGAAGGCCTTTTCTGCATCTATTGCGATAATCATGTAGTTTTTGTCATTGGTTCTGTTTATGTGATGGATTACATTTATGGATTTGTGTATGTTGAACCAGCTTGCATCTCAGGGATGAAGCCAACTTGATTGTGGTGGATAAGCTTTTTGATGTGCTCCTGGATTTGGTTTGCCAGTATTTTATTAAGGATTTTTGCATTGACGTTCATCAGGGATATTGGCCTGAAATTTTCTTTTTTTGTTGTGCCTCTGCCAGGTTTTGGTATCAGGATGATGCTGGCCTTATAACATAAGTTATGGAGGAGTCCCTCTTTTTCTATTGGTTGGAATAGTTTCATAAGGAATGGTATCAGCTGCTCTTTGTACCTCTGGTAGAATTCGGCTGTGAATCCGTCTGGTCCTGGGCTTTTTTTGTTGGTAGGCTATTAATTACTGCCTCAATTTCGGAACTTGCTATTGGTCTATTCAGGGATTTGACTTGTTCCTGGTTCAGTCTTGGGAGGGTGTATGTGCCAGGAATTTATCCATTTCTTCTAGATTTTCTAGTTTATTTGCATAGAGGTGTTTATAGTATTCTCTGATGGTAGTTTGCATTTCTGTGGGATCAGTCGTGATATACCTTTTATCATTTTTTTATTGTCTCTATTTGATTCTTCTCTTTTTTCTTCTTTATTAGTCTGGCTAGCGGTCTTTTTTTTTTTTTTTTTTTTTGAGACAGAGTCTCACTCTTGCCCAGGCTGGAGTGCAGTCTATCTATTTTGTTGATCTTTTGAATAAACCAGCTCCTGGATTCCTTGATTTTTTGAAGGCTTTTTCATGTGTTCATCTCCTTCAGTTCTGCTCTGATCTTAGTTATTTCCTGCCTTCTGCTAGCTTTTGAATTTGTTTGCTCTTGCTTCTCTAGTTCTTTTAATTGTGATGTTAGGGTGTCAATTTTAGATCTTTCCGGCTTTCTCCTGTGGGCATTTTAGTGCTATAAATTTCCCTCTAAACACTGCTTTAGCTGTGTCCCAGAGATTCTGGTACATCGTGTCTTTGTTCTCCTTGGTTTCAAAGAACTTATTTATTTCTGCCTTAATTTCTTTATTTACCCAGTAGGCATTCAGGAGCAGGTTGTTCAGCTTCCATGTAGTTGTGCAGTTTTGAGTGAGTTTCTTAACCCTGAATTCTAATTTGATTGCACTGTGGTCAGAGAGACTATTTGTTATGATTTCCGTTCTTTTGCATTTGCTGAGCAGTGTTTTACTTCCAATTATGCGGTCAATTATAGAATAAGTGTGATGTGGTGCTTAGAAGAATGTATATTCTGTTGATTTAGGGTGGAGAGTTCTGTATATGTCTATTAGTTCCGCTTGGTCCAGAGCTGAGTTCAAGTCCTGAATTTCCTTGTTAATTTTCTGTCTTGTTGATCTGTCTAATATTGACAGTGGGGTGTTAAAGTCTCTTATTATTATTGTGTGGGAGTCTAAGTCTCTTTTTAGGTCTCTAAGAACTTGCTTTATGAATCTGTATTGGGTGCTTCTGTATTGGGTGCATATATATTTAGGATAGTTAGCTCTTCTTGTTGCGTTGATCCCTTTACCATTATGTAATGCCCTTCTTTGTTTCTTTTGATCTTTGTTGGTTTAAATTCTGGTTTATCAGAGACTAGAATTGCAGCTCTTGGTTTTTTTTTTGCTTTCCATTTGCTTGGTAAATCTTCCTCCATCCCTTTATTTTGAGCCTATGTGTGTCTCTGCACGTGAGATGGGTCTCCCGAATATGGCACACTGATGTATCTTGACTCTTTCTCCAATTTGCCAGTCTGTGTCCTTTAACTGGGGCATTTAGCCCATTTACATTTAAGGTTAATATTGTTATGTGTGAATTTGATTCTGTCATTATGATGCTCGCTGGTTATTTTGGCCATAAGTTGATGCAGTTTCTTCATGGTGTTAATGGTCTTTACAATTTGGTATGTTTTTGCGGTGGCTGGTACCGGTTGTTCCTTTCCATGTTTAGTGCTTCCTTCAGGAGCTCTTGTAAGGCAGTCCTGGTGGTGACAAAATTTCTCAGCATTTGCTTGTCTGTAAAGGATTTTATTTCTTCTTTGCTTATAAAGCTTAGTTTGGCTGGATATGAAATTCTGGGTTGAAAATTATTTTAAGAATGTTGAACATTGGCCCCCACTCTCTTCTGACTAATAGGGTTTCTGCAGAGAGATCCGTTGTTAGTCTGAAGGGCCTGCCTTTGTGGGTAACCTGAGCTTTCTCTCTGGCTGCCCTTAGCATTTTTTCCTTCATTTCAACCTTGGTGAATCTGAAGATTATGTGTCTTGGGGTTGCTCTTCTCGAGGAGTATCTTTGTGGTGTTCTCTGTGTTTCGTGAATTTGAATTTTGGCCTGTCTTGCTAGGTTGGTGAAGTTCTCCTGGATAATGTCCGGAAGAGTGTTTTCCAACTTGGTCCCATTCTCCCCATCACTTTCAGGGACAACAATCAAACGTAGGTTTGGCCTTTTCACATAGTCTCATATTTCTTGGAGGCTTTGTTCATTCTTACTCATTTTTTTTCTCTAATCTTGTCTTCACGCTTTATTTCATTAAGTTGATCTTCAATCTCTGATGTCTTTTCTTCCACTTGATCAATTCAGCTACTGATATTTGTCTATGCTTCAAGAAGTTCTTGTGCTGTGTTTTTCAGCTCCATCAGGTCATTTATGTTCTTCTCTAAACTGGTTATTCTAGTTAGCAATTCCTCTAACAATCTTTCAAGGTTCTTAGCTTCCTTGCATTGGGTTAGAACATGCTCCTTTAGCTCGGAGGAGTTTGTTATTACCCACCTTCTGAATCCTACTTCTGTCAATTCGTCAAACTCATTCTCCATCCATTTTTGTTTTCTTGCTGGAGAGGAGTTGTGATCCTTTGCAGGAGAAGAGGCATTCTGGTTTTTGGAATTTTCAGCCTTTTTGTGCCGGTTTTTCCTCATCTTCGTGGATTTATCTACCTTTGGTCTTTGATGTTGGTGACTTTCAGATGGGGATTTTGTGTAGACATCCTTTGTATTGATGTTGGTGATATTCTTTTCTCTTTGCTAGTTTTCCTTCTAACAGTCAGGACCCTCTGCTGCAGGTTTGCTGGAGTTTGCTAGAGATCCACTCCAGACCCTCTTTGCCTGGGTATCACCATCAGAGGTTGCAGAACAGCAACCTGTTCCTTCCTCTGGAAGGAACAGATTGCTGCCTGTTCCTTCCTCTGGAAGCTTCATCCCAGAGGGACACCCGCCAGATGATAGCCAGAGCTCTCCTGTATGAGGTGTCTGTCGACCCCTGCTGGGAGGTGTCTCCCAGTCAGGAGGCACAGGGGTCAGGGACCCACTTGAGGAGGCAGTCTGTCCCTTAGCAGAGTTCGACCACTGTGCTGGGAGATCCACTGCTCTGTTTGGAGCCCACAGGCAGGAACATTTAAGTCTGCTGAAGCTGTGCCCACAGCTGCCCCTTGCCCCAGGTGCTTTGCCCCAGGGAGATGGGAGTTTTATATATAAGCCCCTGACTTTGGCTGCTGCCTTTCAGAGATGCCTGGCCCAGAAAGGAGGAATCTAAAGAGGCAGTCTGGCTACAGTGGCTCTGCCGAGCTGCAGTGGGCTTTGCCTAGTTTGAATTTTCCGGCAGCTTTGTTTACACTGTGAGGGGAAAACCGCCTACCCAAGCCTCAGTGATGGCAGATGCCCCTCCTCCAACCAAGCTTGAGCATCCCAAGTTGACTTCAGACTGCTGTGCTGGCAGTGAGAATTTCAAGCCAGTGGAACTTAGCTTGCTGGGCTCTGTGGGGTTGAGATCTGCTGAGCCAGACCACTTGGCTCCTTGGCTTCAGCCCCCTTTCCAGGGGAGTGAACGGTTCTGTCTCACTGGCATTCCAGGTGCCACTAGGGTATGAAAAGAAACTCCTGCAGCTAGCTCAGTGTCTGTCCAAATGGCCGCAATGGGCAGTCTTTAAAAAGAAGGTAAACGCATTTGAAAGGGCTTGATATATTATAACTGTCATATTCCCAAATAAATTATTTCCAAGATTTTTATATACAACTAAACTCTAGTCACACCATCCTTATAAATATAGTGTTATATCCTCATAATTCAATTTATATGCAACAGTAAAATAGCACAGCTACTTCAATGAAAATAAAAAATGGACGTTGAAGGTTGAATAGACTTAAAATGGACTCTTAGGGACTATAAACTGTGTACCTTTGTGTATGTCATACATACAGTCTTTGTTGCCTGTGAACATTGTTCTTTTGAAAAGATTCACAATATTCCTAACATACTAATACCAAGTATATTGGAAATCAAAAGTGGCCAATAGATAATAATGCTTAAAAGCTGCTTCTTTCACCCAAATAAATTTCACGAGTGCATAGAAGTTTTGCCATTAAACTTACCACCAGAACTAGCTCCAAAATTCTGCAGCAGATATCTACGATTACCTTGAACTCCTTGAAACATTAACTAAACACATTACAAAAGCATTACTCTAAGAGAGACAGTGGAGAAAACTGGGTACCATTATATTTTTGTGCAAATCCATTCTGTTCCCTTTCACTCATTTTTCAGTCTTTGCAAAATATCTCGAGCTTCCCTTTTGCTTCCACCATAATCCTGCAATGCCCTACTCTCCACCATGCATTAAATTCATATCCTTATACATCTAGGTATCACCTGAGTTGCTTCAAAATCAAATCTTATCAAGAAGAGATTTGGCAATCTCTCAAGAACCATTCAGTCAAACACATTACTACAACTTGCTCTCTCCCTTGAGTATCCACATAACAAGTGACATGCTATCTTTCCTCTTTCTTTCTGCCTCAATGTTCTTCATTATAAGTTTCCAGAGCAGACAGGCTTTTTTTCCCCCTTTATTTAATTCATTTTGCATTACATTTAACTCAGTGATATGCACAGTCTGGTGCTAATTCTTACTGTGAATAATAGAAAATACACTGAAATTCTATTTCCTATAGGGTCTCAATTTGGGTCTGTTTTCTCAGTAATACATTTTTTAATAGCAATTCAATAGTGAGCTAAAGAATTCCTTTGAGTTCAGGAACATCCCATTTGTCAATTTAGAGTAAAATACCTGAGCTCTTTTTTCCCCCTTTTCTATGAGCTTTTCTTTACTGCTGCATGCTGTGCCTCCAATTTGCAGCCTAGCCTGTGAAAATACCACATTTATATATCTAAACACACCCAAAAATAAAAATAGAAGAGATTTATGGATGACAAAACACTGCTGTCTGGATTAAACTCTGTGGGCATGACTACAGGGAAGCCTGCACAGCTGATAAGGGTGGATATTTAATTTCTGCCTTATAGGAGTCTTAGTGGGAGATGGCATATCTCTGAAACCTTCAGAGGTAAAAAGCTGGTGATCATAATTTTACCCAAGTGGCTTTTTTTTTTTGTATCGCAATTAACGTCGAGTAAAATGTCTTTAAATGGGTTATTCTCATTACAGGGGTTCTATGCAGAACGGATCATCCTTCTCCAACATTGATCTGAATTGTTGAACAAAACTCCAAATTATCTTAGAAATATTTTTGTTATAACTTGGCAACAGGATGCTATAGAAAATGGGGGTGTAAACAGAAGTATAGAAGTCAGTTAAATTTTTCTCTTCAGAGTATCATCTATCCCATCACTGCGATGACTACCTCATTGCCCTAATATTGGGTGACTATTTTATTATTATTTAAATCTAACAGTAAGGTATCTGAATAGGAGACAGGGAAATGCAGAGTAATGGTGCTTCATTTTCTTTCTTTCCTTCCTCCATTTCAAAAATTATTTTCCAGCTTTAGTGGAAGCAATTCCATGCAATAAAAACAATTTTACTTCTAACATGCATTAATTCATTCACTAAAAACGGGGTTAAATAGCCGGTTCCAACATCACAGTAAATGAAGCTAAAAGAATAGATAAATGGATGGTATTGAAAGACTTTGAAAGTCTATGCTGAGCTTAGCTATTTATTTATATGCACACAGTGTGAAATTAATGAACATACTTTTGATGGCCAAGATTTCTATTACTTTGAAATACTGTAATGTAGGTAAGTACACAAGAGTGTGTTTTAAAACACTATTACTGGAATCCATATCTTGTCTTTTCAGGGAATAAATTCAGATTTATTTGCTTCATTAATGAGAAACCTAATTTCGTTTACGGTTGTGGAAAGCACACTCCAATGATAAGGCATATAGGCAGTTTTGCTTCATAGCAGTTTAATTCCACCTCTTAAATGGAACAATACTTAAAATGCAATCGTTCTAAAATTTCTTGGCAAACAGTTTCCCCAAGCATTGGCCCAATTTTTTTCATCACTGCATTTAAGTAAGTTCCCAGCTTTATTAAGACTTCAGGCTCTTTGTTGCCAAGAAAAAACCCTACTGAAAAAGCAAACAATAAGAGTTGGGTTTTCAAATAAATTTTGGTTTGCTTAGGCTGTTTAAAATTTGGTTTGGAAGAAATCAAACATTATCCAAGCTTCGAAAGAGATGAATTGTGTCAGAATACCCTTTTTATGAGCTTTTCAATTGAATTATTGCCTTTGGACTGAAAAAATATACTTTCATAATCATTGCATCAACCATCACATTATTTTAACTAGTCTTTAACAAGTAAAAAGGTGAAATTCAGCCAAATTACTTCAGATTTTTTATTCTACAAAAAATATCGGAAGATACTAAGTGGAAGATAAATTGTAATCCCCAAGGAAGTAATTTTTATTGCCAGTCTGGCATCATAGACCAGAACATATCATCGACCAATGAACAATCAAATACTTCCTAAAGAAAACAATGAATCCCTTTGTGACATTTTGGTGTGCCTGATTATAAGTGGATACAAAATACCAAGCACTTAAAATTTCAATCTGTAGAGATAAATAGTGTTACATAAAAATTAAAGTTGAGAGGAAAAGGTGCCAGATTTTCTACTCAGAGTTAATGGTAAGCTTATTGCAAAATTCAGTAAATTCTGGCAAAAGGTCCAAGGGTCACATACCTGGAAGACAGTTTGAGAAATCATCTAGTGCTGTAGCCAATAGAAATGGCTTCCTTTCGCTCTCTACCTTTGCTTTTCAGCTGTATAAATTTCTTCTCTATTTTTAAAGATTAAATACACCAGGAAGAAAATATGATTTCACACTTTGACTATCCATATTATCATCAATCTCTGAAAACTCCTCCTTACTATACGTATAACTCAAATCTCTCAGATAGCATATTTTTTTTGCATTTCTTCCAGTTCTAGAGAATAGCTAGCCACCATCATCAATTAGCTAACATTGTGTATTTTTTGAAGCTATTATGAAACCACTTTTTAATCACCTCACTTTCAAACTAAGTAATCCCAATTCCTTTAACCTGTCCTCAAAGGTCCCATTTTACAACTCTTTAATCATCTCTGTGGCTCTTCTCTGGGTTCTCTACAAGTTCCCCATATCCCTAAGAGGCTTTGGAGCCCAAAACTCAGTAATAATTTGTCTTTCTTTCATCTGTTGTCATGTGGTGGCAGTTGTGGTTTTGGCTTCTCCTGTGACCTAGATTGTAGACAATTTGAGGATAAACATTATGTTCTTTGCTTATGAAGCATTTCTGTTGATCGTAATTTCCTACAGAATTAGGTATATCACGGATGCTTACTCATTTGTTTTTTCTTCTGTTTTGTTTTGTTTACTGTAGCAGTCTCATTATCATTGAGTATAAAAGAAGCACCTCATGGCTTTTGTGTTACATAAACTTATTTATGTACTTTGAACCCCTTTCTTATTTTGATCTGCCATATAAAAGTCAAATGTCCATTCTGCTGAGGAGGCTCTCAACACAAGTTCTATAGAATTTATCAGTTTTCAATTAAGACTTTAGGTTTTTTATTTGTCTTTCAGTAAACTAAAGGGAAAACAAGATATTTGTTAGTAAATTTTTGCCAATTTCTTTTCAAATTGGAAATGTGTGATTTTATCAATTCAAACTGTGACGAAGACGGGGAAAAAAGCCAAAACATTAATTTCTCTTTTATTTAAACACACTTGTACTAAAACTGAGTATGCGAAACACATGGAAAAAACCAGCACACACCAAGGAGAAGCATTTCTTAATCTGGGGTAAAGAGCTAAGGAAGAAATAGGAAGCCTATTGAGCATGGAATCTAGACTATTAAAGTAATAGTAATAAATCATTGAAAATAAAATGATGACCAATGTACTATAGAGTTGAATAAAGAGTTTTCCCTAGAGAGAAATTTGGAGGACTGGACAAAAACAAACAAACAAAACAATTGTCTTACATTAAAGGCAAAAAAATAGTAATATTTCATACAACCTAAATTACTTATTAAAAGTACTTTCAAAACACATTCATAGAAGGCAGAACTTTGTTGATCTGTCAAGAATTTTTTAGATTCTGAGTTGGACGTCAAGGCCATACCTTTATTGAATTTATTCATTAAACATTTATGTATTGAGTACCCATGATAAAACAGGGACTATTCTACATTTTAGAAATTTAGCAAGAAATAAAACAAACAAAATCTCTGCCCTCATGGAAGTTAAATTCTACTTATAGAATAAGTAAATAAAGAAGAAAATAGATAACTAACTAGTAGGTTGCATGTACCAAATGGAGAGAACAAGATAAAGCAGGTAGAGAATGCCAGGGAGAGGCAGATTGTTGTTTTTACAGAGGATGGTCAGGAAAGGTCTCTCCGACATGATGCCATATTAGCAGAGAACTGCAGGAAGTAAGAAACTGAATCTTCTCAATCTTTGGGAAAAGGAATTTTCTAGTGTAAGTACAAAAACTAGGAGGCTAGAGCACATTTGGTATGTTCAAGAAACATCAAGGAAGGCAGTATGACTTCAGAACAAACAATAAGAGAGAGAGGGAGACAGAGAGACAGAGAGAGAAGAGAGAGAGGAGAGATAGTGAGGGCCAGATCAGATCATGTAAGATCCTTTAAACCTCTGGTCATCACTTTAGTTTATATTCTCAGTGAGATGGGAAGCCATTTGAGGACTTTTAGGCCAAGGATGGATATAATCTCTCTTAACTTTCAAAATGATCACTTTGGCAACAGTATGGATAATGGACTATATGGCAGCCAAGTGTGAAAGTATTGAAATCAATTAAGTCTATTGTAAGTCTAAACAAGAGGTAATGGTCCAAACTGCAGTGTGAACAGTAGAGAAGTTGAGAAGTAATCAGATTCTGGAAGAGCTGATAGGATTTTCTAATGGGTTAAATAAAGATGTGAGAGGAAGAGCAGAATCAGGATGATTCTAGTTTTAGACTTGACCCACTAAAAGAATGAAGATGCAAAAGAGAGAATAGTAGTCCTTTCTTTGCCAAAAATCAGCTCTGCATGGCTGTGTCTATTTTGTTCCATTGATCTATGTGTCCGTCTCTCTACCAGGACCACTCTGTTTGGATTACTGTAGACACAAAATCACATTGGGTTTGTGATTTCTCCAACCTTATCGTTTTCAAAATTGCTTTAGTAATTCTATGGATTTTGCCTTTCCATACTCATTTTAGAATGAGCTTGTCAAAAAATCATGCTGGGATTATGTTGGCAATTGCATTAAATCTATAGATCCATTTGGTGAATATTGCTGTCTTTACTATGTTGATTACTCCAATCCCTGACTACAGTATGTCTCTCCATTTATTTAGGTCTTTAATTTTATAAATCAGCATTGTTTGGATTTTACTATATACACCCTATGCATGCTTTCTTAGATTTACACCTAAGTATTTCTCTTTTGGGGGAATTATTCTAAATGATATTTATTTTTACTGTCAGTTTTTAATTACTCATTGCTAGAATATAGAATTATAATTGTCAATTAAGTTGTGACAGATTAATTTCTTTCTGATTCGTATGCCTTTTCTTTTTTTTCATTTTTCTTTTTCTTTTGCCTTATTGTGCTGGGTGGCATTCCAGTAATATGTTGAATATGAATGGTAGAAGTGGACATTCTTGAATTGTTCCCCATCTTAGGAAGGAAGCATTCACTCTTCCACCATTAGGTGTGATACTATGATGTTATCTGTAGGTGGTTTTTTTTTTTTGGAAATGCTTTTATGAGACTGACGATATTCTCTTCCTCTTCTAGTTTACAGAGAGATTGTATCATGAATGGGATTAAAGCTTGTCAAATACTTTTTTCTGCATCAAACAGTATAATCACGTGCCTTTGCTTGTTTTGATTTTTAATTTGTAGAATACTTCGATTTTTAAAATATGGATTAAGCCTTGCATTACTGGAATAAGGGAATAAAGTCCACTTAGTTTTAGTGTATTACTTTTCTTATATGTTGTTAGATTTGATTTGCTAGTACTGTATTGGGAATGTTTGTGTCTATGCTCATGGGGGATATTGTTCTGTACTTTTCCTACGGTAACTGTCTTTGGTTTTGGTATCAGAGTAATGCTGACCTTATAATATGAACTGGGAGTCTTCCCCTCCTCTTCTGTTTTCTGAAAGAAGTTGTATAAGATTAATATTAGTCTTTCTTTAAATATTTGGCATGCTTATATTTTAAAAAATCATGTTGACAGAATTAATTGAGGTGTATATGCAAAGTAGAATCAGGAAGGAGGCCACTGAAGTTATTTTCATGAGAGATAAAGCTGTCTTGGCTAAGTAGATAATTATAGGGATGTAAATAGACAATTATGTAACATATATATACACACACAAATATGTTTGTGTGTGTGTGTATATATATATATATATATATATGTATACTGGGTAGCATTCCAGTAATATGTAGAATATGAATAGAAGTGGACATTCTTGAATTGTTCCCTGTCTTAGGAAGGAAACATTCAGTCATCCACCATTAGGTGTGATAGTATGATGTTATCTGTTATCTGTAGGGTGGTTTTTTTTTTTTTTTGAAAAGCTTTTATGAGACTGAGGATATTCTCTTCCTCTTCTAGTTTACAGAGATGTATTTACAAATACATGTCGATTTGTATGTGTGTATACACACACACATGTAATTCCTAGGACACTTTCTGATGCATAACAGATAGTCAATCAATGTAGTTTTCTTTTTCATTTCCCCTAAGCTTAATTTTCCCCAGAAAATATAGATATAAATCAGAGTAACTCTTTAGATCAGAGGCAGCCAAACTATAGCCTGTGGGCTACCTGCTTCTTTTTGTAAATACATTTTTTGGGGTCACAGCCATGCCATTTTATACAGGTTGCCCATGGCTGCTTTTGTGCCACAACAACCAAGGTCGAGTAGTTGCAGTAGATATAATATGGCCTGCAAGCCTTCGATATTTACAATCTGACAGAGTACCAACCCTGTTTTTGCAAAGCCTCAGGCTGTGGATGATGTAATAATAGTAACATGCAACAGCTTTTAGCAGATATTATCCCACAGAATAAAAGACAACATCCTTACGATTTCCTACAATGATCTACAACAACCTGCTACTCCACTCTCTCCCTGCCTTAATATCTCTCTGACTTCATCGCTTCTAACTCCCCCATCACCTACTCCTTGTCAGCTTTCTTATTCTTCTTCAAAAATTTAGACACACTTCCTTTTTGGGATCTTTCTTTGGAGATATCCTCTGTCCAGAATTTTCTTTCTTCAAACGTTCCCAAGGGTCATCTCTCATTTCCTTCCTTTTTTTTTTTTTTTTTTTTTTTTTTTTTTTTGCTCAAATCTCTCCACCCAACTCCACATTTTAGGAAAAAAACAATGTGGAGGTGCTTCTCATCTCCCCAAGATCCTCTTCTGTTCAGCCAGATGTTTCCTGTATAAATGTTTGGATCTGCCTGTTCATTTTGGTGGGTGTTCTTGCCTTCTTCTCCCACCACCCATGCCACCTTTTCACTCTGCCCCTGGCCTCCAGCCCACGGAGGACTACCTGGGGGTGAGGTTCCTGGGCCCTCCCTCTCCTGCCTTTCTTCTTTCTGTTGGTCATCACTTCAGCTTGCTGTATTGCTTTTTAATATTGCACCAAAAGTTTTTTTAGATAAAATTTTAAAAAAAGGAAAAGGAAAAAAATTGGTTACAATTTGGTTCTTCTAAAGATATCACATTGTTTCTCTTTCTTAAGTGAAGTCCACCTTGACCACTCTATTTTTATTAGATTCAGGGAACTCTAAACTAATCCCTAAAACTTTAGGAATTCCCAAATCCCTAACAATTTTTCAAAAACCCTTTAACATAAGCCAGGTGCGGTGGCTCATGCCTGTAATCCTAGCACTTTGGGAGGCTGAGGCAGGCAGATTGCCTGAGCTCAGGAGTTCAAGACCAGCCTGGGCAACATGGTGAAACCTCATCTCCACTAAAATACAAAAAATTAGCCAGGCGTGGTGGCATGCACCTGTAGTCCCAGCTACTTGGGAGGCTGAGGCAGGAGAATTTCTTGAACCCGGAAGGTGGAGGTTGCAGTGAGCCAAGATTGCGTCACTGCACTCCAGCCTGGAATAGAGCAAGACTCTGTCTCCAAAAAAAAAAAAAAAAAAAACAAAAAAACTATGTACATCAATGCCCAGATTTTGTCATGCCCCAGTATAAATCTAGCGATTTCAATTTGTTTAAACTTCCCCTTTGCTGTACATAACCAAAATTCTGCAAGTAGTTCAAAACCACTCAAATATAAGTTGATGTTAGTGAGAAAATAATTGTTATGGTCTTGATTTTCTTTTCAAGTCATCTTTTCTAAAACTCTTCTAGTGGCAGCTCTAAATATCAGTTGGACTGGTACTGAAGAAAAAACAGGACAAAAAGGCCAGAAGGGTAAGTGCTATCTTTTTTGTACCAAAGGACTATTCTTTCTTATGAGGCCTGAGACCTTGTTTGCCCACTGTAACAATTAACTTTCCTCCTCAAAAACTACTACATTAGGAAAAATATCACCTTCTACCCCAGCTCATCCCTGAATTCTATGATGTTTCTTTCTGAGAATGCCAGCTGAGTGATGACAAGAAGGGAGAATGGAAGATTTGAGAAAAATAAATCATGATTTCATTATCTCAGTTTGGACCTTAAGTTCAGGAGGGCATTGTTAATGTTTCCTGATTTCACCAAACCACCTGTTACCATGTCAGCTTCAAAAACGGATAGAGTGAAACGTATTGCTTCCATGGGGAGATCACATTTTCCATGACCTAGTGTATTCGGCTTAAGTCGCATTTTAAAATGTTCAGCGAAACATGGCATTTAAAAATCCTGACCCATTTAAGAAAGAGAAACACTGTGATTTCTTCAGAAGAACCACATTGTCCAAAGCAGGACACAGTGAACAGGTTTTCTTCAGCCAGTCTATGTAAACTAACTTGTACTTCTGGAGAAAGAAAATGAGAAGAAAACAGAGAAGCTGGTTGCCAGGGTAACCATGTCCTGATTGGAAAAGAGGAGGTCATGGGGTTTGATATAATTGAAGTAACCCAGCCTGTAGCTGTATTTTCTCCCTCACCTGCTTGAATCAAGGGGAAGGCAAAGTCAGAGAAGAGCTGGAAGGTTATTATTTAAAGTAGGATAATGTGCAGCAGGAGGTCAAGTATTCTTTTTGAAGAGTTGTATGGATAGGTAAAATAATATAATAATCCCTTATATATTAGTGTGAGCACATTGCAACTTACAAACATTTCAGAGCCCGCAGCCCCCTCAGTTGTTAAATTCACCCACATCTTCCAGCGCTCCTTCTCCAAAAGCTCTTCTACCTGGTCCGCTTCAAAGTGAAGTCATAACTCCTTTTCTTACATTTCTCCCATATTCTCCCTTCTCTTCCATTCCCACCTTCATTTACCACACTCCAGAGCTTGCTTTATCAATTCCAGTCTGGATTTTGGCAGCAGATTACTGTCTGGTTTCCTTGATTCCAGGTCCCTTTGCACACCAACTGCAATCTCTCTCCTCCATTTCCATTAGGTTAAAATGAAATTAGGTAACATATATGAAGTGTCTAGCATGGAGTTAAATAAATGCTATTCCTTATTTTTACAATTCAGTTTAGCAAACTTATCAGACAGCATTTCCTGCAACAAGACCAGTCACTGCTTTGAATAACTATACAACATTCATATGTATATATGAACACACACACACACACACACACACACACACACACACACACACAACATATTACTTTATACGCACATATATAGACAGAGGGCAACAGAGGCTGTTCAACAGAAATCCATTGATTAACCTCAAGGGATTTGGATTCTCTGAAACGTATGCATCCATACAGGTACTTTTGCTTTGAAACATGAATATCCCCCATTCTCCCAAGCCCAGCTTCAGTTTCCAACCCTAACTAGAACTCCTAGTTCCAATCTCAGCCCGAGCACTCACCCCACAACTCAACCCCAGCTCTGAATCTGGAATCCCAGGTGGTGTCCTCCGTTGTCAACAGAGTTCTGTTCAGCATTCACAGGTCTCTCCATGCAGCCTTGCCCACCTCACCAACCTAATTTCAAATTGTTCAAGACCCATCTCCATGTTCCTGTGCTGGTGACCTTCCCCTAGCCCTGAGGAGACGGGTCTTCCTGCTCCCTTTCCTCATACCCAGTCTATTCTTTGAAGGTGACCTCCAGCTTCTCCCATCCCATGGAAAATTCTCTGACTGTAGTTCACCCTGATTCTGCCTTTTTTCTCTGGAAACAATTTACCACCCATGCTAGGAGTATAATATTGTTATATATACACAGGCAAGAGGGCATGGGACACTATCTAATTAACCAAGCAATTGGGATTGAAGTGTGAGAAAGTGAGTAAAGATGGAAAGCTAAGAGGAGAAGCCTGAGTGATTATTTGCTTGAGGCTTGTAAACCCACTATTGACTTACTTGGTGGCTAGCCTAGGCCAGAGAAAACTCACAGTGCATGTGGAGCTCCATATGGAATCAAGCAGCTAAGAAGCACTGAAAGTTTTCTCTGTGCCAAGAACTGAGGTAAGCATTTTATCTATATAGTATCATGTAAACCTCATGGCAACCCCATTAAATGCTATTGTTATACTATCTTTATACCAGTTAATCAGATGAGAACTCAAGTCTGAAATAATAGCTTAAGCAATGTCATATGTGTAGTAAGTGCTGGGGTCAGGACTAAAATCTTATTTTGCATGACTTCAGAATCTATGCTTTTGATTCTGGATCCTGTTTATGCACCTCTTTGGGCTGTATAAATGATGACAGCACTGCTTTCCATTCATCAATTTTTTTTTTTATAAATTCAATCACTGACAGATTTAATTGTCCTAAAAATACTTTCATGCAGAGGTGTCTAACCAATGTCCTGAGCTGCCTGTTTAGGGGCTACCTGATTCATACTGACTTTGGTGATAAGTTTGTGTCCATTGTCCTCCACAGAAGGCCTTTTTGCCATCTTCTATTATCTCCAATTCCATTCTTATTAAATAGGGACATCTCTTCCTGCAGGTTTTGCTTTTACAGTATTTTGTGAATATGAAGGATTCTGTTATTTTCAATCATTTCTGATCTACTGATCCTGGATGCAAAGAAAGAGCCAAAGGAATTGATGTCAATAAAACTGAGGTCAATCTAGAAGTGTTCAGTGTTCATAGTACATGGTAATTGCCATAAAATCCTCAGTGCTCACAAGAATAATTTAAGAAATTTCCAAATTAAAATTGAAGAAAAGATAGAGACTAAGTTGGGAAATATTATAAAAGGCAAGATGAGAGAACTTGTGTGCTTTTGTTTTGTTTATGTTAATATTACATATAAACCTAGGTAGAAAATACAGCCCCTCTGAGCTAGGATGAAGGCATCAAGAACTTCCCCTTTCAGCAGCCCTCAAGGGAGGGACATGAAGTGGGGAGGATCTGCTTGGCAGGGGTAACAGTTTTATTACTGACACTGTTAGAATGGCTGGTGCATGGTCATAAGAAAAACCAGACCTATTTTAGTGAGGTTTACTGTCATTTTAAAATTATCTACAGACAATGTACCTCCTTATTGCCTGTACTGGGGTGTCCCACTCCTCCCAACCTCCCCACCATATGCCACTGCCCATGTAATGCTAGAAGAGGTCAGGACCTCAATATCATGTCCCATGATTACTTGAGCAAGCCAGTCTACATCTTCTGTATAACACAGGAGAACCCAAGGGTGACACATAAACAATGGGCCCACTATGGATGACAAAGATATGGAATTCTACAATATTTAACATATAATAAGTTTTAAAAACATTTAGAAATAATTTTCCATTAGAATTTCTACAGTAAACATTCTAAGATTTCAGTATTTTCTTCTGAGTCACACTAATTATTGAGTCTGCTTTACTCTGGACATTGGAATATATGGTAACATTATTGGCGAGGGGTAGAAGGCAAGGAGCAGTTGTCACCGGGAAAGCTTAATTGTATATTTCTCTTAGTGGAATGATTTAGAGAGTTTAGGAAAAGAGCATGCGAATATAGCAACCTCCCTACCGTATACACTGTTTCTGATCAAAATTAATGAGTTGTGATCAAGTCAGATAAATGAATAGCTAACTAATTTCTTTTTAAAGTTCTTCATTGTTCCCTCCAAGTTGGAAAATGCATCTACTTAAGTACACCAACACAATCCAAGAAACTGTCAGCAGGGATTATCAGGGCAGCCTCTTAAGATTTGACCCATTGCCCAGGAGTCCACACATGACCTTGATCTCCCTGGTCAAACAATGTCTATAAATAATGCACTAAGCATTTTCACATGTGGGGTGAGCAACATTCTTCATATTTGCTCATGAATTCACATTGCTTCTTATGACGCTGCTTCAGTTTTCTGTGTAGTTACCTTTAAAAGGTTGATTACATGCTTTCCTTTAAAATGAGAGCATTGTGTCTGTGAATTTCAATATAAAGCCTAGGGCTGTGAACTGGAAGAGGAAAAAACATAATAACATTCCAGTAACATCAAGTTAAATGTTTGATGAGTTTGTTTTGATAAAAACAGTTTATGTTTTTACTACTTTACATGTAAAATGAATGATTGCCAATCAGAATAGAGCCATTTTTTTGCATCTCGTTCTTAGATGGTTCTCAGTAGGGCATTCTGGAAGTCTGGATTAGCTGTCCAAGAATATTTTACAGAAGCTAAATTTGTCTCCTTCCAAATCATCTGCAAACCTCCAGGTTTACACAAACACAATGAAAAGGGTTCTTCATTGTATTAGGAGCTTTTGAGTTGGTTTTGTTTTCCTTCCAGTTATTCTACTCCCTGTTAGTGGGCAATATACATAGGGCTGTGAGCTTTCATCTGACCATCTCCGTCTAGAAAATCCAGGTTAATGTTGCATAAAAGCATAGCCAATCTGCTGGAAGAAACATAGGATTTCAGAAAAGAATAAGCTAATGGCATGACTGAATTCTTTTCTTTTCTCAGAAATACACTTTTACCTTACCACTTAAGCTTAGACTTTTGGCTCTAACAAATTTTCTTTTGTAATGAAACTATATCTATCTGAAAAACAACCATAACAAACAAAGAAACAAAACAGAGACTGGCCCCCGTACCCGCTACACACAAAAAAACTCACAATGCCTGAATTTTCTATATCATTTAACACATTTTTTTCATTACCAGCTTTAATTGTATATCAGCTTTTCTGAATGAACCTTGTACAAAACGAAGGGATTTTATTTGCATGTTTTATTCCATATTGCTATGGACAAGAAAAGATTGTAATGGGGGAGGGAAGATGTAAAATGGACTCTTCAAACTGGGGTATTACTGCCATCTAGTGTGATGCACTGTAACCCAGAGGGGAAGGAAAAGATGATCTGTGAGACAATCCAATCTGAAATTGTAGGAGTTTGAGGGAGGGAAGAGAGCACTTCTCTGAAGAAATATCCACCACCCTCCCGCATTCACCATGTAATGAATTCTTTCTCTACAAAAGCATTAGTATGTGGTCAAACAATACAAAGCAGTCTGTTTTGCCAAGCAAAATGGAGAAACCCTGGTCAATTCTAAAAGCAAGTTCTTTATGAGAAGGCACGTCCCAACTGTAAAGGTTGTTAAACAGCAGGAATGATTTATTCAAAGGAGGGATGGCCATATCCTTTGAAAACAGTCCAGATAGCCATATGTCTACTGCTTTCTGTAAGGACAGTCACGTTTGCACAGAGACAGGCAGACAGTCTTGATGGCATCTTTGTTCCCTTTCAAGCTTTCTGATTATATATAACAAAAATAATATTTGTTATTTATGCCCATAAGTGGTTCATAATATATGTGTTGCCCACAGAAATATTATATTACTGAAGCCCCACCATGTAGGATTGTAAAAATTAAACCTAATCACAAACATGGGGCAAGATACATGAAATTCTAGCCCAATACATGTATTTATTTTTGCTTCACATGGCACAAGATATATATAGATATATTACATATCTATATATAAGGACGGAGCGATGAGGGGAGTAGTATCTTCTTTCTGTAACCCTCCATAGTCCTCCTCCCCTGCCAAAGTTTTGTTTGGTTCTGGCACAGATTCAGTGAGGTATTAGCTGGTACCTTTGTAGCTAATAGCCAGCACTGATTCTTCCATTCACCATAGGACAATTCTTCAATTCTTTATTTCACTAACTATAACTCCCACTACCCCCACTAACATACGCGCATTATCATTCCCATCCTGTGGGGGTTTGTGATTTTAGAAGCTAAGGACTTTGGTGCCCTGGTTATATTTGAAATCTGTGACTTTAAAAGCTCAAAAGGCAGAAACCTGCAGGGATAATGAGAGCTAATTTGAAGAATCATATGTATAAAATCTAAGCTCAGAGGAATTTCAAGTCATTACCTATGTCAAAGTAACCTAGAACTGCAGGCTATTTTTGTTGGTTTCAAAAGTGACCTGTAGCTCCAGGTGTCTTGAATTAAAAAAAAAAAAAAAAAAATCACTCTGTCCTATCCTGGGCTCAGGACACATTGAAGGAGTAAGTGCATTGCCAGCCAGGCACCAGGTAGAGAAAATGGAACTAGGAGGAAGTGCCAACATCATAGCCCAGGCTGGCAGAATTTCCAGCTTCTCAGGAAATCTTTTGGACAGTAAAGTGTTAATGGGCTAGAGTAGGTTTCTCAGGTTTTTGTAGCCATCTGTGTTTGAGAGGGGACTTCTGGTAAACTTTCTGCTGGTGTTCTCTTTGCCTGTGCACACGAAAAGCAATAGTGGGAGGTTAATGCATATTTTATCACATTCATACAAATTGGGGATCAGATTTAACTGGTTCTACATATTATTTTCAGGAGCAAAATAAGGATTAAGCTCCTTTTCACTGGGCAAGGAGAGAGAGGCACAGAGAACTGTTAAGTCTCAGGTCCATGCAATCTAAGGACCTGCTCTTTGTTTAGAAATAAGTGTGCCGCAGAGTTGAATATAAAGGCAAATCTATTAATTCATCATTAAACATAGATCAGGAATCAATAACATTTTCATCCTAGCTATGGCAGGATTAAAGTCTGCTTGCCTCATTAGAGACCATAGAATTGAAAACTGAGCTTGCATAAAAACATTTCACCCCTCCTTTCTCTTCCACCAAAGTCTGAACTCCCCAGCCTCCTCACCTCATTTTTTCCTGCTGCTCTGTATTTGTCTGTTTGCATCTGACATGAATAATGCTGCAACCTGGAGAACATGCAGCCCTCTGGTAAGGCACTCACCCAGCTTTTCTAGGATTAATCACAGACTAAAACACTAAATAACATACTGATATATTAACTCCATTAAAATCTAATTCAGTGGCAATAACTTTTAGAAAGCCAACAAAGGGCTTATGAAGAACAAAGTGAGAAAAGACCAAAAAAGGTAAATCAGTGCTCTAACTGAAAGTAAATCAGAATCAAAGACAAGAGTATGAATTAAAAGAGGCCCGGATGGAGTCCAAATCTATACTACAAACTCATATATTCTTGCAAGATTTATCCTTGAATCCATATATAAGTGTAATCAAATAATATTGATGTGCTCTCAGCTGATGAGAGGCTTTCAAATGTTAGGACATCCTGTTCAAAAGAGCTAGGCAATGTAATGTTGCCAAAGGGATTTCATGTTTGCTTTCAAAGACTCCTATTCATGAGTTTCATTGTGGATATTCACTAATCCATTCCTTTAAATCTTTCTACATGAAGGACGCTCTTCTAGACCAGTGCATAAAGGAATGAAGAAATCAGGCTATATCCAGGTATCCAAGAACTTGCAGGGATAAAGAATACAGGGAATAGCACTGAAAAACACCCTAAAGCAGCAGAGAACAGGGTATTATTCATTTGAGAAGTACCAAGAGGAGACGACGTGAAGATAGAAGAAGAAGGCCCTCTGCAAGCCCAGGAGAGAGGCCCAGAACGGATCCTTCCCTCACAGCCCTCAGCAGGAGCCAGCCCTACCCACACCTTGATCTTGGATTTCTAGCCTCCAGAACTGTGAGACAACACATTTCAATTGTGTAATTCACCCAGTTTGTGGTACGTTATTATGGCAGTCCTAGCAAAATACAGATTCTGGATCTGTATGATTGACTGGATCTGGTGTCTGATGCAAGAAATATGGACGAGATTTGTACCAGCAGCAAGGGAAATAGCATGCCAGGAGGCTGGAGCAGGATGAGCCAAGGACCTAGGTGGAAAGTCACTAGAGACTTCAGAGCACAGTATCCAGATGATCAGAGATACTGCCCACATCATCCCCAAAGGTGCCATTTATATGGCTTCAATCCCGATTTGATACAAAGTGGAAAACCTTCAATCCCAAATTGTTTTTCACTGGAAATTTGCCCTCAAATTTGGCAGAGTTTTGGACATGGATGAAAAAAAGAACTGGTGGAACAATCGAGATCTTTCTGAAAAGTTTTTTTCTCCCACATTGTATATGGCAGTTGGTTAGATTTAGTGAATGATAAGCTTTTAGATAAAAAATGGGAAACTAAGTAAGATAGGCAGCATTTGATTTCATTTAGCTGCTGTCTCTGTCTTAGCATGTCATCAAGAAACACAAATTAATACAGATTGAATGTAGCAAAATTGAAAGACTAGAAGACGAATATTGTACTTTTTCTTGAGCCCCACAAATTGCCTTGGGGTGTGTGTGTGTGTGTGTGTGTGTGTACACTTGCCTGGATTTTCCCTGGTCTGGTTAATTTAATCTGGGATACTCTCAAATCCTAGTTGGTAAATCTGCTGAACAATGCTGCAAAAGAGTGTCTGTGTGGACCCATAGATGACGATTCACATTCTCACCAGACTACTCACTAACATTGTGACTTCGGGCTACTTCTTTCTTCTGAACTTCAGTCACTTCATCAGTACAAGTGTGAATTTAAAATACTCGCCTTGCTTATCTTAAAACGTTATTGTGAGATCCAGGTGGTATTCAGTAATTGAGAATGTTTAGTAACAGCAAAAATATGATATCAATAAGAGGGCACTGGGCCACTACACTTTAAAAGCATATTAGAAATTGCTGCCACTTTCAGTTTTTGAGGATCAGTGCATTTTTATCTCCTTCTCGTTGATGGCATCAGAACCACTGGTTGTACTGACCTCGTGTTCTTCAACAAATGTTCTGATGTAAATAAAAAATATGATCTTGATACATAGAGTGCTCAAAGCTATTCAAGAGTAGATCCGTAGCTTTGGGTGAATACCAGAAAATTACATATTTGACTAGAGCAAAAGGAAACAAACAAACAAAAAATCAGTGTTTTATACACTCCTGAACATCAGTTACGTCACATCAGTCAGCAAGGAACCAGGTAATTTGCAGATTGGGTAAAACAAGTCTGGAATTTAGGACGTGAATCCACAAAAGGCATCTTAAAATATGCTTGTGAGGATCCTTTGAGACTTTGCTGAAAGTTATAGAAAAGTAAAGAAACAGATTACACTGAACATAGTAATGTTTATCTTGGCCTCTTTCTGACTCTACACTTCTCCCCTACTAATTCACTTGCCTTCTTTAGAAAGTTGGTGCCTTCCTGAGGTTTGTCAGAATTCAGGACATCGTAAATTCTCTTAGACAGTTCTTTCCTATTTATTTATTTATTTATTTATGTATTTATGACAGAGTCTTGCTACGTCACCCAGGCTGGAGTGCAGTGGCATGATCTCAGCTCACTGCAACCTGTCTCCCAGGTTCTAGCAATTCTCATGTCTCAGCCTCCTGAGTAGCTGGGATTACAGGCATGCGCCACCATGCCTGGATAATTTTTGTATTTTTAGTAGAGATGGGGTTTTGCCATGTTGACCAGGCTGGTCTCAAACTCCTGACCTCAGGTGATCTTCCTGCCTTGGCCTCCCAAAGTGCTAGGATTACAGGCGTGAGCCACTGCGCCCGGCCTGAATTCTTTCCTTTTAATCTGACAATTATGGCTTGAGAGTCTACTTTTGCAAAGCATCATGATAAGAAGTATTTAAAATGTGGAGCTGGAGGCCAGAGGAAGATGTGTATAAACACAAACATTTCTATGACATTTTCAATGTGTTTATTGTGCTCTAGGTCACATGCTAATACAATATTTGAGGACAGAAAATATCAGGACAATGTAGAGTGCCATGAAGCAACACAGACACTTTTTTTTTTTTTTTTAAGAGCATGATTTGGAAAAGAACTATTTGGGGCCAAATTGTGAATGGTCTGAGGGAGTTTGATTTCTTTCTTCTAACCAAGCCCACTGAAAGTCATTGACACAAAAGCTCATTTAACATTAAATGACACAAAAGCTCACTTAACATTAAATGAGCATATAAGTTGGTAGTCAAGGTTTCAAATGATAAGTCATGAGGATTTGCACCCAGAGAATGACAGGAAAAAAGGAACACAAGAGAGCTACAACAGAGAGAATCAACATGGCTTATCAATCGAATAGATGTGACCATTGAATGCATGTGACATGAGAGGTGAAGGATCAGAGTAATTCCAGATGATGAACCCAAATGAAGGCAAATCTCAAGGAGAAAAGTTGGTGGGAGAAGCAGAACTAAGCACACCAGCTCTTTCTCAGAAAGGTTCTAATCAAGCGAGTGATTCTCCCAGAAAAGGAGGGGCAGAGAGAGGTCAATGGTATCAGTCTAATAGGAAGTTCTACCACCTGGAAATGGAAATGATGTGGTAGTTCCCCCTACCCCACATGGAAATTATAATATTTATTTGAAACAGATACAATGTAAAGAAGCAGGCCAAACCCAGATCCTTATCCTTCATGAACATTCAAACCTGTACCTCCCTCAGCTTCCCCCATCTTAGTCATCGTTATCTCCACACACACAAGCACTCAAGCCAGAGACCTAGAATTCATTCTTAGAATCCTGTGCTTCCATCCGCAGATACTGTTGATCTCATTTCAAAATTGCATCTTATCCATCTCCATGCCTCTATGAATGGCCCAGGTACAGACCATCATCATGTGTTACCTGCACTACTAGAGTAGCTTCCTAACTGGCCTTCTTGCTTCTCCACAAAACAGCAGGGGTGATTTTTAAAAATATAAATCAGATTGTGTCAGTCCCTTCTTAAAATCCTCCAGAGTGAGCCTCCAAATTCTAACCACAGCTCATCAGGAGTCAGGTCCTCTGGATCCAGCCCTCCCATGCTCTACCTTCGTCTCCTGCCATTCTCCCAGCTGCACACTGAGACACAGTGACACTGGCCTTCTTTCTCTTCTCAGTGCCAAGCTCCTCAGGCCTCAACAAGCTGGCACTTTCTACCCCTATTCCCTTGAATGCTTTGTCATGGGACTTTGAGAGGCTGGATCTGACTTATAATTTCAAGTCTCTGTTGAAATGTCATTTCCTCAGAGAAACCTTTTAGGCTTCACAATCTCTAGTAAGTCCTCTGTCTCACCGCTCACTCACTTTCCATATCACCTCGTCTTATTGTCTTTAAAGTATTTATCACTATGTTAAAGCATCTTGTTTATGGATGTGTTTATCATTCCTCATTTTCCCCTGTAGTCTCGCCCCACAGCAAATTAGAAGTTAATTTGCATGAGAGCAAGAGCCTTTGCTGTCCTGTTTTACATTGTTATCTCTTATGTGTTGATGCCTAAATGAAAAGAATGAAAGAAGATGGAGAGATCTGAGTACAACCATCAAGTGAAGGCGTAACCAAGGGAGGCTTGAGCATACACATAGACAGAGGGGAGGAATCTTGTGGAATAGAAGAGGATAGAGACACAGAAGAGAGGATTCATTGGTGAAATGAAGCCTCATGCATGTTAATGGGTAAATAACTTGAGTAGAGATTTATCCCGGGAAGACAAAATCCAGTTCTTTCACTCAGCTAGGAAACACCCCTGCATCCCCTTAGGAATCTGCTCTCCTTTAGAAGCAATTATCTGACTTTGCTGTGGCTGAAAAACAACACTTTGGCCAAAAGGAAGTTTCTCATTGATCAACCCTATAGCTTTAGATGTCCCTGACACTGGCCCTCAAATTCTCAATGTCTGGTTAAGGACTAATCCGAGCAAAGAAGATGATTTCGTCTTAACATATGCACAGAGAACACCTGGGCAGGGCAGAGTTCCTTAGCTTAGTTGAGCTGTTAAATTTGGAGGTATGACTTTAATAAGGATTTTATAAGTAAACTTAAAAATTGTGTGGGCCAATCACCACCCTCTACCCAACCTATTTTACAAATGATGTGCAAAATTCAAGAGGTTGACTGAAACTCTTCCTCCCGATTTATGATTGAAGACTGTTCCCATTCCTCATGCCATGCAGAAAAAGCCAAAAACTTTGCTTTTGTCTATCCTTCTTCCTTCTCTGCCAAAGAAGGCATAAAAATGTGCTATAAGCTCGTGTTTGGGATGGGAGAAATTACTCCTGTGGAGGTCTCCGGAATGATGTGAGTATTTCACTTCAAATTCAGCCAAACCTGAGGAAATGCTTTGCCAAGTTTCTCAGGTCTCAGTCCTTTTTCTTGGTGCACTGAGTCACATTCTCTTTCCAAGTTTACCAAGAATACGTCCCCTAGTAAAGGCAGAAAACAATGGCAGGATGGTAAAGCCAATCTATCTGTATATGTAGTGCAGTAATAAAGCTCTCTGGTTCATTTTTCATGCTTAAACCACCTTTTAGAGTTTTCAAATACAGTGATTTCTCTTTGTTCTTAGCAGTTGAAGTTCTGCATATGATACAGCATTAAAACAAATCTTTCATACATTTCCTTTGTCACCTGCTCGGAATCTTTGGGAGATCAAGGCTTCTTTCTGAGCACTAGGAAGTGCCTCCTCTCTCTAAGGAAACACATCAAAGACAAAAGTCGCCTCCTCCACAAATAATGAAAGAAATCAGAATATAAGCCAAAACTGAAATGGGAATGTAGATGCTAAATGCATTAGTCACATGTTTGTTTTCAGAGCACCTCATTTCCTGTGGCTTCTTCTCCCATGACTGGTTTCCACAAGGTTGACTAAGACCAAAGAGTGACACCATAGTGTGATGTACTGGGCTGTCCCATTTGTCAACTTTCAATTGCTCATGAAAAAAGAGAGTTAACTCCTTCACCACTGCCTCCTCTTTTCTCTTCCTACCCTTCTCAGAATACAAGAATTTCTTATTATCTTAGAGATCCTTGCTGCTGCTTTCTTGTGACGTTTTGTCTACTAGAATCTGATTGAAAAGTGCTACTGTTCCTCCTCCCATTTTATCCCCCAGAAAACTGGCAGTCTTGACACTTTTCTGACATTTCCAAACAGCTCAGGCTCTTCCTGCCAACTCCCAGTAGCTCTCTAAACCTTTTTAATCCCATAGAATGCAAACTAATCTACTGAGAGAAAGGCACCAGGCCTGGTCTGGCAGCTGAAGCTAGGAATGTCAGAGTGGGGAAAATGATAAATACACCTGCCGCAGAGAAAGGGAGAGACACAGCCAGGCTCAGCAACACAATAAGGTTATTTAATGTACAGAGATAGGCAGGACACTCTCCAGTACCCTCGAGTGCAAATTGCATGGAGGTGATTTGTTCAGAAATAGAAATGACAGCTATTAACAATGTGCACAGTCTCGAGGTGGCTGTGTTAGGGAAGACACAGAGATAAGGGGCAGAAATCCACCTGTGTCCCCTCAGACCACTCTCAGTTTTCCTCTGTTTGTTCCAGGGTTACTGAAGTCAGTAGCACCTTGGGATCTACATCTCCATGCTGTGGAAGGAGGGGAATGGCTGCCTCCTAGATGGGAACCAGTGGATTAAGTTAATATCAGGCTGCTCCAGAAGCAACGAAGTGACTTTGAGTAAAAGTATCTTTCTGTGCTCTCAACTCATCTCTGATCAGGAGTGGTGTGCTGGGCAAAGCATTGAGTTCAGAGTTAAATTTGAATTGGAATATTGTGAAAACATTTCTACCATCTTGTTTTTTGAGACTAGGTCTCACTTTATCATTTAGGCTGGAGTGCAGTGGGGTGATCTCGGCTCACTCCAACCTTGACCTCCCAGGTTTAAGCTATCCTCCTGCTCAGCCCCCCAACTGGCTGTGACTACAGGTGCACAACATCCCTCCCAGCTAATTTTTTGTATTTTTTTGTAAAGACGGAGTTTCACCATGTTGCCCAGTCTGGTCTCAAACTTCTGAGCTCAAGCCATCCTCCCGCCTCAGCCTCCCAAACTGCTAGGATTAAAAGTGTAAGCCACTGCACCCAGCCATCTACCATCTTTCTTTTTCTTTGAGTCCATGACACCAGGTCTATGGCCTGATGTGTCCACCTAATGAAGATATGGACACATGCTTTTAAGTGCACCTGAAGAAGGGCAAGCAGGCACACACAGACACAGAACTACAAGCCTCTGCTTTTGAATTAGAGACAGTATATCTACAGATAGGAACTTGGAAAAGAGCTAAGGAAAAAAAATCACAGGTTAAACTAAATAGAGGTTTTCAGGGTTGCCATAACCAAATTTTTCTAAGATTATAAACTCCTAGAGGGCAGAGACCATATCGCTTTATTTAATTTTAAACCAGAAAGCATGAAACTATGCAGAGTTAAGTAGTTGAGAAGTTATTTGGATGACAATGACAGTAATGACAAGATAGCTGAAACTGTTAAGCCCAAATGAAATTATGGCTTAAGCAATTTAATCATTTTCTTGGAGCAAAATGAGATTGGTTGATACATAAATGTATAATGACAGACTGAATACTGGAAACTAGACTGTCAGGCACCGCAGGAATATTGAACTTAAGTAAAAAGCCAGTCTTTCCTCTCCCATCAACAGAGACAGATCAAATAGTGACTAGACCCTCAGATGAAACCAGAGATTCCATATCTTTCTCCTCCTTTTCTTGCAAAAGGAATATGACCAAAATTTTATCAATTTTACCTAGTTAAAAAATAATGTATCCTAATATCAATTATTAAAAAATAATGTAGCCTAACGCATCAATTACCTTTCAAAATATTGGCCTTAAAGAACCTAGTTTTTCAAAGTACAACCTGAATTCCTATATTTTCTCATGAAAAAATTATATTGCTTCACGTGTAAACAGTATAATTGCAAGCTATGCTGAAGCTTACACTATAACCTTAAAGAAGTTGACTTTACAGAAAATTTTCTAATAATATAAATATTAGTCATAGATACATTTTTCACTTGATAATTATTTTTCTTTGACATAAAGGTCAATATTTTTCAATGCTGTAGTCATCAATTTCAAAGGAAATATTTGTGTGCTGCTTCCTGTTTCTGTTCTAAGCAGCCAATGGGCCGACACAGCAGCTGGCTATGAGGTCAACACAAACTAACATCTGATTCAGTATATTAGCAATTACCACAGATTCTAGAACCAGGCATTGGTGAGTTTTGGTCAATGCTCAGAGAACAGGCAATTGAGCTCTTTACAGAGCTTTCCATTTTTGAGTTCTTTCTAGAGATAGGTTTTGCTGGAAAAAAAACAAGTCATACTGACTTCATGAAAGAGGGAAAGAAAATCTTAAGTATGTGAGTATTTATAGAATCTTTAATATGCGTCTCTACATATGGTCTATGTGTATATGCATGTGAGAAAAGATTCCTGGTGTTTCTCAACTTAGTCTAGGTTTTGAGAGTTTCTAAAAACAAGAAGACCGATCTTGAGAATTAAACAAAAAGTACTATCTTATTATAAAATTCTATTCTCTATTATCCAGAAATCCATTATATGATACACAGAACTCTGCCTTCATCAAATCTATAGAACAGTCTATGGAATTCTATCTCCAAAGATGAATCTGTGAGGTTTCAAAGGCATTGTGTCAGAATTATATAAAACATTTGCTGAAAAAATATCAGAGAGTTCATCAAACATAACCAGTTATTCAGCACTTAAAAAGCACCCAGAATACCTAAACTAACCCTTAAAAATCAAATTATATCAAAATGTTTTAGAATTGTCATAACCTCAGGTACATGTCTAATGAGACAATATTGAAATATCCAAATAACACATACTAACCTTAAATAAATCGATCTCAGTAATATTTAAAAATTAACCAGAAAAACATACCCTTCACTCTAGGTCATCTGGAGAGCTCAGTAGCCTTCTTCTTACTGAGATAAATTTTCAGAAGTCATTAATAACAATCTCTTATCTAACTGAGAAGGATACGACTTTTACTGCAAGGAATGATATGTGCTCCAGAAACGCAAAGCAGACATTAGGAGTATCAAACACTTACTTTTGAGTTATGAATAAATAACATATTTTTGAAAAGAATGCATTATGATTCACTTACCTGTTACTTTAGCTTCATATTTACTGCAGACTCCATAAATTTTGACTGCAGTTTCACTGGAGTGTTGCTGGTCAGTGAAATCTGTGAAAAAGCACAGAGCAAACAATCATGAGACAAAGTAATATTTGAATAGAGTAATGCCTTATTTTAACAACAAAAAGTTTAAGTATAAACTTATTTATTCATATGAACAATAAAATCACTCCTCTTGTACAAGATAAAAGTCTGTTAAGTAAAAGCAACAATTCATATAAACTGATGAGAACTGACAAAAATTTGGTCTCACAATGTCCACTGCAATAAGCAAGGATTATATGGTTTGGGTCGAAGTTCACATACTTAAACACAAGCATATGAAACTTGAGATGATGCTGATGTAGTCGATTAAGTTTAGTCTGGTATCAGTCATTAAGAAAACATATTATCTTTACTAACATATTATAGAAAGCAACAATAACCATCTGTATAAAATTCATAATTTTATAAGATCCAGAACATAATGATAATCATTTTCTGTTTAAGACACAGGTCAGTAATTCAAAGACTGTTTCCATATCCAGATAATATCACTGTAGCTGCAATTATTTGCCTTGGCCATTACCTGAGTTCCGACCTAGGATTATTAATCCTTTATTTACTCTCCATAAATGTTATTTTAAATGTACAAGAGACCATTTTCAAGCTTTTAATTAGAACACGTCCCACTGTTACTTCTCAAGTGTGGTTCCTCATTTGTAAGTATGAAACCATTTCTCTAGTTACCTTATTAGTAAACTGGAGTGATCTTTGAATGGGTTTTTAGGCATCTAAGGCAAATTAAGAAAAAACAGTAACATGAAAAGATGCCTTTAATTTACCACTAAGTGAAAGAGGGGGAATATGATTTGTATAAATTATGATTATAAACAATATTAAGATCCTAGGCATGAAAAAATACCTGAAAATGCAATAGAATTACCTCAGTTGTGCTAAATTGGTAAAACTGTGTTTCCTTTTTCTAGATCCATTTTAACAATATAATTCTTCCAATCCACAAACATATTTTCTCATTTATGTAAGAGAATTTCATAAATAAATTTCTTTCATCAATGCTTCACAGTTTTCCATGTATAGATCTTTCATTTCCCTGGTTAAATTTATTTCTAAACACTTTTTCTATGCTACTGCAATTGAGATTGTTTTCTTGGTGTTTTTTCCAGATAGATCACTGTTGGTATGAAGATATGCAACTGATTTTTACATGTTGATTTTGTATCCTGCTGCTTTACTGAATTCATTTATTAGTTCTAATTGTTGAGTCTTTAGAGTTTTTGACATATAGGATCAGGTCATCTGAAGACAGGAATAATATTACTTCTTCCTTTCCAATTAGAATGCATTTTATTTCTTTTTCTTGCCTGACCGAGCTTGCTGGTACTTTTAGTACTATGTTGAACAGAAGTGGCCTGTTCATAAATGGACTTTATTATGTCGAAGAAATCATCTTCTATATCTATTTTGTTGACAGTTTTTTTAATAATGAAAGAAGATTGAACTTTGTTGAATGCTTTTTCTGTATCTATGGAGATGATCGAGTCATTTTTATTTTTCATTTTGTTAGTAGGTTACTAACACTGACTCTAATGGTAACTTTTGCTAGAGTCTTATTTGGTTTTAAGAGATCACTAAGCAGCCCTAAATGATTTGGTCCCAAAGACTTAACATAGGTTACTCCAAATTCTCTTTGAGTTTGAGTATGAGGTAGAGAAGGTCATTATTTGATGGATATAGCCAACTTAAAAATGTAATTATACCTTGCCATAACTAACTCTGACCTTTCTAAATACTCGTGCTTAAAATTTTGATGAAATAATATTAAATGAATCATTTAAAAGGCCTTGCAATCATGTAGACCAACATATTTTATTTTGTTTATGAGTCTTGTTTTTTGATATAGTTTCTTTTTCATTGTTCTAATATGTTAATCCATAATTTTAGGCATCTGTGAAAATGAGTGATTACCGGAATAATCATGTCAAGTCACTGAACCCTTCTGTCATATAAATAATCAAGGAAAAACTCATTTGGCTTTTTTGTTGTTCATTTTTTTTTCTTCAGTAACCTTATTCATTTTATCATGAGGGTAGCATAATCTTCTGAATGTACCACACTGGTTGGGAGTGAAAATGTAAGGTTGAAAGAGTGAATTCATGGGTGATTGGTAAATTTTGATTATTAGAGCAAGCTGTTAAACTCCACTTTAGATTCTAAATTTGATAACAGATTATTTAATTAGCACAAACAATGCTAAAGAGCTGGTGATGTTTTAATACAGTCGCTTACTCATGTTAAGATAAATCTCTATACACTATTGGGGACTGTAAACTACCTATGTTGCTGACAGACTTCAAAGGGCCATCTTTAGGTCTCCATGTCCATTAACAGTTTGGCATCCAATTATGTTTGCTTGTAGGAATTTAGAGTCCATAATTCATCATTATTTTTCAAGAGAAAGGGTGAAACTGATGCTCAGAGGTTAAATGATAAGTCCTGGGCTACGTAGCTATTTAAAAGCATGGATCAGAGCTTTTAGTTTGAGTTCAACACATAAACAGCTTGGAAGTTGTCACCCTGAACTTTGCAACAAGAAAAAAAGCTAACCTAACTAAAAATCAATAATGTTTCTTCGATAAATCTGAGGACTGTAGTCACAGAACACACTACCACCCTGAAATCTAAAGAGACAGATGCATCCATAGAGATACAGCTCCTAAAGCTTGCCTGTCTGGAGCAGAAGCCACTGCAATCCCTAGCTGATAGGAATGCTTAAATTGCTATTTTGATGAATTGAGAGAGGTCAAGTTCAGACTAGTGTAAGAGTGAGAAATTCTTGGGAATAGCAGTCTTAGTGAGGTCCCACACATATGTGAGCTTTTGTTACAGAAATCTCTCAAGACCTTGTGATGGGGATCTGAGAAAGAACTCCTCCTAGTGTAGGCTGGGGAAGGGATGAGTAGTAATCCTAAAACCCACACAGATTCTACCCCCTAATAAGAGCCTAGTTTATAGAGGTAAGGAATTCAGCAGAGGGCAAATGTAAAACCTTATCTTAGTTCAGGGAAGGACATTCTAGTTTGGAACAGGACTTCAAGTAAATAGATTGGGAATGCCACGGCCAGGGAAGCGAGTGAGAGAACGGGGGATAAAAGCTATGCTCCTGGAAGAGGAACAGAAATACTTCTGAAGGCTTTACTTCTGAGACACGGGCCTATGAAAAGATTGAGTCCTAATAAGAAGAGTATAAAGTCCTCCTTCCCCATTCCACACCCTACCTCAACACCAACAGTCCTCTTAAATAATAAGAATGAATTATAGCTGAATGGCACAGATTTATATTTGGAGGCTTCAACACTCTTTTGTCAGTTACTGAAAGATCAAGTAGGCAGAAAATCAGTAAGATTATAGATGACCTGAATAGCACATCAATCAACTAGATCTAATTGACAATTATGGAATACGCCACTCAACAGTGGCAGATTATCCATTCTTCTTAAGCTCACATGGAGCATTCATCAAGATAGACAACATTCTGGTCCACAAAATGCATATTCATACTTTTTTAGAACATAGAAATCATACAGAGTACGTTCTCAAGCCACAGCAGAATTAAACTAAAAATCAAGAAGTGAAAGACAGCTGGAATATTCCCATATATTTGGCAAATAGATAGCACACTTCTAAATAACCCGTGGAATAAAGAAAAAGTCTCAGGAGAGCATAAAAAATATTTTTATTTTAATGAAAATGAAAATGTAGCCTCAAAACTTGTGGAATGCAGCTAATAATATATTTATAATAATTATTATGTATTATATTAGAAAAGAAGAAATATTAAAAACAATAATCTCAGCTTCCATTTTAGGAAACTAGATAAAAAAGAGCAGGTCAAACCTAAAGAGAGCTGAAGAAAAAAATAATAAAATTTAAAGCAGAAGTCAATAAAATTGAAAACAGAAAGTGAGTAGGGGACATCAATTAACTCAAATTCTGTTTCTTCAAAAAGATGAATAAAAATGATAAATCTCCAGCCAGGCTAGCCAAGAATAAGAGAAAAAGGAATACTCTACCATATTAGGAATGAATGAGAGGGATAATTACTACTGATTCACTGCACATTTAAAAGGTAAGAGAATACTATAAAAATTTTACACCCACAAATTTGATAACTTAGATGAAATAAATTGATGACCTGATGGCACAAACTACAAAATTCTACTCAAAAAGAAATAGATAACCTGAATAGCTTTATGTCTATTAAAGAAGGTGACATCGTAGTCAAAAATCTTCCAAAAACAAAAAAGGAAACAGTTGGTCCAGCTGGATGGTAAACTTTACCAAACTTTTACATAAGAAATAAACTAATTTTACACAATTTTTGTCAAAAAATAGAGGCAAGAAAACCTTTAAACTCATTTTATGAGGACAGTGTTACCCTAATACCAAAACCCAATAAAGACACTACAAGAAAATAAAACCACAGAGTAATTTTTAATGAATATAGAGATAAAAATCCTCAACAAAATACGAGCTAGTCAAATCCATTAATATATAAACAGGACAATGCCTCATAACCAAGTGGAATTTACAACAGGAATGCAAGGCTGGTTTAGCATTCAAAAATTAATCAATGTAATTGATTAGATGACAGACTGAGAAAAACAATATGATTGTATCAATAGATTTTTATAAAGAGCATTCAACAAAATGAAACACCAACTCATAATAAAATGCATGCAAAACTAGAAGTAAAAGGGAATGTTCTTAATGTAATAAAGAGGATATACTAAAAATCTACAGCTAACAGCATATTTATGAGAGGTTGAACACTTTCCCATTAACATCAAGAACAAGGAAAAGCTGTTCTCTCTTATTATTCCTATTCGAATTCAAAATAAAATCCATAGGTAGTGCCAGTAAGGCAAAAAGAAGAAATACAACTATCTTCTCCTGCTGATGAGATGATGGTCTTTGTAATAACCCTACAGAATCTACTGAAAAAGACATTTCTGAGACTAATAAGCAAGTATAGCAAGGTTGTAGGATGAAAGGTAAATCTTCAGATCTAATTGCTTTCTTTCTTATATACCAATAATGAACCATTGGAATGTAATATTTAAAAAACTATTTGAAATAGCACTGAAAATGAGAGTTACATAAATCTAAAATATATATATGTATAGAATCTATATGCAGAAAACACTTCTAAAAGAAATCAAATATCTAAATAAATGAAGAGATATTCCATATTCATGGATTAGAAGATGCAATATTTTTAAGATGTTAACTTTCCCTAATTTGGTCTATAGACTCAACAGTCTCAAACAAAGTCCTAAGAATTTTTTATAGATGTCAACCAACTGATTGTAAAATGTATATGGAAAAGCAAAAGTCCTCTAATAGTTTCTCCTAGGTCCATTGTTCTTCTAAAAAAGAACAAAGTTTACATTACTGAATTTCATGACTTACCATAAAGTTATCAGAATCAAGATAGTGTGGTATTGGCCAAAAAAAAAAAAAAGAGATATGTAGATGAGTAGGGTGTAGAGCTCAGAAATAGACTCACACAAATATAGCCAACTGATTTTGACAAAGGTTCAAAGGCAATACAATAAAATAATGATAATCTGTTCATCATATGATACTGCAACACTTGGATGTCCATACACACACAAAGAACTCAAAGACCTCAAAATTGCCCAAAAATTAAATAAAAGTGGATCAAAGACACAACTATACAATGCAAAATATAAAAATTCTAGAAAAAAAGCTGCATGATCTTAGACTTGGTGATGAATTTTTAAATACAACACCAAAAACATGATCTATGAAATAAAAATGATTCAATGGACTTCATTAAAATTAAAAACATTTGCTCTGTGAAACTCAGTACCAAAAGAATGAAAAGACAGGCCACAGGCAGAGACAATGTATTTGCAAATCACAAAGTGAATAAAGGATTTATGTCTAGAATATACACAGCATTTTAAAACTCAATAATATGGAAACAAAGACAAAATTGAAAAAGTAAGTAGATGATTGGAACAGATACTTCACAACAGAAGGTATACAGATAGCAAATAACATATGAAAAGTTGCTCAATACCATTTGTCATTAGGGAAATACAAATTAAAACAATGAGATGCCACTACACACCTAATGGAATAGGTAAAAGGGGTTGGGTACGGGAACGTGAAAATACTAATTGCTGGCAAAAATGAGGAACAATAGGAACTTTCATGCTGCAATTTTGGAAAACACTTTCAATTTCTTACAAAGCTAAACATAGTCTTAATATTTAATCTAGCAATAATTCTTCTAGATAGTTCAAAACGATTTGAGAACTTATATCCACAAAAACAAAAACGCTGCATGTGAATATTTTTTCAATTTTATTTATAATTGTCAAAGACTAGAAGCAACCAAGATGTTCTTCCATAAGTGAGTGGATAAACAAACTGTGGTATATCCATACAATGGAATACTGCATAATAATAATAATAATAAATGAGCTATCAAGCCATATAAAGTCATGGATGACTCTTAAATGAGTATTCCTACGTGAATAAAGCCAGAAGGCTGTATACTGCAGGGTTCCAAGGCAAAAACTAGAAAAATGTAAAACAGGTCAGAGGTTACCAAGGTTTGGGGAAGCTTTTGGATAAACATGCAAAACATGAAGGATTTTTAGGGCAGTGAAACTATTTTATATATTACTACCGTGGTGGACACTGGAATAACCCTGTGTAATAACCCACTAACAATAGTACAAAGAGTGAATCAATAAAAGGAACCAGGCCTCCTTGAAGAAATAGATAATGCCAGGGCTGGGACAGAGAATAAACAAGATGATCCTGAAGCTTTATGTAGTGCCAGAAATTATGGAAGTGCTCAGAAAACGCAATGATGGGTGCGTGTCAAAGCAACACTGGAAATATCTCTCATTGGTCCAAGCTAGAACAATCTGATCAATAAAATAAATAATATGGTATTGGATTATAACCCACAGTATGCAGTAAATATCCATGAGTCAATACTGATATAAGTCAGTGACAGAAATTTATTGTGTCAATGGAGATGTACACAATTCTATCATGAAGATGTACACAAAACCTCCCAGAGAAATGCCAAATAATTTTTGTAAATGTTCATCCCTCAAAGTGTTTACACAAAACTCTCTACTTAGTGCACTGCACACTAAGTACAGTATGGAGGAAGGGGAAAAAGAAACTTTACAGTGCAGAAACATGACAGATGCTACTTCACCCAACTGGTCAATATTAACATTGACAAATCACATTGATAACATGTACCTTTGATGATACGATACAACAGTAGTTTTCCCCTGTGAACTTCCTGCCTCAAACCCATAACCCCAACCCATTAACCATGAGAAAAAAATCAGAAAAAAACATGAGGGACATTCTACCTGACATTGGAGAATAAATTTTTCAAATCAAGAGGGCATTAAAGGTGTCTTCTAAATAAATGCAGTGATGAAGAGGTTCCGCTTTGTGGGTGCCTGTAGCTTTTCTCCATTAATTCACAAAACTGTCAGATCTTCCAAAACAAGGTAAGTGTGAACAATCCTTACTTTAAAAGAGGAACTAAATGGAACATGATGACTAAATGCAATGTGGTACCTTGGATAGGATCCTGGAATGGAAAAAAAATTAGAGAAAAAATGGTGACATCTGAATAAAGCATGGACTTCGGTTATAATAATATATCAATACTAATTCATTAACTGGGACAAATGTACCATAGTAATTTTAACAACAGTGAAAACTGGAAGCTGAATATACAGGAACTCCGTAATATACTTGTAACTTCACTAAAAAAAAAAAAAAAGTGGGGCCCAGTGCCCTAACTCAGTTCATTTGCTTTTTAGAAAATATCACACTAGCCTGTCTCAACTCATCCAGCCATTTTTAAATGGATCGATGTATCAATTTATCTTTGTTTGGTATTAAATTTTATTGTTTCTGGAGTGCTGGGCACATAGCAGTCACTCAGTTTCCTGAATGCTAGAAAAGCATCTTCAAGTTCCTGAACAAATATATTATTTTAAGAGAAAAAAGTTGCAGGCATAAACAAATGAAACCTCTTCATCATTGCATTTATTTAAAAGCATCCTTTAAGGCTCTACTTATTTGAAAAAATTAACCCTCATTAATTTTGCATAACACAGCACAGAGGCCAGAAACCATGTTTTCTCAGGAAAAAAAAAAAAAACCTCTTCCTATTAAAATCACAGTAAAAATCACTAGATGTTTTTAGATGGGAGAAAGCAAAAGAATAATACAGGCAAGTTTATAAAATTGCTGAGTTGAAGGGCTCATAAAGGTTTTTCAATTACAAAAGTAATCCTCGGGTAGAAGAGAATTCCAGATTCTGGAGCTCATGTCTAAGAAATTTCTTTTTCCCTTGAGCTTAACCTGTCATTGACAGGCAGCTGTTTTAACTAAATGGCTGAGATAAATGGAGGAGTTACAGGTTTCACCTGCCTCTGCAAAGTCCCAATTCACAAAAGGTCTTAAAGAATTAGGATTTCAGGGCATATAATCACAGAATCATTGAATAATTTAAGTTGTGAAGCTCAATATGCAGATAACATTTCAGAAACATTCATCTCAGTATTCCATATGGATAACTGAATAATAATAATACGCTGCTTACTATTACTTAATTCTGGTAAATTCATTAACAATTTCTATTTTGCCAGTCTGGAAAAATTAGAAAATAAAAATAAAAATGACCTTCCCTATCTTTCATCTATAATAAAATGTGGGAATATTACCCTTCAGAAGAAGCAGAAGCCATGATCTCTTTGTATAAGTAATGGTATTAGAACATCTTCCTTGTATTTTAAATACGGAGATCTATCTGGGATCTTTTCTCTCAGAGTTCACCTTCCTTTTATTCACCACTTCCTTTATGAGAATAGGAAATACATTGAATGGAAGCTGGCACAAAAGATAGTTTTGGGAATGGATTAGAAAATCCCCAGTTTATATGGTGCATTGTATTTCATTTCCCAGTTATATGCTTAAGATGCTTATGTTTAAACATTTTATAGCTTCCTCTTGTAAAGCCCTCTCTCTTTTAGTTAAGTACCTTGAAGCCAAGATCTTACATTAAAGTAGAATCTAATTAGACCTTTCAATTCAGAGAGGCTGCTGAACTCTTTTAGCTCCATTATAGAAATGTACAGTAAAACCCCTTTTTTTCCTCTCCGTGGTGAAAATAGCAGTTATCTTCAAGAAGAAGAAGAAGAAAAAAAGACATGAATTATCACACTTCAATTTAAGCACAAGGCTCAGGTAGCTGACCCAGCCTCTTTGTCCTTTTATGTAAGAAGGAAGGTGGTTTTCAAATTTTGAGGCAGCAACTGGGAGTGGGGATGTAGAGAGAGAGCATTCTCATTGCTTTTACACCCTTAAATACACCAAATCTAAAATGCCTTCACATTGAAAGCGTGAAAATTGCAGTAACTACTTCAATAAGCAAGTCGTTTAAATATAATTTCTGGCAGCATATATATATTCACAGGGAAAATGAGTTTAGAAAGACAGTATGTAGTTTTATAAAAAGGAAAGCATAAAATTCTAAATATCCTTGCCAGTGTGTATCCATGAAAGTAATGTCATTAGAAAGAAAAAAGAAGAATTAACTATTGACTAGGATTTGTATTGCTTCCTAACATACATTTGGCATCAAAGAAGCTTTGGGAAAGGGGTAGAAAACATTATAGCAGAAATAGCTCTCATCAATACCAAATGAAGCATGTCAAGCTTACAAGGAGGAACCAGATAGAATTGAGGATGTAAAGGGAGGATGGGCAATTGTAATACGGTCAAATCAGAATGCCCTGCAATACTTCTGAATGAAATAAACTTTGAGATGATGCCCACAAAGATGACGTGCTGGATAATGAAGAGTAAAAAGAACAGCCTGCAACCCTCACAAAGCACCAGAGCTACCATAACGATTTTGCACCTTACTCTGTGATCCTTGCCATTATTTAAAAAAAAAAAAAAAAAGCAAAAGACCAGATACTGTCTTTACTCAGGGTGACTAATGTAGGATGTTAATAGACTAGAGGTCTCATACAACAACTGTGTGGTAATTAGCTCCATTAGTATATCGAGCAGTGATATCATTGCGAAGCATTGACAGGTTATGGGGTTTTTTTCCATCACATACTTGGATGCTTGAAAATTATGCTTTTAGAAGTTATTCATAATGGTTTCAAAGCAATGGTGTACTTTAAAAGGGCAGAACCACCATTCTCATTATCTAACCTAGATACTTACAAAGTTCTCAGAATCAAAATGAGTTTAGTACCCGATGACTATTAAAACTAGTTATATGCCTTTGGATTAAAAGCCCTCATCTCAGGTAAAGCCTTTTCATATTTTCTCGCCTCCCTATAAAATTAAGGGTAGAAGTGAAGAGACAGGAAGGGATCTAATACTAGAGCATGGGTTGGTCAAGTGGAAAGTACAAGCCCAGCCCAGAAGACGCCAGGAATTCTTTAATGACCACTCACCCCACTCCTCAACTGTCCTCTCATGGCTTGCAAAATTTTCTTCAGCCAGAGACCTTTCTATTAAACATAAATCTCACTGGAAGCTTGCTATATGAAACAATGAATAAGAAACTTCCTTGGTTAAGGGAGAATGGAGAGTTTTGAGGGTGAATGGAATGCTGAGGTGAGAGGACTCTTCTGAAGATCTGGAGACTCAGAGGAGTATATTTGAGAACTACCTTCTAGATCCCCTCTAGTTGTTTGTCTTCATCTTTACATTCCCTGCTGGAAATTGCTACCAAACACTGGTCCCATACATTTCTTGTTATAGCATAGCCTATGGAACAAGGTACGCTGACAAGAAGATACCAAGTGTATCTCAGGCTATCCTGTTTTGATGTTGAAAGACACTGAATCCTAAAACAAGATTCTTCAGACAGCAGCATATCGATGTATATAATCAGATGTGGCCACCTTCTTTACGCGAGTTCTGAAATCTATCATTAACATGTGACTTGAACTCAGGTGTGAATATTTGGGATGGGAAAGTCAGACAAAAAAACAAGAGGAGGAGACAATGGTCATTTTCAGTACTTGAGGGGGACTAAAAGGGTGCCCAATTTTAAAAATTGTCAGGATACAATACAAAGAGCAGGGGTTTAATCAGAACACCTAGGTTCAAGTCCTAATGTCAATAACTAATGGCTGAATGATTTTATATTAATACAAGTTATTCATTCACTGTGAATTTCAAAGTTCTTTTCCACAAGATGGACATAGTATTCACAAGATGAACCTATCTTATCTACAAGAAGATAACCATATTCACAAAGTGAACCTATCCATAATAAGATAACCTTATCTGCAAGATGAACCCATCTTAGCATTCAAAGATAGTTGAGACAGTGTAACAAAGTTATAGCATTCTATGCAAGATACCCATTACTGAGGACCTTGCCTCCTTCATATCTCAGGTAATGTAAGACTAATACTGACAAATGTGTTCTCTATTTCTGTTACTCTACTGATTTGCTAACATGTTGTGATTGCATAAAACGTAGTTTAAAATTCACTTGGTCAAAATCTTTGAGATTTCCTGATGCTTATGGAATTTTTAATCTGGAGAGATTTGCACAATTTCAAAATTTGAATGTAAGGCTTATTAATATTAAATAACTACTGATGTTATTATAACAATATGCCAATCTCTCACAAAATTCAACCATATTAAATGTAAAATTGCTTTTTAAATTGTGGTTGTCACCATCACTATCGTTGTTATGAACTCAGATGAATGATTGCTAATTTTGCCTGTCCAGTTTCCTCTACAACTCCACGTGTCACAGTTTCTAGTGTTGTGGGGAAAGAGGATGGGGCTATATGAGAGTGGCCTAGTGACAAACTCTAGTGATTGTCGCTACAGATTTTCTTTCATTAATCAAATCAGTTTTTTTAACTTACTCCAAGAGCAGTATTTTCCTGTACATAGTCAGTATTTACTGTACATAAGTACAAAGTGGGCAAACTAGTGCTACTGGACATGAAAGTAGGAAAAGACAAAGAGCCTGCCAGCCTCAGTGGACCACAGAAAGAGTCTTGTTGCAAATGTGAACATTTTTATGTGTCTGCTTAAGCTATTGGTTTGGAAAACCACCTGAAGAAGACAGAAGACATTTGCTTGCTTTTTCAATCATTTAAAAAAAATTTTTTTTGTCACGATTGCTTCCTGAGCAGAGTTATAAATGACATCATAAGACACTTCAAGAACGGAAGGGGTATATTGATGAATATAAATCTAAAAAGGCATGCAGTTTCTCAGAAGCAAAAGTTAAAAATAATTCTTTGTAATCTGGACATAATTAAAGTGCCACAATACCTATTCCATATACCAGCTTATCTGGCAATGATAAAACCTTGAAAACTTGAAAAGGTCTATATCCAAGGAGAAAATACGAGAAAAACAACACTTAGGTGTACCATGATAATATTTTTAAATGTGTCATCCATTTTTATTAAGTCAGTGAGAAATATCTTTGCATTCTTTCTGACAACACAATTTATTTCTTTGAAAATGTTCATGAGATCCTTGAAAAGAAATTATTAAGGCATTTTTTCCAAGAACATCTTTGCCATTTTATTCAAGAAAAAACTCATATACATGTCAGTGGAATCTGGCCAAATCCAATTTCTTTTTTCTTTTAAACGAGGAAGTCAATTTTTTGCCCTTGAAAGCTGAGCCTTTAAAATACCACATGAAGGTTATGGTTGAGTCTGAAGGGATGGTAAAAATGAGAGGAGATAAAGTGAGTGGTAAAACTATAAATAGTTTGTGGCTAATGTCAACAGAGATATTTGGCATTTTTCTTTTAATTTTCCAATTTTACGCAATGTGTATTCTTTTTTTTTCCTTTTTGGGGTTAAGATTTTTTTTCCTTTTGGGGTTAAGATTTGGGGTTAAGATTTTTTCCTTTTTGGACAAAAAGACAGCTAGAATATTACCAAGGAGAAAACACATATTCCATACTGTAAGACGGCCCTCCCTCGGAACACTGTAAGCTCTTTTCCGACTACTCTAGTTCATTCCTTACTCACTGACAGTATTGGCTTCCTTGCTTTTGCTCCAACACCTCAGTCATTTTAGAGCCTTTGCAGTGATTCTTTCCTTTTACTGGAAAGTTCTTCCTACGGAAATGTGCAAGGCTAATTCTCTAACTCAGCTCCAAGTCTTTTCCTGAATGCCATCTTTCAATGAGGCTTACACTGAGCACTCTATTCAAAGTTGCAACCATCCAACTAACATCTACACTTTCAGTCAATCCTAACCATCTTCTATGTCATTTTCTTTTTTCTCACAGCATGTCTAACCTTCTGACATGCTATTTAACTCATGCTTTGTGGTTATTTTTAATTGTCTGATTCCCTCACCCAAAGTATAAGGTTTATGAAGAAATCAAAAGTCTCAAATGAATGATTCTTAGTTTCCATCTTAAGAAACTAGAAAAGTAGAATAAATGAAACCCAAAATAAGGGGGAAAACTGAAGTAATACACATCAGAGTAGGAATCACTGTAATAGATAATAGAAAAACAATAAAGAAAATAGATGAAAGCTAAAAAGTTGGTTGAGAACATTAATAAACCTCTAACAAAACAGATGAAGAGAAAAAAATAGACAAATTACCAATATCAGAACTGAGAGAGGTGCAGCGCACCAGCATGGCACATGTATACATATGTAACTAACCTGCACAATGTGCACACGTACCCTAAAACTTAAAGTATAATAAAAAAAAAAGAACTGAGAGAGGTGTCATCTCTACAGTATATAGATTTAAAAGAATAAAAAAAGAACAAATTTATACTTATGAATTTGACATCTTAGATGAAATGCACAAATTCCTTGAAAGAAAGAAACTACTAAAGCTTACTCAAGAAGAAACAGGTAACCTGAATAGCCCTATCTATATATTCTAAAGAATTTTAATTTGTGTTTAAAATTCTTTCCACAGAGAAGCTGCAGGTCCAGATGGCTTTCCAGATAAACAAACATTAAAGGAAGAAATGCTACCAATTGCATACAAACTCTCAGAAAAACTGAAATTTATATTTCCCACCTCATTCTATGATGCTTACATTACCCTGAGACATAAACCAAATGAAGACATTATTTAAAAAGTAAGCCACAGAATAATATCCCTCATAAGCATGGATGTAAAAATTCTAAACAAATTTTAGAAAATCTAATCCAAAAATCTATACAAGTAGAATATGTCTTGATTAAGTGGAGTCTATATTAGAAGTCAAGGATCATCTAACATTAGGAACTCAATCACCGCAATTCACCATATTAACAAACTAAACAAGAAAAGTCATATAATCACTTACACAGATGCACAAAATAATTTACCAAATCCAATGTCAGTTTTGGAATGTCTAAAACTTAATTGAATTAATGTCTAAAACTTAATTGAATTAATTTGAATTGACCTGAGTTGCACTGAGTAGAGTTGAGTTGACTGAATGGAACAAAATTTAAAGAAAAACTAAAAATAAAACAAAATGACTTGCTTAACAATGGGATTAAACTCAGGTGAAGTAGAAGGAGTATGGAATTTCAGTGAGTTAAGTTTCTGAATTTATTTTATTTTATTTTATTTTATTTTATTTTTTTGAGACAGAGTTTAGCTCTTGTCACCCAGGCTGGAGTGCAATGGCATGATTTCGGCTCACTGCAACCTCTGCCTCCTGGGTTCAAGTGATTCTCCTGCCTCAGCCTCCTGAGTAGCTGGGAATACAGGCGCCCACCACCATGCCTGGCTAATTTTTTTGTATTTTTGGTAGAGGTGGGGTTTCACCATGTTGCCCAGGCTGGTCTCGAACTCCTGACCTCAGATGATCTGCACGCCTCAGCCACCCAAAGTGCTGGAATTACAGGCGTGTGCCACCGTGCCTGCCAAGTTTCTGAATTTTTATATTAGCTCAGTGATGAAGCACTCAGATGATAAGAGAAAATAGAAAGAATTTTTAAATATCACAAATCGCAATTAGTTCCTAACTCTATTCAGCAACAGCAGTAAGCTGATGATTGGATATATTTGTATGTAATTTTTATACACTAAAAAGCTCATGAGAACTAAAGTTGATTCTGTACCTGAGAATTATAGAGCTTTTACATATATTTTTATATATATAATATATATTTATTCATAAAGTGTGTACATATAATATATATATGGTCTGCAAACTAGGAATTAAAAGTAACATCCTCAACTTGATAAAGGACATCTATGAAAAAATTTCAACTAACACTATATTTAATGGTAAAAGACCTAATATTTCCTCCTAACATTAGGAAAAAGAGAAGAGAATCTACTCATACCACTTCTATTCAATATTGTACTCAAGGACCTAGCTAATAATATATGGCAAGAAAAAAAGTAAAAGCATGCATTTTAGAAAAGAAGATTTTTAAAAATTGGAGAAAAAATATAAAGAAAATGAAACTTAGGAACCTGCAGAATAACAGCAAAACATCTAATATGTGCATAATTTGAGTCCCAAGAAGAAAGAGAAAAAAGAATAGGGCAGAAAAAATACTTAAAGTAGTAATAACCCCAAACTTTCAAATTTGGAGAGAGATATGGATTTACACATTTTAGAAGTTCATTAAATTCCAATCCAGATAACTAAAATGAAAAACACACCAGGGTATATTGTCTTGAAACCGCTGAAACCAAGATTTTTAAAAAGAGGTATTAAAAGTAGCCAACAATGTATAATTTACAGGTGAGCCATGATAAATAATCACTGACTCCCTTATCAAAACACTAGGGATCTGTAGATGGTAGAATGACATTTTTGAAGTGCTTAAGGAGGGGGAAAATAATGTCCACTCAGAATTATATATCCAACAAAAATATCCTTCAAAAATTAACAGAAAATTCATTTGCAGATATGGAAATTAAAGGAATGTGTTGCCAATAGATCTATACTTCACAGAGTGATAAAGGAAGTTCTCCAGACCAAAGCAAAATCGTAATAAACAGACACTGGGATCTACTGAAAGGAATGAAGACCACTGGAAATGATATTTATAGGGATAAATAGAACACATTTTTTCTCTGAATTTAAAAAATATATATTTGCCATGGTTTATTCCAATTCTGCTTGTATCTTCCAGGCAGACCTTTCTGCTTGCCTGTATAGACATACTGCCAGGAGTCGCAGTCTACATTGTAAATATTTGTTCTTATCTCTTTATGTAAAAGCCCATTTCTAGGCCCCAGTTCATGTGGATATTTGTTTGGGGTTAATTCCCAATAAAATGAGCAAGGAAACATCTTCCTTGTAACTTATTATTTAATATATCCTCATCATCTTTATTCAACACTATGTTGGTTTATGTCTTTTTGGCAATACAGCTTTCCAGAAATGCTTAGACTTTTTCATGGACCATAAAAGAAAGAATATAAGTCTAAAGGCACTTAGGTATATGTCTCTAGTGTCTGGTGGTTTGTAATGCCACCTGCTGTAATAAATGTTACCCTTAAATGTCCATGCCTTAACACAGTAGAGGTGATTTCTCAGCCAGTTAGAACCCAGTTGGTTGGGATAGGAAAGCTGTTGCCAGTCCTTCAGGAGGAAAGGCTGACAGCAGCTCTTACATTTTCAGTTGGATGCTTCTAAAGTCACCCTTTGCCTTCACATCTAGATGAAAAATGACGTGATGAAATCAGGGTTGTTCTTCCTCTAAAGCCTCCAGAGGTTTATTATTTTTGTTTGAACAGACTAATGAGAAGGAAAATAAAAGGTATGAGGAAGGTTTATAATAAGCAGCGGAACATGTCGACTTTATAGGCAGAATTTTCACAATAACTCATCTCATTAATATCCTTCCTAATACCAGCAATGCCTTCTCAATCCAATTAGCCTATGTGACTGAAAGTGCTCCTACATATCAGGTACGCAGGGAGATGATGGACAGTGGGGAAAGAGGAATGATTGGGAGGTAGGGCATTAACAAAAAGTAAGCAATAAATGAAAGACAAATGGACCAGGTCTCAGATGTAAAACAAATGGTAAAAGTAATAAGGAAGAAAATGAAGCCTGAATGCACTAAATAATAACAGTGATATTTCAGAAAAAGGGAATTCTTTTATTAGGGTAAAGATCAGCTAGGTCTTTGGAACTTAAGATGTAGTAGACTTTTTTTGAAATGTAAATGGTTGGTCTATATCACCTTTATTCAGTTTTCAAACTCTCTTTTTAACTCTCTTTCCCTTTAGGCATTGCCCTTTTGGTAGCCTCTGAAGTCTTCAGAGAAAATCTGGGCCTTCAAGGGCTCTGTTTAAAAAACATTAGCTGATAAGTAGCCTGAGGTCATCTCTAGAAATAATACCTTTATTGGAGTTCCTACTGCCACCAAAAAACATTTCATTTTTTAATAAAATCCTACTCATTTTACAAGACTCATCTCTAAAATAACCCTTCTCTGAAACCTTCACTGACCCTGCTCCAAAACCTGGGTATTCTCTTCCTTTCTGACCCCATTGCACCATGTCTGACTTGCTAGTGTGACAATACCATTTTGTGTTTCTGTAGATGGTCCAATAGACTTTAGCTCTTATAGCAACTTTATTTTCTGAATGAAAAGAGCAGTGCCCAGTCTATAGCATTTGCTCTGTAAATGGAAACAGAAATGTCTAAAACATAACTAAATTGATTTGAATTGACTTGAGTTGCATTAAAAAGAGTTGAGTTGACTGAATGGAAAAAAAATTAAAGAAAAACTAAAACATACAAAAAACAGAAAAGTGACTTGCCTAACAAAGGGCTTAAGCTCAGCCGGACTAGAGGCATGAAATGCAGTGAGGTAAGTTTCTAAATTTTTTTATTAGCCCAGTGATAAAGCATGCAGATGATAAGAGAAAATGGAAAGAACTTTTAGATATGACAAATCTCAACTAGTGCCTAACTAGATTTAGCATCAATAGTTTAAGGGATGATTGCATATATTTACATGCAATTTTGTACAGTAAAAACCTCATAATGAGAACTAAAATTAATTCTATACATTGAGAATTATGGATCCCGAACTGTAGGAAAACTGGTGCTTTAATATTTAGCAGAGTGAGAGAATGATGAGAAATTTGTGTTAAAATGGGGAAAAAGACTTCATTTCCAACAAAAACACATGACAAAGAAGGAATCCTCAAGATTATATAAACATGTGACAAAGAAGGAATCCTCAAGATTATATATTGTTTCAATAAAAGTGGCAGGACAAGTAAAAGAAAATCGTAAGTTAAGGAGCATTTTTGAACACCCACTATGCTAGGCACTCTTACTAGATACCTGTAAAACATAATTCCATTATTTCTCCCAATAACCTGGTGATTTTACAGATTTTAAAAAAGAGATTCAGCAAAACAATTGAGCACATGGAGCTAGAGAATGGAAGGATGGTTACCAGAGGCTGTGTAGAGTAGTCGGGGAGTGAGTGGAAAGCGGAGATGGTTGATTGCTACAAAAAAAGTTAAAAAGAATGAATAAGACCTAGTACTTGATAGCACAATAGGGGACTGTCGTCAATAATAATTTAATTGCACATTTTAAAATAATTTAAAAAGCATAATTGGATTATTTGTAACACAAAGGATAAATAATACCTAAGAGATGAATACCCAATTTTCCCTGATGTGATTAGTATGCATTGCATGCCTGTGCCAAAATATCTCCTGTACCCAATGTATAAACCTACTACGTACCCATAAATTTAAAACAAAATTTAAATATAAGATTTAGGATGGTTAGAAAATGTATCCAGAATTATATCTGGCAATTCAAACACAGCTATGTTCAATTTTAAAACACATGCCTTATCCAGGAAATCAAATATATATCTGCATGTCTTATCATTCTTTTATAGGGACAACTGTACCTGCTTTGCCCAGTTTCAGGTGCCGAGATTTCAGTTATAGTTTTCAGTTGGCTTTAGCTGTTTCGGGTTAAAATTCTTGACATTTTTAAGTTGTCTGTTCATTTGTTTGTATATCACTTGGGAATATACAATACCATTATGAAGGATTAATTAATAATAATGGCTAGAAGACTTCCAGTAGCTGCAGGCAAAAGCAAGTGGGTAGCAGACAGACAACTTCCCAAAATCTCTTCCTCAACAATATGAAATAACTTCACATCTATGAAAATTCAAAGCTAAACTACATTTCCCCAAGTTACTTGAAAACATAGAAAACAAAAAGAGCAAAATAATTGCATATAAAAAAGAAAAGTAAATAAATACAAGGGCCAAAGCAGTCTCACATGCTCAGTCTTCTGTCTGCCCTCTGTGTGACCAGCAAGCATAGACCAGGAAAAAACCTAAAGACTTCAGAACAGGAACACTAGCTAAGAGGGCCTGAGTGTGAGTTGGTAGCATCAATGTTATGGATTGAGTGTGTCCTCCCGAAATGTATATGTTGAAGACATAATCAAATGTGATAGTATTAGGAAGTGGGCCTTTGGGAGGTAATTCAGTTTAGATGAGGTCATGAGGATAGAGTTCTCAAGATGGGATCAGTTCTCTTATATCAAGAGAAAGAGAGAGGTTACTCCCTCTTCCTTTCTCTACCATGTGTGGACACAATAAGGAAACAGCCATCTGTAAGCCAAAAAGAAGACTCTCACCAGAACTCAACCATGCCAGTGCCTTGATCTTGGACTTCCCAGTCCCCAGAATTGTGAGAAATAAATGTTCCCTGTTTAAGCCACTCAGTCTATGCTATTTTGCTGTAGCAGTACGAAGTGACTAAGACAGACAGAAAAAATAAACCCACTGTAAATCTGAGAGGAAAATCAAATAACTGAGCAGATCAAACTAAGCACCGCATAGAAGGGATTTCAAAGTATGTGTCTTAAAAGGGAAGATATAAAAAAATAAATAGCAAGGCTTCAACCTTTATGAAGCAAAAACTGCAGGAGGTGCCGAAGATATATGGACTAGGAGACCTAGCTAGATTAGGGTGAGGCAAGCGAGAGTGTAGTAGAGTTCAATAAATGTCGATTCAAAAAAAATCCATGATGACTAAATATAAAATTGTAAATAAACACAGGATCTGTCCCTTCACTTACACAACTCTGCTTCACTCATCTCACTGCAATCTTGGCCCAGATTCCAATAAACTTTTTATATAAACAGGATGCTGTCCCATAGGCTTATAGTATACTTATTTAACTTTTGTAAGTACTGCATTAAAATAGTATTTATCTTGATAAATAGGTTTTTTGGTGCACCATTAAATTTTGCATCAAAGTGAGTACCTGTCATAACTTCCTTGTCCCTGTCTTGCTAATAGGAGGCTTTAATACACTGCTCTCGTTATAAGATAGATAAAATTCACAGAAAATAAGTAAAAAGACAAAAAGTTACAAAAAGCACCAGATAGTTAGATGGTTTCACAGGAGAACTCTACCATGTTCTTCAGACTAGATATTCCCAATACTCTATAAATTATTCTAGAGCACTGAAAATGAAGGAAAACTGCCTAATTCCTTTCTCTTTTTTTGAAGAATAACTGATAATTAAACCAGATAAAGACAGTACAAAGAAAGAAAACTTGAGACTAATATTACTCATTAATATGAATTTTTAAATTCTGATCACAGATCAGTAATACATTAATAATAATAATAATATACTATGGTCAAGTGAGATTTATGCCAAGAATACAAGGTTGGTTTAATATTGCAGGTTTTTGGTCTCCAGAACCATGACAGAATAAATTTATGTTGCTTTAAGCTACAAGATTCATAGTCATTTGCTGTGGCAGCCCTTGAAAACTAATCCAGTTAGTATACATATGTAAATTTCCCAGCTCTGTCTGCTGCAGAGCCTGCAAACAATGACACTGCAATAGCAGTGAGTAGACCTAGCACCAAATTTTAACTTTCTAAACACCATTCCCCAATGAAAGGAACTAGGACTTTTTGAAGAAATGATTGAAGCCAGGACTGGGGCAGGGAACATACAAGATGAGCCTGGAATATTATATGGTATCAGAAATCAAATAAGCATTCAAAAAAGATGAGGGCTTGATAAAAGAAAAAGGACCCAACCTGCTGGAGGAACTTGAGCAACAATATAAATATGAGTAGCATTTGATTATAATCCACAGACCAAACTTAAAATATATAATTAATAAATAAGAGAGAAGGGACAATTCTTCCTCAGAGTAGAATTTTAATGAAAAAAGATAGAAGCAAAGAGGAAACATAATAACTGTCACAGACAAGGTCGACTAAGGAGTGGTGAATTCAATGAGAAAAAGTTTAAGGAGAAACAGAATTTGTATATTCTCAAAGGGTCTTCCCCAAGTTATTTATTAAATACATAGGGTAGAAGAGTACTTTTATAGTCGGAAAAAACAGTAGAAACTACCTTTGCCAAGTAATCAAAGTTAATGTTACCAATAATAAAACGTGAACATCATGGATCCCATGATATGATACACTGAGAAGGGCCCACACATCTCTGTGATATTCTTGCCAAAGATGCATGACTTTAGCTCAATGACTAGAAAATGCTGCACAAATCCAAATTAGGAAAAAGTAAAAATGATTTGTGTATTTCAGCCATGCAATAAAAAACCTGTTCAAATTTATTTAAATTAACTTCAATTTAAGTTAACTCCAAGTTAAGGAACACTCGAAACAACCAGTCAATGATCTTTAAAAGGGTGAAGGCTGTGGAAGAGGAGGAAAGATTGAGAAACTCTTACAGATTGCAGAAGACTAAGGGAAAGTAACAACCAATCCCAAGGTAACATCCTGGATAGCATCCTGGAACTGAAAGGACAGTAGAAGAAAACTTAGTGAAATTCAAACATAGAAGTCAATTTAGTTAATAGTACTGTACCAGTGTTAATTTCTTGATTCTGATCATCATACTATGGTTATGTACAATGATGGCATTAGTAGAAGCTCCATGAGGGAAACTGTATCATTTTTGCAACTTTTCTGTAAGTCTGAATTGAGTTCAAAATAAAATTTAAAGATGACTAAACATACAAAGTAGATGAAAATAACACAGGTTGCTACTCAGTTGATTTAAAGTACATACAAGTGCATCACTAATGCTTGAGGGTGAAGTTCTCCTCTCTTCTCCTCCTTCTTGAATTCTCCCTTTCTTCCTTTCCTAGCTTTCTTCTTTCTTTCTTCCCCACTCTCTCTTTTATCTTTCCTTTTATACTGGATGAGGAAACACATCCCATAGCAGAACACTTGTACAACCTTGCTGTGGCTTCAGAGCATTTTCAAAGCATTTATAAGGACTCAAGAAACAATTCTCTGATTGAAATCCAACCAAGCAGTAATGTGTTTCCATTTGACAAATACAGTCTTTTTTCTCTGGGCCAGGTTTAGCTTCACTTCCCAGACTGTTTGCAGCAACTGTAATCAATAGCTATTTACTTCCACTAAGCTGAGGAAAGAACTTAAGAATTAAGTGTTGCAGTAGAGACAGGTTTTCAAGAAAAGAAGGAAAGAATGCCAGTAAAATTTCTTTTCAGAAAGTGTTTTTGTCCCAATGTCTGCTTATGAAGAAATGAACCATTTGTAATAGTTAACATAGATTTTTTGAAGGGAGGCATAAAAATATATAATCTCTGAAATAAGTATCAATGACTGTTTTTGATTTATTTAACTTTTAAAATTTAAGATAAGATCCAAAATTCTTTCTGTGTGCGGGTCTATTTGTGATTGGTGGGAAATGGGGGCAGACGCTGATATCAATTATCTGTCTATTCCTACTCCAGGTAAAGGTTTCCAGCCACCTCACCATCACCACCATCATCAATAAAAGAATTATGGGACGAGTACAGTGGCTCACGCCTGTGATCCCAGCACTTTGGGAGGCAGAGGCAGGTGGATCACTTTAGCCCAGGGGTTCAAGACTAGCTTGGGCAACATGGCAAAACCCCCTCTCTACAAAAAATACAAAAACAAACAAACAAAAAACCAACACACACACATCTACAAAAATTAAACTGGCGTGGTGGTGGCACAAGCCTGTAGTCCTAGCTCCTTGGGAGGCTGACATGGGAGCATCACTTGAGGTGGGAGGTTGAGCCTTCAGTGAGCCAACATCACACCACTGCACTCTAGCCTGGGCCACAAAGAGGAATCATGTCTTGATATAAAAAAAAAAAAGAGAGAGAGAATTCTGCATGTCTTTACTTCACTGCCCACACGGCTTGAGCCACAGTCAAAGAAGCAGGACAATGTCAGGGTCATTTTAAAAAAAGAGAGAGAGAGGACTGTTTTGTGTTCTGAAGGAAAAATAAAAGCTTTTGGCTAATGGAATATTGAGTAAAAACTAGTTTATCATATTATATAATTACAGAGTAATGTTAGGCATCTTTTCTGAAGGGGAGCAGACTAGATAAAGGAATTAATGGGGAACACATCAAAGGCCACGTGCCATGTAGTACGGGAAAAGCATTATGAGTCCTTCAGCAAGTTAACTTTTTCAAACTATTTCCTCTCTCTAAAGTTAGGAGCTTTATATTGCTAAATTTTGTCCATACCTATAAATATGTGCAATTTCACTAAGTCTATTGAATTTGACTCCATGTTTAGTGATAATGTACTCATGCATTCAATCTTTCAAAAAGGACTTATGTCTATGATTCAGTTCATGTGTTTTTTTTTCTTTCTCTACTCATCATACTGTTGCTGAGAAATTCTGTTTCCAAATATATGTCTACAGGACATATATTATATCTAGTACATTTACCTAAGAACTCTAAAGAGTACAAATTATCTATTCAGAGCCCTGTTTTTAAAGATGATATTTCAGAGCTTACAGTGAGTTTTATCTGAGAAAAGAAAGGTTGCAGGAAAATCTGATATCCATAGATAATTTCTAATCTGGCTTTGGATCCTATTATGTCCATGAAATGCATGCTAAATTCATTAATAATAACTTTATTTTGCAAGTCAATGAACACTTTCTCAGTTCTTATTTTAACAGATGTGGTTAAAACTGACCTCTGCTTGAAAATAATAATGCTAAGGAGGCCTAGCTGTCCTGCTTTTTGTCTTGTCATCAGTTTGATGACCTGATGCCCCCCATTGTCCAGGATTTGATGATTAGCCCATGTTTGCTTCTCACTGACAGCTCATTTCAAGATTTATAGCTGGGTTTTTAAAAATCAGATATGGTAAGGTAACAGACGTGGAGACAACTGCCTTTGAAAGAAGAATTTACTTCTTACATTTCACAAGAGAAGGGAGCATGCCAGGCCACAAAGGCCACATGGGGAAGGAAGCACCAGGTTTCATCAGGTGGCAGAAGCAAGAGGAAAAGGAAAGCCCAGGCCAAAGCATTTATTGGGTTCTCCATAGGAAAAGGCAAGACAGGGTAGGGGAATGACTTTGGATTGGCAGTTTAAAAAATTCTGGGCCGGGCGCGGTGGCTCACGCTTGTAATCCCAGCACTTTGGGAGGCCGAGGCGGGTGGATCACGAGGTCAGGAGATCGAGACCACGGTGAAACCCCGTCTCTACTAAAAATACAAAAAAAATTAGCCGGGCGTGGTGGCGGGCGCCTGTAGTCCCAGCTACTCGGAGAGGCTGAGGCAGGAGAATGGCGTGAACTCGGGAGGCGGAGCTTGCAGTGAGCCGAGACTGTGCCACTGCACTCCAGCCTGGGTGACAGAGCGAGACTCCGTCTCAAAAAAAAAAAAAAAAAAAAATTCTGGAGGGCCTTAAGGCATAGGGGCTGTCTCTAGTCTTTGGGCACCAGGCCTTGGGTTGATTTAGGGCAAGGGAAATATTGGCTTGGTATGTGAGAGTTAGGTAAAGAAGTGTTTCAGCCTACGGGCTCTGGATCCCAGGAGTTGTAAACAACATCTATTTGGTTCTCTTTGGCTCTGTAATTAATGGATGCCAAATAGATAAACACAGAGTCTAAGAAAACACAATTAGAGTTTACTGTGAATTTTTAGATTTTTAACAATACTTACATCCATCACTTAAATCTAGACCTGCAGATTCTGCAAGCTTCATATATATCTATTAGAAATCTCCTCATGAATGTGAATGCACATCACAATGTGCAGATATTCAAAACTGAAGTTATTATCCATGCCCTGCAGAGCTGAGCTTTGTCCTCTATTTCCTACTTTGGTTGTCACCATTATTATACATCCAATCACCCAAGTCATAAATCTGAAAGACAGTGTTGCCTTTTCAATCTTCCTTACATGCAATGAGCAATCATCAGTCCCTTCTGTCCTTATCTCTTACATATTCTTTGAATCTGTATGTTGTTACAAGTTCATAATCCCTTAATCCATCGGTACAACTATCAATGTATATATAACCTCATTAAAAGTCTCTCTACTTTTGGTTCTACAGGATGTGGACTTAATTACTCCCTTAATTACTCCCATTTTTAGTGGCTCCTCATAGTCCCTGGGGCAAAGTCCAAGCTGCCAGCACAACACTCATAGCTTTTGGTGGTAACACATGCAATTATTTTTCCCAGTTTTATTTTCAACTAACTTTTCCATCACACTTTATGCTCCACAGTAAAATACTTGTGTTTTCTTTTCTAAAAAAAACAAAAACAAAACAAAACAAAACAAAAATGTGTTATTTTATCTCTTTGCTAGTATACATTCTGGCCCTCTCATTTGAAATGTCTTCTACTCACACCCATCCGTTTGGCAAGTCCTTTTTGTTTCAACGTCCTGCAGAATTGGCTCAGGCTTTAGTTCCTTTTGAGAACCTTCTTTAATCCATCCTTTTCCTTTGTACTACTTCATTTCTTTGTGCTTTTCATTGCATTTCTCCTAATGGATGGTAAAGATTCCTATACCTCTTCTTCTTTCTCTTCTGGCCCCTTACCTAAAGTTTCATGAGGGCAGGACTATGTTGCACATCTATATCTTAATAGCTCCTATCCACAGTCTAATACCCTAGCAGGCAGTCAAGAAATGTTTATTGCACTAAAATCAACTGAATTTTAAAAATTTCAGAACACTTATCTGACTGGGGAACCACAATAAAAGTTATGAAGCAATTTGTTCCTCATAGGGGAGCATGTTTTCCTGAGAAGTCCAAATATTTTTTTCTATAACATGTTGTGTTTTTTCTTTCTTTTTTGATTCCACTGTTAGGCAGCTGTGGGACAATGTACAATTTCTTCCCAGCAATGAAAGCTTTGTTTAATATATGCAGTACCTTTTGTGCCTCACTAACAGTCCCCAAGGATCTCGCTCTTAAAGAATATATGGAGAGTGAAAGAAATGCTAAGAGAACAGTCTATGCAAATAATGCAAACAAGAAGTGAAGAACAGAGTGTAACAACAGACTCTAAACTCTCCTCAAAACATGATTTCCATAATTTCAGAATGCCCCTTAATTGTGCTCTGGAGAGGCCAACTTATAAATAATATTGATACCTTTTTATAAAAGAATGCCCCTTAACAAAAAAAAGTCTATATGAGAGTAAGTTGGTTTGAAATGTTTGAATAAAAATCCCACAATAATGTATTCATTTATTTATTAAATACATTTAGTAATGAATTTTAAACTCTAGGCATTTACACTATTTAAATTTTAAACTCTAGGCATTTACCTATTTACACTCCCAAATAGGTATTTACTATTTGGGAGTGTAACTAGATTTTCATTTTATCCTAAGCTATATTACCAGGTAGACAAATCCAATATTCTCATAAATTCCTTGACCCTGTATTCCAGATCTTGCCTTTCTTATTCACTCTTTAGTTATTCTGTCATCCTCCTGAGTCATATATGTCTAAAATGACTCACTATAGGTAACAATGTGTTTTTATAAATGTATGTAAGACAAAATCAAGATGTATAAGTTAATATTTGATGATAAAAATATAATTGAACAGTCTTAATATTAAGAGCTTCTAAATATTATACAGAGAACACAGTAGTAAATGTTTCCTGGAATCTTAATTTTACTAAGTATTGAAAATAACAGAATCAGAGTTCAGCATTTATGCTATAAAAAGGAATATAGAAAAAAGATTTCTAATATTGATTTAAAGATCTCTTCCCTGTATATCACACCATTTTGATTCTGGAATAAGCTGGTCTTCTTATGCTAATTAAAATCCTATTTTAAAAATATATCAATTTTATTAAAAATCAAACTGTTAAATATTTTTTAAACTCATAATAGATTTCATGAGAGTAAGAAAATTACATGCTCACTGAAATAGCTATAAAAGCTATTACAATTTGCCTTCATTCAACAAATTTAGAAAAAAAGTACCTGCATATTAGTAATAACAAATCAAAATCAACAAATAAGTTTATCCTTACATACTAATTTCTGTAATTTATTAATTAAAAGACAGGTGAGTATAGTTGAGAACTTGGAAAATATGTAATTCATGACTCCCTCCAGCCTCCTTGCCTTTTATTTTCCAGAAGAGCAAACTGAAGTACCTTCGACCAGTAGTTAGAATTGTATAGTAAATGTATGAGCCCTTTTGCAAAGACATAAAAGATATACATAATATCATTTATGTAATATTCTTGTAAAATATTTAACTTTAATCTTATAAACAATCAGACCCATTCAGGATGTGGATTTCTACGATAGATCAATACCTAGTAATATGAATAGTAGTTTTAAAATATTTTTATTTATTGTCCAATTAATTTGAAGTCTAGGCTTAAATAATTAGTGAGGACACAGATTTAAACATTATGCTAACCACCACACTGTTATGATTAATAATAAAAGATTTAAAATCTAATTATGAAATCATATTGAAATCAATATTTATCCTGCATTGATTGAAGAGCATGCAGCTATTCTGAAAAATATATTTTCAGTGAATATTTAATCAGATAAGAACAGAAAAACATTCTTTGTATAATATTATGTGAACAAACCAGCATATACAGTATATATACATCATACATCTGAATGTGTGTATGCAAGAAGTAAAATGTTACAAAAAATGGAGCAAAATAAAAATAGTTATATCTCAATGGTGGAAATACTTCCTCTGTTACTTTCTGAAATTTTCTAAATTTTATTTTATATGTTCATATAACCTGTGCAAGCTGGATTATATTTAAAGAGAAAATTTTAGCAGTAATATTTTCAATCAACCAGTGTACTCATTGTAAATAAAGGATTCTATGTATTGACATAATTAATATTTTCTAGAATAATCTCTGCTTCTATTATGAATTTTGTATAACATTTGGTGTTCTTGATAATAATGGTGGTATACATATTCTTAAATGTTCTGTAACCCAGGTCATTTTTTTATTTCAACTGAACTTACTACCCATTGGTAATATTGCATGGTGCTACATATCTATATCTTGAAGCCCATTTTATGCCACAAATAGATTCAACAATATAAATACCATAAGTGACAGCTAAGAAGGGTATTACAAAACATAGTACAGTGACAAATAAGAAAAATTAGGGCCCAGAAACAAGAAACAGACTATTAACCCATTAGGATAGCTACTAACAAAAGAAAGAAGAGAAAACAAAGTGGGAAAGCAAGCGAGCAAGAAAGAGGAAAGAAAAAGAAAATAACAATTGCTGGTGAAGATGTGAAGAAAATGGAATTTTTGTGTATAGTTGGTGGGAATATAAAATGGTGTAGCTGCACTTTGGGAAGCTGAGGCAGGCGGATCACGAGGTCAGGAGATCGAGACCATCCTGGCTAACACAGTGACACCCCATCTCTACTAAAAATACAAAAAATTAGCCGGGCGTGGTGGCAGGCACCTGTAGTCCCAGCTGCTGGGGAGGCTGAGGCAGGAGAATGGCGTGAACCTGGGAGGCGGAGCTTGCAGTGAGCCGAGATCGCTCCACTGCACTCCAGCTTGGGCGACAGAGCAAGACTCCGTCTCAAAAAAAAAAAAAAAAAAAAAAAAAAAAAAAAAAAAAAAAAAAAGGTGTAGCTGCTAACATAAGAAAAAAAAGTAAAAACACATAATTACCATATGGTACAACAATTCCACTTCTGAGTATATACCTCAAAAAATTGAAAGTGGATGTTTGTGAATCCATGTCCATAGCATCATTATTCACAATTGCCAAAAGATGGAGGTCACCCAAGATGAATGGATATATAAAATGCGGTATATACATGCAATGGAATATTATTCAGCCTTAAAGAGGAAGGAAATTCTGCTAAAACATGGATAAATCTTATGGACATTATGCTGAGTGAAATGAGCCAGTCACAAATACTGTATGATGCCTCTTATATGAGTAGTCAAACTCCTGCAGACTGATGGTAGAATGCTGGCTGCCAGGGCTGGGGGAATGGAAAATGGATTTATTGTTTGAAAGGTACAGAGTTTCAGTTTCGTGAGGTGGAAAGAGTTCTGTAGACAGATGGTGGTGATGGCAGCACAACAATGTGAATATACCACTGAACTGTACACTTTAAAAATTAAGGTAGATGTTATACTCTGTGTACTTTACCACAATTAAAAATTCTTTTAAAGAGGGAGTCTACAAAAACAAACAAACAAAAAGAATCTGAGTAGCTAAGCTAGCAAACACCAAGCGTAGTACTGGTATCTAGTCACGTACTTTAAAGTATGTCTATTTTTTTCCTGACATATTAAAACCCTAGTTAGCAAAGCAGTAAAATTTTATAATAAGTAAGACAAAGTACAGTCTAGGTACCATTATTCATTTGAAAAAATAGTATTGATTAAAGGAACTGAAAGTATCTAAGGGTATCAGGCTTTAAAATAATATTAAGAAATCTCATGGCTGAGAGGTAAAATTTAGGTGTTTGTCTTTTACAACTCTTTTACCATAGTATTCAAGAGTTCAGAATCTACTGTATAGATTATTTTTATGTTCAAAAGAAGTATACAAAAGAATCATGTTGAAAAATTCTAATTTCTTTATTAAAGTGTTTTATGTGAGTGCATTATTTTTTCCAGCACAATACCTCCCAGAATACTGGAAAGGGTCTATATCAACTCATGAGGAAAATAGACCTGCTTTTAAGTTGCATGCAACTCTTTACTAAAAAATGAACTTAGGCATGTGGCTTATCTTCTCTGAGTCTGAAATTTTCTAATTGTAAAATGGGGGTGACAAAATAGGCTTACTAGTATCATTAGAAGTATTCAAGGCACATTTAAATGACACAATGCTAATCACATTAAAGATAGCTATATTTGTAAACATTCTTTAATTTAACTAATAACTAAAGACTATCTCAGAATCATTCAGAGAATGGTAATAACCATACATTTGAATATTGGGAGAACCTTGGCATAGAGAATCCACTATCCAAAGGAGATCCCAACCAATATGAATACTGAATGAATTTTCCCGTGAGTAGTGTAACAAGACACCCAATTAGTACAGTTAGAAGATAATGCATATTTTTCAGTGGAAAATGTAATTTAAAAAATAACTTCCAGAGTAAACAAAAAGATGTTTATGTTTTTGTTGCCCATCTTAGCAACGTTCCATTCCATTGAATAGGGAGAACTGTATTGATTGCATGTTAGATGTTGTATATCTTACTTGGAAAAAGCTGTACATGGAAAATAACTCAAATTCTATTTGAAAAAATATACTGCACATAAGCCTGTACAAAATACTTCCCAAATGGTTATTTTTGTATGCAATTTAGAAGGCAACTTGGTAAAGTGGAAACATCTGTGGAATGGGAACTAGGAAACTTGAGTTCTGAGCTGACACAAGTGAAATCTCAAGAAGTTAATTTAATCTCTCTCTCTAAACCTCAGTTCTTTATGGGTAAAATAAAAGCTTGAACAAAATAATTTCTAAGTTTCTTTCCCGAGGGAATGAACACTTATCCTATCTATTTATACTAAAATCAACTCTGATCTCAATTTAGTCTCAGATTGACTCTCTTATCTCTATTTCTGATATATATTGAAGATGAGTGACAATATAATTTTTAAAAAGTAGTGGCAAGAAAATTGGTTACGGAATACTTCTCCCTTAATATATAATTAAATGACTCAAAATGTATTTAACTACAACAACAACAAAGGAAAAAACACCAGGAAATTTCCAGCTCACTTAATGGGAAAATAGTTTATAATCTCATAAACTGTAATGGTGTTGTCCATGGCTAGAAAGATGTGTTTGTGGCCAAACACTTGGCCTCTCAATCTTGCCTCTACCTCACCTTTACTCCCAGAAGAGGTGCATTGAAAAAATGTACATGAAAAATATCTTGAGAGTTCATAAATACCCTGCAAATGGAAGACAGGTTGTCTGAGGCAGTGTGACTATAACAGCTTTTGATATGATTGTAGTAAAACTGCTTATCTTAGAAGTCCATTGACCCACTCTAGGACTTTAGGAAAGACAAAGGCTTTGGGGGCCTTCTGGAGCACAGTGCTGGCCAGGGGATGAAGTTGAAGTACAAAGAACTTTATGGGTAGAGTGGTAGTGATGTTCACTTAAAATGTACCTCAGAAGGGAGAAAGTATTTCAAGTCTCCCATCAAGGGCTCTTCACATAGATTAAAGGTAACTCAAGGAAAAGTAATTCCCATCTTTAGAACTATAGTTTAAAGAGAAAAATGGAACATTTCAGCTAAGGATAAATTGACATGAATAAGGGTTATCCACACAATATCAGAACAATTAACTCTGCTCATATTAAGCATGGGGGTACTGAGAAAAATGTTACGTTAATTATAAAAATATAGTATTTTGAAGTAGTTATAATGAATATAATAATGATTAAAATAGCATAGCATACTACAAAGTTGAAAGAACGCTATCTGGAAACAAATTAAAGAAACAAACAGAAGACAAATACCCAGCAGTATTTTATGCTATTGAAGAACTTAATAAGAATGTAAAGTCAACAAAAGTAAATTTCAACAATGTAATGGTAAAATTGCATAATAGGATTTTTTTAAGGTAGCAAATACGGAAGTAAAACAAAATCCTAGAGCAAGAATGTTATTGTAGTTACTAGCACATGCTGAGGAGTGACACTTCCTGCATTCTAAACCTAACTCTTCCCCTTACTGTGTCACCCTGAGCAAACTACATAACCTCTGTGTGCCTTAGTCTTTCACCTATATGATGTGAATAAAAGTGCTGTCTTCTGCAATTTGGTTTCTTGTGTTAAATAATAGGGTTACTGTTTAAAAAAATTACAAAAAAATGGGCTAAAACAGATTCAGTTAAAAATTGATTTAGTAGAAATATGAAAAGGCTAAAGATAATTGCAGCTAATTTGAAGAAAAGGGGTAATTAGTAAGCTAATATAAAATGACAGACTTTAAGCTTAAGATGTTAGATTAATATAAACAAATAAGTTCACTCTGTTCTAAAAACCCACTACAACTATAATAAAGATTTTTTTCTTTACATAAACGTGTAAGAATAATAAGAACACAAGAAGTGGAATAGTAATAACTATTGAAACTGGATCATATTAAAAAGTCTAATCTATACCCTAAAGTCCTCCAAATATGCAGGAACCTAGAGGGCTCGACTGTATACCATTATCCCAGTATCAGACACACCTTCTAGGTGGGATACCAGCAAGGTACTGTTTAAGGAATCCAATTAACCCTGTAAAAAAGATCTATAGTTTCTCACATCAGGCTTACCAAAAGTACCCTAATAAATTACTCTATATCAAAGCTCAAGGTTAACAAACTCCACTATGCACGTGATATTTTTAATTAGCCTTTTAATCCCCCTCACACACATACACATCTTAATTGTAAGCTGAGAATTTCTAGACTTGTGATTAAACTTCTCATATAGAATACAGAGACCCAAATAGCAAATAGGAAAAAAGTGACTTTCAGAAAGAAGACATAATACAGAGGGAAGACAACTTAAAAAAAAAAAAAAAAAAAAAAAACCTCTATTTACATCATTCAAGAAATAGAAAAAGCAATTGTATTCATGAAACAAGAACAGGCTGAATCAAAATAGGAATACTAAGAAGTCAATAAAGAACTTTAGAAATTAAAACATGACAGTGGTCATTTTAAAAATCCCCTTTAATCATGGAAGGAGTGGTAAGCTTGATAGAAGAGCTTTCCTAAAATACAGCAAAAAGAAGAGAAGTGCAAAGGTAAGAAAAGTGGATAACTACTCCAGTAGGTCCAATGTTTGAAAGGTAGGTAACATTTCCTTAAAAGGGAACAACAGAAAAAGAAGGAAAACTCTTAAGATTTTTTTTTTCACCAATAGCACACGATTGTGAAATTTCAGATGCTAGAAATATGGGAAATAGATTTCACAAAATTTTAAAAAGTAAGTCAGGTACTAATGACCAAGAATCAGAATGAATGGATTTTATTATCACAACTGAAACAAAAAGAAAATGATAAACGCCTGGAGGAATTTCTCAGAAAGTTACTGGATGACATCCTCTATCAAAATGAGGGAGCAAACCCAAAACCAGTACAAAATGAAACAACAACAACAACAACAACAATAAAAAGAGATCCAAACAAGATAAAAAGGAAGGGCATATCCAGACAGTAGCGAAGGGTAAGCCTAAGGTGACCACATGGTGCCCTAGGTACAGAGGAAGCCATTTGAAATTGGAGCAGTGTGACCCAAAAGATAGGCATGGTGATGCCTTCACTTTTTATATACTTTTTAAGTACTGCAGAATAGGCTTGGCCTAAATATAGGAATACATCAATAAAAACAATGCCATGAGAGTCATTAATTAGGGACCCAGCACAGAAGAATTGCAAAGGATGCCAGCAAAAGAAGTCTTGGAGTGATGCTGAACAGTGGTCCTGCAGAGCAACTGGCCCAAAGAGAAGGATAATTGATGCTTTCAGGAACGATATTTTCAAACGATATACGATATTATAGTTTAGCTCACATGACTAATATGGTAGTAAATAATATGGAGAGGCTAAGCTGTGAGAAAATATACAGCAACACTTGATATTGGAAGACAATGATGTAGTGTCTACCAATAAATTGATCCAAGAATACTATTCACTTTAAGTATAGACAGGCAATAAACAATTGTTCTCAAATAAGAAAAATCTCAGGGAATAGAGTATATGTAAGCCCTTTGCAGACAGGTGGGAAGAGGAGATAATGACATTCACTTCAGTAAAAGCTAAATAAAAAATGAGAACATAAGAATTGAGAACCTGATAGAAGAACATTAATTATTTTAACTATATAAGTACTAAACACTTATAGAAATTATGATTATAGAACACAGTGTAAATATTTTGAATACAAATTACAAAACCAATTAAAAATACTATAAGAGCACTGATGTCCCCATCTTTTAAATATCCTTTAATTTCTACTAATTGGAGTTGAATAATGTAGTTTAAAAATATAACCTGATTTCAATTTCTTCATGTTTTTCATGTATTCTAAGTTCAGGAAGATTTATAGAAATAGCATCTCTGTGGCAAAAGAAAATTATCTGGAAGTAAAAGATTTCAGCCCTCTTACTATGACTGTTTTTTCTTTTCTAAATGCAATCAAACTTAATATGCTAATTCTATTTTGTAAAAGCATGTATAGTACCATTTGCTTGTATCAAGTTACTTATATTTATCCAACCACCCATCTATTTAGGTAGCAAAGCACTCTCTCAGAACTCATGTATTAACAGTGGTTACTTCCAAAAATTCGTGGTAATTTATTACTTTTTTTTGTATTTGTATATATTGCTTGCCTATGTAGGTATCTTGTGTCATTGTCATAGAAAATAAGGCACTATGTTTAAATTTTATTTAAAAAGTCTCTGCATGCAGAATGCAGCGTAGAAAGTAAGCTCTTAGATAGAGCTTCAAGAATGCAAAAAATTCTTATCGCCTCCATTCTTTGGAAGAGTCGCACAAGGTGTGCAATGCATGGCAAGGAGAGGACAGCACTGTACAGAGTTTCTGTGAAACCAAGCACTTTGAAAAGGTAGTCCCTGCAATGAGGTAGGACTGGAGAACAAGTTTACAGCATCGGTTAGAATGTTAGCTTTTTTTTTTTTTTTTTTTTTTGAGATGGAGTTTTGCTCTTGTTGCCCAGGCTGGAGTGCAATGGCACAGTCTTGGCTCACTGCAACCTCCACCTCCTGGGTTCAAGTGATTCTCCTGCCTCAGCTTCTCAAGTAGCTGGGATTACAGGGACCCGCCACCAAGCTCGGTCAATTTCTGTATTTTTAGTAGAGACGGGGTTTCACCACGTTAGCTTTTCTGAGAGCATACCTCTCTGGAGTGTCCACCTTGTGTTCTGTTTTGAAATATGCAGAGATAGATGGAAACTAATTTAATAGGTCCCCACTGACATCAGGAGCTGTCAACATAAAACCTATTCACTAGTGAGAGAGAATATTTTTGACCTTCTCTCTAGAGAATGAAATGTTTCTGGAATGGCAAAAGGGCATCTATTCTTACAGAGATCCTGTCAATTAGAGTCTTCCTCTGACAGTACTCAGAATATGTGAAATTCAAGAAAGTTCCTTTCTTTATCCTAAGTGTGTCCATATGCTGAGGTCACATCAGCCACATAGACAAGAAACACAGCTCCTCATTTCCATATGTTCTCTCAGGGAGACAGAAAGTTGACCAACAACCACTGAAATCCTTACGTGTTGTTACTGTGAACAAATTGCATTTGATAATTAATGAAAGAAGTTGGACAGACTTGCACATCCCTAAGCAGAAATGCATAGGTGCGTCTGACACGCATTATCAATGCATTGTTCATATAATTGAGGTATTATGTTTTAGTTTATTTGCCTTGCCCAGTGACTGTTGTATACGACTAACCTCTACACTTCCCTTCATCATTCTACTCTTCCAATGTAAAATACACTCCTCTGCTCTGCTGCCTATCTAAAATCCTTCCCACCACCAAGGCTCTGCTGAAGTCCTGTGCACTGATGCAGTTTCTCCAACTCCAGCTTGGACTCATACCTCCCCGTCTCTGACCCTACGTTACATCAGCCATCTGGAAACAGTAGGGCTAAGTATTTGGGCTCCACAGTAAGATGGCTTGGATTTTAATCTCAGCACCATGATTTACTAGCTTTGTGACCTTCGTCAAGTTATGTGAGGTGTTTGTGTTTGTTCTCTCATCTGTAACATGTAACTAATAATGTAATTGCCACTCTAAATTGTCATGATTAAATGAGATTATACCTTGCCACTCCAATTGTCACGATTAAATGAGGTTACCGTGATTTGATGATAATTTCATGTGTGTTACCCTAATTTTCTAAAAAGGATTGCAAACTTCCTGGCAAAATCCATGTCTAATATTTAGCACAATGATAGGTACTAAGTAGATAATAAACATTGATTCATTTATTTCAGCGCAATGTTGTAGAAAAAAAGGACTAGACTGGAAAAGAAGAAACAAGGCTTATTTTTTCCCCTAGATAGCCACCAAAAATCTGTGGTCTTGAAAAAGTCCCTGACCTTTCTAGGTTTTAATGTCCTCACTGATAAAAATAGAGCAAGTCTAAATTTGTAAGATTTGTATACGTAGCAAGTCAAGTCATCTATGAGAACTAAATGGGTGACAGTTTACATACAGGGAAAAGAAGCTGAAGAGTTCTTTTGCAATCTATTTTGTCTAAATTAAAAATTGCACTTTTCTTTCTTTCCTACAGTTAGAAAAAAAAATAAGCGGTCTTTACCTACTTGATAACAAAGAAAAACCTACCTCCAAAGTCAACTCCTTCTCACCAAAGAGAGTTGAGAGTTAAAAAATTAAACATATGTCAAAACATGTCTTGGAGACTGTCCAGGGCAGTATGTAAAATGCTGTGAGCTTTCAGGATCTAGGCAGTAGCCTCTAACATGGTGTGTTCTGGCTATGTGTATCTCATGCATTTTTTAAGGCTCTGCTTTAAATGCAGGTTTATCAATAAAAATGCCACCAGAAAACAGCTTTGAAATTTTAATATCTTCCTGAAATAAAAGATTTCCTCAAGGCAGGTCTGAAATTGGTTGTGTCTGAACGCCATCCACTTTCATTATACAAGGATTTTCTTACAGCTGCTAAATCCTAATTTTGCAAGAAGTTAAAAGAAAAAAAATGCAGCTCTGCACCTCTCATCATCAAAAGCAGCATAATTTAAGCCTTTATTGTGTCAGTCATGAATTGTCTCTCCTGTAAGCTCACAATGTCATAATATTCTTTTAGATTAATGAGGATCCCTACAATTACAGAGTAGAGACCGTCATGGTGCACGGCAGTGCCTGTCTAATGGCAGAAATTACTGTGAATGCTAATGCGTTAGCCAAGATTGTAAGAGGAATTACTGCTGTCACCAAATCCAAAGGATCTACAGCTGAAAGATAGACAAATCTGTTATCTCTCAAAGTCATTTTGGGGAGAAGGTGAATTACCACAGGGGACATTTTTATTCCTTTTATATATATAATAATTTTATTCCTTTTATTCCTTTTATATATATATATAATACTTTAGACTGCCTCAGAAATTAGCAAAGAGGCTTCTTTTAGTGCTTTAATGTGCTACAGAATACAACGCCTTTACTAACTAGTTTGTGCACACAGAATTGAAAGATGTGCATGATTCTCTCATGTAAACTCAGCACAGTTTCCTCATCTCTGAAACTTGAGTCATTGTAGTGCTTGCCACATGTGGTATAGATTCTGAATGGAAATCTACAATGAGAAACTTTGTCCTGGGCTCTCTTTGTTCTAACTCATCTTCTATTCTGCTCCTTTTAAAGATAGATATGAACATTTCACTCTTCTGTTTTACACCCATGGACAAAGTTCAAATTCTCTAGAGCACGGTACTGAGTTATCTACAAGTCACCTCTGCAGCCTCACTTCTTCCAGAAACTCCGTGCTCTAGACATTGTATGACACTTCCTTCTTTCCTCCGTGTCTTTATGCATGCTGTTTTAACACCTAATAGCCCGTGTCTGACCTGACATACGCCATTGCTTTTGCGACTCTATCACTGACTCCATTTTCCCTTAAGCATCCACTCTCATGATGCTCACTACATTGGATTAATATGGTTGGTATCTGTCATTGTTTTCTCTATAAAACTGCTCTGTCCAATGCAGCAGCTCCCAGATACATGAAACTATTTATATTTAAATTAATTAAGATGTAATAAATAGAAAAATCCAGCTTTGCGGTTGCACTAGCCATGTTTCAATACTCAATAGCCATGCATGGCTAATGGCTACCAAGTTAGATGGTGTAGATATGAAACATTTCCACTATCATAGAAAGTTCTGCTGAATCATGCTGCTTTAGAAGGTGAGGTTGCAGAGTGTTCTGTGTCTCTTACTGTCTAAGCATAACTTGAGAAGAACATCTACTATAGTATCTACTATAATGACTTGGATAGTGGCCCCCAAAAGATAGCTGAAGTCCTAATTCCCAGGACCTGTGAATGTGACCTTATTTGGAAATAGGGTCTTCACATAGTAATTAAGTTAAGGATCTTAAGATGAGAGCACCCTGGGTTTATGGTAGGTCCCTAATCTAATGTCCTTATAAAAGAAAGACAGAGACAGTTGAAACAGACACAGAAGAGAAGGCCATGTGAAAATGGAGGCAGAGATTAGAGCAATTCATCCACAAGCCAAAGAATGCCAAGGACTGCCAGCAACCATCAGAAGTTAGGAGAGGAACACATTATCCCTCAGAGAGTCCAGAAGGAACTAACCATGCTGACGCCTTGATTTCAGATTTCTGGCATCCTGAACAGTCAGAAAATAAATACCTTTTGTTTTAAACAATCCAGTTTGTGGCAATTTGTTACTGCAGCCCCCAAATCTCTATCCCTTCATAAGCAAGAAATATGTTAAAGACACTGTAGTTGCGATAGAGGGAATTGAATGTAGGGAACCAGCTATGCAGAGGATAAAAGTTGCTGAGTCAAACGAGGAGCAATGAGACATTTAGAGATTAGCAGTAGCAGGAAGACATTACCATGCTAGGCTGGAGAGAGGAACAGATGAATGGGGTGGAAAGTTTCTGAGGAGTTTCCAGAGCCAGGGGCTAAGAGCACCTGCCTCAAGTGGGCACATAGCAAACCTGAAGCCACGGAGCACGTGCTCTGACCTTAATAAAATAGGACAAACTCTGGAGAAACTGACATGATCACATATTATTTCAATAGACTTGGTATAAAATAGATTATCCCAACTAAAGATTACAAAAATATTTTCTTTTTTGTCCCTCCTACTTAATTCCTCACTAACTGAAGATTAAATGCTTGTTTTTTTTTTTCTCTGATTTCTCCAAGTTTTCCTAAATTCAATTCAGAGTACATTTCTCACCACCTCAGAACATTCAGAGCATAATATAGGCTTTGATTTTCTTTTCAAAGAATTACTCTTTAAAAAAATGCTTTCTTTTTCTGCATACTCAGTCCCTGGTCAGTTCTCCTGTGGCCTGCCTGACCTCATGCTTTGGAACTTGATGTCCATCACCCATCATTGCTTTGCTGATCTCCATATGACAGCTCTGGATTATACGAAATCACCTTACTTTTTACCCCACTGTGGTCCCCTTTAATATGACCATTTTCATACATGAAAAATTCTTTGTATGCTTTTCTGGCAGAGATCTTTATTTGTGCTCTGAGATACTCTTCTCATAATTGGCCTCCCTTTGCAACTTTAAATACCCCAAAGCTCTTATTTTCTTTTAAAATTGCTTTTGTGACTATACAGAAGGGCTTATTTAGGCAAGTGTTAGGGGAAGAGAATGTTTTTCTTCCATCCTTCTATCACCCTAATCTGTTGTAATTGTCTAATGTGGTGAACCATTTGTATGTGGAAGTGATGATTTTAAACTCAGAGGATGTGTGGTAAGATTGGGAATTATCTCAGCTTAATGATGAGTTAGTGGTGAATGCAGTTATGAAGAATCTGGAGTCTGGAGACAGATGGCTGTGGGTTGCAATCCATCTCCGACATTTGCCTGTCCTGGGATCTTGGGCAACTCCCTCTCTATGTCCAATGTACCAGTTTCCTCATCTCTGATATATGCATAATGAAAATGCCCATCACCTATGCTGCTTAAACTACATAATATTTATAAAACATATAGAACATAGTAAGTGGTCAATTATTATCTATCATATTGTTAGTGTTATTGTTGTTATTAGGAACTGGGCAAGAACTGTGGGTGGTGAAGGGAAGAGGTAAGTTGTAGAAATATGATCAAGACTACATTTGGAAGGACAGGAAAGTCATGAAGGATGTGCAAGGCAATGCCCTGAGCAGAGTTTGGTCCTAGGATATAATCATCAAAGCCGTCTAAATGAAGCATGTGGAAGGCATTGCATGGGGCATTTTCTTATACATTGTAACATTCAATCCTCACTGCAAGCCCATGAGACAAATCTTCACATCTTTGTTTCACACATGGAGAGACTGAGGCTCAGAAAAATGAAATATGACCCAACAGAAAACATGAGGCTTTGGATCCAAGCAGACACGGCTTTGAATCCCATCTCGGCCATGTACCAGTCATGCTATGTTGTAGAAGTTACATTACTTTTAAGAGCCATAGATTTTTCATCTGTAGGATGGCAATAATACTACTTACCCTGCAGAGTTTTGTAAAAGTTCAAGATGCATGTATAAGCCCTTTGAACAGTGCTGCATGCGCTATTGGCTTTCAATAAATGGCAGTTACTTTTATCTTTGTGTGATTACAACCAATAATAGATAAGCTAGTCTATCTAGTGTGCTGGCTAATGGGAGATCAGTCACTCCTAGGCTGCCAGGGTTTTGAACTTTATCTTCATAGGATCATACTTATAATCATGTTTCTTCCTTGCTAGAAGAAAAGCTTCACGAGAACAGGAACTGTATTTATCTTGCTCAACACCCTGTCTCCAATGCCTGTCTAGCACATTCAGATGCTGACAATTATTGGCTATCTAACTGGCTGACTTTCAGAGCAGTGTTCTGGTCAGAAAGGAATGTCATTGGCAGGATGGCTGTAGAAGGAGCTGAGTATGAAGAAATGCTCAGAGCGATCATCAGCATTCTTGGGAACTGCTGGACATCTTCCACTATGAGCAAAATGCAGAGATTTCAGAGGAAGAAACTGTGCACATAAATGTCAAGGAAATCGGACCTAAGAGATCCATCTGGCAGTGTTAGTGTATACTCTAAGGTGATTTGTAGAATTTGTTTACAGTCCTTGATTTCTTCCATCTTTCTTCTCTATGTGTAGGTCTAGCTCAAAAGTTTATCACTCACACCACATCATGTTTCTACTCTCAGGGAGGTTTTCTGTTCCCTTAGGTATAATTTGCAATCCCACACAGGAAATATCTGCTACACAACAAATGCTATATCATATGTTTGTGTCTTTAGGGAGTCGACTGAGAGAGAACTGAAATTTACAGCTGACACTAACCAAGTAGGCTCTACCTCCAATACCTAAATAAAGGCTCTGCAATTTCTACCTGCAATTCATTAGTTTCCACATTTACAAGATTTTACAGGAAAAGAAGTGCACTCCTTATAAGCAAGTGGATATATAACCTAGTTTAACTTGGGTGGTCCTAGTTTGTCTGCAATAGTAGCAGTTACCCTTGCTATTCTAGACTAATTATTAGTGATGCCCCCTTTTAAGAGTATACCAGTCAGAATGATAAAATACATGGTCCCCTTATTTACGGGATAATTTATTTACAATTAGGACGTTTCAACACCATTCTAATTTATCCCTCTCATACCCTAATATCAGACCCTATGAATGTCTCTTTTTTGATCTTCACCCCAGCTAGTACTTATCCATAGCACTGCACTTAATCTGCACACACTGGAATACCCATAGGCCTCCTCCAGGGCTGCACACCTGCCCATCCATCCTTGTCCATTCTTTTTCTACATCTTTTCCAACATCTTCCATATTTTTTCTATATTGACCCTCTCTGACAATGTGTTATAGTAGCTTTTGTTGGTACCATACCATTTGCTTTTGATTACACATAATTTTTCATTGTTCTCTAATTGTGTTTTCCCAGTCAGTTTGCAAACTTCTCAACAACTTAGAATGATTCATGCATTTTGATCCTATTTCTCTTTTTTTTCATAATATGGCACTGGTTTCTCAACAAACATGGATTGAGGAACCAGAAGAATTAGAAGGACATTTGAGACTAACAGTCTAGCTTTCTCATTTGAAGAATGAGAAAATGTATTCAGATATGCTGAGAGGTTAACTCAAAGAGTTTGCCAGTGAAAGACCTTAGCTTAGAATCCTGTTCTCCAAATTTTCAGTCGAATACTTTTTCCACTATACAATTCTGTCTTATTTAATATTATTAACCAATTTAATTATTTAATACATGTTTTCAAAGATGAAAGCATGTTTATCTTTCAATTTCTCAGAAAGAGACTCAGTGCCTGAAGCCCAAAGCAAACAGGCAATGAGACCAGCTTCATAAGTAAACAAACAAGAATAATGAAGTCTGAAGTCAATAGTTTCAGCTCACTCACATAGTCCAAGTACATTCTCAACAGCTGCCTAGTACCTAGAATTCTGCAATTTAGAGTAGCATTCTTTCAATGTAAATCTTACTATTCTACTAAAGTGTCTTATGAAATATAGCTAATTAAACCTCAGTCTGCATTGATATGTGGTCATTTTGATTTATTAAATTCCTAAGACTGAAATTGTGAAAAAGTGGAGAAAAAATAAATCAAAATAACATTAGGCTTCTGTTGACAGTAGGAGAAAATGATTCCCTAAGGAATCAAAAGAATATCAAATTTGGGACGGGGGGTCTGGACATATGGATAGCAACTCAAGGAATTTATAAATGGGTTCAACTCTGAAAATAATGATCCATGGTTTCTAAAAAGAAACTCTATCTTTTTTACTGTATTGATTTCTGAGATGAGCATATTTTTCTTTGTTAGAATGGGTTTTCTTATTTTTATAACTGTTTTCCTAAAAAGGAAGAATGCATAAGTTTGAAGTATCTTCTAGACCAATTTAGAATTAGCAAGGGGATGACCCAGTAACAAAATGCCTGAAGTTAAGTAAATAAACAAACATTTGACACTTCCATTTTTAGAAAGCCTTGCAAGCAAATGACCTGGGAAATGACATGGGAAAGATTAATAAACTTTGGGAACAGCAAATTTCTGAGATATTTAATAAACCATGAAAGAATATACCAAGCCACAGAATCAGGATGTGGGGAAAAAATGAGAAGAGAAAAGTCTAAAGTAATAGGCAACATTTGTTTCTAGCCTTCTCCTTTTATGGAATGGCCCACATCATTTGTCTTTTTCCTTCATCTATTCAGTAGATACTGACCTCTCTTTCAATATGTGGCAGACACTGGAGTTGCCTACTGAATGCCTTTTCTCATTAATAATAAAATCCAAATTTTGTTCAAATATCTGTTGTATAGGGGAGGCATTCTGTTAAGGTGAGGTGGGCTCAGGTTCAAGAGATGATTCATGCTTACTCTGAGTCACTCTTGGGAGTTCTGTTCCCTGATGAATTTGAGAAGGGCATATGGCAGGGTATTTGCCAATGGAACATGAGGGAATATTTAATAAAGAGGTTTCTGGGAAAGATTTTCTTCCTCATTCGAAAGAGCAAAGTACTGGAAGACATTCTCCCTTCCTTCCTGCCTTTTAACCTTGGCTCATGAAGATGTGATGTTTGGCGCTGTGGTGACCATCTTATCGTTTGAGGAGAAAGGCAGGAGAATGACAATAAAAATTCTCCCTCCAGAATTCTGGCTTGATATAGAGTAAGTTTAGCTCCACCTGGCAAGTCTTTGTTTAGAAGAAAAAAGAACATGTGAACCTTGAAAGTTCTGCCCATATTAGGCATATGCCAGTCCTCTGCATAAAGCCTTCAGTGATTTCCTGAATCTGGAAGAAAAGCCAATGTTTCACCATGGCCTGACAGACCCTATGTGATCTGGTGCCAGTTATCAGTCTGATCTCGGCTCTCATTTGCTTTTCTCTTGTTCACTCTAGCTCAGCTAAGCTGGATTCCTTTGCAGTCCCAGAGAGCAAAGCTTAGTGCTTCTACATTTGCTATTACAGATGCCTGTATGGCTTCCTTTCTCCCTTACAGCAATAGAAGCCTTTCCCCTAATTCTCCTAGTCAACTACTTACTTTTTAAAAATTCTCTTATCCTGATTTTTTTTCAAAACTCATCAATTGACATCAGATATGTATATGTGTGTGTGTGTATACTTCAGAGATGTTACAGGTTTAGTTCCAGACTACCAAAATAAGGCAAATAGCACAATAAAGCAAGTTATACACATTTTTTGGTTTCCCAGTGCATGTAAAAGTTATGTTTACACTATCGTCCATTAAATGTGCAATAACATTATGTCGAAAGAGCAATGTACATACCTTAATTACACATAATTTACTGTTAAAAAATGCTAACAATAATTTGAGCCTTTGGCAAGTCAGTCTTTTTGCTGGTGGAGAGCCTTGCCTTAATGTTGATGGCTGCTGACTGATCAGGGTGGTGGTTGCTAAAAGTTGGGTGGCTATGACCATTTCTTAAAATAGAAAATAATAAAGTTTGATACAGCTACTGACCCTTCCTTTCATGAAAAATTTCTCTGTAGCATACGACATTGTTTTGTCACAATTTACTGACAGTGGAATTTCTTTCAAAATTGGAGTCAATTCTCTCAAACTGTGCCACTCCTTTATCAACCAAGTTTATGTAATATTCTATATCTTGTGTTGTCATTTCAACGATGTTCACAGCATCTTCACCAGGAGTAAATTCCATCTCAAGAAACCACTTTCTTTGCTCATCTCTAAGAAGCAACTTCTCATCCATTCAATTATCTTGAATGGATATCTCAATCCCTCTATTATCTTGAGATTGCAGCAATCCAGTCACATCTTGAGGCTCCGCTTTTAATTCTAGCTTTCTTGCTCTTTCTACGACATCTGAAGTTCCTTCTACCACTGATGACTTCAACCCCTCAAAGTCATCAGGAAGGTTAGAATCAGCTTTCTCCAACTCCCTTTTAATCTTGATATTTTAACTTCTTCCCATAAATTGTGAATGTTAACAGCAGCTGTAGTCTTACAAAAACATTTCTTAAATAATAAGACTTGAAGGTTGAAATTATTCTTTGATCCAAAGAATTATTCCTTGATTACTACAGAATAGATGTTGTATTAGCATGCAGGAAAACAACATTAATTTCCTTGCATATATCCATCAGAACTTTTGGGTAACTAGGTGCATTGTCAATTAGGAGTAATATTTTTTTAAAAATATTTATTCTGAGCAGTAGGTTTCAATAGTGAGCTTAAAATATTCAGTAAACCAGGCTGTAAACAGATCCGCTGTCATCCAGGCTTTGTTTTTTCCATTTAGAGAGCACAGGCGGAATAGATTCAGCACAATTCTTAAGGGCCCTAGGATTTTCAAAATGATAAATGATCATTGGCTTCAACTTATTGCATTTGCCCCTAACAAGAGAATCAGCATGTCCTTTGAAATTTGAAGCTAGGCATTGACTTCTCCTCTCTAGCTATTAAAGTCCTAAATGGCATCTTCTTCCAATACAAAGCGTTTTGTCTATATTGAATATTTCTTGTTTAGTGTAGCCATGTTCATCAATTATCTTAGCTAGATCTTCCAGATAACTTGCTGCAGATTCCATGTCAATGCTTGCAGCCTTACCTTGCATTTTGATGTTATGGAGATAGCTTGTTTCTTTAAACCTCATAAACTAGAAAAAAAAAAAAAAGGAAAAAAAAGCCCTCATGAACAAACCTTTGCTAGCTTCAAACTTTTCTTCTGAAGTTTCCTCACCCCTTTCAGCCCTCATAGAATTGAAGAGAGTTGGGGCCTTGCTCCGGATTAGGCTTAGGCTTAAAGGGAATGTTGTGACTGGTTTGATCTTCTATCTGGACCACCTACATTTTCTCCATATCAGCAGTAAGACTGTTTCACTTTGTTATCATTTGTGTGTTCACTGGAGTAACACTTCTGCTTTCCTTCAGGGACTTTTCACTGCATTCACAACTTGGTTAACTAGTGCAAGAGGCCTAGCTATTATATCAGCCTATTTCAGCTTTCAACATGACTTCATTAAGCTAATCATTTCTAGCTTGTGATTTAAAGTGACAGACATATGACTCTTCCTTTCACTTGAACACATAGAGGAAATTGTAAGGTTACTGACTGGCTTAATTTCAGTATTGCTGTGTCTCAGAAAATAGGGAGCCCCCCCCCCCAAAAAAAAGAGAGAGATAGAGGAATGGCTGGTCAGTAGAGCAGTCAGAAAACACAGTATTAATAGGTGAAGTTCGCCATCATACACGACATGGTTCATGGTGCTTCAAAACAATTACAATAGGCCAGGTGCGGTGGCTCGTGCCTATAATCCCAGCACTTTGTGAGGCTGAGGCGGGAGGATCACTTGAGGTCAGTGGTTCGAGACCAGCCTGGCCAAAATGGTGAAACCCAATCTCTACTAAAAATACAAAAATTAGCTGGGCATGGTGGTGGGTTCCTGTAATCCCAGCTACTTGGGAGGCTGAGGCAGAAGAATCACTTGGAACTGGAAGATGGAAGTTGTAGCGAGCACAGACTGCACAACTGTGAGATTCTGTCTCAAAGAAAAAAAAAAACAATAGTAACATCAAAGATCAATGATCACAGATCACTATAACAGATATAATCACTATGAAAATATCTGAAATACTGCACGAATTCTCAAAATGTGACACAGAGACATGAAATGAGCATGTGCTGTTGGGAAGCTGGTACTGATAAACTTGAATGCTATAGGGTTGCAACAAACCTTTAATTTGCAAAACCACAATATCTGCAAAGTGCAATGAAATGATGTATGCCTGTGTATATATGTAGATAGAGAGATTTACTGTTTGTCTCCTCACATTATCATAAAAATCCATAAGATTAAGGCCTTTGTTCATTGATAAATTATTCCAAGTGCCTAGAAGAATGCACAGCTAGGAGTAGCTATCAATATGTTTGTTGAAGGAATCAATCAATAAGAATTGTTCTGCCACTCATAACTTGATTAAGTCCACAATTTTCAGAACCTGTTTTCCAGTCACTGAGGACTCCTCTAGCCAGGGGTAATTAGGTCAGTAAAGACAGTTTCCCACTCTCTTGCCTTCCTCCTTTCTGTTCTCCTGATCTAAGGAGTAGGATGGGGAGAAAGGAGCAATAATGCCACATACATTAAGGAGGCTCAGGTCTCTGCATGATTTTACTTTTGATTCTATTTGTTACTAGCCTCTGGGTAAAAGAATCAGCTGCAAAGAAAATAATAATTAAAAAAAAGTAATTGGTGCTTTGTAATTCTGTCCTGAACCCATACACTTACTTCTTCTCCAGGGCAGATTCTAGCCCTTTTCAGTCACCACTTGGGCTGCTATGTCTCTCCATGATCCAACATGTGGGCCAAAATCCCAAATGATGACAAAACCCATCAATCATGCTTGTTAGAGGCCACAAATTCAATTCCTCATTGTTGCATTCAGTGAGGTAGTTACTTTAGATTTTACTCATATTGCAGTATGTTCCTTCAGTACTAAATAAAACTCAGATAAGCGTTATGGGCTAGGTTAATCACATCAGAATTACAACTGCCCTCTAATTCTGACCCTTTAATAACTAAACAAAGTCTGGGTAACTTGACTTCGTCTTCTCCAAGGTTTCTTAGTCCCATATATCAGAAGATCTCCGAGACTATTTTGTCAATCTGATTTCCAAGACAGAACCACACAGCTCTGAATATTAAAGTTAGAACAGTGAATTGTCAAGCAAGGACTCTTCCTGCAGGGATATGTCGAAATGTCTTGAATCCTCAATGATTCGCTGGGAAAATATCAGAAACACACAGAAATCATTTTGACTAGTTAGAGTCACCAGTGGAATAGGGTTCCACTAAAGGAAAAGTTCATCTCAGAAAATGTAATCAGCATATTTAAGAAATGTTTGGTTTGGGTTAGATGAAATCTCTGATTAACCAAGGAATTCAAGCCATGAGAACTCCCAAAGATTAAATAAAACTCTATCTTGTTTTAACCCATGTCTTCCAAACATAGTTGACCACAAAACACTTTTTTTCTTTCACACATGGGAAATACCAAGTTAGGCTATTTTCTTGGCTTTGTAGGGACACCAAAAATAATGTAATCATCCTTTGATGACTAAGGAAAATATGGCTGTAGAGTCATCATTTGTAGGTATTGATAATTATACAATTATACAGCTATACATTTTAAATTGTGGGGGAATGAACAGAATCCATAATAATCTCAGGGCATGCTATGAAAGCTACTTTTTAAAATAAACACTTAAAATCAATTTTCATTTTGAGGTCTTGCCGATTCTCTTAAAATTCAATCACAAAAGTAATGATTTAGAATAGGCTAGATTCTAGTTAACCAAGATTGTACTTTCAATGGTATCTTAGCATCTTGCCACATTACATGTAAACAGGTGTGTTAATTCATATACAGAATAACACCCATTTTTTAGAAAAAGGATCCTGACATCTATAAATCTATAAAGTATATTTATAGATCTCCAAGGGAAGGCTGCCATAATGTAAGAAAAAGTCTAAGGCAAATATTCGTGAAGGGAAATACTATAGCCTATAGATATTGTATCGGTACTTATTTCAAAAGTAGTCAGTTAGACAGTAACAACTGGACATTGCTGACTTTGCTGGTATATCCTGGCAGAAAGTTAAACTGTCTCCCTCTAAAACTACCTATCTTCACACAAGCTTAGCCTCTTGATTCTTCTCCATAGGGTTCAGAAACGCTATTTCTGAAAACTCGATGTATGTCCCTGGAGCCACTTTCATTGAAGCTTGCACACTTGAATGCTACTGACTGATCTAATTTTGTAAAGTGGATAAACTCCAGAGGGATGTGATAGATGTTGTTCATTACACATAGGTAGGTTTGGGCAAAAATCATTGATTTTGAAATGCCAAGATTTTTTTCCTGGTACCCCAAGGAAGTCTTCTAGAACCAATAGAAAACTTGTAGACAGAAATACAAGTAAAAGAGTCCACCCATTTGTATGCAGAGGCTCGGAGCCAAATTTTCAATTCCCATTTAATAATTATATAGGATTTTCTGGTATTCATTTTGATTATTAAGATTAATTCATTTATTATTATCCTTTTTGCCATTACATAGATCTGCTTACTTGTTCTGTTCTATCATATTCTATGTGCATAATATCAAGCTTTTCACATCATTTAATATATGATTAGGGGACAAAACTACTCCTGATCACAAAAGGCCCTGCTCTATTTTGATTGTTCTATATTCAAGTAACAGGGAAGTGCTTTAAAATAAGTACTTACAAAATCCTTATGATCCATTCCATAAAAAATTTAAAAGAATCATCCCTGTTTTAAATGACTTGTATTCTCTTTTGGGTGCATAATATATTTCTATAGATCCAGCTCAACACACATTTCTTATCAATTACTGTAGTAGGCAATAAGGGAGATAAACATTTGCTAAGCTTGTCATGTATATCAGGTACTTAACATGCTTATTTTCATTTAGTTTTCAAAACAACCCCTGGAGATACATAATATGGTTTTCATTTTTAAAATTAGGAAACTGAATCAGAGAAGTTAAATAGTTTACAAAATCACTGAGCTCAGTTTCTAGTTATAAACAGCTGGGATGGAAACTGTGTGAACTCCACAGCTCAAGCTCTTTCTCTTACATTCACTGACAGTGTGGGCCAGTATACTAGGGGCAGACTTCATGGAAAGAAGTGGGATTTGAGCTGAACGTTAAAAAATGAATGACATTCAGATAGGTGGGAAAAAGTCAAGAGGACTAAAAGTAAGGAGATGTATATGGGCAGAGACATAGAGATGGAATAAGCATAGCACATGTGGTGATCATGAGGAAGTTCCTCTTTGCGCAGGGGAAGATTCAGTTTTGGACTCAACGTAATGGGGACCTATGATTCTAGGATTAATTTAATGTTATGTTAATACACCACCAATCATAGATGACAGAGATGAAAGAAACAGCAAATTGATGATAATAATAATAGTTGTGATTACTCACTGAGTACACATTCTTTAACAAGTAGTACACCAGGCACGTGCACCATTTTATGTAATCTTCACAACAGTGGAAAAGGGAGTACTATTACACGTACTTTATAGTTGAGAAAACTAAAATTTAAAAATTAACAACTTAATCAGGGTCACATGGAGAGCAAGTCACTAAGCTGACCTGTCCCATAGGACGATCTCACAGTGTGAGTTGACTTTCCAGAGCTACATCAAAGAGATGGAGCCAGACACAAGTGAAATTCCAGTTGTCAAAATATGGTGGGGTTGCAGAAATATTAAATAACACTTATGAAGAGAATTTAGAGAACTTTGGCAATTACATAGTAAGTAAAATTTAATGTCTTTTATACATTAAGAAAGGAACACATGGACATAGGAAGGGGAACATCACACCCTGGGGACTGTTGTGGGGTGGGGGGAGGGGGGAGGGATGGCATTAGGAGATATACCTAATGCTAAATGACGAGTTGATGGGTGCAGCACACCAGCATGGCACATGCATACATATGTACCTAACCTGCACATTGTGCACATGTACCCTAAAACTTAAAGTATAATAATAATTAAAAAAAAAAGAAAATGTGGCACATATACACCATGGAATACTATGCAGCCATAAAAAATGATGAGTTCATGTCCTTTGTAGGGACACGGATGAAATTGGAAATCATCATTCTCAGTAAACTATTGCAAGGACAAAAAACCAAACACCGCATGTTCTCACTCATAGGTGGGAATTGACCAAGGAGAACACATGGACACAGGAAGGGGAACATCACACCCTGGGGACTGTTGTGGGGTGGGGGGAGGGGGGAGGGATAGCATTAGGAGATATACCTAATGCTAAATGATGAGTTAGTGGGTGCAGCACACCAGCATGGCACATGTATACATATGTAACTAACCTGCACATTGTGCACATGTACCCTAAAACTTAAAGTATAATAATAATAAAATTAAATTAAAAAAAAAAAAGAAAATTGGACCAGGTGTGGTGGCTCACACCTGTAATCTCAGCACTTTGAGAGGCTGAGGTGGGTGGATCATCTGAGGTCGGGAGTTTGAGACCAGCCTGACCAACATGGAGAAACCCCATCTCTACTAAAAATACAAAATTAGCTGGGCGTGGTGGCACATGCCTGTAATCCCAGCTACTCAGGAGGCTGAGGCAGCAGGATCACTGGAACCCGGGAGGCAGAGGTTGCGGTGAGCTGAGCTCGCGCCATTGCACTCCAGCCTCGGCAATAAGAGTGAAACTCCATCTCAAAGAAAAAAAAAATAAAGAAAAGAAAGAAAACTGAGGTCTAAAAAGGTTAATTGTCCATACCATAGGTCAAACCAGGAACTTAATACTATTTGCTGCCAATCGACTATTGTTTCCCTTATCTTAATGCTGAATTAAAATACTAGTTTGGAAATATTGCCTGCCTCACCTTCCCTCACTTATTTTTGCTGTTTTGGCAAAAATTACAGAGTTCAACAAAGTTGTGGGTATCTCTTGCAAATTCCATGTAAATTCCAGCACAGATGTGTTGCCTGTTACTATCAAATTAATATATTTTGTGACTGTGTTTATTAAATAAATCACAGTAAAATTTTGATGCCTTTACTCCAGAAAGATATATTATACAGATTGTAACGTTGAGATATATTTTGCTAGTTTGATGTTTAATATTTTTAATGAAAAAATTGTGAGAACTACCTAGTGAATTTGCTTCAAGTGGGAAAACCAAATTATGGTTGGATGATGTGATTAATAATAACATCTGGGCCAGGAGAGGAAATTACTAGTGTCACAGCACCTCTCCTCTTTGAAATAGAAATCCAATGGCAGAAATTCTTATTAGTCAATTTCCCCCAAAAGCAGGGATCCAGGCAGCTATTTGGAAAATAAAATGAAATATAAGCTAATAAAAATAAAAAGAGATATCTCACAAACAAATGGGTAAAACTAGTATGGGTTAATATCTGAATATTTAAATACTGTTTAGGGAATAGAAAAGCAAAATAAAGAGAAGGAGAAAGTGTGGAGAGAAAAAGAAAAAATATATATATATTGGTCAATCTGCTACAGTTTCAGTGAATGAGTCCCTCCAAAATTCGTACAATGGAAACTTACAACCCAAGTTGATGGTATTAAGAGGTGGGGCCTTTGGGAGTGATTTAGTTGTGAAGGCTCTGCCACTGTGAATGAATAAAGGGCTGAGGGGAACTCGCTAGGCCTTTTTGCCCTTTCCCTTCCTCCATGTGAGGACAGGGCAACAAGCCGCCATCTTGGAAGCAGAGATGGGGCCCTTGCCAGACATCAAACCTGATGGCACTTTGATCTTGGACTTTCAGTTTCCAGAATTGTGAGAAATAAATTTTTATTTCTTATTAATTTCTGTTCTTTATTAATTCTTCATTAATTACCCAGTCTCAGATATTTTGTTATAGAAGCAGGAATGGACTAATACATAATCCAAATATCATTTTACCCTGTGCCCTTCATGATATTCATTTTTAGGTGTGCCATAGTTCTTTCTTCTAGAAAAGTACTTTTTATACATATTATCTTGGAATAATTACCAATAACTTCCATTTTAACTCTGCAGAGTTCATCAATTTGGTTTATGAGTTACGTGATCACCCTCCTTATTTTGCGTGAACTCCAGTGAAACATAAAATAGATATAGAAAGCACCTGGAATTTCAAAGGAGTCCAATCACCATCCCTGCCATAGAGAGAGAAAAATGTAATTAGGAAGGATGAAGATGACAGCAAATCTCTAGTCCTCACAGGTCATTTCAGTGCTAACATTGAGGAACAGTACACCTATCACTCAGTTTCATTGCCACGATTTCTTAATTGCCATCATAATTTGAGGGGAAATGTTTTGTTTTGGGTTCATAATGTTAGAAATAAGTAATTTTCATACTTCTATTTTAAGAACAAGAAAATATTATAAAATTTTGGTCATTTTACTAGGGTGGGGAAAATCTGTGCTAAAAAGGTAACAATTGGGACTTTTTTACATTTTCTAGGGAAAAGAAAGTGGTCGATTTAGGAAAGTGGATGTGGATTCAGGAAGGCATCAGATTAGGGAAAAAGAAAGAGCTGAGGTAAAAAGGCGGAGACCGCAGATTAGGACCTAAATTAAGAATTAAGTAAAAATACATGACCCAAACCAAAGGGGCTATTTTAAACATTTTACCAAATCTGTAGAGTAAGTCAAGACATTATTATATTATATCATATCATATTAATTATATTTTATATTACTTTATTATCTTAAATTATACTGTACTCTGACTGGATTATTGACCATGAGATCTCTTCTAGGAATCTTCTAAAAAGAGCTGCACCCTTGGACAAGCAGAATAATAGTGGATGTTGTGAAGGAAGTTTGTTGAAGAAGAAAGAAAAAGCCATGAGGAGCAGTTTTTTAATATGAATACCATTTTTTTAATGAGGAGGGGAGAGGTGGTGGCTGTGAAAAATGACCCCAAACAAGCCAACAAACTGAGAAACAGCTGGGGCAGTCCCATTTCAGAATAGCCCTAAAGGTGCTGTTTAATTACAGATCATTATGCAAATACATTCTAACTAAAAAGAGCTTAACATTTCAGTTTCTCTCATGTTAACCACACCAAATGGTGGGCACAGCTGGAAGGTGACTGTCATCCAGGAGACGGCCTTTTACTTAGTCTTTAAATACTACCACAGAGGATTGCTCAAGTAACAATTATTAGCCACCACTCTAGAAAATTCCTAGACAGAAGTAGATAGATTTTGATCTTTCTACCTCCTGCACTATATCCTAGGGGCCTAATAAAATACCTTAGAAAGCCAGCTAGTAGAATACTTAAGAGCATGAGCTTCAGAGATAGAGACCTAAGCTCTAATTTCTCCTCTGCTGAATTCTGGCAATCTGATTTTGTCTAACATAGCACAAATTCTCAGATTTTATCTCCCCATTTATGAAATAATTCTAAGGTCATTGTGAATATGAACTAAATATAGATAAGACCCTTAACCCAACGCCTATGTATAATAAACACTCAAGAAATGATAGCTATTAGTTTGAAAACAATCTTTAATGATGGTACTTCATTACATCAGAGTAATTTCATATTGCACTTGGGAAATATCCAAACCCTCAATGAGTTGTCCCTTTATGCCTGTCACCTCACATGACTACCACTCCAGCCCCATCTCTGGCCACTCTTTCCCTCAATGAGCCATGCTGGTTTTCTTCCTGTTTCTTTAGTATAATAAATTCTTTCCCCATTTCAGGGTCTTTGTCCTGTCCTATTCTTCTCAGGCCGAGTCCTTGGCCATTCTTTCTGGAGAGGTCATACCCATCCTTCAATTCTTATCTACATGTCACTTTCCCAAAGAGGTTTGGATTTCCCTCACTGCAGCCTCTCATTACACATCATAGTTCTTCTTCATGGCATTCATCGATTTGTAAAAATACATATAATATTTTATTAGAATTGGCTTTTCAACATACACCTCTCCTGCAAACCTCTAAGTTCCAATAAATCCAGGACTTTGCCCTTCTACGCACCACTGCATCCCCAGTGCTGAAACAGTACCTGGCATACAGTATGGCCTTTACAAGTGTTTGCTACCTCAGCAAGCTGACTGACCCAGGTTGCTGAAGCATCATTCAGGGAAACATTTAGTTCTAGCTTTTGTGGTGTGAAAGAGTCATTACAGTTTCCAAGTGCCTGAGTATATTATGCAGGCTCAGAAAAAAACAAAGTAGATTTAATTGTGTTTCAGACAAAGCACACTCCAGGTATCCAATTATTAAGACTTCAGGTATTGTTGCTTTTGTGTGTTTAATAAATTTAGCAATTTTATTATCTTACTAATCAAAAAATACCACAAATATTTTTATGTTTATATACTTTACACAATAGTTTCTCTGCTCAAATATGTATATGTCAGTGTGTGTGTGTGTAAAGAGAGTGTGTACATATAAAGCTCTTATTAAGTCACCAAAATAAATAAGAAAGTTGGCAGTTTCCATCACATTTATTTTTCTCTGAAGAGTATAAAACATCTCCGTTCTGTCCTATTCTGTTCAAAGCACACTGTGGCTCTGCATAAACATTTTATTTAATCAGCATTAGAGTCGTATGACACGTACCAAGCTATAATGCACTTTTATATAGCTTCATTTTCTTTGTTTCATATAAATGGTCCATGTGGAAGAGAGTGTTCTTACTTTTCATTACCAAATGCCATGTATATTGTAATAAAGAACACAATCTTGAACACATTTCCAGAGGGAACCTCTCATTTTATTTTATTTTTTTCTCTTGCTTAGTTCATCAAAATTGTAGACCCAGCTGAAAAGTGTCAGTGATTTTCATTCTAATTCATTAACAGTGGCAAATCAAGACCAGAGCAAGATAGTATTCCTTTAAATCCAGCAGCAGAACTTTTCCCAGGGGGCAGAATTGGTGGGGTGGTAGGGAAGGCAGAGAAGGTACTCTCACAGCCTATCCTTAGGCATGTTCAAAATGCAGCAGAAATCACGCAGAAGTGGTGAATAATATTGAGGATAGAGAAGCAGTTCAGAAAAGGAAGTTAAAGGGCAACCTGGGTAATACAGTGAGATACCGTCTCTACAAAGGTAAAAAAAAAAAAAAAAAAAATTAGCTGGGCATGGTGGCATGTGCCTGCAGTCCCAGCACTCAGGAGGCTGAGATGGGAGGATAGCTTGGTCTAGGAGGCAGAGGTTTGCAGAGAGCTGTGGTCATGCCACTGCACTCCAGCCTGGGCCACATAGTGAGACCCTGTCTCAAAAACAAACAAACAACAAACTAAAGGGATCACATCATTTCAAGATATTGTAATAGCATTAATGATTGAGGATTGTTTAAAATGCTGGATAAGTACCCAGAGCACCCATCCATGAGGTTACTTTCAATCCTTGTCAAAACTGAGAAGCAAAAGATTGTACTTGGTACTCCCCCCTCTCTATACCAATACAGTAAACTAAACCCTCCAATGAAAACAATTCTCAAAATGCTTTATTTATCCTAAGTATTTAACAGCAAATGGACTAGCAGGTAAAGTGTTACTAGATGTTACTGGTTTACCACTTCTATCTCTACTGTGTTGCTTGACTCCTACCACTGTTCCTAGGACTACTACTACTAGTACTACAACCACTATGTAGTTAGTGCTATGTCTAAAAAGGGTGCTTAATAAGTGATAGATAGTAGGTAGGTAGATAGATGAATAGATGGATAGATAGATATCACACTCACATGTGTGTGTGTGTGTATAACAAAATATGTTTCACTTCTACTTTGGAAGTGATTACATTTCTTAATAGATGCCTTACTAAGGCATCTATTAAGGCAAGAAAATAGATTGCCTATGTCCAAAAACAGGACCAACATATTCTGGCTCCAAATCCACTTCTCTTTTTCTATTTTAACTAATCCCCTTCTTGATGAAATGGGAGAAACTGATGAAACAATATACTTTCCCCTAACCAAATCCCTATAAAAGCACAAATTCAAATACTTCAAAATTTCCTCTTTATTCCCTGTTCTAAAATGGCAAAAATAAACGTCAGCTTGAGAATTGTGTTTCATGATATATTTTTGGCCCTAGCCATATAACAAGGTTAATAGACATAATCAATAAGAAATTATTTTTCAGTTCGGGGAGAAAAAAATATCAAGTGAAACAAAATATGAGGCAAAGAAGCATACCCATACATTTTATGAAAACTATATATGATAGAGGTGAAATTAGAAAGCAGTGGGAAAAAAGATGCATGTCATTAGGACAATTGGTCAGGCAGATGGAAAAATTTAAAGTTGTTTTCTACCTCACACCATAAGAAAAGAAATATAAATAGACCTAAAAATCAAACGAGAAAAGCAAAATTTCTAGAATTTAACAAAAAAATAGAAAAGAATGTTTTGAGTATGTATATGGCTAATAAATTATTTTCTCTTTAAACAAGACAAAAAGTAAAAACTAGAAAAATGCTAAATGCATGTTCCTGCATTTTTACTATCTTTAGATAGTTAAAAAAAAAGGCAAGCTACCATTTAAAATGATATATCTGCAACAACAACTACTTAATCAAAAAAAGGTAGTTAAAAAAGGGGTGGGACTGTAAACTAGTTCAACCATTGTGGAAGTCAGTGTGGCGATTCCTCAGGGATCTAGAACTAGAAATACCATTTGACCCAGCCATCCCATTACTGGGTATATACCCAAAGGACTATAAATCATGCTGCTATAAAGACACATGCACACGTATGTTTATTGCAGCATTATTCACAATAGCAAAGACTTGGAACAAACCCAAATGTCCAACAATGATAGACTGGATTAAGAAAATGTGGCACATATACACCATGGAATACTATGCAGCCATAAAAATGATGAGTTCATGTCCTTTGTAGGGACATGGATGAAATTGGAAATCATCATTCTCAGTAAACTATCGCAAGAACAAAAAACCAAACACCGCATATTCTCACTCATAGGTGGGAATTGAACAATGAGATCACATGGACACAGGAAGGGGAATATCACACTCTGGGGACTGTGGTGGGGTGGGGGGAGGGGGGAGGGATAGCATTGGGAGATATACCTAACGTTAGATGACGAGTTAGTGGGTGCAGCGCACCAGAATGGCACATGTATACATATGTAACTAACCTGCACAATGTGCACATGTACCCTAAAACTTAAAGTATAATAAAAAAAAAGGTAAGCTACCATTTAAAATAATATATCTGCAACTACCGCTACCTAATCAACAACATTAGCATTCAGCACATACCATTACCTTCTCCAAATTTCTGATAGACAATCACCCCAATAGGAAAATGGGAAAGTCATAGGAACAAGAGCTACCCATATGAGGAAACTCAAATGGACAGATTAAATAAATAAAAACATGCCCCCATAGGTAATCAGATAAATGCTAATTAAAATACTGAACCATAATGTAACATCCATTAGAATGGCACAAAAAATACAGAGAAAAGAAGTCTCATACTATGAGAGTGAGACTGTGTATAATAGCTTAAGTTCCTTGGAGAGCAATTTCACAATATTTAGTAAACTTTGCATTAAGGATGTGCATAATCTTTGACTAAGTAATTCTACATCTTCGTGTATGTATATCTTAAGGAAATATGTATATATGCATAGAGACATATATAAAAATGTTTACAGTGCATCATTTATAATAGGAAAAGCAAAACAAATCATTTAAAATATTCAATGATTTTAAAATATGATGATTCAATGATAATTTAAAAATACATACGTACTGAGAAAGATTCTCTGCTTGGCAAAACTTTAGTCAGGTTTCTGAACCTTCTCCTAGGTCCATCTGTGCACTTCCTTGTAAAATCCAGTTTTGACAAAGAAGCCCCCACCCTTGATATCTGATCACCTCTAATATCTGATAAAGCCCTTATCCTCCAGCATCCTTCTGGTAATATCTGATCACCCCAGTCTATCTTCAGCAAGAATCCCGTTAGGTCAGTTTAGCCATAATCCCTCTTACTGCTGTTTCCTCTGAGTAATTTTTCATCCACTGATTCCCACACTGATTCTTGGCTATAAATTTCCACTTGCCCATGCTATATTCAGAATTGAGCCCAATCTCTTCTCCACTGCAAAGTCCCATGGTGTGGTCCCTATACCTATCATGATGGTCCTGAATAAAGTCTTCCTTACTGTCTTTTAACAAATATCATTGAATACATTTTTATTTAACAATTAATGTACCTCTGGCACATATATGTGTGTATTTATAGAGAGAGAATGAAATGCTAAATAAAATTTAAAATGATTGAAAGAGAACTCCATATACTGATATGAATAATGTCAAAAATATAATATTGAGTAAACAAAGCGAGCTCCCCAAGAAAATGTGTAGAACATATATGCATTTGTATAAATTTTCAAAATCTGTAAAGCAATACTGTATATTGTATGTGAATACGTATTCATGTAGTAAGAGTTGGAAAAAAATAAATAACAATGAAGAGTACCAAGTTCTATATGGCTATTAACTCTGAGTATGGAAAAATCACATTTTTACTGGGTACATAGGAATCTTCAAATGCCTCTGAAGTATTCTGTTTTTTTAAAAAAAACTTGAAGCAACTGTTGTAAAACATGGGGATCTGATAGATCTGGGTAGTGGGTAAGTAATTGTCATTTTTTTATTCTCCATGCTTTTCACATATATGAAATATTGCTTAATATAAAGTGGAACAAAGGTGAAAAATACCATAAAACAAATCAGATTAATATCACAATAAAATAGAATGTTTTTATATTATTAAATATTAAAGTATCTAAATTGTACTATGCCTGTCCAACCACTAAATATTTTATAAAGAAATGCATTGTGTAAATTTCAATTGCATTAATACAGGGTTATTTTGTGTCTAGGGGAAACATTCAATTAGCTCTGATGTAGGAATATGAACCTGCAAATTAATAATGTATACATGGTTTACATTACTCCAGACAAAAATTATTTGTCATAAGAAGCCGTGCCAACCAACATACAATCTACACCCCAAAAGTTGTGTTAAAAAACTGGAAACAAATATCTCAAACTAATCATAATAACTCTTACTAGACTAAAGGACAAGCATATTGATTATATTATGCTGCCAGTCTCTTTTTCTCAACCCTGAATTTGGATTTCACCCAACTTCAAATTCTTCTACTTCTTCTATAATATGGATCTCTTTCCCCTTTCATCAGCTTTGGAGTTGGTGGTCAGCTTGGACCTTGGCATCCCTTATGGAATCTCTCCAGGTAACTGGGCATTGTTTAATTTTTTGAAAATTTTCACAGAGAAGTTTTTAAGAAGTATGGCCTCTGTTTTCCAAAAACAGTTTTATCTGCCTCATTACAATATACTGGTTTGTTTTTATTTTGACTTTTAAGTCATCTAATCCTCTGAGCAGCATTCTATGTATTTTTATTTCTCTCATTTTATAAATGAGACAATTGTGACTCTGCTATATTATGTGACTTGTTCAATAAATGACAGAGCTTTGATTCAAATGCAGAACTTCTAACATTCAGCTACCCAGAGATTCTCTTATGCCCTCCTTAAGAGACCAAGGATAACAAAATATTACTTAAATCTGCTTGGATTTTTAGGAAACTGGTAAGTTAAACTCACACAATATTATATATGTAGATAAACTTACAATATACCGTTTTAATTGTCTAGTATTTTTATCATTTTATCTAAAGATCTTTACTTTTCGGATTGCAAATATTACACAAAGCTTAATTAAATACAGATGTTACACAAAGATAACTTGAAAATAAAAGCCTCTGAAAATTTTACCCATCAGAAATCACCATGCTAAGTAATTTAATGTGTGCAACTACAACTTTCCTGAGAGTATTAACCATATTTATCATTAAAATTTATCATATTAACATTCGAGTGAAAAATACACTAATTGTTTTTCAAGCTGATTTTTTTCACGTAATATATCTAGGGCATATTTTGCTTGTTTATACACTACCTACTTAATTCTTTTGAAGAGCTGTGTAGTTTTTCAAAATGTAACCGGTTTCACATCCTTGTATATTAAGATTCTTCTCATGGATTGCCATGACAAAGGAAGCGACAACAAACTCTCATAGATCTCTCCTCAAGCACTTGTGGGAATGTTTACGTAGAATAAAAGTCAAGAAATAGAAATGCTAAATCTAAGGGCATAAACATTTTTAAATTTTTCTAAATATTGTTAAAATATCCTTAAGAAAAGACTGTCTCGTTCCATTAACATTATAATTTTAAGTAAACGTTAACGTGCTCCAAGTCTTGTGAACCTGAGCACCAAGTTTGCAGCTCAGGATCCTCAATTATAAAATAAGGAAAGCTATGTTTGCCAAATCTATTTCACAGCACTGCCATAAAAGCCAAATAAAAAATTCCATCTGAAAGCATTCGTAAAATGTTTTTATTTCAAAATCCAGTCTTTCAACTAAAATAGAGTACCTGCATATGGTAAAAAGTACCTGCATATTTTTAAATGATACAAACAAGTATTATAATCAAAATGTCCCTTGGACAGATGGCCAGTCCCTTTCTGTGGAGGCACAGGAATGTCTAAACATGTATGTCCAATTTGTCTACTGTCATTTGTTATCCCTTCTTCATTCAATCTGTTGAAAATCAGACCTTCCCGCAAGGCTTTAAAATCTCATCCCTATTTTCTAATAGATGTTTCCATAATGAGCTCGCCATTTCTCTTTTTTTTTGTTCTGACTTTTCATTAATATTTGGTGAATTTTGATGGCCCTTCTATCTTTGTAGCTGAGACTGCTCACTAGATTATCTGCTGCATTAAATGTACAGCCTGATTTGGTGAAATGAGTAACTCAGCGACAGGTCTCCTGGCTATAAATGGGTCATCTCAGATGTAGCCATCTTCCTTGGGCATACTTTTGTTTTTTTCCACCCCAAGCTTCTGTACTCACCACTTAGGAAATTTTCATTTTTATTTTTAGAGGTAGGGTCTTGCTCTGTCACCCAGGCTGCAGTGTGGTGGCACAATCACAGCTTACTATAATCTCAAACTCCAGGGCTCAAGCAATCCTCCCACTGGAGCCTCCTGAGTAGCTGGGACTACAGGCCACATCGCCAGGCCAGGTCATTAGCACTTTCACCTGGAGGCAGACATTCTCATCATTGCTGATTAGCCCTGCCTGGTGCTCCTGCTGCCACCGGCTTTCCCTGGGCCTCTCCAAATCCCTGAGTCCATCAGTTCTAGAAATGAGGCAACCCTGAGGCTACGCCCATTTCCATGATTGTGTTCTCCTGCGTCTTCACCTTCACATTTTCTTTCCATGAGATGAAAGGCTATCAGCATACACTCTTAAAACAAATGAATAAAAATAAATTGATCTTGGAGAATTTCATAATGTTCAATAGCCTGGTGCAAATCCATGTATATACGAAGGGGTGAGAAACTTGGAAATGGAAAACGTGTAAGAAAATCTAATGCAGAAACTTATTCTCACACACCATTGGTAGGTAATCTAGAAGCTGCAAAATCTCTTTGCTTCACAATTCTCTTCTGTTTTTATTTCTCTTATTTGATAGTATAAGATCAGTGAACATACAACTCCAACTACTTTAAATTGCATGTCAGTGGATGTGGTAATTATCAATGCTCACCTAAATAATAGCTATGTATCCTGAATTATGTTACGTTACTACATATGATGACATATTTTATAAATTTAATCTCCAGTAATAAGGTTGTAATTAAATGCTTATTGATTTTGTAATTTTAAGCTCATTTCTAAGAAACATTATTACACATACTTATTTGTTTCCAATCCCTCATCGTCTTGAAATAACTTAATCAAATACTTAGAAGGCAACTCACTTAAAAGTGTTGCTTAGAAACAGAATCAATATGTTAAGGAATAAAATAAAGTGAAACTGTGAGTATTTCTTATAATTGTAATATAAACAAGCAAGATGAAATGCTTATACTCTGAAACCCTAAGGGAATGTTTCAGAAGAAGTTATCTCTCTCACTGTTTACAAGAAAATCAACAATTTTCTGTAGACATGCTATTCAAGAATTATTTAGCAATGTTAAACTCATGAATAAGGTTAATCATCCAAGAAAATGTGATCACTTGTCATACCATTTATGATGTCTGTACATACTGAAATAGGGTAACACTAAAGAAATTTTAAATTGTAGGTATTTTTATTTCAATATAGAACTAAACATTTAGCTAAAAGAAACATATTTGGATAGCTGGTTTTATAGCTGTCATTCAAAAATTCAAATTTGAGTGAATTTTAAAAAGTGTGTTATTGTTTAATCATTTTGTATAGAGAATGGAATTGTTCTCTACATTAGAGCACCCAAAGTAAGAAAATTTTGAGATTTCAGCATGGATTTGTTGTCCTTACAAAATCCATGCATTATAAGCTGAGGAGGGAGATACGTGAAACACTGCTGTTGCTGAAACCATTAAGGCAACTTACAGAGCATATATCCCTGAGTTTCTGACTTTATTTTCAGAATTTTGCTTCTCAGGCAAATTCCAATCACTTAAATCAAGAAACCAAAATGGAGATCAATTAAGATCTCTTCCTGAAATAGCTTATCAGTCATCAAGCGTGAATAAAGGAGACAGAGAGACTTTGAGAGACAAGGCGTCTAGATAATGATCTCTCTCTTCTAGTCTGAGGGCTTGTCCCATAACGCTGTGTGTCAAAGACCTCATATGCTGAGCGAAAGATGAGAGAATTCCTCTACCACACCACGAAGAATGGACCTCAATTAGTTTCCTCTGAACCAATTGTGCAAAGAAAGGACCTTTGCAAAAAACATACGCCTAGTCTTAAAGAGGTAGAAGAAATTACAGACACTCTTGTTGAGGATGGAAATGTCCCAGGGCCCCTAGCTGAATTCCACATCAGCTCTATGTGTAAATTTTCCTCACTTCCTTCAAAAAAATCTGCTCCTTAATGTCAGAGCAAATTTCAGCTCAGCAAAATGTTGAAGGGACTAGTCCTGATGTTTGCCAACTGATTGCAATAGCTCCATTTTTAATAGAAATAGCATTTAAAAAGTGTAAATTAAACACTTCCAAAATCCTCCCTGATCTTTATACCCTCCCTTTTGATTTCTTTTATCCATGCCTCCTAGGTCATAAAAACAATAGTTATTAATGCTCTTTTTTGTTAGTTCAAACGGTAACTATCATTATTGCAAATGGCAATTGCTAGTCTCTCTGCAATAACCTCGTTCCTAAATAAAATTTTCTTGTTTTGTTAATTGTCTTGCTGTACTCGCATTAAGGTTTACTTTTTATAAGTGAATAATGGCGTGAAAATTTGCTGGAACAAACAATAATATTAGGTGGCTTATATTCAACTTTATGGTTTTTCAGGGGATTTCAATCTGCTTATAGTTACACAGAATTTTTCTAAGACAACTGTAAGCAGTACTTACCCGGCTTACTGAATAGGGAAAAGTTACTACATTCACAAGATTTTAAGAAATGAAAAGACTACACAAATAATTTAGTTCAGGTTCCTTATTTGACTGATTAGGGAATAGAAATTAAGAAATTGTTGAGTCACTGAATGACTTACTAGGAAATGACATTGTCCAAATAAAATACTCGATTTCCTAATACCCAATATAGGACTCTTTTCCTTACATTATAATTTCTTCGGGAATATTTTCGACCAACTGAAAACTTATTAAATAACTTTCAAGTTCCTGGCGCCTATGTCTATCTATATGTATGTATTTGTATGTAATTGCATGAATGAGTAATTCATTTCAAATGTCATAGAATCCTGGAACTTTGCTCTGCTCTGTGAGGCTACAGCGGGAGATGCTTCCTTAGCGTCCATGGCTTTAAGCAAAGAAAATGATAGGTCCTGGGTGAAAGCTTTTACACTGGCTCATAAGGCCTGATGGTCAAGCCCTCTTCCCCTGCCCCTTCACCTCTCTCAGGTCATCTCTGATCACTCTCTGTCTTCTCACACCACTCCAGCCCCTCTCGCCTCCTGTGTCTGGAGTGTGCCTGGCTCACTCCTGCCTCTGAATATTTGCACTTGCTTTTCCTACTGCTGGAATTGTCTCCCTTCCTGTATTCTGGATAAATTGTCACCTGGATGGCTCACCTCCATTGATCAGAAACCCTTATTCTAGGGCCATTTACTTTAACTCCTTTTCAAACATTTCTTTATTATAGCAGCAGTTATTAAATTATTTCTAAGAAAAGTTGTCTCTATGTGATACCCTGCCATCTGACTACTTCATGTTTATCCCATTTATGTAATCCAAGGGAAGTCCTGTAGGCCAGTTAAACATCAATCGGGAAAACGGCAAAACAAAACAAAACACACAACAAAAAAAAAACAGAGCATATTTTGAAAGGTGTGCATGGATCATGGGTAAGTCAACACTATTGCATCTCTAGGTTTTAAAATGGGAGTCCTCTCAACAATGTGGCGAATGGATAAATCTTTTCTGGAGTTGTGGATGATAATCCCTATGGCTGACTGCCTAGACTTGACTGCAAATTAAGAGGGAGACAGAGAGACTGAGGCACTTCCTGGTCTCTTATTACATTTCAGAGTTCCTATTCAGGGCTCCCTTAACGTAAGACGATTCTTACCCTCTAACATTTTACAAGGAAAATGTAAAGGGAGACACATCTCAAAAAGATTAATCAAATGTTTAGCTGTATAAAAATTGTGAAAATCGGTTATATGAGAAGTAATTTTGTTCCTAAACAATTTTAAAATATTAAACATTTTTCTCTCCTTTTACAATTTTAATATTAAAGCCCAGAAGGATGATTATTCACAATTATTCTATTTCAATTTCTTGCAAGGCATTTGCTCTAAAAAAAAAGTACCCTCATTAAAAATAATCTTTATGATAGAAATTACATTGAATTATTTCAGGATATAACTCAATACTCTACTGATTATAGTCTTTGGGTTAAGACCCTGAAACCCCTAGTTGTACTAATATGTATTTTTTTCTTTTCTATTCCATTGTTAATTGCAGGTGGTGATGAAGCTAACAAACCTTGTAAACAAATATTTACAAAATTACTTGAACATTACCTCATTAAGTAGTAAGTTTGGAAAGATTTTGTTTGCCTATTTGGTTTGTGAAACAGACCTCTAGATAGAAAAACTGACACAATTTTCATGACGATTTATAAAAAACAAAACTATTTTATTTAATTTATATTCTAATTTTATACATTTGCAATAAAATCTACATAAAAGTTGGAGAAAAGAAAGATTTCTACATGACAATAATTATCTTTATGAATGACCAATAGAAAATATTTTCTAAAGTAAATAAGAGTTGTTGAATCCAATTCTTTAGGTAAACAACCCAAAATCTTAGACAGATGTAATCTTTAGACCATAATAATTAAGAAATTATTAGGATGTATTAATAGTTGAACATTAAATAAGAAATATTTTGGAAACTCTTGAAAGTAATAAATAAATATTGTGGAGGAAAATAAACCAGGAACTTGGTGTCATCACAGAATAATTAGTTATTGAGAAGAGATTTTTGAAATCAAGATTCAGATAAACCCAGACTCTAACAACATATGGAGTCTGCTGGGAGATAAAAACAGCAGTTGTTCCTAAAGGGCAACGCGCTTGTTGCAGATGGACTGTATGCCTCTCGGGGAAAGGGAAGTAAATGAGTTTCCTGTGTTGACATCGGGGTGGTCTTCTCCTTAGCTTGTGAGGAGTCAGTTTCTCACAGCACAGAGGGAGAGAAAGGAAGTCCCAAAAGCCCCCCTACTTCCCTACACAAGGGTGCAAAGCAACAGCTTAGGAGCAATTGCAACGGAGAGAGGCCACAGGTCGGGGATGAATCTGCAGCATCTTTGGGCTCACAGAGAATGGGAACAGCCTCTGGGCTTGTTTGCTAAGGAAGATTCCTGCTCCTTCCTGGAAACCCAGCCTGGGTGCCAACCAGTCTGCACAAAGTGGATGGGTTGGTACATGTAGCAGCAGTGTCTGCAGCGCAGAGGCCTAGGACTGTCTTCTGTTATCAGAAGGGTTGGGCAAAAACAGCCACTGCAATGAACTGGATGCCGCCTAGACATGAGGAAATGCCTCTGTGAACTGCTCCAGGGATCTGCCCTACTTTGAAGCCAGACAGAAAAGTGGATAGAAACTGCCATCCCGACAAATCTGCTTATCGGCTCAACATGGAATGACTATTTTGTTACTCTCATACTTCAAAGTTAATCTAGAGACATAGCTGCTACAAAATTTAAGAGTATGTCCTTTTTATCTTTCTCTTTGTAAGTCAGTGTCCTTTCTTTGTGTCTCCACTATTTTACGTTAGTCCCAAGTTGGCCCTGTGTTATTCTTACTCTTTCAAAACAACAGCTGAGTCTTTATTCAAATTCAACAGAAGATGAATCCCAGAGATATATGAGTTTCATAGATGAATTGGAAAGAGACATGTGTTTGGTCTGCATTTCTATGAAATGAGAATGAATATATTAATTCTTCAAATAAAAGTAAAAAATGGCTTTGAGTTAACAGAAAGATGGATATTCATTTTATAAAATTTAATTTCCAATTACCATGCTGCGTATGCATGGGTAAATAGGCAAAGAGATAAGATTTGCAGTGACAGACTGGAGAAAGAAGAATCATCCTACTAATTCAGACGACATCTGGGCTATTCAGACAACAACAGTCAACATTTAGAAAATGAGTATTAAATTCTTACCGATTTGTCCAGCTCTATCAGAGTGTTCATTTTACTGAAGACATTTTGGACTTTAATTTTAAAATACAGAGCAAGCGTCTCAAGAGTGAAATCCTTTTTGTAACTGACCAAGTCTATCTGTCCAGATCGCATTTTTAAAAGTAATACATAGAAAAGGGAGCAACTGATATTTGAACAGCTAGCAAGTTCATCAAAATATTGTTAAATGTGTATAACTTTATTAAAAGCATGTAAGTATTATTTCCCTTAAACATATTTAAAGCTAATTTTGTTTCTCAACAATAAACTTTGATGTTTTTGTTTTTGTTTGGAACTTTCAAACACTTGAAAACTAGTGTATACCTTAATTCACCCAATATTTTGATAAATTCTAGGAAAACACTTCATCTTACGTTTCATGCCATATTCATTGAAAAACTGTTCACTGGCCTTGTACTACCTTAAGTGTGCTTCCCAAGCTACTGTCAAGATAGGAAGGACTCTGAGAGGACAGGTGCTGTTCTAGCATTCTATTTAGGGCCTACTTCTGATTAGAGTATTTCATCCAGTGCCAGAAAGCCACAAAGCCTTCCAGTTTTCTTTCTTTTTTGGTCCAGTCTAGTCTTAGCTAGGTTAATTCAGCTGTCCTGAGTGATTAATTGCTGAGCTCAGAAATAAATATCCTGTGTCACATCAAATTCCTTTGTATTACTGTGTGTGGTCTCCTGCACTCATCAACAGATATGTATACATGGTGATTGAACAAAAACATACCCTTTCCCACCCCCACCTCTCTCTACCACACAACACAATTCTAAGTGAGGGGATATTGCTGGAGTAGTACAGCAGCTAAGAGGGAAGATTCAATGTGTTACAAAAACATTACAAGGATTGGCATTTTCTACTTCCAAAAGGTGTTTTTACCTAAAAACTTTCCTTCTGTGTTGCCAAAATACCTTAATTAGAAGTTGACTATCAGAAAATGACCTTGCAGCTTTTCTTTTTTTTTTTTTTAAACATTCCTTCAATCAGCCTTTTCAACATTCAGTGATTAACCAAAAAGTATTTTAAACAAATGGGAATAGTTAGATCAGTGCTAAATATGCCACCAACACAAATATTACTAATTGTATGAATATCTCTACAGCTTAGGGACTGTGGTAAACTGAAAAAGATCAGATCATCTTAATGATTCTGCATTGAAGCAATGGGAAAGGAAAATAGGGTTGATGTTTTGACTGTAAGTTACCGTTCACTAGAACACAGAAGTAATTCCCAGTGTATCTAGTTATAAGAATGAATCTTACTGCAGAGGAGGTTGAAATGTATCATATCCATCTGTTTCTTTGGACAGAAAGACTTCTTGTTATACAACAAGTGATCTGACAGCAGCAAGAACATTGAGAAACTAGCCACTGTGGAAAAAAAGAACCATCATTAAAAAAAAAAATAAGGCCAAATTATCTCCCGAATTTATTGGGGGAAAAAAAAACAATCTTTGGTTAAAGAAAACAGATTTGCCATGGGGAAGTGTTAGTCTATATTTGGAATAAAATATTAGTAAAATATGAATTTAAACATTTGCCAGACTGTGTAAATGGAGAGTTGAAGAAATTCTCAGGGCCTGGAGAATTTTAAGGGTGCAGAACAATCTTTATCGGTTGTCCACAAAGATTACCTTCTGCATAGGAAAATGCAAGACTCCACTTCATTAGTCTGTAGAGATGCTTTTTCTTTCAACACCCTAAAGACTACTTACAGTAAAGGAAATGCAGGAGTAAATTATGCAACCAGATAAAAGTTCCACAGGAAAGGTAGAATGTTTTCACAACAGTAATGGGATAAGGGAGTCCAAGTCAAAACCCTACACGAAATGACTATCCTGAAATACTGGGAGATTAACACAAATGCAGGATTCAGTTTATACTGTTACTCAATGATCAGTTAATCTGAAAAAGATGAAAAAAAGCTAAAATACTGGACCTCTCTGGGGGCATAAAAATAGATTTGTTTGGTGAAGAAGTAAGCAAGAAAAGAGGACTTATTCAAGGAAATGATCAGAACAACAGGTCAAATCAGGCCATTTCACTAGGTTGAATCTCTAGTGGGAGAGATTTAGAAACCCAAAGGCTACAGAAACAGATCTTGTGTGAGTGGTAACGTGAGATTATAGCACCAATAGTTAGGTCATCAGTGTAAAACACACTTTTTTTGGGTTTTTATTTTTGTTTTTCTCTTTAATGATGTACTGTAAACTAACCCAAGTAATACCAACCTAATGTGATAGGAGTAAATAGCAACGGAAACTAAAACACAGTTATGCCTTCCTTATTGATATATGAATACCAATGTCTCTTTTTAAATGCCTTCTATTGAGAATAAGAAGGTATAACAAAATGCCTACTAGGTTAAAATACATCATTTTCCTTTTTAAATAACATATTAACATTTGTTTAAAGTTTACATGTTTTGAGGAGCTGTAGGAAAAGCTTATTTGATTTGAAACTCATAATAATTCCCTAAAACAAAGCAGATTTGATTATCCTTGTTTCACAGATGAGAAAATTCAGAACCAATTAAATGTATGGATGACTGAGACTGAGCTCATCAAATATCCATGTGCTTCCTGTTTGTTTTCCAGCTTCTCCAGCAGTGAAGTTGGAGCCTTGTGACCTGTGCCCGACAGACTGTACTGTGAGCAGAAGCAGTGTGTTTTCCTGAGCTAAGGCAGTTCCCACGAGTGAACCTCCCTGAGCTGTAGAGACCTCGAACAATGTGTGTTTCAGTTGGCCTACCTGACAATGGAGAGGGCTGTCTAACACACATCGGACAGGATGAGTGTGGAAAATAATTCATTCTCACGTTAATCACTGGATTTCCGAGTTTGCACTTGCAACCCCTAATGTTCAATGCCTTTACTAATGTAGATATTGGAAATTGAAGTTAGATGCTACTGTATCAAAAACATAAAATATATGCTATTGGGTCAGTTTCAGATGTGAATGGCGAGGTGACTGGTATTAGAGGAAGAAAATGTAGTGGTTGGGTCAGGCTAACCCAAAGCATAAAAGGACATTGCCACCTGTGATCAGAAGGGAGGTTAGCCACATGCTCATTGTTTTGCAACTTAGAAAAAGAGCTTGGAAAGAAGTGTGTTTTCTGAATTGGCTACTATTGGTGGTAGTTGGCAAGATGCTGTAGAGGTGAATTGAGCGGGGAAAAAGTTACTAGCTAGCAATTAGAAATCAAAAGGGGCCAGGCGCGGTGGCTCACGCCTGTAATCCCAGCACTTTGGGAGGCCGAGGCGGGCGGATCACAAGGTCAGGAGATCGAGAACATCCTGGCTAACACGGTGAAACACTGTCTCTACTAAAAATACCAAAAAAAAAAAAAAAAATTAGCCAGGCGTGGTGGCGGGTGCCTGTAGTCCCAGCTACTCAGGAGGCTGAGGCAGGAGAATGGCGTGAACCCAGGAGGCGGAGCTTGCAGTGAGCCGAGATTGCGCCACTGCACTCCAGCCTGGGCGACAGAGCAAGACTCTGTCTCGAAAAACAAAACAAACAAACGACAAACAAAAACAAAAACAAACAAAAAAAGAAATTAAAAGGAATAGGTGATATTCAGAAATTCAGAGAGTAGCCAGGCACAGTGCTCACGCCTGTAATACCAGCACTTTAGGAGGCTGCAGCAGAAGGATCACTTGAGCCTGGGAGGTCCAGGCTACATTAAGCCATGATTGCACCACTGCACTCCAGCCTGGGTAACAGAGCAAGACCCTGTCTGAAAAAAAATAAACAGAAATAGAAATTCAGGGACTGGATAGTTTGGAAAATCAAGCAAGGCAAACAAAATACAGGCATGCCTAAATAAGTGAAATAAGCCAGGCACAGAAAGACAAACATTGCGTCTTCTCACTTATTTGTGGGATCTAAAAATCAAAACAACTGAACATATGTCTCAGGGACATAGAGAATAGAAGAATGGTTACCAGAAGCTGGGAAGGGTAGTGAGGGGCTGGGTGAGAGGTGGGGATGTTAACAGGTACAAAAAATAATAATTAGAAAGAATGAATAAGACCTACCATTTGATAGCACAATAGGGTGACTATAGTTAATAACTTTACGTTTTAAAATAACTTTAAAAATGCGATTGGATCATTTGTAACTCAAAGGATAAATGCTTGAGGGGATGGCTACCCCATTCCCCATGATGTGCTTATTTCGTATTGCATGCCTTTATCAAAATGTCTCATGTACCCCATAAATATATATACCTACTGTGTACCCACAACTATTTAAAAAATAAAAAATAAAAACATTTAAAATTAAAAAAAAAGATACTGCAGTCTGGTTGCAGTTCCAGATACCCACAAAAAAAGCAAATAGTGCAATAAAGAAAATCACATGAATTTTTAGTTTTTTCAGTACATATAAAAGTTACTATAGTCTACTAAGTGTGCAACAGCATTATGTCTAAAATAATAATGTACGTATCTTAATTTAAAAATACTTTACTGCTAAAAATGCTAACAATCATCTGATCCTTCAGCGAGACATAATCTGTTTGCTGGTGAAAGGTCTTATTTCAATGTTGATGGCTGCTGACGTCAGCGTGGTGGTTACTAAAGTTGGGGTGACTGTGGCAATGTCTTAAAATAAGACAACACTGAAGTTTGCTGCATCAATTCACTCTTTCTTTAATAAAATATTTCTTTGTAGCATGCAACGCTGTTTGATAGAATTTTGCTTACAGGAGAACTTCTTTCAAAATTGTAGTCAATCCTTTCAGATCCTGCCATTGCTTTATCAAGTAAGTTTATATAATATTCGTAATTTTTGTCATTTCAACAATCTTCACGGCATCTTCACCTGGAGTAGATTCCATCTCAAGGAAACATTTTTTTTCTTGCCTATAAGTAGTGACTCCTCATTTGTGAAAGTTTTATCATGAGATGGTATCAGTTCAGTCACATCTTCAGGCTCCACTTTTAATTCCAGTTCTCTTAATATTTTCAACACATCTGCAGTTCCTTCTTCCACTGAAGTCTTGAACCCATCAAAATAATCCATGAGGATTGAAATCAACTTCTCCCAAATTCCTGCTAATATTTTGGCCTCCTTTAATGAATCACGGATATTCTTAATGGCATCTAGAATGGTGATCCTTTCCAGACAGTTTTCAATTATTTTGCACAGGTCCACCAGAGGAATAATTCTCTATAGCAGACTCATGAAACATATTTCTTAAATAATAAGACTCAAAAATTGAAATTGCTTCTTGGTCCTTGGGCTGCAGAATGGATGTTGTATTAGCAGGCAGGAAACAACATTAATCTTCTTGCACATCTCCACCAGAGCTCTTGGGTGACTAGGTGGACTCTCAGTGAGCAATAATAATTTGAAGGAAATCTTTCTTTTTCCTGACCAGTGGGTCCCAATAGTGGGCTGAAAACATTCAGTAAACCATGTTGTGAACAGATATACTGTCATCCAGCACATCTTTTCTTGTCCGTATACAGGGCCCAGGGAAATAGATTTAGAATCATTATTAAAGGCCCTGGGACTTTTAGATGGTAAATGAGCATTGGCTTCAATTTATACTCATCAGCTGCATTAGCCCCTAACAAGAGTTGGCCTCTCCTTTAAAGTTAGGCAGTGACTTCTACTCTCCAGCTATGAAAGTCCTAGAAGGCATCTTCTTTCAATAGAAACCTATTTTGTCTATTTGAAAATCTAGTTTAGCCACCTTCATCAGTGATCTTAGCTATATCTCCTGGATAACTTGCTGCAGCTTCTACATCAGCACTTGCTGTTTCATCTTGTATTTTTATGTAATGGAGACAACTTCTTTCCTTAAACCTCATGAACCAACTTCTTCTAGCTTCCAACTCTTGTTCTGCAGCTTCCTCACCTCTCTCAGCCTTCACAGAATTAAAGAGAATTAGGGCCTTGCTCTAGGTTAGGTTTTGGCTAAAGAGAATATTGTGGCTGCTTTGATCTTCTATCCAGATGACTAAAACTTTCTCCATATCAGCAATAAGCCTGTTTCACTTTCTTTTCGTGTGTGTGTTCACTAGAGTAGCACTTTTAATTTCCTTCAAGGACTTTTCTTTTACATGTACAACTTGGCTAACTGATTCAAGAAGCCTAGCTTTCAGCCTGTCTCAGCTTTTGATATGCCTCCTCACTAAGGTTAATCATTTCTATATTTTTATTTAAAGTCAGAGATGTGCAACTCTTTAACTTCAGCACTTAGAGGCCACTGTAGTGCTATTAATTGGCCGAGTTTCAATATTGTTGTATCTCAGGAAATATGATAGCCCAAGGAGAGGGAGAGAGATAGAGGAATGGCTAGTTGATGGAGCAGTCAAAACACACACTTATTGATGAAGTTCACCATCCTAAATGTGAGCAATTCATGGCCTCCCAAAACAATTCTAATAGTAACAGCACAGATCACCATAAGAGATATAACAATAATGAAAAAGTTTGAAATATTGCAAGAATTATCAAAATGTGGCACAGAGACATGAAGTGAGCACATGCTTATTGGAAAAATAGCATTGGTAGACTTGCCTAATGCAGGGTCACTACAAACCTTCAATTTGTAAAAAATGCAATATCTGCAAAGCACAGTAAAATTAGATATGCCCATACATAAGTGAAAAACCAAGGTACAAGAGGAGAACCATGGGAAGAAAAAGGTTTTGAGTGGCAAAATTCCTGTGAGACTTCTCAATTGGAAGAAATGACTCAGGGAAAATGGTACAATAATGAGTCTATTTTCCATCAGAGAGTCTCAAGGTAGCTACTATCTCATTCTACATATTTCCCCAAAGCCGAGCTTAAGCAGAAGGTGTACATGCAGTTTATTTGTAAGTGACTTGAGAAAAGAATGAGGCATGAGAAATGATTCAGAGATAGGAAGAACCAGTAGAAAAATGCATTTTGGAGTTGACCATTGCTAGGGCAAATGACTTTCAAGTTTGCATGATTTTCTGAAGACATTTGTAGAATTCATCTCAGAACTGTGCACCCAAGCAAAAGAAGGCAGAAGCTTTATCCATTGGCTCCCATCATCCACTGACCAAGTGTTGATCTATTTCCACTCATTTCTCTGTGATTTCACTTCTGGCTTCTATGTGTGTGAATGCTGACGAGTCCCTGGGTATGCCAAATCCTATAATCCCACGAAAGGAAGCAGAAGACACTTGACTCTGTGGAAAGGTACTGCCTGGTTATACTCACAGGAAAGTGGTCAAAGCTTATATGGAACTGAGTAAGCAACTTTAGTTGGCATCAAATGTGCCAAGGTTTTGAAGGGATACATGAGGGATCCAAAAAGAAACTCAGTTAAAAGAAGTTGGCACCTAAGCAAGCAAGAAAGGGGGAAAAGTTTAAGAATTATTTTTCAAAAAGAACTTTGTGTACACTTACTGACCCATGAAACAAGACAGGATACAAGTATTATAGATCATAACCCTATATACTTTCTGAGTAGAAAAGTATACTATTTTGCCAAAGAAACCGGAAGCAAGCATTGACACACACACAAAAATAATAAAAATCCTTTGACATTTTGAGAATTGAAGCAACCACAGGCTTCTATTATTCCACATAGGAGAAGAGAAGCAGACTGAGAAAATTGTACAACTTGCATAGTGGGCATATTCCCCCAACATTATTTTCAGACACTGCTGAAGAGGGTAATGGAAAAGGAAGGAAGTCCGGGAGGCTACAGCCAGATTTCCTGGTCCCTGGAGGCCAGCTAGGGAGCTCCCCCAGAGAGAGGAACAGGATACAATCAAGGTACCTCCCACACCACAGGAAAGGGCTCTTAATTTCTGCCTGATGTGACTTCCTAATTACCATGGAGCACCAACAGCTGTATCTCATTCCCCCTCCTCCTCAATGGAATTTTACTGCAGCTATATCATCTCTATTTTAATGTTATATATTGGACGGGTGTGAGTGGGAAGAGGACAGACAATTTATCATGCTTCCTCCACAGGCTTCAGGAGCAAAAGGAGCAACATCTGGATACAATGGAGAAGATATGAGGATCACCCACAGATCTCGGACTTGAGCTAATTGCAGTAACTGGATGCAACTTTGGGTTATCTGCTTTGGGAAGGGATATGTGTGTGCCTTCTATGTGGGAAGAGAGAATGAATGAATATCCAGTGACCAAATGGTAGACTGGCAGAGGCTTTTAAAGCTTACCAGATATTTTCATGCTTCTCAGTATTCCCCAGCTTTCTTGGAAATTATGTGGAAATATGAAAGTAAGTCTGGCCAAGGTATTGTGAGGGGAAGTGAGTCATTTTTTACCAAAGGCAGTTAGAAGACATTCTGTCCTTTCCTCTCTATCTCCCTGAACTTTGGAGGCCACAGGTTCTGTAGGATGTGTCCTAAGTCCCCTGTTGGATGGGAACTACCCTAAGGAGTAGCCCCACCAATATCAAACTCTGATGTAATTGAGAATTAAACTTTTGTCAAACTGCTAAAATTTGAGGGCTTGTCTGTTGCATTAATTACCCTAATATACCAAGATGACTCAAACTGTGAATTTTTTTTTTTTTTTTTTTTTTTTTGAGACAGAGTTTTGCTCTTTCACCCATGCTGGAGTGCAGTGGCATGATCTCAGCTCACTGCAACCTCTGCCTTCTGGTTTCAAGTGATTCTTCTGCCTCAGCCTCCCGAGTAGCTGGGATTACAGGCGCCTACCACCACCACGCCCGGGTAATTTTTGTATTTTCAGTAAAGACGTGGTTTCACCATGTTGGCCAGGCTGGTCTCGAACTCCTGACCTTGTGATCTGCCTGCCTCGGCCTCCCAAAGTGCTGGGATTATAGGTGTAAGCCCCCACACCCTGCCTGTAAATTTGTTTTTACTTGACATCCTCAAACTTTTCAATCACAGCAAAGCATCACAATTTATAATTCAAATGAGAGCTTTTGATATCTATCAGCTCTCCATTCTTCTATGTATCTATGTTTCAATCAGACCTTCTTTGAAGATCAAATTTCCAGTAAGTCCTGGAGTCCTGGTCAAATGCAGGCTGAGAAGCTGCTCATCTTTGCAGTCTCAGTTCAAATGTGTTCTTGTATATAATTCCCTTCTCCCCTCAGTAGAACTCACCACTCCATCTTGGGTTTCTCACTGAACCATTTTATCTCAAATAAGAGAAATCAACTCTAGCTAGTTTATTCAGGAAAAGTATTTACTAAAAGTTACTAGGCAGCTCTTGGGGGTCTTTTGAGGGAACAGAGAACAATTGTCCAGTCTTCACAACCAGGAGCAATGACTGAAATCATGTTGTAGAACGAGTTCGATCAAGGTATCACCTCTGCTACCCTAAGTAGAGACCCTTTGGCTTTATTGCTAACATTGACATGGTTGGGCACTTCAAGGTATGACTCTGCTGCCCTGGAACTTAGCCAGAGCTGCCACCCTCTGCACAATGCCTGATTCTTTGCCTCACTAGCTTCCTCTTCAAAATCTAGCCTGTATCATAACTGAAAAGTAAGGCAGGAAGAGTGAGTGAATGGCTTCCCCAGAGAGAAGCAGACAGCAAACAACTTGGGGAATTTCTAAAACACATGAAATATGTTCAGGGGCTGGATGGCCAAAAGAAATGACCAATTCCCAATGCAACCATGGACATACTGTTACCGTGGACTATAATGGGAATGTAATAGACACGTAGTAAATATGTGTAGAATAGATGAATAGATGAAATAATGACCAGGATTGAAGCATTCAGTTATTGCTATTCACCCAGCACCATTTTAAATGACACAAGAGTGATTGGATGGATAACATGGCCATACAGCTCCCATGAGTTCAACAGAATTATTATTTCAGCCCCATCCAGTTCCATAGCAATCAAAGCCAGAGCTACAGAGAATGAGCTCCAACCGACAGGCTCAGCCCCAGCCTAAAGACGAAGAAGAGGAGCTCTGAGCTTAATGGGACACTGAAGAAAACCGACTCGGCTTCTACTATCAAAGTGAAGTGGGGAATTAGAGCAATTTTCCTGACACTCCAGGCAAAAGTGGGCAGTTTGCCTGGATTATCTAGGTCACTGCTTCAGACTCTCAGATTCATTTTGCCCGTGGAGAACTGTCCTATTAGCTCCAGTTACCACAGAGTAACTAACTCAGGGTAAAAACAGCCTCATTTCCCAACCAACCCCTTTTAACTATGCTTAAATGTCCACGATTTTTGGTCTTATTGATATAGGCTGTATTTTAAAAAGCAACCCTTTGGAGATGGATTACAAATGCCACACACTCTTAAATTGCTATTATGTTTTTAAAGCAGAAGGTGTCAAATCAAATGATAAAAAATGAGGATCCAGTTCTCTCTCAGGCTCACTTGCAGGATTCCCTCATGATTATGATGGGAATGAATCATCTGCAATGATATGTAGGTTAGTAATGCCATTATAATAAAGTATGTAATTTAGGTTAGTCTCCATTATGTCAAGAGGATTGCCGCATACTCATCTCCTTCTCTGACTTCTCAGCTTTGCCCCCGTGGCTTACTCAGGGCACTGTTAATTGACACAATTAAGAGTGAAGACTGATTTACAGGACCCAGAGGAGCCTTTGGGAAAGTGAGGTTCATGTACTGAGGGGAAGGTTTTATACACTGTACTATGGCTTCGTTTCTGATACCCAAATTCTTCTCTAGGTCGGTGAATAAAGCTAAAGTAGGAAGGAAACCAACAGCCGTGTTACTGAAACAAATTTCACTCATTTTATTTCTATCTGTTTAAATTCTACTGTTTTAGCTTAAATTCTACCATGTTAGCTTGTACTTCTTTTTCGAGGTAGGAATGTGGCTTTAGACTTGCCTAGCTCTCATCCACTTTCCCATCATCTTGTTTTTTCTTATGATTTTCTGACACTATAACTATCATAAATTACAATGCAGTATCATCAGAATTCAAAATGTTTCAGTAAAGTTTTCCCATGCTGAGAAAGGAAAGAGATACAAAAGAGTCAATCATTTCCTTCATTATGGAAGGAAAATTAATGTTCATTTCCATGAAGTGAATTTAGCTTTTGAGACACATATAGCACTTGGCCTTCCATCTCAACTGTAGAAATTCTTATTTACCAAGCAACAGCTTGATTCATCTAGCTTAACATCTTAACTAGGGAAATGCGAAAAGCCTGGAATTAAGTGGTTGTTTTTCACATGCTAAGTCAGAGAACAAAAACAGGGACCCACATCTGTACTTATTTTAGTTCTATGTCTTGTATCTCTTCTTAGGAGATCAGCACTAGCAAACTGCTGTTAACTAGGGTAATTACACAGTACTCTGAACAGTGAGCAAAATAACACTGTGAGTGTCCAAGAGTTTGAACAATTTGGACTGATTTTGTATGGCATATAATTTACAGTAAAGATTCAGAATGCCTTTTTTCTTTTAAGAGCAGCTTTCATCATTTAGCTTTAGATCATTACACATGGAGACACGTATTCACAGTCAAATTTGATACAGATAAATCTAAACATCTGCAAAAATAGAATAATTTTATTGACATTTACCCAGTGCTATCTCAGGCCATTTCTGTTTGTGATCAGCAGAGTCAAAGAAGTTAGCTGAAGCTTCTTGAGTCTAAAACTATGTCTAAAACAGGTAAACTGACATCAAGACTTGAATATAATTTTAAGAAATCAGTCAGGAAATATAAATGAGAGAGATCATCTAAAAGTATTATGTGGAAGCAAAGATATGATAAAACCTACAAAGCGATTAAATGAATAATATATTGAGCTATACATAAGATGTGAGTATCATAGCGCAATACAAACAAGAAAAGTGAATTTTTTAAAAGCAGCCTTCAATAAGCTCCACTCGCTTGCTCATACATTCCATTATTTAATAAACAACCTTGAAGCTGGGGCGCGGTGGCTCACGCCGGTAATGCCAACACTTTGTGAGGCCGAGGCTGGCAGATCACGAGGTCAGGAGATCGAGACCATCCTGGCCAACGTGGTGAAACCCCGTCTCTACTAAAAATACCAAAAATTAGCCGGGCGCGGTGGCAGGTGCCTGTAGTCCCAGCTACTCAGGAGGCTGAGGCAGGAGAATGGCGTGAACCCAGGAGTGGAGCTTGCAGTGAGCCGAGATCGTGCCACTGCACATCAGCCTCGGCGACAGAGAGAGACTCTGTCTCAAAAATAATAATAATAATATAAATACAAATAAATAACCTTTAGCTTTAGGGAGAGGGGGCAATTTGAGGAGTGACGAGACTAAGTGGCTGAACCAGACACGCTTCCCTCAGGAAGCTCAAAGTTTAACTTCTGGACAAAATGTACATAAAAGGCAAAAATAGTAGCAATGGATATTTCTAGAATAAAATGGAATTTCATCTCTTTCATAATGAATTGAGATTAATTTTTCTGTTAAGTAATGATGGTTCAAGAAAACAAATTTATATAGAAAGTACAGTATGCAGATAAAGAAAATGATAATAATACTATAATGCATATATTGAATTCACTGTACTATTGTCTTGAGTGAATTACAGCAACTGTTTTAATGACCTAGCCTACTTCCTAATGAAGAACCAACTAGCCAATAATTAAGGCATTCTTAAAATGAACAAGCTAAATGTTTAGTTATTGAAAAGTTATTTTTCACATTGTATTTATCATTCAAAATCATCAACATTAACTTCAAAAGTTGATTTAAAAAAGACTACCATTTCATGTTTTCTAAATTTAAATTTTTATAATAAAGGATATCATTAGTAGCCTTAGCAATGTTTATTTTTTTTTCAAAGTCATAGTAAGATTTAGAGACTTGAGGAATAAGAACTGAAGAATTGGAAAGGATTGCATCATTTAATAGATATAAAGAATGGCTGGTGGTACAAGAAAATAATGAGTTGAAAGTATTTTTAAATCTATTATTAAATATTTCAGAAAAGGAAAAAAAGACCTAAAGAATTATGTAATAATTACTCATGTATCCATAACTGAACTTAAGAAATACAGTATTTCATAAGTTGTATATATAATTGTAGAAAATTGTAGTAAATAATCCATGATAGCATTTTCTATAAATCAATATCACTTGTTTATTTTTATTAATAAACTACTTTTAGAGAAATTTTAGATTTACATCAAAAGTGACTGGAATGTACAGAGAGTTCCCCTATACTTCCTGTCTTCAGTATCACACAATGTGCCCCCCATCAGAGTGATGCTGTATTAGTTCATCCTCACACTGCTATAAAGAACCACCTGAGACTGGGTAATTAAAGAAGAAAAAGCTTTAATTGATTCACAGTTCCACCAGCTATATAGGAAGCGTGGCTGGGATGCCTCAGGATATTTACAATCATGGTAGAAGGTGAAGGGGAAACAGGCATGTCCTACATGGCTGGAGCAAGAGGAAGGGAGAGATGGGGGAGGTGCTACACACTGTTAAACAACTGGGTCTCATGAGAACGCTATCACGAGACTGCAAGGGGGAAGTCTGCCCCCCTGATTCAACTGCTTCCCACCAGGTCCCTCCCCCAACATTGGGAATTACAATTTGACAAGAGATTTGGGTAGGGACACAGAGACGAGCTATATTTGTTAAAATTCATGAACCTACACTGACACACCATTAGCACCCAAAGTTTATCATTTACATTAGATTTTATTCTTCATGTAGTACATTCTATGGATTTTCAGAAACGTGCAACAATTTGTATCCACCGCTGTAGTATCCCAAAGAATTGTTTTACTGCCCTCACTACCCCGTTTGTTCATCCCCTCTTCTGCCTAACACCTGGAAACTGCTAATCCTTTTACTGCCTTTTCCAGAATGTACTGTTGTTGGAATCATGCAGCATGTAGGCTTTTCAGATTAGCTTTCACTTGGTAATGTTTCTTTAAGTTTCTTACATACCTTTTCATGACATCATAGCTCATTTCTTTATAGTGCTGAATATTATTCCATTGTCTGGATGTCTCACAGCGTACACACCCACCTGATAAAGGGCATATTTATTGCTGATAAGTTTTGAAATATCATCTTTGGTAAGATGCCTGTCAAGGACCTTTGCCCATTTATTAGTCAGCATTGAATGCTTTGTATATTTTATGTGACAATCCTTTTTTGGATGTGTCTTTTGCAAATATTTTCTCCCAGCTTGTGTCCTGTTTTCTCATTCTCTTGACATTGTCTCCTACAGAACAAGGCTTGAAATTATAATGGAATTCAACTTATAAATTATTTCTTTCATAGTTTGTGCTTTCGGTATTGTAGGTAAGAAGTCCTCACCATAGCCAAGATCATCTATATTTTTTTCTGTTTTCTTCTAGTTTTATAGTTTTGCATTTTGCATTTGAGTCTATGATTCATATTAGTTATTTTTTTGTGTGAAAACTGTAAGGTCTATGTCTAGACTCATGTGTTTGTACGTGGATGTTCAGTAATCCAAGTGTCCTTTGTTAAGACTATCTTTACTCCACTCTGTTTGTTGCCTTTACTCCATTGTCAAATATCAGTTGCGTATGTTTACACGGGTCTAATTCTGGGCTCTCTATTCTGTTCCCTTAATTTATTTGGGTATTCTTTCACTAATACCATACTCTCTTGGTCACTGCAGCTTTATATTAAGTTTTAATGTCAGATAGTCAATACTCCAACTTTGTTCTTCTTCAATATTGAGTCAGCTATTGTGGGTCTTACACCTTTCCATTTAAACCTAAGAATCTATTTTTTAATATCAGCAAAACAATTTCTCAAAGAATTTTCCATGGAATTGTGTTGAATCTATAGATTAAGTTGGGAATAAATAATATATTGAGAATATTAAGCCTTCCTATTCATGAGAATTAAATATTTTTCCATTTAATTCTTTGATTTCTTCCATCAGAGTTTTATATTTTTCCCATATAGATCTTGCACATACTTACTTTCTAAATTTATACCTAAGTAATTTGGGAAGAGCTAATGTAAATGGTAACTTGTTTTTAATTTCAAATTAAAATTCATTAATATATAGCTATTCATTGGTATATAAGAAAGCTATTGATTTTGGTATATTAACCATATATCCTGCAACTTTGCTGTAATCACATACTAATTAAAGATGCATTTTTGTTGTTTATTTCCATGAAGACAATTATATCATCTGTGTAAAAAGTCCATTTTATTTCTTTCTTCCCAATATGTATATCTTTTATTCTCTATTCTTGTATTATTGCATTAGCTCAGACTTCCAACGTGATGTTGAAAACAGTGGTGAGAGGTGACATCATTGTCTTGTTCCTGATCTTAGTAGGAATGATTCATGTTTCCCCCCATTAAGTGTGATTTTAGCTGTAGGTTTTTGTAGATGGTCATTATCAATTCAACAAACTCTATTTTTACCTTGCTCAGAGTATTTATCATAAATGGGTGTTGAATTTTGTCAACTCTTTTTTTGCATCTATTGATATGATCATGTGATTCTTTTCAATTTAGCCTGTCAATGTGGTGGATTACATTAACTGATTTTTGAATGTTGAGCAAGCCTTTCATACCTGAGATAAATTCCATTTGGTCATGGTGAACAATTGTTTTTAAACACATTGGATTTGATTTTATAATATTCTGTTATGAATTTTTGCATCTGTGTTCATGAGAAACATTGGTCTACAGATTTTTTATATATAATATATATAATTATATGCTGTTTTATGTGTGTGTGTATATATATATATAAGTTATCTGCTGATGAATGTGTAGTCTGTAGACCAATGTTTCCCATCTATATATATATATATATATATATACACACACACACACACACATACATATATACACACACACATATATAATTAGGGTAACCTGCCCTTCCTTATAGAATGGGTTAGAAAATATTCCTTCCAATTTCGTCTTCTGAAAGAGATGTAGAGAATTGCTATAATCTCTTCATTTAATATCTGGTAGAATCCACTAGCTGAGCTCATCTGGTCTGGACCTTTCTGTTTTGGAAGATTTTTAGTTATTGATTAAATTTCCTCCATAGATATAGGCCTAAACAGTTTGTCTATTTCTTCTTGTGTGAGTTTTAGCAGATTGTGTCTGTATTAGTCTGTTCTCATGCTGCTAATAAAGACATACCAGTGACTGGGTAATTTAAAAAGAAAAGAGATTTAATTGACTCACAGATTATGAGTGATCTGTGATCACTCATGGCTGGGGAAGCCTCACAATCATGGCAGAAGGCGATGCAGGAGCAAAGTCATGTTTTACATGGTAGCAGGCAAGAGAGCTTGTGCAGGGGGACTCTCATTTATAAAACTATCAGATCTTGTGAGACTTACTCACTACCATGAAAACAGTATGAAGGAAACTGTCCCCATGATTCAATTATCTCCACCTGGGCCCACACTTGACACATGGAGATTATTATAATTCAAGGTGAGATTTGAGTGGCGACACAGCCAACCCATATTAGTTTCTTTCTAGGAAGTGGTCCATTATATCTAGATTGCCATATTTGTGGTCATAGTGTTGGTTCATAACATTTCTTTATTATCATTTTAATATCCATGATATCTGTAGTGATATTCCCTGTGGTACTTCTGATATTGGTAATATGTATTCTTTCCTTTTTTTCTTAGTTAGCCTGGCTATAAGTTTATCAATTTTATTGATCTTTTCAAAACCAACATTTGGTTTTATTTTCTCTACTGATTTCCTGCTATTATTTATTTTCTTCTGCTTGCTTCGGACAAAATTTGTTTTTCTTTTTCTAGTTTCCAAAAAAGCAAGCTTAGAGTACTGATTTAACATATTTCTTCTCTTCTAATGTACACATTCAATGCTATAAATTTCCCTCTAAGCACTGCATCCCAAAAAATTTGAGATTTTGCTGTGTCTCACAAATTCGGATAAGTTGTATTTTTATTTTCATTTCTTTCATAATACTTCAAAATTTCTCTTGAGATTTCTTCTTTCACCCATGTATTATTTAGAAGTGTATTGTTTAATCTCCATGTATTTTGGAATTTTTCAGCTATCTTTCTGTCATTTATTTCTAGCTTAATTCCATTGTAGTCTGAGAGTAGATGTTGTACAATTTCTATTCTTTCACATTTAAGATGTATTTTATGATCCAGAATGTAACCCATCTTAGTGAATATTTTATGTGAGCTTGAGAAGTATTCTCAAGCTCTATTTTAATTCTATTTTAATGAAGCATTAATTCTATTTTAATGAAGCAGCCTTACATGTCAATTATATTCAATTAATCAATGGTGCTATTTAATTCATCTATTTCCTTACTGCTTTCTGTCTACTGGGTCTGTCCATTTCTGATAAAGGAGTATTAAAGTCTCCAGATGTAACAGTACATTCTGTTTCTCCTTGCAGTTGTATTCTTGCCTCCTGTATTCTTCATGCTCTCGTTAGATGCATACATATTAAGAATTATTACATCTTGATAGAATATTGACATCTTTATTATTCTGCAATGCCCCTATTTTTCTCTAATAACTTTCTATCTTTGAAGTATACTCTGTCTGAAATTAGTAAAGCTACTCCTTCTTTCTTTTGAAAAAGAAGAGCATGATGTATTATTCTCCACTACTTTTAATCTGTATGTGTCTTTAAAGTGGGTTTCTTGTAGACAATTTTTATTTGAGTCTTATTTTTGATTTGCTTTTACAATTTCTATCTTTTAGTTGGTGAATTTAGACAACTGACATTCAAAATGATTATTGATATAGTTGTATTAATATCTCCCATGTTTGTTACTGTTTATTTATTGCTCTCTTTTTTTCCTATTTTTATCTTCTACTTTTCTTGCCTTTTGTGGTTTTAATTGAGCATTTTATGTATTTCCATTTTCCTCCTTTCCTAGCATACATATTTCTTTCTTAACCTTTTATAGTAGTTGCCCCTAGAGTATGCAATATACATTTACAACAAATCCAAGTTCACTTTCAAATAGTACTATACCACTGTGTGGGTAGTGCAAGTATCTTATAATAATAAAATAGTTCTAATTGTTTCCTCTTGGCCTTGGAACAACGCTGTCATTCATTTCACCTATGAACAAGCATATATCTATACGTACATAACTAAATACATTGTTGCTGTTGTTATTTTGAGCAAACTGTTGTCTTTCGATCAACTATGAATAAGAAAAATACATTTTTGGCTGGGCACGGTGGCTCATGCCTGTATTCCCAGCACTTTGGGAGCTGAGGCGGGTGGATCACTTGAGGTCAGGAGTTTGAGACCAGCCTGACCAACATGGTGAAACCCTGCCTCTACTAAAAATATACAAAATTAGCCGGATGTGGTGGTACACACCTGTAATTCCAGCTACTTGGGAGGCTGAGGCAAGAGAATCACTTGAACCCAGGAGTCAGAGGCTGCAGTGGGCCAAGATCACACCATTGCACTCCAGCCTGGGCAGCATCTTAAAAAATAAAGAAAAATACATTTTGATTTTACCTTCCCTTATTCCTTTTCTGATTATCCTCCTTTCTTTATGTAGATCTTAGTTTCTAACCTATATTATTCTCCTTGTCTCTAAAGAACTTCTTTAACATTCTTTGCAAGGCAGGTCTACTGGTGAAAATTCTCTCAATTTTTGTTTATCTGAGAAAGTATTTGTTTTTCCTTCACCACTGAAGGATAATTTGACAGGGTAGAGAATTCTAGATTTTTTTTTCTTTTTATCTCAATACTTTTAATATTTTACTTCACTTTAGATAGAATGCGTAGGTGTGTTTTTTTATGTGATTTATTTTATTTTGGGGATTTATTCTGTTTAGTGTTTTCTGAGCTTCCTTGACCTGTAGTTTGATATTTGACATTAATTTGGAGAAATTATCAGTCATTACTGCTTCAGATATTACTTCTGTTTCTTTTCCTTATGACCTTATTACACATGTCACACATTTTGTAATTGTTTCATTATTCTTAAATATTGTGTTGTTTTTTTCTTCATATCTTCTTTCAAATGACCCTATTTCCATTTTACATAAACCTGTTAGAATGGTTAAAATAAAAAATACTGACAACACCAAGGGCTAACGAGGATGTAGAATGACTGGAACAATTATAAATTGCTGATGTAAATGCAAAATTGTATAGCTACTCTGGGAAGTGGTTTGGCAGTTTCTGAAAGCATTAAATAAACACTAAACTTATATTTAACATACAGCCCACCAATCCTATGCCTAGGTATTTACATTACAGAAATGATGATATGGTTTGCTCTGTGTCCTCGCCCAAATCTCATGTAGAATTGTAATCCCCAATGTTGGGGAAAGGACCTGGTGGACAGTAATTAGATCCTGGGGGCAGATTTCCCCCTTGCTGTTCTCATGATAGTGAGTGAGTTATCACGAAATCTGTTTGTTTGAAAGTGTGTAGTACTTCCCCCTTCACTCTCTCTTCCTTCTGCTCTCCCATGTGAACGAGGCGCTTGCTTCCCCTTTGCCCTTCTGCCATGATTGTAAGTTTTCCAAGGCCTCCCAACCATGCTTCCTGTACAGCCTGTCAATTAAACATCTTTTCTTCATAAAGTACCCAGTCTCAGGTAGTTCTTTATAGCAGTGTGAGAATGAAGTAATACAAACGAGAACCTATGTTTCCACAAAAACTTGCACACAAAAGTTTACAGAAGCTCTATTCATAGTAGCCTCAAATTAGAAATAACCGAAACATCCCTCAGTGGATGAATGGATAAACAATTGTGGTACATCCATACAATGGAACGCTATTCAGCATCAGGAAATAATGAAGTTGTATTCAAAGGCACTAAGCTAAGTGAAAAAAGAAAAGTTTCAAAAGGGGACATACTATATGAATCCATTTACATAAATTTCTGCAAAAGACACATGTAGAGTGAAGGAGACTGCATCAGCATTGTCATGAGTGAGGGGGATGTGGAAGGAAGAGTTAGACTACGAAGGAAAAGCAGTAACATAAAGAAGGTATTTTAGCAGAAAGGAGGAAGCAATGATGCAACCATTCTGTTTTCTTGTTACGATGTTTACTTGAATCTCTACCTGTGGTTAAATTCATAGAGCTGTACATACAAAGTATTTCTTTGTGCTTATTTCTAGCAAAACAAATAAAAAACAAAGCAAAACAAAAACCCATGTATCCATTCAGAAATTTACTGTCAAACATTGCTCCAAAAATATAAAAATCTCTGGGTACCGAAAAGAAAGTTTGAAATATGATGGTTTATGTAGAGGAAGTCGCTAACTCTGTTGATTAAATAACAGCTTTATGCAGGGCAGGTAGTGGTTTGTAATGCTTTGCTTTCAACAAAATTACAGTAGGACCTAGTTCTGTTATCAGTTAATTTGTGATTTAAAAACTTTGGCGATTGATCTGTATGTGCTTTTTATATGTAACTAAGGGAGTTCAACTAATTAACAGCTACAAGGAGATTTCTTTCATTTCCATCTGCTTCTTTGTGTGAACAAAGTTTTTCAGCATTTACTTTTATAAAAATGAGAAAGAAAGAAACCCATGTAGGAATAGAATTGATGGTAAACCCTGGCTCATTTAGAGCACCAGCTCTTGTTTGTTGATGTCTTTTCATACCTATCTGAAATTTGTTTCTTAATTTCCTTCATCTGGTATATCCTATTTCCTCAAAGTTATTTTTTCAGTTTTTTGTCTACTTAGGTTTAAAAATGAGGCAGTAATAAGAAGATCAGAAGCTTTAATTATATTCACAGAGCTTAGCAGTTTTAGTGCTGCTATGGGTTGGATTGTATCCATGCTCCAAAACATATATAGGAGTCCTAATGTCTAATACCTTAAAATGTGGCCTTATGTGCAGGTAGGTTGTTTATGGAAATAATCAAGTTGAAAATGATCATTTTATTATGGCCATCCTAGTAGATGCAAAGTACTATTTCACTGTGACTTTGATTTGCATTTCCCTAATTAATATAATGATGTTGAATATCTTTGTGTGTGCTTCTTGACCATTTGCATATTTTCTTTGGAGAAATGATTATTCAGATTCTTTGCCATTTTTTACTTGTGTCTTTCTGTTGTTGATTTGTCAGTATTCATTATATATTCTGGATTCTAGACTTTTATAAGATGTATAATTTGCAAACAGTTTCTTATTTCCTTTGGATGGTCTTTTCACTCTTTTTCTCAAGGTTTCTTCTTAATGATCAGAATAAGTTATAACTCGTAACATATTAGATGAACCTGCATCATTTATTTAAGAGGAATTTTCTTTAGCATCTATTATGTTCCAATCACTGTGGTAGGCACTGGGGAGTAGATAACAGAGATATAAAAAGAAACAATCAGACACACAGTTAACCACTGACCTTTCATAGCTCATAATCTAATAGAGAAGATAAAAAAATGTAAAAAGACCATTAAAATATATTTTGATAAAAGGAAGTGCATGTAGAAGGTACACCTGAATATAAATTAGGAAAGTCAAAGAAGGCATCACTGTGGAGGGGGCATGCAATGGTAGACAAAGAGCAGAGAACCAAGTTGATCATGGTACACCAGAAAGTAAGAACAGCATGTGCAAAGAGACATAAGACAACCTGGTGCATTTAAAGAATTATTAGTTGTTTAAGGGGAGGCTATGGGAGAAGGCTCTGGTTAGGCAAGAAAGAACTAGATTACAAAAGATCTTGTATGCTAATCTAAAAAGATTAGACCTGGTCTCTAATGAAGCCTTGGGAGGATTTTAAGTAACAAGTGCCACAGAAAAAGATACGCATTTTAGAAAGACTATAATCTGACTTCAGAGAGTGAATTGAGGAATAAGACTGCAGATAAAAACAGCAGTTCTTGATTAAAAATGATGAGAGATGATGACAACCAAGATAAGATAGTGGCAGTCAGTACTGTCCTCAGGTCCAGCCGGCAGCCCCAGCTCTTCACATCTTACCCTGATTAAAAACACTGTCCTTGTAACAACTGATAGGACCATATGTGATTTGACTTATGCACGTCTCTGAGCTGACTGCGCTCCAGGCACACTTGCCTCCATGCCTTTTTCTGAACACTTCAAGCCAGCTCCTGTCTCTGGAGTGTTCTTCCTTCAGGTATCTGTGTGATTTACAGCTATAGTTTCTTGATGTCTCTACCCAGATATGACTGCACAATAGAAAACTTCGTTGACCAACTTTTGTAAGAAAGCACTCCCTTCATCCTCTATTTCCTGCTTTGCTCTTCCCACAGAACTTATCATCTCGTGTAATATTTGGTTGTTAGCCATCTTCCTCCAAGAGACTGACTGATCCATGAGAGTAATGCTCAAAATATATTCATTGAATGAATAAATATAGGAATACAACATTTTGGAAAGAAGAGGATAGGTCTACTTATGATTAAGTCAAAATACATATGAGCATTCCATATTTTTTCATGGATCTCAGGAGAGAACCACTGGATGCAGATTTAGAAGACATTAAAATAGGTGACAGTGAAGCCATAAATTTGAACACAGAATACTTGGTGGGTCATTGATTAAATCATTAGCTCAAAATTTGTAGAACTTGCAATTAATCCTAAAAGTATGATTCTCATTATGGACACAGCTACAGCTAACGAATGTGTTCATTAAGAGCGTAGAGGCTACAAAACCTTAAAGGATGGAGCTGCTTTGGGGGTCATTCAGATCAAACCTCACAAAATGCTTGTATTTTTAAATTTCTAGTTGCAGTAAGAGAATGCAATAGAAATTCAAAATTCTCAAGATTTTTAAACAAGTTCTCTCATCTTGCTCCACCTTCCAAACAATAAAAGAGAGAGAGATGTTTATTTTATTTAATTATTTTTTTGAGATGGAGTCTGGCTCTGCCAGCCAGGGTGGAGTGCAGTGGTGCAGTCTTGGCTCAGTGCAACCTTCTGCCTCCCGGGTTTAAGCGATTTTCCTGCCTCAGCCTTCTGAGTAGCTGAGATTACAGGTGTGTGCCTCCACTCCCGGGTAATTTTTTTATTTTTAGTAGAGATGGGGTTTTGCCATTTTGGACAGGTTGGTTTCAAACTCCTGGCCTCAAGTGATCCACCCACTTCAGTCTCCCAAAGTGTTGGGATTATAGGCATAAGCCACTACACTCAGCACCTTTTTTTTTTTTAAGAAGAATTGGTGGACCTTATACCTAGGAGATTTTAATCTGTGCAATTGTGACGGAATGCTAAATAGATCTTTTCTTGTAATGATTTGCTTTTCTCTTGATTTCTGAATTAGTGAATAAGATTCAAATATTAACACAAAGAGGTGATGATTACTCCCACATTCTAAAGAGAGTCAACACTGAAAGACACAGATAGTGCCCTTGGATTTAAACACAGGCAGTCAAAATTATTCCATTTTCCCAAGTATTTCCCCCATCAATCTCTTCTAACAAAATGTACAAAAAAGATGAAGATTTGAGGGTATATATGGGAATGGTGGCTTATTGGCTTAGAGAAAGAGTTTCATGGCTTTTCTCTCCTTTCTTGTTCAGTAGTATGAGGATCTGTTTTTGTCTTCTCTTTACAGTCAAATAAGAAGGGTTAAAAGAAAGACCAGCATCTCATTACTGATTGACCATTTACTTAGGAAGAGAATTCTGAAATGCCTTCTGCTCTTTTTAGTGGAGGATGGGATGCGGGTGATGTCCCAGCAGAGAAAAGAAGCCACACCTACTAGTTTTGGGTAATGAGGCTGAGAGATTTCATGTGTGTTAAGTAAACATAGAAGAAAGAAGCCAGCCTTGAGCAGCCTAGTCAAGACTGGCTACTTTTTTCTATGTTTACTTAACACACCTGGACAAAAAGTGAGTCCCAGAAATATGGGAATTCCTTCTATGTTTACTTAACAAAACCTGGACAAAGAGGGAATCCTAGAAATATGTGACTCTACAATATCTGGCCAGAAAAGTTGGCTGAGGGTATACTGCTGAATGTCAAGCATGGAAAGTTTTCCTACAGGCCCCTAACTAAAGCAGTCCACAAGGTGGCCTAAGACTGCTCACAGGCCACGGGAGATGGTCAGGCTCTGAATATCTGTGACACAGGTCTCAGAACATAACCAGAGTCTGAATTCCTATGACATAGGCCCTCCGGTGTGCCCAGAGGCTGCATACTTGTGTTTTGACCGCTTAAAGAAGACCGTGGCAGCACTTGTTAATAAAAAGATAATCTGATGTTTTTATTTATCTTTTTCCTACAACATAAAGAGTAAGGAACACAGAAAAGACAAAGAAGGGGAGTTATAGAAGAGGCCACACCTCTCCCTACTGCTGATTTTCAGCTGAAACTTGGCTAGCGCAAGTGGGAAGAGTGAGCATTATTTAGATAAGAGGAAGTCGAGCAGAGAGAAACAGCTCCTTTTTTAACTACAGAAAGAGACAGAAAAGCTATGGTGCTTGGGTGAGATGTATTAGAGGCAGTAGGGTAGATTTCCTCAAGCACAGTTGAAAGGAATAATGGGGGAAAAAACATTTTAATTTTATATCCAATTATATAGGTTTTTCAAATATTGCTGTATTGTTTTTTGTTGGTTTGCTCTCTCTCTATATATACACACATATGTATATATACATGTGTATATGTATGTGTGTGTGTGTGTGTGTTTGTGTGTATGTGTGTATCAGAAGCTCTTCATTCAGTATGAAAATTATCCATGCGAATTTCATGCAGTACCGATCTCCTGGTAAGAAATTCTTGTAGCTTTCTAATGAAAGTGTCTTTCGTTTTGCCTTCATTCTGGAGAGATATTCTCACCTTAAAGATGGTGTTTCATTAGCTTCAGGACTCCACTGTTTTCATGAGAAATCAGAGATCATTTGATCTTCCGTCTTTGTAATGATTTGCTTTTCTCCTTATTTCTTTAGGACTTTCTCTCTATTTTGGTGTGGTTTCCTTTGCATTTATCCTGTTTGGGCTTTACTGAATTTTGAATATTTACATTTCTATCTTTTAACATACCTAGACAAAAAAACACCAATACACTTTCCAGTCAAACATTGCCTGATATTCAGACTTAAATATGTGTTCTTTGGAGAACCCTTGAAAATATCTGTGAGTGTTGGTCCAATACAAGCTATCATGTTTTAAAAATAAGAAATTCAATCAAGAGGGCAGGATAAATATAAGGTCTCTGATACTACTTGATATTCAACCCTTTTCCAACCCAAGGTTTATGGCAAAACAGTTTGCAGGGAAATGCCTTTATTGTTAAGAATGTATATAATATTCTGTCATGTACATGACCTTTTTTCTCAAAAAATGAATAACCACTGATGAAAGGTAAATATATGCCTTAGACAATAAAAAAGTAACCTAGTTTGCTCTGCTCTGAAATTTACATCTATAGCAATTTGGGAAAGGGCTTAATTAGAATCATAAAATTTTAATGGGAAGGGAAGTTGAGTATCACTCTATTCAATTTGAGAGATGAGAAAACTTTGACCAAAGTCACATTAAGCATTAATTATTCCATTCCATAAACATTGGCTGAGCTTCAGTTATCTGCCAGATACATGTTGTATATATGCTAGATCTTGAGTACACCTAAAGGGTGAAAAATGAATTCACAAGCTAATACACAGAGACAGGCTAATAATTTAGATGTGTAGGTATCTAGTTCAGTGCTTGCTTCAGAATGAAAATGACTAAGCCAAACGAATGGGTCCACTATTATAGTCTGGAGAACAATAAAATTTATTTATTTTTTTCAATTATAAGGAAAAGGGAAATAAAAACTCAAATCCCTCCATGGAATGCAATCAAGTAGAACCTGATTTACTTTTATCATCTCAGTTAAACATTAGTATCACCTTTTGAGAGCACTACAGAAAAAAAGGCAACCAGTGGCTTTTAGTGACTACTTCTAGGGTTTCAAATATCTTTGGTTCAAGAAAAGCAGTTATTTCCTCCCACATAATCATTTATTATGATTTTTTTAAAATTCTGGAGGCTTGCATTACTGGATTTCATAAAATTATTCAGGATGCTAATTATTGTTTTTAAAATGTTGGATAAATGGAAAATACATATTCTACTACACCACAAGTAGTACTTTTTGCCATAGGACAAATGAAAAGTATTAATTTGAGTTTAATGATCAAGTCACAAAAGCAGTAGAAGTTAACTTTGCACAGTGTGTTTTGCAACCCTATTTGAAAGGTAACGTAAGTTCAAGAGACCAACGAGTGTAAACTAAAAATGTTCCCCAATACTCCTACCCCGAATATTTACACAAAGTTATTGAAATCTAAGTAATTGTGAATGCTAAAACTTTTTAATGTAAGAAGATCAGTTCATGTTTTCATTAATATTTGTCCAAAGAGACCTAAGATTCTTTCATTATTTTGGTACAATTTATGGCTATGACCAAATAAGAAGACTAGATTTTACTCAAAGTTAATAGAACAATGAAACCGACATGGAGTGGAGGGAGTTTTACTACAGAAAGAAGGCAAAGAAAGTCATATTGCATTCTCCAAAGTCAAAAATATGAATTTTACTTTATTCTTTCAGTACCTTAACTCATATTTATTTACCTCTATTTGTAAAATATTATGCAAGGTGCTATGGGGAATAAAATGATTCAAAGATAGATATTTCCTGAAAGATATTTAGAGATTAAGAGCAAAGATAGAAAATATATGTAAACAACGAAAACATAAGTATACTTGGGGCCCCACTGCTGCATAAGTGGCAACCAATTCACAGTAAGAACGGTGTTAGGGTGCAGCCACTGGGTATCATTTCCTGAGCACATAATGGGCTTCCTAGGAGCTATAACACTTCTAAGTTACGGTAATTTTGGGTGGGGGTTACCATTTTTCTTAAAAAAGAGAATCTTTGTACAAATAAATTTGATAAAAACATTATTAAAATTGTTTGACAGCAATTCATTCAGGTAAGTGAGAAGGTATATGAGCTACCCTACTGATGACTGGTTGCTCTTCAGAGCAACCATGGGCCGATCATGGTGCAGGCCTAAGAGAAGTCATCAGTGGCCTTCACTCAAACCCGGAATGGGGTAATGGAAGAGGGCTCTGTAACAAGAGTCCCATTCTAGACCTCCTTGGTTCCGAAGGTGCATTTGGATCTCTGGAATAGCAATTTTCTAGAAGGAAGCTCTTTTAGAATCCAAAGATCCTTGACTTTTCTATTCCATCTCCTCTGTGATTTTTTTTCTCTACTTGGTGAAGATATTTATATTAGCATGGTATGGGCTGAGAATAGATTCTTGATTAAACAAGGATTCTAGATTACCTCAGAGCAGGTTCAATATGGGCCATTCTCAGGAACTTGCTTGAGTTTGAGAATGAACACCATCTTCCCTATTTCAAAGAGAAAAATAAACATACACACTGACACACACACACACACACACACACACACCAGTCTCTTGGCATTCTGAAACAGACCAAATCACTGATTTGTACCAGGAGTTTCAGCAGATTATACAGGTACCATTCTTGTTCTGGACATTTTTGATCCCTGAGGATCAAAGTCTCTGGGAAACCATCTAGACCCAATTAGAACCATAACCAGGAATTCATTCATTATTTTATGTCTGCTTTTTATCTCTTCCTCTATTTTACAAGCATTTACTAGGTGGTACTTCTCAGAGAGGGTAGCCCATAAGATGACTTTTGTAGTACATGCAAAAGGCAACTAGAGCTTGTGATGAGGAATCTAATACAGGGGATGGACATGTGCAGAGGTGTGATAAGTTTGAGATGACACAAGTAATTCGTTATGTTTTAGACCACAGTGAGGGAGAGGGTGCGACAGCAACACCAAGCCATGATGGGCTTTATCTACTCTATATTAGACTGGGGCTTTCTCCTGAAAGTTAGAGACTCATTGGAAGATATTATCAGGAGAGAGGTATGAACAATCTGCCATTTTATAAAGAATCCCTCTAGAAAATTTCTAATAATAATTGGCAGTCTATACTTTTGAATGAATTAATGAATGATGAGGGCTGTATCTAAGCCAGTGACAGATGAAGAAGAGAAGCAATTCTAGAGATAACAAAATTATATACTCTATAAAACTTGGAAAATAATTGAAGTGTGGGTTGAAAAACAGAGAAATCAAGTATTCCTATGAGAAAACAAAACTAGCAAAACATAAAACAAAACCCTGGGTTTCATGTAAGGCTTTCCAACCATAGCCTTCCACATGGACAAGACTATATTTTGAATATACATATGCTGATGCTATCTATCCATAATTGGCATTTATTGAAGCTACAGGTGAAAAGTGGGTACTGTGAGACCTATTTAATATTGCCTAGATAGCCCTCCTACAACCTCTTGGGTGGATTTTCCATTTAAATCATGTCCTCGAAATTTCTAGCAAAATTGGCTTATTGTCCTAGCAAAAACAGCTGCTTTGATTTAAACTGTTCATATATAAAAAGCCACAACACAAGCTTAGTAATAGCACCATTTTTTTTAAAGCCACAAGCAACCCACAAATGATAAAACAAGATTCTTTGTCTATTTTTAACATTTGTTTTAATACCAATAGCAACACATTTTGAAATGAATAATTTCATTTTTTCCTACGTTATTTTCAAATGCAAATTTCTAAAAACATTCTGAGGAAAGTCTCTGGAATCTTTCAACTTAATAAACTCCAGCTGCCTTAAAGAAAACTGATTTACTCTTATACTATTTGTTTGAACCTCTTCTGATTTGAGATGTAATTGAATTGGTCCAGAGTTATAACACAGGAGAAAAACCCTAAGAGGATTTGAGGAAGGAGGATGTAGTGTTTAAAATTACATTTCAGTTAATATGAAGGATAGCCATAAAGATTTTGAAAATGTCACAGCATTGAACTCTGAACAAGTAATCCCACAGTATATATTTGCAAACCTGAAAAAACTGTACTGTAATTTTTAGTTTTGGAAGAGATGGGCAAGGAGTATGTTCAGTTATCCTTCAAACTATTTTTAAGCATTTTAACTAGATAGATCTCATGTTGTATTTCTATATTCCATGTGGCCAAGTGTCATTTATTGACATTGCAAAGTATGCTAAGCATGTATATAAAGCAATTTCAACCCATGTTTAGTTGAATAGAAATTTATTATTCACTAACAGATTACCAGGCCCTCAGATCATCTTCCCTGTACACTTTGTTCATATTTTGCATTATAAAAAATTTTTATTTTGAAGTAATTTTGGATTTATAGAAAAGTTCCAAAAATAATGAAAGGAGTTACTTTATATCCCTCAAGCTGCTTCACCTAATGTTAACCTTTTACCTAACCATAATGTAATTATCAAGAAAAATAAATTAACATTGATACATTATTAACTAAAGTACAAATCTTATTCAATTTCTACTAGTTTTTCCACTAATGCTATCTTACTGTTCCAGTATCCCATATTGTATTTAGTTATAAACCTCATCAGTAAGATATGTCAACATCATGTACCCCGATATAATGCACCGATAAGGACACTGTATCAGTACATTTTCACACTGCATCAGTTTGTTTTCACACTGCTATAAAGAACTGCCTGAGACTGGGTAATTTATGAAGAAAAGAGGTTTAACTGACTCACAGTTCCACATGACTGGGGAGCCCTCAGGAAACTTATGATCATGGCAGAAGGGGAAGGGGAAACAAATACCTTCTTTACATGGTAGCAGGAAAGAGAAGAGTAAGGAGCAAAGGAGGAAAAGCCCTTTATAAAACCATGAGATCTTGTGAGAACTCACTCACTATCACAAGAACAGCATGGGGGAAACTGCCCCCATGATACAAGGGCCTCCTACCAGGTCTCTCCCTAGAGATGTGGGGATCTTGGAGATTACAATTCAAAATGAGATTTGGGTGGGGACACAGCCAAACCATATCATTCCATCCCAGCACCTCCCAAATCTCATATCCTCACATTTCAAAACACAATCATGCCTTTACAACAGTCCCACAGATTCTTAACTCATTCCAGCACCAACCCAAAAGTCCAAGTCCAAAGTCTCATCTGAGACAAGGCAAGTCCCTTCTACCTAGGAGCCTGTAAAATCAAAAACAAGTTAGTTACTTCCAAGATACAATGGGGGCACAGGCACTGGGTAAATACACCCATTCCAAATGGGAGAAATTAGCAAGAACAAAAAGGCTACAGGCCCCATGCAAGTCAGAAATCCAGCTGGGCAGCCATTGAATCTCAGAGCTTCTAAATAATCTCCTTTGACTCCATGTCTCACATCCAGGTAATGCTGATGCAAGAGGTGGGCTCCCGTGGTCAGGGGCAGCTCTGCCCTGTGGCTTTGCAGGGTACAGCCTCTCTCCTGGCTACTTTCATGGTTTGGCATTGAATATCTGTGGTTTTTATAGGCACATGATGCAAGCTGTGGGTGGCTCTACCATTCTGGAGTCCGAAGGATGGTGGCCCTTTTCTCACAGCTCATCTAGGCAGTACCCCAGTGGGACTCTGTGTTGGGGCTCCAACCCCACATTTCCCTTCTGCACTGCCCTAGCAGAGGTTCTCTATGAGGGCTCTGCCCCTGCAGCAAACTTCTTCCTGGACATCCAGGTGTTTCCATACATCTTCTGAAATCTAGACAGATGTTCCCAAACCTCAATTCTTGACTTCTGTTCATCTGCAGGCCCAACACCATGTGAAAGCCACCAAGGCTTGGGGCTTGCACCCTCTGAAGCAACGACCTGAGCTGTATGTTGGCCCCTTTTGCCACAGTTAGGATGAAGGGCACCAACTCCAGAGACTGCACAAAGCAGCAAGGCCAGGGGACCGAGCCCACAAAAACATTTTTTCCTCCTAGGCCTCTAGGCCTGTGATGGGGCAGGCTATTATGAAGACCTCTAACATGCCCTGGAGACACTTTCCCTATTCTCTTGGCAATTAACATTTGGCTGCTCCTTACTTATGCAAATTTCTGCAGTTGGCTTGAATTTTACCCCAGAAAATGGGTTTCCCTTTTCTATTGTATTGTCAGCCTGAACATTTTCCAAACCTTTATGCTCTGCTTCCTTTTCAAACATAAGTTCTAATTTCAGATAATCTCTCTGAAGTTCAAAGTTCCACAGATCTCTAGGGCAGGGACAAAATGCCGCCAGTCTCTTTGCTAAAGCATAGCAAGTGTGACCTTTGCTCCAGTTCCCAATAAGTTCCTCATCTCCATTTGAGACCACTTCAGCCTGGACTTCATTGACCATATTACTATCAGCATTTTAGTTAAAATCATTTCACAAGTCTACAGGAAGTTCTAAACTTTCCCACATCTTCCTGTCTTCTTCTGAGCTCTCCAAACTGTTCTAAGTTCTGCCTGTTACCCAGTTCCAAAGTCACTTCCACATTTTAGGATATCTTTATCCAATACTCTACTCTCTACAGTACCAATTTACTGTATCGGTCCACTTTAACAGTGCTATAAAAATCTGCCAGAGACTGGATAATTTATAACAAAAAGAGGTTTAATTTACTCACAGTTCCACACAGCTCGGGAGGCCACAGGGAACTTCTAATCATGGTGGAAAGAGAAGGGGAAGCAATGACCTTCTTCACATGAGAGCAAGAGAGGGAAGAGTGAGGAGTAAAGGGAGAAGAACCCCTTATAAAACCTCAGATCTCATGAGAAATCATTCACTCTCACAAGAACAGCATGGGGGAAACTGCCCTCAGTATCCAATCACCTCCTACCAGGTGTCTCCCTAGACATATGGGGATTATGGGGAATACAATTCAAGATAAGATTTGGCCAAACCATATCAGACACAATAACATTTTTTGGGGGGTATTCTTCACAAAAATGCATACCTTCTATCCAATTACAAGAGAACAACAGTCTAATCAAAATTGAGGAACATTTGAAAAAAATAACTTATTAGTACTCTTTAAAAGCATCAAGGTCATGAAATACTGAGTAGCTATTATAATCTGGAGAAGGGGAAGATTAAGGATAAATAATAACATACTTTTCTCTCTCTTTTTTTTTTTTTTTTGCATTGGAGCCAGAAAACAGAGCAATTAAAAAACAGAAGAAGGGCCAGTTATGGTGGCTTAACCTGCAATTCTAGCACTTTGGAAGGCTGCAGTGGGAGGGTTGCTTAGGCCCAGAAGTTCAATGTTGCAGTAAGCTATGATTCTAGCCTGAAGGACAAAGGGAGACCCCTTATTTAAAAAAAAAAAAAAACAAATAGAGAAGGAAGCTCTAGCATAACAAAACTAATGGAAGAGGGATGGGATGGGAGCTTCTGCCTTCATCAGCTTTGAGGCTTGCAGGGATTCATGGTCACCTTTCATGGAATCATGAAATGTGTTGCTAATGGCAGAAGGTATAGTCCTCCTAGAATCCATTTTTCTGTTTGAGCTTCTAATATATCACATCAGTTGAGTGAATAAGTGGAGTTGAAGGATCTCTACTGCGACACATTAGATTCCATGGGAGGAAATTAGAATGACCATGTTGAACACTAATTTTTGTGCCAGAAGACTTGCAAAAGAGAGGAAACCTGGCAATGAGCCTCAGGATCTGATATTTATTTTGTTCAAAGGAGATTAGTCAGGTATACTGAGTCTGGATGAATAAAAATCAAAATCAGAGAAGTTGAGAAACAGAAGGCATATCCACAGGAACCAGAGGTCGGGGAAGGTGGAGGCCATGATACCAGAGAAACCAGAAGCAGCACGCTTACAGTTTTAGTGATGTGTGTCCTCAGATGTCCCTTGAGTTCTCTAATACAGAATCACACTTCACCATTCCTAAACCCACAGTTCCTATTTCTATGAGACCATCTTCAGAACAAACTCTAAAATAGATTGCCCTAAAAACTAAGGGGATTATATACAGATTTTTGAGTGCTCTTGAAATCTGGGGTATTTTATACATAATTTTGAGCCTGGGAGTATGTCCCTGTTTCTGGATCTTGATTTATTAGAATACCCAGATTTTCCATGAACCAAAACAAATAAATGAAAACCATGGGAACCATCCCTTGATTGGAAAAGGGACAAGAGTCATTGTAATTGCGTATATATTTTTGTCAGTAATAATAACTCACAATTAATTTGACCACAACTATGCACCAATTGCCAGGTAATTTACATACATTATCTTGCCTAAGTCTCAGAAAAAAACTATGAGTTATAATTATTTCCATGCTGCAATTTGAAGAATTAAGGTCAAGAGAAGCTAATCTCCTTCCTAGACTACGCTTAGTAAGAGCTGAAGCCAGAATTAGCATCAGGTCTCTAAGAGTCCCAAACTTAAGACGTTTAAAAAACATCAAGCTATTCTTTGGGACTTCGTATTTTATTGCAAATCTACTTAAATACAAGAAAACACTACACTCCCTTAATATTATAAAAGTTTTATTTTTAGTGGTTCCAGTAAATTTGAGGAAATTGTCTATTTGCCCAGCAGCTACAAATAAAACAAAGGTATTTCAGCACCCACTTTTTAAAAAAAATTGACCTGCTTTCATCATTATAAATTTTCCAGCTTCCTCATCGGAAATGTCCATATAGTCCTTTGCTACCACAATTTTTCTGTTACAGAAATTCTATTGATATAACTACTGGAGATTTTTTACTAATATACCAATTGATTCATTGATGTTGACAAACTGCCAACATCAATGAAGCCCTGAGCCTTCTTTTGCCTGGGAAGTATTCTGCAACTGTGTTCAAATAAATTCAAATAAAATACTCCTACTGCATCATTATGGAGTTTTATTTACAGAGAACTGCCTCAAAATTACAATATTATAAAAATAATTGATATTTTGAAAATAAAATCAATGAGATGGTAGATGTAAGGAAAGAGAAATAAGAGTATGTACAACCAATTCTAATTCCCAAATAAAAGCAAAACTAAATCGTGGGATCATTAGACCCATGATCATATTCTTTAATTGCTAAACTGTAAGTTTTAAAACAAGTTTCGGTTCACAGCAAAATTGAGTGGAAGATACAGAGAATTCCCATGTATCTCCTGTTCCTACAATCACACCACCTCCCCTACTAGCAACACCCCTCACCCAAAATGGTACATCTTTTACAATCAATGAACCTACATTGACACATCATTATTACCCAAAACCATAGTTTACATTAGAGTCCACCCTTGTTGTTGGACATTGTATGGGTTTTAACAAATGTGTAATGACATGTATCCATCATGGCAGTGTTGTACAGAGTAGTTCCAGTGTAAATACTGTCATGGTGGACACATGTCATTATTCTCCGTACTCTATTTATCCCACCCTCCGCCAACTTCTGGTAACCAGAGGTTGTATATTAATCCTTGTAATATACAGTTTTGTCTTTTCCAAAATGTAATACAGTCAAAATAATATTGTATGCAGCCTTTTAAGCTTGGCTTCTTTCACTTAGTAATATGCATTTAAGTTTCCTCCATGTCATTTCCTGGCTTGATTGCTCATTTCTTTATATTGCTGAATACTCTATTCCATTGTCTAGATGTGCTACAGTTTATTCACTCACCTACTGAAGGACATCTTGGTTGCTTCCAAATTTGGCAATTATGAATAGCACTTCTGTAAACATATTTTTGCAGGTTTTTGTGTGGATATGAGTTTTTTATTCCTTTGAGTAAAATCCAAAAAGTACAATCACTAGATCATATGGTCAAAGAATGTTTATTTTTATAAGAAACTGCTGAACTGTCTTCAAAGTGACTCTACTACCCACAATCATATTTTCGGAGATAAAAAGATCTCTATGCTAATTATTTTCTCATTTTTAAGATAACCAAAAAACCCATAAGTCTTTTCATAAAAAAACTGTGAGTTTAAAGTGTATGAATACTCTGCTTCACTGGAGATCAATTGGATCAGAATCTCCGAAGGGTGATGTTCAGGTACCGATACATATTTTAGGAGTGCCTTGATTATATTACATAGCTGGGATTGAGAATTGTTGATGTAGGTTATCTGGGCAGCCACCCAACACCATACACCACCACCTGAATGCAGTGTTGCCATTGCATTTATATTTACACTCATATTTGTAACAAATAATCTAGTAACACAATGATATTTAACTTTTCATATTTCAGTGAGTATAACTGGCTATCATTAAGCTGCTCTGTTCTATTATCAGAACGACAGTTTTACAAAGGCAGCCTTTTATTCATGTTGAGTTATTTTTCCAGTTGTAAAATCACCTCCCACCCTTTTATTGCACTAGTCATTCAAAACTAAAAAATATTTTTGGAGGAATAACACTGTAGTTTAACAAATGACTTTTTAAAAATTAGACTTGCAATAGCAAAAACAGCATAAAGTAAATATGCATTTTAAATGTTTCTGGCAACTAAGAAAGGAACAGAGACAGACATGAAATGAAAACGACGAAATTGTGGCAAGTGAAGTTCCAACGACCTTGGAAAATGTTACCAGTAATATTTCACAATATATACAAGTGATGGAAAAACTGAATCATGGAATATTATGCGGTTCTATACACATCTGCACCTCAAAAGATGTTAGAAGTTAGTACTATTTCAACTTGAATGCATACCATCTATGTGCTAACTTGTAATGATCTATTACTAGAAATGTTATAATAGGTAGTCAGGCAGAGATGAGCAGGGCAGGACAGCTCCTCAACCCCTCCACCAGGAATGTCAGACAGCTATCATGCAACCGTCAGGTGGTTGTTAATCTGTCCCTCTAAAATAATAATTGGTCACAGCTGGTGCTGTGGAAGGGCAGGCTCCCAATAGATAGAAAACACCTGAAGCTGGTGATTAGCCAGCTAATCTATCTGAGATCCAGATAAGATCTCAGGAGTTGGGTGAGTGGGCTCATGCATGTGCACTAAGAAGTAAACGAGGTTTAACTGGTATATGACCTTACAGGAACACTCAACTAATAAGGGAAGAATATCTCAAGTGAGCGTGCTTACAACTTCAGTAAACATGCTGTGCATGCAGCCCCAGCCCCTCCCAAGTTCTGGCAGGCCACAGTGCATGAGGACAGCCCACCTCAAGGGAAGAATCAGGGGAGAAGGGATGCAAGACCCAGGACGGATGTCAACATATGAAACCATAAGTCAAAGGTCAAACTGTGTACTTGATCTCTCCAGTCGCCCACTTGGCCCTCTTCCAAGTGAACTTTGCTTTCTTTCATTCCCATCCTAAAACTCTGTAATAAACTTTAACTCCTGCTCTCAAACTTGCCTCGGTCTCTCACTCTGCCTTACACCCCTTAGTCAAATCCTTTCTTCTGAGGAGGCAAGAACTGAGGTTGCCGCAAACCCACAGGGATTCACTACTGCTAACATACTTTGGTGCCATGTGACTCGGATACGTTCTGCTGCTACATGCGAGAGTATACAATGAAAACACAACAGGAACATTAGAGTAGGTGTCCCGGAGACATTGGGACTCCTATAATGGACAGCTTTAGCTGAATGACACCCCAGCGGCCTTGTTGAATCTTCTGTAGGCAGCCCAGCAGTCTAAGACCCTCCAGTCAACCTTCTTTCCTTCCTTCATAAGTGATCGTGTCAGAACCAGAGCAACTCCACCTTGAGTGAGGGCTAGGAAAATGATGCTGGGACTTGCTGGGCTGGATTCCCAGAAAGTCAGGTACATTCGTAACTTCTAGATTTTTAAAGTTAAGGGAACAGATTGATAACATTTACTAAACAAACGCAGACTTAGGAGTGTCCTGATATCCCCATATCTTGAGAACAGAAGCATTCCTAATTTTGCTTTAAAGATAATAATATCGATTCTTGCAAAATATAGTAATTAAGAAAATCAATCCTTTATCACAAACCTTTTTGGCAGAGTACATCTCCCCATGATCTTATTTTATCCTGCATATAAACAAGCATTGTACCTAGGGTGGGCGTGTTCCGCCCCTTGCTCTAGGGAACACCCTACTCGGTCTATGGAGTAGCTATTGTTTCACCCCTTTACTTTCTTAATAAACTTGCTTTTGTTTTGCCCTGTGGACTCGCCTTAAATTCTTTCTAGTGTGAGATCCAAGAACCTTCTCTTAGAGCCTAGATCAGGACCCCTTGCCGGTAATAGTCAGACTTCTGTCAGGCTCCCTGGTTCCCTCCCATTTTTTCTCGCAGGCATTCCTCTTAATAAAATTCTTGCATGTTCACGTTGGCAGCTATTTCACAGCAGATCCAGACTGGAACATAAACCAATAAAAAAAATTGTAATTTGGTGATTGAAACAAGATTTTTTTCTTCAGCAAACATGATTTATGATATTAAATTGGTGATAATTTTAATATCCAGTAGCTACTTTTGTTTATAGGTAACTTTAAAAAAAAACTATCTTATATTATTACTAGGACTACTGAAAGCTTTTGTTTTTCCTTTTAAACTGGTGTGTATGTCATTTAAATTAGAGAAATGCTGTCCTAACTAAGCATTCATTTGCTACAATTCTCTGCAGCTGAGGCGGAGAGTGAGCGTCATTTCCATGAGGTTGCTTTTATCAAAAAAACTCCAATTAAATTGTTTTTCAGTTCAGCTACTTGTTAATTGCAGATCAAGTTGCATAGGCTGTGTCCAAGCGTGGTTCACCATTGTGAACATCCACCCTCACTATGAAACAAAACCACCACCGTCCGCTAACATGTGTTTTACCAAATGCATCAGCTCCACCCAGTCTGGCTCATTCACTACAACCCAATTTTTAAACACTGCTCAGAATGTTGTTTCAACTATTTGTGCCCATTCGTGCTGCCTTCTCCAACAACTGGGAAAGCCTAGAGGCCAATAAACAAGTAAACTTGGATAGCCGCAAACCACAGGGCCCCAAGTCTAAACTACTGTGTTGCTTACTTAGCATACCTCATACTGGAGCACAGCCAGCACTAGTCTTAGCTGGAGGCCCTAGATGAAGCCCATAGGATGTGGCATTGTGTGACTTAACATATGTAAAAAGCTCTTTCTTCCAGTGGGAAGATCCTGCAGTGAATATAAAGCAATGTTCCTTTGGTTGCTCCACAGGGCTATTACCACTGCTACCATATTCAAACATTCTTTAGGACCTTTGAGATCTAACCCTCTCATCCTTTCCTAGGACAACAGTGGGGAGAAGAGAATGGGTAAGGAAGAAACACACAGATTCTTGGCACAGCTCTCCTGGTTACTGACTTTTAAAGTGAAGCTTTCAACTAATAAGTGAACAGAAAAAAAATGCAGACTCAGTTTTAGTCTTCTTGATCACTGAATAACTCTGAACAGAGTAGAATGTGCCACTAAGAGTTTAGACTCTGCTGACCTTGACACTCTGTAGACTCTCCGGAGGAGCAAGAGGGAAACATCTAGAATAACCACAGTGCAGTATCTCAACCAGGAGACTGGGGCTGGCACAACCCACCTCCCCGGACAATACAAAAAGAACTTACGGGGTAGTGTAACTGCCCAATGGGTTCTTTTTGCCCATTGCCTAGACAAAGCCAATTTATCAAGACAGGAGAATTGCAATAGAGAAAGAGTAATTCATGTGGAGCCAGATATATGGGAGACCAGAGGCTTATTAAATATTAGACTCAAATTATTCTCCCTGAAAATTTGGGGATTCTAGTTTTTAAGGATAATTTGGTGGGCAGAAGGCCAGAGAGTTGGGAGTGCTGGTTGGTCAGGTCAGACATGAAATCACAGGGAGTCGAAGTTGCACTCTTGACCTGAGTCAGTTCCTGGGTGGAGGCCATGAGAACAGATGAGCCAGTTTATTGATTTGGGTAGTGTCAGCTGATCCATCAAGTCCAGGGTCTGCAAAATATCTCAAGCACTGATCTTAGGTTTTACAATAGTGATGTTATCCCCAGGAGCAATTTGGGGAGGTTTAGAATCTCGCAACCTCCAGCTGCATGACTCCTAAACCATGATTTCTAATCTTGTGGCTAATTTGTTTGTACTGAAAAGGCAGTCTAGTCCCCAGACAGGAAGGAGTTTTTTGGGGGAAAGGGCTGTTATTGTCTTTTTTTCCAAGTTAAATTATAAACTACTTTCCTCCCAAAGTTAGTTTGGCCTACACCCAGGAATGAACAAGGACAGTTTGGAGGTTAGAAGCAAGATCGAGTCAGATTGTTTTCACTTTAATAATTGTCTCAGTTACAATTTTTGCAAAAGTAGTTGCATTAGTACCCAAGTATCGGTCAACCCAGGTGACTCCACTTCTCAGTCAAGTCTAGGAACTGTTAGTCTAGGTTTAAGACATTAATTCTCACAATTGCTCATTCATCAAAATTATCTGAACACTTACTAATAAAATGATGGCTGGGCCTCACCCCCAGTTTTTTATTTAGTAGCCCTTTGTGAAGAATTTGCATTTTTAATGAGAGCATACCAATATAAGGTGCTCTAAAAGCCCAAATTCTCCTCTTACCTTCTGTTCCCTGTGCCCGTTTGGAAAGATTTCAATGCTTTCCACTGTTGTAATGGTTAACTCTGAAAGGGAAGTGGGTGGGGCCTGAAATGCAGAGTGAGTGTTGGTACAGGATATGTTGATGCTGCCAGTTAGGGATTACACTTTGAGAACCAACAGTCCAGGGAATTCTAGGTTTTCTAGAAGGCCCATCTAGTAAACTTCTGCTCACTTTATATTGGCAACAACTATGCTACCTGGACATGTCTATCCATAATGGAACTAGGATATTAAATATTTTCTTTGAGCACATTGTGCACATTCTGCCCCAAAAAAAATCAGATTATCTTAAATAAGGAAGAAGGAGAGAACAGAGATCTGAAAGATGAGTACTTCCTAACATGTTTAATGTCATGCGAATCTAAAAATGATCTGATTTTTGTGGCAGGCTGAAGGAAACAGGATTTTAGTGCCTTTGGGGCAGGCAGTATCCACTGGCCCCAGTGCTCCAGCCAACCTGAGTTCTGTCCATTCACCCAGAGGGCTGAGGGCATCCAAGCTCTGCCTGGTCAGATGGTGAAGCTCTGGATGGGCAATTGGTAGTGTCTGCTGGAGACATGTGCTAAGCTGAGCTACTATTACCTAATTTGTTTGACTATTCCATTCTCTAAAGGAAAGATAAAGCTCTCATCAGCAACTCTACCAAGCACCAACTTACATAGCAGTAGGTATGATGGAGAGTTAACTCCTAATGGCCTCTGCCCACAGCTGACTTCATCCAGAGGGGCACCAGTGGATTGTCTAGACCAGTAGGAGGAGAGGAGATATGTTAACACTTTAATTTCATCCAGCTTCAATTTTTCTTTCTCAAACACCATTTTCTACAGATTTTTATTTCCTCTGAAGAGATCTCACAAAATTCCTGGCTCACACCATGTGGCTTTAGCATTTTAGAATCATTGCTAGCAGATTAACTGAGTGAGAGAGTGAGCACATACCGATATAAAGTGCTCTAATACCCCTAATTCTCCTCTTACCTTCTGCACACTGTGCCCATTTGGAATGATTGCAATGCTTCCCATTTTTGTAATGGTTGAATCTGAAAGGGAAGTGGGCTCTGAAATGCCTTAGTACAGAGCAATTTTAAAAGATTGGAAAGCTTTTCCCTTGAAGCCACAGAATGTCCTGAAAGCTTCTGATTGCTTGACTCTAGTCTATCCCACACAGATTTGACCAAGTCCCTATTCTATCAGCCACATATGCACTGAAAAATATCTATCCTTAATCATTAAGACATTCCCACTGCTTCAAACGACCCTATGGCTCCTATAAAAGCTAAAATTATTTTCACTTGACAACATTCGGGCCTATGATTTCTTTCACTAAAAGAATAAGGTCCATCAGTAAAAATTACGTAAAAGTAATGGTGCGTCCAAAATGTGTCTTATTGTATATAAATAAAATGTAAGGACTTCCAATATATATTGGTCTCCTTTGTTTGGGGAAAAAAAGAGAGAGGGATGGCTGTTGCTACACAGTCTTCATGACATTATTGCTGCTGCTCTCGGGGTGACCGTAGAAGACCTATTGCTGGAATGACGGACAGTGAGGGAGCCACACACTCACCACCCCTTGGCCTGAGGCTATAGCTGCAATTTTCAAGGCCTAGCATAGGGTAAAATGCTGCATCTTCGTTTCTCAGGCTGCTTAAACCTCTGCTCTAAATTGGCCACCCTGGATCTGAATGCCATCCACTGACAGGGATTATCCAACAGCTCTGGACTCTTGAAGGGTATCAGTGGCTTTTTAATAAATGTAATCATAATCAGTAATTAGTAAATTCCATGTTAGATGGTGTAGTAATAGCCCTATAATCACACAAAATTCTTACTTCTACCTTCTCTAAGCATTAATGTTTAGTATTAAAATTATTTAAAAGAATGTACTTATCATTGCCTTCCTAATTTTATAAAAATGAAGTTGTAAAATTTCTGCTGTTTTCCATGAATCAGCCTAATTCCTTTCATACGCATTGACATATTAGATATTTTACCTGATAATTGATAAAGAATACATCGCACTGCCCCAATTAGAATTAGTTGAGTTAATTCATCCAATAGCCTTTGTAGCAAGTATTTATTGAGTGTCTACTGCATGTTAGGTTCTGTGCTAATTGTATTGGGTGCAGCTGTGTACAAAACAGACATGGTTTCAGGACTCAACAAGCTCACATTATCCAGGAAATTCATTTATACAGGGTATATTTAATCATCTATGTTTCCTTATTAGGCTCTGGCAATTATGGGATACATTTATTTCAGGTAGTTTTCTAACTCTGGTGGCAAAGGGTAAGCAACTGAGAAAAAGCTTTCTCTCATATCCAGAGTGTATCCTTCTTTTGAGTTTTTCATTTACCTTCATTACTCTCCTTCTCTTTCTAATCCTTGATCCCCAGTCCACAAAGGAAGTTAGTAAATTAATTGCTTATTTATTTCTGGCCTTTTACGAGATAGTGAACTCTGTTTTTCAGCACAGAGAAATGAACTTTTATGCGTTATTTCTGCCCATTCCTGGCATTCTGCCCTATTCTCTCAGTAAATACAGTAGTCGCCATCCCTGTGAGAGCTCAAGACATGTTGGATGGACGGATGGATGGATGAGTGGATGGACATGTAGCTGTGCTCAAGGAGAGAATCTGTTAGACTGGTGCTTCATGGAAGTAACCACCACTGCTTATTTAGCTCACATGGCTTTCTCATAAGTCCAAATTTATTTCCTCAGGTCTTAAAGGATTTGGTCAAGGCAGATCATCAGGCTCTTTACCAAATCATATGGAAGGGAGATGATATTTTGCCATAAAGAAAAATGTTCCATAGAATTTGGAAGGTATCTCAGAGAACATCTAGTTCCACCTTGTGATATACAGATAAGAAAAGGAACCAAGAGAGGTGAAACATTCTGAGATTACATTGCCTGTTAGGCACAAAACTACGACCAGAACCCAGTATTCTCTATTTCCTGCCCCAGGTACTTCCCAGTGCACAATATGGACCTCATTTGTAAACAAGCGAAAATCAGGCAACATCATGATTGTCTTTGACAATTCAGTACAAATGTAAATGGACAGATGGTTCACGGGGGCTCCTGGAGGCCAGCCAAAACTATGGGCAGAAGCACAGGGCACCTTGAATTTATATTTGCTTAAGAGGTTATAGAATGTTTACCCAGAATGTGTAGCAGATGCTGCGTCTTTCCATCTGCCTTAGTTATGCAGCTGAGACTGAAATTCTTTGTGGCCATGTCCTATGTAGCAACTTGGTTGTGTTTAGTCTCCACCAAAAGAAAATTTAAAAAGACAGAACAAAACAATGCTGACAAAAACTTGAGGTTTGGGAGCATCCAAAATGCTACTGAAACCATGCTGGATGTTCCTTAATTATAAATTAAGTATAAGTTTTAGTATAGTTGGGCACTTAAGAAAAAGAGCAATAGTACAGATGAGCATTAAGAAAAATTATTGAATATGTTAAAGAATGGCATTATTTTTGTTATCTAAATTAATAGTAAGATTGTATTTTTTTTTCACTCAACATGTGTCACACACAGAGTAGTCTATATAATTTGAGAGGCAAATGGGAAACTCTGCCTGCTCCAAAACTAACTTACACAAATAGCAGCATAAGAAAATCACTCCCTTGGAGTTAAAAAGTTACCTCCAAGGTGCAAATAATTTGAGAGAATCATATCACGAAATTACATGTTATAGCACCAATAGTTCATAATTTGGTGCCCACACCTTTAACAAGATGGCACAAAATTGTCACTGATAGGGTGGGCTCCTCGTTGTTCTTGGTCTGACACCCTCAGCTCTGTGAGTTTCATACTGTATGTGTTGTAAGACACCTTTCCTTTACTCTGATAATTCTTAAGACACTTTCAGTTAAGTGAAAGAATATCTAACGAAAACTAGGCTCTTGCCTCTGAATTCCTCTTGGGTTTTAGCCTTTGTGACTGAAATACGAAGAGGAAAAGAAAGCTTCAAGGGTGTGTTGGTTATTTCACTGTTTCTATGTGGTTCTCACATCTTCCCCCTGTTCACATGTCACCTGCATCCTTAAGATGCCTTCCTTATCATAAGACAATGGCCAGAGCCATTCTGCACCTCATATCTGCATCCCACACCACTCAAAAAAAAAAGAGACATCGTGTCTTCTCTGTTCTTCCCATGAGCAAAGTTATGAGATTCACTCTTATTAGGCCAAGTTTCAATATATGCCCTTCCCTGAATGAATCACTGTGACCAGGAGAATGGACCATTCTGATTGACCGGAACTGACTGTGGCCAACACCTAGAACTGAGGTGTAACTGGCAGACATGAATGGCTGCTGGGATGACCATCACAGAGTACATTGTGATAGCTATTGTAATGTGTTAAATTAAAGAAGAAGGAAGTAATTCGTCTGAGGCTGGCTCTCCACTTTGAGTTCCGACATAATGAAGTTCAGCATAACTTGGTCTGCAAACAAACCAAAACCTAATCAAGGAGTATAACAAATAGCTGAGTTTCAGCTAACTCCTCACTCCATGACCAAAAAAGGCAAGTACTCACCATGCTCAAATGAGGCAGACACCTAACTGTAGCCAAACAGGTAATTTTTCTACTTGGTTTCTACATTTGGCCTATAAAATCTGGCTGCTTATACTGCTACTGCTGGGCGGAGATCTCTGAACCTCCTCTGGTTCTGAGGGCTACCCAATTCATGAATTGTTCTTTGCTCAAATAAACTCTGCTACATTTATTTAGTCTAAAGTTTGTGTTTTACTTTTAACAAGAGATATAGGAATTTTTGTGGTGATGGAGAAATAGGAGAAAAGATAATGATTTCAAAACAGGTCAGTGCCTGAGGAGGACAGATATAACAGATTCAAAGAGAAGAGTTCTATAATGCTAGTTTAATATATCTCTCAGTGGCAGAAGAAGGCTGAAGAAGCCTGCTTTGAGCTGAGACAGTTTCAGAAGGAGAGTTGACAAGGGCATGCATGATTGTTTATTGCACAATCACAATAATTTACAGATGTTTTCTGCAAATATCTTACTCTAAGATATCAGAAGTATGTTTCAAGTACAAAAACATTCACATAATGGGCATTTTTCTCCTTACTACCTTCTTTCTATATGAGCATAGCTCAAATAGAATAACAATAGGATTCTGCTGTTTATTCACAGCATTCTGAGTAGAAAAAAATTTCAAGAAAAAGAATTAGTTTTCTTTCAACCTACTGACATTACTCCTATCCCTATTTTACTCTTCAAATATAAACATTTAAGGTCACAGTTATGATTTTTTTCATTAAAGTTTCATTTTTTTTATGCGTGAAATCTTTACAGTGTAGAACTGGAGGCTAAAACTTAGTGCTGCTTTTCTTTTCTTTGGTCCTATAAGGTCATAATGTATCCTTCCTGAGTCTCACCACAATGTGCCTCTTAATATGTCATAATATAATAGCATTTTATAAGGTTAATGCAGTGTCATAAATGCTGCAGGCAGAAATCAGTAACACAGAATAGAAACAGGAGCACTAATTTGGAAAATGTGAAATCTAAAATTCCACCACTAACTAACTGTGAACTTTGGTCAAGTCATTCAATTTCTTACATCTTCGGTAGTGGTTTCTTCCTAAGATGGGAATATTAATACCTTACCTGTCTAAAAGCAGAGAACTGGATAAGATCATCTCTTGATTTCCCTTTAGGCTGAAAATATCTATAATTCTTAGGAAAAAGTCAACAAATGACACTTGAGAATGACATGGTAATAATCTTATGATATTTCAAAATGTTAGTATTAACATAAATGGGCTATTTGTCTATTCATTGAAGGTAAACAAATTACCACCGCAATGTAAGTTAACAAAAGGGCAGCATTTGTCTTGAAATTTTGTATCTCGTGTCTCAATCAATCATTCTCCTCCACTTTGGAGATCAGTTTTAGTTGTAATTTCTTTGTAATATGTCAGTATATAAGGTAAGAAATATATTTTCTACCAGGACAAAACAATAACAACAAACTTACGTAGAACTAATGACATCTCCTTCACTCTATAAATGCATTGGATATTTAAAATTCATATGTTAAAGGGCATTGCTATTGGCTTGACTACTCTTTTTACAAAACTGCTTTTGTAGTTAGCCATTTTCTTGATTGTCCTAAAACATGTGTTCAGTGTTAGAATTTGTTGCAGTAACCACAGTTTAAAACAAGTTTTCATTGTTGTTGTTATTATTTTTATTATTTTTTTTACAAATTGAACAGAAAGTCACTTAATGGAGAAGATGGGCTAAAGTAAAAAGAACTAAAAAGTGTGTTAAAAAAGTTGCATGCATTCAGTTCTGAGACTCGTGGGTTGCTTTAAATTGCTACTAAAAATATCTGAGCTAAAAGCTAATTTATAACACCTATAAATGTAGGTAAACATTCATTCATTCTTGCATGTATTTATTCATATACACAGAAATATCCATTATGTGGCAGACATTGTGCTGGGGGCTAGTTGTAGAAGAATGTGTGAACAGAAGCTACCCTGGTTTCATGGAGCTAGGGAGAAATTTAATTGACAGCACAAAAAAGAGTGCAATTATTCTACCTACAGAAACCTGAAAGAACTTCACAGATTTGAGTGGGAATCTTCAATATATTCATGATAGCTGAGTAGGTGGCATTTCCAGGGGGAAAGAGTGCTAAACTGGAAGGTAAGAAAACAGAATTCAGAATATAAGGGGAACCTTGCATTTTAAAGAACTGGTGGAAAAGGAGAGTTAGGAGGACAAAAGGTAAAAAACCAAAAGAGAAGGAGGTAGGATCTCTCAGCGATCAGGGTGGAGAGGGTTTCAAGAAGTTGCTCAACTTCAAAAAGTGTAGAAAAGTCTGATAGAAAATAATGTAAAAGAGGCCTTAAGGGTTGGCATTCTGGTGGATATTGGTGATGTTTGGGAGCCACTTCCACAAAGTGGTTATTTCACTGAATGCCCATTCTGGTCAGCTCTCAAACAGAGAAGTTACATTTTGATCATCAAAACATTTCCAAAATTCATAGCACTCAATTCGACACTGTGAGTTGAGCCTGTCTTTCCTTCAGTGTCACAGGGTCTTGACCACTTGCACGACCATGCGAAACAACATCCGTGATACATGGTATCTTTCTTTAGCATGTCAAATTCATTACTGCCTTTTCCTATAAGATACTCAAATTTTCTGCCAAGGCCTCCTTCATATTCCTCCCTATATTCCACAAAAAGGAATTGTACGGATCTACCTATTTATTTATTCAGCGGCTTGCAGTTGACAACTTGTCATCTTTCTCCTCTCCGTTTCACCAGTCTGAGAGAAGAAAACTAAAAACATTAATCACAATGATAACAAAGACAGTTTCATTTCCCATCTCTTGCCAAGAAGAATCCCTGGGACCGCACATCTCTTCTTAAGGACCTGAGACTGGGTTGGTGGACACTTCTCAGTTTGACAACAAGTGTCCAGGACCTGGCCTGAGCATTTCAAATCTCTTCTGCCTACCAGCTTCCCTACCTCTCTCCCACATTTTGAACAGTTTTTATCCTACGGTCTTAGGTTTTGAGGACTATTGCTGAAGCCAATTTCTCCTAGGATACCAATCAATTATTCAGAAAAGTAGGATTCCTAATGCTCTACTATGGAATGCCAGAGAGCTTATAGTTAATACGAGGATAATGATCTGCCATAACATTTTCATATGTTTTGCTGTTTGAAATCAAGCAATGTGTAATTAAAATTGGAATCGTTCCTTGTTATATTATTATGGGTTTAATTAGAACCAATTTTAGATTCTCAAATAAGCATCATGTAATTTGCCCTATTAAATGAAAAGTATTAACCAATGTGATATTTTATTTGGCATTTCTTTTCTCTCTTGGATCTTACCTCTATTTTGATAGCAAAGTTTTTCTGGACTTAGACATCAGAAAATGTATGTATGACTACAGAACAGAGGAAAATAAAATAATAATAATAAAATGAATTTTTCCCTGCATGAATTTCAAAAGGTTCTGTTCATAAGATAATGAAGAAGACTCATGACCTAAACATATTTGGGGGGACAAAAATGGTGATATGGTTTGAATGTAACGCCTTCTCCAAATCTCTCATTGAAATGTGACCTCCAATGTTGGATGTGGGGCCTAGTGGGAAGTGTTTGGGTCATGGGGACAGATCCCCCATGAGTGCTTGTTGCTGTCCTCTGGGTATTGTGTGAGTTCTCACTCTTAGTTCATGCACTAACTAATTTTTCAAAAGAGCCCTGGCATCTCCTCTCCTTTTTCTCTTGCTTCCTCTCTGCTGCATGTGACACATCTGCTTCCCTTCACCCATTCACCTTCCACCATCGGTGGAAGGTTCCTGAAGCCTTCAACAGAAACAGATTCTGGCACCATGCTTCTTGTACAGCCTAAAGAACCATGAGCCAAATACATTTTTTTTTTTTTTGAGACGGAGTCTTGCTCTGTCATCCAGGCTGGAGTGCAGTGGCGCGATCTCGGCTCACTGCGAGCTCCGCCTCCCGGGTTCACTCCATTCTCCTGCCTCAGCCTCCTGAGTAGCTGGGACTACAGGCGCCTGCCACCACACCCAGCTAATTTTTTGCATTTTTAGTAGAGACAGGGTTTCACTGTGTTAGCCAGGATGGTCTCGATCTCCTGAACTCGTGATCTGCTCACCTCGGCCTCCCAAAGTGCTGGGATTACAGGCGTGAGCCACCGCGCCTGGCCTAAATCTCTTTTCTTTATACATTTCCCACTCTCAGGTATTCTTCTACAGCAACACAAAATGGACTAATATAGAGGATCAGATATTTTTTTTCTTCCAACATACCCTCCCAAGACTAAAAATAAATTTATCGGGCTAAGAAGATATAGGACACTTGAAATGGAAGAAAGTAGAGTTGGTGAGTACCCAAGGAAAAGGATTGATATTTTACTGCTTCCTACACTGAGCCCTTGGGAGGCAAAATATTTTAAGAGAGTTTTGGGGTAATGAGAAAAGACGACATCTAAGTATTGTTCCTGGATAGAGTCCTAAGAGTGGTAATAGCCCACAGAGAACAAATGTTACCTGCTCTGTCTATGTGGAATAGACCTTACAAAATTTTGCTGAGATTTCGAATGCCCCATGTATATAAGGTTGTTAAAGAAAGGACATCAAGAATCAGAACTGCATAGACAGTGTCCAGAAGGTCAAAGAATGGATGACTGTGGTGAAAGATGAATGGATGAGCATGGAATAATGGTCTAGAAGAGGCATCCATTATTGTGCCCATGTTCCATTGGTAAGAGCAATCACATTACCACCTACAACTACAGGGAGGGCTGGGATATATAGTCCCCAGCTGGGATAACACTAACCCAGCTGGGGACTACCTATATATTTGAGACAGGGTCTTGTTACATTACCCAGGCTGGAGTGCAGTGGCATGATCTCGGCTCACTGCAGCCTCAACCTCCTGGGCTCAGGGTGATTCTCCTACCGCAGCCTCCAGAGTAGCTGGGACTACAGGTGCACACCACCATGCCTGGCTAATTTTTGTATTTTGTAGAGACAGGGGTCCCACTTTGTTTCCCAAGCTGGTCTTGAACTCTTGGGCTCAAGTGATCCACTGCCTTGGCCTCCCAAAGTGTTAGCATTACAGCCGTGAGCCACTGCTCCCAGCTCAAAAAGGATATTTTTTGACAACACATAGAAGTCTCCACCACACGTTGCCCATTTTACTACCAAATGTATATACAAATTTCTCCCCATTCATAAAAAAATACTGTCAGTATCACCCAAGGGAAATAACTAAAAACTCCCCCAGTTTACTTTATCCTGCTGAAATTTTATATTATCTGAATTATTGTCTCAGGCTTGGACAAAATACTAAAAAAGAATTCAATAGAAACCTTCATTCAGAAAATTGAAGTATAGAACAAACAGCAGACTAGTGAAACATTTCAAATCCTGAAGGGCAGGAATTGTAAAGAATCCTTGGCCTGGAAGTTACAACTCAGTCCCTTGTTGGCATAACAGGTAGCCTTGGGTAAAGGTTCTGAACAGCAATAATCATATGCAATTGTTTGGTAAGAGAAATCATTGGCTTGTACAAGACTATGGGACTTCCCATTTTTATATGCCCTCTCTTCTGTTGGATCTCTACAGGCAAATCAGCTAATCACTGCCTGAGTTCATCATTTATATAATTTCTTCACATAATCAGCAAGGAATTGAGATACAGTAATAATATGATGTAAAATGTTTTCTTTAGAGCCCATTGTACTTAGCTTTCAAGTTATTGTTTTATGAAATATTTTGCCACAGCACAAGAAGAATCACTGGCTTTGTTGTCTGCCATGTGCCTTTGCCCCCCTGCAGCCTAACACCTAAGGTAACAACATATATTAAGGTTGCTTGTAGCATTATTCTGTTACTCAATTTTTTGAGTCAAAGAAAGCATCAGCTGCTCTAACAAACTTCAAATTAATTCAATATCCTAAAGAAGACAGAAGCTTATTTTTCTCAGAACTGCCAAAGGAGAAAGGTGGATAGTGGCTTCATTCCATGCAGTCAGTCAGGGACCCAGGTCCTTTCCATTTTGTTTCTCTGCACATGCAAAGCACTCAGTCTCAGGCATGTGCAGACTCTAGTTCATGGGGATGGGAAAGGACATGCAAAGAAATGAGCATGTCTGAAGTATAAAACATCACATGTAATCCAAATTGCCAAAAATGTAGTGATACGGTGTCAAAGTGGCAAGGGATATCCCAGGCTGGACAGCTATATTGTAGCTATAATTCTATCCTACAGAAGAAGAGAAGAATGGATTTGTGGGGATAGTGAGCAATGTAATACTATGAATCAAGGGAAGAATAGATTTAGGTGGGCAATTATCAGCTTCTATAAAAATGAGTTTCATTCCCTTTATAATTTACAATCTTACTGGGAAATCATGTAAGGTCAATAGGTAATTATAAATAGTTTGTAAAAGGCTGTGGTTGTAAACACAGTATGATGTTAAGCAACAAAACAATGAATCTAACCTGGCTTGAGGGGTCAGGAAGGCTTCTAAGAGGAAGTGTATATAAAAAGGGTCCTAAAGGATGAGTAAGTTGTTGTTACTGAAGTTGGGAGGCAGGGGAGTCAACGGCATAGTAGAATTGAACTCAGCCTGCATGAAGGCCTGTAGACAAGGCAGGGCGTGACACTACTGGAAAACTACAAGAAGTCTGCTATGGCATATATATAAAATTTAGTTTAAAGAATGAATTGCTGGACTGTAGAGAACATGGGGAAAATGGCATGAAATGAGATTTAAGAAGCTAGATTACAAGGGACCTTATAGAATCTATAACCTTATAACCATGCAGTCAATATTAACCTGAAGACAGTGGGGAATCATATATAAGCCAGCCCTGTCTCCATCCCAGAAGGAAACAATTTTCTTTTTCTGTTACCTCCAGAGCATCTCCTTATTCTTTAGCTCTCTTACCCCTCATAGCCTCAAGTAACATCCCACAGAGATAAAGCACTTTATTCTCCTGTGAGAAGAAATCTGCATATTTTTTCATTTACAGTTCTACACTTTTGTCTGTTGATGAAGAACCCTTATAATTTGATTTTGTGTAGAGGTGGGAGTAAATCCGGTTGTGCCAAAGCTTCACTTCGAATGACAATGTTTTTATATTATCTCAGTGATTTTTTTTCTTATATTAATGTAAAGGTGATACTCATAATCTAAGGAATAAGCGTCTTTTGTAAATACCCTTATTCTAGCTCCACTCTCATAAAAGCTATTTTAATGTATTTTCCCAGGGCTATAGGCAAAGACTACAACTGCTGCCTTTGACAGGAGTGTGGAGGAGAGAACAAATTATGCCCTGTAAAAGCAGAGGGCAAGATAAAAAGCAGTAGAATTAAAATTAACAGCTGCATAAGCATCAAGGTGTTTTTGTTTGCTTATATCATGTTTTAATCTTTTGCTTATCTATTTACAGAAGCGGGCTGCAGTATCAGAACAGCTTATTCTCCATTGTTATTATTGTTATTGTTATTTTGGAAACGAAGTCTCACTCTGTCGCCCAGGCTGGAGTGCACTGGCACAATCTCAGCTCACCGCAACCTTCGCCTCCTGGGTTCAAGTAATTCTCCTGCCTCAGCCTCTCAAGTATCTGGGATTACAGGTATGCACCATCACACCCAGCTAATTTTTGTATTTTTAGTAGAGACAGGGTTTCACCATCTTGGCCAGGCTGGTCTTGAACTCCTGACCTCAAGTGATCTGCCCACCTTGGCCTCCCAAAGTGCTGTGATTACAGGCCTGAGCCACCGTGCCTGGCCTCCCTTGTTATTTTTATGAAGCCCACTATATTTCATATTTTATCCTTCTTTATACATACTCGTGTAGGGAATGTTAAATTTAACTTTGAATTCTGCTTTACTACTTAAGGAAAAATAGTTAAGCTCCTTTGGAAGTTTGTGAGAGGGGAATAAAGTTTACTTTAGTTACCTGAGTCTTCTTAACAAATCCACATGTACGGTTTGCTCTCTGTAGCCATGGATTCTGCATCTCAGATACAACCAACAACAGATCAAACATATTTGAATAAAAAATACAACAATGCACCAATAAGAATAAGCCAAATTAAGAAAGCAACACAGCATAGCAACAGTTTACATAGCATTTTCATTGCACTAAGTCTCATAAGTAATCTAGAGATGATTTACAATATACAGGAAGATGTGCATAGGTTATATGCAAATACTGTGCCACTTCATGTAAAGGACTTGAGCATCCACAAATTTTGGTATCTATGGGAGTCCTGGAACCAATCCCCTACGGATACTGAGGGGTCTGTATATGATGCTGGATCCCATTGTACCTAATTCACGTAATAAGCCCCTCATACATCTGAATCCTTGGGAACACACCTCATTTCTGTCTGCCTGCCACTTGGGCTTCCTTCTGGTCAGCTGATCCCCTTTTGAGCTATAAATCACATGTTTGAATCTCCTGACCCTGTGTCTTTCTTATTCTGAACCTCATCAGGGTCCAGAATGAGGTCTTATGCTTTGATCTCCCCAGATGGCCTAAACTCAACATCTGCAGAGCTGAGCACACCCTTCCATCCACTACCCTCAGCACACAACCCAGCCTGCTTTTCATCCATACCCTATTTCATCACGCCTAAGATAGCCCATTTCTCATTTAAAAGTCCTGAAATCAATCTGTCTCACAATGCATGATATCTCGGGCAACATTCTTAATACATTTGACCCACAGATGCATACAGAAATTTGGTCCTCAATGTTCACATCGTTGAGGAGTCCCATCTGGCATAATATCTCTACTAACCTTCAGCATAACATACCCCCATTTTCCTATTCATTTATTTGAAAACATGAAATCACATTTAATAATATGTCAAAGTCATTTCAAGAACATTTCTAATGCAAAAGTAATTTAAAATTAAATGTTATCATCCCAGAAAAAGTCAAAGATAAAAATACTGAAACTAAAAATATGATCAGCAGATGAAGAGGTGGAAGTAACACATCCCAAACTTTCATGATATGACTTTAGTTTTTCCCCTGCTACAAACCAAATTTACACTTCTAATTTTAGTAATTATTTTACAATCTTATTTTTCCCTGTCTTTTATCATTGCCATTTGGTGTTCCTTGGACTATTTTGATCCCAATCAGTCAATCAATCAATGAGTAAACATCTTCAAAAACATCTCAGCAGCTAAACAGGACATTGCACAAGAGATTAAAGAAACTCTAAGTACACCTACATTCAAGATGTGTTTTATATTGTTTGAGAGAACAGTTATAAACACATCCGCATCTAGAATACCAGCCCACACACAGCAGATGCTCAACAAATATATATTACATAATAAAAATTTTATTGACAGATAATGACAGCAAAAAATTAATGCTAACAGTAAAAACGCATCTCATAAACAGGGCTGATCACAAGAACTATAGGCTTTTACAAGAGGGAGAGATGTCTATAGGCTGATCTCACCCAGGTTCACCTAGACTCCAGGATGCAGTGATTTGAAGAGCCTATACAGTGTCTTTGTGCTCATTGGGAAAAGTCACTCTTTCCTCTAGGCAGATGCAAACCTATACTGTTGGCTTATCGAAGAAAGCATGCACTGGACTTTAGCTCCTTTTCTATACACTTTTCCAGGCACTCTTGTTCAGTAAACATCCTAAACAACTGTGCATGGTGACTTTGCAAAAGAGAGAACTTATGCCTGAAAAGGCATTTAACAGTTTTCTGTGATTACAATTTGTGGGGTTTTTTTTTGTTGTTGTTGTTGTTGTTTTTCAAATTCCTCTTCCCTTTCCACAATGGCTTATTTATTTAAAAACTTGTGTCTTCATGGTTAGGTCTAGCCCACCCACAGCCTAATGAAATGGCTTAAACTTTAAATATTATTTCCACTTTGAAGCCACATTTTGCATCCCCTTTTGCCTTCTCAATTTAAAAAAGTCATTGTCTCTCTAATGAGAATGTAAAATCATAGTAAAACATATTAAAGTATACATCTAGCACCTTCTGATGCACTAAATGCCTTGATATTCATCACTATTCCCTTTAATCTTTGGAGTCCCCTTTGAGGTAGACATGACAAGGAGCTCCATTTCATAAATGAGAAGATGGTGAAGCTGAGATTCTGTGACCTAGTTCGACTCTTGCAGGAGGTAACCAGGCCTGAATTTGAACATTAATTCTCTGAATTCACATTCTTGAGGGTGAATTCCATGAGAGTAGACACGATTTTTTAAAATCTCCTCTTTCAAATTCTCAAATCTTAAAATACTGATGTGGTCAATATTCCATAAAAATGAAATCTATTTAATATTTATTTTTAGGACCTGCTATGTAGCACTTATAATTTTAGACACTGGGAATATAGTTGTGGGCAAAACCAATAGAAATCCCTCACTCTCATACAGGTTTTACTTCAATTGAGAAGACAATAACTAAATTGACAAATAAGTCATGTGCCAGATGTTATGGAGGTAAAGCGGGGAAGGGTTAGAGAGAGTATAGTAAGAGCATAGGGGACTTTCTATTTAAATAAGATGGTTGAGAAGAGCTACAATAGTCAGCCAATATTTGAACAAAGGTCTCAAGGAGGAGAGGAGTAAGCCACACTGGGTTAGAGCTTGCCAGAAAGAGAGAATAACCAAAGCTAAAGTCCTAATGGAGAACTCTTCACTGAGGGTTGCACTTTGCATGAAAGTAACAGCAAGAGAGCTAATTTTACCAGGAAGAAGTGACCAACAAGAAAGAGAGATAGGAGATGGGGTCAGGGAGATAAAAGGAGTGGCTGAGATACATGTTACACCTTTGTTAGGACTCTGATGTAGACTCTGACTCCAGGTGACATGAAAAGCCACAGAGGTTTTAAGAAGAGCAGTGACAGAATCTCGTTGTCGTGAAATAGGATCAATCTGAATGCATGTTTACAATAGACTCTTGAAAGGCAAGGATGAAAGCAGGGAGCCCAGTAAGGAAAAGTGATAATAATGATGACTAACACCCTTCAGAGATCCAGCTGGTGGAATTTGCTGATGAATCGGATGTGAAGTGAGGAAGAATTGAGAGAACTCAGAAGACTGTTGAGTGAATGCTCAACTGTGCTCTTAACCATGCTTTGCTTCCTGCTAACAATCACAACACTCCCAACTGTTGTGGTTTATAAAATAAGTTTTTATGGAGTATTTTAATGAACCTTGGACCAGGAGTCTTAATATGTGATACTTCCTACTAATTGAGTTTTATCAGTTTCTGGTCTTTGGTAGCTTGGTTTCCTTAATGATGAAACTTAAGTAAACAAAAAGAAAGGAATAAAAAACAAAAAGCAAAACTTCAGCTTCGTCTATAGTTAAACATATAACTCAGATGTTTTGCAGAGTTGAGAAGAAGATTTAGAGTTTTATAGATGCAATATTACCTAACATTTCCTGAATTAATATATTGCTTTATATTTTTCCAAAAGTTCTTCATAGAATGAAGAGTATATGTATTTATATTTTAATTTTATTTCCACAGAAAGACCAAATAGTGATTTTTGAGGCTTGTGATCAAATGCATTCTTATTTCTCTGGAAGTTTGCGTGCTTGCATTTGACATTTTAGTTTTTAACTTACTTGCATTCTCTGTACTATTTATTTAGCTTGTATATTTCAATCAATGCTTATCAGGAAGAGTTATTGGATTTTTTATATATTACCTAATTTATGTCCATGAAATTTTGACAATATTCCAAGAATCTAGAAAGAACTTCAGTGAGTACTTGATATAGTGTTTCTCAATTATTTTTAATCCACAGTAATATCACAAGGTTGCCTGAGTCACGATTATATGACCTTGTATTTGTAGATTTTTCAAGAGTAGGTCTCATATGAATATATTTTCTTAAATCAGGAAAACTGGGAGAGGGCTGTTACAAAAATTAAATAAGTTCATATACATATACTATTTAGGACAAGGCCTAGCCACAGTCAGTACTGTAAAAGTATTCACTATTATAATGGCAATCACCTGCAAATATTTTTTTACTCAAAAATATTTCTTTAAACATAATTTTATTTGATTCAATAATAAAAACAATGTTACTAAATACGCTTTTTAAAACCACACATGTCCCATTCCATTCTCAAGATCTTCCTATAATTCTCACCTAGGGTGATCAACCCATCCCTGTTTATCTGAGATTTTCCCATTTCTAGAATTGAAAGTTCCACATCCTGGGAACCTCCTCAGTCCCAGGCAAACTGGGAGAGTTGGTCACCCTACCTCTCAGGTTCTTCACCCCATCTTCACAATCACTGCTATAACCAGACTTCTTTGTTTTTCAAAGTCACACAGCTGATGTCAGGTGCAAAAGTAGACCCTGGGTCTCCTTATGCACAAATTAAAAAGATGCACAGACTGTCTGAGATAGAGGAGAGGGAATGTCCCGTGAATAAACACTCTGTGTCACCCTTTCTTACCTTCATGCTGTCTATGAATGTGTAGTTTGTATGCTCATGACAATGTACAGAGTATTTCCATCACATATATGTTCATAAATATAATAAAGTCATAACAATAGTATACTACAGTTCATAGTTTAGAAAAACAAATGCTTCAAAAATTCTTAAAGAACATTCAGGCTGTTAGACACATGTCTATTTTATACTACTTGTTACCTATGTTTCCAGATAAATATATATAAATTTGATTTGAAAATTACAACTATAGTATATCTATGCAATAGAATATCACTCAATAATACAAATAATTAACTGCCAATGCACACAACAGCTTGAATGGATCTCAAAGACATTATAATGAGTGAAAGAAATTAGTCTCAAAAGATTACATATTGTTTGGTAATATCTATATGATATTCTCCAAAAGACACACTCTAGCTATGAAGGATAGATCACTAGTTATCAGGGGTCAGGAATCAGTGAAGGAGCTGAGAATGAAGGGATGGCTTGAAGGAATGTTTGGGGTTGATGGAATTGTTTTGTATCATGATTCTGGTATTAGTTTCATGAATCATTGGATATATCAAAATTCATAGAATTGTATATCAAAAGAAAAAAGTCAATTTTACTCTATGCTAATTAAAAACAAATAGATGAAATATAAGTTCAGATTTCTAAAATGAGGAGAACTATAACTCAGCTTCAGAGACAGAGGATCTGACTTTCTAGTCCTAAATAAGGTATTAACAGAATAATATTTGTCATTCAAGACTATGTGATTTCAATAACATCTTAAAGGTAGCATCAAATGATAAGCTCGTGAGATATGCACATGCTCTTCCACAATCCCTAGCTCCTATGCATTTTTGTAGGGTCAGGAGATTCACTCTGACTTGAATCATAATTATATATGAGTCAAAATTATATATGACTTCTGGAAAGTTAGGGGATGGGGTCTCTCTCCCTGTCTCATACACACACACACACACACACATATATATACACACATATATATACATATATACACATATATACATATATACACACATACATACACACACATACACACACACACACATATACATACACACACACACATACACACACACACTCTCTAGAGAAACATAACTTTTTGTTTCTTTGCAGTAGACATCCTAAAGTGGGCTGATGGGTTGTACAGCAAGTATATGCTTAAGCTTGTAAGAAACTGCCAAATCATTTTCCAGAGTGTCTGTACCATTTTGCATTTTCCTCAGCAATGTATGAACTGTGCAGTTGCTACATCTTCTTCTATAGCAATTTGGAGTATCTGTTTATTTTACTTTTTTAGTCTGGTCATTCTAATAGGTGTGTAGTAATATCTCATCATGAATTTATTTTGAATTTCTCTAATGGTTAATCATGTTGAAAAACTTTCCATGTGCTTATTTGTCATCCTTATGTCTTCTTTAATATAGTGTCCTTTCAAGTCGTTTGCTCATTTTAAAATTGGGTTGTTTTCTTATTATTGAATATTGAGAGTAACTTATATACTCTGAATATTAGTCCTTTGTCATAAAAAATGCAATTAGTTTTTCTCGATAAGTAGCTTGTTTTGTTGTTTTTTAAAATTATCTTAAGAATGTCTTTCATGGAGAACATTTTAAAATTTTTAAAGAAGTCTTATTTATTAATTTTTTAATGGATGTTTTTGGTGGCTTACCCCAGATAATATCTCTACTTATCACTAGTAATGGAGGATAGAATGAGAGAACAAATGCAACCAGTGACAACCTTACTCTCTTAAAGCCATAGCTCTACTCATCAAAGAGGAAGGTTCTCTACCTTCCGAGTTTGGCTCTTGGAGTTTCCTGTAACTATTACTACCATTGCTAACATATATAACGGAAAAAAAATGGATTTCTCCACTCTCTCTGAGAGTTGCAAATATAATATAGTAAATATAAATACTGAGCTTACAGAATAATTCAGAATATTTTTAACTAAAAATTTAATTCAAAAACTATTCATTTGAGTGCTAACTGGAAGTTCCTGATTGCACTATGAAAGCCCACACATAACAAAATATATTCAACAGATTTTCCCTAAAATGGCCTATTTTGGTTACATTTATTCATTAATTCATATATTCAATAATTTTAAGCACCACACATGTACTAAGAAGAACATGAGACAGATTTCTCCTTAGTGTAAAAATAAAAATTTCAAAGTAGGTTCCTGGATTTCCCTTTAGCAGTGTGTATCGGCTGCCCACAAGTGAGGTGTGCAAAATGCAAAACAGTCATGTGTTCCCTTCTCAGGCATGTTCACACTGCAAAGGAAGCTGAAGCCATGTCTGTATCAGCCCATTAAACAAGACTTTACCTTTACTTTCCTTCAGAGTAAACTAAGAAAAATTGCACACGTGTGTGTAGCCATGCACCTGCATACACACACACACACACACACACATTCATGCATGCATATTATTTACCCTTTCCATGAGTAATAGGCTCTATTTCAAAGATTCAAAGATTAACTTTGTTATATAAATCTCATAACTAGACAGTTTCATATTCGTTTTGGTCAAATCGAGTGCAAGGAAGATTATATGGGAGGGAAATAAAATTAGTGGTGAGGTTTGGTGGTTTGGAGAGCCATGATCATAACTTTTTCATGCTTGTTAGACCAGAGATTTAACTGCAATTTCAAGTTTAACTTTAGAGTTCTGTGGCGTAACTTATATAGTAGAAGTTCAATACATTGACAGAAACAAATAGAGGAAGATACTGTTATTGCTCATAGGCACTGTTATCTTGTAAGTGACCCCCCATAAAAAACAAAACACCTCATTTTATTTAGAGGTTCTCTTTAAAATCCTTAAAATAACTTAATAAAATTAATTGTGGAAAAAACATGAATGTGTTGAATAATGAAGCAACAGGATTAGAGGTAGGTCAGGTTTAAAGCCCTACTTCGCTACCTCACCAGCTGTCTTTTTGGTTTCTTCATAGATACACTGAGTGTCATTACACCTCTGCAGCAGTGCTTAGGTTGTTGCAAATTTTAAATGATAATGCATATAAAGCCATTTTCACAGTATATGTCATATAAAAATATTCATTAAATATTAATTTCCAACATGGGGTCTAGGAAACAAAAGAAAAGAGAGGAAAGAAAGGTGTTGGCCAAAGTAACATAATTAAAATCTCTCCATTTACAAGAGGATGGAGTTCCAGCCATGCCCATCTCTAGCATGTAAGGGGTCCTGGGTCCTTCTGTTAAAATGAATTTGAGTTCAGACTCAATGACATGGATTGGGAAACCTAAAAAGACGTCCTGACCACAAAAATATATTTCTGCCCTTAAAGTGGGGAATGAGTGGGTTGGCACTGGTAGGTAAACACATATTTTTCAAGTCCGAGTTAAAGTTTAGCTGTAGGATTAACCTTCTGATTTAGTAGCAGATTCAAATAAGAGCATGATAGCTATAGATGAGATGGGTGATAGTGATAGTTCCATTTTTCCATCTATAAACAAAAGTATGAAAGGCATCTAAATTATTCTATTTAAAATTATTAATTTCAGAGTTCAAGTTGTCAAACTAAGATTTGAACTAAATGAACACATACCTCAAGAATGAGATTTCCAGTCCAGAAGTGAATATCTATATAACGCATTGCCCCAGGACACTTCCCTTTCCTGAAATGTCTACTATTCATCTTTCACAACCACAAATTACTGGAAAAGTTGCCAGCTTGTTCTCTGCAAGATTTTTGGAAGAACTTGCTTGGCACATTACGTCCTATCTTGAGGTTTGCAAAGAGAAAGGACAGTTTGACAAGGCCATGTCAGGGAAATGTTGCCCCACCAGCAAGCCAAAGGTCAGACTGTAATGTAAGCTGCAGTTTGCTTGTCAAGGGTAGAACACTCCCTGGTTTCATCTCACAAGCAGGGAGAAAATCAATCCTTTAGTAGCCTTCGAATGGAAAGTTTAATTCAGGACAAGAAAAGTAAACTTGTTTTGCTTTTTTTTCTTTATTCTCATTGGTCAGCAGATAGCTCTGTAATTGTTCTGTTGACAGCATAAGTTTTTTTAAGGTTAACTCTGTCCTTTTTTTTCCTCTCCCTGATCTCAAATTACACAGAAAACGGAAAAAATTGAATGTATGCTTAGACCCCAGAAAGTTCTCTAGCAATGACTACCCAGATATTTAATGGATCCAAAGTTCAAACTCAATCCAAATGGTTTTCATACAAAAACAAATACCATAATTGTTCCATGAAGAGAACTTTATATTGAACCACTTGATTTGATTAATAGTCCATGGACTTCATCTATAGACTTTCAAAAAACAAAGCCACAGTTTCAATACAACACTTTCTGAGAGTTAGAGGAAAAATAGCCGATTTAGTTTGGATATTTGTCCTCTCTAAATTTCGTGTTGAAATTTGATCTCCAGTGTTGAAGGTGGGGCCAAGTGGAAGATGTTTGGGTCATGGGAGTGGATCCTTCATGAATGGCTTGGTGCACTCCCCATGGTAATAAGTCAGCCTCACTATTTTAGTTCACCCAAGAGCTGGCTTTTGTGTTGCTTTGTTTTGAGCTTCACTCTTCACTTCACAACAGCTTCGCTCTTGTCACCCAGGCTGGAGTGCAATGGCGTGATCTTGGCTCACTGCAACCTCTGCCTCTCTGGTTCAAGCGATTCTCCTGCCTCAGCCTCCTAAGTAGTTGGGATTACAGGCATGTGCCACCACACCTGGCTGATTTTGTATTTTAGTAGAGATAGGATTTCACCATTTTGGTCAGGCTGGTTTTGAACTCGTGACCTCAGGTGATCCGCCCACCTCAGCCTCCCAAAGTGCTGGGATTACAGGCGTGAGCCACTGCGCCCAGCCAAGAGCTGGTTTCTTGAAAGAACATGGTACCTCCTCTCCCTTCCTCCTGTTCTCGCCTTGTGACTGCCTGCTTCCCCTTCACCTTCCACTATGATTGGAAGATTCCTGAGGCCCTTACCAGAAGCAGATGCTGGTGCCATATTTCTTTCAGAGCCAGCAGAACCATGAGTCAAACCTCTTTTCTCCCAGCCTCAGGTATTCCTTTATGGAAACACAAAATGGACTAATACAATAGCTTACTGTATTAAGCTCTAAGACTCTTCTTTGGTTCCTACAATTTGAGTTGAGTTCACTTTCAACTTTAACCTTACTGAAGACAGTTGGATCTTTTGAATAAAAGCTTTGCTTATCATTTCATTATCAGAAGAATTCTGTTTTGGCTTACATGTTTTTGTTGTTGTTCTTATTATCTTAATATGCTATTAACCTGATGTTGCTAGTCAATTTGGTACTTAGGAATTTTATAATATTAAGTTTTTTGACCTAAATTATCAAAATTGTACATTTCCATTGCAAAGAAAATAAAAATCTAACCATACAGAAAAGTCAAATACCCAATCAGCAAATTTTGTTTATATTAAATTTAATCACATTTTAACCTCTCTCATGTAGACTGTGGCAAAAGCCTTCTGCCCAGGCTCCCTGTCTCCTCTCATGCCCTTAACTTTCTAATCTGCACACAGCAGCCAGAGTGATCTCATTCAAATATAAGTCAGATCATGCCATTTTCATGCTCAAAACATTCCCATGGCTTTCTATTGCATTTAAATGGAATCTAAAGCTCTTCCTATTACTGACAAATCCCTGCATAAACAACCCTCTCCTGCTCTTCTTCTTCACCTTATGCTAAAAACATGCACCTCTTTTTATTTCTTCAGAGCTCATCCACACTTTCCTGGTCCAGGGTCTTTGCACTTGCTAACCCCGTGCTTGGATGTTCTCCCCACAGGTATTGGCTTATCCCCTCTCATTCAGATCCCTGCTCAAAGAGGCTCCCTTACCTAGAATAGCAGTCACTATCACTCCCTATTCTCTTACATTGCTTAATGTTTTTCTAACAGCATTCATTACTGGTACCGTTTTTACATTTATTTGTTATTTGCCTCTCTCCTGGAATATGAATTCTACAAGAGCCAAGACTTGTTTACATTTGTATTCTCAGCACTGGACTAGACAGCTCCTGACAAGGACTAGGCATTAAATATTTAATGAACGAAACTCACTCCACAAAAGTAACACTATGAATGTATTAATGTGTATCCCTCTAGATATTTTCTACATACACATAAACTATTTTTCAGAAGTAAATTTTTTCAATGATATTGCTTTCAAAATTTCTGTGTGTATGTGTGTCTATTTTCAAACACTCTCTTTACCTAGACTTCTAGGAGCAGAAAGCTCCAAGTCCTTCTCTGGCCATTTCAGACTAAACCTTCTGTCTCCGCCCTTGATCCAACCTTCCACCATCCAGCTTCCTTTAGACCTGTTGCAGCTCCCTTTGCTATTTAACTTCATCAATATTTACTGTCCGTTCTCTATCTACCTGTTGGTATGCATATATCTTACTTCCCTTCTAAGAAAAAATATTTTTCCCTTAAAACACTTCTCCTATCTGTTATTTTATCACCTTTCTTCCTATAATTACAAGAACTCAAAAAAGAGTAGTCTACACCACTAAAGAGTGGTCTCCACTTCCCCATGGCTCATTTGCTGTATAAGTCTCCCTAAAATCTACCTTCTGCTCTTAGGATTCTGGGAAAAACTCTTTTCAAGCTGAGTAATTACTTTCCCATTGTTAAGCCCCAAAGCCTTTCTCAGTATAATTTCCTAAATCTCTGGTGAGCACCTGCCAATATTTACTACAACAATCCTCTGTGGCCTCATGGCATTGCGCTGCAGAATGGCCATAGTAGAAAGCCTTAGCTACACTCCACTTCTTTAAAACAGGAGTGTTCAGTTGTTTCACTCTTTTCCTGGAAAACTAGTAGCATCTATCTAATCAGTATGTCAAAAACATTTGTCCCACAGTTCCCCAGAATTTGAAAATAGTTCTGCTCTGTGTTGTACTCAAAAGGTCAAGCTTTAGGTACTTGAACAAAGCTACATAGGCAGCAACTCTTCCATTTCAATTAAATAGCCTTGTGGTGAAGACCCCTTCAGTTCAGATGTGCAGGGTTCTTGCAGTCTCTTTGCCCCCATCCCATAAACAATGATATCTAGTAGTAATTCCTACCATGTATCTTAAACAACTAGGGCTTGTTTCCAGCTTTACTCCTATCAGCCCCCACTTGTTGTAGAAGTGGATTCTATTCCCCTTCTGGCTTTTTAATTTGAAGTGGATTCCACTATTATACTCGGTATGCAATTGACTCTTACACTGTGATGATTCACCTGTATCCACTAAATGTTTCCCCAGATCTGACCCCTTTGAACTTTGGATGGCTGTACACTTCTGAACTCTAGCTACTCTGCATAAAGCAGAGTATTTCTTGAATGCATATAACTTGTTTATCTTATTAGTGGCTGTATTCCTTTCTGTAAATATCTGGTCTTTAATAGATGTTTAAAAGATAGTTCTAAGTGAATGAATAAAGGAATGGATGAGTTAAAGTGAATTTACCACATTTGTGTTTGAATTTTGTTTCTGTTTTTCAGCGCCCTCCTAGAAAGCAGCTCATTTTCAGTTTTACTAAGCTTCCACCAGCTTCTGGCTTAGCTTCCTTCCCTTGTTTTATTCCTGTTTGTGTTTCCTGTTGCAGCATGGTCAACTTCATCCTGGCAAGTCCTCTAACCTCCCCTAAATAATCAGACTTTCTCTATCAATCAGACTGGTAACAATTAGAAAGAGTGGCACCTATTACAACTGAAGTTGCAGGAAAGGGGTGTTGTCTTCATTACTCTTGGAAGTGGGTAGTGTTACAACTCTGGAAGGCAACCTGACAACGTTAATGAAAATTAAATTGTATATATCCTTCAAACAAGCAATTCCACTGTGGGAATCTCTGCCCCAGAAATAAAAGTGAAAATACATAAAATTTCTCTGTAAAAGAGTATTTATTGCAGTGTTGCTTATAATGTTTTAGAAAATTGGAAATGAATACCCATCAAATGACAAATAATTTACAAATAATTATATATCCCATCACAGTACCAGCCATAAATTCATGCTATAACAAATTACTTGAGAGAAGAAAGATGTAGTAAAGTTTATTTATCACTTATGTAAAACAAAATGATTGTTTCATCAACTGTTCCACATATATGTATAGTCTCTGAATTATATAAATTCAGAGAATTCATATAAATGCTTACTAGGCATAAACATTGAAACATGGGTTACCGGGGGTATAAATGGAATTGAGGGTGTTGGCATTGATGTGAGTAGAGGAGGAAACAGAGGGAAAAGAGAGAACACACCTCCTCAAAAGTCCCCCAAATCTACATTTTGTAAAACCATATAAATGTTCACATTAATCAATTTCTATAAAAATAATAGCAAACAGATAGCTCTTACTCTATACCAAACATTGTTCTACTGCTCAATATATTATTTAATCTTCTACCAACTTAATGAAGTAGATACTATTTTAACCCCCATTTTTATAGATGATAAAATGTAGGCACAGAGAAATTAAGGAACTAAAGTCACAAAGTTAGAATATCGCAATTTGTCTGTAAATCCGGATAGTTTCGGTCCAGAGACTACTCTTAACCATATACTTTGCACATACCCTGTCTCTTAGGGTATGTACAATGAGTAAAGAAAAGAAATTAAAAGTAATTCTTAAAGATGCACAACGTGGCAATTAACAGGATAGTATTGTTTCCAAATTGTGCATTTCACTAAACCAGACTAATCTCTTTAATTGTAGCCAATTGCATTTTTAAAAAAAAATAGCCTTAACTATTTTTAATATGTGCTATTCGTACTTGTCTAATCATGACTGCTCTTCGCAAAGGAATAAATCCTCCTAGATTATATCAGTTATACCTCAAGTGACCTGTCCCAATAATCATCAAAAAACTAAGTATCAAGGATCTCATTTTAAGAGCTGTTGATAGGGAAAATTAACTACTTGTTGCACAAGCTTTTCAGATCTCATTCTCTTTCTCAGTGGAATAAGGATTATCTATAAAACCTTTTTGGTTAGAATGAAAGAAACCTCCTGTGATTAATACAAGCAGACGGCATAACTATAGACCACTACGCTTTATTTGGCAGGGAAGGACCACAGTGAAGGAAATAGTGCTTTGAATTTGAAATTAGTGAAAATCAACACAAAATAGAGGTAAGTAGCCATCTGAATAAATGACATAATATAAAAAAGGAGCTTGGGGCTTGAGGTTCAAGCTCAAGCTTGACTCTGCAGTTTACTTGGCTGAGCTACAGGTCTTCCATTGGAGAACTTACCAAGTGATACCCCTCAAGTTCTCCTTCAGTCAAGCAACCTTCAGAGCTCTAATTTTTTCTACTGAGTTTACTTAAGCAGCAGTTTCTTCATGAAATGAGAAAGTTACTGATTCAGCTCATCTTGTGAGGCATCTCTTCCACTATACATTCATCTTCTGATATGCTGGTGTCCGAATCAGTTTTTGTGTGTGTTTGTTTTGGCCTGAATTTATCCTTTCACGTTTAATCACCTCTGAGTAAGCTGCTAAAATGAAGATTCTGGACTTGCTGAGAGGAAGAAACCTCTCTGTTACCTCCCAGGCCTTGCCCTGTATCCAGTCTTTCTCTCACAATTTGACATCTGTGCACTGCAATGCCTCTCAGCAAAAGGGCTTTGACCATGGGACTGCCTGTCTTTAAAGATACATCTTGATCTTGACATGCATCAAAATGCATATTTGGACTTTAGAAGAGTGATGCCTAAGGTGATTCTAAATGATGGAATGGAAGAGGGACAAAATGAAAGATTCTTTCATTCTTAAATAGATGGAGTATGCATTTGAATGCCTAGAGGGAAAATCTGATTGACAGAGAAGATATATATTGGGACAGGGGTTAAAGGTGAACAGAGAGGCTTCAGAATTGTCAATGTAGTCATTGTCACTAAAGCATTCAGCCAAAAGAGGCCACAAAGAGATGTGGAAAAAGGAAAGGAACCTCATGGGTCAAGGACAGACTCTTGTGAAAGAAGTAGGAAGATATGGTAAGAGAAAGAAAGATGAATAGAAAGAAGCAGCATCTGTAATGAATGCTACTGCTCAATAAGAATGAGTGGGATTTTCAGGGCAATTGGGAGAATGGATGGATTGACATTAGATGAAAATCAATGGCTTTTAATTAATACCACCCCAAAGAGTAAGGATAATGGGGGCAGAGAAGTGGATGATTATACAAAATAAGGTCAATCCTGGTTAGAATAAATTACACTCCCTATAGATGGTAAGGAGTACTATGCTGTTTTGTTTTTGTTTTTTTAAAATCTATTGAGTTTCAGTGGGAGAACATATAAGGAAAAAATAGGAGCTCTTCATCTCAAACAGATAGTCTGCCTTCATAAATAACTGCCATTATTAAAACAAGGATCAGTGTAGAGGTGGCCCTGATGCCCAGAATCCAAAGGTCAGCTCCCTGAAAGCCTCCCCAAATCACAGACGTTTACTACGGCCTGGCCCTGTTCCATCTGTTACAACTTTACTCTGCTCACTGGATTTCTCCTACAACTAACAACTCAAAAATCTCAGTTTAGAATTCCATAGAGCAAAAACATATTAAAAATACAAATTTTAGGCTGGTGGTGGAGGTTCATGCCTATAATCCCAGCACTTTGGGAGGCCGAGGAGGGCGAATCACAAGGTCAGGAGTTCGAGATCAGCCTGGCCAACATGGTGAAACCCTGTCTCTACTAAAAATACAAAAAACTACCTGGGTGTAGTGGCAGGTGCCTGTAATCCCAGCTACTTGGGAAGCTGCGGCAGGACAATCGCTTGAACCTGGGAGGCGGAGGCGGAGGCGGAGGCTGCAGTGAGCCAAGATTGTGCCACTGTACTCCAGCTTGGGCTGGAGTGAGACTCTGTATAAAAACAAACAAACAAACAAACAAATTTTAAAAAGACAAAAGTTTAGCCTATTTAAAAAAGCACTATCATAGATGTACTTAAAAAAATTATATATATATAATGGGAAGAATATTAATTAACTGTTTATGGAAGGGCAGAGTAGTGAGGGATATAAAAAATAGAACATAAAAGAAAAACAAGTTTGAATATTAAAAACTACAGTAAGCTAGCAATTTAGAAACTCAGCTTGCAGTATGAGCCTGAGGAGGTCATCCAGTGGACCACCACATGACAGAACAAAGAAACAGGGAGAAAAAAAATGACGCTGGCTCCAGCTTATATAGTGTTTTCCTCTTCTCTCAACAAAAAAGAGGAAAGAGATGATGGAATATTGAATACCCTAAAAAGGACATCACAAAGTAGAAAAGTCACAATCTCAGTGTGTTTAGTGCCTGATACAGTTGAGATATTTTCCCCCACCCAAATCTCCTGTTGAAAGGAATCCCCAGTGTTGGCAGGGCCTGGTGGGAGGTGTTTGGATCACAGGGGCAGATCCCTCTTGGCTTGGTGCTGTCTTCCCGAGAGTGAGTTCTTGCGAGACCTGGTCCTTTCAACAGGTGCGGCGCCTGCCCTCTACTGTTCTCTGTCTTGCTCCTGCTTTCAACAGGTGAAATACAAGACTTTGCTTTGCCTTCTGCCATGAGTAAAAGCTTCTTGAGGCCTCCCCAGAAGCAGATGCTATCCTTCTTGTACGGCCTACAGAACCATGAGCCAATTAAACCTCTTTTCTTTTCTCTTTTTTTTTTTTTTTTTTGAGATAGAGTTTCCCTCGTCGCCCAGGCTGGAGTGCAGTGGTGCGATCTCGGCTCACTGCAACCTCTGCTTCCCAGGTTCAAGCGATTCTCCTGCCTCAGCCTCCTGAGTAGCCAGGATCACAGGTGCCCGCCACCATGCCTGGCTAACTTTTGTATTTTTAGGAGAGGTGGGGTTTTACCATGTTGGCCAGGCTGGTCTCGAACTCCTAACCTCAGGTGATCTGCCTGCTTCAGCTTCACAAAGTGCTGGGATTACAGGCATGAGCCACTGCACCTGGCCAAATCTCTTTTCTTATAAATTACCCAGTCTCAGGTATTTCTTTACAGCAATGCAAGAACCGCCTAACACAGTACCTTTTCAATATTTTAAAACAAAGTGTTGAGGACATTTAGAAAAGTTAATGTTTAAAATCATAGAGCTAATAAACTGACTTAAGGACTTGTCCCAACTATTAAACTTTAGAAACTATTTGGATATGAAAATTAGAATTAAGTTGAATGTTAATTGATAACAAGGGAAAGGGAATTTATTTTTGCTTGTTAATATATTGTTCTATAGCTCACTCCTGATTAACAGTGAACAAATCAGTAAGCTCTTCACAGCAATAAGCAGCCCGAAGAAGTGTTCTAGTATTTCTATTAGCATTTTGACAGTATACTATTGGGTAAAAGAGGAACATTAATGTGTAGAGGGTTTTTTTTTTTTTTCCTTCATGGATTGTTTTTTGTTGACTTTTGCCTCCATTACCTCAGTTATTTACTTCTGGATAAATTCCTACTTTGTTCAATGTCCTCTCCACCACACCATTCGTGCCACCAATACTACCTAGTAATAGTTTTTTAATTTGGGGAATAAATTTTCATGAAAAAATAATCAAATAACAAGGACAACAACTAGGAATCCCTATTTAGGAATCAATGTATGAAATATTTACTAAAGAAAGCCTGGCAAAACAGCAACTATGCCGTTACCCTTCTAGAGCAAACTATTATTGTAAGAAAATAATAGCAAGATAAAAAGGGCAAACCCAGAAAAATAAGTCCCCAGTAGTCAGTCAAGATCCAGCATTTGTCTTAGTTGATTTCCTGAGGAAATAGACTTGGAGATGAGGATTTTCATACCACAGGGTTCCTGGGGCATGCACCAGAGAATGACACCCAGAAGGAAGGAAGTGAGAAGAAAGATTAAGCAGAAAGAAAGGATCATTACGGCTCTTTTCCAGACTTCCTCATCCCCAATCTTTCTCTTTAGAGGCTCCTGACCTACCGACCAAACCATTTACCAGTGCATATAAATCTGTGTATGTATTTGCTCAGACGTGGGGCGACCACATACACTGTACAAAGATTTTCACTTCACCAAGTTGGAGAACTCACTTGATCCCAGGAGTGGTAGTGTTAAATTTGAGACAGCTCTCAAGAGATGTCCTGAGTTGAGGGGGTTGGGACCTTGAACACCTGCACTGAGCAGTCCTTGGATGCAATGTGTTTGTAGGGGAAGGATAAGGCAGCTCTCCTTGGACCTAAGACAATTCCTGAGAGGGACTCTGATGTGTACAGTCAGCTGGCAATACCCCCAGTAGCTAGAGAACTGAGTGCCTTGGTTATGAAAGAGGACCTGGGTGACCGACAGCAACATTCACCTAGTCCTCCCTTGTGTCACTTGCATCCACTTATGTAAAAGTTCAACACTTCTTGGAATTGCTTCTCCAGGATTCACCTTAGTTTATTTTCCTGGATAATATTTTTTTGAGATGGAGTGTCCCTCTGTTGCCAAGGCTGGAGTGCAGTGGCATGATCTCAGCTCACTGCAACCTCTGCCTCCTGGGTTCAAGTGATTCTCCTGCCTCAGCCTCCCGAGTAGCTGGGACTATAGGTGTGTGCCACCACGCCCGGCCAATTTTTCGTGTTTTTAGTAGAGACAGGGTTTCCCCCTGTTAGCCAGGATGGTCTCGATCTCCTGACCTGGTGATCCACCTGCCTCTGCCTCCCAAAGTGCTGGGATTACAGGTGTGAGCCATCGCACCTGACCTTTCCTGGAGATTTTTAAGAGGAAATCTATTAGAATGAAATAGAATTCCTGCCGCTGCTACAGCTGATCTCAGGGCCATAACTGGTGCACATTATCTCTGTCCTCTACTATCTATTCTAGATTCCCCCTCACCCTTAACCAACAGTTCTGCTAATCGAACGTGACTTACCTTGTCTCTAGGAGGTCTGAGATTCTCATCACTATGTCCTCTCCTCAGCGTGCATGCTGCACTGTCCACTTACCTTCAGAACTGATCAGGGGAGTACCCTGAAGTGCTCCTACCAACAAGCTGCTCCTGTAAACTTCTTCCTTCCTGCCTTCATTGTGCAGCAGCAGGTCTATCTCTTCCTGATTATCTGAGTCAAGTATCCCTGCCAGGGTGGATCTTCCCCTCAGAGCATAATTGCAGGGACATGGGTGGGGAGCGCAAATTATCCAAGTACATCACTAACATTGATGGCAAGCAGGGCCGCTCCTGATTCCAACTCTTGGTTCCTGGACTCATATCATCTACCTACTGGGGACACAGTACCATCTCACCATCTCATGCGCTATCACGGTAACTTGCAGGGCATCATCTCATCTTAACTGTGTACTCAAATGGCTGTAATTCACCCTACCGGGCTTCTAATTGGTATGGTCTATAAGAGAAGCTGTGGATCCCATGGTATTATGACCATTGCTCCACCAACTTTTTGGTAAAGTGGGTTCCTTGGTTCAATGCAATGTTATGTGGGAGCTCATGTGGGTGGAAGAAACACTTGATAAGCCTTTAAAGAATGATGCGGACAGAGGCCCTATTTAGAGTATATCTCAATCCCACTCAAGATGAAAACTCTCCCTTCCACCATGGGTCCAATATAATCAACATGCCACTAAGTGGCTAGTTACCTCAATGGATGATGCCATATTAGGGGCTCCGTTACTGAACTGTGGAACATTTGGCAATAGGATTAACTAGATCAGCCTTAATGAGTGGAAACCAGTGGCACCAGACCCATGCACAGCCTTCATCCCTATTACCCTCAAGTACTCTGATCATGTACTCAAGTACCTGTGTGTGGGTAGCCAATGAGAAATCCTGGCTAATATTAACTGGCTGGGTCTTTTTTTTCTACTTGTGGTGTAGTGGCTCTTCTGTACTGGATGATCTCTGGCAGGTCTTATATGGTACAAAGATTTTTAAACATCTTTCGCCTCTTCTATCGGTCCATGCATACACCTCTTTTCCAGACTTCCTTGACCCCAATCTTTCTCTTTTGAGGCTCCCGACCTACTGACCAAACCATTTACAACTGTGTATAAATCTGTGTATGTACTTTCCTCAGACCACTCGTCTTTATACACAATGTGGTGACCACACACACTGTACAAAGCTTTTCACTTCACCATTGGCCTTCAGGGCCACATCTGAGTGGAGCTGTAGTGCAGAAGCAGTCTATTATTTTTGGCTTGAACCCACATACTAGGTAAATCCATTTGTGAGTCTAGCATGGCCTTTTTTCTCCCCAGTCAGCTGGTGATCAGGGACGCTGCATGGGGCTGACAGGTATCAGCGGAGGGAAAGGTGCCATGCAATATTGGCGGATGGCAGTGGAGTCTGAGTTACCTGCTGGTGCAGCTGATTTGCATCCTCTTTGCCTGCTCACGCCTGATCTTAGATGTATCCCCTTCATGTTATGATGAACTGCATTGGGCCTGATTTTTTGATTTGGTGATCTAGAGGTCCAATGCAGTTCATCATAACATGGAAGGGATGAACTGCATTGGGCCTGATTTTTTGATTTGGTGATCTAGACGTCCACATTGTAGTTTCCTAAATGACATTCCCAGAAAACTCCACGTCTTTCCACCCTACTTCCTCAGCACAGCTGTCTCTAAGACCATGGGATATGGTAAAGCTGCCTATATAATAGTTTAGACAACATGTAGAATGCTTTCTTGCTCCAGACTTCACCCAAGTTGAGGGACTTCTGTGCTGCTTGGTAAATTAGTTGGCGAAGTAACCCAAGTGTGATATATGCTGCCTCCATGACTTGAAGAGGCATACCGTGTATTGTCTTTTCCTCTTGGTGGTGAGAGATGTGTAGTCACGTAGGAAATATACCACATCTGGTCAGCTACAAATAGATAAATTGTTTGAGTCTACTATCATCTTCCAAGATTGGATTTTTTTAAAGGGCCAGACCAGTTAATTAAATGTGGATATGATGAAGATAACTTCTGAATCTTTTAGCTCACTAACATTGGTAATGGTCTCTGCCAGTTCTCTCATTATGTTATATGGCTTTTTATTTACTATCTTGACTTGGTTGGGCAAAGCGGTCAGTTTCAGAGGCTTCAGCCTGGCCTTCCCCAGTAGGGTGGCTTTTGTCCCATTGTCCAAGAAATCAAGGCGATAGTCTTACCAATTCCCAAATATTTTCATGCCTACTATAAATTTAGAAACTGGGAAAACTAACACTGGATGTGTCTGTGGACCCAGTTAACTCCCTATGACCTGAACGTGGCCCAAGACTCCACTTATTCCCTAACCCTTAGAATCCACCATTTCTCAAAGTCTTTGGGTATTTCCCTTTCCCCGGTATACACAGTTACCTGAGTATATGGCCATAGGTACCTTCGGGGAAGATCTAGAGAAACTGGTACTTTATTTACCAGCTGAGATTTTGCAGGGTTCCTCCTCTCTGGTCACCTGACCTCTCTTGTAGACCATGAGCTCTGGACTTAAAACTTGGCTAAGTTACAGAAACTGGGCAAGGGATTTTGGCTTTTTATTGAAGTGGCTGCCCTCAGTCTTCTGAACATCCATCCTCTTTTTTTGTTGTTGTTATTGTATATATCAAGCAATGCTCTTGTTGACTCACCATCTATTTTGCCCTCAGAAAGACTATGTCTTACTATCTCCATAGCTTTTTTTTTTTTTAATGTATTATATTTTAAGTTCTGGGATACATGTGCAGTACGTGCAGATTTGTTACATAGGTATACATGTGCCATGGTGGTTTGCTGCACCTATCAACCCATCACCTACATTAGGTATTTCTTCTAATGCTATCCCTTCCCTAACCCCCCACCCGCCCCCAACAGGCCCCAGTGTGTGATGTTCCCCTCCCTGTGTCCAAGTGTTCTCCTTGTTCAACTCCCACCTATGAGTGAGAACATGTGGTGTTTGGCTTTCTGTTCTTGTGTTAGTTTGCTGAGAATGATGGTTTCCAGCTTCATCCATGTTCCTGCAAAGGACATGAACTCAATCTTTTTTATGGCTGATAGTATTTCATGGTGTATATGTGCCACATTTTCTCCATAGCTTTCTTAATATCTCCATAGCTTTCTTCAGGTCATGTCCCCATGGCTGCTGCTACACCCCTCTACTCATTACAATAATTGTAGCCACTCATTTACCATAGTTAGGCACTGTGACCTGACTCTTATTTCAGGTTTTTACCATCTGCATTGCTCTCAACTGAACCCACTTTTGTTAACACCACCTATTCTATCAGTCATATCAACAGCCATCACCAGGCTTCTCAATGATGTCGATGCTTCTCTTAGCAGTTCATTCCTTCTCACTTTACCAAATGGAGTATACTGGTCACATGTAGCACATGCACTCAGGACTGTCCACTTCTGTGTGCCCTCTGATCTCTTCTACCTCCAGCCACAGCGGTACTGGAATTTTAATTTTATTTCTTGTAGGCCATTACTTTCTCTAAGCTGCTATAACGACACATGCACACGTATGTTTATTGCGGCACTATTCACAATAGCAAAGACTTGGAACCAACCTAGTGATAGACTGGATTAAGCAAATGTGGCACATATACACCATGGAATACTACGCAGCCATAAAAAGGATGAGTTCATGACCTTTGTAGGGACATGGATGAGGCTGGAAACCATCATTCTGAGCAAACTATCGTTAAGGACAGAAAACCAAACACCCCATGTTCTCACTCATAGGTGGGAATTGAACAATGAGAACACTTGGACACAGGGTGGGGAACATCACACACCGGGGCCTGTCCTGGGGTGGGGGAGGGGGGAAGGGTAGCATTAGGAGATATACCTAATGTAAATGACGAGTTAACAGGTGCAGCACACCAACATGGCACATGTATACGTAAGTAACAAACCTGCACATTGTGCACATGTACCCTAGAACTTAAAGTAAAATTTTAAAAAAAAGCCATTCTAGTATCATGTTAGCATTGTCTCCTGGGACCCCTGCATGGATGTTAATCCTGTCTCAAGGAAACTGTTCACTTTGATCAAGTTTTCTCAGAATACAATTCCACATGCATTCTCCTGGCTCCTGCTGATATATGCTAGCTCCATCTGGAAGTTTCTTCAGAGTATGGCCTCTTAGCAGATCAGTACTTCCTCAGTCAAGTAGTGTTTGATGTAAACTAAGTTAATAGTCTGGTGGCCAAGAGGAGCCATGGAAGTAGATCCTGAGTGGGGCAGGAGGGTACATTTTGTCCTTAAAGGCAAAAGCCTCTGCATCATCTTCAAGCAAAGAGAAAGGGGTATTAGTCTTTAAAAATGAAGTGGGTCACTTCTGCAGGCCCAGAGGAGTAAGTACCTAGAGACTCAAGAGTTTTGAATGCATTGAAACATATATTCCCATCCCAAGTCTCAGGTCACCAAATCTTCCTAGTCAACACCCTCCTCTTGACATGGCTGGCTTCTTGGGAATTAGAATGCAACATTCTCTAGAGCATAGGTACCCTCATAATTGTGTCCTGGGTCTAATCTTTAGCTTTTCCTGCCCTTTGGCTAAAAGATGAGAGCCTCATTATATAATGCCAAGATATCCTCTGGCTTTCACTCTGCTTTAAATTGGTTAATCTCCCTCATCCTAACTTCAATGCATTGATAGCCCTCAGTAACAATCATCTGATCTTATAATTCTGCATCCCTGGAACCTCTCAAATGCCCAGGATATTTCATATGCCCATGCATGTCTTACACTGATATCCCATTCCAGTTAACCACTGGGGAAAGTGTGTCTAATACACCACAACCTTCCGGGGGTTACTACTTGTTTATCTAGTGGGAATAGTATGGTCCTTGTTAGCAGGCTGGCAGATGATCCAGCTCCAAAATCTTTTTGATAGCTTATTCCCTATGACTAGTCCTGACACTAAGTATGTTCTGTGGATTTCCTAGGAAACAAATGCTGAGATGGAGATTTGCAATCAGACAGTTTATTGGGGCATGCTCTCAGAAACACCTGTTAACAGAGGGAGGGGAAGAGGATTTCACAGAGGGAGGAGTGGCACTCAGGTACAGTTGCACAAGAGGTCCCAGATAATCTCACAGAAAGCTTGGAGGCTGGGATAGTCCTACAGAGATACCCTTAATAGGGCAAAGGAGATCAGAATTATATCCCCACATTGTCCAGTGATTGAATGTGGCCTACATCATGAGGGTATAATATGAGGCAAAACTGCTTTTTTTAGGGCAATTCCTGGGCTGAGAGTCATCTGTACCATTCTTCAGCGACTGGGGAAATGAGTGCCCGAGGAGTGAATTTAGGCAGTGCAGCAAAGCATCTACTTTGGCATAAAAGCAACAAGTGACATTCTGCCATAAAGACAACCAGTTAATCTGTGCTAACTGTGCTTCTGACTGATGACTACAGCCCAACAGAACTTTTACACCCAAACTGTGTATGAGATCTTCATTATGCAACCACTCAGGCAGAGCTTCCTTGACCTTTACCTTTCTAATGAATAAAGTTATCAATAACTTGCCAAAGCAGGGAATATATTCTTCTATAGCAAGAATCTTCCACAAGAATTGGAATCAGAATGTCATAAATCACCTGCAAATAATGGTTGTGAACACATCTTTATATACTCTAACTACTTGGTATCTTGCAGTCCTAGTTAACATTCATGCTTCTTCTGATCTGGGAGAAATAGTAAATTCCAGGGGGTTCTAGTAGAGCTGGAAGCCTTTAGCAAGACCAATGTTCCACATAATTGCAGTCATGTATCACTGAACTACAGAAACACATTCTGAGAAATGTATCATTAGGCAATTTTGTTGTTGTGCAAACATCATAAAGTATATTTACACACACCTAGATGGTATAACCTGCTACACACCTAGGCTATATGGGATAGCCTATTGTTCCTAGGATACAAACCTGTATAACATGTTACTATATTGAACACAGGAAGCACTTTTAATTTGCTAGTAAGTATTTATGTATCTAAACATATCTATACACAGAAAATGTAATGTGTCAACTGCAACATTACAATGTCACTAGGTGATAGGAATTTTTTTGGCTCCCTTATAATTTTATGAGACCACTGTGGTGTATGTGGTACATCATTGACCAAAATGTCATTATATGGTACATGACTATAAATGTAGATTGAGGAGTGTTCTGCCTGAAAATCAGAGCGAAACAGCATAGCATATGGCCCAAGTATCAAATTTAAAAGGATATTTGTAGAAAGAAATGTGTCTATCTGGAGGCAGTTGGCCAGAAAGCCCATGAAAAGAAAATTCTGGAAGAAGTTCAAGGTTAAAATGTATGCTGCATAGACGATCCAGAGTATTAATCATAAAAATCTCTCTTCCTCTTCTACCACCTTTTACCCTTCCTTTGCAAACCTATGTAAGCTTCATATGTCTATTCTGTGAGTTTGAACTTTGAAATTTGGAATGAGTACTTCATAATGAAAAGGAAAGAAGAGCCAAGTTTTCAACTTAACGTTGAGTACGTGCTTACTTGCAATGTAAAATAACTGATAACAGAAGATGGAGGAGTGGAGAGAAAAATAAAAGGATCCAACTTCGATTTAATGCAGATTTTTCACTCATGTAAAGATGTGCTTAACTCACATATGACCATTCTTTGATTTAAAAACAAACAAAATAAAACAAAAACATTCAAACTTTCAGTGGAAGCTCTCAAACAAATGGGTTTTCCTTATTCACTACAAGCAGAGTTGGCCCTCTTACACAATGTAAAGTGAAAGACCATTCTCTTCCCACCCATACTTGAAGAATGGATCTAGGCAACATAGCATAGCATCTACTATGGCATAAAAGCAACAAGCAAGATCCTGCAATAAAGACAGCAAATGAATTCCCTACTTTCTTACTGTGATATCATAAGAACTTAATATTTGGTCATTTGTTCTTGTTTCCTGGAACACAGCTTCTAAAACTCTTGGAATCGCCAAAGTAATAAGAGTGTCTGTTGTATGCTAATGAGATGACTGGTAGGTGGGGTCCCCTGGATAGTTTCAGAATGGGGGCTGGTTACCAGAAAGACCAAAGCATTATTAGAAGGTGGTAACTTTCAGTCCCCCAACTCACCTTCATAGTGGGGAGAGGGGCTGGAGATTGACTTAATCACCAATGGCCTGTGATTTAATCAATCTTGCCTATGCAACAGAATCTCCATAAAACGCCCTAAATGACAGGCTTCTGAGAGCTTCTAGGTTGATGAATACATCAAGGTGCTAGAAAGAATCTGTGTACAGTTGCTATAAAGAAGGGCATGGGGTTGGGTAATATATGAAGAAAAAGGTTTATTTGGCTCATGGTTCTGTGCACTGTACAAGAAGCATAGCATCAGCATCTGCTTGGCTTCTGGTGAGAGCCTCAGGCTGCTTCCACTCATGGTGGAAGGTGAAGGGGAGCCTGCATGTGCAGGGATCACATGGTGAGAGAGGAAGCAAGAGAAAGAGGGAACAGGTGCTAGGCTGTTTATAAGAACTAGATCTCTTGGGAACTAATAGAGAACTGACTCACTCCCAGAGGAATCATGACGGCATTAATCTACTCATGAAGTTCTCACCCCATGACCCAAACACCTCTTGCTAGTCCCTACTTCCCAACACCACCACAATGCAGATGACATTTCAACATGAGATTTGGTGGGGACAAGCCACAGCAGAGGGCATGGAAGCTCTGTACAATCTCCACTCCCATACCTATGGAGCTCTTCCATTTGGCTGTTCCTGAGTTGTATTCTTTATAATAAACCAGTAATAAGTAAAGCATTTTCCTCAGTTCTGTGAGTCAACATAGTAAATTATTAAATTATTAAACATGAGCAGGGGTTGTGTGAACTCCCTGAATGTAAAGCCCGTTAGTCAGAAATACTGCTGATAACCCTGAATTTATGACTGGTATTTGAAGTAAGGGCAGTCTTGTGGGACTGAGCCCTTCATTTTTGGGATCTGATACTGACTCCAGGTAGACAGTGCCAGAATTGAACTGAATTATGACACACCTAGCTGATGTCAGAGAACTGGAGAAATGTTGTTGGAAAAGTCACCATGCTTTAATGTCAGAAGTATTGTGAGTAAAAACAGTTCATTTTTACTCTCAGAAGATGATGTCAAGTTTATACAGTAATAACCAAAAAAAAGGTGGTAGACTGGATTTTCCTCAATTTCTTGTCATGAAACCTCTTTCCCACATGTTATATAAAGCTGTTCCTTCAGCTATAAAATGCCAATCTTTCAGCCTGTGGCCCATAACTCACCTCCCTCAAAATTTTCCTAAATTTGGTATGTGCTATTAATTATGTATTTTCTTTCCTGTTCTTTTGTCCTCTTCCCCCCGCTCTCTCTCTCTTTCTCTCCTGCTCCGCTAGAACTTTTTAATCAGCAAATTAACATGATATCCTCTCTAAGCTCACGCAAACACACACACACACACACACACACACTCTCTCTCTCTCTCTCTCTCTATCACTTCACTTTCTCTTTCTTCCTCTTTCAGATATCAACTCTTCAGGTATAAACTCGCTTTAGAAGTACTAGTTGTGCCAGGTGTGGTAGCTCACACCTGAAATCCCAGCAGTTTGGGAGGCTGAGATGGGTGGATCATGCAATCAGGAGTTCGAGACCAGCCAACATGGTGAAACCCTGCCTTTACTAAAAATACAAAAATTATCTGGGCACAGTGGTGGGCGCCTGTGATCCCAGCTACTCAGGAGGCTGAGGCAGGACAATTGCTTGAACCCGGAAGGTGGAGGTTGCAGTGAGCTGAGATCACGCCACTCCAATCCAGCCTGGGTGACAGAGCAAGACACAGTCTCAAAAAAAAAAAAAAAAAAAAAAAAAAAAACAAGAAGAAGAAGCAGTGCTAGTTATATTGTACTAGCTACTTCTATTTTAAACTGACCTTCCAATTTATACCAATATAATCACCTCTCTCACCGTAGAAATTGCTCTTGCTGATATAACCAAAAATGTTTATGTTGCCAAATTATGTTTCTTGAACTTATACCTAAAGTTTGTCCAGTTGACTAATTTCTACTTCTTTGGCTTTTATGGCATTGTGAGCTCTTGACTTTTCTCTTTCTTCTCTGACCACTCCTTGATCCTCCAAAACCCAACCTTTAAATGTTGGCAATTTCAAGATTTGACCCTAGTCCCTTTTCTAATTCCTTTACTATCTCCTTAAGTAAGCTAATTATCATGTCTTTGATAGCTACTGATGCATAAAATACAAGAATAAAATATCTGTGGCATACATCTTGTGTGTGTATCTCTAGGTCAGTTAGAGTTTAACTAATTTTAACTTGATTTGGCTTGTTTTCAAGCTGCTAGTTGGGTCCAGGTCTGCTCATATTTTTCATGCTCTTTGGACCAGCATCTCACCAAGGCTAGTGAAAGGTTTAGATTAAGTAGTGTTGCTTGTGTAAATTAAATGAAAAGTGATCATTAAGAGAATGAAAAGACAAGCCACAGACTGACAGAAAATCTTTGTAAAACATAAATCTATTAAAGGACAGACATGCATACTATACATAGACCTCTCAAAACTGAACAATTTAAAAAAACTTATTTAAAAATGGGCAAAAGATAATTTTCCTAAGTTAACACCAGACACCAAACCATAAATCCAGGAAGCTCATAAAACACCAAGTAGGATACATACAAAAACAAAAACAAAAAATGAACAAAAACTACACACAGGTGCATTATTTTCAAACTATAGCAAATCAAAGATAAAATAGCCTAAAATAAGCTGGGAGGAAAAATATCTTGCCTGTAAAAACTAAGAATTACATTCGATTATCCTAATAAATCATGAAAGCAAGGAGGGAGTAGACTAAAATATTTAACGTTGAGAGAAAAAAGCTACCAACACAAAATTCTGTACTCCGTGAAATTACCCTTAATAAACAAAAATTGGGAAAATTTGTTCCCAGTAGACCTGCCTTGCAAGGAATATTTTTAAAAGTTTGCTAAAGAAAAATAAAATAATATAGGTCAGCAACTACAATATACATGAAGGAAAAGAGAAGAGAAGGAATAAAGAAAACAAAAACTTAAGTTTTGATTCTTAATTGATCTAAAAGATATTAGTTTGTTCTAAATGATAATGTCAACATAATATTGATTATATATGTTTACACATACATAAATATATATGCTTACATATAAGTGAAAAGAATGAAAGCAATAATATAAGGGATAGGAGAGAGGAAGTAGAAATGTTTAGTTATGACAGAGTATTTGCATTACATGTACAGAGGTATAACACTATTTGAGTGTAGACTTGGATTCATCGTAAATGTGTATTGCAAACTATAGAGCAAACATTAGAGTAAAAAAAAGAAATGAAACTGACATGCCAAGAAAGGAGATAAAACAGAATTATATAAAATGCTCAATTAAAATCTCAAAAGGCAGAAAAGAGTGGAACACAACAATAGGAATCAAGAACAAAGGCAACAAATAGAAAATGTGGTGGATATTTATCCAATTATATCAATGATCATTTTGAACATCAAAGGTCAAAATGATAGCTTAAAAGACAGAGATTGTCAGAGTGGATCAAAAAATAAGATGAAGCCTATGTTGTCTACAACCACTTTAAATATAAAGGCACATATAGATTAAAAGTAAATTAATGAAAAAAATGCACCATGCTAATACCAATCAAAAAAAGCAGGAGTAGTTATATTAATTTAATACAGAGCAGACTTTAAAATGAGAAATATGAGGGATTAATAATGGCATTACACAATGATAAATGATAATGGCATTACACAATGACATTACGCAAAAGATTGTTATGTCTTCTGACATAACAGAAGACATAACAATCCTTAACATGTGTGCACCTAACAACAGAGCATCAAACTAAATGAGCAAAAACTTACAAACTTCAAGGAGAACAGCAGTGAAAATCATTAAAGACATAATTGAACATTATTAATCAACTGGATTTAATTGATATCTACAGACTACATCATCCAACAACAGCAGAAACACACACACACATTTTTTTTCAAGCTCTTACGGACAACACTCCTGGGAGACAACATCCTGGGTCATAAAAGAACACCTGAACAAATTTTCAAAAATAATGTACAAACAATATCTGCCCTCAGAACACAATGAAAATAAACTAAAAATCAGTAACATACATGTAACTGGAATTCCCAAAATACAGAGAGATTGGACAACACTCTCATAAATAACACATGGGCCAAATAAGAAACTTCAAGAGAAAATTTAAAATATAAAGTAAATGAAAATGAAAATATAACTTATTGATGTTTAGGGGATGTGGTAAAAGCAGCGCTTTGAGGAAAATTTTGAATATTAAATGAATATGTTAGAAAAGAAGAAAGATCAGATATCAGTAATGTATGTTTCTACCTTAAAGAACTAGAAAAAGAAAAGCAAATTAAATCCTAGTAAGAAAAAGAAAAGAAATAATAAAAATTGGAGCAGAAATTATTAAAATTAAAATTAGGAAATCAATAAGAAAAACAAGTGGAATCAAAAGCTATTTCTTAGAAAAATTCAATACAATTAATAAAACTCTATTCTGGCTAACTAAGGAAAACCAGAGAGGACACAAGTTATTAGTATCAGAAATGCAACACAGAACATCACTACAGATCCCATGGACATTAAAAGAATAATCAAAGAGGATTATAAACAACTTTGTTCCCACAAAGTTGATAACGTAGATGAAATGGGCCAATTCCTTGAAAGATGCAATCAGCCAAAATTCACAAAATAATTTAAATATTGTCTAAATAGGCCTATAGCTAGTAAATAAATTGAATCAACAATTAACCTTCCAAAGCAGAAAGTTCCAGGCCAATGAGTTACTGATTAATTGTATCAAACAATTGAAGAATAAAGTATATGATTCTCCACAGTCTCTTCCAGACGGTAGAAGCAGAGAGAATACATCCAAATTCATTCTATGAGAACAGCATTACCCTAGTGCCAAAACCAGGCAAAGTCATCACAAGAAAAGAAAACTATAAACCAATATATCTCGTAAAAATGGATACAAAATCCTCAACCAAATATTAGCAAAAGGAATCCAACAATGTATAAAAACAATTATACACAGTGACCCAGTGGCATTTATCACAGGTATGCAAGGCTGGTTCAACATTCAAAAATCAATTAATGTAATCCATCATATCAACAGGCTAAAAAGGAAAAAATCCACATGATCAAGTCAATAGATGCAGAAAAAAATTGACAAAATCCAAAGCAATTATGAAAAAAACTCTCAGTAAACTAGGAATAGAGGGAAACTTCCTCAAATTGATGCACATTATCTACAAAAAAAATGTAGATAACATCATATTTAATGGAAGGAAACTAGAAACTTACTCTCTAAGATCTATGACAAGGATTATAACTGCTTTTATTACTCTTAAACATTGCACTTGAAACCCTAGCTAACAAAATAGGGCGAGAAAAGTAAATAAATGTATATAGATTGGGAAGGACGAATAAAGAATAAAATAAAGAATAAAACTATTTTTGTTTAAAAATGACGTGATTACCTTTACAGAAAATTGGAAGCAACAGATTTAAAATTTCCTGGAAATAATAAACAATTATAACAAGGTTTCAGGATACAAGATTAATATACAAATGTCAACCTCTTACCTATACATCAGTAATGAACAAGTTGTCTTAGTCTGTTTTGTGTTGCTCTAATGGAATACTCTTAGCTTCTGGTAAGGGCTTCATGCTGCATCTTAACATAGTGGAGAACTGGAAAGAAAAGCAGGCATGCCAAAGGTGTAAAACACAAAGTGCAACCTTGCTTTATAACAACTGGCTCTTGGGAAAACTAACCCAGTCTCAAGAGAACCAACCCAGTCTTGCAAGAAAGACATTAATCCACTTTATTGACATAATTATTTCTTAAAGGCCTCACCACCTCTCAATACCATTACATTGGCAATGAAATTTCAACATTAGTTTTGGTGGGGACAAACCCCATCCAAATCATAGCATGAGATAAATATTTATAAGCTGGACTTCATTAAAATAAAATCTTCTGCTCTGCAAAAGACAATGTCAAGTGATTGAGAAGACAAGCCACAGACCGAGAAAATACTTGAAGAAGACACGTGATAAAACACAAAGAGCTCTCAAAGCCCAACAGTAAGTAAATAAACAACCTGATAATTATTTGTTTTTTTCTTGTGACAGAGTCTTGCTCTGTCACCTAGGCTAGAGTGCAGTGGCGTCATCTCAGCTCACTGCAACATCCACCACCTGGATTCAAGCGATTCTTGTGACTCAGCCTCCCGCATAGCTGGGACTACAGGTGCGCACCACCATGTCCAGCTAACTTTTGTATTTTTAGTAGAGATGGAGTTTCACCATGTTGGCCAGGCTGGTCTCAAACTCCTGAACTCAACTGATTTGCCCACCTCAGTCTCCCAAAGTGCTGGGATTACAGGGGTGTGAGCCACTGTACTGGGCTTAACAACCTGATTTTTAAAATGGGCCGAAGACCATAACAGAAACCTCAACGAAGAAGATATACAGATGGCAAATAACCATATGAAAAGATGCAGCACCTCTTATGTCATCAGGAAAATGTGAATTAAGATGACAAGATATCTCTACACATCTATTAGTATGGCCAAAATCTAGAACACTGATGACACCCAATATTGGCTAGGATATAGAGCAACAGGAACTCTCATTCATTGCTGGTGGGAATGCAGAATTCTACAACACTTTGTGGGGATTTTTTATTGTTGTTTTTTTAAAAAATTATTTTTGATTTTTAGAGACAGGGTCTTGCTACGTTGTTCAGGCTGGAGTGCAGTGGCTACTCACAGGCACAATTATAGCACATTACAGCCTCAAACTTCTGGGCTTAAGTGATCCTTCTGCCTCAGCCTCCCAAGTAGCTAGGACTATAGTATGTGCTACTGTGCCCTGTGCAGCCACTTTGAAAGACAGTTGGGTAGGGTCTTACAAAACTAAACTTACACCTACCATAAGGTCCAGCAATCAGGCTCTTCACTATTTATCCAAAGGAGTTGAAAACATATGTCCACACCAACACCTGCACGTGGATGTTTATAACAGATTTTTTTTTTTTTTTGAGACGGAGTCTTGCTCTGTTGCCCAGGCTGGAGTGCAGTGGCGCAATCTCGGCTCACTGCAAGCTCTGCCTCCAGGGTTCACGCCATTCTCCTGCCTCAGCCTCCCGAGCAGCTGGGACTACAGGGGCCCGCCACCAAGCCCGGCTAATTTTTTTGTATTTTTAGTAGAGACTGGGTTTCACTGTGTTAGCCAGGATGGTCTCGATCTCCTGACCTCATGACCTGCCTGCCTCGGCCTCCCAGAGTGCTGGGATTACAGGCGTGAGCCACCGCGCCTGGCCTATAACAGATTTATACATAATTGCCAAAACTTTTTAGCATCCAAAACTTTTTAGCATTCTTTAGTAGATAAACAAACTGTGGTACATCTATACAATGATATATTATTCAACAATAAAAGGTAATGACCTATCAAGCCACAAGGAAACATAGAGGAACACTGAAAGCATATTGCTAAGTGAAATAAGTGCATCTGAAATGAAGACATATTTTATGATTTCAACCATAAGACACTGTGGAAGAGCCAAAACCAAAGAGAAAATGAAAAGGTCAATGGTTGCTAAGGATTTGGAGAAAGTGGGGAGGATCCAAGAGATGAAGCATAAGGGATTTTTAGGATAGTGAAACTATTCTGATACTTTTCTTTTGTTTGTTTGTTTGTTTTTTTTTGAGACAGAGTCTGGCTCTGTCGCCCAGGCTGGAGTGCAATGGCATGATCTCGGCTCACTGCAACCTCTGCCTCCCAGGTTCAAGCAATTCTCCTGCCTCATCCTCCCAAGTAGTTGGGATTACAGGCACCCTCCACCACGCCTGGCTGAGTTTTTGTATTGTTAGTAGAGACGGGGTTTCACCACATTAGCCAGGCTGGTCTCGAGCTCCTGACCTGAGGTGATCCACTCACCTTGACCTCCAAAGTGCTGGAATTACAGGCGTGAGCCACTGCGCTTTTAATGGTGAATATATGTCATTATATATTTGACAAAACTCATAGAATGTACAACAGAATGAGTGAACTCTAATGTAAACTATGGACTTTGGTTAATAATAACCTATCAGTATTGGCTCATCAATTCTAACAAATGTACCATTTTAGGTATTAATAACGAAGGTAATATGAGGACTGCATTCTTTCTGCTCCATTTCTCTGTAAACTTCAAACTGCTCTAAAAAGTCCATTAATAATATATACGGAAAACATAGATATTATAAATAGTCTTTAGTTACTGTAGGGAAAAAAATAAGAAATTCCTTACCATCTTGCATCAGGGTTGTTGTCGTCTAAATGGGCTTCATAAATTAGTTGCATATTGAGTCTGAACCTTGAACAACAGATGTAGAAGGAGTCTGGAGGAAACAAATTATAATAAAAATATTGGCTAAAAATAAAATTAATATCTTCATTATTCTCTACGCTAGTAAATAGATCAAAAGTAGGATGCCGAGAATTTTGTCATTAATTTAATTTCAGATGATAGTTAAGTTTCCTAGTAGCTGTCCTTGACCAAATTTCTCTTGCTCCTACTGAATTCTTTTGTAAGATGGGTGTACAGATGCTTAGCAGCTGTTACTGTATGTCAGGAAGCAGCTTTATAACTCTGCCTCCCAATGAAATAAATACAAACCATAGGTTATAGAAGCTCCAGTTCTAACATCAGTGGTATGTGCTGGGAATGCTATAATGGCTACCACCTGATATATGCAGAGGGAAAGCAAAAACGAAAAATGTTCTGTGCACCTCCTGCGTTTCTGAAAAATGATAGCTTTCCCGCAAGACATATGGAAACAACTGCTTTCCCGAATATGTAATGTCTCAGGGTACAGACGAAGCCAGTCGGCTTGACAGATAACAGTGAGGAGAGAAATATATGAACATTTCTCTTTGGGCCAAGAAGCAATAATGTGTCTTACTAGAGTTACTGCCTCTATTAAAACTAGATACAGGATATTAATTGTATTACACAGGAGTTCAGAACAAGGGCTAGAGCACAGCTCCGTAACAGCATGGAAACTGTCACTTCCCAGTTTAGCCTTCTCTAATTAAGTCCCAGTGGGGTCTCCTGTTCATTTCAGTAATGTGCACTTCTCAGGATAAATGATATCTAAATGCATAAAAAAACCCTGCACCTAAATTGGTCACCAGTTCAAATTCTTACTAGACGGCAGTGACTGCAAATTGTTATACACACCTCCCATGTCTGTTTGTTTACAAGTACGCATTTGCCAGTTAATGGGTTCTCTCTGCCTCTTCCAAGCAGAACATCACTATAGTAAGTCCTCAGACGGTAACCCAGAACCAAACACCAGCTATGTGGAGCTACATAGAAAATTCAGTCTGAGAGGATCCAAAACTAGAATGGTAGTTTTTTTGTCAGTCATTTTTGCAGTATTCAATTTAGCTGGTTTGAGGGGAGCCTCTTTTCCTTGAAAACTTTCAACCAAGTTTAACATTTTTTCTTTGAAGATTCATGGAGCATTGAGAGAGAACGCAAATGTGCACACTGTGCGGGTGTCCTTACAAAGCTTCACGTCTCCACGCAACTGTGCCTACCTTTGTCTGTTGTGTTTTCATTTCTCTTCCCACTTTTAATGTGAATCTTGTTTTCTTTCTCAACCCCGGTACTCAAATACCCTTTAGGACTCATTTCTCGTTTCCTGGACCTTCTCTGACCTTATTAAATTTCAAAAGACAGGAAACAAACAAAACTGTGCCTCAGATTGAAAACCACAAAAACTGGTTATATCATATTATAGTGGATATTTATTTTCTTTTTTTCAAATCTTGAAGTCCCAAAAGTCAGGTAGAAATTACATTTTTTAATTTAAAAAATCCATGAATTTAGACACAGAATTAAGGTTAACTAATTAGATGATAGAGAGAGACTGTCAGTTCCAGCATTAACTAATCTACAAGGACTGACTTAATAACTGTGATGTATAATTGGGGCCATATCTGCCTTGAGCCAGTGGTGAATTGCTGATCTAAAAGGAAAAGTCGCAGACCCCATTCACCTGGACATTTTCATTCCCCAGAGCCTTTGTCTATGTCCCTGCTGCATTATTAATAAAACAAGTGTGTCCTAGGAGTCCATCTATTTTACTATGGTATTATTCCATAGGGTGGTGTCCTAGGTTAATAAACCCTCATTAACAATTGCTAGCAGAACGCCTCAAGCTTTCCAGTGATTCATTTTACAATAATGGAAAGAACATCAGAATTTACCCCCATATCCAATTTCAAATGCCCTAAAGCAAAGAATAAGAGGTTGGAAACACAAAAAGGTATGTGCTGTCTTTTTGCAATGTCAAAAACACAATCATTCTAGGGGTCACTGTTAGTTACTGAATAACCTGTGTAGGATGAAAAGTGTGGCCATTTTAAAAGTGCATATTATTTTCTCATCTTGTGGAGCACACCATTCTATCATATAGCTGATGGGAAGTATCTATGCTTTCTCCCTGGATTTTCTTAATTTCCCACACAGGTAGCAAGAAATTTTTCTTGCAGACTCCTAATATAAGCATGAAAATGTTGTTGTGCCCCATTTTATTGTTACCATTAATTTAATGCTGGTACTATTTGTTAGAGTGAATAAAATGCATATTTATTTGGCACATGTTTGAAACTTTTTCATTGAGAAAGGTTGGTGATTATTAACACATGTTGTCTCAATAATTAAGAGGTAACTAGGTCATTAAGAACTCATTAATCTTCAGAAATTTTTATCCCACAGGATCTCATGTGAGAAGTTAGAGCTGGGAAAGAAATATGCTTTTCTCTTAGAAATGAAATAAAAGCCATTATAAAAATGGGCCTGGAATGTGGACTTCATTCAGTTTATATTTCAACTGCATAACAACTTACTACTTTAGAGTGTGTTCTTTCATTTAAAAAGGTGTCATATTTTCTAACAATGGTCTAGATATAAATATTTCTGTTAAATATGTTTCAGAGTTGGCAAAAAAGTTATTGTCGTATCCATCTTAGTTTCATCTGTATTTGAGTAATAAAAACATTCTGTATTCCCTGTCAATTCCTTGTCATTCTCCGAGGGCTCTTCACACTTGCACGCCTTGTTTCCTACTCTTCTCTTTTTATGGAATTCCTTTTTGGTAAAAATTTTCTTTGCTACCTTTAACTTCTCCTCCAAGATTCAATGCCATTATATTGCTTCAAAACATAAAATCTTATTTCCTGAAATGTTGCACAACTGTAAGTTAAAGGTGTCTTAGCTTCAAAAGCAAAGACTTTCTTTTTGTTGAATACTTAGTACTGAGTGATCCTTTTTCTTACAGAGTTGAGGATTTTGGCATCTTGCTGAAGGCTTAAAGCCATTTCATCCAGGCAGTGCAGTAGACAGAAAAGCTCACAATGTTTTGCTGCAGAATGTTTTTTAATGAAATAATGATCTTGGAAGATGTGAGGCTGACAGCTCAAGAGACAGAGATATCCTGATTAGCCAAAGGGCGAGCACAGCATGGGTCAACAGAAGGACACCAGCCTCTACTTGTGGCTTGGAGCAAATCGGCCCCAGTGAAAGTGCAGTCTGCCTCTTCACCCGATCTGCTAAGCCCAGGCAGCATGACCCGATTAGTACCAGCTGTGAGAGTGAGTGTTCTGATGGAGAGATAGTTCAACTCAAAGCTGAACCAACTCCCCAGCCTGCTTCCAGACAGCACCATTAGGCTGTAAAATCTCTGTATTCCTACTACCCTAATCAAGCCCAAATCAAAGACATACCCGGCAGCACATTACTTACTCTTTTGTCATCTTTTTTTGCCCAACATCAATAACGAAACCGCAAATCAAGTCTACTCAGTGTGCTCTTTTGATCAAGAGGGGGGGAACAAACTTATCCTTTTATAGTTCATAGTTCTAATTTGATTTTTGAAGGAGACAAATTTTCTCTGACAAACAGACATGATTATATAAAGTTTATTATGAAATCAATACATGCTGTTTTCTTAGTGCTCACATTAGACAATGGTCTATGGGAAATCTTTTTTTTACAGAAAATGTTAATTAAAAAAATTTTAGAGCCCCTGTATCTCACGCATCTATCTCTGAACTTCCAGGGAAAGCCAAGGGAAAGACATATAGCTACAGTAAAATATAAAGGCACTATTCTATTGTAATGTGAATTGTGTCACCTGCAAAACCGTACACATCAGCAGCAGACACTTTTCTAAAAGAAGACTTACTTTGATATGCTCATTGTTTCCTTAGGGTGAGAAATATTTGTATTAGTATTAAATGACTAATGAAAATATCTAATTTGAGAGAAAACCTGAGGCTTTAATTTATCAGGATGGCTAGCAATAATTTCAGTGTACACGAAAATGATTGCAAACCACATAAATATATCCCAATAAATCCACCATAAAGGTATTCCCATATTAATTTCCTCTTAACTAGATCCCCCTAAAATGCCTACAGCCACTCCAACACCAGTGAACCTGGAGGAAATGTGATAGAAGGAAATCAGAGGGAATATCATACTCTTTTTAAATTTTTATGAAAATGTGAACATGTTAACAAAGTTTTAGTGTTCTTCTCAAGGCCATGGGAGGGTCTGATGTAAGAAAAGGCTCTGAAACTTTAAATTTTTCAGTTTTACAGTAAGTAGGTTTGCTTATGATTTTATATATGTGAAAGTTATATACTCAGGTAATTCCAGAAATTTCAATCCAAATATGATAGATCTGTTAACTTTTCAAGTATGCTAAGCAGTCTCATTGATAAGTACTCATTTCTCATCTACATCTTCAAAATATGAACTGGTGGAGGCAATGATGCCAACATTCCTCAGAATAGACTTCTCAGGCCAGTTCTGACCCTACCAGGGGGAACTTGGGAAGTCCTGTAGCATTAGCGCATGGACAAAGCTAGGCTGACTTGTAACGGGGAGACTAGATAGATCTTGCACTAAGGTCATAGGAGAAGATATACAGAGGGAGCCAGGTTTTGCCAGCGGATAGTTATCAGCATCTAGGAGTAGGCAGAGTTACTGGCAGATGAACTAACATCCAGAGGTCTCAGATGGCCTGTGAGTGAGTTGTCAATGTCTGGGCAGCACAACAGAGAATTGAATCAGGTGGGCTTGCTAGAAGAACCAAAAAGAATTGGAGGCACAAAGTTGGAATTGGGGAACAAGCATGGCCTCTGGTTTCCAAAGGTTTTTCTCCCAAGACAAAGTCTGACATGGTGAAATAGGTAAAAGCCCGTTAACAGAATTTGAGTTCAACATAAATGTAGGACTCAATGTCACTGCACATTAATTCACTGGATCCTTGTTTGAGTCTCCAGTACTTGAATGTCTGCCTTTTGAGCTGATTGGAACTGCCTGCCTTTTGAGCCCATTTAAATAATGGGTTCTAATTTATTTCTGTTAATTCATTTACTAATGAGTTAACATATATATTCAATACATATACATTCAATAAGTATGTATTTAAATGCTTAGTATGCCAGACATTGCTCTAGTTACAAAATCCCTAACCAATAAAGTTTGTATTCTAGTGAGAAGGCATACAAACACACTAAATAAATCATTTCAGATGACTGACAAGTGCTATGAAAAAAGTGGCCATCATATACATGATGGAATACTATGCAGCCTTAAAGAAGAATGAGTTCATGTCCTTTGCAGGGACATGGATGAAGCTGGAAACCATCATTCTCAGCAAACTAACACAGGAACAGAAAACCAAACACCATGTTCTCACTCATAAGTGGGAGTTCAACAATGAGAACACATGGACACAGGGAGGGGAACATCATACACAAGGGGGTGGGGGGCAAGGGGAGGGATAGCATTAGGAGAAATATCTAATGCAGATGACAGGTTGATGGGTGCAGCAAACCACCATGGCATGTGTAAACCTTTTTAACAAATCTGTATGTTTTGCATATGTATCCCGAACTTATAGTTAAAAAAAAAAAAAAAAATCCTGACCATAATGCCATAAGGCATGCCCAAGGTAGGGGGATTGTTTTCTCTAGAGGATGATCAGGAAAGGTGTCTCTGAAGAGATGCAACTCAAGCCAAGGCCTGACTGATCAGAGTTGGCCATAGGACAGTCTATGGGAATCGTCTTTCACACAGCGAAACAGAAAAGAAAATGTTTGGCCTGTGATATGTTTTAGGAAGGAAAAAAACACTACTAAACCGGTAGCAGATGAGACATGATGTGATAGGAGAGAAATACAGAGAAAGAGGTATGGCATCAGAGCATGGGAGATTTTAGAGACCAAGTTAAGAAATAGGTACTTTAGTTGCCTAGGAAGTTATTGAAACTTTTAAAGTGGGAAAATAATAAAATTCTATTTATTTTTTTGTTAAATTTTTTTGACATGGTCTTATTCTGTCACCCAAGCTGGAGTACAGTGGCATGATCACAGCTCACTGCAACCTCAAACTTCTAGACTCAAGCAATCCTCCCGCCTCAGCCTCCAGAGTAGCTGGGACCACAGGTATGCACCACCACACCCAGCTGACTTATTTCTATTTTTTTGTAGAAATGGGGTCTCACTCTGTTGCCCAGGCCTGTCTCATTCCTCACCTCTGAAAGTGCTGGGATTACAAGTGTGAGCCACTGCACCTGGCCCCTATTTATTCTTCAAAATGATCACTCGCTCTAACTTCTGCATGAAAAATGTCAACATCTCTACTTCCTATGTCTGAGTGTTTCCTCCCTCATTTCTGTTATAATTCCTCTAAGATAACTTCCTTCAACTCAGCCCATGGAGTCCAGTTCTCTCTGGTTTGATTTTGTCCTATTGCAAACCAAGCCCAGTTCTGATGCTACAGAGAAATCCCTGAGCAAACAGAAAACCACTGAAGAGGAAGGACATGGCCGGGTGCAGTGGTGTCTAGCATCTGTTTCCCAGTGAGACTTTTGACAAACCCAAATTTGTTCAGAGGGAGAAAGAAGTAATTTCTTATTCACACTTCTGGGTAAATGTGACATAACCAGAGATCCTTATCTATTGCTTGGGTGGGGGTAAATGGCTGTCTTATATTAATTTTTCATTTAAAAAATCAAAATGCATCAACTGCAACTATGGTGCACATCATGTAATATCCTTCATTTCAAAAGGTGTCTCAGGATCTTTCAATAGCACAGTTATAATTATGAACATGAGTGTCAACAAAAAATGGTTCTAGGTTCATGAAAACACATAATCATACAGCACACAGTCTTGAGGATAACAACAAACCAAACTCTCAGGCATTTGTGTATGAATAAGCTAAACTTTTCCAAATTCTTCTAGGATTGATAGCATATCAAAAGGTTTGTTAATTATTATATGGTGGGGAAAAATGAAGGTTTTTAATCTGCAAATTACACATTGATTCTAAAACTTTAAAATGCTTAGATTCTGTGTGTGTGTGTGTTTGAAGGCATGATTTAGCCTTTTAAATTTAGTCAATTACGTTGCACACTACGAACTTGCAAACTTAATAAAAAAGGAATGATCACACTTAGTATATATTAACAAACTGTAAAACTTGTTCAAGGATAGAATATTTAGCTCCAGCTAACAGAAACCCAAAACCAGATTACGGTTGAAGGCCAAAAAGACAAAATGCGGCCTCCCTAAAGCCAGAGTGGAATATTGGGTGGAACAATGTGTATAAAGTATTGATGTTTTATATTCTCTGTACAGAAAGTTAATCCTATCAGGAATAAGTATTGATTTACATTTCACAGCTAACTTTCTTAGCTTCTGTCAAATTTAATGAATGTTGATGCAGATATTGATTTTTCTAGCAAAAGGAAATTAACGGGACATTGTCCAATTTTGACCTTTACTTAATGAGCCATGTATACATCAAAAGCCTTTTAAAACATGTTGTTGATCAGCCATGGAGCTTCAAAAGCAGTCTTCTGTACCCAAAATAAGGAATAAAAATCAGACTTTTAAGGATCCCCAAACTCATAATTACCGTAGAGAGACAACTCAATAGAAATACAAAAGGGGGCGGTTCCCTTGCCACAATCTAGGCAGTGAGAAATCGTCAGTGGTTCACAGAATGTGGAAAATGGGCTATGTCTACTCATAATTCAAATACCGTCTTTTACAAGAACCTGAGGGGAATTTATTTCACAGCAATCCTGCATAAAACCTCTGGCCATGTACCTTTATGTCTAAAAATAAGTCCCCACACTTGTTTGTTTAAATCACTGCTACTAGAAAAAGCTTGACATTAGTTTTGATGTTCTTTGGACAAAAAATCAGTTCCAGATCATCGAATAGAAATCACATGCATGTCTTCTGATCTTCTGCTTCTAATTTGTTTCTTTTTTTTTTCCCCTTTCCAATGTGTGCTTTGTCTATAGGATCAGGATGCATGGAAATAAATGTCTTGGTTTTCAACATAATTCCCCTCATAATTCCAAATTACGTACAGAGGGTGAAGAGTTAAAATCAAATGTTCCATTTAAGGCATATCTTGTTAATATAAACTCCAATAAACTTCTTTATTTTATAATATTGGATGTTTTTAACATCAAACTGCTCAAAAGTAGTAGCTATCACAAAATCTTGACCATAGGTTGTTATAGAAAAGTGTGTGATAATGGTATTTGTTATAACAAGATTTTGATAGCTTAAAATGGAAGTTATTATAGAACTACAAGTTCATAATTTTTGCTGAGTTAATAAATCTTGAAGCTTTCTGCAATGATTTGCTTGATATCTCTTTGTTTAGCTTAAGAATTTTTCAAACTCAATAGGTCCAAGGGCCAATGGAGTTCAGAGGTATCATAAAACTGGCCAAAGAACAGAGAACTAGAAAGTGGTAGAGAAAAGACCAAACACAGGTGAACAGGTCACCGTTCAGGGGAGACACCAAGTCCCTTATAAAAGAAGAGAGGTCATTATCTGCTCTGCAGAAACAGTCAAGTGAGTTCTTTGACAACTGCATAACTCTGGTTTAAAATTTATAAAAAATGAAAAAATTCATATTATATATGGTTTTCAGATGAATATCACCTAAAATGTATACTTGTAAATGAAACAGTGCATAAATATTTTCTTTCCTAAAATAAATCCCTTTGGTCAGTGTTTATACTGTTTTGAATGCCAAGCTATAGTAGAATGAGGCCTAATGACTTTTATGAATATTCACAGATGATCATTCTTACTATACTCAAGAAAATACTGAGGGCCAGCTTTATCTAAAATTCCCTCAAGTGTATGTCCTAATTTTTTTTGCTCGAATCCTATCATGACTTCTTTTAAAAATCTGAGTTTTCATCGACAGTCCATATAAGACAGATAAAATTAAAACCAGAACGGAGGAGATGAACATCTTGTACAACTTCATGTGGCAAAAGACTCATAAAATTGAATAAGAAAATTCTTTTTTTTTCTTTTTTGAGACGGAGTCTCGCTCTGTCGCCCAGGCTGGAGTGCAGTGGTGCGATCTCGGCTCACTGCAAGCTCCGCCTACCGGGTTCACGCCATTCTCCTGCCTCAGCCTCCCGAGTAGCCGGGACTACAGGTGCCCGCCACCATGCCTGGCTAATTTTCTGCATTTTTAGTAGAGACGGGGTTTCACCGTGTTAGCCAGGGTGGTCTTCATATCCTGACCTCGTGATCCGCCGGCCTCAGCCTCCCAAAGTACTGGGATTACAGGCGTGAGCCAGTGCGCCCAGCCAAGAAAATTCTTTTAAATAAAAGACTTATCATCAAGACACTGACCTAATTTCAGGATCAAATCCCATTTCTGTCATCTACCTTATATCTAATACTGACTTTAACTGTGTAAAAATAGTTGAAGTCAGTGATTCTTGACTAAGAAATTCCAGTCTGTATCTTGAATCACAGTCCTTTCAATTAGATTTCATTATATTTCCTAAAAAGTAGATTAAAAGAACATGCTTGTGTGGCAGAGAGATACAAAACAGTAGACACCAATTATCAAATGAGTTTTTAGAACAATTTTCCTTAGAAGTCTTAAAAATAGGTTAGGAAGTCATAGGGGATGGAAGAACTATGGTCTCTCCTGAAGCAGAGAATGGACTGTTTGACATCTTGAGATTCTTTCCAGTTCAGTGAGTCTATAATTTTATTTCTTAAATGCACTAGCAATGTGTAAAGACCCTTTAAGAGTTATGGGATTGGGAATGATTTATTTTTATACTAATGATACATTGTGGTCACATGATGTTCTTCCTCTGAGGATCTTGGAGAGCTTTCTTGACATTTTCTAATTAACTTTCCTTGCATTTCTCAGAAGCATGCATAAGGCACATGTTAATATCCACATTGTAGGCATGGCAAAGCTGAGTGCCTAAGGATACAAAAAAAAAGTGACTCCTATACTTAAAAAGCCTGAATACTCAAATTAACAAAAGACTTGCTGCATTTCTTACTAAGGCAGAATTTACAGAGAAGGTGGCTGCACATAATCCTAGGTCTTTGAGAGATGAAAAGAGAAAAAACTAGCAATTTTGAGAGGACTGTCTGGAATCTTATGCATGGTCCTGGATCATCATAGTACGAGTATCCAGGGGTGATCCTGAAGGGGTGATTCAAGGGAAAAACCCAAATCAAAGCCAACGAATGGTACAAGTTATCTATAGGGTGGATTCCATTTACCTTATCTAGTTATTTGGTTGTATTTACAAAGTTGTAATTTTTCAAGTCCCATTAATATTTATTAAGAAGTACTGACAGCATGGAAAAATATGAATGTTAATTTAAAGCCAAGTTGTTGTGAACAAGGCCTCTTTCTGCTTGAATGTGCCACACACTGTAACTCAAATGATGCATTTCATCCTCACAATAATCCTTATGCTAATGTAGGAACTGAGGTTCAAACAAATAACTCCATGAAAATCGTAAGTATTTATTGACAGAGAATGTTTTTGCCTACTTTTATTTCTGACTCCCAAAACGTGAAATTTTCAAAGCATTTTTTAAGAGGGAGGAAAAGTAGTAATAGAGAAATATGTGTGGTTTTAGTATATTTCATTGTCTGTTTTTAAATTTGAGATATAAATGTCACAAAAATGTAAGACAAACAGGGAAATCTAATTTTCTGTTTCATTTGTTTATTCTATTTATTTTTTAAAGAATAAAACAAACTTGTGATTGAGGAGGAAACATATAATAAACAACTAAGAATTATCCTGACTGAAATGCAGTGGAATCACACATTTTTTACCCTAAGTTACAAAGGCTTGGATTTTGTATTTATGCAGTGGTAAAAGAGGTAGAGATACACACACACACAGCAAGGGAGACAACACAAGAGAGAAAGCATATAGATGAGAAGGAAACAAAGAAGGAAGGAAGGAAGGAAGAAAGAGAAAGAGAAAGAAAGAGAAAGAGAGAGAAAGAGAGAGAAAGAGAGAGAGAGAGGGAGAGAGGGAGGGAGAAGGGAAGGGAAGGAAGGGGAAGGAGAAGGGAAGGGGAAGGAGAAGGGAAGTGGAAGGAGAAGGGAAGGGGAAGGAGAAGGGAAGGGAATGGAAGGAAGAGGAAGGAGAAGGGAAGGGAAGGAAGGAGAAAGGAAGGGAAAGAAGGGGAAGGAGAAGGGAAGGAAAGGGAAGGGAGGAGGGAGGAAGGAGGGTGATAGATACATTAGATAGGTAGGTGGGGGGAGGGGGGAGAGAGAGAGAGGGAGGGGCAGAGGGGGGGAAGAGAGGGAGGGGCAGAGGGGGGGAAGAGACGGGGAAGAGAGGGGGAGAGAGAGGGGGAGAGAGAGGGAGGGGGAGAGACAGAGAGGGAGGGGAGAGAGAGAGAGGGAGGGGGGACAGAGGGAGAGGGAGGGGGGACAGAGAGAGAGGGAGGGGGAGAGAGAGATGGAGGGGGAGAGAGATGGAGGGGGGAGAGAGAGGGAGGGAGGGAGAGAGAAAGAGAAAGGGAGGGAGAGAGAAAGAGAAAGGGAGGGAGAGAGAAAGAGAGGGAGGGAGAGACACTGAGGGAGGGGGAGGGAGAGAGAGGGAGGGAGAGAGAAAGAGAGGGAGGGAGGGAGAGAGAGGGAGGGAGGGAGAGAGAGGGAGGGAGGGAGAGAGAGGGAGGGAGGGAGAGAGAGGGAGGGAGGGAGGGAGGGAGAGAGGGAGGGAGGGAGGGAAAGGGAGGGAGGGAGAGAGGGAGAGACAGAGACAAAGGGAAAGGCAGAGAGACTTAGCTGTAAGAGAGAATAGTGTCCCTTTAAGTTTAACCCAGTTTCTCCTATAGAATAACAACTGTGAACTCAGAGCAAAATATAGACATCAACTGCTTGAAAGTTCCAGAGAGTGAATAAAGAGAGCCAAACTGAGAGAGTGAATAAAGAGAGTGAATAAAGAGAATTCCAGAGAGTGAATAAAGAGAGCCAAATAAAGAGAGTGAATAAAGAGAGCCAAATATAAAGAGAAATATTTAGAAAAAGGGAATTGTAATAGATAGAATTGTGTTCCCCAAAAGATTTGTTCAAGTTCTAACCCCTGATGCCTGTGAATGTATTTTCAAATATTTGTTTCAAAATAGGCCTTTGCACATATAATCAGGTTACGATGAGGTCATATGGGAAAACTAGGTTTCTTATAAAAATTTGGCAATAGAGACACACAGGAAGAACGCCACATGAGGATGGAGGCAGAGATTGGAACAATGTGTCTACAAACTAAGGATTGCTGGGGATTGCTGGCAACCACCAGAAGCCAGGGAAAGGCAAAGAAGGATCCTTACGTCGATTCTCCAGAGAGAGAAAGGCCCTGTTGACATGTTAATTTTGGACTTCTAGTTTCCAGAACTGTGAGAGGATAAGTTTCTTATGTTTTTAGTCACCATATTCACGGTAATTTGTTATGGCAACGCTAGGAAATTAATACAGCAATGATACATAGTTTCCTATTTTACAGTTTTTCCCAAGTGCAGTTCCTGGTATCCCACGTGAGACAGCTACAACTCCAATAGAAAAACCTCAACATTGCTGGCTTGATGAATCAGAACAGAGTTTTGGGCAACCATATTCCTTGAAATTGGAAGCACAAATTCCAGAAAGGAGAAAGTAAGTGGGGGAGGACCCTTAAAGTCTGTGTATACGATCTGCCTAAGTCTCTGGCTGACCCTTGCACAACCCACGAATAATGCAAACTACAAGCAGCCCTGGTAAGACTAAAAACACTGAACTGAAATTTGAGCTGCCATCACCTACAAGAAGAAAAGAAAAACACCAGAAGTTTCATTTTGAGTGAAGCCAAGTTAACAGTTTGCAAAAACAAACACGAAACTCTTTAGAGGAATATAATAGGTCCAGAGTTTCAATGAGATGTCATTTGCAATGTCCAGCATATATTCAAAATGACTCAATAGAAGAAGAAACAGGAAAACATCAGCTATTCTATACAGAACAATGAACAGAGACCAAACCCAAGATGACACAAATCATAGAATTAGCACATAAGCAGTTTTTATTGATAGGCTCAAGGCGGTAAATGAAAATCTGCTTGAATTGATGCCCCCCCCCCCCAAAAAAAATCCCGGTAGAGAAATAGAAAATATTAAAAAAATCTAATGGAAATTCTGGAATTGAGAAATATATTTAAAGTTTTAAAAAAATCACTGGATGTGACAATTCAACAGAAATGAAAAACATGAAAAAAAAACAGAAATCAAAAATGAGCAACACCACAGGAAGTTGTAAGATGAACAAAAGATAAACCAAATATGTAGTTGGAGACTCAGAAAGAAGAGAGAGAGAAAATGGAGAAAATAAACTAGAAGAAATAATGGCTGAAAATTCAGCAAATTGTATTAAAGACAAAAAATTACAGATTCAAGAAGCTTAGCAAACACCAAGCAAAATTAATACAAAGAAAATCTCACTTAACATATCAAACTATGGTATTTTCATGTTAATTTTAAAAGATCAATTTCTTTTTAAAAAACTACCAAAATTTTGATTAGGATTACTTTGAATTTTTAGAGAAAATTGAGAAGACATTAAAACAATTTTGAGATTTTCAATGCATGAACAAAGTACATCACTCCATTTTTTTAGCTTTTCTTTAAATTCTCTCAGCAATGTTTTGGAGTTTTCAGTCTACAAGTCTTCCATCTGTTTTGCCAAATTTAGTCTCAAATATTTCACATTTTTGATACATTTAAATGTTTACACTTATATTTCAATTTCCAATTAAATACTGATAGCATATACAAATAAAATTTATGTGTTGACTTAGTATTCTGTCACCTTGCTAAGATCACATATTACTTCCAAGAAGGTTTTTGTAGATTTCTTATGATTTTTCTATTTAGAGAATAATGTTGTCTGCAAATAAAAGTTTTATTTCTCTTTCCTAAGGCAGGGTGTGGTGGCTCATGCCTGTAATCCCAGATGTTTGGGAGGCCAAGGCAGATGAATCTCTTGAGCTCAGGAGTTCAAGGCCAGCCTGAGTAACATGGTGAAACTCCATCTCTACCAAACCTAAAATTAAAAAAAAAAATTAGCCGGACATAGTGGCATGCACCTGTAGTCCCAGGTACGCAGGAGGCTGAGGTAGGAGGATTGCTTGAGCCTAGGAGGCTGAGGTTGCAGGGAGATATGCCACCGTACTCCAGCCTGGGCAACACAGTGAAACTGGGTCTCAAAAAAAAAAGAAAAAAAAAAAAGGTAAAAGTTGTATTTCTCCTTCCCAAACTGAACACTTTTATTTCCTTTTCTTGCTTTATCTTTTTATGTTTATCCTTGCTAGGATCTCCAATAAAATGGTAAATAGAAGTGGTGAGACTCCTTGCTTTGTTCCGGATTAGAAGCGACCAGGCACGTTGGCTCATGCCTATGATCTCAGCACTTTGGGAAGCCAAATCAGGTGGATCACTTGAACACAGGGGTTCAAGATCAGCCTACCAACATAGTGAGACCTTGTCTCTATGAAAAGTAAAAAAAAAAATTAGCTGGGCATGGTGGTGCGTGACTTTAGTCCCAGATACCTGGGAGGCTGCGGTGGGAGGATTGCTTAAGCCTGGGAAGTCAAGGTTGCAGTGAGCAGTCACTGTACTCCAGTCAGGGTGATAGAGGGAGAACCTGACAAAAAAAAAGAGAGAAAGAAAGAGAGGAAGAGAGGAAGGAAGGAAGAGAGGAAGAGAGGAAGGAAGGAAGAGAGGAAGAGAGGAAGGAAGGAAGAGAGGAAGGGAGAGAGGAAGGAAGGAAGGAAGAGAGGAAGGAAGGAAGAGAGGAAGGGAGAGAGGAAGGAAGGAAGGGAGGAAGGGAGAGAGGCAGGAAGGGAGGAAGGGAGAGAGGAAGGAAGGGAGGAAGGAAGGAAGGGAGGAAGGGAGAGAGGAAGGAAGGAAGGAAGGAAGGGAGGAAGGGAGAGAGGAAGGAAGGAAGGAAGGAAGGGAGGAGGGGAGAGAGGAAGGGAGGAAGGAAGGGAGGAAGGGAGGGAGGAAGGGAGGATGGGAGGAAGGGAGGATGGGAGGAAGGGAGGAAGGGAGGGAGGAAGGGAGGGAGGAAGGGAGAGAGGAAGGGAGAGAGGAAAGGAGAGACGAAGGGAGGAAGGGAGGAAGGGAGGAAAGAAGGGAGGAAGGAAGAGAGGAAGGAAGGAGGGAAAGAAGAGAGGAAGGAAGGGAGGAAGGGAGGAAGGGAGGAAGGGATGAAGGGATGAAGGGAGGAAGGGAGGAAGGGAGGAAGGGAGGAAGGGAGGAAGGGAGGGAGGGAGGGAGGGCGAGCAAGCAAAGCATTCTTTCACCACTAAATGACGTGTTATCTCTAATTTTTTCATAAACGTACTTTATGAAGGAAAGGTTAAAGAAGTTCCCTTCTATTTCTTGTCTGTTGAGAGTTATTTTTAAAATACCAAATGAATATTGAATTTTGCCAAATGCTTTTTTGTCTCTACTGACATAAGTATTTCTTTTTAAGTTTGTGAATATAATGAATTAAATTGATTTTTTCACACATTAACTTTACATTTCTTGAGATAAATCCTATTTGGACATAAAGGGTTATAATTTTTATATATGGCTGAATGTAACTTAATTTTTGTAAGAATTTTTGAAACTTTGAGATATTGATCTGTACTTTTTTTATTTTTGTAATGTATGGGTTTCATTTTGGTATCTGGGTAATTCTAACCTCAAAAAACAAGTTGGAATGTTTACTATTATCTTTTGCATTCTGGAAAAATATGGGTAGAATTGTAATTATTTATTCCTTACATATTTGATAGAATTCAACAGTGAAAATCATTTAGGCCTGAAATTTTCATTTCAACAAGGTTTTAGATTAGAAATTCAGTTTTTTAAATCAATATTAAGGCTATTTAGGCTATTTCATCTTGCATAAACTTTTGCAGTTTGTGTCTTTCAGTTAGTTTGTCCTTTTCATCTACAGTCATGTGTCATTTAACGATGAGAATAAGTTCTGAGAGATGCATCCTTAGTCAAATTTGTCATTGTGCAAATATCATAGGGTGTCATTACACACACCTAGATGGTAGAGCCTACTTACTACACATCTAGGCTATATGGTATAACCTCTTGCTCCTAGACTACAAGTCTGTACAGCACGTTACTGTACTGAATATTGTAAGCAATTATAACACAATATTTGTGTATCTTAACATAGAAAAGGTGCAGCAAAAACATGGAATTATAATTTTATGGAACTATCATTATATATGTGGTCCATCATTGACTGTCATGCATTGCATGACTGTATATTGTGACATTATTCTGATAAGATTATAATACTTGAGTATTACCCTTGTAATATTTATATTATCTGTAATGATTCCTTTTATTCCTGATAACTATTTGTGTCTTCTCCCCTTTTTTCTTAGTCTGGATAGATGTTTTCAGTTACATTGATATTTTTGTGTAATCAGCATTGCTTGCTTTAAATTTTCTCTATTACTCTGTATACTACTTCATTTATTTTTGTTACCTTTATTAACTTCCTTCTGTTTAATTACGATCTAATTACTCTTGTTTTCCTAATTTCTAAAGGTGTTACCTTAGATAATTACTTTAAAATGTTTCTTCTAATATAAACACGTAATATTATAAATTCCCCTCTAATAACCTCTTTAGTTGCATTCCATAAATTCAAATATGTTTTTTGTTTTTCAAAGTCTTTTCTATTTCCTCTTGTGATGTGAATGTGTGTGTGTGTGCATGCACTCATGGTGTTGAATAGGTTAATTAGCTTGTGGTGATTAGTACATAATGTATGTGTATATATATACATATATATGATTATTACATGTGTGTGTATATATATATATACACACACACACATATCTCAAAACATGAAGTTGTACACCTTGAATATATACATTTTTATTTGTTAATTTTACTTCAATAAAGCTGGGGGCAAACCCCCATCACTTTGCTTTTGGTTTTTAGTTTTACTTTGCTGAAATCATAAAGCATATATGATTTTAACCTTTTAACATTTATTGAATTTTATCATCCAGAAAATGATACAACTTGGTCAATATTCCACTGCATTTAATGTAAATTTGTATTCAGCTATTGTTGAGGACAGTGTTTCATAAATATTAAATAGCTCAAATCTGTTGGAAGCTTTACTACTTACCATCGTTTTTTCTTTGCGTTACCATTGCCATAATTCCTGTTTACCTGTCTTCAAGATCACTGATTGGTTTTCTTTTGCTGTATCCAGTCTGCTTGTAGGCTAATTGATGAAATTACTTATTTCTGATATGGTATTTTTCATTTCTAGCATTTCCATTTGACTCCTTCGTAAAGTTGTAATCTCTCTGAAAGTCCTTATCTGTTCATGCATCCCATTTATCTCATCTACTATGCCGTTAAACAAATTATAGTTAGTTTTAAATTACTGTGTAATAATTCCAGCCACTAGATGATTTCTCAATCTGTTTCTGTTGATTACTTTTGCCTCTGGACAATGAGGTTTTTTTTTTCTTGTTTTATTTTGTCTCTCCTAAGTTTTTGTTGAATGGTAGACATGGTGTACAGACAGACTGATATAAAAAGGATTTATTCCTGGAAATGGGCATGCTTCTTTCAGGTCATTGGTACACTTGGTTCAATCATTCCAGTAGCTGTCTTGTGTTTGGTTGTATGTTGCTCTAGTTAATTTCAGTCTACCACAGACTTCAAAATTCTCCAGTGGTAGATGACTGTTACTTTTACTTACTGTGAAGCCTGGAGTGCTAAAATCTTATCTTTGTATTCCTCCTCCACCTCCAGCTTTCAGCAAGATCTCCAGCCACACTCCAGCCCTTTCCCCAGGGTATATTTCTGCTGACTTTTACTTGGTGCAGGGCTTGAGGTAGGGGCAGGTGTGTTTCTCAGCTCTTCTGTTCCAACATCAGTCTTCAGCAGACCATGAGCACCTGAGCATCAAAGGATGATATTTCTCAGCATTTTTGTTCCATTCCCACTGTAAAACAAGCTCTGCTTTCTCCTCAAATGCAGAGTCTGAAGAGTGAGTACAACACCCCTATTCCATGCCAGTCAAACTCTGCCCTATATTGATAGGTGCTTCTGCTTGAATGCTTGTGTTCCCCCCAGAATTCATATGCTAAATCCCAATGACCCATGTGATGATATTTGGAGGTGGGGCCTTTGCAAGGTGATTGGGTCTTGAGTGTAGAGCCCTCACAGTAGGATTAGTGCCCCTCTAAAAAAGAGACTCCAGCAAGCTCATTCACCCCTTTCACCAAGGACACAGTGAAAAGATGATCCCAGGAAGCAGGCTGTCACCAGACACTAAATATGCTGGTGCCTTGGTCTTAGACTTCCCAGCCTCCAAAACCATGATAAATCAATTTCTGTTTTTTATAAGCCACCCAGTCTGTGGCATTCTCTCATAGCAGTGTAAATGGACTAAGACAATGGGGGTATTTGGTGAGAATGACTTTTCTGCCTCTCCCTAGCAAAAGAAGACCTCTACCCTGTACCAATCCAGAACCCTGGGTACCAGTTGGTTTGCAGTCCCTCTATAGCAGCAGATGTTTTTGCATAATATCAGTGCACTGTAGAGGTGGATTTCCGTCAATGATAGCAGACCTATGCCTAAAATCAAGGTAGAGACTGGGAAAGTAAGAGGATATCTTTCCCTTTCTCCAACAGCAAATAGCCTTTTTTTCTCATGTCTGAGCAGGGTCTGAGGGGGGCAGGAGCAGCTGTTCATCATCTTGTAATCATGTAGCTCTTGGAACATAGATAGGCTTCTCCAGGTAATTCTTCTCCATGTTTAAACAGAGGCAGGATCTGTACACCTGTGCTACCAAATGGGTTCATGATTTTTGTGTATGAGTTGTTCTTCCTGGACAATCCATCTGGACATTTCATTTCTTTCTGCCCTATATCATGGTAAGGTTACAATCGACCACATAAACGGTATCAGACTTTAATGTGTTTCATATAATAATTCAATTCAGAAACATGAGACAGACTACTTTCACATCACAGATTTAAACCTCCATCAAAACCCTCTTTGTGTCTATCAGTAATGTTTATCTGCATTAACAGATGTGCTAAGATTTTAAGGACAGGTATTCTGTCTTGAGTCCCTTCTAGTCCAAAAGTGAACTGTATTTGTTTCCCTTCCACCTTTAAATTTTTGTGGTGCATATATTTATGGGGCACAACATGATCTTTTTATAAATGTATACATTGTTTAATGATTACATCAAGCTATTTAATATATCCATCACATCACACTTTTTTGTGGTGGGAAGATTTGAAATCAACTCTCTTAATAATCTTCAAGTATACAGTATACTATTATTAATTATATTCACCATGCTGTACAATTGATCTCTGGAAATTATTCATTCTAATGAAACACTGTCCCTTTGATTAACATCTCTTCATCTCCACTTTTACAAAAGTGAATTGCACTTATAAGCCATCAAAAATGTTTATTAAATGAATTTGAAAATAATGGGAAAAATGAGGGTTTCATACTAGCAGTTCTCTTTTCTTTATTCCACTCTTTTATGTAAGCACCCAGTGGAATCCAGTGGACAATGAGTAGTAAGTGGGCACACTTTTGAGTGATGCTTCTGGAAATCTTACACTACTATTTTAACCCATACTCAGTCTTTAATCACTGGCTAATATTTTAGTTGTGGTTTCCTTGCCTACTTTTATAGCAGCTGCCTTATGTCCCCATACTTGCCAAAGATAAAATATCCGTGTGACCTACCTCTCCCTGCAGGGTCTTATTACTTTTGGGATTCAGTTCATTAGATCGCCTCTGATGTGAGCTTTGTGATGGGCTAAAGAATATGAATTTTAAAAATTAGACAGCTTTTTCTTATTATTATTTCTCTGTAGCTTTCTACAGCCTTAGTAAGAATGAAAATAAGTGTAAATTATTAACAAACACATTTAAGCTTATATTATTCCTATTTGCATCAAAAGCAATTCATATCTGTATTAGTAAGTAGGGCTCTATTTTGCTGTGATAACAAATAACTCCGCAGTATCACTAGCTTTAAACAACATTCAAACTACTTGTCCATTTTAGGATGGCAAAACATCTGCTCAGATTTATTTTCCCACTAGGATCTAGGCTGACAGAGCAGTCTCCGTCTGGGATTTTTCAGTTTATTATGGCAGAGAGAGTTGAATTGAATGTGAATAGTAAAGTGAATATAATTTTCATCACTAGAGAATGGACTCAATCATCTTTCCATAAATCCTTTTATTATCTTTGTAAGTCTCCAATTTCTTCTAAAACTGCACCTAAAAATCGTACCGAAGGTTTGGATACTGAGAAGAGACTAGATTAATATCAGCTCTTAGAGACATTGGGTCTAAAAACAAGGCTCGCTTCTGTTTGGGTGTGTGTTACACATTTTACCATGTTCTTGAGTTTACTGATAGGAATACAGACTCTACTTCCAATCAGACAATGCTTTAGCCAAATATATAGCTGGAGGGATATTAGGTTCAGTTCTTTATTCTAAGGATACAGTGGGTTGGAAAAATCATAAGAATCAGGAAGATTTTCAGGATATAAAATAAGTACTTTTGGGGAAAACAATAAAATATGTGATTTTACTTGGCAAACTGAAAGCTGAGGAGAGATTTAGTAAAAATCGCAGGATCAGAAGGGCCATCTGTTTAGATTTTATTTACTTATCTATTCTCTCATTTCATTTCTAGTGGAGATACTTCCATTTTAGAAAGATAAAATGGGCTCCTAATAAAAAAGCAGAAATTTAAGTTAGAAGTGAGAAAAATCTTCTGGCAGCAAAGTTTATTAAATCATGCAGTGACTCTCCAAGTCAGTTTTGCAACTTCTTTGCTAAAGTTCTTTAAAACTAAGTTAGTGTCTCATCACTGAGTTTCTTTAAATTGTCTAGAGGAATGGATTCTGACCTCATAAGATCCTTTCCTATTCAAACATTTTATTTCTTATTGAAAAAAAATACACAGCTTGCTTTCGAATAATGCTTTAACTTTTCGAAAAGGTTTAACATTCATGTTCTGATTTGATTATTACAACTCTATTCAGTAGGTCTAGAAGATTTTTTTTCTCTTAAATAAGGAAACATACACAAAGAGATGACACAGCCTGTTAAGTGGCACACATGCGACCAAGACTTGCTCTCTTTGAACACTTCAATCCTAGCTTGATTCTTTACCATAGTGTCTTTAGTTTGATGTTAAATCTTGGTAACAAACAGGAATGATTTTAATATCTAGATGAAGAATTCTAGATAGTAGAGTGATAAATATTTGAGATCATTAAGCCCAATTAGAAAATTCCACATACAACATAAAATTATAATTATGTGTGTGTACATCAATACATATATTCTACTATGATAGTCATGTGTTACTTGAAGAAAGAAATGTGTTCTGAGCAATGTGTCCTTAGTGATTTCATTATTGTGCAAACATCATACGGTGCACTTTCGCAAGCCTAGACAGCAGAGCCTACTACACACCTAGGCTATATGTTATAGCCTATTGCTCCTAGGCTACAAACCTGCACAGCATGTTACTGTATGGAATACTGCAGGCAACTGTAACACAATGGGAAGTATGTCTGTATCTAAACATATCTAAACATAAAAAAAGTACAGTAAAAATATGGGATTTTAATCTTACGGGACCAGCATTACATATGCAGTTCACAGTTCATCAAAACATCACTATGAGGCACGTGACTGTATGTATATGCATATGTATACATTTATGTACATGTTTTGAACAAAATATTGTTTAATACACATGATTTGTATCTCAAATGATACAAAGTTTCATTGTCAATATTCTCCTTCCCATCTCATAGGCTCCACTGTGAAATGTATCTCAGGATCTATATTCAAGAGCCTTCCATTTCAACCAGATAGACTCCTATCCCTGGCATTTGAACAGAAGGTTAAGCTTGTAAGTTGACTCCCTCCGTGCTAATATTTTTTCTGAAAACTTAATCAGACAATTTGATGGATCAGGTGGCCTCTAAAAGTCTACCAACTCTTAAATATCTCAATCTTTTAGGTTAAACTTTCCTGTTACTTTATATTTGCAGCCTCCTAAACCCAACTATTCATGGAGATCCATAAGACATCAACATACGTAGCATTATGCCAAAGGCATTTTAAGCTTTTCCATTTTCCACAGAATTTGAACTTTTAAAATAACAACCCCCCCCCCACCATCTTTTATTTTTTACCTACAGACAAGAAACTTTCAGCAAAACACTTGAACGTAAGACGTTGTGTTCTAGCCGTGATGGAGTGTGATTTGACTGGAAATATTGCCTTTGCTGTTACGGTGTTTGTGTACTGAGTTCCTGGCAGGATAATTCTGGCAGTAGAAAAAAAGAATTCCATCTATAGAGTATTTTTTCCGGCATTATCAGTGCCAGCCATGGTTTTAGGTTACATTTTAATGGTGAGGTGGGGAGAGATTGCCCCAGATGGTGGATGTAAAATATGCCATAAATTTTAATGAAGCAAATAAGTCACTAATAACCCTACTGCTAACACTGCTATGTTTGGGGCCGACCTTAATAAAGGAAAATTAAAAAGGCACATGTAGCCTTTAAACAAGTGCCTAAGAAGCCTAATATGATTTACTAATTCAGCTATTCACACTCTGATTGCATGGCCCCTGGTCATCTGCTCAAGTACAGCTGCTTCGTGTAAAATAAATAAATAAATAAAAAGTTTATTGACCACCAGATGTCCCAGCCCGTAATGGGTGCTGGCAGATTTCAGGTCACTCAGAGTTCAGGCAGATTTACTAAATATCCATATATTTTTGGTAGCAACACTACCTTGGAAATCCTACCTATATAATTGTTTCAGTCAGAGCCCAGAGATAACTTCCTTGCCCTCTTTCAGTCGTGAGATCTTAACCAATGGATCTCTTTTTTGTGAAGCAAAGTCTAACAGATAGGCTGTGGGTTAAGGATGCTGGGAAAGGACATATGGGACCTTTTCATTTTTCATTAAAAACTTGGCAGAAGATTCGTGAGGCTAGGCGTCATTAAGCCTTTACCAACCCAAGCAATTAACTTGGATATGGTAACTGAGAACCATTTTCTAGTTGAGATAACTGATGTATGGGGGGGTCACATGACTCAACAACAGAGCATAGAAGAGAACCCACAATCATAGGCAATCCTCTTAGACCACATGATGCAATAATGTGCATGTATAGTGTACATATGTAATAATGCACTAATGTTTCTATGCATCATTAAATTCATAGCAAAAAGAAAAAAACTTCAAAGGTGGATTAAGAAATGAAATGATTAGTATTTTAAAGTATGTGACTAAGTGTGATAGCTTCACCATTCTTAGACAATATCTAAAACCAGAATATATAGTTAAGGCAATGCTCATCATTAATCATGGTGGATACAAATCTATATTTCAAAAAAAATCTTCTTTATAATATTAATCCTAGTGTGCCAATTCCTTCTCAGATCCGATTATGCCATCCGCCTCCTGAAATCATTGATGAAGAGCTGAAATGAGGCGGACAAGTGCCAGTTCTGCAATCTCCTATTTTTTTGCTGTCATTGTGTGATTCAAATTATCTTTGACCCAGAGTTACTCCTCAAGACTCTGTTTAAGCCCCTTGTCCATTTCATAAGGATTTAGCTTAGTTAAAAGAAGATAATGTCATTTAAAATCCCAGTTAATTAGGAGCATGCAAATTGCAATATATCACACAATTTCAGAAGCCAACAACAGTGTGAAGACACCATTGGCTGTCCCTCTGTGGGGGTGGGCACTCCCTCCTGACACCTCACCTACTCTACAACACACGGGGTTTCCAGCAGATGGATAGAATGGGGACCCCAGAGTTGATCAGCTCACATGTTATGTATACTTCCTTTATTACATCTTATTCTTTATTTTTAGATAAAAATGAATATCAACAGAAGTTCTGGGTTTGTTTTCCTCACATTCAACATTAGCAATTACCATCTTGGGCCATAAATGACCTCCAGGTGGCCTTAGCATCAACACACCCACAGTCTTTAGTCCAATGCCACATATCTCTCTGCCTAGTCCAGTAAAATATTCCTGTTTCTCAACATATTCCAGTTACTCTTCCAAAACAATTCAACATTTCAGGTGGTGTTAAATTACATATTCCAGAACTGCTTGATACAGATTAAAAGCCACATGCAGCCAGGAAAACACAAGAAATACTATGGCAGATATACATGAAGTTTGGTCAGTAAGTCTGAATTTGATATTTTAGTGCCAAATATAATGAAAGGGAAAGTTCAGATATGTCCATGCATGTGTGTGTATGGTTTTGCATTCTAGGTTTCAACACACACAAAAAATTGTGGCAATCATTGGTTATATAACAGGGGACTTCAATAGCATGTCGGGTTTGCTTTTGTTTGCTTTTTACACAGGATTTTTTAGCTCATATGATCTATTTTGACTGTAAACTTGTTTATCTATGTAGATAGTTTTCCTTTTACTACCTTAATCCCAAGCAAGAAAAAATATGTCACTTCATCCATACACGCAGACAATCCAAACTGACACTGCTCCAGTCACATAAACTCACATCTATCCACAAACACAGAAACTAAAGAAAGCCTGCTTCTCCCAGTTACCAGTAAAACTTTAAATACAAATGAGAACCATGTCCCACCAAACTTAAAGTGGTAGTGCTTCAGACTTTTATCAGGGTTATTACTGATTACGTTAACCATCCCGGTGGAAAAAGGAAAGAAAATCTCTGCTGTTTACTAATATTTTTGTATATGAACAAATTGTTTACGATTATTTACAGTCATTCGTCAGTTCCCACCCAGGCTCTCCAAACTTTTTCCACCTTAAATCTTCGAGTTAATTTTCACCAAAGCATGTATATTCCAGGATTTTTTTCATTTCCTATTTGAAGGCAAAAACATTTGTTTCTGTAAAGCACGCTGATGAAAATTCAGAAATATTCAGTTTTCTAAAATGTTTAATTTCAAATAGTGATATGTCAGAGGATAATAGACTAAGACGTATGCTATATTTCCAATGCAAAATTATTTTAATGTAATTAATTTTAAATCAGGGTGATGAGGAGGAAGTAGATTGCATGTTTAAGGGAAACCTTTCCATTTAGAGATATGAAATGTTCAATTCAATATTTCAACAACAAATGACCTAGTTTGTCAGTCTGTCTTTTATTTGTCTTACCCTCAGTCAAGAAATTGAGGAATACCCTGCTTTTCAAATAAATACTGTACTGAAAATCAAAACATCACAAAGGATCTAAGCAGAACTGCCATCAGGAGCTTCAAGGATGCAAGATTTTAAACATGGCTTAGATAATATTTTCCTAAATTTGGAGCCAGACAAAGATGACCGAATAGAATGGGAGGACAGTATGAACTCAGAGTCTTAATCCTGGGGGGTTTCTTACACCTTCCCCTTAGACATGTTTAATTAGCTGGGGCCTGTTGTATTTATTCGGTAGATTTGGATACAAATGGAAAAAAGGTCTTTTCATCTCTTTTTATCAGTAGTCCCCCAAAGCCAAGGCAGGTGTCTGTGGGATTAAACATAATTACAAAGGGAGAGAGAGAGGGAAGAAGGGAGCTAGATAATAATTCCCAACAGAGCTGGAATTTGAGAACGGGAGCAGGTGCTGCAAGAGGCCCCATGTATCCAACTAATTTGAGCCACGATGTTGTGTAAAGGCCCACATATTCATCCTTTCAACGGGGAGGGCCCTGGCAGCCTGTGAGTACAAAGACAGGATGCCAGGATGGCCAGCCCCGGCACCATGGCTACCAGGGTAACCAGACCCTGCTTCTCACTGCTGCCTTTGTTGGGTGGCAGCCACGGGAAACAAAGTGCCACTTCTTACCATTGTACAGGCACATGCATAATATCCTTCTTTTGCCTCATCATCATGAATTAGCAATTACTCTATTCTTCGATGGAAGAGCAGCCGCAGGTGACAAAGCACCGCAACTTCTAGTTTATAGTGCTGAAGCCCTTCATTTGGTGTTTCAGTTTTGGATTGACCTCTTCAGCTAGTGTATTCCCATTGTGAAGAAAATTCTATGATCCCATAGAAAAGTGGTTTTCTTTCTCGATTTGGAGGGTCTGACCCATGGTTTGACTGGAGGGGGTTAGAAAGTACTGAAAGAACTATGCACAAAAAGGTCCTTCTTCAACTCAGAGAACACCTGGACTACACAAAGGAGACACAAACCCGAATGCTGTCACCCACCCACGGCGCCACAGCCGCTTCCCAGCACAGACTGAGCCACGATGACTCCGTCTGGGCTCTCATTGAAGATCCATTCTTTAATCAAACTTTTAAGATAATGCCACTTTTTATCTCATTGTACCCATGGCTCACTCGCATTTAAAGAATGAGAGGGAACTGTGAGATTTTCGTTCTGATGGCCCTGCGCTTTCTAAACTCCATGAATGGAGAAGCATTTTAACAATAACTTATAAGTTATTTTGATGAAACTTGAAAGAAGGCTTTCTTTAGGCCCCAGAAAGAAGAGAGCCCTGTTTTTCTGCTTGGACTAGTTTTTGTTTTATTTTTCAGACCTTAAAGGAACACTTAAGTGTCAGCATTCCAGATTATAATAATAAAACTGAGAGAATAAAGTTATTTTTTCCAACTGTGGCATGGGGTACCATTTACTTCATAGTGATATATATCACTGTGTAATAGGAATATTCTATAAGTAAAATGTCTGTTTTGATATTTTCTGTCAACTAGAAAAAATGAAATAAAATGATTGAGAGTTTTGATGTATAAAATTACAAAATGACTTTATTGTTTAATTGCACATTTCATATAAGCACCTAGGTACGGTCTTTTTATATATCATCATGTACGTTGTAAAATACCTGGAAACGTAGCACCTAGCTACTCTAATCCCAAGGGCAATATGCCAGGAATGTTAAGATTTATAGTTTGATAAATGTATGTATTTAAGATACGGGAGGAAGTCTTAACCTGGGCCCATTACTAGCCCTTTAACATTTCAGAATATGTCAGGGCATGCCAGGGAAAATAAGAAAAAAAAATAGAATAAACATTTAAAAGATTAAAGGCATTTTTAAGGGTACTGAATAAAGGTAGACAACTAGTTGTAAGACTGTGGAGTAAATTAAGGGTATCTTTGGACTTCTAAAGCAACATAATGAATGGAGAAAAAATTCACACTGAAGAAAATGTTAGGATGCACTGGTTCTATGCAGGGATACTAGTTGGTTACAAGTGGGAAGAATTGCAGACAGAGATGAGATTATCACCAAGGAAATTATCTTCTTTATTAGCCTCTGGGGGATTTTATATCAAGATTCTAAGAAGGACCCCATGCAGTAGAAATAAAATTAGTGCAACGATAGGGCTAATCAACTGCTTGGAGTTATATAAGAAATAGAGTTAAAGGCAGTCCTGCATGGGGTCTGATAAAGTGATTGTAATAATGATGAGAAAGGGGGCTCTTTTGTTACTCCAGTGAGGACATCATTAGAGACTGGACCAGGCCATCTCTCATCAGGATAATATTAAAATCATAAGAGAAGCATGAAATCATAGGCAGCATGATAGGAACAACAGCTTCAACTGTGAAGGGTTAATCTACACAAAGCCTGAAGAAGTCCCATGGAAAATTAGAGGAGCAGCAGAAAGGAAAATATCAGAAACCTTGTGAAAGCGGGCCAGCCACCACTGAGATCCTTCCAGAAGGGTAGCCTGGAGATTCTCACAATGAATCTGGAGGGACTTGAACATAGAAACTTTAGTAATCATTTTAATGATGAATTGTATGCTAATTGCACCTACAGCTTGGCTATACCCGAGAACCCCTGGTTTCCTATAATTGCAATATATGTATACCCATGAAACATTTATGAATAAATATTTTCTTTTTTTTCTTTTTTTTCTTTTTTTCTTGAGACAGGGTCTCTCTTTGTCACCCAGGCTGTAGTGCAGTGGCACGATCTTGGCTTACCACAGCCTCAACCTCCCAGGCTTAAGTAATCCTCCCACCTCAGCCTCCCGAGTAGCCAGGATCAGAGGTGTGCACCACCATGCCCGGCTAATTTTTGTATTTTTGGTAGAGATGGAGTTTTGCCACATTGCTCAGGCTAGTCTCAAACTCCTGGGCTCAAGCAATCCACCTGCCTGGGCCTCCCAAAATGCTGGGATTACAGGCATGAGCCACCACATCCGGCCCATTCGTGAATATTTTCTAAAGAAAAGCATTGACAGAATAAGCCATGTCTTATTCTAGTATAAATATTTTGATAGCTTTAATATTCAAATATCATGAACTATGACTATATTATTGACAATATGACTAAATATGACTATATTATTTAGAATCTGTGTTAAGCATTTATTCAAACCTTGGGCATAGTGAAAAATATTCAGAAAGCATCCTAGAGAAGTAGACAGCATTGGTTAAATTCATTCAACCTGATCACTAGGCTGAACTCACATCTGGGAGTGAGTCTCAAGTTGGAAACAGCTAGCAAGCATCTGAAGAGAGGTTTGGACTTTGAAACAGGAGGGGATGAGAATTTTAGAAGTATTTAGCCACCTCTACTTTACAAATGCAACACCAACTAAATCGGAAACAACTGGATTCAGCAACAATTTCAGGCTTCTTAGTTATGTGGCTTTCAAGCCTGGTTATGGAAGGAACAAACAAGGAGAAGAAGTAGCGAATTACCACAGCTGAACACTGTAGGGCTCAGCTCTAGGCACATCCTAAAACACCTCTGTCCATCTGCAGCACCTCAGAAGTGGGGGATCTGTTTAGAAATGTGTGCATCTCTCAACTAAGAAGGAGTGTGCAGGGAAATCAGGGAAGTCAAGCATACCTACTCACCAAATGGGATCATACAAGGATATTCGCGGAGTGGTCTACGTCAACTTTTTGCCACGGAGTAGCTTCATCTATATGAATCTACAGCCAGGTACCTGGCAGTGGGCTGAGGGCTGCTACTATACAGCAGAAACTATAGATAGGAAGATGATCCACATGTGAAGCAGAGGAGAATGAAGAACAGCTAGGATCCGCCCAGTACCTCCTCCTATTGGCTCATCATCATATCTCACTGAAATCACCTTGCTTGAGTACTGGCTGATTCCAAATCTTGCATGACATTCCCTTTTCACTTCTCGCCTTGAAGCATGCAGGGAAAAAAGATTTTGAAAAAAATAGAGCTCTCAGACTAACCAAGTTGGCATACCACAATCTGGCAGCATCTATCCACTTTCAATCTGACACCCATACACTCCTCTTTTAATCATATTTAACTTACAAGTAAAAAGAATAGCAAAACATTTAGCATGTCTAGTAAAACCAAAATCACATTTACCATCTACACAAAAAAGGAGAGATAAAGTCAGTGTATTCGTCTTTGGGTGAGGATCATTTCTCTTCTAGCAAAGTCACACATACCATTTTTGATATATTGTAAGTTAAATATTGAGATATATACTTAATTGCTAACATACCTTACATTAGCCATTATTTCTGTAACTGAGCAAGTGGTCATATTTGGTACTTCTGATGTTCTTCTTCCAATACCCATTCCTTTTTCCCTTCGCCCCCAGAAAGAATCTTAGCTTGTCATGGTTCTTTTCTAGATGTGATAATCTAAACCTTCATTGCTGAAGTATGTAGCCATTTTCAGTCCCACCAGGTTGTAGTTTATAATTAACTTCTATTACAAAACATGGTAGCAATAAGAGGTGTCCCAGGACTATTCCTCTCTTCTGAACATAATTCTCCCCATATCTGTTGTGTAGTAAAAACCAAATTCCTCCCTTAATAAAACTGATCATCCCAGCCTCATGTCTCATAGTTTAGTGTCATAAGGAGCCCAAAATAACCAGGTGGCAGGCTCAGTTTCCAGTTTAATGGAAACAGCATGCAGTCCCTGGTGGAAGCATTTCCTTTTTGAAACTAAGACCTCTAAACCAGCAGAGCCCCAAAATGTGGAAATGGAAGGCAAAAATTTTGCTAGTGGGTATTAAGGGTAATAGGAGGAGAAGCCACTATATTTCATTCATTGATTCCCAGAGCTGTGACTACTAGCTATAGGAGTAACAGCGCCATAAATAGGTTGCTGATTCAGAGAACACACTGCAGCCTTGAGACTATTATCCCAGCACCATGACTATTACCCCAGCACCATGACTATTACCCCAACAATATGACTATTACCCCAGCACCATGACTGTGTCTTCAAAAGGCCACTTCATAATTCTAACTGTTCAGGGAATCCAGGTGATGGGAACATGATAAGATTCATGCATTCCATCAGCATAAACCCATTGCATTACTTTAGTGTTGCTGCTGCTCAGATTCAACCCATGTAGAATGTCATGTCAGGGAAAAAAATATTCTGTAAGTCCACAGATAGTTGATTTGGAAGTGATATTTTGAACAGAAAAGGCAAATCCTTTCCAGAGTGAGAGAAAATGCTGCCCCAGCCACGATGGGAATCACCCTACATAACTAACCTGCACACAGATGACTGGTTCATGCTCCTTGAGCCATACTGGGGGCTGAGGGTTGGTCTTTGCTGCTGGCAGTTTGGGAAATCACCAGTACTGTAACCAGAACAGCACTGTTGGATAGATGTTTATGTTGCTGAATTCAATGCTTAATCTCCTGTGCCTGCTTTCATGGCCACTTTTTTTAGGAGTTCATCGTACAAGGACAGGGGTGACTGGAAAAGGAAACTGATGACATTCACAGAATAAGTTTTCTTGTCCAGGAAATCCAAACACCTTTTGCTGGTGTTTCTATTTATGAAAATTTGAAAGGGAACAAATATCTTCACACTCTGTGCCCAGTTGAAGATAACCTAGTCATCTTCCCTGGACCCTGTTGTTACTGATTTTTCAATCATGTCCCTTTCTAATTTTTAGTCTTTCAGCCAAATTGTTAACTACTGCCCAAGAATTAATGTAGGTCTGTATATCTTGGCATCTCCCCTTCCAAGTAAAGCAAGAAATCATGTGCAATGCTCAAAATTTTGCCCATCAGAAGGATTTACCTTCTTTGCTGTCCTTCAGGAGACCCCTGAGGTATGGCTGGAGTGCTTCAGACACCTACATTTGGATAAATTGAACAGACCATAGAAAACCATCTGTGAATCACGACCCGCTTTTTTATTCCCCAGTCAATTCATCTCAGTGAATTATTCATGAGGCAACAGCTGATTTTTGAGAGACAGAGAAAGAAAGCAATTGTATTAGTCAGGGTTCTCTAGAGGGACGGAACTAATAAGACAGATGTATATATAAAGGGGAGTTTATTAAGGAGTATTGACTCACATGATCATGAGGTGAGGTCCCACAGTAGGCTGTCTGCAAGCTGAGGAGGAAGGAAGCTAGTTCAATTCCCAAAACTGACGAACTTGGAGTCCAATGTTTGAGTACAGGAAGCACCCAGCACGGGAGAAAGATGTAGGCTGGAAGACTAAGCCAGTCTAGTCTTTTCACATTCTTCTGCTACTTTTATTCTGGCCACACTAGCAGCCAGTTACATTATGCCCACTCAAGATTGAGGGTGGGTCTGCCTTTCCCAATCCACCAAGTCAAATGTTAATCTCCTTTGGCAGCAATCTCACAGGCACACCCAGGAACAACACTTTGCATCCTTCAATTCCATCAAGTTGATACTCAATATTAACCGTCATGGCAATGTAGCAAGATTAAGAGCCATGGGAATCTGTTATTTTCTCATGCAACTTACTTAAATGCCTTCAGTGACTGTTCAGACCCAGTCTTAAACATACCCCTTCAGCTTTATGATAGAACTCTGTTATGTACACACAGCTTTCTGGCTTGATGGGTCACACAATGCTCAGTTCACTGTGGCATCTAAGGCTACAGGGAAACAGGAATCCAAGGGCAAATGTTCAGTCTACTAGTCTAGATGTTGCTTCTCAAAAGTAGGATAATTATCTACAGAAGATGGCATGGCTTGGTTCTACAATATTAAGTCCATATAGTGCTTCAGCTATAGGTGCTTTACAAAAGTTCCATACACATACCTATCTGCCACAGACATCTCAAGAATCATTGAGCCAGCTGGGTCATACAGCCCAAGTTTAAGAGCAGCTTACATAGCAACTCGGACCTGTGACAAAGCCTTCTCTTGCTTGAAGTCCCACTTGAAACTCGCATTCTTTCCTAGTACTCCAAAAATGGGGATATGTGGCTTTCAAATCTCAAAGAGGTTCACTAGGTGTTATGTTCATCTTTTTTTTTTTTGTAGTTAGTGTAGTCAGAAGTAGCCACTTCTCCTTCACCTTGGAAAGGATATTACAGCACAGCACTAGATCTGTTACCAAGTCGGCAAGCTCGCGAATGTTAGATTTATTTCTCAGCCTCTGGCACACATGCTTCTTTCCAAAATATCTAGGACAGTTGCTGTTTCCTGCTCTTGACTCCTGTCACCCTAATATCAGCGTAGTGGTCTGATATGAAGTCTCAGTGGAGAGGTGATCAATGCTCCTGTGGACAAGATTATGATGGAGGGCTGGAGTACTGATATAGCTCTACAAAAGAAGAGCAAACGGCTATTTCTGGCCCTGCAAACTGAAAGCAATGTGCTTCTTATGGCCTTTTACTGACATACATAAAGAAAAAAAATTCAAACACATCAATAACCAGATATCAGGGGGTGTGTTTATTTGTTCCAGTAAATAAACCACATCTGGAACAACAGCTGTGACTGGAGTTAAAGATTAAGTTCATACAGACCACCGTAATTATTCAAAGTCTGCCTGTATTTTGCTCAAGACAAATAGGTGAGGTTGGATGGGGATATGGTAGGAATCAAAACCTCTGCTTTCATTGAGTCTTCAATGGTGGCATCTTTGGGAGAAACACCTCTAAGTCCTCATTTGTAAACTAAGTTAGTAGCTGTCTTCACATGTGCCTTTTCTGCCTCTCCTGTGTATGCCCATTCAAACACAGCTCTTCCATTCTAAATACGCCCCTGATTTCCCTAGCACTTACCCAGCTGTCAGAGCATGGCCCCTGCACACCTTTTGTGCTGAGTCTGCCGTGTCTTTTAATAGGGAACAGAGGATCTCTATTACCATCCTGGTTTACCAGGAGTGTGAAAAATCTCTCAACTTTGGTTTCATTTGTTTCTTTGAAAAGAAAAATGTTGCTTCTATACTCTCAAGTCTCTTCAGTATTATACCCACAACATAATAGATGCTCAATAAATTATTTGTTAAATTAACTTAAAGATTTGTGAAAAGGAAGGATTAAGTGTGCCTATACTATTTTAATTATAGAGGCTTTACTGTATGTTACCAAAGCAAATTGAGGAGTAGGTCAATCCACACTGACAGTTGCTCAGAACCAGGGTCAGTGTTGAAAGAGCTAAGAAACAGAGATTTCCGGTGTTAGAGACTCAGGCCCCTGTCCTACCAGGGCCATTCCTTCATGAAGATTCATAGGATAGCAAAAACATGTGAAACCTAATAAAATCAAACAGTAAGATAAAACGAAATTTTAGAGAATATTATAAGAAGGATCTATTCTTTCACACCTAGATACACATGCTAAATAAAGTAAAAGCAACGCAGCATGTCCAGACTAACCATGTAATGTATTAAAAAGACACTTTTAAGAATGACAGGGTATGTGATTAATAATTATGTTGGGACAGCATGCATAAACACAGGCTTCCCCCAGGCAACCCAGACATATGGCCATGGAGTGACAATCACCTGTGATACACCTAGCTTATTAGTTAATATTTGTAAGATGGGCCCTGAGGGGTCAGAGTCAGGAAATAACTTATTCCATGTGACCTATATCTCTTAACACATAATTACCTGTATTGTATTTGGAGACACCACCCCCTTTTCTCTTTTTTTCATTACTTTCATATGCATCTCCCTTATGTCCTATTAAATGCCCCTTATTTTCTAGTTTTTCATTTTCTTATACTTCCACAAATTCAACTTGCTAATAATATTCCACCCTTCCATCCAGTTATTCTTTAGAGCTAGAACCAAGACCCTTGGGGTAGAATTTCTTCTCTTCTGACATATAAATTTGCATTTTTAAAAAGCAGATATAAATTCAGGATCTCCACTTCCCAAGTATAAAACTATGGAGACCTAGTATAAATTCTCAAATTATATAAAAAAAGAAATATTAACACGACCAGACTTCCTGATATCTTGAGAAAGCTGGATTTCCTAAGGAAAAATACTTTCGGAGCTAAAACCAACCTTAGTAATCACCTTGTGTAGTTTATGTGCTAAAATCTTCACCCACTTTCTGGGATCTTAGAAAAGTCATTGAAAAAGGAACCCCGGTTTAAAGGAGTAGCTTTTAACTGACACAGCACATTTGGAGAGATTGCTGAGTTCTGTAATGTGAACTGTTTGCTTAGGGATTGCCTTGTTGTTTCATTACCAGAGGACTTGGATTCAGATCAGAATTGGAACACAGAAAATACCAGAATTGTTCCATTATGAGGAGTCAAGCAATCATTGAAGGGGGTGTGCAAAGGTAAAGTTTGGTTCACGGAGTCTCTGCAAATAAATCACTTTCAGCTGTCATACCACTAGTTAGCATGGGCTGTTTGATCTTCAAATTGCAAGCTAGTAGTGACATGGCAGTGGCAGGGCTAAAAGGCAAAATGTAGAAAAATGTATCATTTTATCTTCTCTATTACTGAAACTTTATCTTGCAGAGAGAATTTTTAATAGCCCTATGATATGTGGTCACCAATGTCTGAAAGACATCTTTTTCATGAAATTCATCATCAAGACTTAACTAAGCTCCAATTAGTAAAGTTTCTCTTTAAAAATATTATCATTTTCTTGTTTTTTTTCTCTCAAGTCATTGTACATGCTTTTTTGGTACTTTTTGATCAATTTGTTTTACCTACTATGTTTAAGGACTTATGTGAACAGGCAAATATTTAACATCTAACTTATCTTGCCTAATCACTCTTATAAGTGCAATTATATTTGATTATGTACAAATGTAACATTCAGAGATCACTTGTGTTCGTCTTACATATTAGACCTTTCCACACCCATGATAATGAAACGTAGTTTCTGTGAAACAGCAGAGTGTGTGAATGGGTTTTCATTCTCTTAGAGATCAATGGATCTCTTTCTGTCACTTATAAATCTTCACCAAAAACTCTGGTAAGTAGTTTCATTAGTATATCCTCCTGTTTCCTAGCTAAACATTATAGACAATGCAGCACATGCTCATCTGTTACTGAAAAATCAACTCATAATACAGGGTCCTCTAATATTGTGTTACTGGCATTTTATTCTATCAAGAACTGCGTAATTACTTATAGATGCATGCATTCTTCTGTGCCTTAAGAAAATCCCCTAGAATCTTCAGCTTAACTAATTACTGTATACACGATACCAAAAGCATATGAGTTTTGAAGTATAGCTTATCTATTGTTAGCTTTGTCTCAAAATCTTTGCCCCCAAAAGGCAAACCCTTAATTTGAAAAGCTATATTTAAAAATAAAATTATAATTTTACAACTAAGCCAAATGAACCATCTAGATGGTTTACCATTTCTCCAAGACCATACTTTCTAAAAAGAGCTTATTATTGGAAATTCCAAAAACATATCAAAGTAAATAGAATAACATAAAGAACTTTCTAGCATACAAAATATTTCATACTCATGTAACATTCTTGCACCAGCCCTGGAATAAGCTTTTTCTCCAAGGAGCACTGGTTCTTTTCATTGTAGAATATCGTTTAAAAACCATGATACTGTATTTTATATGCAAATTTTGGGTTCTGTATCCCATTCCAATAGCTCCTCCAATCCTGCATCATTACCCAACTATTTTAATTATAGAGGCTTTATTGTATGTTTTAATTTCTGGTAGGTCTAAATCCTCTTCTTCACCTATAGCTCCTGCTTTTTTTTTTTTTTTTGCCTAGGCTGAGTGCAATGGTGCAATCTCAGCTCACTGCAACCTCTGCCTCCCAGGTTCAAGCAATTCTCCTGCTTCAGCCTCCCAAGTAGCTGGAATTACAGGCACCTGCCCCCATGCCCAGCTAATTTTTTATATTTAGTAAAGACAGGGTTTCACCATGTTGGTCAGGCTGGTCTTGAACTCCTGACCTCAAGTGATCCACCCACCTCGGCCTCCTAAAGTTCTGGGATTACAGGCGTGAGTCACCACACCCGGTCAGCTTCTGCTTTTTAAGAGCTTCCCCAGATATTCTCACTTCCCTACTTCCCAGGTAAACTTTAACTTGTCTATCTCCCAGAAATAAGGGTGGCATGTTATTGAGATTATATTAACTTATTTAGATAGACAGGCATCTTTATAATGTTGCATCTTCTTGTATTCCACATATTCCCGTGGAATATATTTTATTATTCCTGTATTTTATTCTATATTGTCATTAATATGGCAAGAGCCATGTGGTATCTGTATTATTCTATTTTGACCATAAATTGTATAATTTTTTCAAAATTACATTCTTATTTGTAGGTGTTACTCAAGCCCAAGAAATAATCAAGGCTTACTAAGCCTGTTGTCCATTTAATCTCATTAAACCCATCTTAATCTTTCCAAATATGTATTTTATTCATATTACTAGAAATTTAATCTTTCCATATTTTAAAAATATTGGAACAAACTGTTAATATTGTTTATATTTCTATTACATTATTGAGCCATTATTCCTTATTTTTTGGCAGTGTAGACATTTCATCTCTTATAAATTGTGCAGCTACTTTATGTTTGACAAAAAAATGCATTTTGTAACAAGAAAATGCATTTTGATGGAATGGCAAGTTCCATCAAACGGAAAACAAAACTGAAAAGGAAAACTACATTTGCTGCTATTACGTGTATTAAAATCTAAGAATGAATCGACATTCATCACACGTTTCCATTTTCTAGTAAATAATTCCAAAGAACTCTTTGCATTTGATGCTTTGATTCTGCGGTCTTCCCCAATGTTACTATAAACACAAGGTTTTTGTTGTTACCATCTACTTGTTTAAACAAAATTACCATGTCCTTCTTTATTCCAATGTACCACACATTAGGTTGTGACAAGTAAAATCAATGAGGTCACTACATTTTTTTTTATGATTTGTGCCTACCTGTGTTCGGAAAGAATCAAAGCGGCCTACAATATGCTTACTGTGTAAATTTGCCAATTCATAGTCATATTAATTTTCTATTAGGCCATTTTTACATGAAAATCTTATAGAGTTTAAATTAATACATAGATAGACAGACAGATGGATTTATAAAATATACAAAAGGGAAATATGAAGTTATTTGGAAAACAAGGGAGATTTTTTGTTCTAGGAACCAGAGCTAAGTTAATTACTGAAATACAGTACCTAGTTTGGTTCTGAACTTTCATAAAGCTAAAGCAAATAGAAAAAAAAATAGAGAGTGAGAAAAAAATTAATGAACCGTCTCATCAAAAAAAAAAAATTCCCCAAAACCAAACACCTCATCATTAGATCTCTGAACTAAACATCTTCAGATATGCTTGCTCCACTCATCAGCAGAGAAAATATTCATTAATCAGAATGTTCAGTACTTATCCTGTTTAGCTCCATTGTTAACAGAGGGGTGAAAGAGATAAAAATAGTATTAGTTATTGTTGTTGAAAATATGTCTAAACCATTTTGGTTCTTTGACCTAACGTAAATTAATACTTGAAAATGTAAATCTTTTAGAAATTACTGATGGCTCCATGTAAACACTATTTCTCTTAATGAAGTAATGATTCATGGAAAAACTTATATCAAAACTTTTTCATCTTTATTATGGAAAAGCATAATTTATGTTTATAGACCAATGTTGCACTTAAAAATTACACCCTAAACTGCATCTTTGAAAGTATTATTATAGAATGAACCAAAATATTATCTGGGTCTAGAAGATAAATATTAGCATAGCTATCTGGGTTAGAGAAGTTAATAGAATGTAGGCTGAAGGTAGAGCACCCTCTTCCAGGACAGCCCACATTGCTGGTTCCATTTCCATTTGCTTCCATGTCTCAACATATCTAATTGAGGATTCTGATGAATTTATGTTGGTCATTTGATGTCTCAAAAGATATTTTTTCAAGATATGATAATAGATTTCCTTCTTCTAAATTATCTTGCAGCAAATCTTGAAAAAGTCTATGGAATTAACAGAACATCTATGTTCACTGCACCATGCATAACACACTCAGGTTATCTTTTACGTCAAATATATATACCTTTTATGTAATGTTCCACAATGTGGACAGAATGATGAGAAGGCTAACAATCCTATTATAAAAGAACTTCTTGTCTAGTGGAAGAAACACTAATATAAACATTTAGTCACAATACGAGGTGCTTGGTATTTTATTAAATACAACAATAACAGCCTTGCCTCTGGGGGTGGAGAACACTTCCTAGAGTAGGGGATATTTGAGATGTTCTTAGAGAATTATTAGAAATTTATTAGGTGAAAAATAAAAACATGGAGAAGGACATTTGGATCTGAAGTCATGAAAAATACCAAAAGGAAATGGTCATACAAAAGAGAATGAATTGGAGTGAACAGAATATTAATTTCTCAGATTTGAAGTGTAAGGCCAAGTGGAAAATAAGTCTATAAATACTATTGCTGCCTGTTGGTTTTGTGCTGTGTCAACTGAACTAGGCTGGAATAGCATTTGCTAGAATTCTTGTCTCTGATGGATGTGGGCTATGGTTGACCACAACAGAAAGGTGCATGAGACCTGGAATGTAGAAGTGACTTAGAAGGAGGTTAGTAGGCTCTGAAGCTGGATTGGGAACCAGCTGCACTGCAGCTCTTGTACAAGGTTGCTGATTTGTTTGATCATCTAATTGTATGGGGCAGCATTCAAGTCTGCAGCTCCTGCAGCTCCCCTCTCAGGCTAGCCTAAATATCAAGCACATGTGCTAAAGTCATCTAACTCCTGGAGGTCACCTTAGCTATCAGGATTGGATACAGTGAGAAACAGATACAGGTAGCACTTTGTCCTCATGGATAGCAGTTTGTCCTTTCTGCAACCCAGCTTTTATTGTCCACTGCTGCCTCTACTGAGCTATAGCAACTTCAGCCCTGCCACCAGATGCAGAGGCAACAGCTTTCTAAAAACTTCTTTACTAGCTCCCAAAGCTGTGTAAGATCCATTCTCTACAATAAATCCCTTATTCCACATAACTTATAGTGATTTTTCTGCCCTGAATTTTAAATGATACACATGCTTTCTACTATTTAAAGTTTACAAGTAAGGTACAATGAATACTACCTTTTCCTCTGTAGAACTGACATAAATCAGAGTGGTTTTGTTCTGTATATTTATTGTTCTGTAGAGGAAGCAGTAAAGAAAGATCAAAGCTCATTCTACTTAGGGAATTAAAATGCTCAGCCATACCTACAAGAACATGTCCATGAAAAATCCATTCTTCTTAGCAAAGAGAGCAAAGGGGATGAGCTTGGATTCAAATTTGTTCACACAGATTAAGATTGGAAATGCAATCTTTATCCTAGGGTTAGTATGAACCTGGGTTTTTCAGGTGAGAACTGACGATGTTTTCATGAGTATAACTCTTCACATGTGTAAGATAAAAAATAATGCTATGAACAATGCTGGTAGAAGTTTTCCTGGTCCCATTTAATGTGAGGTCCGACAATAGTCTGTCATGTTTGTTACCTCAATCCAAGAGTAACTAGCAAACAGTTGTGCAAATGTTTGTCACATATTGAGAATTGGCTCAAAACATCTGTCCTTCTGGCAGGTTAGCTTTGCTGGTAGTTAACTTGAAGCTCTATAATTCTACTTCTTTGGTTTATTTAGCCAAAGAGTAAAGATGAGAAATATGACTTTAAGACGTGTTTCAGATCTAGAGCTATACTTACTCAGAGTTGTTTCTTTATATCCTGAAGAATAAATGGTTATTTGGACAAGGAAAATGTAGAAGATTGGCCAACCATTCCTGATAAGGCCTATGATGATGATAATGGTGTGTGTCTGTGTGTGTGTGTATGATGGGGGTAATGGATGACAATCTCAGGAGGTTGAGTTATTTGTCCCTGGCCTGAAAATTAAAAAGGAAGAAATAGCTTGTATTGACAATAATCATACAGAAAACCTAGCTGTAATGATTTCAATCAAATTTGCTGCCCTATTTTGTTAAGTAAGAATCAAGGGTACAATTAAGAAATCAATGATGATTATTGTATAGCAAAACACAGTGTCTGGCAGAAAAAAAAAGTCTGAGAAAAGAACTTAATTTAGAAATGATCATAACTCCCCTAAAGCTAAATAACAAAACAAAATTTTAAGGCTTCTCTTGCAAATAACCAGACAATTTCACTCATTCCCAGAATAATGGCTCTTCTGTGGAGAAAACACTGTCTAGCTTCCTTTAAGATACACATTTCCAAGCATAATATAGGAAATTTTAAAATTAAATGATGTGCTCAAGACTTTCTTCATGAGCAATCTGGATGTTATTTTCCAAATGAATGAGATTCATGAAAGATGAGTTACTGACTCCCCACTATGAGTATAGCATTGAACTAATCATGAAAAAGTGGAAACAGAGATAAACATATAAGTTGAATACACTAATGCATTCTAGCGTAAGCACATAAAAGCATTCTTATTTGTACCCTAAGTGAATAATAGTTTAGATTAAAAATTGATGAAGTTGTGTTAGGACCAAGAGGTTGTAATAATAGCTTTGTTCATTCAAAGTAGTCTTCATGAAGAATACGAGGCTGGGTGTTTTTCAAAACAGGTATGTATGAAGAAGGAATAATTTTCTAGATCATAACAAATATTAACACATTTTGAAGGGTGCATTGTTTATTGCTTAAAAATTCCGTTACTAGTTATTTGCCACAATAATTGGGGATGTAGCAATAAAGATTTCCATTGCAATGCTATTTAGAATAGCTAAATAATTTTGACATTCAAAGATATCAACTATAGGGGACTGCCCCAGCATCTCTTGAAGTTGCAAAATCGGCACGGTGGCTGCACCGTCTTCTAAGATATGTAGATAGTGCCCCAAGATGAGGGGTGTAAAAGCCTGGATGCTGTGGAAGCAGTCCTGACTGTTGAGAAGAACCAGAAGCTGGTCCTTCTGTATCTGCTTGCCCTGGGTTCTGCCCGCACAGACTCTATCTTGGTGACTTCCTAGAGAGCCATTTCCTAGATGAGGAGGGAAAAAGAACTCAGCAAGAAGACCGGTGACCACCTGTCCACCCTTCACAGGCTGGACTGGGCCAGTCTGTCTTCCAAAACCTCCCCGTGAAGCAGCACTGGAAGGCTCTGGAGCCCGTGTCGTTTGAGAAGCTTCTCTGCATCGCCTGGTACCAGGGCTTCTGGTACCTCCCTCCACTAGGCAGCTGTTAAAGTACTTCCAGGGTATTTAAAAAGCTCCAGGCCCTGTCTCAAGCTGTGAACCAGTTGGAGACAATAAAGCCTTTTGCGGCAAAACCAATAAATGAAGATATAACCATATAAAATGCCAGCCAGATATTATGTTACTAACATATTCATAACATACTTTTAAAGAAAAATAATTTGTTTACAAAATAAACTGTACCGTGTGTGTGTGTGAAAGAGACAGTGAGAGAGTGAGAGAGAGAGACAACTTAATATATTCCCAAATTGTGGGGTTTTTCAGTTTTTTGTATTTTTTGGTTTTACATTTTTTACAATAAGCATATTGCTTCCACAGTTGGAAATAAGTTGTTCTAGTTTTTATTAAAATAAACAAGAGAGTACAGGATGAGCTGTGAACAACTTTAGATTTGGGAGGGATGTTATATCAAGGGCTTATCAAAAGGCCATCTTACTCTCCTCTCTTTTAACGAAGGCCTCTCAGTAATGCCTTCTCGATTTATTTTCCCTTTTCTCCTCTCCAAAGCATTCTTCAACTTGTTTATGGCCAGGTATTTTGTTTCCTATTGATTACTTGCTTTTTAGTACACCAGGCAATGGTGTGCCCCCAGGATGGATATCTAACAGAATCAAGGCTGGTTCAGACTAGTGACATCTTTGTCGAAGGTAACGCAGCTTGACCGTGTGGAAAAAGCAGCTGCTTTGGGTAAGGAGAGCCGTGAGGAGTGAACACTTAAGGGCTTGGAGAGAAGAAAAACAAGCATAAAGATAACACCCACAATTTTTAGAGAAGGAAGATAAAGGAAATCTGATTTAAAGCTATCTCCTCAGTCAGCTCAGCCTAATGGGTCCTGGCATTCTGGGTGGCACTCTCATGCATCCACGAGGGGACTGGGGTTCAAGGAGCAATCAGATTTAAGACAATTGGCATTCAGCCTCCGTGAGGAGCAGGGACAGAGGGCTCTTTGTTGAATCAGGCAGCCAGAGAGTACCTTGTGCTGAGCAAGATCTGGATTAAGGGCGTGCATGCTCGCTTGTCACAAATGTTTTATTGTGTGTCTGGGCAAGTCATTCTCACTTGTTAAGGAACAGCCAGGGTTTTGTTCTGTATGGGCCTAAAATAAACCAGAAAAATCAGAGGGCCTTAGGGTGGGAGGGAGCAGGAGGAGTAAGAGTTCAGGTTTATGGTCTATTTCTGTTTGGTTAGCTCTTTAGCTTTTTGAATAAAAAACTTCCCAGGGATTTTAAGGTTTAAAGTCTTCATTATCTCTAATTTTAAAGGGTCATTTATGCTGATAATTCTTAAATCTCAACTGGAATAAGAAATTCACTCGTTATCTCAATATAAATGTCATCTTGGTAAAGTGCATTACATAAAATCAAAGTGTCTTAACTCTGACACACCAGATCAGCTGAGTTAAGACAATGGCAACCAGTGAAGCGGCCTATTTTGAGTGTAGTTTTCCTTCATATTTTTTTATCTATGTCTCCTTTCGAAAAATATAAAAGTCTCACAGACACAGTTATTTGAAATACCACTAACACAATGAAAAACAAATCAAACACTGGGAATGTTTGCTTTTATTTTTTCCCAAACTACACATTCTCCTTTCCCCATTCTGACATTTCCCCAAATCTACCACCTCCTCCCAGGACTGTGTGATCCCTATTGACAACCAGTAATTGTTTTCATGTAATCAGAAAATCTGATCTCTAATCTCAAGCCCTGTTTTAACTTAGCTGCCTCCTGTGCTTGCATAAGTTACTTATTCTCTCCAGATCTCAATTTTTCCATCTATCAACTGTGGATGCTATAACCTGTCTTTTTATCTAACAGGGTTGCTGAGATTCAAGAATGACAACAAATTTTAAGACACTTTGTGAAATAGAGAACAATAGGAGTTATGACGTAAGGCCTTCAAATTTGTCACTGAAGTATGGCTAACACACAAAGTCCACATCCTACCCCAAGAAGGAACAGTAGATTTACTCACAGTCTCCTTTACCTCTGGGCATCTCAAAAGGACAACTGAAAAAACTGTAAATGTGCTCATTGCTTTTGAGAGAGTCACAAAGTTTAGGGCATGGCTTAAGCCCAAGAAAATTAAGCAGCCTGTGGAAGAGGATAGAGATGACTGCACTGGATGTAGCTAAAGATGGCAAAGTGTTTGCCAATGAACAGATGTAGACCTTGAAGGAGAAGAAGACAAGGTGGGCTGCTCTTACTTCCTGTGTACTAGGATCACAGAGAGGGATGGTGTGCAGGAGGTCCAGACGTATGTGCTAAGTTGCTAACAGCTGCTGAAAGAACCAAAATAACCACTGGAATAGAAATGCAGCCTCCCAAGGCAAGACTCTCCTTGACATGCACAGTCCCCAGCAATGACTGTCAGCAACAACAAATGACAGCATCCCAAGACGTAAGAGATGAGTTTTAGCCATCTACAAGACCTAGAGAAAAGAAAACCAGATGGCCAAGTAAGATTGCCCTATTCCCTTTCCCAGTCCTCTCTTCTCACACTTAACATTGGTGGATCTGTAATGTCTGCTTGCTAAAGCTGGAGGAGGTGAGGAGGTGACTGAGAAGCAGGCAGAAACCTACCCCAGGGCCTTTTCCTAGGCCAGGCAAACACCGACCTAAAGTTAGTAGAGAGTAAGAAATCCTTTTCAATAAAAACTAAAGTATTTATTAATATTTTGGCCTGGACACATTCTACTTACTGAAGCACACTGTATTTAGTGACTTAAAGTGATTATGGATCTTTCTAGGTAAGAGTAGTCACGTGGTTTACCCACATTTCCATCCTGAGACAGAAGATAATTATGCACCTGCCCATTTCACCTTGAATAATTTTGAAGGGATGAGAAAATAAAATTATGTTTCTAATTATCCTTATTCAAGGTAATGGTTATACATATACATACTGGCTACAATGCTAACTTCTGGCACATTCGCTACTGATGGCATTTTAAAAATAAATTGTGAACCTCAAGAAACAACCTGGGTGAGATACCAAGCTCTCAAATTTTTAAATAAGCAGCCACTGGGCACTTATATTTTACAAATAATCCTATTAAATATTATCAGGAGACAAGAAAAGAGAAGACAAATCCTCTGCTTTTGGATTAGTTTGCAATACAATTGTAGTGTTAAAACATGCAATGATATTGCAAGTTGTAAATAATTGCATAGTGACCTACTAGCTTACCCCAAATAACAGAGTGCAGTAAATCTGTGTAAGAACAATCAGTGAAAGGATCTTGGTGTTCCTTGGAATGCCAGTGTTTATGCCTGTGTTTGACTTCTCCACCCTTTCCAGATCAGAGAATAGGGATTCTGGGGCAGTGTCTCATTCACTTTTTATTTAGCCCTTTTATTTCCAGCCCACTGAAGTGCACATCCTGTAACTCATGATGCCCAAAACTCAGGAATTATCTCATGCAATCCCCCTTAGTTGCTCTGAGAGTCACTGAAGGCGGACAGGTGGGAGAATGGAAATTAAGAATGCAGACACACAGACCTTTTCTAGAACAGGCATCACCAGGTCTCTTTGTAAAGAATGCTAGGTAGGCGTCTCATACAGAAAGATGGCATGAATGCCGGCCCACTTAGGACAATGGGGAGTCCATTCATAGAGAAACTCTCTAGAGAATAAAAGGTCATTTAGTTTATAGGTTGAATCGTGTCCCCCCACAAAATTCATATGTTGACTTCCTAAGCTCAGCATCTCAGAATGTGAACTTACTTGGGAATAAGAATTCACATAAGGCTATTGAAGATGTAGTTAATTAAAATAAGGTCATAGTCAAGTAGGTGAGTCCTTAATCAAGTAGGACTGGTGTTTTTATTAAAAAATGACTGGTGTTTTTAGATGAAAATTTCCCAAGTCTAGTGAGAGATTTACACTTCCAGATCCTGGAAGCTCAGAAAGCCCCAAACAGATACAACGCAGACAGGGTCTTCTCCATAGCACATTATCATCAAACTGTCTAAAGTCAAAGACAAAGAGAGAATTCTAAAAACACCAAGAGAAAAGCTGGAAATCTGGACCCAGAGACATGAAAACAAGGAGAATGCAATGTGAGGGTTGGAGGAAAGCTGCCACAAGCCAAGAAACTACCAAAAGCTAGAAAAGAAGCCTGGAACAGATCCTTCCCTAAAGCCTTCAGAGGCACCATGGCCCTATGGACACCTTGATCTCAGACTTCCCATTCCCAGATCAGTGAGACAATAAATGTCTGCTCTTCAAGCCACTGTGTGGCACTTTGTCATGGCAGGTCTAGCAAACTAATACTACCTACCCTTTCTAAGAACCAGTTACAAAAAATAATAAAAGTATTTCAACATATAACTTATAAAGCAGAAAAATAATACTTTAAAATAATACAATAATAGAATCTAAGCCCCAAGAAAAAAGCAGACATATTTAACATGTATGAGTACTTCAAACTCAAGTATCAATAGAAACTAAAATAAAAAGGAGAACTTTTCAGCTCTGAAGTCTTTATATCTGTATGACATCACATTTAAATGTTCTATTTACATATCAGTCTGCCTCACTAGTCTGAAAGTGCCTTAACAGGGACTCTGCCTTACTTACCTTCATAATCCTTGCACATTGTATGGAACCCCAAACAGTTTCATGAGAGATTCATGACAGGGTAATAATCATTAGTCTTTCAAGAGTAAGTGATCATTATCAGGAACCTAACCACCAACCAGGAAGCATCATTTCAGCTAATCTGTGACCCTGAGCCATGCTTGTGTATGCATTTCCTTGTTGTCATTTAAATTCTAAACATGGGAAACTGTTATGAATTTTAATCTACCACATGCAAGTGCAAACAAAATCACATTACTTTATTTTCTATAATAAAGAAACTTATTTTTGACTCTAAAGTCCTGTCTCAATGATGGGGAGAAATTCAATTGCATTCGAGTGCTAAGAATGCTTCCTCTTTTCCTGGCATCTCACCAAAAATGGGAATGGACCTTGCCCTACAATGAGCAAGAGGCTGCTGGCATCTGTCTGTCATGGTTGCTCATTACCCAATGGCTAAGGTTTCCTTAGCAGAGGATAACTCTTCATCTGTGTCACTGTTGATTTTTCCAAAGCTGGGAGCCTAGGCCTGGAGATTCATTGTCTTTGAGTGCACCTCATAAGTATTCCCAAGCCTGAGCTCCTGAGCAGAAGGGAGCTAGGTCTCTTTCTATACCCTAGTTAGAAAATCATTTTCAGTCTTCAGGCCTCTCCCTCTCTCCTAAGAACTGCTTCTGTTCTCACCCCCCAAGCACTCTCCTATCCTTACCCTAAAGGGACAAGCCTGCAGAATGCCTCTCTCAGGCCCCTATATGTAGAAACTTAACCAAAGTCAGTCTTTTTCTCTGAAAGAAAAGTCAGAAGGAAAGACTGGTTCTCCCCAATTGTTTCCTTAGTAATTCTCCCTGTCATATACTTTGTATCTGTTTGCAGCTCTCACTTCCAAACAAAGCAACATTTTCACAGATATTAAACTGGCTATCAGTTAGTGAGACTCTCACATGTACCCTTATTTAATACACTTTCTTTCCCCTTCCAAAAGGGGAAAAAAAATAAAGGCAAGTTTCCTTGAGTATACCAAGATGGTTACAAAGAACGACAGTGACTGGACTATTTCACTGGACTGTGAGATGGATTTACCCTAAGAAGCAGCAGAGAGTTATTGCACCCTCCTCAGCTATTGTGGTAGTCGATTTTCATATCACAGGGTTGGGGAGGAAGGTCAGTGCATAAGAGTTGGGGACTTACATTGGGAATATCTTTCACAGTCCAAACCAAAAGCTGCTCACCAGATGTGTGCAGCTCTGACGGCACCACATCCAGGAACACAGTCCATATAAATTGCAGCTGCCTGAGTTCACATGAAGTAGGAAAATCAATTGGAGGAAAGCTGAAACAGAAATTGAGGGAAACCCCTCCAGTCTCTGTTTAATATTTCTCTACTTTTCCTTTTTCCTTTAATCAAACTTTGATGAATCCAGCTAACTTTTCCATACCACTCACTGTCCCTGCTTATTCACTCAATGTGGGGGGGGGGGGGTGGAGAATAAAATTCCTTAGTTCTTTCATTTCTCAATGGGTCCAGCATTGTTAATTATACCTTGACAAACTGACCCTAATATATATATCCAAAACCTATTAGAAATGAAGAGTTTCAAGAATTACCTCTGGACTCTTCTTAAAATCTGCAATATTGTATATGTGTGTGTGTGTGCACATGTATTCCTACCTATATGCACATGCACACAGACCCTGTTTCAGGACTGGCGTGCAAAGAATCGGCCCCATCGCCCATTTTATTACTGTTTGCACATCTGGTGCAGAGCAGCAGTGAAGGCCTCAGTGTCTGCAGCAGCTCCGGCAATTAGCTCTGAATGAAACAGTCATAAATAGTAATTAGCCATTCCCTCAGTCATGTCCCAAAGCCTTTAAAAAAATCCTCAGAGAACTCAATGCATTCTTTTCTAAAGACCTATTATAAACGCACCACCCACTCCACCGTCATTTCAGAGAAGCTAAGAGCGAGAGCAACATTCCAGCTGCCCCCCAGATAGCTGGAGTGCCAGTTCCTGACGGGGGATCCGCGAGGGGAGGCAAGGAGAAAGGGGGCGGGGAGAGAAGGTGCTGCAAAATCAAAGGTCAGTAAAACATTTACCAAGGTAGGGAGCTGTGGGTCGGAGGAACAGAGAATATTCAGCACAGGAGGATGCTGGGACCGCATCCTAATTAAGGTGGAAAGCCTCCTACCATGCCTCACCTCTGCTTCAACTGTGAATTGAGATGCTGCAGGAGAACCTCATTAATTCTTTCTTCACTCATGGGTGAGCTCTCTCAGCCTTAAAATGATGTCGGTGGATTTCACATCACTCCTTCAATGGGGATGTAACAGCAGAGAACCTAGCATGAAGGCTCATATTCATTAAGCCCTATCTCCCTTCTTAAAAATGTGGATTCTGCGGCCCTGACAGGCATACGTATGTGTTGTCAGGGAGTTTGCGATAGTGACAATTAAGACCTGTCATCCAATACACAGACAGAGGCCACTCTGTGATGTGCTGAGTAGCCTTGATGTGATCATTCTAATTCACACAGTCAGGGGTCTGGAATGGGCCTTGAAAGCTTATCTGGCTTATTCCCTTGGCTTCAGTTATGTCTCTTCTATTCCATTTCAAACAGATTTATGTACAACAAAACCCTGAGCTCAGCCTTTTTGTATCAACCATCTAGACCCTGGTCTAATCATTCATGGGGTGCTTAATAAGAGTGTTCTCAGAAACATGGATCGGGCATTACCAGTGACCTGAACAATGACGGGCAACATTGCTTCAATTTCGGAGGTGCTATCCTGGTGCCTAACGTAAGGCATCTGAAATGTAAACCTAAGCATCTTTTCCAACCCTGTCACCCACTTTACACTTTTAGTTCTCCAGTTAGCCTGATTGTAATACTTATCATTCCCTGAACATATATTTTCTCTATGTGCCTCCACACAACCACACACACGCATGCACACACGCACGCACACCTTGTTAACAATGCTCTCTGCTGTTGATCTGTTCCATCCTTCTAGAAGCAGCCTGATATAATGATAAGAGGTTGAAGCCAGACAGTTGACCTTGCTATACATGAGATGTGTTGACTTGGAACTGCTCCTTCCTCCCTCCAAGCCTGGAGTTCTTAACCCTGGCTGCACGTTAACATCACCTGAGAGGTTTTCAGCAACAATAACCATAACAACAACAACTACTACTTTTTTCACACCAGACAGCCCCTCATATTTACAAAACAGGATTCAACTCCTTCTGTAAATAAATTAAGCCCTTACAATAAAAACACAACTGCTACTCGGGAGGCTGAGGCAGCAGAATGGCGAGAACCCAGGAGGCAGAGCTTGCAGTGAGCCAAGATCGCACCACTGCACTCCAGCCTGGGTGACAGTGTGAGACTCCATCTCAAAACCAAACCAAACCAAACCAAACCAAACCAAACCAAAAAAAAACCACAACTGCAAAATATCTTCATTTTCATAAAAAGAAGTAAAAGAAATGTGCTGAGACCCTGCTGCAGACTCCTGAAATCAGAAGCTCTGGGAGTGGGGTCCTGGCGTAGGTATGTTTTTAACAGTTCTTCCTACGATTCTCTTGCAATGTGCACTCAAGGTCCAGACCAGAGTTTAAGACTTCAGTTTTGTTCACCTGTAAATCAGTGATCATAATGGCCTGCTTCCAATGGTTATTGTGAATTTTTAATTCTACAACATGGGTAAAATGTCTGAAACATATCAATATATAATCAATTAGCTGTGATTTTGTTACTACTACCCATTTTGCTTTCCACATTATCCAGCCCTCTCTGGAAGCTCTATTGCAGTGCAATATATGTTATAAGTGTGCTTGATTAGGTTCTGAACTCCTTAGTGTGTCTGTCTACCTAGCACTGGGCCAGCATCTGGCACAAAAGAGCATCAGCATCGTGAATGAACCATTCTTCCACCGGAATGTTCCCCACCTTTCCTCTGAATATACAAATCAATTCATCATTCAAGGTCTAAATTTCTCACTTCTCCCCTCAGCAAACTCCTGTCCATCACTCCTTTCCATCAGAACTCAGGTCTCTTACAGTATAGATCATTCACCTGGCAACTGGTTATAATTGATCTTATAACAGCCCTTCCTTTATGATCTTATATTATTTTAACTCATTTAGCTATTTTTGTTTATATCTTGTCTCTCCAAATAGACATTATATTTTTAATCTATTTTATAGCCCTCATAGGGCCTAACATGATATGTAATATGGGGAAAATATTTAAAAAATTTAAAAAATAAATAAATCCTCTGATAAGGGGAGAAAATAAAATTTCCCTCAATTTGGGTGCAAATGGATTGAATTGGGATAGAAATAGTGATGTTTAACAATCTTGAGCACACATTTTAATTTCATGATAATAAGTTGTACTTTCTTTGCTGGTAAACACATGGTGAATGGTAACTGCCAAAAGGACAGTAAAATGCTACAGCAAAAGTCACTGAGTTTGGAGATATAGGTTCTGGTACCAGTGCTACTAATACCTAACTTGAGACCGTGAGCAAGTCAAAGCACCTTTATGGCTTTAGGTGCTGTTAAAAGGTGAGGGTTCTACACTGATCTGTAAGATAGCTTTCAGCCTTTACATTCCATATTTATGACTAAGATTTTTAAATGCAAGAGTGCAAAGTTCTAGACATGAAGGACTTTTCAATATATACCATGATTCCCCCTGAGAATGGATGATAGAATTATGCAAACATGAGAATTCAAGGCAAGAAGGAAAATCTACTGTGGCTAAGAAAAGGGAGACAAGGAGTTTGGGATGAAGCCTGATTTGTGGGTCTCTACTGCCCTCCTCAGAGAAAAGGATGGCAGTGGGGCGGCAGGCACAACAGTGGGGAGGGAGAAAGAGCCTTTTTCTGCAATCGAGATTTACAGAGCATGCATTTTCTAGAAAAACAGGTTTCAGTGTGGTTTAACTATTTCTCAGATAACAATACACCTCTGAGAGTCACATGTACTTACTTAAAGCTAATTAAATTATCTTGATAATGACTGAAACCAACATTGATGAAGCCATTGCTATGTCTCAAACATAAAAGGGACTCTATTTAGTGACATTACACTTGCCTATCTGATGACTCTTCTAATAAGTGCTTCCAGTTTTTTATAAAGCTACCGGTGGCTCCTCACAATTTTGGGTTACTAAAGGCCCTCCTGGGTGGAAGGATGCCTATAGAGGCGTCTTTCTCTCCCTGAGGTTCCCCTTCTCCTCCCTGCATGAGGGGAGGCTGAGCCCTTTCCTGCATCCTGCCTTTACTCCTACCACCCCCTAAGTGGATTTCCTTCCCAGCCCACTTCTCCACACAAACCTAAGTCAATTACAAAGCCCACGTCCAAAATCACTACTCTATGAGACTTCCTCTCACCCCTCCTGTCAAAATCCATCTTTGGAGATATTCAATTAAACCACTTAATACAGATGATTGAATATAAATATTCACCACCCAGCACCATCCCCAAACCACACAAAAATGAGAGTAAAGGAATAAAAAGTCAAAACACAAAAGAAGAAAAAGAACAGGACAGAAGATAGCATCATAGGAGAAATTTTATCTCCAATAAAAAGAAGAGAGAGCTCTGTCAGTTTAGTGAAAAAAAACTGTGGCAAAAAGTACATTTTTAAAAGGGTTATTCTCTACAGAAAAAATATATATCAATAAATAAAATGTAGTCAGATAATATATTAAGTAGTGATAGAATGTGAGAATTAACAAAACAAAACAAAACCCTAATATGGCCGGGCACGGTGGCTCATGCCTGTAATCCCAGCACTTTGGGAGGCCAAGGCAGGTGAATCACTTGAGCTCAGGAGTTCGAGACCAGCCTGGCCAACCTGGTGAAACCCCATCTCTACTAAAAATACAAAAATTAGCCAGGCATGGTAGCAGGAGTCTGTAGTTCCAGCCAAATATTGATGTTGTTGCTTTTGTTACAAGTCTTTAGCGAGACTTTTTAAAACTAACTACCTATAATTTCTAAGTGAAAAAAAGGTCATTTTTAAAGGCAAATAGAAAATAAACTCATCACTACCTTCTATCCTATCAGACCTTATTAGACCTTTGTTTGTACTTCTCTTACCAGGTTCTATGGTATTTTGTATTACAGGTGTGCACTCTGCCTCACAAAATGACTGTCAGCCCCTTAAGGGAAAGTATCATGCCTTTCAGTTTTACATTCCTTGCCTGGCCCACCCCCGCCAAGGGCTATCAGCAATGTGAGCACATATTTTGAGAGTTGCCATATTGAGAGGGTAGCTGTTATTAGAAGGACCACAACTGTAGACATAGAGTATTCCTATGCAACAAAGATTTATATTATGCAAGACACTTTGAGAAACAGTAGGTGGTATGGTATGAAACGATTAAGTTTGTAAACCAGTAGCTGTCATTTGCCAGTTAGTATAAATGAGTTGACTAGGTGCATTAGGTGAGGCAACACATATACTTTTTTTTTTTTTTTTTTTTGAGACAGTGTCTTGCTCTTTCTCTCAGGCTGGAGTTCAGTGGCACAATCTCGCTGAATGCAGCTTCCACCTCTCAGGTTCAAGCAATAGTTTGGGTCTGCTGATATCAGATATGGCTCTAGCTAAGTTAGACTATGGAACCAGCTATGGGCCCTACATGAAAGACAACAGTTTTGAGTTTGAGCAAAACTCAAATGCTGAATAACTGCCTTCTGGCAAATTCAAACGACAGTGAATATCACTTCTCAACACATGGGATAGAATGGAAGTTTTTCTTTTAGGGACTCTAAATTCTCTTTTTTATCCTATTTCCTATTCTCACTCACCTTCAGAAGTGAATTCTACCTTTCTCTCAGGCTGGAGTGCAGTGGCACAATCTCTGTTCAACGCAGCTTCCGCATCTCAGGTTCAAGCGATTCTCCTGCCTCAGCCTCCCAAGTAGCTGCAATTACAGGCACCTGCCACCATGCCCATTAACTTTTTGTATTTTTAATAGAGATGGGATTTCACCACATTGGCCAGGCTGGTCTCAAACTCCTGACCTCGAGTGATCTGCCTGCCTTGGCCTCCCAAAGTGCTGGGATTACAGGCTTGAACCACCGCGCTCAGCCACAATACATATGTACTTTTGTCAGAACTCAGAGTAACTGGAAAATAATGAAAGTATGATGTAATAAATTCACTTCACCCTCAGAAGATCCTGATTCAGCAGTTCAGAGCTATGGCTGTGAAATCTACGCTTGTGTAAAGCTCATCAGAATATTTTAACGCTGCTGTCAGGGTTGGAAATCACTACAGGTTTAGAATTCACTTCTGAAGGTGAGTGAGAATAGGAAATAGGATAAAAAGGAGAATTTAGAGTCCCTAAAAGAAAAACTTCTATTCTAACCCATGTGTTGAGAAGTGATACTCACTGTCATTTGAATTTGCCAGAAGACAGTTATTCAGCATTTGAGTTTTGCTCAAACTCAAAACTCTTGTCTTTCATGTAGGGCCCACAGCTGTTTCCATAGTCTAACTTAGGTTGAGCCATATCTGGTATCAGCAGACCCAAACTATCAAGGCAATACAGTTACTTGAAAGTTGCTAAGAAAACACCGTTTCCCCTAGTCTACACATTTTACAGACATTTTGGGACATAGACACTGTAATTTCTTTCTTAATCCATGAATAATTATGTCTTTTAAACAAGCTGTTCCTAAGAGTTCTATAATAAAATCTGTAACTGCTAGCCCTAAAACATTTGCTCATAGCTGATACTTCAATACAGCTTAAAATGAACTCCAGCCTCAGATGTAAGGATTTATGTGGTATTATGAAATATTATGCTGTCTAGTCACCATATAATGACTGCATGGCCAAATAAACATTTGAATAACTGCTCAGTTGCTCTATTAATCAAACTAATGAAAGTTAAAGCAGCAATAGGATATTTTTTCTACCCATATGGCAAATACTATTAAACTTATAGTACCTAGTGTCAATTACATGCACAAAAATTTATACAAGTTTTTTTTGTTGTTAACAGTAAAATCTAGAAACAATCTAAATGTCTCACAATAGGAAGATGATTAAATAAATGGACAATTATTCAGGCATTAAAATGAAGAAACAGTTGTCATAGAATTTAAGGCAAAGTATGAAAATTGATATATAACATTCAGCAGTTTTATAAAATATAAACATTTATATATGAATATCATATCTATCTCTATATGTAACAATATAGCAGTATAACTATTTCGGGATGATAATAATATTGGCAATTTTTTTTTATAACTTCTCATGGTTTTCCACATATTGCACCATTAAAATGTGTCATATATTTTTAATTAAAAATAATAATATTACTTGCTTAGTAATACAACCTCATGGACAATACTCATCAAGTAAGAAAAGCAAATGCTAAAGACTATTGCCTTAATTCCAGAGAGACTTTGAGGTCTGATTCAATTAGGGAGAGAAAAATCATTACTTTTTTTTCCCTCTGAGATGTTTTCTATATGTTGTCAGAATTGGAGGTAAAATATACCATGTGGAACACTAAATCAAGAAAAAATAGATCCATTTTAAGAGGGGGTGTTTTGAACTTATTATTATAAGTGAACTTATTCACAGCACATTAGGCTTTAATAATAAAACAGCACCTTCCTTTCTCCATGCCTGATGGTTTTCCTGCTCTGTCCTCACACTTCTGAACAGGAAAATAAATCAAATTATGCCAATAAAAAGCATAGTATTCTCCAAAGAGAGGCCCTGTGTCCCTCCCTTTATTCTATATTGTGCTTGAAGAAATCACACGGGACCCTCTCATTGAATCTGTCTACATATAAACCCTTTGGAAATACCAGGCAGCCTCCCCTTCCCCAAATCATGTACAATTCCCATTAATGTTAATGAGAGCTATGTGGAGGGATGAGGAAAAACCATTCCCCATTATGTTTTATTACATTTTTATTTTATGAACTGGTCTCTTGGATGATAAATCAGTGCTACTACAAAACCATAATTCTTTGGGGAAAACCTCCATGAAATTTCCCTTCTCTGTGTTATTCTGATGCTGTCAAAAAGAAAAATTTAAAAGACGAAACACAAGCCTACTGTTTTTGACATGTAGTAGCTACTGTACTGTGGATGACACCCCCATATAAAGGGCCAACTTTATTGTTCATAATCAGCAGCAACTGCAGTTTTGCTAAAAAGAAAAAAAAAACACTGCCTGAGGTCATTATCATTGTATTTTACAAACAACCACCCAGCAGCTGGCAATTAGATAACCCAGAATCAAATCATGCCTACCATTAGGTATGCCTCAGAAGCCCAAATGCTTCAGAGTCACCAGGTGGCAGAAGTCCAGTCATGGCAACATGGCCCTGCCTTGTGGCTGACCACACTGGAATGGCCTTAATTGTGTTTTCTCTAGAGAAGTACGAGTATTCATAGCTTTATTCTCTTGATCTTTATTATTTCCATACTGTTGATCTAATACTGCAAATATATCATTTTCTGTATACTTTTTACATCAAGCCCACCCTTACCTCCCTACCTCTGTTAAAGTAACTCCCTAAACTGAAAATATCTTGTTTTCTTTCTCACTATGAGCTCTTTTCTCCACGAGCTCTTTTACCCAAATATTCTGGCACACATTGTTCTTTTCCCCTTGCCCTCACCTTTTATTATTATTATTAAGCTATATTTTTAGAGCAATTTTAGGTTCAAGACAAAATTGATCAGAGTTTCTCATGTACTTTCTGTTCCCACACGTAATACAACCTCCCCCACTACTGACATCCCACAATGACATATCTGTTACAATCAAAAAACCTATATTGATGCATTGTTATTATCTAAAGCCCATAGTTTACACTAAGTTTCACCCATGCTGTTGTGTATTCTATGGGTTTTAAGAAGTGTACATTGATGTGTATTCACACAGTACAGTATCACACAGACTAGTTTCACTGCCCCAAAAGTTCTCTGTGCTCTACCTGTTCCAGAAAATCATGTACTAGGAATCATATAGTCTTTCTAGGTTGGCTTCTTTCACATAGTAAAGTTAAATTTGTTCAATGGCTTTTCATGGCTTTATAGCTCATTTCATTTTAGTGATGAATAATATTCTATTATCTGCATGTATCATAGTTTATTTATTCAGCCACTGAGAAGCATCTTGATAGCTTCCAAGTTTCATCAGTGATGAATAAAGCTGTGATAAACATCCATATGACGGTTTTTGTGGGGAGATAACATTTCAGCTCATTTGCGTAGATACCAAGGAGCACAATTGCTGGATATCTGGCCAAGGGTATGTTTAGTTTTGTAAGAAACTATAAAATTGTCTTCCAAAGTGACTGTACCATTTTGCATTCTCACCAGCAATGAACGAGCATTCCTATTGCTCCATATCCTCACCAATGTGGGGTGTTGTCAGAGTTTTGGAATTTGGCTACAGTAACCAAAACAGCATGGACTGGTACCAAAACGGAGATCTGGACCAATGGAACAGAACAGAGGCCTCAGAAATAATACCACACATCTACAACCATCTGATCTTTGACAAACCTAACAAAAACAAGAAATGGGGAAAGGATTCTGTATTTAACAAATGGTGCTGGGAAAAAAGGCTAGCCATATGGAGAAAGCTGAAACTGGATCCCTTCCTTACACCTTATACAAAAATCAATTCAAGATGGATTAAAGACTTAAATGTCAGACCTAAAACCATAAAAACCCTAGAAGAAAACCTAGGCAATACCATTCAGGACATAGGCATGGGCAAGGACTTCATGTCTAAAACACCAAAAGCAATGGCAACAAAAGCCAAAATTGACAAATGGGATCTAATTAAACTAAAGAGCTTCTGCACAGCAAAGGAAACTACCATCAGAGTGAACAGGCAACCTACAGAATGGGAGAAAATTTTGCAATCTACTCATCTGACAAAGGGCTAATATCCAGAATCTACAAAGAACTCAAACAAATTTACAAGCAAAAAACAAACAACCCCATCAAGTGGGCGAAGGATATGAACAGACACTTCTCAAAAGAAGACATTTATGCAGCCAAAAGACACATGAAAAAATGCTCATCATCACTGGCCATCAGAGAAATGCAAATCAAAACCACAATGACATACCATCTCACACCAGTTAGAGTGGCGATCAGTAAAAAGTCAGCAAAACAACAGCTGCTGGAGAGGATGTGGAGAAATAGGAACACTTTTACACTGTTGGTGGGACTGTAAACTAGTTCAACCATTGTGGTAGTCAGTGTGGCGATTCCTCAAGGATCTAGAACTAGAAATACCATTTGACCCAGCCATCCCATTACTGGGTATATATCCAAAGGATTATAAATCATTCTACTATAAAGACACATGCACAACTATGTTTATTGCGGCACTATTCACAATAGCAAAGACTTGGAACCAACCCAAATGTCCATCAATGATACACTGGAATAAGAAAATGTGGCATATATACACCATGGAATACTATACAGCCAAAAAAGGGATGAGTTCATGTCCTTTGTAGGGACATGGATGGAGCTGGAAACTGTCCTCCTCAGCAAATTATGGCAAGGACAGAATACCAAACACCGCATGTTCTCACTCATAGGCGGGAATTGAAAAATGAGAACACATGGAAACAGGAAGGGGAACATCACACACCTGGGCATGTCGTGGGGTGGAGGGAGTGGGAAGGGATAGCATTAGGAGATATACCTAATGTAAATGACGAGTTAATGGGTGCAGCGCACCAACATGGCACATGTATATGTATGTAACAAACCTGCATGTTGTGCACATGTACCGTAGAACTTAAAGTATAATTTTAAAAAAAGGAATTTGGCTAATGTAATAGACATATAGTAGTTTCTCATTTTAATTTGCAATTCCCTCATGACATATAATGTTGAACACCTTTTCATATGCTTACTTGCCAGCTGATACAGTTTGGCTGTGTTCCCACCCAAAACTCAACTTGAATTGTATCTCCCAGAATTCCCAGACCCAGGGGGAGGTAACTGAATCATGGGGGCCAGTCTTTCCCATGCTATTCTTGTGATAGTGAATAAGTCTCACAAGATCTGATGGGTTTATCAGGGGTTTCTGCTTTTGTTTCTTCCTCATTTTCTCCTGCTGCTGCCATGTCAGAAGTGCCTTTCACCTGCCATGATTCTGAGGCCTCTGCAGCCATGTGGAACTGTAAGTCCAACTAAACATTTTTTTCTTCCCAGTCTTGGGTATGTCTTTATCAGTTGCATGAAAATGGACAAATACACCATCAGTATAAATTCTCTGGTGAAGTGTTAAGGGGTTTTTGCTCATTTTTTAATCTGGCTGTTCATTCACTTATTGTTGAGTTTTAAGAGTTCTTTGAACATTTTGAACAGTCCTTTATCAGATATGCCTTTTACACATATTTTCTCCCTGTCTGTGGAGCATTCTCCATAGACTTATATTATCTTCAGCACAGTGAAAGTTTTCTATTTTAACAAAGTCCAGTTTATCAATTATTTTTTTCATGGATCATGCCTGTGGTGCTGTATCTAAAAAGCTATTCCATATCCAAGGTCATTGAGGTTTTATGTTACCTCCTAGGAGTTTTACAGTTTGTGTGTTACATTTAGGTCTATAACCCATTTTCAGATAATTTTTGTGAAGGGTGCAAGGTCTGTGTCTAGATTGATTTTGTGTGTGGACGCCCAGTTGTTCCCACATCTATTGTTGAAAAGATTACCAATTCTCCACTGAATTGCCTTTGCCCCTTTGTCAATGATCAATTGTGTACATTTCATTGTGGGTCTATTTCTGAGCTCTCTATCCATTGATATATTTGTCTTTTTTTTTATCCCCCCAACACCACACTGTCTTGATTACTGTACCTTCAAAATCTTTAAGTTAGGTAATGTCAGTCCTCTGACTTTGTTCCTCTCCAACATTCGGTTAGCTATTTTCTGCATTTTCAACGTCTCCATATACATTTTTTAATCAATTTCAATATCCACAAAATATTTGTGGGGTTTGATTAGTATTGTGTTGAATTTATAGATCAAATTGGGAAGAACTGATATCTTGATTATACTGAATGTCTTCCTATGCATGATTGTGGAATGTCTCATTTATTTACTTCTTTAATATCTTCATTAGAGTTGTATAGTTTTTATTTGGACTTGATATATGTTTTGTTAGCTTTATAATTAAGTGTTCTGTTTTGCAGGGAACTAATTTTATATTCCACTTGTTCATTATTGGTAGATAGAAAGATGCTTGACTTTTGCACATTAACTTTGTATTCTGCAACACTGCTAAAATCACTAATTAGTTCCAGGAGGTTGTTTTAAATCTTTTTTTTTTTTTCAGATTTCTTCATAATCAAATTATCTGTGGACAAAGAAAGTTTTATATCTTCTTTCCCAAATAACACATTATTTTCTGTTTTATTGCATGAGTTAGAAATTCTATTGTCAAACAATGCACAGTTTACTTTTTTCTGTCTTATTGCATTAGCTAGGATTTCTAGTATGACAGTGAAAGCAGTGTTGAAAGAGGACATCCTTACCTTTTTCCTCAACTAATTAGGAAATCGGGTTTCTCACCATTAAGTATAATGTTGGCTGCAGGGTTTTTGTAGATGATGTATATTCAGTTGACAAAGTTGTCTTTTATTCCTAGTTTACTGAGAGTTTTTATTATAAAAATGTGTTGGATGAATGTTTTTGCTCTTGACAAAGTCCAACGTATTTCATGATCATGTGATTTTTCTTATTTATCTTCTTGATGTTATGGATTTCTTTGATTTTCATAAACTGGACCAGCTTTGCACACCTGGAATAAATCCCACTTGGTCATGATGTATAACTCTTTTTATACATTTTATACATATTTTGATATGGATTTTTTCCCATTTATGTTCATGAGAGATGGGCTGTAATTTTATTTTCTTGTAATGTCTTTATCTGGGTTCAGTATTAGGCCAACGCTGGCCTCATAAAATGAGTTAGGAAGTATTTCTTCTGTCTTCTAAAAGAGATTGTAAAGAATTGGTATACAGTAAGTCCTCACTAAACACCTATCATCAATAGGTGCTTGGAAAATGTGACTTTAAACAAAATGATGTATAATAAGACCATTTTATTCTCATCAGTATTATAACTAAACAACATTGAACAAAATGATGTTATCTGAAGACCTGCTGTATGTCGTTTTGCTTAAATTTCCGCAATTTCTTCCATAAATGGTAGAATTAAACTATCTGGCCTGGAGCTTTCTGTTTTGGAAGGTTATTAAATATTGATTCCATTTATTAAATAAATTCTATTTAATAAAAATAGGCCTAAACATATTGCCTATTGATTCTTGTGTGAATTTTGGCAGGTTGTGTACCTCTAAAAAATAATTCATTTCATCTAGGTTACCAAATTTGTAGGCATTAAGTTGTTCATAATATTCTTTTATTATCCTTTTCATGTCCATAGCATCCATAGTGGTGTACTTCTTTCATTTCTGATATTAGTAATTTGTGTCTTCTCTTTTTTCTTAGCATGTGTAGAGGCTTACAAACTTTATTGATCTTTTCAAAGAACCAGTTAAAGATTTTGTTGATTTTCTTAATTTCTTGTTTTCAATTTCATTGATTTCTGCTCTAATTTTTATCAGTTTTCTTACTTTGAATTTAATTTGCCCTTCTTTTTCTAGTTTCCTTAGACTATTGACTCTATATCTTTCTTTTCTAATACATGTCATTCAATGCTATATATTTCCCTCAAAGCCCTGCTTTTGCTGTATCCCACAAATTTTGATAAGTTGTCAAATACTTAAAAATATTTTTAAATTTCTCTTAGTATTTCTTCTTTGACCCATGAGTTATTAAGAAGTATGTTATTGTTTAATCTCCAAGTATTTGGGGATTTTCCAGCTATGTTTCTGTTATTGGTTTAGTTTACTACCATTGTGGTGTGACAGCAGAGATTGTATGATTTCTATTATTTTCAATTTGTTAAGGTGTGTTTTATGTCCAGAATGTGTTCTCTCTTGGTGAATGTTCCATGTACGCTTGAGAAGAACGTGTAATATACTTTTGTTGGTTGAAGTAGTCTAATGATGTCAATTATATTCAGTTGATTGATGGTGGTGTTGGGTTCAACTATGTCACTGATTTTCTCCCTGCTGGATCTGTATGTTTCAGAGAAAGGGCTGTTAAAGTCTCCAACTGAAATGGTAGATTCATCTGTTTCTCCTTGCAGTTATGTTTTTCCTCACCCATTTTGATGCTCTGTTGTTAGTCACATAAATATTAAGGATTATTATATATTATGTCTTCTTGGAGCACGAATCCCTTATAATTACATAATGTCCCTTGTTTTTCTAAGAACTTTCCTTGCTTGGAAGTATCTTCTGTCTGAAACTAATACATTTCATAAAATACTCCCAATTTTGAAAAAGTAGTATTAGCATATCTTACTTCATTCCTCCATTTTAATCTATATGTGTCTTTATGTTAAAAGTGTAGAAAACATATAGTTGAATGTTGTTTTTTGATACACTCTGGCAATCTCTTTTAATTGGTAAATTTAAACTATTCACATTTAAAGTGATATTCATATGGTTGGATTGATGACCTTTGTATTTGTTACTGTTTTCTATTCATTGCCTTGGTCTTTGCTTCTATTTTTGTCTTCCACACTTTTTCTGTCTTTTGTGGTTTTATTTGGAGATTGTATGTGATTTCATTTTCTATCCTTTCTTAGCATGTCAATTATACTTCCTCTTTTTATTTTTTAGAGTAAAACTCTTATTGGTGGTTGCTCTAGACTTTGCAACATTTCAAACTATTCCAAGTCCACTTTCAAATAGTATTAGAACACTTCACAGGCAGTGTACATATTTATAACAAAATACTCATAATTCCTCTAATGCTTTATGTCATTGCTGCCCTTCTTTTCACTTGTACATAACAATGCGTGAGTATGTATGTTAGGCTGTTTTTAATACCTGAGACTGGGCAATTTATAAATAAAAGAGATTTATTTGGCCCATGGTGCTACAGCCTCTACAAGCACAGTATCAATATCTGTTCAGCTCCTCGTGAGGGCCTCAGAAAGCTTACAGTCATGACAGAAAGTGAAATGGGAACAGGCACATCACATGGTGAGAGTAGGTACAAGAGAGAGAGGGGGGTGGTGTCACAAACTTTTAAACAACCAGATCTCACATGAACAGAGCAAGAACTCACTTATCACCAAGAAGATGGTGCTCAATTATCACCAAGAAGATGGTGCTAATACCTCTATGAGGGATCCACCCTCATGATAAAATCTCCTCCCACCAGGCCCCACCTCTAACATTGAGAATCACATTTCAACATGAGCTTTGGAGGGGGCAAACATACAAACTATATTATTCCTCCCCTTGCCCCCCAAATCTCATATCCTTCTCACAATGCAAAACACAACCATCCCTTCTCAATAGTTCCCCAGAGTCTTAACTTGTTCCATCATCAACTCAGTCAAAAGTCCTAAATCCAAAGTTCAAAGTCTCATCTGGAGATGAGGTCCTTCTGCCTGTGAGCCTGTGAAATCAAAGACAAGTTATGTACTTCCAAGATAGAATGATGGTACAGGCGTGGGGTAATCATTTCTGTTCCAAAGGGAGAAACAGGTCAAATAAAGGGGCAACAGGCTCCATACAAGTCTTAAACCCATCAGAGCAATCATTAAGTCTTAAATCTCTAAAATAATCACCTTGACTCCATGTCCCACATCCAGGTCACACTGGTGCATGGATGAACTCCAAAGGTTTTGGGCAACTGGGCAACTGCCCCTGTGGCATTGCAGGGTGCAGCCCCCATGACTGCTGTCATAGGTTGAAGTTGAATGACTGTGGCTTTTTCATGCTAAGATTGCTAGCTGTTAGTGGTTCTACCATTCTCAGGTCTGGAGGGCAGTGGCCCCTTTCCCACAGCTGCAATGGGCAGTGCCCCAGTGGGGACTCTGTGTGGGGGCTCCAACCCCACTTTTCTTCTCAATACTGCCCTAGTAAAGTATCTCTGTGTGGGCTACCCCCAGACCCCTGTGGCAGCCTTCTTGCCTGGGTACCCAGGCTTTTCCATAAATCCTCTGAAAACTAGGTGGAAGCTGCCATGCTTCCTTCACTTTTGCACTCTTAGTACCTGCAGGCTTAACACTACGTGGAAGCCACCAAGGCTTATAGCTTGCATCCTCTGGAGTGGTGAGCCAAGCTGTACCTAGAGACCTTTAAGCTGTTGGTGTAACCAGAGCAGCCAGGATGTGGGGATCTGTGTCCTGAGGCTACAAGGCCTTGGGCCTGGCCCACAAGACCATTCTTTCCTCCTAGGCCTCTGGGACTCTGATGGGGTGTGGGGGCAGAGGGGGGAATGATGCCTAGAAGATCTCTGAAATGCCTTCTAGGCTTTTTTTCCCCATTGTTCTAGATATTAGTACTTGGCTTCCTTTTAGTCACACAAATCTCTCTTGCAAGTGGTTGCTCTGCAGACCACTTGTATTCCTCTCCTGAAAACACTTTTTCTTTCTCGGCCACGTGTCAGGCTGCAAATTTTCCAATCTTGTACTCTTTGCTTCCCTTTAAAATATAAGCTCAAACTTCAGGTCATTTCTTTGCTCCCATATCTGAACATAGGAAGTTAGAAGCAGCCATGCCACATCTTGAAAACTTTCCTGTTTAAAAATTTCCTCTGTCAGATACCATAACACATCACTGTTACATTGAAACTTCCACAGATACCTAGGACATGGACAAAACACAGCTATGTTCTTTGCTAAAGCATTACAAGGGATACTTTTTTTCCAGTTCCCAGTAATTTCCTCATTTCTATCTGAGACCTTGTAAGCCTTGCCTTCACTGTCCGTATTTTTATTAGCAGTTTGGTTATAACCACGTAAGTTGCATAAGTTCCAAAATTTCCCTCATCTTTCTGTTTTCTTCTGAGACCTCCAAACTCTTTCAACCTCTGCCTGTTATTCATTTCCAAAACCACTTCCACATCTTCAGGTATCTTTACAGCAACACCCCTCTCCTTGGTACCAGTTTTCTGTGTTAGGCCATTTTTGCATTTCTATGAAGAAATACTTGAGACTGGGTAAATTATAAAGAAAAGAGGTTTAATTGGATTGTGGTTCTGCAGGCTGCACAAGCAGGGCACTAGCACCTGCTCGACTTCTGATGAGGGCCTCAGGAGGCTTACAATCATGGTGGAAGGTGAACTGGAGCAGGCACATCATACAGTGAAAGTAGGAGAGAGAGAAAAGGTAGGTACCACACACTTTAAACAACCAGATCTCATGTGAACTGAGTGAGAACTCACATATCACCAAGGGATGGTGCTAAACACCTTCATGGGGGATCTGCCCTGATGATTCAGTCACCTCCCACCAGGTCCCACCTTCAACACTGGGAATCACATTTCAACGTGAGATTTGGAGGTGACAATCATCCAAACTATATCAGCATGTATACATACACACACACACATAACAGAGTACATTATTGCTATTATTATATTGAATGGTTACCAGTTGTATCAATTAAGAAAAATAAAAGTTTTTATTCTACCTTCATTTATTCCTTTTCTAATGCTTTTTATGTCAATCTGAGTTTGTGATCTGTATAATTTTTCTTCTCCCCAAAGAACTGTTTTTTTTTTAACATTTATTACAAAGCAGATCTACTGGCAATCAATTTCCTCAATTTGTGTTTATCTGAGAAAGCCTATTTCTTCTTCATATTTGAAGAACAATTTCACAGAGTACAGAATTCTACGTTAGCAATTTTACCCCTGAACACTTCAAATAATTCCTTCCACTTTCTTCTTGCTTGCATGATTTCTGAGGCCAAGTCAGATATAATTCTCATTTTTGCACTTCTGTAGGTAATGTGTTATTTTCCTCTGACTTCTTTCACATTCTTAAACTTTGATTTTTTGCAGTTTCAATGTGATAGGCTTTTCTGTCATTTATCCTGCTTGGTGTTCTCCTAGCTTCCTGGATCTCTGGTTTGGTATTTGACATCAATTGGAGGGAACTCTCAGTTGTTACTGCTTCAAATACTTCTTTTCCTTTCTCCTTTTCTTCTCCTCTGGCATCACCATTATGCATATTTATATCATTTTTTGCTGTTTTCAGCTCTTGAACATTTTGTTCTATTTTTCTCAATCTTTGTTCTCATTGCTTTTCAGTTTAAGTTTAGTTTCTATTGTCACATCTTCGAGCTCAGAGTTTTTATTTTCTTCCTCAGCTGTGTCCAGTCCACTGACAAGCCTGCCAAAGGCATTCTTATTTTCTGTTACAGTGTTTTAAATCTCTAGCATTTCTTTTTTTTTCTTACAAGTTCCATCTTTCTGATTCCATTATTCATCTGTCCTTGCATGTTGTCTACTTTTGTCATTAAAATGCGTAGTCTACTAATCACAGTTTTTAAAATTTTCTCATCTTATATTTCCAACATTGCTGCCATATACCTCTCTGGTTCTGATGCCTCTTCATTCTCTTTAAACTATTTTTTCTTGCCTTTACTATGCCTTGTATTTTTTAAATTGAAAGGTGGACATAATTTACTGAGTGAGAGGAACTATAGTAAATGGGCCTTTAATAACATGGGTGGAAATGTGTGGGGCAGGGGAGGCGTTCTATAGTCTTATAAGGTCTCAGTCTCTTGGTGGCCCTGTTCCTCTTGACTGTGACTTTCCCCAGTGCTTCTGAGTTGCTTTCTTTTCTTCCTGCTTAGGTGGGATAGGATGCTACTAAAGGGGACTGGAGAGTTGCGTATTTTTCTTCACACCAGGTAGGTTAAGCCCTAAGCTCTAAAACAAACAAACAAACAAACAAACAAAACCAAAACCCAGATAAAATAGTTTCTCTTGAGGGCTGGTCTTGTTAAGAATAGTGCTCCTGTGTATTTCAAGATAGTTACTTTACCCCTTGCCCTATTGGAAGCAGCAGAGGGGTTTTCTCCAATATTCACTGTGAAAACTTCGTTGTACTCCAGGAGGTAAAACTCACCAAAGTGTTCCCCTCCCTCAAAGCCCTCTCCATCCAACTGAATCCTCCTGTAATTTTTAATTCTCAGATTTATCCACACTAATCCTGCAGCAATTCGTCGTTTAAACTTCAGGTACTCCCATTCCTGCAATGATTCTTGCCTAAGTTTCTGCTCGTGGTTTTCTGCTCTAGTAAGTTGTGGTTATCTTTATCCATCTGTCTCTTCATTTTCTGGAGCATCATTTTGCCCTTTGAACTCACTTCTCTGAAAATCCCTAAGGAGAGTTGTTGATTTTTCAGTTTGTTTAGCTTTTTACTTGTTCGGAGGACAGGGTGGAGACATCTAAACTCCTTCAATGCCAGATTGGAAACCAAAAATCCTGTTCTCTTCCCTTCCCACATTTTTCTTTAGTTTCTAAGTGCCACACAATTTATATTGATTACATGTTTTATGATATTAATCTTTACCTTTTTATCTATATCATCAAGTTGACATTAAACTTGTTTTCTTAAGAAAATGTCTTACACAGTCTTTATTCTACTGTCCCCACAACACCCAGTACTGTTCAATAGGTGTCCACTAAATGATCAATAATTGGTTGTTTGTGAATAGTTTCTAATCTATGAGCACTCCTTTGGTGAATCATACCACCTTGTGACTTTAATTGTAAGTGGAAGTTGAATATCCTGGACTGTGAAAATGTACAATGATATAAAAAAGCTACTAGAAATCAGTAATGCATTTAAAGAATATTAATTTCGGGAATCCAAACAACATTAAAAATAATATTATATATATTAATATACAAATTTATTTTGTTAACTAGATAATACTTTTGGACAAATTGAATATACAAAGGACTTCTTGCAAAAATTTTGCAGGACCTAACTCCTCTCCTTCCCACCTCAGATGAGCTAGAGTTCAAATCTTAGCTTTGTTGCTTACTAGTGATGGGAATAACTATGGGTTGATGGGGAGTAACTGGCAGTTAACTTAATCTCTGTGAGGCTCAGTTTCTTCATGGATAGGACTGTGATTATATTTACATTGTGGGATGTTTGAGAATATTAAATAATATGGAATGGACAGAGTAGCCAATATAATCACTGGAAGACAGCAGTAGGTGCCCTGAAAATGTTACTTCTCATTTTTCTCATCTTCTACTCTGAGTTTACATGAAAGAAAATAAATTGTCTCTATGGATGAATGTATGAATTCTTTTTATTAGGAGAAACAACAACTATGTAATTCAATGTAATTTTTTTTTTTTTTTTGCTTTAGCTGCCAATAATCTCTAAGCCAAAAGTACTGCTCAAGTATTTTAATCTAGTCAGTTCTTATTCTGGCAAGACTACTTTCTTGTGTATCTTTCCTATAGATGAGGATCAGTTTTCAATCAACTCATCTCAATTATCCCAATGCACTAAATTCATAAATACACATCAATTTAGGTACAAATTATACATACTAGGGAAAGCATTGCATTAAAAATAAGAAAACCTGAGATTTGCTCCCAGCTTTTTCACTATCTGTTGTGCTTAGACATATAATATTAATAGGCTTCAGTAGTATTATGGCCATGCATCCCTAACCAATAGAAATATGTTCTGAAAAATGCATCATTGGGCAATTTCACTGTTATGCCAACATCATATAGTATACTTACACAAATCTCAATGGTACAGTCTGCTACACACCTAAGCTGTAAGGTATAAGCTATTGCTCCTAGGCTATAAACCTGGACAGTGTGTTACTGTACTGAATACTGTAGGCAATGGTAAGTTCTTATATATCTAAACATAGAAAAAGCACAATAAAAATATGGTATTATAATCTTATGGGACCACCATCACATATGTGGTCTATCATTGACTGAAATATTATGTGGTGCATGACCGTAAATAATTTTTGAGACCAAAATTATAATATGCAATTATTCTGATCCTTAAATATCGACAACTTCAGAATAGACATTAGGCTTTACACAATTTTTTTACTGTGTCAATTTTTAAAGGTGGAAACTAAATGTATATAAATATCTTGAGAAAATGTCCACTGATATTTCTCTCTTAAGCATGCTTATAGATAGCTAAAACTAGAATAATAAATTAAGTCTCCCCAGCTTATAAGACTTTATCTTTTAGTGAAGAAAACAATTTTTAAGTCCTCTGAGAAAATTTGAACTTTCCTTTGGTCCACCTAAAACTTTTATTTTTACTAAACATTTGGCTAGTGAAAGGGACATTGGATTAAGGGGCAAATTCTAAAATACACTGGGTAAACGCTTGTAGTTAGAGAAGAAAAGAGGCTACATAAACCTGAGGTGTTATTTTTATAATTTCCTTACATAAAATGCCAAATACTTTTACAAACTTGAATTGTTTCATATTTTAAAAACTAAATTTTATAGTATTTTTATTTTATGAAGAGTATGTTTTATAACATATGATAGCAAAATGAAACTTCTTTCGCATTCATAGATGTGTTTCTAATATTTGTGACAACACAGCCATAATCTCTCTATACAAATGTGTTATATATTTTCATATTTTGGCATAGTTCACATAGACGCAGAATATCCATCTTAATATATATTTGTTTGACTTGATCTTCAGTTCTTTAGACATTTTCTTTTGTTATTATTAGAAATTATGCAGACAAATATGAAATCAAGTTAACAGGATAAAAATGCATTTATTCATTCAATTCCCATTGTCAGCTTCCCTAACTTAATAAGAAAGCAAACATTTCCAAGTATTATACCTTAAGCTAAAGATTTCTATTTGCTTTTAGCCTGTGTCTACCATGAGCTAATATAATGCTAAGTAAGCACACATCTTTTCTTTTTAAACTGAGACTAATATTTTATAGTGCTTTAAAAAGCCAATCCATCTGATATTCTCACACTCATGACCCTTTCTAGTGTACAGTTTTCTGGCTAGAGAAACAAGATGTATCTGTCCATTCCTATAACACATTTTCACTTACTAAAATCTATTTATTTATTAGGTGGCCTGGAATTGAAATATGTGGAAAATCAGAGTCCTCATAAATGCTTAAGAACAATGACTTTTCTAACCTATCACCCTCAATTATATAACTATTCTTTTTCAATCATTGTACTATTTTATTTTTCTAAAATAACTTCTAAGGTCATTTCAAATGACCTTAGAACAGGCTTGGCAGATTCACTAGATTTACAAACACAGAAGACATGAGACAGTACATCAAGCTTTACAAAGGTTACTTTCAGATCTGACTTTCTGAAAGCAATAAGAGAAAAGAAGGATAAGAAGTATTTAAAAAGCATGATCCTTTTTCTCAGGTATGTATTACGCTAGCAATATTTGAAGACTCATGAAACATTCCAAATATAAATGAAATGCTGGCAATGTTAAAATATGTAAATTAAGAATAAGAAAACCCAGGGTTAATTCATAATCCACCCCAAAATAATGTTTTCAAAGGTTCCATATGCTACCTCCTATGCTAAATGTCTTCCTTCACATGTGCTAACATTCTGTATTCATTGCAGGATATCAAATGCAGGAAGTGAATTTCACCATTTGTTTCATCATTTGATATTAGGAAGTTACGAATAGTATATTGGATCTTGGGAAGTTAGGAGTAGCATATTGGAGAGTGCAGGCTTAAAGCTGGAGCTCAGTTCTACCCTTGACTCTAGCATTAACTAGCTTTATCATGTTAACACATCAGTTCACTTTTCTATACAATTAAAAATCACTCAATGTTCTGTGTTTTAAAAATATAATCTTCGCTTGAAAAAAGTAAATGACAAACTGCATTGTTTCTTCTAGACAAGAAAGAGAAGCGCTAATGAAGACTACTTAGGTAACATAATTTCTTGAAAGGCCAAAGGCTTTCAACAGCAAGAGAAGACAACACTAAACAAATTCTTAGCAGATTTCTCAGCACAGATGGCAAACCACAAGAAACTAGCTTGATGCAGGCTTTGCACAAGAACTTCAGTTCTATGTGGTTCCCTCAAGTTGATAATCCCAACAAAACTGTGTGACTGAATGGTCTGCATTTTTTTTTTCCACAAAATCAGGGAACTTTATAATCTGGAGGTTATCAGGAAATTACTGAAATTTTGACCAAAATAATACTAGGGCAGTTACTGGTATATTATCAGATAAAATATATTTTAAAAAGCAATATGCATTACTAGCGTACAGATATTCTCTGCATAATACAAGTATGTATGCATTCAATAACATAGACTAAATATATATATATATATATATATATAAAATTGATCAAAGTCCAAGGAGAAATAGACAAAGATACAATCATAGTGAATGATAGAATTTAACACTTTTTTCAGTAATTGATAAATTATTGTAATTGGTAAAATACAGTAGTTGGTAAAATACAGTAATTGGTAAAAATGGCAGGAAAAAAGTCAATAAGGATATAGAAAACATGACTATCAAATTTGTTTCATTGTAATTGGTACCTAAATAGATACTATTTTCAAAATAAAAAACGAAACAACAATAATAGGGAGAAAACATTTCCCCAAATATCAAATCAATTTAGCATTAATATCAATATTAAAGAATTCCTACAAATAAATTTTGAAAAGAAAGAAAAATAAAACAATTGACAAATAGGCAAAAGCTGCTTCACAAAAGTGGTGGTTGCAAGGCTATCTTTGTAGAAGTAATTATGATGTCTACTTTGGGAATATCAGAGTTGCTTCTATGAAGATACTTTTGAATCTTCATGATAGATTCTATTGCATAGTTTTCTCCAAACTAGGTCCTCTGGCTTCATTGGAGATTCTGTGAATCTAATTTTTTTAAAAATAAACTCTTTTTCTTCTTAAACTAGTCAAAGCAGTATCTCTCTGTGTTTTATTTTTTTGTTTGAACACAAACTCTTAATGACATAGATGCTAACACGTGGACGGTATGGCAAAGTTTAGGCATCACTGACTCTATACATTTAAGTGACTCTAAATTTAATCCTGCCACCACTAGCTGATACCCACCCTACTGTCACTTTTCCAAGTGCCCATATATACTAGTTCCATGGTTCCAGTTTTTCATCCGATTTGACTTGCCCTTTACCCCTCTTGCCAACATTAGAGTTCCAGTTTCTCTAGGATGCCAACAATTTCAGAGTTGAGCATCTTCACAAGTCACCCTGTGGAGGATTTAAACCCTGTTACAGCAAAGGTTGTGTTTTCTAAATCCTGCTGTCCAAACTTCTTGGTGGCCAGAAAAGCATCAAAGTGAGGGGAAAGGAACTGGCCTACCAGAGACCTATCAGAGACCATTATAGGATGAAAAAAACATCTAAAAGACCACATCTTTCCTATATAATTATGTTTCCAGAGGATAAGAATCATCCTTCTTACTAGTTTTTTCCTTAATAACTTGTTTTGCCCCAAAACAAACTTGACCATTTAGCCGAAAATTCATGTTTCCCAAAAATAGTATTATATAATAGGCTATATAATGCTAGTATTATCTGCCTACAAATTCCATTGTCTACAATATAGCCTTGACTGTTTTGTTCAACCTAGAGAGCCTACAATCGTGTCTAAATAAAACTCATTGACTATTGATACGTCTGTTCCCCTAAAATGATGACATAATTTAAACATAGTAAATTGACCCAACCAGAGTAAGCAGGTTCTCATTAAAGAGCAAGATAGGCAGAGCTAAATGCACACAACAGCCATACATCACTTAGGACAAGAAGACATTCTGAGAAATGCATCGTGGGGCAATTTCATTGTTGTGCCAATATGATAGAGTGTACTTACATAAACCTAGATAGTGTAGCCTACTACACATTTAGGCTATATGGTAGAGGCTATTATTCCTAAGCAACAAACCTGTAGAGCATGTTACTCTACTAAACACTGTAGGCAGTTTTAACACAATGGCATCTGTGTATCTAAACATAGGAAAGGTACAGTAAAAGTATGTTTTTATTTTTTATTTTTTGAGACAAAATTTAGCTCTTGTTGTCCATGCTAGAGTGCAGTGGTGTAGTGGTGTGATCTTGGCTCACTACAACCTCCACCTCCTAGGTTCAAGCAATTCTCCTGCCTCAACCTCCCAAGTAGCTGGGATTACAGGTGCCCACTACCATGCCCAGCTAATTTTTGTATTTGTAGTAGAGATAGGGTTTCACCATGTTGGCCAGAGTGGTCTCAAACTCCTGACCTCAGGTAATCCGCCCTCTTCAGCCTTCCAAAGTGCTAGGATTACAGGCATGAGCCAGTACGCCCAGCCAAAATACGGTATTATAAGTTTATGGAGGCACTGTTGTATATGTGGTTCATCGTTGATTGCAGCACGTGACTGTACTTTATACCTTTCACTCAAGTGAAATTTTTCCTTCCTCTCTCATCAGTGATATTTTTTCTGCCCCCAAGGTTATCGATGCCCTTGTGTCTGAAAACACATAAAGTGTTGCCCCATCCCCTTCCTCTTCTATCAAATATATAAACCTGTTGCCCATTCTTCAGAGTCCTGCCCTAATTACTCTCAGCTAATTCACATCATTATCTATGCATTAACTATCTATTACATACATAACATATCCATCCTGGGAGCTCAAAGTTAAGCAAAATATATCTCTGTGTAATCTCTTATCCTTAGGAAATTCTTCGGCAGAATCAGCCCTGCTGGGGAAAAAAAAAAAATAGGCAGACTGTGATCATCCCTCTGGTCCTGAATGGAGTGAATGAGCCAAAATCTTGTTTTCACAATTCAAGTTTCTTTGCAGGTATACATGCTAGCGAGTAGAAGAGGTAAAACAATGTAACTGAACAGGGACGTGGTGATTTTGACTGAGCCTATGGAAGATAATATGGACTCAAGCTAGCCATTATATACATACTCAGTTTCATTGCTTCATGACTGCTCTCACTGTCTGTGGCACAAATTCTTCCTGAATACCAACCTGGACTTCTGCTCAGAGGAGTTTACGGACACCATGTGTGACACCACCTCTAATTAACGTGTGCATGGATTTTCTTCACTGTAATGGCATTACCATGAGGAAGAAGCCTGTTGCCAGGGCAACAGTCCTGTGGATTCTTCCCAGAGCAGTCACTGCTGAAAACTTCATCTTCCAGAACTTTCCCAGTTTTTTTGATGAATAAAATGTTTTGATCAAGAGTGTAAACCTATTGCCCTTACTGACTGGTTTCTGTCCTTATTTTGTTGTGGTTTGCTGGTGGTGATGGTGATTGTCGTTGATGTTTGCTCTTGGTTGTTGTATTATTTTTTTCTCTCTATTTTTACTCAAGAGGGAGCTGATCTGTATAGTTTCCCTGAATTTCTTCATGATTTTTAATTTTTGTAATCTCCACTAACTAATATTCATTCTGTCTGTAAAACAAAACCTTTCCTGAATTTAACTTGTAGTCAATTTTCCCAATTCAACATGAGTCGATCTCTGAAAGTACCTTCTTACTCTTACTATCTCTCCATTAAAAAAGAGTATATTGCAGTTTTTCTCTCCATGTCCTTCTTGCCTCCTTTCTTTTTAACCACATTACTTTGCTACATTACTTTAAAGCTAATATTCAAAACATATATTTTTATAATTGCTTTACAATTAAATACATAGAACTACATAAAATATCAACTCTCCAATTCATTCTGTCAAAGAATACTTTCAATAAGCTCCAAGCATTTCATTAAGAAGCAATACTTTTTAAACCTCATAGATAAGACCTACTCCTTTTTCTTATTTCTAATTGTGCCTGATTTCTTCCAGTGTTTCCCAATGTAGTTTTCATTGCTAAGTCAGAATAATTCAAACTTTCTTGCTATGTGAAAGCTGAAATGTAGTTCCTACTTTGAAGTGTTCTCTGGGTAGGAATAAAAATATTCCACATGTTAACACTTTGCATTCTCTCATTAGAATTTTACTCAGATTTTACATGCATGTTGAAATCTTCAGAGCTCAATAAGTAGCAGCCTTCTTTCCTACTCAGGATATGAACAAATTGTGAAATAAGTAAGACACAGAATTGACAGATCAGAGACCAAAATACTATATTTCAAAAAATCTAATACTTCATGGGCTGGAAGACGTTTTGCAATTTCAGAAATGATAAATGTGAAAAGTACATGATAGTTGCTGAAATGTGCTATCCCCTGTACCACTGATAAAGGTAGGCTGTGGGACATAATTTCTGCCTTTAAAAGAGTATCTCTACTAATCAGAATCACAAAATTAGACTCCCACGCAGTGACAGGCAAGGCTGGCCTGGAGCAGGCCTCCTCCACGAGGAAGGAGAGTTGGGGCAGCCCAGACAAGACTTGCAGCCTGAAGAAACAGAAAACACCTGAACCAGGCTGGGTGCGGTGGCTCACACCTGGAAATCAGCACTTTGGGAGGCAAGGCAAGTGGATCACCTGAGGTCAGGAGTTCACCTGACCAACATGGTGAAACCCTGTCTCTACTAAAAATACAAAAAATTAGCAGTGTGTGTGGCACACACCTGTAATCCCAGCTACTCGGGAGGCTGAGGCAGGAGAATCACTTGAACCTAGGAGGCAGAGATTGCAGTGAGCCAAGATTGCGCTATTGCATGTAGCCTGGTGACAGAACAAAAATTCATCTTAAAAAAAAAAAAGGAAAAGAAAGAAAAAAAAAGAAAACACCTGAACCTTACTGGCAATCTGCTTTTCAGAGTAGCATGCAAGAGGAGGAGGCTGGGGACCTCTCATGCCTGTTGTCTCCTAAACTGTCTTAGTCTGTTTTGTGCTGCTATCACAAAATGCCACAAACTAGGTAATTTATGAAGAACAGAAATTTATTTCCCCATAGTTTTAGAGGCCAGAAAGTCCAATATTAAGGGGCTGGCATCTAGTCAGGGCCTTTTCGCTTTTTGCTATGTCAGCCCATGGTAGAAGGCAAAAGGGCCAGAAAGAGTAAGACAGAGAGACAGAGAGCAAGAGGGGTCAAAACATCCTTCTATAAAGAATCTATTCTCAAAATAACAAACCCATTCCTGCAATAATGGAATTAATCTATGCATAAAGGTGGTGCCCTCATGACCCAAACACCTTCTGTTAGGCCCCACCTCCCAACACTGACACATTGAGGATCAAGATTCCAATGTATAAACTTTGGAGAACACATTAAAATCATAGAATTCTGCTTCTTGTCCTCAAAATGCATGTCCTTCTCACATGTAAAATGCATTTACTTCCTTCAAATGGCCCCAAAGTCTTAACTTCTTCCAGCATGAACTCAAAAATCTAAAGTCCAAAGTCTCATACAGATCAGATATGGGTGAGACTTCAGGTACAATTCATCCTGAGGCAAATTTCCTCACAGCCATGAGCCTATGAAATTAAACACATCATCTGTTTCCAAAATACAATGGTGGGACAGACATAAAATAGACATTCCCATTCCAAAAGGGAGAAATAGGACAAAAAGGGTGACTGGTTCCTAGTAAGTCCAAAACCCAATAGAGCAAATAGCATTCAATCTTAACGCTCTAGAATAATCATTTTGACCCCATACCCCACCTTCTGAGCACACTGGGGCAGGGGCTGGACTCCCTAGCCGTCAGTTGGCCCCACCCCCATGGCTGTGCCTACAACGCAGCTTTCACGAATTGGAGCCTCCTATTTGCAGCATTCCCAGGCTGGTGTTGCACACTGGTAGCTCTACAGTTTTGGGGTCTCAGTGATAGCCCTACCTCCACAGCTTCACTAGGCCTTGTCGTAGTGGAGACTCTCTCCCTCCATGGCTCCTACCCCACAGTTCCACTGGCCACTTCCCTAGTGTGGGCTCTTGGGGTGACTCCACCCCCAAAGCAGGTTTCTCCCTGGGTCCCCAAGATATTCCATACATTCCTTGAAATCTAGATAGTTCTGTCTCCAAGTTTATGAATTATCTGCACCTGCAGAATTAGCACCAAATAGATGCTACATGGGTTTACCTCTTGCACATTCTGGAGTGGTAGCTCAAGCGACACCTGAGACTTCTTGAACCATAACCGGGGTGGCCAAGGAGCACTGCATTGGAATGTGGGGAACAGAATGCAGAAGAGTCTTTGGGAAATGAGCCTTTCCTTCCTTCAAGGTCCTAATATGCTGAGCCTGTGATGGAGGGGCAGCCTGGAAGAGCTTCGAATTGTCTTGATGAATAGCACCTGGCTTCCTTCTAGCTCTAGCAATCCCTTTATCAAAGCTTGCTTAGCTGCATTCTTGCATGCTTTTTTTTTGTTCTATATATAGCTAGGATGCAAATTTTCCAAATTTTTACATTCTGCTTCCCTTTTAAGTATGAATTCTGTCTTTCAACCATTTCTCTCTTCTCACAGTTTACTCTATGTGGTGAAAAGAAGTCATGTAACACCTTCAGTTTTACTTAGGAACTTCTCTCACCAGATATCCTAGTTTATCTTCTTAAATTCTTCTTTCCATAAAGCCCTTGGGTATTCAGCCAAACTCCTTGCATTTTGTAATATGGATGGCCTTTACTCCAGTTTTCAATAATTTATTCCTCATTTCCATCTGATACCTCAACAGAATGGCCTTCACGGTCCATATTTCTACCAACATTCTGGTGACAAATCACTTACGTAATCTCTAAGAAGTTCCTTACTTTCCCTACAGCTTTTCTTTTCTTCTGAGGTCTCACCAGAATCACCCCTAATGCTCCATCTATGGCAATGCAGGCTGTTCCTAGCACACTGTTCCAAACTCTTCTAGACTCTACCCATTACCCAGCTCCAAAGCTGCTTCTTCATGTTCGGTTATTTGGTATAGCAACAGCTCTACTTCTGGGATTGTTTTGTGCTGCAAGAGTAGAATACCTGAGACTGGGTAATTTATTAAAAAAAAAAAAAAAACAGGAATTTATTTCCTCACAGTTCTTGGGGCTGAGATGTCAGGATGGAGAGGCTAGCTTCTCCATCTTGAAGGCCTTCTTACTGCATCATCCCATAATGGAAGGGCAAAGAGAGAGAGAGAGCAACAGGGTGTCAAAGTCATCCTTATATAAGGAACCCGCTCTCACAATAATGAGCCCACCTCCACAATAATGGCATAAATCTATTCATTAGGGTGGTGCCCTCATGATCCAAACACCACCTGTTAGGTTTTACTTCCCAACACGTACACATTGGGGATCAAGTTTCCAACACATAAACTTTGGGGAACATATTCAAACCATAGTATGATCTTAGCAAACTCATCCCTGTTCTACCTGTCCCAGACAAGGAATAACTGAAGTATACAGAGAAGTCAGGAATGTTCTAGCAAGAGTTTTGTTCCTTCCACATGGAATAAAATACAGGAAAGAATAATAAGCATTCCATCCCTGTCCCACCACACTCCTCCTCCCAGAATATCCTGTAATTTTCTATATAGTCTGCCTGTAAAGAGTCTCAGCTACAACACATGCACAAACCAGCAAGCCTCTAAATAAAGTCTTGAGGCTACAGTGACTAGAGACTGTTGTTTAGGAACACTGCTCCAACACCCTCATAGAGATGTATGAAAGGCAGTTACTTCTTTCCTACAAAAGGGACAACAATGACATCCACCTTCCATGAAGGCTATATTCTAGCTACGCCATGGTCTTGGACCCAGTTTGCTATATAAACTCTTATTTCCAAACAACCACATGACATTTTATGGAACTATTACATTTTGTCTCATAAAGGACTACCACAATTTTACCAGCTGGGTCACGAAAGGATAAGTTATTTAACTAGTCCACAAAAAGGAGCCCTGATGATCTGGTTACAGAAAACATGGGAAGAGCAAAACACATTATTCAAAATTCCCACATCTTTTGCATGTCTTTCTGCATTTCCATTTTCTATTAAAAAAATCTATCTCCATATTTTATAGTTCTTTGATTTACTAAGACTGCAAAGTAGAATACATGTCATTTGGGTTACATAATACATATCCTCTCCTGTGTGTGATATTCGAAACTGAAGTACATTACACACACTTTTGAACATGGTGTGCTAGTTTTCCTATTTCAGCACAATCATGAACATATAGCTCCTTAACAATCTTAGCTTGTTCCAATTGACTATAATTTTTATCTTTCTGATGCTCAAATGTTAACAGCTGGGCCACTAACAGCCTTTTAAAAAATGCTGGCCTCTTTGCCCTTTTCAACGAACCCTAAACATCTCTGAAAATATGTTTGCTTTCTTACAATAAAATATTTCAGATCCATCTTTATCAGTTATGCCTCAAGACATGGTAATAGCTATTCTCCCAGGAGTTACAGTTGCCTTAGCAAATGATAGTAATTCTGAAAACTGGGGTCAAAAGGGGCATAAAAAGAATTCCCATTGAGTACTTGCAGTGAACAGAGTAACTCCAGAAAAGAAGAAGAATATTTCCTTTAGGTTATGAGTTTATATTGACATTTTCAAATTACCGCTATCTTTTCTCAATTCGTTTTTCTATTGAACTTGGCTAATATAAACATTTGGCAATCCAATTTTTCTGTTCTATTGACTACCACTTCTATCTCCTTTGTCTAGTATCCTTCAAGTACCATTTCTATATACTGCATCATACCAAACCTTTCTATTAAAAACTATATATTTTTCTATTTTCCTCATTGACTTTCAGCCAATGCATCCTAGAATTGACCCCAAAGTGTACAGATTAAATGATTTTATCTGTCAGTATTATCTGAAAACATTACTTTCTATTTGCAAAGAAATGAAAATGGCAATCTAACCCAGGGGATACCAGGTAATTTGAAAGCAAATGTGCCTAATACTATGCATGGACTTCCTCCCTTTGCTTAATAAAAGTCATCAATGAAATATAGAATATAGCAAAATACTGACTCTAAAAGGTTTGTCCTTTAAGCTTCACTGTCTTTCCCTTTGGCTTTATTTTCTTGTTTTATTACTTTGTCATTAGTATTTTGATTCTTGAGGTCAGTTCAACTATAATTCTGTTTACCTTTTATTTAAACATCTACTATTGTCATTACAAGTAACTGCAGATATGTGTGACCCACCACCAGTTTTCTTTCTACTTGTATCCAAGCAACAACAACAAATCAGAATGTTATAGCAGTGAAATACTGTAGTGTAAACATATCAATTTTTTCATTGGTAAAAATATGCCAAATCTGGGATCAATGCCTACTTCCTGAAGAAAGAAAACATACAGTCATCTTATAAAAGTAAAAAGTATCAAAATACTATTTATTAGGCAAGATATCCCCACAGTTTGGATTGTAGCATCAAAATAAAGAAAAGTGTGATGTTCCCTCTTTAGTAAAAAATCGACATCTCTGAAAACTATTTTTGTGCCAAGTAACTTGAATATTTCAGGAAAAATCATAGCACCTTGAGGTCAGAATATATTACTTTAAGAAAAATGATTTGGTGTGCACATTTCAAAACAGAGATACTTGGACCCAAGCTTCCCCTCCGTGTGGAAATAGCTGAAGCTATGAGCGGGGGCTGAAAAAAGGGTGATTCATATCATGTTATGTTTTCGCACATGTGCAAATTGTTAAACGGACTCAGGTCCTGGGAATGGGCATTAACTCAGTTCACCTTGCATTCCAAATTATGACAGATGTGGTGATCAGGACGTCTTCCAGAGTGAGCGAGAGAGAGCGAGAGCGAGCAAGAACGAGAGAGCGAGCAAGAGCGAGCGAAAGAGCGAGCGAGCGAGTGCACTGACTTGTCACTTAACTATTTTTCAGCTTCTCCGTGTCACCAGTGCCAAGCTGATTGCTTCTTATGATCTCTCTTCAACTCTGCAATGCTGACAGCCCAGTACACCGGGCTTGCCTCATTCAGTGCCTCCTTTCCTAACATCGTCTGTATGTAAGAAGGTTTGAGGTGCTTCAGGAGCTAGCCTAAACCCCTAAACATTGCCTTTTTTTTTTTTTATCAAAAAGCGATTTATTAGGAACTTTGAACTCATGCCATCTAGTTTAGGTGAAACTTGCTTGTTGCATGTATAGGCATGTGTCCAACCTTCGGTATTTCAGAGTAGTTCTCCATGTAAGTGAGGCTAGGTGTTGAAGTCATCATATCAGATAAAAATTAGGTATAATCCATCTGGGAGCAGTGGCTCACGCCTGTAATCCCAGCACTTTGGGAGGCTGAGGCAGGTGGATCACGACATCAGGAGATCGAGACCATCCTGGCTAACACGGTGAAACCCTGTCTCTACTAAAAAATACAAAAATTAGCCGAGCGTGGTGGTGGGCGCCTGTAGTCCCAGCTACTCGGGAGGCTAAGGCAGGAGAATGGCGTGAACCTGGGACGTGGAGCTTGCTGTGAGCCAAGATTGTGCCACTGCACTCCAGCCTGGGCGACAGAGCGAGACTCCGTCTCAAAAAAAAAAAAAAAAAAAAAGTTAGTATAATCCAGTGATCCTTCAGAAACCTCCCTCCCTTAGTACACTTAAGTTAACAGGACAGGAGTTCTCAGACTCCTAAAAGACTATGATTGGCTTTGTCTTTGTTTCTTTCTGTATTTTGGACTTGTCCTTCTTTTACTCTGGGAAGTGGAGACCCAGAGATCTAGTTTGAAGAAAGGGAAAGCAAAGAACTAAAAAAAAAAAAAAAAAAAAAAAGATTTCTCTCCTACTTGGTTGAAGGAAATGAGGTTAAAAGGGCATACACTCAAAACTATAGTTCATTTATTTGATAGATGTTCACTGATCACTGCTCTAAGTGCTAGAGGTATGATAAGTGAACCAAACATGGGAAAAATCTCTCTCTTCATGAAATTTACATTCTATAATAGTAACTATTTGATGGTTTCCCACCTTTACTAAAGGAGGGTACTTTTTCTTTTCTTACTGTTTTTAGCTGGTTTTGGAAGAAAATTAAAAATATCATTATTTTGCTGTCTTAGTAAGTCATTTGTGTTGGCTTTGTTAATGCGATAGCATGCTGAGTGGATTATAAAGCAGCCCAGCTTACCTGGGTTATGTGAGCAGAGTTCATTTACAGAATATTGCAGACATCCACGTGCCCACTGATTTACTGTATTCAGCTACCAACTCTACGCATATAGACACCTCCGCATACATACACACAATACCTACAACTTGCCTGGGCAAATAATAAGAGTTTACTGTAAATTCATGGGCTTGATAAAATTTGTATATTATCCCCTGAACTAAATTTCTGTGTTACCTACAATCCTTTGCCATAATTTCCTATGTCTATCCAGTTGGCTGCCTGACAGAAAAGAATGATCACCCAAATTTTTATTAATAGAGTACCAAGCCTCATGGTCTCCATTCTTTCTTCCTTAATGCAAAAAATAAAAAAGAAAGATTATATTTTTACCATCGGAATTCCTCTGACTCATCATCCATTTCTAAAATTGCTCTGAGACTGCTTTCTGGGCAGAGAAGTGAGAAGCTCACTGTGAATAACACAGCAACTGTCATTTAGTACATTCTCTGAGGTTAACTACACCTGCCCCTTCTTTCACAGAATAGTAACCATTTCTACTATAGAATTCTTCCGGTCCTCGTCCATTTCTTCCCAGTGAGCGCTTGAATTGTTTTTGACAGCAATACGTGCTCTGCCCCTGGCACCATCTCCTATGACTCTACTATAACCAATGTTTGAATTACCATGTGGAACAAGCACAAGCCTGTATTTCTGTCATAATTGCCTTTCATTCAGTAAACTGTGGAATAGGTAAGACCACTGTAGCTCATAAAGAATATTTAGGACTCCTACCGTGATAAAACCTTTCTGATAAGAACATATTTTACATTCTCTCCACTTAGACCATGAATGACTACTGAATACATCCTGTGTTACTATAGTAATTGATTTACAAAATAGCTTTCATGTAGCACATACAAACTCACTCTTTTGCCAAATACGAAAGATTTTTGAATGCAACAAGTTTGGTGGAGCAGAGAGCCTGCTGAGCTGAAAAGCAAATACAGCTATCTGATTAATTGATTCTGACCTCATAAATATTATACTTTGGGGGCTCTAATGGAACTTCCTGAGGGTAAATTGTATGGTTCACCTCATTCATTTATATCTCTGGCTGACAGATGTACATTATAAAATGTCACTGAATATGCCGGCAATAAATGAGGTATAACATTAGCATCTTGATTCTGTGGTGAGATTTTTATGGCACACTTTTGTTAAATGATTCCAACAGTAGTAAAAATATTACAATATTATTTCAATATATATAGTCCTGTCTTTTTTTAATCAGTCTTCCAGCAATTCACATTGCTCTTCTTTACTTATAACTAACATTTCTGCATTTATAAAGCAGGTCTCTCTTTTAGTGTATTCTATCTCTCCTGAATAATTAACAATTGCTGACTAGTGGTAACAAGAAGCTCTGGGCATTCTTGTTGTTGTGCTATTAATATTCTTTATAACATTTCAAACTTCAGTATGAGGCAAAACTCAAGAGATAAGGCACAAATTGATAGTCTTGTTTAGAATTTAAAATTTCAGCCTCATGATAATGATGAAAAAGTTATTTCATTTCATTCAAAGAAACATTTATAAATATTAAAAATCTACAGAATAAAAGCAAAACCAAAGCAATTTTATAAAATAATAGCATAACTATTTTAACACAATGTATTTGGTTTTATTATGCTAACATCTCCCAGAGAAAAATGTATTGTACCTATACTACGAGAGCCTAAAATATGCAAATTTCAGTGAACATTAATCTTGCCAGTGAAAAGATGATTATTTTAAAGACAATTTAGCTTCAAGAAAAGGTTAAAAAGAAAAAAAGCATGTCTACCAAATAGAACAATTTAATAATATACTTGGAGCACCATTATTCTTTTTTTGTTTTGGATTTTTGGAACTCAGGAAAATAAAAGAACATTTATTTTTCAAAAGTTAGAATCCTTCTCACCATTTAAAGATCTGAGAATTTGAATATTAAAGACAGAATTTCATATTGGTTACATGGTTACCATTCTTATAAACCTTTTCTATATTTTGTGTTGTATTATTTCGATATCTTTACACATTTAGAAGGAAAAACATATTTAATCTTGTTTTTTCAGTGAGAGGCAAGAATACAGAGAGGTTATGAAGCATGAGTATGGTGTTAAGAAATCAAGGGTTGAGCTGGTTATTATCAAATGTCACAATCTAATTTAGTCAGCCAAACAAGTTCAGTCTGTTTTTTACCTTAACTGAAGCCCAGCTAAACAAACAACCACAATACTCTAAAAAATCTACTGGCTGAAATGCAAATAATTTCTAACATGATTAGTAAACTTACGTTTAAAGTGCCTAGATAAAAAGTAAATAAAAACAACATGGCTTTGGCATAGAGGAAAGACTCACATTTGTTGTAATACAAGTACATGTAGCATGGATATTTCCAGATACTGCTAATTTAATGTTAAAAGTGGCTAACATTATGCTATAGATGTATTTTCAGATTTCCTCAATTAACTTTAACACAACCTTCAGACCTCCACTTCTGTCCCTTGTGCAGAGAAATCTTCTTTGATCCTCTTTTCATGTTCTTTTGTTACTTTCTTTTTTGCCCTTATACATTCCTGAGTGTGATTATGTGATTAAAACCTACCTCTCCTACTAGACTGTTAGGGCCATGAAAGAGGAATCTAAGCACATTTATTGTATTCCCAGAGTACTAAATTAATCTGTTGAAAATTTTAATTTACACTGCATTTGACTAAAAATTCTAATTTTTTCAAATATGTGTAAATGTCAATTTTGTGCTATATTTATAGTTTTATTAAATTTTAATTTACTATAAATAACTGAAATATGTCTGTTTCCTAAAAATGTTGAAATCTAAGTGGGAAATATAGGATTCAACGTTGGAAATTTTTTTAATGGAATTCTGTTGAACAATGTGTACATTTTTTTTACAATCCTTTGACCCATGTCTCTGACAGCACATAAATATCATTATTGTTAATATTTTAAGATGTATTTTATATTTGTCCTTTATTCCCTTAAAAATTTAGGTAAAGCTTATCAAACCTGAGGCCCGCAACACAGGACAGTTTTGAATGCAGACCAACATAAATTTGTTAATTTTCTTAAAACATTATGAGATTTTTGTAATTTTTTTTTTTTTAGTTCATCAGCTATCATTAGTGTTAGTGTATTTTGTGTGTGGCCCAAGACAATTTTCCTTCTTTCAATGTGACCCAGGGAAGCCAAAAGATCGTACACCCCTGATTTAGGTGAAAAGCTCAATTAGTTTCTTTTATTTTTAAAAATCAGCAAATTGGTCATTTGGCAAACTGATTCTCAAATAATTGATTTGAGGTGAATTAACCTGCTTCTTATTTAGTGTTTAGCAAAAATCCTAGCAAAATAAATATGTATGCTTTTTGATTTGTAATCTGTAAAGTTATATTTTTTAAAAATAGTTTCCATACCATGAGAAAGGTTCTTGTTGGATTCATTTAGATAGATATTGAGCCACTTTACAAAGACTTTTAACCTCCCGTAATCTCTCTTCTTTTGAAAAACGTATACCAATAATTCCTTGCCTCTCTGATGGGAATTTTGGAGAGATTAAACAATGTATATGTAGGCCTTTTGTAAACTATAGAGAATTATAAACATATAAGGCAGTCAAAAAGCAGCTTAATATAAAGGATCATTTGTGCATGACCCATCTATCTTTGTAAAATTGTTCCACACGAATGGTACATTAATTCTTGAGGGCTTTTGGAGTTAATCAACCAGAGGTCCAGGGTTATAACAGTTTCATGGGTATTTTCAGGGTGTTTTGTCAAATTCCTTTTTTTAGAAAAGCAAACACTATTTATTCCTAGAACTTCCTTAGGATTGTAATCCATAGACAATTTACACTACCAATCAGGACCTCTTCAAAACCAAATAAAACAAATTCTCAACCATTTATTGGTATGTAACTTATCTGAACATACTTTCAAATTGTTCTTATTCATTGCCACTAATAAAAGGTAGAATTTGTTATATTCTTACCTTATATTTTGGCTATGAAATAAGAGGTGCCCTGCTTCATCAAGCTCCTGTGTGGGTGGATGTCATTGGAAGTCTTATGGCACAATGGTCAGAAAAGTCAGTTTAGTCCATTGAATCTTCAAGTTGCAGATGAAAACAAATACACCTTAGTGAGCTTGAGAATTTAGTTGCTCAATAGCTGAACAGCTAGTAAACATTGAAGCTGGGATGCAGCTCTAGGGCTTTCTGACTTAGAAGGCCATACCTTAACTCACTGTCTAGATAGGTGACTGTTAGGGGAAAGCTAAACTCTTTCCTCTTTAAAACCTGTAAAACAATTTCTCAACTATTTATTGGCATCTACTTTATCTCAATGTATTTTCAGTTACAGCCATCCCTCACTATTGGTTTTAGGACCTCTACAGATAACAAAATCCATGGATGCTCGAGTTTCCAATATAAAATGGCATAATATTTGCATGTAACTTTGCACATTCTTCCATATACTTTTAATCATCTCTAGATTACTTATAATACCTAATATAATGTAAATGCTATATAGATAGCTGTTATATGGTATTTTATTTGCATTATTATTGTTGTTGTTTTTTTGCTGTTTTTTAATGAATATTTTAGATCCATAGTTGGTTGAATCTGTGGACACAGAACTCATGGATCCAGGGCCAACTATAGTTTTCTCAATTAAATATCACCCTTAAAGAGTAAAATTTGCTGTTCTTCCTTTCAGGTACAATGAAAAGAGATGTACCCTAATATCAAATGTCAAATATAAAACTGACTTGCAATCTATAAAAGCTGGAGTTCATCTTAGCTCCATGTTTTAATTTACACTGTGGCCAACTAAGGCAGATGGGAAGCAAAGCAAAGAAAGAAGAATTGTTTGCATCCCAATGGCAAAGCAGTGTTCTGAGGTCCCCTCCCATCACCACACATACACACACACACGGTTCTTAATTCACCTCTAACTTCTGAAGTTCTGTACCTTATATTTGCTCAAGGCGTAGATCCACTTTCTGCTTACTTAATTCTACTTACTAGTTTTATATCCCTGGGTCTCTGTTTTCTCATATATAACATGAGAAATACTACATATTATTATATACAGTATATTAACATAATATGCTTTTTAGAATTGTTGTGATTCAATGTGATGAGACAATTTATATGAAGTTCTTAAAATAGCAAATAGCATTTAGAAACAATAAAAATAAAAATTATATTTATTATCAATGTTAATAATCTATTACAGAAACTCAAAAAGAATAAGAGAGAAGATGGAAAATGGGAAAAGAAGAAGAAATGAAGGGAAGAGAAAGAAATCTATGTGTCTTTGGAGATAAATATGAAAGTGAAGATACAAGGCAATGCTTCGCACCTAACTTCTTTCTCTTTTCTGCTCTCATCTCCCACCATTCTCTTCTTTGCTCCCTATAGTCCATCCATGCTGATCTACCTGCCTTTTCTACATACACCTTGCTTCCTAGTACTCCCAATCCTTTTCACATTCCATTCCTTCTCCTTTGAACAATATAGTTGTCCATTTTTAATCCATGGAAGAATTATTCACAAGCTTGACAAAATTTACACAGAAGTGCAGTTGTTTATGTGCACAGTGTATCACTTGACTAGATTTTTACATTTTTTAAAGGAGAGCCTTGTTCAGTGTTGTATCTTCTGTGGCACCTACAGATGTTTACTGAATTGAATAAAATGTTCACAATCTTGCTTTCTTCATTTTTTAGGAAACAACTGACTTATATATCATGGTTTTTTACAATTTCTCTCTGAGTTAAAAACAAAAACAACCTTTTTACATTTTTTACCCCATCTTTATCTATTAATATAGTTGCTTTGGAATAAGATGGAGTACTTACACTGCAATGGGAAAATTCATTTTTCAACACTGGACGCATTTTGGAACTATTAGAACACTTAAAAAAATACTGTTGTTCAGCATATACTCCAGAATAAATCAGAATCTATCTTGGTCTTTATTGGGGAAGAGGAGCTGGCATGAGATTTTTGTTTGTTTGTTTCATGGGTTATTTTCATGTTAAGCCACAGTTGAACCATTGGTTTAACTCCATGACTTTGTGGTTGGATTGGACGAAAAATGGGCAGCCAAACATGGCCAATCTCTGCTTCATGTACACGACTGCCAACTTCTTTAACTTCACCCAAAGAATGATTTGGAGCCTGACATCAGAGAAGAACAGAGTGGTAGAGCCAATAGTGGGGACACTGATGGAATTAATAATTTGGAGACTATGTAGCCAATGACATATTTCACCCAGACATGGAGATTACCATTGAAACCAGAGTAAGTGACTTGAGGGGCAAGTTTCTTTTAGCCAAGCAAAGATTAACAATGTGGCATAAAGAATTTGGCTTTGGGAATGCACAGAATAGAATTTGAATTCTGGGCCTGCCACTTATTTGCTGTGGGCAAGTCACTTTGTCTATCTGACGTTTAATTTCTCATGCATGAAATTAAAGCAATAATACTAACATTAAAGAGTAACTGTGATAATTAAGAAAAACTCTTCATAATTTGGCTGCATTGTCCTACTGCATTAACTCCCTAAAACTCTATGCATGACCTCTGGGAACCATATTCTTTCAAATCCTAAGACATAGTTGATGATTCTTAAGAAATGCATTCACTTAGGGCTACAGTGAAATCATGGTGACCTTATTCTAGGAAGGCAACAAATCATGGCTTGCTCTTCATGAGTTTTATCCTTGAATTCTACTCATACGTATTCGCCAGAAACTTGTTTATAGGTTGCCCTTTAAAAGACACAGAATTACTCACGTCCTTAAAAATCCTGGACTTGCATCTGCCAGAAACTCTGAGATTCACTCCTTCCCACCCGCACACCCGTCTTCATTTATAGTCTTTCATCCTTTATACATGACACCTCTGGCCGGGTGCCTGGAAGGAAATGCATGACCCATAAAGTTAACTTACCTCAGGAGCAGTAGACAAACAGGCTTAATTTAACCCAGAAGACACCAAGAAGTAATAACTTGGAAATGGAGACCAGGCTGAGCTAATATATAGGCAGCCTTGAGGACTATCATTTATAGCAGGGTGTACAGCATTCAGGCACGGATTAGCTCACCCAGAAGGCAGTGAGCCAGCAGCCAAGTCTCAACTTTAATTATAAGATAACTGGTAGGTTTCTGCTCTACATATTCCAGGCAATTTGGTCAGCTGAAAGAGTATATATCCGTCTTGCTCCAACGCAAGCCACCATGAGCAAATTTGTGACTCAGTAAAAGGTAACATAATATGTTAAGTGATACATCAGACTGCCCACCCCCAAATCGTCCCAAAGGGAAGATCATAAAATTATAGTACGTTTACGTAAGTGTGAATCCTTAAATATCTCCAATCTAGAATAATTGTTTTGGTATATGGGAGAACATGTGAGTGTATTTTTAAGAAAGTAGGGATGAGAGCAGGTTCTTTCTCAAGCATTTTGTTCCAATGACTTATTTCTGCCATCCAATTTAACACATCTAAAACAGAAAATGAGAAAATTAAGAAATATGAGTAAAATAGAGTCTAAGAGAAACCACAAAATCTGGTGTCACTATCAGGCTGTCTTTTTCAAGCCTTTCTCACTTCACAAATCTGCATTTACTCCAGAGCTGGAAGAAAATTGCTATGAGGACAAACCACTGGGGAATCTTACTCTGTTGGTTTAACAGCCCAAACCAGGGTCTAATGATTAGCAGTGTCATGCTTGGCCTGCTGCTTTCTTTCTTTCTTCCTCTTTAAATATCCTGGTACAGTGATAGAGTTTTGTTTGATTTCTTCCTGCTCCTAATAGCTTCTTGGATAGCCATGAAGCAGTGTCAGAGGCACAATCACCTTGAAGGGATAATGTCTTTTCCTGAACCAAAGGAGGTTGCTTTGATTAGAGAAAGGAAGGAATGGGAAGAGGACACATCATTTCTCCTTACTATTATTACAGTAAATTTTCATTTTCGGAAAGAGACATATTTATTCTCAATAACTTCCCAAGCTTAAGATGAATTACAGCCCATAACTATAAGATGGTTTCCAATTGTGGATTGTTATTTTAAGAAGAGGTAGAAGACAGTCACTCATTCGTTCATTTAACAAACATTCATTCAGCCCCTGCTCTGTTACAAGGATTCTGCTAAAGGCTAACAATATGAAAATACAGAATACATAGACTCCCAAACAGCTCATCGTTCAGAAGAGGTCACAGATAAGGATACAAATCATTTCAACATCACGCGATATTTTTATAGTGGTGCTACGTCCAATTTCATCAGAACCACAGTAAAGTAGAAGGGAATTTAAGTCTAGCTACAGACAGTAGGGACTTACATTATAAAAGTTTATTTGGGCTGGGTGCGGTGGCTCACGCCTGTAATCCCAGCACTTTGGGAGGCTGAGGCAGGTGGATCACAAGGTCAGGAGTTCAAGACCAGCTTGACTAACATGGTGAAACCTCATCTCTACTAAACATACAAAAAAATTAGCCACGTGTGGTGGCACGTGCCTGTAATCCCAGTTACTCGAGAGGCTGAGGCAGGAGAATCGCCTGAACCTGGGAGGCAGAGGTTGTGGTGAGCTGAGATCATGCCACTGCAATCCAGCCTGGGTGACAGAGAAAGACTCCATCTCAAAAAAAAAGTTAAAGTTAATTTGGTTGAGCACATAAGCTGAAATTTGAAAATGGTACGGGAGTATGTCAGACAGAACAATGGGAAAATGCAGGCCAAGGGAAGAGTATGGAAATGAGTAGATGAGTAGTCCCAACAAGGTAAAACGTGAAGGCTAAGAAATGAGGTAACAGCAGAGACAAGGGCCAGGACTTGGATTTTCTTCTGCAGATGATGGAAAGGCATTGAAGAATTTAAAGCAGGGAAATAAAGTCAAATTCAAGGTTAGAAAGTTTGCAACAGAAGCAGACAAGGGTGTGAATGGGAGGGGATAAAGTGGAGGCGGGGAGACTGCTGTAGTGATCCACATAGGTGGATGATGGCCATGGCAATGGAGATGGAGAGGAAAGTAGAGCATGACAGAACACTGGAACTGTTTGGGTATAGACACAAAGGTTTTTGATTTGGGCAAACCTAAGAAGAAACACTTTACTATGAGGAAATCCATTCAATCATTTTCAGGAGCTGTAGTTCAACTATTCAACTAGTACTAATTTGAATAGTACAAGACATCATATATTTGATACAATGGTATCATGATATATATTCCAAATAGTGAGAGAATTCCAGAGGATTCCATTTGAGTTGAGGTGAATGGAGAAAAGTGAGGTACAGCAAAGTAAGAGTCATTTATTTTCTCTATTGTTGCTTCTGATGTTCCCTGTTATGGAAAGTGTGAGTACGGAGTTGTAATCAGAAAACCTGGGTCAGGACCAACACTTTTTACAAAATGGCTTTCTTCCTACACATACTTTATATAGTTTAGAATCAAGTGTATGAATCTCCTTCCTGGGAAAGAAATGATCAGTAACTTTCAAACATTGCAAATCATAAATTACTCAGAATGTAACTAACAAGTGTTAACTGAGCACCTGTCATATGCCAATGCTCTTCTGGGCCCTATGTATAGAGGGATAAATGATACAGTAGGACTAGTATTAAAAATATAGAAGTCAAAAATTAGCCAGGCATGGTGTGTGCCGGTAATCCCAGCTACTCAGGAGGGCGAGGCAGGTGAATCGCTTAATCCCAGGAGGCAGAGGTTGCAGTGAGCTAAGATCACGCCACTGCACTCCAGCCCGGGTGACAGAGCAAGACTCCATCTCAAAAAAAAAAAAATATATATATATATATATATATGTGTATGTGTGTGTATATATATGCGTATATATACATATGTGTGTATATATGCATATATACATACACATGGGGTGTATATATACGCATATATATATACACACGGGGTATATATATATATACGCATGGGGTGTGTATGTGTGTGTGTATGTGTGTGTATATGTATATATACACACACATATGTATAGAAAGACAGTCGAACTCAAAGTAAAATATAGCACTTACTAGATGGTTAACAGAGCTTGTATCACATGAAGAATTTCCCCAGGAGCTGATACACTTGTTAAAATTGTCTACCAGCAGGACTGTGCCTCATCAAAGAGGCCTTGACTCACAGCCTACCTAGAGGCTACTTTTGTTTCTGTTCTCAAGATAGTCATCATTCTTCCTAGAATTTAAAATAACCTTCATTTGTGTCTTTACTCTTCTCATCTCAAATTCATCATTTTTCCTAGGACCCCATTTGTTTGTGTTTAACACATCGTTAGCGAGATTAACCTACATGACGAGAATAAGTAACACCTAACAAAATTTATCATGGTCAGGCGCAGTGGCTCACTCCTGTAATCCCAGCACTTTGGGAGGCCGAGGCAGGTGGATCACCTGAGGTCAAGAGTTTGAGACCAGCCTGGCCAACATGGTGAAACCCCATCTCTTCTAAAAATAAAAAAAAAATTAGCTGGGTGTGGTGACGTGTCCCTATAGTGCCAGCTACTCGGGAGGCTAAGGCAGGAGAATCCTTTGAACCCAGGAGTCGGAGCTTGTAGTGAGCCAAGATCTCGCCACTGCACTCCAGCCTGGGTAACAGAGTGAGACTCTGTCTAAAAAAAAAAAAAAAAAAAAAAAAAAAAAGTAGGAAGAATCACTATCGTGAAAATGGCCATACTGCCCAAGGTAATTTACAGATTCAATGCCATCCCCATCAAGCTACCAATGCCTTTCTTCACAGAATTGGAAAAAACTACTTTAAAGTTCATATGGAACCAAAAAAGAGCCCGCATCGCCAAGTCAATCCTAAGCCAAAAGAACAAAGCTGGAGACATCACACTACCAGACTTCAAACTATACTACAAGGCTACAGTAACCAAAACAGCATGGTACTGGTACCAAAACAGAGATATAGATCAATGGAACAGAACAGAGCCCTCAGAAATAACGCCACATATCTACAACTGTCTGATCTTTGACAAACCTGAGAAAAACAAGCAATGGGGAAAGGATTCCCTATTTAATAAATGGTGCTGGAAAAATTGGCTAGCCATATGGAGAAAGCTAAAACTGGATCCCTTCCTTACACCTTATACAAAAATCAATTCAAGATGGATTAAAGACTTAAACATTAGACCTAAAACCATAAAAACCCTAGAAGAAAACCTAGGCAGTACCATTCAGGACATAGGCATGGGCAAGGACTTCATGTCTAAAACACAAAAAGCAATGGCAACAAAAGACAAAATTGGCAAATGGGATCTAATTAAACTAAAGAGCTTCTGCACAGCAAAAGAAATTACCATCAGAGTGAACAAGCAACCTACAAAATGGGAGAAAATTTTCACAACCTACTCATCTGACAAAGGGCTAATATCCAGAATCTACAATGAACTCAAACAAATTTATAAGAAAAAAACGAACAACCCCATCAACAAGTGGGCGAAGGACATGAACAGACACTTCTGAAAAGAAGACATTTATGCAGCCAAAAGACACATGAAAAAATGCTCATCATCACTGGCCATCAGAGAAATGCAAATCAAAACCACAATGAGATACCATCTCACACCACTTAGAATGGCAATCAGTAAAAAGTCAGGAAACAACAGGTGCTGGAGAGGATATGGAGAAATAGGAACACTTTTACACTGTTGGTGGGACTGTAAACTAGTTCAACCATTGTGGAAGTCAGTGTGGTGATTCCTCAGGGATCTAGAACTAGAAATACCATTTGACCCAGCCATCCCATTACTGGCTATATACCCAAAGGACTATAAATCATGCTGCTATAAAGACACATGCACACATATGTTTATTGCGGCATTATTCACAATAGCAAAGACTTGGAACCAACCCAAATGTCCAACAATGATAGACTAGATTAAGAAAATGTGGCACATATACACCATGGAATACTATGCAGCCATAAAAAAGGATGAGTTCATGTCCTTTGTAGGGACATGGATGAAATTGGAAATCATCATTCTCAGTAAACTATCACAAGAACAAAAAACCAAACACCACATATTCTCACTCATAGGTGGGAATTGAACAATGAGATCACATGGACACAGGAAGGGGAACATCACACTCTGGGGACTGTTGTGGGGTTGGGGGAGGGGGGAGGGATAGCATTGGGAGATATACCTAATGCTAAATGACAAGTTAGTGGGTGCAGCGCACCAGCATGGCACATGTATACATATGTAACTAACCTGCACAATGTGCACAGGTACCCTAAAACTTAAAGTATAATAAAAGAAAAAAAAACTTAAAAAAAAACCATTGAGGAAATTAAAAAAAAATTATCACAGACACATAAAATATCTGCATATATGATCACCTTAACTTACAATGACATTACTGACACTATATATGAGAGGTAAAGTAATTTCTAGTCGGAACTTCAAAATGAAGGTTTTGTTTTAGTTTTTTCCATTTTTCTCCTTCCACTTGTCTCTGTTCCCTGCGGGTGTGCCTACCTTTAGGCTCCTGCCAGCCCCTAACTGTGAAACTTCAGCTAGTTCTCCCTACAGGCAGGACTCTCCAACACGCCCGACTATTCCATAACTCCAAGTTACTTGCCTCCCCACTCTTTATAGCCAACAACTCATTGAGTCCCATGATTCTCTCCCACTCTTCAATTCCTTCTTTCCAAGAATAGTACCGGAAATCTAGCAGTGTTTCATCTCAGGCTCTGAGTCAGCCACTAGAGATGATATTCGTTTTGAAAAAACAGAAGGCCTTTTAAGGCCTGGGCAACTAGAATTGGGTTGGGTAGTGTGTGTATATGAATATGTATATAGCAAGTCCTTGAATAACTTATTTCATTCAACATGGCTTTACTCAATGTTGCTTCATAATAATGTTGATAAGAAATGAAATCAATTTTCCCAGACAGGGCTCCTGTTCGTATATAGTTTGCATGTTCTCCCTATGGCTATGTCGGTTTCCTCCCACATCCCAAAGACATGCCCAGCAGCTGAACTGGGTGTCTAAACAATTCTAGTCTGAGTGAGTATGGGCACATATGTGAGTGCACCCTACAATGGGATGGATGACATCCTATCCAAGATTGGTTCCTGCCCTAATAGGTATGGCTCCAGCCACCCAAGGTGACCCTGAACTAGAATAAGCATTCAGACTGGGCCCTGTAGCTCACGCCTGTAATCCCAACACTTTGGGAGGCCAAGGCAAGTGGACCACTTGAGGTCAGGAGTTTCAGACCACTCTGGCCAATATGGCGAAACTCCATCTCTACCAAAAATATAAAAGTTAGTGGGGAATGGTGGCTCATGCCTGTAGTCCCAGCTACTTGGGAGGGTGAGGCAGGAAAATCACTTGAATCCGGGAGATGCAGGTTGCAGTGAATTGAGATCGCGCCACTGCACTCCAGCCTGGGTGACACAGCAAGATTGTCTCAAAAAAAATAAAACAAAATAAAAAAATAAAATAGAATAAGCAAGTAAATAATTATCTTCCTTGTTGGTATTAATCTTTCTTAAATGTATGTGTCACTCCCATTTATTTCAATATTTAATGGAAGTATTTCGGTCATTGTTTATAAGTTTGATGTTTTTGTGACCAAAAATATGCCATAGGAAATTAAACCTTGTTTTTATCAATTAGCCAATGGTAAAATGGGTTTTATTATTTCCCTTGAAGTCTCAGTCTCCAACAACCTATTGATGACACTGAGGACTTACTGTATGTATATGGATATGAATTTGTATATGAGCATGGATGTGTACATTATCCATATACGTATATGGGGTATATGCATGGTGGACTTGAATTCTATATCATGAGTCAGAAAGGAAGAAGTATTATAGCACGCCTTGTGCAGACGATACAAACCTGAAAACATCTATTTAATTCAGTCAGGGGCTATTCCAACAAAAAGAACCACCACAGAAGGATCAGTAGAAAAGTGAGAACAACTTTAGTAAGGACCATGGATATTCTTTCAAATGTTGTTGGGATTGTGGCTGGAAGAATACTTTAGATCCTCAGAGGACTTTCTCAGGTTAACATAGGTCTACAAAAGACCTCCTGGTGTACTGTCTTAACACTGAAATGGTGGCACACATGTCCCATACCTGTGTTAGGTACCAGCATAAATCAATGTCAACTTTAAGAAAACAAAACTAAAGAAGCATCTTGCCTTCTCATCCCCAGCCTATTTTCTTAACAGAGACACCTGCACTACTTCCTTAACTAGAAATGACCTCTGGGATCCAAGCTGCACAGAAGAAACAAAAATGATGTGCAGTGAATGGAGGGAGAGAGACTCAACTGGATCCCTGAAGGATGGTGCAATATTGGCAATAGTTTTTATACTGTACACCCAGAGCCCTGAACACCTTTTCTCAGAGATTCCTCTGTGTCATACATGTGTTCCAGGGGAAGGAGTAGGAGGGAGGGCTGAGTGGAGCCCCAGGCCCTTCACCCTCAACCAACCATCACAGCTCCACTCTTTCTGAGTAAATATGTGATCCCATTAAATTTCTATCTGCAGAAAGGATTCCCCAGACTAAAAACAGTGAACATACTGTTATAGGGTAGCAAATTCTATATTTAGAGTCATGACAGGTGGGTTCTAATATTGTCTCTGCGACTTCATCTTTCTGCACCTCCATTTGTCACTTGTACGTGCCTTCCACATAGAACTGTAGTAAAGATCAAGTGAGCCAATTTAAGGTATTTGCAAAACTGAAAAATATAATACCAATTTCAATGCAGGATTTATGGCATTAAACTGACTACAGTCACCTATTTACCTATTTCATTGTGGAGCTGAAGGCTAACTTTTACCTTGCTTCCTCCACAATGTCAGAGATGATGTGGACCATGAAGACCCCATGGCCAGGATGTTATTCCTTTGCTTGGTAGTTTTGGAATGATTGTTAGGTTGTTGTTTATCCTATCTATTTGTTTTAGCAGCAGAAGTCTTTTTTCTTTATTTTTTCTTTTTTGTTTTGAAGTAAAACCTTACGTGGAATGCCATCACATTTTTAAAAATTAAAAAAAGGAATAAAGCAGCCTGAACCAGTCGAAATGGAATTGGAGCCTTGTGGCTTGAGCTGACAGCCCTGGGGTGACAGAGCAAGACTCCATCTCAGAGGAACACCCCTGAGGTTCCTCTGAGGAATTCTAGGGCACAGCTGGTCAGAGTTGAATTACTCACTTGCCTCATATTTGCTATGTTAATACCACCTCCCAATTCTGTTTTGATACTGAGGTTTTATCTTATCCCCTAAATAACTTTATTCAATACTTTCCTATTTTATTCTAAAGCAACTGTGGGTTACTTCGAAATCTGTAGTGACATTTTAATTTTAATTGATTAACAGTTAATTTGTCATTTTAATTAATTCATTCATTTTAATTTTGCCCTTTGTAATAACTTGAGCTTCAGTTTGAGAAATTGCCTTTTCCCCTTGCAAGTAAAGTTGATAGGGATAAAAGTTATGGTGCCTGACTCCCATTAAACAAAAAGATGGCCAGGTAACTCAAGCTAAGCCAATAAGATTTTTTCTCAAGTCTCCAAATTTGAGCAAAGTTGCATGGGATGGGGGAAAAACAATAGTCATCAAATGCATTAATCTTGATGATGGAATCCAAATACGTCTCTTGAGTGGTTCTTGAGTGAGGCCAGACCCAGACACCTTGAGCCAAATTGGCTCCGATCATGCCTGACTTATTTCCAAGAATGCTGTTTCTCCAGCATTCTTATCCATTCACAAAGCTACTTCTTATTCTTCTGATTAAATCCCTTTTGTTTAAATAAACCAGATTTTTTTGGCATGCAAAACAAAAACAAAGCAAACAAAATTTCTAGTTAAGTTCACATCCTTAATTGCCCTCCAATTATACTAGACTATGTTTAAGTAGATAAATTCTAAAGGAATTCACCATGTACCTATAATATCTTGCCATGTTCTTCTTATACACAGATGGTTGTACAGGGTATTTTAAATTTATTTTTGAATTTAGTTGCCAAATAATACAACAATGAACAGGTATTATTTTTATCCGTTTTATAGAGGAACAAAATTCACATGTATTACATAACTTCCCTAGGCTTATATAGCTGGAGGGCAATCTCACAAAGACACATTGTTTCATTCCTAAACCCTGGTTCTTTCAACTTATATATTCTACCACAAATTAAATTATTTGGCTAAAGGAATGCTTTGCTTAGTGTCTTCATTGTAATTTGGGGTTGTGATGGTACTATTACATAATAATAAAATATAAATATTTTAGTATTTCTGTATTTGTTTTATTAAATATACTATATACTAATATATTAATCAGAATAATATTAGAAAATAAATTATTTTTTGTGCTAGGTTGAGAAGAACTTATTCACATAAACACATATTTCAAATGTTACTGTCATCCGTAGGATAAGCACATCCATGAGGTATCATATTTTATATTTCTTCCACATATATTCTTAGCCCAAGTCCTATTTCAGCTAAGCATTTACTGACCAAGCTGATCAAGCACCATTCACCTCTCCTGGAGGTCAGGAAGCACCTTGGTGTTTTATTAGTAATTCTGCTGATATGGATGAGATCATGTTTGGTTGCAGCCGTCAGGAGTATTTCATCAGTTTCCTAGAGGTTCTGGCAAATATCTGGCATTTTAAGTCAAGTTTAATCTCAACTCTTGATCTTTTCTTTAAGGAAATGCAACACTATGGACAGAAAGAAACAGTCAAGAATGTTAAGAAATGCATCTTCTTTCTGACCTGTGAGAACTGCAATGACATGTATTAAAGTTTAATCAGAAATTTCTCTAACCTGCTATCTTCCAAACTGCAAACCATGACATGTATCATTCACCTTTTAAACAGTAAGAAATCCACATTTTGTAAAAAATGCACCTGTATGTAACATATTTTAAACTAAAATCTATTAAAATTGCCTCCATATCAATATAAACCATAATATGTGTGTGTGTCTGTGTGTATATACATACAATATTGATATAAAACATAATATTTGTGTTTGTCTGTGTGTATATACATACACAGTTTTGGGGCTCGATCTTTCATCAATTCATTTAAAATACTTCTCTGCTCTGAGTACAAAAAAAAATCTTTCTTCGCTCAACAATCTCTTCATTTTTTCCAATCAATATTTATTTGAAGTTTACCTACTATGTGCCAAGAATTGTGTTAGCTACTGGCAATGAGGAAGAAAGATACAGTTCCCCAACTCCAGGGTTTGTAGGATAGTGGCAGAATAGGCAATGCATAAACAAACAAGTAAATACGACTTACAGTTGACATACCCTGTGAAGAAACAAAGTGTCAGGAAACACTGGAAAGGGAAGCTAGTCCAGCTAAGTCACTCATGAAAGGCCCTTTGAGAACACGATGTTAATGCAGAGTACTGTATTGACATGAAGTAGCAAAGGGTACAAAAAGGAAAGTTCCAACAGAGACAGAAAAGAGCTCAGCATCTTCAAACATCCCATTAGTCAGTATGGCAAGAAGAGTGAGCAAAAGGAGAGTGTGGCACGAGATGAGTTAGGCAGGGGCCAGACCAGCCAGGACCTCCTGGGCCAAGAAAAGGTGCTTAGGTTTTACTCGAAGTGCAAGGGAAGGCTAATCGGGAAAGTGAGAGGGTGTAATTTGTATTTTTATATCCATTCTAGCTATTGGATGGAAAATAGATTGGAAAAGACACCAGGCTATTGCAATAGCCCTGACAAAAATGATGGGATGGAGTGGAAACAGTAGAGACAGAGAAAAGCAGAAAGGATTTAGAGAGGGAGAAGAAGACAGGCAGAGAGGCTCTTCATAAATAAAATAACTTTTGTGCAAAAGTATGTGAATAATTCATGCTCATCTGCGTGTTTAAGTACCGAACCAAAAAGATGAGGGGGTAAAACAATATTTCAAGTTCTATCAAATAGAAACATTCCCAAATGTACACAGCAGTACACATAATGATATTACATATACCTTTGTCCAGCTTCCTGTATTCATTGTTGAAATCCCTCCAAATTAGCTGTATAAATTTCAATAGTTTTTACTTGGGTGCATGAACATTTTAGATATGGTTATATTGCATTTTATTCATTTCTTCCTGATAGGTGGATTTTCACTTTATTGGCAGGATTTTTTCCTGCAACTATAAACAATGCTCTTTCAAATATATTTATTATATATTGGAGTTTTTATTTCTATGTTAGAGATTCCCAGGAGTGGAATTGATAGGTACATTATTCCACATTTTTTCCATAAAGAGCTATAAAAATCCCATTTCTATCAGCAATATATGACAATAAACTCTTCTGCACATATCCACCAACAGTCACTATTATTTGTCATTCTTTCTGGCCTTCCACACATTCTTCAAATCTGGAAAGCTTTAAATGACAGTCTCTGTCCAATAAACACATCCAAGCAAGACCTTTAATGAGAATTGACATTAAGACTAGATGATATTAAAAAATCTATTCTGACAAGGCCAGGAAGAGTATTACCTAAGTTAGAGAGGGAGCAATGGGAATAAAATCCAGTGAAACTAGTCTGGTTTTGGACGTGTTGAATTTAAAATGTCACTTCCAAGTAGAGATTATGGGTAGGCAGTGGGATATATGTCTAGAGATCAGAAAAAAATGTGGGCTAGACATGAGAACGTCAGCATATGGATGGGAGGGCATCTAAACCTACAGTGCTAGAGGATCTCAGAAGAGACAGATCTCCAGCCTGAATCTCAAAGAATTCCAAATGTGGAAGTCAGCCCAGGTAAGGAGAGCCTGGGAAGCAAACTGAGAAAGAGCTACCAGGATGGTGAGCGGTAAACCACGTCACTGCAAATTAGGAAAGTTAATGGCTTCACATTCTCTTAACAGATCTCATCAAATAAAGACAGAGGATGCAAGAGCAGCTCCAGGTGAATGCTGAGGTAGAAAACAGCTTGAGCTATGTGAAGGAGGGAATGGGGAAGGGCAAACCTAAGCACTAAGGGAAAGATACATGAAGCCATGTGCCCTGATCTCTTCATCCTGAACCTTTGAAGCCCTGGAGGGAGGATGTGCTCAGAGTAAGTTTAGAGGAAGGGCCAAGGTACAGGGACTCCATTGCTGCCCTGTAGGGCTTCTGAAGAAGGCTGTTGTGACAGTGACCCTTCACCATCTACACACAGGGTTAGCAGTGTTGTGACACCAAGAGAGTCTAATCAGCCTCTTGGGTCTTCTTCAGTACCAGTGTGTGGGGCAAAATGAGTTTAGGGCCTGCAAACCTGTCATGGGATCAGCGATGCTGAAAGGAAAGAAGGAAGAGTACAGGGTCCCTAAAGGATCAAAAGCCTGGACAAGGATTTTGATAAAAGATAAGGCAGAAACTTTAAGTAAACTGTCATCTCAGTGAGAGTTGAAAGGAGGCAATGGGAAGGAAAATCAGAGAGTCATTTGGATCCTCACCTAGCCTGAAACAATCAGCTCTGCTGTCATGAGGCATATGTGTTCCTAAAAATTACCATGGAATGCAAAATAGGACAATAGAAACCACAGGGCTTACCAGACAAATGAGGTTTGGGCACAACATTCAAAAATTTCATCTGTGACACATTAAAGAAAAAAACAGATTGGAATCTGATAAAAATTCAAGCACAGTGTTACACGTTTCATGGTTTTAAAACACATAAATATTACACTACAATAAATATGATACTTTACCTTGAAAAAGAGCTGAACTCTACCTACAAAGTTGGCATTGAAAGAGTTGCAGCTTGTTAGTCATTGAGAAGTAGTGGAAGGATGGGAGGGTGCAACACCAAGTAAGGACTGGAGTGAAACATAGGGTAAACTGAGGCAGTTGAGAGATGCTTGACGTGTGGCATATGTGTGTTTTACATATTCCTACAGGACATGGTTTTCCTGGGTACAGTTTTCAACATTGTTCTAATGTTTCTTGCTTAAGAAATTAAGCATAAGCAAAAGGAAGCAGGATTTATGCTCAAATTGTTCCCTGATAAATCAATTTCCTTTTCAAAACAAGCATTATAGCAGAACTGACCACATCCCATGAATTCATCAGCTGTAGATAGTAGCAGATGTCAGCAAAACAGAGAAAGGATGGCCCAATCATGTATTAGCAGGTGTCAGGCAGGACACATTGGAGAACGAGCATTAGGGTCTCAGGACCTTTTCCCAAGGCTGTTCAGACCTGTAGAGCCCTGTGTATAAGCAGGTTGCTATTTGAGAGAGGAACAGGACCAGAGGAGGGATTAGAAGTTTGAGCAACTATACAAAAGGACTAAGGAAAATCCAAAATGACTATAGGATAATTTCTTCAATCACTTTTACTTTTAAACCAGATTGGTCCAAATTTAATTCCACAATCTTACTCTCTGCCTACTACTCAGAGGGGCATAGGAGTTGGGCATATAAGACCGGATCAATTAAAGAGAAACAAAAAGATACAATATTGTCATTCTTTCTCTCAAAAGCATGAGTGAAGGTAAGTGAAGATGTGTGTAGACAGCCACTCTGATAAGTTTGCTATAAAGAGGAATTGAGAAATGGGCCAATGACTGAAATGGAATATGAGTTCTACAATAGATTGTAGAGTAAATATTTTTTAAAGAAGATTATCCATTTTGCTATTTTTTTTAATTCAGCAATGCAATGCCAGCAAGAGACAGGGTTACTTGAATCAGATCTACCTGATGAGTTTACCAGGTTAACATGAGGGCAGATATGAACGTCAAAGGAACAGGCATTTTTGGGAGAAGAGAACGGTACAATAGCCAAGAAACAGTATAATTCAAGACAGAATCCAGTCCTACTTCCTGGTCCTAATGGATATAGGGTGTGATAAAACAAGCAGCGGCCCCTTGAGAGAACTTAGGGGGCAGCAAAGAGGAAGGCAATGTTTCAAGAAGTAACCAACCATAGAAGGGACTTTGTTTATCACTGGTGATCTAGAGAGCACCGTGGAAGGGATGGCAAGGAGTAGAAGGGATGGGCAGAGAATTGTGGCTCATCAGGTATCATGTAGAACCATGGAAAGGAGAGAGTGCAGGAGATGCTCAATTGTCCAGAAGCCTGGCACTTCTGGTTGCAATCATGATGAGCATTGATCTAAGACTCCAGGACCCAGCTGCTGTGTCAAGCTGCTGCAGCCCTCAATATTTTGTTGGGTGCAGTGCCAGCTTCCAGGAGGCTGTTTCTTCAGAATGGCAGCTTCCATTAAGGAAAAGAAAAAAACCAGCACTTATTGAACACAAATCCAGGTCATGCTGTAAGTTTGTCATATATGTCTCTGATTATCTTACAACTGCGTGAATTGTTTTCTAATTTACTAAACAACTGAAACTCAGAAAATTTTAATAATTTACCAATAAATCGAAGAGCCAATAGTCAATTTTAACTTAAATACTAAAGTTCATGTTGTTTCATACCCACTATGTTCTTTGTTCCTCCTATGGCAAATAACCTCCATGAACAATAACCTTGTTAAAATGCAAATTGTTGCAAATTCATGGAGTAAAGATGCCAGATGAAATATATTTCTTGCTTTGATATAGTATTTACCACTGTATTTCATACATAGAAGGAAGCGCATTTGTTTTTCTGGTGAATGCAGAACTGAACAATATTTTAAAAAGAATGTTATTAATTCATTCAGCCACCTTAGATTAGAAGATCCTTATTGAGAAATCATGATTCATTTAGGGGAACATGGCACAATGAGGAGTGTTAGAATTACTAGAATGTAAGCTTCCAGTGCCAACAATAGCTGCGACATTGAATTTATAAATAGTATCCACTGAATGAATGAATTAACAGACCAATGAATAAACAGGCTTGAGCCCAGCCACCTCTAATTAGCAGTTATTTGGCCCCGGGCAAATTAGACTATTTAGGTTCTCTGAACCTTTTACTTTCTTAAATTTGTAAAATAAAGATAATGAATGGCTTACTGACATTTCAAGTGCAGTCTAAAAAACCAGATGAAGGAAACAATAAAAACTAGCGTTTGTTGAACTGATGTTAAAGACTCCTTGATAAGCAATTTTCTCTATATTATATCAATGAGCTATGAAAATAAAAGGGCTTTACAAAGTTCTTGCAAATGACCATTTATTAAATAACTTATAAATGAGGATCTATTGAATAGTTATTGGCCTGAATGACTAAATGACTGAAAGGGTACTCTTAGAACCTGGATATTTAGGAAGGGTCAAAGAAAGTATCATAATAAACAAATCTGGGAACATATTATCCCAAGAAATGGAATAGGCAAGCCACATGTCTGCATTAAGACAAGGTAAGAGCAAATTACTAATAATGGAATCATAAAACTGAATGCTATTTGTAGCTGAATCCTAGTGAATCTTCACAGTTATTCAGTGAGAAGACAGCCATACCCCCTCACAGCTATTCAATCAGGAATCCCAAGTTAAATAACTAGAAGTCTGAACCAGTGTGGCAGTATGGCGTAGAATACAGGTAATTTTTTTCAAAGGTTGTGCAGAAAGTCAAAGGTAAAACAAGAAATTCAGTTTAGCACTCCTTAGCTACAATCTAATTTTATATCCTTCAACATACATTACCAAGTTCATGTTCTCCTGGGAGGTTTTGAGTTATTTCTATCCTGCACTTCTGTTTCTAGCATTTCATTTTGCTAGAATTCTATAACCAGTGCATAAAAAGTAGGACAAACGCTGCCAAAACATGGAAGAGCTCTTGTTCCAATGAGTTTATCACCTAAAGGCACAAATAATGTAGGGAAAGAAAAATGAAATCACTGTGTAGTTGCAAGTGGTATAAATGTAATTATTTTTAGACTGGGAACTTGGAACATAATTTCCTAGGAGAGAAAGTGAAAGATTAGCAAATACTAACACTGGAGACTTGCGTCTAAAGGGTAGTACTCACACGTTTAGGGCAAAGTCTTTGAGACATAGGAAGATGATCATAGCCACATGGCATCAGTATCCCCTCTTCCTCAAATAGAACATTCACAGCCTGGGACTTATTTCCACCACTTCCAGGTAACATTAGTAATACCTGTCCAAGAACATTTAACACCTGTGCCCTCCTATGCTTGTATACTTGTTGATAGCAGATTCTTCAGTACTAAGGACCTTCAAGATTCTATGACATCATCATTACTAGCATGAAGACCAGTGACAATAATGATTAACATTTGCTTCGTGCTTCAAGATTTGCATCGTGTTTCAGTTTCAAGGTTTACTCACCTTCAGTTTTTAATCTTTCTCAAACACATTATGGGTTTGGAAAGGTAAGTTGTATATCTTGCCTAAAAAGACATTGAAATATGCCTCTGATCACTGAACTCCAAGTTGCAAAGCTGGAGTTCACCCTCCAAACCACACCATCTACTTTGGCTTTTTATAAAGCTTATTCTGCCGAGTTACCTGCTCAGCATCCACCTGAAGTTATAAACCCTTCATCCAAACAATTTTTTATTTAATATGTAGTATATGTTGTCCATGTTCTACATAGTATTCATGGTTATGTTTTTAATGTTTCCATATTATTAAAAGTAGCATATTTTCCCAATTGTTATGCATTATGGCTACTTCTGTTCATTACAACTTTTTAAATTTTCAACAGCTTTGGTGAAGAGTTTCATAAATAGCAGTCTTTTCTTCTTTTATTAGTATTTCCTTGGGATAGATATCTAAGAGTTGGATTTTCATAAGTTAAAGGAGCATATGAAGTGTTATAGCTTTTATAGCCATTGCCAAATATCTTTCCAAAAGTATTGAATGAATTTACATGACTAACAGCAATATATGAAAATGGAAAATGTATCATTAATTTTGTGTACCTTTCTTTCATAACCCAATAGACAAAAATAAATGTAATTCATCATTTATTCAAAACCAACTATCAAGAAATTTTCTAGACTTCAGAAATGCAAAAATGAATAAAAAAGGCACCAAACTTATTCTACAGGAGCTCTGGAGTTTTGCCACAGATAATTCCAGAGACTCAGAAGGCAGGCGTTATGTGCAGTTGGAACACATGTGTGTTTAGTGATCAAGTTATTTTAATAGGATTTGAGTGGTGATGTACCTCCCAGCTTTGCATGACTCCATCCTGAGTAGGTCATTCTTAGTTGTCAAGGCTCTCAGAAACAGGCCATGCTCATCTATGTTCCACATCAAACCTGAAAAATACTGACTCATCAACTGTTCTTTGTATAGTTTCCAGATGAATTGATTGATTTGGAACACAGGTAATATTTCTTTTCAAATTTTCAGGTACAAGATGTCATAAATCTTGTCTGACTCTTCGCAGACACCAGAAAAAAGTGTGCCTGTGAGGAAGGAACAATAGAGCAGAATGAGAAAACTTTCCTTCAGTCCTAAATCTGCCACTAAATACGGGACCTACGGCAACATATCTAAGCAGTTTGTGTCTCATGGATAAAGTAGCTGAAAGTACTTTTTCTTCCTACTCCATGACCATCCTGATTTGATCAATAATTCCCGTCTCAAGCTGGCTCTCTGCTGGAAGTTTGTCTATCTTCTCAGATTCCCTTACTGCTTCATACTTAATCCCAGTCACAGAGCTTCATTCTGCAGTCAAGAGTCAGTCCAGCTAGTAACACCTCCAAGAAGTCTAATCTTTTATAATTCCAGCCAGCATTCATTTTTCCCCTTCTATCTCATTGGTAACGTTAAATTAAGCATTTTATAGTTAACCCTTTCCTAAATTGTTTCTTAGGTTTATATTATCTCTCTTTGCTTCTTTACTATCTTTACCCCCAAAGATGTAAGCAGAAGATAAAATTGTGTTTAATCCTACAGGACCTGCCACAGTACCAGAAACATAGTAAGCACTCCAGCAATGTTTGTTGAAAAGTGACTGAAAGCAATCCAAAACGTCAAAACTTAAAGGAACATGATCTTGGAAGGGAATGAACTATAGAAAGGGGAGGAGAAAATTCTGCTTACAACCTCACCTCAAAGCATTTTTAGATTCTCAAGTCGTGCATCCACGAGAGAGGCTTACAGAACCCTGGGGAAAGCATCACAGGGAGAGAGAGAGTTGCTGAGCAGCAACATTTACAGCCTTGCAGACTCGCAGAACTGTGGAAGTAAAGTTTGGAATTCTGGGGCAGCCAAGGTCATGGGTAAAAACTTGGGGGTTTGAGACCCTCCCAAAAGGGCTACAATGTGGCTTTGGTACTATGTTTTAGAAGTAAGGGCAGACTGGAGAAAAGCCAGCCAAGACAGATCCTGGAGCCTGGCCTTGTTTGGATTAAGGTGAGCTTCCACTAGCAGAAGAATACTAAGAGAGCCAGTGAAAAGAATATTCAAACACTCCTTAGAAAGATAACATCATCCACAGTCACTATAAAGGTTTAAGATAGATAGATAGATAGATAGATAGATAGATAGATAGATAGATAGATAGATAGATAGATAGATGTATATATAAACATTGGTCATTCAGTGATTAAAATTTACACAAGATGATTGAAGTCTAATTTATATAACAATAAAACACACAATTCAAATTTTACCATTTGATGAGCTTTTATGAATGGATCCACCCATATAAACATCACAGCATTCAGAAAATAGAGTATTTTCATCACTCCATAAAGCTCCTTTACAATGCTTTGCTGAAAATTTCATACCCCTCTTCCCCGCCTTCCAGACAAACACTGAAGGCATTACTTTTTCACTTTCTTAATGTTGTCTTTCAAAGAGCAACTAATCTGCCACTTCAAATTAGTTTGACCTGTTCTAGAATTTCACATATGTATAAAATAATGTGATATGTGCTTGTGACTTATTTTTGTTGCGGTGGTCCTTTTTATCGTTGAGTAGTATGCGTTATCTGAATATCTCACAACAATTTGATTTTCCATACAGTTGTTTTTGGACATTTTGATTGTTTCTAGTTTGAAGCTAATATAAGTAAAGCAGCCATGGATATGCATATACAAGTTGTGTGTGTGTGTGTGTGTGTGTGTGTGTGTGTGTGTGTGTGTGTGTGTGTGTTTAATTTCTCTTGGCCTGGGAGTGCTATTGCTGTCACCTGGTAAGAGTATGTTTAACTCCATAAAAAACATTTTCCAAAGTAGTTTGTACTCTCAAATAGCAACAGATGATGGATCCAGCTGCTCCACATCCTTGCCAAAATGTGGTTTTCAATCTTTATTTTTTTATTTTTAGCCATTTCAGCAATTGTATATTGATATTTCTTTGTGATCTCCCTTTGCATTTCCTTAATGACTAATGATATTGAGAATTTCATAGTTTTTAATTTTTTTATTTTACTTTTTTTGAGATGGAATCTCACTCTTGTCACCCAGGCTGCAACGCAATGGCATAATGTCAGCTCACTGCAACCTCTGCCTCTGGAGTTCAAGCGATTCTCTTATCTCTGCCTCCCATGTAGCTGGGACTACAGGTGTGCACCACCACGCCCAGGTAATTTTTGTATTTTTAGTAGAGATGGGGTTTCATCATGTTGGCCAGGCTGGTCTAGAACTCCTGACCTCAGGGGATCTGCCTGTCTTGGCCTCCCAAATTGCTGGGATTACAGGTGTGAGCCACCGTGCCCGGTCTTTTTTGTTTTTAGATTCTCACATGTTAATCTTTATTGAAATAAGATTTGAAACTCTTGTTTCTTACCCATGGTTCCTTTTCGTTTGTTTGAGACGGAGTTTCGCTCTTGTCATCCAGGCTGGATTGCAATGGCACAATATCAGCACACTGCAACCTCTGCCTACCAGGTTCAAGAGATTCTCCTGCCTCAGCCTCCTGAGTAGCTAGGACCACAGGTGCCTGCCACCACGCCCAGCTAATTTTCGTATTTCTAGTAGAGATGGGGTTTCACCATGTTGGCCAGGCTGGTCTCGAACTCCTGACCTCAGGTGATCCACCTGCCTTGACCTCCCAAAGTGCTGGCATTATAGGTGTGAGCCACCATGCCCAGTCTAGCTGCTTTCCTAAAGAGCTTCTTTCCCATTTTTTTAAATTGAATTATTTTGCTTCCTATTGAGTTATAAGGGTTCCTTGTCAGATGTATGTACTGGGGATATTTTCTCCCAGTCTGTTGCTTACTTTCTTATTTACATAATTTTGTCTTTCAAAGAGCAGAAGTTTATAATTTTAATTGGTTCAATTTATCAATTGTTTTCTTTTATGGCTAGTATTTAAGGTTTCTAAAAAAATTTTGCCTGTAACATATTCAGAAATTTTCTCCTATGCTTTCTTCAAAAAGTTTTAGATTTTAGCTTTTAGTTAAGGTTCATAACCTATTTCATATTCATGTTTATGTATGATGGGAGTGGAGGATTGCAGTTTTTTTAATGTGGCTATTCATTTGTTCCAGCATGATTGTTGAACACTATTGTTCTTGCATTTCGTTACTTAGCGTCGTATTGAAAATGAATTCACTGCTGATGTGTGAATCAATGTCTAGATTCTCCATTCTGTTCCAATGATCCACGTAGCTACACCGTATACCAGTACTAACCCATCTTAATCAGTTGGTATGCCTTATTTTAAATCTTAAAAGCAGCGTATGTTCTTCAACTTCCTTTTTTTCTTTTTTTCAAAATTGTTTTGGCTCTTTCAGGTCCTTTTCGTGATTAATTTTAGAATCAGCTTGTCAATTATATATTTTTTAAAGTACTAAAATTTGGACTTGGATTGTGTAGAGCCTGTAGATTAAATTGAGAATTTATGTCTTACTATTATTGAATCTCCCAATTCATGATCATGATATATCCTCTATTTATTTAGGGTTTTAATTTCTCTCAGCATTGTTTAGTATATTTCAGGAAAGAGTTCCTAAACACATATTCTTAAACGTATCCCTAAGTATTCCATGTATTCTAGATGTTGTAAATATAAATATTTTATATTTTAATTTTCCAATTTAACTGTTAATAGTTTATTTTTTATTACTGCTCTTATAGCCAGAGGCCTTGAAATAGTCAAGTATTAGTCCAATAGTTTTTGTACATTTTTTAGAATATATATATAATTATAACATCTGTAAATTTAGAGAATTTTACTTCTTCCTTTACAATCTATATACATTGTACTTTTCTTGAATTTTTACAATGGCTTCCAGAACAAACTTTAATGAAAATGAAGAGAGCATATATCTTTATTTTGTTATCCATTTCAAGGAGAAAGTTTAAAGTTTCTCACAATTAAACATGTTAGCTCCATGTTTTTCAAAGATGTATTTTATCAAATTAAGAAAGTACCCATTTATAAATTCTGAAAATGTTATTATAAATCAGTGTAAATTTTGTAAAATACTTTCTATGACTTTAATAACATTTTATTTTCTTATTCCTGTTTTAATATAGTGAATCACATTGATTGTTTTTTAAATGTTGAACAAACTTTTCATTCCTAGAATAAACATAATTTGGTCATAATGCATTGCCTTCTTTATGTATTCAATTCGTATTCAATTTGCCAATGTACACTTGAGAAATTTTATGTCTGTGTTCATAAGAGATATTGGTATACAATTTTCATGTGATGGTTTTATTTAGTTTTGAATCATGGTAACACTGTACTCATATATTAACTTCACTCAATGTCTTCATACAGTGACCCTACTTTTATTCCTGATGCTAGTAATTACTATCTTTTATTTTGAATTGATTCATGTATCTCAAAGGTTATCAATTTCACTGAACATTTCAAATAATCAGTTTGGAGTTTAATTTATTCTTACCTGTTTTTCAAACATTTGCTATTTCATTGATTTTTGCTTTTTAGCCTTTCCTTTCCTTATTAACTTTGGATTTAATTTTTTTTTTCTATTTCTGTCCTCTCAAGGAGAAAGCTTAGATCATTGATTTTTAGAGCTTTTGTTCTCTAATATAAAAATATAAATTTCCCTTTAAACATTGCTTTAGATTTATACTACAAATTGTACATTGTTATTTAATTTTTATTCAGTTCTAAATATTCTCTCATTGCCCAATTCTTCTTTTACCTATAGCCAAAGTTTCAAGGGGACACCTATGCAAGACCTTGAAATAATTTATTTTCATAGCTTTCTTCTGTATAGTACTCTGCTCTGCAAATTTTGACTGTTTTATCATCTCCAAGACCCAGTCTCTGTCTCACCCAAGCCAGGCCACCATGTCCTGCTTGGCTTTCTTTTCTGCACTATAATATGGAATAATGCCTCCAGGCAGACAGCAAGCATGGCCCAAGGGTTTATCTCATTTACTTTTCTTTTATCAAAGATCACAGTCTTGTCTTGCCTGGTTTCCAACGTCAGGAAATATTTATGTCATATATTCAGTCCAAATTTCTAATTACTCCATCATGGCTAGAAGAAGAATTCTGGCTATAATTTTGCTGAACAACATTTGACATTGACTAGAAAAGTAATAGTTATGCCAAGAAACAAAAGAAAATGATCCAAAACCAAAGTAAAAGACAATGGAAACAAAAGTATCTGTGGTTGAAATACTGGAGATTGCAGACAAGGGCTTTGAAACAGCTATAATTTGTTTGTTCAGATAATTTATTTAAAAAATTTTACTAATTATATAAATATATTAAGAGTCTTAGAGCTGGAATATGACAAATAAAATTAACATTAGACATGATTTAATACTGTTTAGCAGAAAAACATACAAGAACATAGGGATTATGCTATATATATATATGCTATATGTGAACAGGAAGAGAGAGTTGTATTAGTTTTCTATTAATGCAAGTTTACAGAAATCATTATTGTGGTAATTATTACAAATTGCCACAAACTTTAGAGTCAAAACAACACACATTTTTAATCTCTCAGTTTCCACAGGTGCAGAATTTGGACATAGTTTAGTTGAGTCTGCTCAAGGCTCACCAAGGCGGCAAGCCAGGTGACAGCTGGCAGGTTGTGGTATTATCCAAGGCTTGACTGGGGAAAGGTCTGCCTCTAGACTCCCTCTGGGCTGTTGGCAGAATTCATATTCTTGCAAATGTGGGCTGAAGTTCCTGTTTTCTTGCTGGCTGTCATTCAGCAGCATTCTCAGCTCCTAGAGGCCATCTTTTTCAAAACCGACAGACTGTCTCACTCAGTTCTGCTAAGACAGTCCTACATAACAAAATCTAATCCAGGGAGTAACTTTCTATCAGCTTTGCCATATTTGATTGGCTAGGAGCAATCACAGGTTCTACCCATAGTCAAGGGCAGGGATTACAAGTTAGAGTGACTTATTGGAGGGTGACCCTAGGATATGTCGGCCACAAGAGTCATAAAATATCCAATTAAAACCAGAAAATTTAAGATAGATAGATAAGTAGATAGGAAGAGAGATAGATGATAGATAGCTAGAGAAATAGAGAGATGGATGATAGACTATAAATATAGATATAGATATATATTAGAAAGCATAGATGTCATTATAGAAGACATGAGCAACACAGGAAAAACATGTATGTTAAATTGAAGAGGTAAACGGAAGAAATATTTGAAAAAACACTAGTTGACAAAATTTCAAAAAAAACCTAAAAGCATCACATCACTTCTTCAAAATCTTTATAAACCCTAAGCAGGAAAGATATGAAGGGAACCTCACCCAGGCACTTTATACTCGGGCCAAAGGAAAACAAAAGAAAGAGAAAAAATTTAGAACACAATCAGAAATAAAGGAAACATTTCCTTCAAAGAAGTAATTATCAGACACCGAAGAGCTTTTTCACATAAAACCATGAAAGCCAGAAGACAGTGAAATAGCATCTTTAAAGTGCTGTAATAAAATTTTGCCAAATGAGAATTTGATACCAGCAAATAACATATATATGTTATATACATATATACATATATAATACATATAATATATACATATATACATATTTATGAATGAGATATATATAGCTCCTTTAAAAGAGATGAGATGTAAAAGATAAAACTGACAAAGTTTATAGAATAAATCACAAGAAAGCAGTCATGTTTTGGGGAATAGGCAAAGATTTCTGAAACAGACCTACAAAGTGCTAATCATAAATAAAAGGACTGATGATTGGATTACATTAAAATGAAGACTTCTGTTCATCACAAGATACCATTAATGAGTGACAATCCAAGGCATGGAATGGAGGAAGGTATTTTCAACACATTTACTTAACTAACATTTATACCCAATGTATAAAAAACCTCCAAGCCAATTTTAAAAGGAAGGCAAATCAATTTTTTTTAAAGTAAGCAAAGGATTTGAATAGGCACTTCATTCAAGAGGATATAAGATTGGCCAATAAATGTAAGAAAATATCATTCCCATCATAAGTGTTGAGAAAATAAAAATTAAAACCACAATGTGATACCACTGCATATACTCATTAGAATCCTTGAATAGCTCAAGTCAGATGCACTTATACAACGAAATATTACATGTCAATCAAAATGAGAAATATACAACTAAGGACAACAACCTGGATACCTCTCACAGACTTAATATTGAGCACAAGAAGCTAAAAAGAAAAGAATATAAATGAGTCCACTTACATAAACTTAAAAAGCAGGCAAAACTAATCCACAAAAAAGTCAGATTAGTAATGACATATGGGAGAGGGTGGTATTAATTGGGTACTAGAATGGGGATGATTTCTGGGACCCTGGTCTCGTTCTACACTCTAATCTAGATGTTTGTTATGTATACACATGCAAAATTTAATCAAGCTGTACATCAAATATTTGTTTATACTATATCTGTTATATTCAATGAAAATGGCAACAAAAAGCAAAATTAAACAATAGAAAATCCCCTTTTTCACATAATGTAATACAACACTGGCCTGCAACAGGAGAAGATGAAAAGAAGTAAAATGAATTTGGTAAACACACATTTATTTTCTCTGTGAAGATAAAATGAAGGAAAAACATTGCAATAAGAGAAGAGAATGCGATGAGAGTAATTTGAAAAATATTTTAAATTACTTATGAATACCATCTATTATCACTATTATCACAATGTGAACATTATTTCTATTAGAAAGATTCTTCATCCTCCTAAGCACCAGCTGTCTAAATTTGCTGAAACTAATATTGATATATTGAGTGCTTAGGATAAGTCAGAGTCTGTAATAATCATTTTCAATGCATTACCCCAATTTACACTCTCAACAAGCCTATAAAGTGGGTGCATGTACTATTATTAGTGTCATTTTATACATGAGAAAACTGAAGTTTAAATAGGCTTAGTAACGTGAACAAAGTCATGCACGAATGTGTGGCAGGACTAGTTGCTTAGAGCAGTGCCTGTCATATTGAAGGCACTCAATGGATAGTTGCCGAAAAAAATGAAAAAGGGTTCTAACCCTCTTCATCTATGCCCTATATTTATAACAAACCATCCTGCCTCTCAAATGGAAACCTAAAATATAATGCAAAATTAGCCCAAACTTCAAGATGTAGGTGATCATTAGATAGTTCATTATGTATTAATATAGTATTTGTTAGTATATTCATCTTAGTAACTGTTTTGATACCACTATCTCTTGACTCATTCATTCAGCAACCATTTATTCAGCATCTGCCATGTACCAGGGTTCTGGGGGCAAGAAAAACTTCCTCCCCTCCTGGAGCAAACAATTTGGAGAGGGAAGACAAATAAGTCAGATAAGTTTAGAGAGTGATACACGCTATTAGGAGAGTAAAGAGACTACATGCCTACTTTAATAAAGATGTTCAGGGTAAATCTCTCCAAAGAGGCAACCTAAATGACAAAACAGAGGCCAGCCAAGCAAAGACCTGGAGAAAGTACATCCCATGTAGGGAGGCAGTAAGCAAAAGGGCTCCAGGCCCACTGGGTAAGTTTAAGGGACTCCACATTGGTGAGCAAAGGTGCCCTTTAACATCCACATTTTTAAAATGTTTTCTTGAATTGTACTTATAATACTGCCTGTGCATGCTCTGCATTGAAAGTCAAGTGGGAATCTTACTAGCAATTCTCAGGCTCTGCTACATAAGGAGCAATTTCTCTCTGCCCCTCAATTTGCATATTTAACTTAGAAAAGGAAAGCCCTGATATCTACTGGACCCACTGGTCCTAGAATACGTTTAGTGAGCACCTATTTTTATTTGAGCATGCCTCTTGTGGTATATCTCCAACTACGATCCCTGAGGCTGATTTTCAAACTTCTATGTGGTCCCTGTATGTTGTTAAAATGCAATTCTGGTTCAGGTGGGCTGGGCAGGACCTGGGATTCTGCATTTCTGACACGCTCGCAGGGGATGCCTGTGCCCGCTGGTCCTTAAACCACACGTGGAGTAACAAGACCTTGGAAGACTTCGGATAAATACTATCTCTATCTTCCAGTGATATTTAAAAGCCTGTAGATTCTTACTGCCTGTCAGAATGGGACTCTGGGCAATGGCACAGATGGTCTGCTTCTTAATCTGGCTCTGGTTGTGATAATTAAGTTAAATAACATATGTGAAAAGACTTTACACATATTAAGTGCACAATTAATATTATTTGTATGTAGTGAAAAGTCAACAGCCTCAAATAAAAACTGAATTACTGATGATGGCACTATTAAAATTATGCCTTAGTGAAATAAGTTTTTAAATACAGTGGACTTCTCATGTCTTTATGTACAAAATGGCATCACTTAACATATGGCACACTTTTTCTGTGTTCAGCATTGTGTTAAACACTGAGAGAATAGCAACAGTTATACAGAAGAGTCTCTGCCCTCAAGGATCTCCAATACAGTTTAAAGAGTGAAAAAAATTCATTAAAGAGAGAACATAATTAGCTGCTGATTAATATGACAGCGACAGCACGTTATTACTATGGGAGATCAGAGGCAAGCCAGATTAGTGAGGTCTGGTGTTGACTTCCTGTTCTATATCCCACTATGAGCAAGCCCGATGAGGGTAAGGAGACCACTCTAAGCCACAGGCCACCTTGATTTCTCCATTCCCAGACCAATTCACAAGGTCCAAGGAGGATGAGCTTTCATCTTTTCCCAGTGTGGTGTTTCCTGCTTGCAGCAATGGCTGGGTAATAGATGAGACAATGTGAGACCATGTAGACATACAACTACATGCTGTATTCACCATATAGACCTGTCAAAGCACAATGGAAAAAGCGATAGGGCTGCAGTTCTTCAGAAGTTCTCAAATACACATGCTTGGCGGGGTGGATGTGTGTATGCATACATACATCACACATACTTTGATATACTTTGAGATTCCTTATATTCTTGTCTTTTGTACCCTTCCTGCCTCCAGCCAAGTTCCACTCAGAATTGGTCTTGGGGCATGTCCAGTGTTTCATATACCAGGTTTTTAATTATTTTAGTTTTTTTTTTAAAGAGGTTTGATAGCCAAGTCTACCATATTTGCATATCTATAGTCATTATCTGATGATTATCCAAATACTAATTGATTTCCTTCCAAGTGCAGGTAAACTATAATACAGTCAGAACTGTAAAACATCTGACATTTACTTTCCATTTATTGATTGGTGTAAATTTGCATTTCTAATATTCCTTCACTTTTATGGGGTGTGGGAGGGTGTGTGTCTGCACATTTCCTCTTCAGATTTTTAAAAATAAGTCTACCTATTTCTAAAATACAATTTGGGCATGAATGCAATCACATATTTCGTCAACTATGTTACTGCTCATTATTTTACTTTCCAACACCTGGAATAGTAAATAAATGCCCCATAAAAGAGATTGATCTTAAACCAAACCTTACAAAACAGACCAGACTTTCAGAGGGACAACTTTGGGGACAGAGATGTGAGAAGCTTCCATGTAACTAAAATAGCAGGAGTGCTCAGACAGAAAAGGACATTTAACTAAATCTGATAGTGAAAGTTGAGATGAAATAAAGAATAAGATTTAACAGAACCAGCAAAGCTATATAGGGGAAGATCTTAATTGCTAGGCAACCACTGGAGTTAAAGCAGGGAAAAAAATATCCTGAGTGTTCGATTTCAGAGAATGACATGAAATAAACAATGGGTATAAAAAAGGAAACCTGAATTTTTGGAAACTTGAATGTATTGGGATTATATAGGCATAAAGGAACTTGGACCCAGAGTAGAGCTGAAACTAACTAGAGGGACAATGAAGAGGATGAAAATGAATTGTTGTGCCTTCTTATCTATTTCACAGAGTATGCAAAGAGCCACGTGGATGACATATGCCACTTGAGAATATCCAGAAATTTCATGGATACTTCCTGGATACCTTATTTTCTACCATTCCAGAGTAGAATAAATCAAATTTACTTTCAAATTCAGAAAATACTTACCATTGCTTAAGTCTTCAACAGACAACCCTTGAGTGTGCTGGTGCTTTTGGGACTGAAATAACAGAGATATCTCAGATTGCCAGATTTTTTGAAGCACTAGAAGCAAACACTTGACCACAATGTATTCTCAGCACCTTTTGACTATACAAGCTTCCATATCTCATTTCTGCGAAGGCTGTACAGAAATCTTGACCTTTTGTGTGTATGCACTATGTTTGAATATAAGAGATTCGTGGTTACACAAAGTCTGCAGAAATGTGTTTCCACCTCACCATTTACTTGCCAGAGGCAAAAGGTGAATATAATAGATTCTTGGACTAACGTAATTTGGAACAGCATCTGGAAAATCTGATCTTCTTCCTATCCCTTTCTATCCATCACCTGGACTCAGTTATACTCTCTTCTACATGGCATCTAAGAGCTTTCAGAATCAGTGTTCTGCCTAATCTTCTGAATTCTAAACGCTTACCATTTCTTGCCTTAAAATTTTCGTATAACAATAAAAAATGCATGAGTGCATGTGTTCATGGTGTTAAATGACTGAGTGCCTGTGTTTGCCGTGATTACTAAAGTCATTACCACTGTAAACCTCTTGTAATTCACCACATATTCTTACAGACTCTCTCTTCCATACGTTCTATCCGATCACTCATTTACTTGTAATTCTTTTCCTGTTGCCTTCTCCCATTCCTATTGAACGATTCATTTCTAAGATAAAAGATATTCCTAATTGTGCATCTATTTTTTATTTCTCTAATATCTAATGATCAATTCATCCTTAGGATTCATCTTAGCCCTTACCTCTCCTGACTTATGCTAGTATATTCCAGTCTGTAATTAGATGTTGCTGTCTTACATCTGTGCCTTCATGCTTTACACGTATCTCCATAAAAACATGTAGCCATAATGTATTGCAATTATCTTTTTATAAGTCTCCTTCACTGTAGATGCCTTAAGGGAGAAGACTCTTTATATTTCCAGCAGTTAATAGAGTGGCTAGGAAAAAGGCAGTGCTCAATAAATATTTGCTGATTAAATGACTGAGTGCATATGTTCATTGTGATTACTAAAATCATTACCACTGTAAATATGAACAGCGATTTCGTCTAGCCTCTTGAGTCAAAATTTGGAACTCCAGTTTCATAGTGAAATTTACTTCCTATAACACCTTGAAATACAAAATGAAAACTTAGCAGAAGCTCCATCTTCAGGAGTCTTGGAAACAACTATGTAGGACAGGTTGATGAAACAGGAGTTTTCTCAGGAAATTTTCCAATAATCTATGAACAAACATCAGTCTCCAAAAACCATCTCAGAAAAACGAGGAACTCTGGATAGATAGTTGAGTACAGTTACAGCATACATTTCTAAAGATTCCAGAAAGGCAGAGTAGTATAGTGGTTAAAAGTATACACCCTTGTGATCAGAATGCCTCGATTATAATTCCCATTCTGACTATTATTAGCTTAATATAACTCATAACCAAGTGACTTAGCTTTTCTCTGTCTCAGCTTTCCCCTCTATAAAATGGGGGTAATAAAAGTTCCTAATCCGAGGACTGTTATTGATTTGATGTGTTAATACCTATTCATACCACTTATTAATAGAACATTATCTGCCCAACAGTAATCATTCAGGCCTTTTTGGGGAAAGAGATAGTGGTAGTGCTAACAGCATTCCCCTTCTTCATGTGGAAAAAGTATTTTAAAAACACAGCAACTTAGGAAACCAGAATATGCTTGAGGATCCAGGTTCAAGAAAGAAGGTAAATTCATTGACATTCAATTATTTTAAGATCCTTGAGACTACATTTTGACAGATTATTTAGGTTCACTGTGTATTTAGTATCTTGTTGTAGGTAAGTGTTAAGAGAGAAGCAAGCAGTGCACATAATAGGAATATATTTTAATGCGTCTGCAGGCTATGAAATACAGCAAAAATATACAAATATAGTCCTCAATACTATGACTCATTTTCAAAGTTTGATATCAGAAGGATATAAATTTTATGAATTGACAATCTCTCCTAATAAACGGAACATAGTAATAAGTTATAAATGAGCCATCTGAAACAACTGTATTGTATTAGCAGAGGTGACAAACTAAGGATAAACAACCAAACTTCTCCAAGACTTGCCTTTTTGTTTTGAGACAGGGTCTTGCTCTGTCACCCAGGCTGGAGTGCAATGGCATAATCTCGGCTCACTGCAGTCTTGACCTCCTGGGCTCAAGCAATCCTCCCACCTCAGTCTCCCAAGTAACTGGGTCCTCAGGCATGCACCACTAGGCCTGGCTAATTTTTTGTATTTTTTTGTAGAGACGCATTTCGCCATGTTGGCCAGGCTGTTCTCAAACTCCTGAGCTCAAGCAAGTCAGTCCCGCCCTCCGCACCCCGCCTCTGCTGGCCTCCCAAAGTGTTAGGATTACAGGCATCAGGTATCAGCCACTGCCCCCACCCCACCCCCTGCAAGATTTGCCTCTTTACTGTTTTCTCCATTTCACTGAAAGCCTATTTTCCACCTGGCTTCAGTGTGCTGAAAACTGTTTATAATCACCCAGGCATTTCCCAGATATGCCATTTCCCCTCCTCTCTACCTGAAACATAGACAGTTCAAGTCTGGGACCACACTAATTTTGCTAAATTCTTCTATCAAATGTTGATCTCTCTGAGGGCAAAGTTTCTAGTTCTGTTTTCCTTGTATTCCCAATGACTATAAAGATTTTGTAAAGATGTTTAATTTATTTTTACTTAAGCTTTCCCAATGAGAACTACATTTTACCCAACTTTTATAAATTTAAATTGATTTGGTTTAGTTTCATGATGCTATTATAAAATGTTTAATAAATTTTATATATGTATAAAATATATGTATACATTATACATGTATATATTTTATATATAATACATGCATGTATTACATATATACAATATATATTAACTTTTGTGCTATAAATTATAGTCTCTGCCCTTGAGACAGTTAAATAATTGGGGAAAGAGAACATAAGCCAAAAAAATTTTAGATGTTTACATAAAATGTTTAATTGCATGGCAATCGCTTAGTGAGTCACTGATTCATCTGATAAAATTCAGAAAATGTTTAACATTCACCAGATCTGAGAGTAAAAACATGACAAGCAGGATTCCTTTTTTCATGGAACTTGTGGCCTAATGAGGGAGAAAAATAATAAAATAAGAAATTACAATAACCAAACACTGCACAATAGGGAAAGTATCTCCTAGTATCTGCTAACAGGACCTGTAGAAGGTTCAACTAACCAAGTTTGTAGGTCCAAGGGAAAACCCTGTTCAGTTAAGATTATGTTTGCTGCAAGTAACAGAGATCTAAAATAATAGTAATGTAAACAATGTAAAAATGCATTGCTGGCTTATGCAAACATCTGTAGGCAGGCAGTTGTGCAGCAAGGCTCTGAATCCACTCGGGAGCTGGGCTGTCTTATCTTGCTGCTACACCCTTCTTAGCATGCTATCTCAAGAGCCAAGATGACTGCTAAGGTTACAGCAAACATTTCCACACTCCAAACAATGGGAAGGATGAAGGAAATAGGTGGTGCTTTCTAGGAGTCACACAACACTCCCAGTTACCTCCTATTGGGCATTAACAAGACCCTCACCCAGCTGCAAGAGAGGCTTAATTTTTTCAGTTTTGACCAGTTAAAAATAGGGTTTCTATCACAAAACTATAGTGTAAGAAAATATGAATTAAATGATATAGAAAATGTATCAAGATGGTTAAGAAATATGACATTCTCTCAGAAAACAATCTGCAAGAACACATTGTCTTTTTAGCTTAAAACTTTAAATATTAAAATTCAACAGGATGAAAAGCAATCCAGTTTAAAAGTGAAAGATTGAGCAGACACGTGTCCAAAGAAGATATATACATGACGAATAAGCACATTAAAATATGCTCCACCTCATTTGTCATTAGAGAAATGAAAATTAAAATAAGGAGTTACCACTGCACACCTACTAGAACTATTAGAACCACTAAATTCTAAAAATATGACACCACCAATTGCTGGCAAGGATGTGAACCAACAGGAACTTTCATTCATTGCTGTTGGGAATGCAAAATGACACAGCCACACTGGAAGACAGTTTAACAGTTTCTTACAAAGTTACTTACAGTCTTACAGTATCATCCAGCAATCATGTTCTTAGATTATCCAACTGATTTGAAAATTTGTGTGCATACAGAAATCGCTATATGAATGTTTATAGCCACTTTATTCATAATTACCAAAAACAGGAAGCAATTAAATGTCCTTCAATAGGATATACAAAGTATAGTACATCCATAAAATGAAATACTATTCAAGGACACAAAGGATTAAGCTATAAACCTATTCAAAGACAAAGATGAATCTTAAATGCTACATGAAAAAGCCAGTCTGGAAGAGCTATATATTATATAGCCTCATTTATAGGACATTCTTGAAAAGGTAAAACTGTAAAGACAAGAAACTGATGAGTGACTGCCAGGGCTTCTAGGTAGCAAGGATGGGATGTTAATAAGTGAAGCACAGGGAAGTTCTTAGGGCAGTGAAATGGTTCTGTATGATACTGTAATGATGGATACAGATACTGTGTATTTGTCAAAACCCATAAAAATATGCAGTACAAAGAATGAACCTTAATGTATGCAAATTTAAGATGATAATAATTTAGGAGGTTCAGAAATCCCAAGATGGGATGTAGAATGTGACATTGTAACTGTATTACAAATGTTTGCAACAACGTCACCGAAGAAGATGTGGCAAATCTTTCTTAGATCATGTTTAAGGCGTCTCTGAGACTAAAAGCAAAAGGAACTGTCTACTTTAGTTGATAACATTTCCAAACTGGGCAATAGTAATGAACCAATAACACACGTGCACTGAAACTGAACAGTTTAGCAAATAATAGTGGTAGATGCAAGCCAGGATCTTCATTGTTAGAGTGGGAAGTCACAGATAAACAAGGGAAGAAGGACAGAATGATGCATGAGGTAGTGAGTTAGAATTGGAAACTTTAGTGTAAACTCATGTTTGGCTAAATATAGGTACAGATGGCTACCTATGGAAATATTGATAGATATGTGTATATGTACACACACATACATTTCCTTGCTTTGTCAGCTGATAAGGCCTAAAAGTAATGAAACCTGTTATCAGTGAGCATAGCTAACACTCAATTCTTGGTTTCTAATACTATTTTCTAATAAATAAAACTAAAAGCTGATCCTAGGACTAAGACAAGAAATATATAAGAAGAGCCTAGAGTACATTTTGATGCCAAAATAAAGAGGTAAGAAAGTGCTCAAAATAGCAGCAACAACAGCATAAAAAAACCAAAAAGCAAACAATGGAAATATGGCAAATGTCTGTTGGAACCAACTGAAAGAAGTCTCAATGATGAATGCTCAAAAGATGATAAAAAGAAACTAAAGTAGCAGTGGATTATAACCCAAGTATTCTATATATATATAATATACATAATATATAATTATATATATGTTATATTATATATTAAATAATATATGTTATATAAGATATATTATATAATTTCATTATATATTAATATATATTAATATATATTTATATATATTTATATAAATATATTTGTATTTTATATATAATTATACAAATATATATACATATATATTTATATTTTATAATTATACAAATATATATACAAACATATATATTTGTATTTTATATATTATATATGTATACTTCATATAATATATATAATATATATTATACATTATATAATATATATATTGTATAATATATATTACATTATATATATTACATTATCTATATATAATTATAATATATATATTACATCATATATATTATATATTATATATTATATAATATTTATATATTACATCATATATATTATATATTATATATTATATAATATTTATATTATATATATAACATATATTATATGCCAGTGTATATATATACTTATATGTATGTCCATACTGATATGAATACATGAATAAATAAATAAATGGAAGGCAAATCCCCCATGCAGAAGAATTCCAAACAATTTATGTAGATATTCAAGGAGGTAGAGCTTAATATTCCATTCCTAAACTGTTGCTGTGCATATTGATTTCCTTCCAAAGAATATTTTCTGGGAAAAGAGAAAAGAAGTCACTTTACAGTAAATAAATTTGACAAATGACCACAGCCAGGCAATCAAGGTTGATATCAACAGCAGTAAGTTGTGTTAATAGTATGTACCCTTAAAGGTGTGATGAGAATGATATTCATCTCTGTGTTTTTCCTCCCAAAAATCCAAAACCATCACCTGGTCTAATCATGAGAAAAGCACCAAATTCCAGTTGAGGGATATTTTACAGAACACCTGACCAGTATTCCTCAAAACTGCCCTCGTCATCAAAAACAAGGAAAAACTAGAAAAATCACAGCAAATAGTTTACTAAGGAAACGTGAGGACTAGGTGTAATGTAGCATTTTGCATGGGCTCCTGAAAAAGAAAAGGACATTAGGTGAAAACAAAGAACGTCTCAAAAATAATATGGACTTTGCATAATAAAAATGTATAAATACAAGTTCACTAATTTGACAAATGTGCCATTCTAAAGTGAGATATTAATAATAAAGAAAACTGGATATGGAGTATATGAGAACTCTCTGCACAATTTTCCTAATTTTTATGTAAATTTAAAATGATTTTAAAATAAATTTTATTTTTAAAAAGATAACTGACCTGCATTAAGCTGTCTAAACCTAAAAATTATTTAAATAGTTAAACCACTAATAGTGGAGTAATTTTGAGTCTTCAATGTATCCATCATTCCTATTTAAAGCCTCAAAAATGTCTGAGAGGGATAATGTTATTGTTTTATTAAATTCTATTCAAGAAACTATTACATTAATAAATAGAGCTAACAATGGCAACGGTGATATGACACTGAAGACATTTAGAAAAATTTGGCCAAATAACCCAGAGGTTTAAGATTAGCTTCATGAATGGTTATGTGCGAAGCTAACCACATGGTGTGTAATGGTTTCTATTATCACTGGTTGAGGCGTGAGTATTCCTATAATCATAATGTGATTTCTTTTTACAACTCATAATGGAAACTTTTTTTATAATTGAACTTTTTTGTGTGTGAGAATCATGTACAGCAGAGGAACTGAACATTTCAAGAATATAATGAGAGTTCAGTTTAAGATTTTACAAGGGACTACACATTTGAAATATGGAAAAGGAAGCATGCTAACTGGGGAAAATGAATTGGTTTTCTCTCCTGCTGGCCTCATAGGAGATACAGTAAGCCGAGAAAATCCAGTTGTACTCTTGCCAAAGAGTTTCATGTGTCAGAGAAAAGATGCTCTGTAGGACTCTGTTTCAATAAAAGAGGTCAAAATATACTTTGCGTATAAGCATGCCTGTGTACATGTAATATAAGAGAAAAAATGTAAATGTGAAAGCATACATTCAGAACACTTTCATCTCAGGATATTTTTCTATATTAGAACTCCAAGATAAAATGCTCCCATATAAGAATGTGAAGTCAGGATGTTAGTATGTATATTCTAACAAAATTTATACCTGCTATTAATTCTGTGCCAGATATCCAAACTTTCACAATCCAAGTGTAAGTCCATTTTTTCACTTTTTAAAAATTTGTATTGATACTTATTAGATGTACATATTTTGGGGCCACATGTGCTAATTGGATACCCTCGTATGATTAAATCACCTTAAATATTTATCTTTTCTTTATGCCAGGAATATCTGAGTTATTCTCTTCTAGCTATTTTGAAATGAACAATTCATTAATGTTAACTATAGTCAATCTACTGTAAGAGTCTTATTATTAAAACTTTTCAATCCCCCTTGGTGGTATCTATTGAAAAACTCAAAATTCTTTTTTTTTTTTTCCATGACAGGGTGTGGCTCTGTCACCCAGGCTGGAGTGCAGTGGTGCAATCTCTGTTCACTGTGACCTGCGCCTTCCTGGCACTAGTGATCCTCCTGCCTCAGCCTCTCAAGTAGCGGGGACCACAGGAACATGCCACCATGCCCAGGTAATGTTTGTATTTTTTTTTTTTTTTTTTTTTTTGGTAAAGACGGGGTTTTGCCTTGTTGCCCAGGCTGATCTCAAGCTCCTGGGCTCAAGCAATCGCCTACCTAGGCCTTCCAAGGTGCTGGGATTACAGGTGTGAGCCACCGCCCCTGGCCTCTAAATTCTTTAAAACAATATACATACTTAAATTTTTGTAAAATTCCATGTGAATTCAGCGAGGAGCTTAGATTATATGATGGAAAGTCGTGGATGCATATGAGTCATCTAGGCGAGGTATTAGGTGAAAAGGTGGGACCAGAGGCTATTCTAAAGGCAAAACCCATGGCTAGAAGCCGAGGAAAGACAATTAGGAAAATCCAACTTTGGGCCAGGTGCGGTGGCTCACGCCTGTAATCCCAGCACTTTGGGAGGCTGAGGCGGGCAGACCACGAGGCCAGGAGATGGAGACCATCCTGGCTAACATGGTGAAACCCCGTCTGTACTAAAAACACAAAAACAAAATTAGCCGGGTGTGGTGGCGGGCGCCTGTAGTCCAGCTACTTGGGAGGCTGAGGCAGGAGAATGGCGTGAACCTGGGAGGCGGAGCTTGCAGTGAGCCGAGATCATGCCACTGCACTCCAGCCTGGGCGACAGAGCAAGACTCCATCTCAAAAAAAAAAAAAAAAAAGACCACATTTATGCAGCCAACAGACACATGAAAAAATGCTCATCATCACTGGCCATCAGAGAAATGCAAATCAAAACCACAATGAGATACCATCTCACACCAGTTAGAATGGCGATCGTTAAAAAAATCAGGAAACAACAGGTGCTGGAGAGGATGTGGAGAAATAGAAACACTTTTACACTGTTGGTGGGACTGTAAACTAGTTCAACCATTGTGGAAGACAGTGTGGCGATTCCTCAAGGATCTAGACCTAGAAATACCATTTGACCCAGCCATCCCATTACTGGGTATATATCCAAAGGATTATAAGTCATGCTGCCATAAAGACACATGCACATGTATGTTTATTGTGGCACTATTCACAATAGCAAAAACTTGGAACCAACCCAAATGTCCATCAATGATAGACTGGATTAAGAAAATGTGGCACATATACACCATGGAATACTATGCAGCCATAAAAAGGATGAGTTCATGTCCTTTGTAGGGACATGGATGAAGCTGGAAACCATCATTCTCAGCAAATTATTGCAAGGACAGAAAAGCAAACACTGCATATTCTCACTCATAGGTGGGAATTGAACAATGAGAACACTTGGACACAGGAAGGGGAACATCACACACCGGGGCCTGTCGTGAGGTGGGGGGAGCGGCGAGGGATAGCATTAGGAGATATATCTAATGTACATGAGTTAATAGGTGCAGCACACCAACATGGCACATGTATACATATGTAATAAACCTGCACGTTGTGCACATGTACCCTAGAACTTAAAGTATAATAAAAAAATAAATAAAAATAAAGGAAAATCCAACTTGAAGTGATAGGAGGAAAAAAACAAAACTGTAAAAACATAACAAGCAACAACTTTGAAAGTGAAAGAAAGATCCAAAATTTAAAGCTAATTTCCATTATACTCTGAATATGGCTAACCCTTTGATGTTTTTTGCTCATCTATAAACAAGGGAAATTAATTCTTATCTCACTGGGTCAGAGAGAATACTAATGCAATATACGTAAGTGCTTAGCTCAGTGTATTATACAAAATGAACACTAAGTAATTGTTAGTTTCTGTCCTCATGAAACTTATTTTCTCTAAAAGGAAAGTGCATCAGGGAAACCAACACAGAATTCCAAAAAGAAAGAGTCATCGAGTAATAGTGAAACTCAGGAAACAGCACTGATCCTTCGATAAAGGGACTGGTGCATTTTCTCCAAGGCCAACTTTACTCACAGCCAACAAATTTTGACTAGATCCCAATTTTGCCCATGGCTAGATCTGACCTCACTGAATGAGAGTCATATTTAACAAGGGAGGGATGATTATAAATAGGGAGAGGACATTATACCTTAAATTCAGAAATTCTTCAGAGGAGAATGTTGGTTGCCAGTTACCTCTGGTTATACCGTTGGTCTCGTTTGAAAATATTCATCTGAAACTAAAACTCAGTAGATAAAATTTAGAAAATCCAATATATGAAAAGGATCAAACTAAAGGAACTGGAAAAGAAATTAAGTAATACAATATGTGTAAAGAATGTAAAAATTCAGCTGCTCTTGGATTTGTTAAATTTCTGTTTTCCTTTTGAAATACTTCTGGGAACAGGCAAAACCCAAAAGGTGTTCTACTAAGCACTTTTTCCATTCCTGTAGAAATGTCCCAGAGGAAATTTAATCTCCATATTTCTGACACTTTCACACTTAACATCAAATAATTATTTTGTAAGGTTATTTGATATATTAATAGGGTCTGCAGCTTTTTTCCAAGGCTTTCAATTTGTTTTCCTTGGGGGGAAAAATGTAGTCTCATATAACCAAGGGGAAACTAATTCATATACCACTAAGTTCAAATTCAGTTCAAAATTCTGATGCCAAATTGTTTTTTAAAAAGCCTTTCCTGGTTAAAAAATAATAACACTTCTTTCATTATAACATTACAGCCCCAAACCCCCAACTTCAAATATCATACATATAAAATTTTCTGTATTACTACGCTAATGTCATATATATAATTTCACAAAGAAGGAGCCCCTTATATCATGGAAATGAGAAAATTAAAACTTCTGATATACTGCTGTCATGAATTGAAGATGCATAAATGACTTTGTCACAATTTTGTGAGAGGATTCTAAGGGTGAATGCAAGAAAACTGGAGCTCCATCAGTCCTAGCTGTTTAAAAAACCTAAACATTGAAGTTCTCTCCAACAAGTGCAAAGATAATTGCTCTTCATTTAAAAAAAAAATTATGGCCTTGGCCTTCTCTAATCTTTAACCTGGAAATATTCAGACACCATCACCTGCTGCCTAGACGACAAAAATAACCTACTAGTTGGTCTCCTCCACAATTTATCTTTTCTCCAATCCACTCCCCTTGAAGAAGCCAGTTCTCTATCTACTTCCAACTCACAGCTTATTATTCATAGAACAGCCAGCATTGTTTCCTTAACATTAAAATCCAATTTTATCTGTGATCCACTTGTGCATAATCAGTGACTATTTTCCAAGAAAAACAAAAACAAAAGAATTTCTTAATGTACCTTGTCCCTCAATTACACATCTTGAGCCTCTTGGCCCCCTTTGGGAATGCCCCTGAGGAAAGCTACTTCCAGAATCAACATGTTTGCACACACTTTCCCCCACTCCTGGACAGTGCCAACCCACCCTCCCTCCCTCTTGGTGCAGTCCAACTCTCCTCACTATTGGAATTTGCTTATCAGTCCCTGCTTCAGAGAAGCCTTCCCTTACCTCATGCATACTGTTTTCACCCACTGAGCATCTTTTCATAATATTTTTTAAAAGTTTAAAATCAAATGTGAATTTTTGTAATATTTTGATAACTGCATTGGACATAGCTCTGAGGATCCACTTTGGTTCACTCAGAAAATTTAGTCTAGTACCATCTAGATAAAGTCATCTCCAAACTTCGTTTAGTAATATCCAGATAAACTAAAGTCATTTATCCATATCTTTAAATAAATTCCCAGTTCTACTACCCTTCATTCTCTTTTCCTGTGTGAAACTTATCTTAAATCAGGTATTGATAGTAGAGGACGTCTGCTTCACCTTCTTGATGGAATAATTCATTTTACTGGCTCCTTCTTCAGCAATTACTAGTTCCCTTGTACCTGCCACTGTTAACCATAATTTCATGCAGAATATTCTGAACTCTCTCTTGGTCTCTATGGCTCAACATCTGGGAATGTCTGTCAGCTTCTTGACAAGATATGCCTCTTAAAAATGTAAGAAATTGTAAATATTGCCAATATTATTGGGTCGTGTTTGCGTACGTGTGTGTTTGTAAGGCGGTATCTTAGCCTATCTGTCAAATAACACCATGCAGTCATTTCTATCATATTGCCACAGAGCGAAGGTAAATCTTCCTTGAAGATTCCATCTTTCTTGGCCTTCATCCAGGGTACAAAGATTGCTTTTCCTCTTAGATACCCACTAATTTACTTGTAATATCACCTTTACTCCTGAAACCTGGGGCTGAGCCCAAAGACAATTTGGGTATATGGATTTATGGCAAGCATCCAACTGTATTTAACTATTGATTATCTCTTATCATTGGTTGTTATCCTAAATTTTGCTTAATGTCTATTTCCCTCAGTAGACTATAAGCTTTATCACTACATTCTCAGTATTTGACACAGATTTTGGTCTATCGTAAAAACTTCATTATTATTGAATATCTTTAATATAAACATTGTAGAATTAATTGTTGATGTACATCATTAGATTAATATTTAAGACCCTTTTTTAAGAAAGAAAAAATCATCACTATAAATATCCATTACCTGACAAGTTAATATTAATCTTGACCAATTCTTGACTTCTTATAGTTGTATTTTAAATTAAGATTCTTGCCACAATCTGCTGGTTAGTAAAATAGATTTTATTGTCCTTTGATTTTAGGCTTGAACATATGAGTTGCTTTGCCCAATTCGGCCTTAAAATAATGATGCAAGTAGACACTTAAAATGCATTTGATTTCTAGAGTCCAGTAATGGAGACAATCTCGTATTGGACTGTCTCACAGATTACTTTAAATATTAAAGAAAACATTTTTAGAAAACCTTAAAGGTGTCTGAGAGCATCCAAAAGTAGAAAAAAATATATTGAATAAAGTCTACCCTTGAAAGAAAGCAAAGAGATTAAGTCCAACTTTTTCTTTTTATGGCCTTTTTATTTCCTGTGTGCAGGACCCAGTTAAACTTCACAGGACAACTAAATTTCAGATAGACAATCTTTAGTCTTGTATCCTTAAACAATCAGAAGGCAGATTTCAGGGCAAACAGAGTAGATGAAAAGTAAAGACAAAGGAAACAGCCCCAAGGGTAAAGTCCTAATTCTGCAAATAAACTCTGCCAAAATTTCTGGCTGATTCCTGAACTGCCCATGCAGGTGAAGACTCCAAGCAGCCAAAAGTATGGATAAAGAGTTGAAGAGGCCAAGCGTGGTGGCTCATGCCTGTAATCCCAGCACTTTGGGAGGCCGAGGTAGACAGATCACCTGAGGTCAGGAGTTCAAGATCAGCCTGGCCAACATGATGAAACCCTGTTTCTAATAAAAATACAAAAATTAGCTGGGTATGGTGGCCTGTGCCTATCATCCCAGCTACTTGGGAAGATGAGGCAAGAGAACCGCTTGAACCCGGGAGGCGTAGGTTGCAGTGAGCCAAGAATGCACCACTGCATTCCAGTCTGGGCAAAAGAGCAAGACTCCATCTCAAAAAAAAAAAAAAGAGTTGAAGAGAGATTTTAGCTTATGCCTAAGTCAGAAAAGACGGTGTTTGGAGCCTGTGTCCAGCTGATAACTGTAACAAATTCTGAGTTTCTACATAAACCCAGAGTATAATCCAAAATCACTAGCCCTATGAAGATACAGAAAAATGTGACCCCTAGTCAAGATATGGCAATCAGTAGGAACTGATCCAAAGATGACACAGATAAAATAATTTTTAAAAGAGGTTTTTAAGAAGCTATTTCAACTATATCCAAAAATGTAAATGAAAATGTTTATAAAAAGTACACAAATACAAAACCTCAGCAGAGAAACAGAAGCTATGAAAATTTTAGAGCTAAGAAAATCTGAAGTAAAATAATCTCTGAATGAGCTTAACAGCAGATTATAGATGTATGAACTACAAAAGTACACAGTGACACTACCTCAACATTCCTAGAGTTAGCAATATATGACCGCTGATTAACTGCTGTTTTCCAGATTTTGCACAAAAATGTCTTGCTAACCACTATTAACTGGAAACATAGCGGAAAGAGAAGTCTGAGAAATGTAGCTCAGACTAGCTAAGTTGAGACATTCCAAAGCCACCACAGGTGACTTCTTGTCAGCTTAGAACCCACACACATACCTCTAAACTTCACTTAATTTCAAAACACAGTCACGTTTCTGCCTGGCATTATACAATTATCTTGCATACAATAAAAATAAAATTATGCTGACCACCAGTTTGGGAAGACAAAGAGGGCAGATCACTCGAGCCCAGAAGGTCAAGACCTGCCTGAGCAACATGGTGAAACTCTGTCTCTACAAAAAAAATATGAAAAGTTAGCCAGGCATGATGATGAATACCTGTAGTCCCAGCTACTTGGGAGGCTGAGGTGGGAGGATCACTTTAGCCCAGGAGTTCAAGGCTACAGTGAGCCATGATTGTGCTACTGCACTTCAACATGGGAAACAGAGTGAGACTCTGCCTCAACAAAGAAATAAATAAATAATGCTAACACTTTTCCCAAAAGAAAAGATGAGGTCCCTTTTTGTCTTTGAAGGAACATCAGTTAATTCTGGTTCGTCTAGCTTTGAGATCCTGTAACTAAAATCATGAGATTTAAAAAAAAGTGTTAGATGGTGGGACAGAGGAAGATAATAAAAGTATTTGGTAAATGTATGTAATCAAGTTTTTATATTTGTAACAACTAGAGCCGTCATTTCTGCACATGACCATGTAGGTCAAAGATTTTTCCAATACTCATGCCATATTCCCTTTGCCCTCAGGAAACACTCTAGCTAGTAGTGGTACCTGGCCTGGTGCAGTGACGCAAATATTCATGAATGGTCTGCATCTTTAGCAGTCCTGATTGAATTGGGTCACTGTGCTTTTCCATTGACATTAATCACGGGATGTGGGAGTACTAAGCATCCCATGGAATATTTTAGACATACTCCTCTTTACCCCCTGTGCTGAATAGTGTCTTCCAAAAGTTCATATCCACTAGGAATCTGTGAATGTGACTTTATTTATAAATAGGTTATTTGCAGAAGAAATCCAGTTAAGATGAGGTCATACTAGATTAGGATGGGCCCTATATCCAATATAATTGTTGCCCTTATAAGAAGGAAATACAGACACAGAGACACAATGGAGAAGGCCATTTGATAATGGAGGCAGAGGTTAAAATGATGTGGCTACAAACCAAGGAATGACAAGCATTGCCAGCAGCCACAAAAAGCTAGGAAAAGACAAAGATGGATCCTCTTATAGAGACCTCAAAGACTGAGTACACTGCTTGAAGTTCTTCCCACTGGGAGGTTATCCCTTCACCAGTGTCCCTCCAGGTTGTTCTAATGTGGAAATATAGTATTGTAGCTGCCCACTTTCAAGTAATGCCTGCTTATCACGCAGAACCATCTGAAAATGATGCTGGAGCCTTCTTATTCTCAGTCAGTTGCTCATAGGACGCTCCCCATGAGAACACAGGTTTGAACTGGGAGAAAGAAGATAATGAAGCAAGAGTAGGTGTCACCAGAATCTGGGCCACTTCTTCATTCAACTTACTTATGGCTCCCTGCCCCTTTTCTAGTCTCCCCAGCTTGAACTTGATCTCACATATACCATTTCTATTTGTTGATGGAGTGTTGCATGCATACTATTTTGTCTTGGTGGATCAGATGACATCCAGTTTTTTATCTATAACTGAGGTGCCTGGTAACTCGGTAATCCATAATCAAATATCAAGTCTCTGCCAAAGCAATGTTGTAAACCAGAAATTAGTTCTCAAAAGGAAATCAGTTATCCTCCAAGCATGCATGACTTTGTTTCAAAATCCTGATTCTCCATCTGTGAAATGAGTCTGAGTTACATGCCCAAAGGAAGAATACATTTACCTCCAAAATCCAAAGAGTTCCAGTAAGAATTGTACCCCTTCCTAGATCATAGGAGGGGCTGGATGCAGCAACTTATTCTTCACATTGGAAGGAATATCATGGCATACCTAAAACCACTGGGCCTTTCAGAAATTTCACCAAGATGGTAGGCACCAGAATTTTTGTATGATTTACTTCCCATCCTCTGGCAATGCAAGTATCCAGAATAGCTGGCACTTGCTGCTTACTGTGTCCTATAAGAAAATAACAACCATATAATATAATGGCCCAACCTATATCTTATGCGATAGAAAAGTAACAGTTGTCCCAAGTAGTAGATATGGCAAAGAACTGAAGAGTTAAGATAGCCCTGGAACTATCCCCCCTTCCTATAGTCTTTACTAACAAATATAGACAGAAAAGCATTCATTGTATCAGCAGCTCCACACCAGATGCAGAAGGATATGTTGCTTTGATTCAGTAATGAAACCACATCTGGGACAGTAGCTGTAATTGGAGTTACTACCTAAGTATAAAACAATCCACTCTTATTCTCTAAGACCAGCCTGTCTTCTGCACAGGCCATGTGGGTGAGTTGATGGGGATGTGGTTGCGATCACCACTACTGTTTCATGATGCTGACATAATCTCTGCAATCTACAATTCCTCCAGAAATGTGGTTTTATTTTAGTTTTACTCTTTTCAAAAGTTGAGGCAGTTCTAGTTGTTTCCATACCTTTCCTACCGTAATTGCCTTTATTCCACATATCAGGAAATGAATGTGAGGATCTATCAGTGGCTGAGCATGACTATTCCAATGATGCCTTTTAGAACTGCAGACAAAAAAAAATCACAAAGTGGATTGGGGAAATCCGCTGGACCTGCTTTTTGAAATGGACCTGAGTCAAAACTCCAGTGGTCACTGGATCTCTGTAAGCTACTACTGTAACTAACATATCACAGTAATGTTTAGTAATGGCTGAAAAATTAAGATTATTTCCCCTTCACCCTGACAAGTAACAATAGGTCCATTTGTGGAAGACTAGGAAAAAGATAAACAGGAAAATTTTTTAGCAATGTAGTAAGGTCTTTCCTCAGTGGAACCCAGCCTCTCCTTAACTCAAGGAGCTCTGGGGTGTGAACTGGCTCAAACAATTACAACTAATAAATGAATTTCTTAAAGTTTAAAGACTTAATACAAAAATCAATTGTATTAAAATATATTTGCCACAAAAAATGTTTAAATGAGTCTCAATTCCTTAAGATCCATTCATACACATATTCCCCAGGTTTTGTTGATATAAATGGGGAAACCCATGCAATGCTTTTGGTGTATATACTACTACTTACACTGTTCTATCTCACCCTCTAGGCCATGTTGGACTTGAGTCTACATGTAGGCCTCTAAGCAAGAAGAGGAAAGGAAGGTAGGTATGAGAAGAATCAGCAGTATCTCACACAAGGCAACTACCATGGGGGAGGTTATCTTTATAGACAAGAATTCGTTAATTTTCTCAGGCAAGGATGGAAGGTTTCTTCCACTCACAACAACAAAAGGGTTATTACTTAATACTCCAACTCTCCCAAAAGAGACAATGAGAAGTTTGGAATTCAATTTGTGTGAGGTAAAGCCATCTGCAGAACTAGACTTTGGGTTTGATTTTCAGTATCTTCAGCTCTGCAGCTGTAGAGACTAAGGTCTGGTTTAGTTTGGTTTTAAGGGCAGTCACAGAAGCTGTCACCTCTCTTACAGTAGACATTAAGCTGGGAGCTTAAAACACTGCAATGAGTTCATCAGTTTCCCTAAATTTTCCAGCATATTTAGAATAACCGACTTACCCTATCATATTCTATTTTCACACACAAAAATGTTCTGTAACAGCAACTACATGATGACGCAGATACTTGTCTTCGGCAGGTTTTTTTATCATGTCTACAGGTAATAATAATTTCCATAAATTAATTGCCACTGAATTCCTAGGGCTAGCAAATCCCCTTTATCACTGGAAACAGAGTCAACAATGTCTAAACTTCATCTGATCAGAGGACCAATTTCAAGTAATCTAGAAATAGCTCATAGAATTATGCTTAAGATTCTGCCCCCTGAACGAATACTTATTAACAAATTCTTTATCAGTCAGAGTACAATTAAAGAGGCAGAACCCTTAACACAATTTTACCATAAGCAATTGTGGGAGCTGGTTGATCAGTTTGTGTAACACTTTTGTCTTCTAGCTGAAGCCCATGAGGAAGATGACCAGGAAGGGAAGATGAATACAAAGCAGAGGAGAACAAGGATAAGCTGGAACCTACAAGTAACAGAATCTAGGTTATTTATTGCTGCATAAAAATACCCACAACCTAATGGCTTAAAACTAAGAGGACAATAACTATGTATTATCTCTCACATATTTTGTGTGTCAAAAATTCAGGAGCAGCTCAGCTGGTCTTATGAAGTTTCAGTCAGGTGTGTCAGGTGTGAACTCCAGTGTCTGTCATCTACAGGCCTGACAGGGCTGGAGTAACCATTTCCAAGACAGCTCACTCATATGACTCAATTACTGGCCGGTGATTAGAAAGAGAACCAATTTTCTCACCACACAATCTTCTTCATAGGGCTACTTGAGTGTCCTTACAATATTTCACCTAGCTTTACCCAGGGTGAAGGATCCAAGAGATAGAGCAAGCAATGAGAAAGTCACAATGCCTTTTATAACTTTAACACTGAACAACGTTTGCATCCCTTGCCAACATTTATAGGTTGAAATCCTAACTCCCAGTGTTATGGTATAAGGAGATGAGGCCTTAGGGTGAAAATTAGATCTCAGGAGCATAGCCTCCAAGTATGGGACTACTGCTCTTATTAAAGGAGACCCCAGACTTTTTAATCATCACCATTCTAACTGCCATGAGATGGTATCTCATTGCGGTTTTGATTTGCATTTCTCTGATGACTAGTGATGATGAGCTTTTTTTCATGTTTGTTGGCCACATACATGTCTTCTTTTGAGAAGTGTCTGTTCATATCTTTCACCCACTTTTTGATGGGGTTTTTTTTCTTGTAAATTTGTTTAAATTCCTTGTAGATTCTGGATATTAGACCTCTGTCAGATAGGTAGATTGCAAAATTTTTCTCCCATTCTGTTGGTTGCCTATTCACACTGATGATAATTTCTTTTGTTGTGCAGATGCTCTGTAGTTTAGTTAGATCCCAGATGCTGGTGAGGCTGTGGAGAAGAAGGAACACTTCTACACTGTTGGTGGGAGTGTAAATTAGTTCGACCACTGTGGAAGACAATGTCGCAATTCCTCAAAGATCTAGAACCAGAAATACCATTTGACCCAGCCATCCCATTACTGGGTATATATCCAAAGGATTATAAATCATTCCACTATAAAGACACATGTACATATATGTTTATTGCAGCACTATTCACAAAAGCAAAGACTTGGAACCAATCCAAATGCCCATCAATGTTAGACTGGATAAAGAAAATGTGGCACACATACCCATGGAATACTATGTAGCCATAAAAAAGAATGAGTTCATGTCCTTTGCAGGAACGTGGATGAAGCTGGAAACCATCATTCTCAGCAAACTAACACAAGAAGAGAAAACCAAACACTGCAGGTTCTCACTCATAAGTGGGAGTTGAACAATGAGAACACATGGACACAGGGAGGGGAACATCACACTCCGGGGCCTGTCGGGGTAGTGGGGGTAGGCGAGGGAAAGCATTAGGACAAACATCTAATGCATGTGGGGCTTAAAACCTAGATAATGGGCTGACAGGTGCAGCAAATCACCATGGCATATGTATACCTAGGTAACAAACCTGCACATTCTGCATGAGTATCCCAGAACTTAAAGTAAAAATTTTAAAAAATTAAATAAATAAAAAAGGAGATCCCAAAGAACTCTCTGGCTCTTTCTGCCATGTGAGGATACAAGGAACAGCGGGCAGTCTGCAATGTGGAAGAGGGGCTGCACCAGAAGTGGAGCATGCTGGCACCCTGATCTTGAATTTTCAGCCTCCAGACTGTAAGCAATAAATTTCTGTTGCTTCTAAGCTACCCAGGCTATGGGATTCTGTTATAGCAACCTGAACTGAATACAACACTGTGCACTATCACTTCTTTCTTATTTGTTAAAAGCAGGAACCTAAGTCCTACCTGCACTTGAGTAGAATTAGGCTCTTGCTTTTGAAGAAAAGAATGTCAAAGAATTTGTGGAAATATTTTAAACATAACATAAACGTACCACGATTCCATTCTTGTGTATTTATTCAAAAGAAAGCAAGCATACATTCACAGAAAAAGATATATATGAGAATGAGCACAGAAGTTTTGTTTTAAAACAGTAAAGAGCTTAGGCATCCACCAACAGAGAATGGGTAAACACACTGGTATATTCATACAATATCATGCAGAAGCAAAAAGAAACTACTGATTGTGCAAATATACAAGAATGCTAAAAAATATGATTCTCAATAAAACAAGCCTAACACATTTTATTTCCTATGTCTGAGCCCATATATATGAAGTTCTAAAACAGCTAAATTGTACTATATAAACAAAATCAGAACAGTGGTTGCCTCTAGACTTGAGAGATGAGAACATACTGTGAAGTACCATGGGGGAATTTTCTGTGGGCATTACGGACACTCTGTAACTTGACAGGAATATGTTACACTAACACTATTATCTACATTTATTAAAACCCATAGAATAGTATGCTTAATATTTATGCTTGTCACTGTATATAAATTATACCCAAAATGTAAATATTAAACACTTGATAAGCATTCTCACAAGTTACATGTGAAATATACTGCTATCTGAAACTTACTATGACATATAGAAAAATAAGACAAACTAATGGATGTATAGAGAGATGGGGGTTGGATGGATATATATGTAATAAAGCAGGTCTAGCAAAATATTAATAATGGAACCTATGTAGTACCTATATGGGTGCTCATTGTCCAGTTGCTTCCTCTTTTCCATACGTTTAAACATGTTTACAATAAAATGTTGGGGAAATATACTTGAATAATTTGGTTTGACCTCTTGTGATTCTGCCATCGCTCTGAGGAGAGCATGCCCAGGTTCACCTGCTGGTCTAAGGAAGAAGAGGGACTTCTGGAGCAGATCTGATCCCAAACAGTAGTGTGGAGGCCAGCCTGGCCAATCCTTGATAGACTGGCCAATCCCCATATGCACTGCAGATGGGGAACTGGGAATAAAAGATTATTGTTTTAGTCTTTGAATTTAAGGATGATTTGTTACATAGCATTATCATGGCAAGCACTGAATCACTAAGTTAATTATTTTCCCACATTATCACTCTGTAGAGATATATAAAAGAAATGCTTATATTGAAAAAATGCTTCACTATGTGTCATGCAGAACAAATTAAAATTATAATCCATGCCTTAAAGAGAGCCTTAACTATTGAAAACATATAAAAAGTGCATGGGCAAATAAGTAGCCGGTATGAAGATAATGACATAAAGACATTAAATACATTCCTAGGTGATAGGATGGTCAAGGCACTTGCTTTACATTGGACAAACAGAGGAAGTCAGCATCTGATAAGATTTGACTGAATTTAAAGGCAACATATATAATCAGTTTTGCAGTGGTTTAGGTAAAAGTGAAAGGATGACTTCCCAAGGTCCCTTCATTATAATTTTATAATTCTTTGGCTATAGTGTTGCTTAACCCAGAGACTAGCTGCCTAAGGGAGCACAGTATTAAATTATATTCAACCATATGAGCTGCAATCGCCAAGATGAGTCCAAAGTATTGGGAAGAATCTCTGAGGAGATTCCGAGAGAAGAAGAAAAAAAAAAAGCTCATTTTGATTCATGTCTGGCAACTTATCCAATTAAGTTTAATTAGCCCTTCAAATTAATTTTGAACAAATTTTTAATCGTTTTATATGCAGCCTCCTCCTCCTATATCTGTTCTTTCTTCTCCAAAGATAGAACCCTGGGAACAGACTATGGGCTTATTCCTTTCTCACTGTCCATTGAAACCAACTCTCAGCTGAAAAGCCATGAGGCTTTTAAGGGTCTGTGAGCAGACATGACCCTGCCCTCTACACATCACCTCCAAGGCATGTCCATCTCGATGAGCTCAGGCCCGACAGTCTGGAGCCCAGAAGGCTGCTGCTTTTCAAGGGTAATCATTCATCACGACCCGAAGTCTCCTAGCCAACTAATTGAAAAATAAATAGGAGCATTTTTACTGCAACAATAAAGGCTGACCTTTGCACCCCAGACCTTCGTGTCAGTTTGGAGAAAACAACAAGGTTTAAAAAAAAAATCATCTGTATGCTTTATGGTTCACATCCCCTACTGTGAATCCAACTGAGGGCTTCTCAAGAAGGTCGCCCAGTTGGTCAATCCTTTCACCAGAGAAGGCATTAAGCCATAAACTGGAAGACCCAGGCAGAGTTGAGTCCTAGGCAAAATTACAAATTGAATCCCAATACCCTTCCTCCTGAATTTTCAGGTCCCGAAGGCCTCATTACCCTCTCTTGCCCATCGCTCCCCATGTTATACAACTCCAAGACTTCGTGCCTTTCCCTAGGTATCAGGCAAATCCCCCATCATAAGATTCTTCCAGTGCCAGTACACCCTTTCCTACTAGCCCTACACGAGACATTTTACTGTGTGTTTTTAAATCTAATCCACTTCTGTGTATTAATTACAAAGTAAAGTGCATTTATTTGTTTTACCTCTCAGCAAATACATCTATTTGGTTCAGAGGAAAGAATAGCTTGGAAATCAGATAGATCTTGTTCCAGCCTGAGTCAGTAGCTGTGTAATTTTGAAGAAGTGTTAACTTTTTTGAACTTTGTCTAAAAAAGGGAAACAAAGTGTTTCATAAGGTTATTGTTAAAATTAAAAGTGATACAGGAACAGAGAACCAAACACCACATGTTCTCACTCATAATTGGGAGCTGAACAATGAGAACACATGGACATAGGGAAGGGAACAACACAAACCTGGGCAGATTGGGGGGTGAGGGGCAAGGGAAGGGAGAGCATTAGGACAAATACCTAATGCATGCAGAGCTTAAAGCTTAGCAGACGGGTTGATAGGTGCAGCAAACCACCACGGCACATGTATACCTATGCAACAAACCTGCATGTTCTGCACATGTATCCCAGAACTTAAAGTAAAATAAATAAAAAGTGATAATATGTGAAATATCCAACAGAGAGTGCAGTATTTATGTATCTCAGTAACTATATAACAACCTGAATATAAACTGTAATCTATCTAATAATTAAGAGCAAATAATGTCACGTTCCAGGTACTCTGGGAGTACGTCTCTCCAAGTTTTCTATGAATTCTCAAGCAGGCGTATATACCCATGATCACCTTATCTATAGTTCCGAGTCCTCTCTTTTCTAAAATAATTCAGTTCATGACTGGTGCATCACAGAAATACGACTTATTTTTAAATTTACACACCATATGCATATGTATAACGCTTGCAAAAAAATAAGAACACATAGCAGACTTCAAAATTTAATGAGATGGTGATTTTTTTATTCAAGAAATGTAGGCAAGTTCAATTAAATTTTCGATTTGATGAAAGTCCTTGAGCCTGTGATACTCTGCTGTTTTGGTCCTCTCATCACCCACATTCAAATTCTCACCTATTTCTAATTATTGCGTGGCTTATTTATTAATATTTGCCACAAAGTCTCAGCTTCTATCCTAAAGTTTTAGGCAGCTATTTTTTTAAACGATAACTTCATACCAAAAAGAAAGAAAAAATCTTAGCGAAATTAAGTTAAATTTTGAAAATTCTGTTATTAATTTCTTTACCATTTAATATCCTTAAAAACAGTTTCATGTCTTAAAAAAAATTCTACTCACTCATCGGAAGACAATATCTCACATCCAGTGTGTGCTCAAATATTCATTACACGTAGTGAAGCAGTAAACTGTTGAGAAGAAGCTTTTACAGACCCCTTAAATCAGACCACGTAAGCAAGTGACTGCTTCTAGTCAGGGACCAACTGGCCAACCTTTATGCCTTAAGAAAGATGCCCATGAGCTTTCTCTTCTCATTGTTATTTTTTTTGTGTCTTTTTAATCAGAACACATTTTCCCCCAGCTTTATTGACATACAATTGACAAAAGTTGTATAAATTGAGGAGTACAAACCCGTTTTAATATATGTACACATTGTAAAGTGATGACCACAATCAAGTTAACATATCACCTCATGGAGTGATCTTTTGTGTGAGAACACTTAAGATATACTCTTTCAGCAAATTTCAAGTGTACCATGCAGCATCATTAACTATATTCACCATGCTGTACATTAGATCTCCAGAGGTAATTCATCATGCCTGACTTAAACTTTGTACCCTTTAATCAATATTTCTCCGTTTCCCACAATCTCAAGGGCCTGGCAAACACCATTCAATGCTCTGTCTTCATGAGTTCAACTTTTTTAGATTTGACATATAAGTGAGATAATACAATATTTGTCTTGCTATGTCTGGCTCATTTTACTTGGCACTATGTCCTCCAGTCTCATTCACGTTGTTGCAAATGGCAAGATGTCCTTAATTTTAAGGCTGAATTATATTCCATTGAATATTTTTATAAATATCTATATATCTAAATTATTTTTTTCCATTCATTCACTGGACTCTTAGTTTGCTTCCGTAACTCAGCTATTGTGAATAATTCTGCAATAAACATGGGCATACAGATATCCCTTCGAAATACTGATTTCATATGTTTTCTACAAAGCCAGAAGTAGGATTGCTGATTCATAAGGTAAGTTGCATTTTTTTTTTTTAAGAGAGAGTCTCGCTCTGTTGCCCAGGCTGGAGAGCAGTGGTATGATCTCAGCTCACTGCAACCTCCGCCTCCCAGGTTCATGCCATTCTCCCGCCTCAGCCTCCTGAATAGCTGGGACTACAGGGGCCTGCCACCACGCTCGGCTAATTTTTTTTCATATTTTTTCGTACAGACAGGGTTTCGGAGCCTTCAGACCGGTTTCTGTAATAGCTCTATCAATTTACATTCCTACCAACAGTATGTAAGGGATCCCTTTTCTCCACTTCTTTGCCAACACGTATCTCCTATCTTTTTGATGGTCATTCTAACTAGTGTGAGGTAATATTTCATTGTGGTTTTGATTTACATTTCCCTGATGATTCATAACGGTGAGCACTTTTTCATAGACCTACTGACTTCTTTGGGAAAATGTTAAGTGTTTATTCAGGTCTTTTGCCCATTTTTTATATTTGGGTTATTTTTAAATTAACTTATCTATGCTTTTGGGTTGTATTCTTTATTTTGGATTTTTGCTCCCTTATTAGATGTATGACTTGCAAACATTTTTTCTCCCATTTTGTATATTGTCTCTTCACTCTGTTGATCTTTTTATTCTCATGGAGAAGCTTTTCAGTTTGATATGATCCCACTTCTCTATTTTTGCTTTTGTTGTTGTGTTTTTGAGGTCATATCCAAAAACTCATTGCCCAGACCAATGTCAAGACGCTTTTCCTTCGTGTCTTCTTCTAGAAATTTTACAGTTGAAAGTCTTACATCTGAATTTTTAATGACTTTTAAGTTGATTTTATATACGGTGTGAGATAAGGGCCTAATTTCATTCTCTTCATGTGAATATCCAGTTTTCTGAACATCATTTATTAAAAAGACTATCCTTGCCCCAGTATGTGTTCTTTACACCCTTGTTAAAAATCAGTTGACTGTAAATGTGCTAATTTATTCCTGGGTTTTCTATTCTGTTCCATTGGTCTATGTCTGTTTTTATGCCAGTGCCATATTACTTAATTACTGTCATGTTGTAATATATTTTGAAATCAGGAAGTGTGATACCTCCAGCTTTGTTCTTGCTCAGTGTTGCTTTGGCTATTTAGAATCTTTTGAGGTTTCATATAAATTTTAGGATTGTTTTTTCTCCATTTGAGAAAAGTTTCATTGGAATTTTGTTAAAGATTACATTGAATCTGTAAATCACTTAGGGTATCATGGCCACTTTAATAATATCGATTATTCCAATCCATGGATGAAAAAAATATTTCCATTTGTTTCTTCTTGAATGTTTTCATCAATGTTTTAAAGTTTTCATGTACAGATCTTTCACCTCTTTGGTTAAATGCATTCCTAAGTATTTTTATTTTTTGATGCTATTGTAAATGGGTTTTCTTAATTTTTTTGAGTAATTCATTGTTAGCATGTGAAAATGCAACTGATTTTTGTACGTTGATTTTGTATCTTGCAACTTTACTGAATTCATTAGTTTTAACAATTTTTTTTGGTGGCATCTTTAGAGCTTTCTATATATAAGATCATGCCATCTGCAACAGATATGATTTTACTACCTCCTTTCCAATTTGGATGCCTTTTGTTTTTCTTGCCTAATTTCTCTAGCTAGGACCTTCCATATCATGTTGATCTTAGAGGGAAAGCCTTCAGTTATTCACTATTGAGTATGAGGTCAGCTCTGGGCTTGTCAAAACACTTTCAAGAAGGCCACGGAAAGATTTCTTTTCTTACTTTTTTCTCTCCTAATTCTTCCTGAAACTCAAAATTTTGAATTTGAAAATAATTGCAAAAGCTACTATTGTTTAATGTAATTTATTTTACATTCTTGTAACTTTAAATATCTATATATTATCTATGTATCTATACACATGCAAATGCATATTAAAAAAGTACTCTGAGTTTCTGAGTTCTGGCAAAACTTTCTCAAGACACCAGAATGGGAGTTCTAATAAATGGCCTCAGTTAGTAGAGAAACAATTCTAGAGAAAGCAGCACAACAGGTAAAAGGCAACCTGTAAGTCACAATGGAAACCAAACAGAATTGTTGTAAAAAAAAAACACACACACACACACACAATTTTGCCAAACATTTTTCACTAGCATTTTATAAATGTTGAGATTACAACTAAAAATTGGTCAATCTTTGGAGATAATTGCAAATCTTTTCAATGTTGTGTTGTCTTAGATAATATATGCAATAAGTTTGCTCAAAAGTATTTCTTCAAGTTCTATTTAAATTGTCAGTGAAATAAACGATAGGAAGTCCCTGCTCAGCTGTGTTGATTTTTTTAAGTGCTAAATTAAAAGTCTACTATCATTTTTGCCTTATGCTTATTGAGGTCATGAAAAATTGACTATCATAGAGTAGAATTTGATTAAAGATAATGAGACAAAATATTTAAATAAATCACATTTTAGGACTACAATATAATAGATTGGTGAAATTAACCTAAAACATATGTACTATTCAGCATTATCTAAAAAAAAAAAATCATAAACCAGCAGGATGATTTTCTTCTGTTCCAGGCTCATTGTCTTTTTCCATCACTAACTATATGACAGTAAATTATGAATCATGCATAAATCCCACACTGGCTAATTTTTAACAGAAGTTAAATCTGACTGAATTTTCTATCTCCATGCAATTTTAATATCATTGGAAGCAAACTGAGAGAAAAACATTATGAAAATACATATTTTGGATTCTCCTCTCTCTCTAGGTACAGATTCTTCACTCAATGAGCTTTACTCAAAAAGTAAGAGGGTTAACATGCTATTCAATCCCAATCAATGTTATCATTTCATTTCTTGCAAAGTCAAATATGTATTTTTGTAACTTTTAATTTATTTAGAAAGTAAAGCTGCTTTGATACTTCTTGGAAATGCTTATCTACTATTACACACAACTCATAAATTAAAACATTATTTTATGTATTCTATAGACATTTTATATTTTTTGATAAGAAATAACGTATAAATCCATACCACTGAGACAAAGTAAAAAAAAAAAATCCTAGATAGACAACTTCCAGAGAAATGATTTCAAACAAATTCCTTCTCCTCTTTATAGAAGGAAACATTAAAAAGTAATGAAATAAGTCTCAATTCCTAGACATTTTGGGAAAATCAGCCATAAGCAAATTTTCTAGCTATCTGAGCTTAATTTGAAGTCAAAGAAATCAAACATCTATATGTGATAAAACATTGTTAAACAAAGATAATTGAGATATAGACCCTTTTCTACTTTATTAGTCTACCAAACCCACATGACATAAGCTTACCTATGTAATGAACCTGCACTAGTACCCCTGCACTTAAAAGTTAAAAAAACCTTTTAGTTAAAACTAAAGTTTTAGTAAAAACTTAAAAGTTAAAAAAACTCTCCTTATTACTCAAAGACGTATAAACAAATACTGTAAAGTAGAAAGCAGACACCATTTCTCCCAGAAGTTTTACCGAACAGTAGGAGATAAAGAAGTTTCATAGTAAATTAACACTTTGGGGGAACAAAAGTGATGTCTCTTTGAAGTTTCTTTTTTAGGTGGTGGTGGTTTTACTATGGATCTTATGTTATATCCTAGAAACAAATGACTAAGTGGAATCATTGTGAATGCCACTGAATGTAATGTGCATTACAAGAATTGTGATCACAGGGGCCACAGACAGTTACAGAAAAGATTACCCATACTCTAAATGGCCCTCCCATTATGTTACTTCTGAATTGTCACATTAGCTTTACCTGTTGCTTTTTGTCTTTCATCCTGTTAGAAATCTCTTTTGGCATCAAGCCATTCTCCACTTCCCCCTTACATACCATCTGTAATAAGTAAACATTTCATTAATTTTATATTCCACTAATTTAGAGTCTCAATTCTAGAAAAGAATGAGCATCAGTTGAGGTGGATCCAAGGTTTTGTTTTTCAATATGGATCCTCTCGCCTAGTCTAAGCATTTCTGATTCAGAAGGTCCAAAGTAAGGGAAAATGATTTATTGGTTTTTAAACTCCTTGGGTAATTTAGATATCATTCACAGTTGAGAGTTACCACTCTAGTTTACCTTTTAAAAGACATCTGTTATAAAACAACTATACAATATTTAGTCTAAAAAAGAAGGTAGTCCTTTTTGAGAACTTTCAAATTTTTCCTGCCTATTCCTAAATTGTTTTACCCTATCCAGAAATAACAGCAAGGGCATGTTCTTTTTGGAAGTCTTTGTTCATAGAATAGCAACCCCATCATGTGGTATCTTGCTGAAATTGCTACTAGAGGCATAGTAGGTGAGAGTGTATTTTTCATAAACAAAAGCAAACTTCAAAAAATGTATTATTTACTTAACATTTATTGAGCAGCTATTATATGGCAGACATGTTAGGAGTCCAAAAACAACAAAAAAATGCAAACATCAATACTGTATTCAGACCTCAGTTGAAATCCGTACAACATCAAAAATAAATCTAGTTGACCCCAATATAATAATGCATTCTAATTTAAATTAGCAATCTAAACTTTAAAGTTAAAATCCATTTGAACTTCCTAAAAAGATTGTTTCATTGAAGCTAGAACAAGGCTAGTTGATTGCTGTACCAGTATAACATATTATCTCAATAATGGGGTCTCTCCCTCTCCTCTTTCAGAGCACATTTGGTCATTACCCAGGCAACTCCCAGGTAACCACACAGAACAATCTTCAAAATTGTGTTTACCAGCATCCAAGAGCAATACCCTTCAAAGTTGTATTAACTGACACTGAAATCTAAACCAACATTGGTTCGAATTTTTCCAGTTGAGTTTTTCTCCAATGCCTCCAAACATTTCTAGTTTAATTTTTTAAAATGTCATTTTAACTTATTTTTTTATTTAGATTCTGGGGGTGTATGTGCGGAATTGTTACATGAGTATATTGCATGATGCTGAGGTTTGGGCTTCTAATGATCCTGTTGCCCAGGTACCAAATGTAGTACTGGACACACAGTTTTTCAAACTTTGCCCCCAACTGCTTCCCTCCTTGCCTTTGGACTCCTCAGTGTCTACTTTGTGTCTGTATGTACCCAATATTCAGCTTCCACTTACAAGTGACAACATGCAGTATTTGATTTTCTGTTTCTGCATTAATTTGCTTAGAATTTTGGCCTCCAGATGCATCCACCTTGCTGTAAAGACATTTCTTTGTGTGTGATTTTGTAATATTCCATGGTGTATATATACCACATTTTCTTTATCCAATTCACCATTAATGGGCATCTGGGTTGATTCTACAACTTGGCTATTGTGAATACTGCTGCAATAAACATACAAGTAGAACAATTTATTATCCTTTTTGGTAGAATGATTTATTTTCCTTTGGGTATATACCCAGTAATGGAATTGCTGGGTCTAATGTTAACTCTATTTTTAGCTCTTTGAGAAATCTCCAAACTGTTTCCCACAGGGGCCAAGCTAATTTTCCTTGCTACCACAGTGTATAAGCATTCTCTTTTGTCCACAACATTGCCAACAGGTTATTTTTTTTCTTTCTAATAATAGTCATTCTGACTTGTGTAAGATGGTATCTCCTTGTGGTTTTGATTCACATTTCAGTGATTAGTGATAACGAGCATTTTTTCCTATGTTTTTTAGCCACTTATCTTTTTTTGTGAAGTGTTTGCTCATATTCCTTGCCCACTTTTAATGAGGTTGTTTATGCTTGTTGATTTAAGTTCCTTATAAATTGTGGATATTACTTGTCAAATTCATCATTTGCAAATATTTTCTCCCATTCTGTATGTTGTCTGTGTATTCTGTCGGTAGTTTATTTTGCTGTGCAGAAGCTCTTCAGTTTAAGTCCCATTTGTGTACTTTTGATTTTGTTGCATTTGCTTTTGAGGTCTTCTTCATAAATTATTTGCCTAGACCAATATCTAAAAGAATACATCCCAGGTGTTCTACTAGAATTTTTATAATTTGACATCATTACATTTAAATCTTTAATCCATCTCAAGTTAATTTTTTTACATGGTGAGAGGTAGGGGTCCAGTTTCATTCTTCTGCATATGGTTAGCCAGTTTTTCCAGCAACATTTATTGAATAGGGAGTCTTTTTCTCATTGTTTATTTTTGTTGACTCTATCAAAGGTCAGCTGGCTGCAGGTGTGCTGCTTTATTTAAGGGTTCTCTATTATTTTCCATTGGTCTGTGTGTCTATTTTTGTACCAATGCCATGCTGTTTTGGTTACTATAGCCTTGCAACATAGTTTGAAATCAGTTAATGTGATGCCTCCAACTTTATTCTTTTTGCTTAGTAATATTTTGGCTATTAAGGATTAGATTACCATTTATCATTTTTTGGTTTCATATCAATTTTAGAATAATTTTTTCCTAATTTGTGAAAAATAATGTTGGTAATTTGATAAAAATAGCATTGAATCTATAGATTGCTTTGGAGAGTATGGACATTTTAACAGTAGTGATTCTTCCAACCCATGAGCATGGGATACATTTCCATTTGTTTGTGTCATGCATGAATGATTTCTTTCAGCAGTGTTTTGTAGTTCTCCTTGCAGAGATCTTTCACCTCCATGATTTTATGTACTAGCATATATTTTATTTGGTAACTATTTTAAATGAGATTGTGTTCTTGATTTTCAGCTTGTATGCTATTGGTGTAAGAAATGCTAATTTTTGTACATTGATATTGTATCCTGAGACTTTGCTGAAGCCATTTGTCTAATCAAGGGATCTTTCAATGAAATTTTTAGAGTTTTCTACGTATAGAATCTTATCATCAGTGAATAGAGATAATTTGACTTCCTCTTTTCATTTTGGATGTCTTTTGTCTTCCCTGATTGCTCAGTCATATTGGATTTCCAATATGATGTTAAATAGGAGTGGTGACAGTGGGCATCCATGTTTTGTTCCAGTTTTCAGGGGGAATGCTTCCAGCTTTGCCCAATCAGTATGTTGGCTGTGAGTTTGTCATAGATGGCTCTTATTATTTTCAAAGTATGTTCCTTTGATGCCTGGTTTGTAGAGGATTTTTATCATGAAGGGATGTTGGACACCATGGTAATATTGTATTACTAAATAGTACAAACAATTCCTTTTTTTATTATACTTTAAGTTCTAGGGTACGTGTGCACGAAGTGCAGGTTTGTTACATATGTATATATGTGCCATGTTGGTGTGCTGCACCCATTAACTCGTCATTTACATTAGGTATATCTCTTAATGCTATCCCTCCCCGCTCCCACCCCCCACCCCAGGACAGTCACTGGTGTGATGTTCCCCTTCCGGTGTCCAAGTGTTCTCATTGTTCAATTCCCACCTATAAGTGAGAACATGCGGTGTTTGGTTTTTTGTCCTTGCAATAGTTTGCTGAGAATGATAAAAGAGCCCAGATTGCCAAGTCAATCCTAAGCCAAAAGAACAAAGCTGGAGGCATCACACTGCCTGACTTCTAACTATACTACAAGGCTACAGTAACCAAAACAGCATGGTACTGGTAGCAAAACAGATACAGACCAATGGAAGAGAACAGAGCGCTCAGAAATAATACCACACATCTACAACCATTTGATCTTTGACAAACCTGACAAAAACAAGAAATGGGGAAATGATTCCCTATTCAATAAATGGTGCTGGGAAAACTGGCTAGCCATATGGAGAAAGCTGAAACTGGATCCCTTCCTTACACCTTATACAAAAATTAATTCAAGATGGATTAAAGACTTAAATGTTAAACCTAAAACCATAAAAACCCTAGAAGAAAACCTAGGTGATACCATTCAGGACATAGGCATGGGCAAGGACTTCATGTCTAAAACACAAAAAGCAATGGCAACAAAAGCCAAAATTGACAAATGGGATCTAATTAAACTAAAGAGCTTCTGCACAGCAAAAGAAACCACCATGAGGGTGAACAGGCAACCTAGAGAATGGGAGAAACTTTTTGCAATCTACTCATTTCACAAAGGGCTAATATCTAGAATCTGCAAAGAACTCAAATTTACAAGAAAAAAACAACCCCATCAAAAAGTGGGCGAAGAATATGAACAGACACTTCTCAAAAGACAACATTTATGCATCCAACAGATACATGAAAAAATGCTCATCATCACTGGCCATCAGAGAAATGCAAATCAAAACCACAATGAGACACCATCTCACACCAGTTAGAATGGCAATCATTAAAAAGTCAGGAAACAAAGGGTGCTGGAGAATATATGGAGAAATAGGAACACTTTTACACTGTTGGTGGGACTGTAAACTAGTTCAACCATTGTGGAAGACAGTGTGGCGATTCCTCAAGGATCTACAACTAGAAATACCATTTGACCCAGCCATCCCATTACTGGGTATATATGCATAGGATCATAAATCATGCTGCTATAAAGACACATGCACACATATGTTTATTGCAGCACTTTTTACAATAGCAAAGACTTGGAACCAACCCAAATGTCCATCAATGATAGACTGGATTAAAAAAATGTGGCATATATACACCATGGACTATGCAGCCATAAAAAAGGATAAGTTCATGTCCTTTGTAGGGATATGGATGAAGTTGCAAACATTTCCAAGAGTTTGGAACAAACATTTTTTAAAATAGGTTTTTGCTAAATGACTTTGCATTTCCCAAAGCTGGGAATATGCACTGGTCATGATTCTCATGTATAGATCACAGAAGCAAAAGGATTACTCTTCAAAATTAGGCATCTGTGTTATTTACTAATATGAAATTATCATGGTCTTCCATGCACAGCAAATATCCAACACAATGCTGTTTTTTAATAAGCAAAGCTCACAGGCAAGAGCACTGTCCAAAATAGGAATGTTCACATACAAGAGCACTCCCTTGATTTTCTGGCTAAAACAAGATTATTCCATAAAAATTAATATTCTGAAAACATTTATTTACTTCAATAATTCTAAGAGGGCTTAAAATATTAGAATACTAAAATTTTCCTATTGTTAATGAACCATAACTTTGAGATCACAATAAAACTGTTGACTTAATGGTGATATTAATTATCTTTATTAGCCATTTATTTTCATGGTTTAAAGTAGGAGTTTGTGTTAACAAAGGGATGCACAAAAATGCAAAACAGTCATAAAAACCCAGTGTTTTGACTCTCTTAATTTCATTACCCATAGAAAATTGAAGCAAATGTAGTCATTCTTATTTTAATGATTTATAAGGGTGAACTTTGCAAATTTACCAGACACAGCAATAAATATTTGTTACTAAAGTATTTACTAAATAACTGGCATTGATCCCAAGAATTATCCTAAAGGGATTACATACACCAAGAATAAAAGTACAAAATTTATGAATACACCTGCCCTGTCTAATACAGTAACCACCAGCCACAAGCAGGTATTGGGCACTTGAAATGTGGCTATTGCAACTGAGAAATTCAATTTTGAATTTTACCAAATTTCAATTAATATCAGTTTAAGTAGCCACATGTCATCAGTTGCTATCATATGGGACAGTGCAGGTCTAGTTGCCATTTTATCTTTAATGTCCTTTAAAAGTCTCAGGCTTTCTCAGCCTTCTCTTTATGACACTGACATTTTTAGAGAATATACTTGATAAGCCATTTTTATAGCTTCTTTTCCTTGGTTGGAAATTCTTTTCTGGAACCTATCTTTGTATTAAGTTTGCAGTGGGTTTTTCTATCTGCATATCCTGGGAGCTTTAGCAGTAGTTATGAAGGTAATCAGTCCATAAAGAATGTTACAAGAGATACAATGGATATGTAGAGATTTCTCTTAATACAGAAAACTCCTGAAGTCAAAGAAGAGCAGATAATGGAAGTATGGACTTGACGTATACATCTCAAGGATGTGGGAGATTCTGGGGTAGCTACTGATGAGGAAAATAGGCAAAGAAATGAACTGTGAGATCTGGTAAAACCTCATCATATGAATAGGAAGATTTAGGTGGCCCAGTGAAGAAAAAAAAAAAAAAGTAAAGAAATGATAGTCTAGGCTCACGCCTAGAAGCCCAGCACTTTGGGAGGCCAAGGTGGGCGAATCACCTGAGGTCAGGAATTCAAGACCAGCCTGGCCAACATGGTGAAACCCTGTCTTTACCAAAAACACAAAAATTAGCTGGGTGTGGTGGTGCATCCCTGTAATCTCAGCTACTTGGGAGGCTGAGGCAGGAGAATTGCTTGAACCCGGGAGGCGGAGGTTGCAGTGAGCCAAGATCATACCACTGCACTCCAGCCTGCGCAACAGAGTAAGTGAGACTCCGTCCAAAAAAAAAAGAAAGAAAGAAAAAAAGTAAGGGAGGGAGGAAGGAAACTAACTGTGCTTAATTTCAACAGTTTATAACCACCTTAATAATGAATCTGTAAGTACCACAACTCTGCTATATAACTGGCTGATATAGAAAGATAAAACAGATACATAAAAGCCATCCAAGGAAATGATACCATTAATCATTTTTAATAGTATAGAAAGACCAAAAGGAATTTCTATAAAAAGAAAGTAGATGGGGAAAATCAAGAAACCTTTTACAGAATCACCATAGATGTGATTTGAATCAAAAACCAAATTGTCTATGTTGCTATGTATGATTCTATTGAGAGCTTAGATGTTTAAAAACGTAATATTTGCACAACTCTATAAATATACCAAAACCACTGAGTACACTTTATAAGGTAATGTTTATGATGAGCTATATGTTAGTAAAGTTGCAACAAACAATAAAATGTAAAAGAAAATAAATCAGCAAGGGAAAAGAAGTCCTTCTTCTTAAAGGAGGATAGTTGAATGCAGGTTGAGGTAAAGACTTGGGAGAGTTGGCCGGGCGTGGTGGCTCATGCCTGTAATCTAGCACTTTGGGAGGCCAACGCGGGCAGATCACCTGAGGTCGGGAGTTCGAGACCAGCCTGATCAACACGGCGAAACCTGGTCTCTACTAAAAATATAAAATTAGCCAGGCACGGTGGCACGTGCCTGTTATCCCAGCTACTCGGGAGGCTGAGGCAGGAGAATTGCTTGAACCCGGGAGGTGGAGGTTGCAGTGAGCCAAGATTGCACCTCTATACTTCAGCCTGGGCAACAAGAGCGAAACTCCATCTAAAATATATATATATATTTGGGATATATATATATACACATATATATTTGGGATATATATATATATTTGGGATATATATATATATTTGGGATATATATATATTTGGGATATATATATATATTTGGGAGATATATATATATATATATATTTGGGAGAGTTGAGTATCTCTGTTCAATCAATGGAGATTCTTTGATGGAGAACTATGTTGGATGGAAAAGTCATTATGGAGAGGACTTTCAAGAAAGCGGTAAAACAACGAGGGGAGGCCCTGCATAGGTGAAACATTGACATTTAAGAGCCCTCAAGGTCAGAGCATCCCAAAAGGACTTTGCCAGATAAGAAGTATGACGAGCAGGCTTTTGTTTCCTGTGGTATTTTCTATGCCCTGTCTCTTTTTCAGTCTTACCGTGCTTTAGTAAATGTTGCATTTCTCATTAATTCTTTCCCATCAATGTGGACTCTTTTGGTAGAAATTAAAAGGGGACTGAAATTGACCCCTGGGTTGATTCCATACAAAAATATACTATGTTGGAAAGCTGGAGCTGAGAACTAAGGAGATAAAGGAGTGTCAATCTATCAGAATGATAAAAAATTCCAGGGAAATTAAGACTTTCGAGAACTTTGGAATTGTAAAGTGTCAAGTTGAGATCTACAAGTGGTGGAGGGGAACCAAGCTAATATTTGGGATATAGGTAGAATAAATAAGCTTGTACAAAGGTAAATATATATGATATGATGAAAGGAGGGAGTTGGAAAACATGAAGGCCCAGAGAAGAGTGGAAGGACCTAGATGACCCAAGAAGAGTAGTCGGATTTGCTGGACTGGATGATAGAAGGAGGTAGGTTCACCTTCTTCTTCTGTCTACTCCCCCGATTTTAAGTAAGAACGCTTTGTGAGTATTCCATAGCTCAGCCATGAGGATCTAGAACCTGCCACTAGAGTGTGTTAAGTGCTTCAGATGATGAAGGGCTATTTTTTTATTCTTTTTTTCTAAGCACCATAACTCTGTTATAAGACTGGCTGATATAGAATGATAAAACAGATATATAAAAGCCATTTAGGAAAAATACCATTAATTATTTTTAAGAGGAACTTCCGTTATGTAGATCTCACAGAAATACATAATACGTAATAAAGATATGTAACAGAAATTCTGTTATATTTTATGTAAATTATGTAAATATACAAAACAGAATTTACCACTTGAAGTGTATGATTCAGTGTCCTTGGGTGCATTCACACTGTTGTGCACTTATTACCTCTATTTATTCCAGAATTTTTCATCATCTGATACTGAAACTCTGTACCCATTAAAGAATAATTCCTCATGCTTCCCCTCCATTCATCTCCTGATAACATCTCCTTTGTTTCTATCAATTTGCCCATTTTACATACCCTATATAAGTAAAATCATACAATATTTGCCCTTTGGTGTCTGGCCCATTTCACTAAGCATAATGTTTTCAAGGCTTATCCACATGGTAGTACGTATCAGAATTTCACTTCTTCTTAAGACTGTATAGCATTCAGGCTCTCTCTTTTAATCAGTAGCACCCATGGCTGAGCTCAAGCTTGACTGCTAAGGGCAATGATCCATTTTCTGCTTTTTTTTTTTTTTTCTTTGAGATGAAACTCCTTACGTTACTATCCTGCCCACAGAAGAACCAATGTTAGTTTAGAAAAATCAAGTCATGAATCAGGAAGGGACATCCTAGACTCACATTCATCAGAGACTGACTTTCTGTTGTTACTATTGTTCCTTTTCCCATATTTCTTAATTACTTTGACACCAAAAGACATCTAATAAGTAAACTCTCAGCAAAGAATAGAACATCAGCTTTCTAGGGAAGTAGTTTGAGCATAGCAGAGATTCAAGTCAGGATCAGAGTTCCTATTCAAAACCGGCAGATCATGTACTCAATGTGGTAGGTAAAGAGCCCCAGGGTCAAACCCTAAATACAGTGAATTAGGAGCCATAGACTGGATTATTACGAGAGTTCAAGATACCTAGATGAGAACAAAGTCTCTCAATGCTTACTCACTAGGCATTTTCCCATTTCAGGTGTCCATAGGTCAAACTTTTCCACTGTGTTAAGGCTTAATACTACAGCAGAGCTGAGCCTGTGAAAGCATCTGGTGAGATGCTAGAGCTCCAGGTCTGTCCTCTGCAGGCAGAATTCTATCTGATGCAGCATATATATACCTGCAGTTCCAAGATTCTGTGCTCTTCAATAACAGAGGCCTACTAGCAGGAAAAAACAAAAACAATTAAAGATCTTGTAAAGATATCTTTCTTTGAGGGATTTTTTTTTTTTTTTTGAGATGGTATCTCACTCTGTCACACAGGCTAGAGTGCAATGGCCATCATCTCGGCTTACTGCAACCTCCACCTCCTGAGCTCAAGCGATTCTCCCACCTCAGCCTCCCAACTAGCTCAGACCACAGTCTCACACCACCATGCCTGACTAATGTATTTTTGGTAGCAACATGGTTGCACCATGTTGGCCAGGCTGGTCTAAAACTTCTGAGTTCAAGTGATCTGCCCACCTCAGCCTCCCAAAGTGCTGGATTACAGGCAGGAGCCACCACTCCCAGCCCTGAGTTTTGCAAAAACAAAGCAACAACAAAGTTATTTTTAAAATGGAAAAAGTACAGGAAAAAAACATACAGACCCCTTTACTCAATGTAGAAAGTCATATGAAAAATAGACATCTATACTTGCCTAGAGAGAGGGAGTGAGAATTGGGTCCCAAACTCTCATAATTTTCTTGTCTTTCGGTGCTAATGCAGAAGCAGATGCCTCTAAAGGTGACCACTGAAACCTAATGGTCTCTTCAACCCTAAGGTTTTCCAAAGTTCATTTTAATTTACCATTTCCATGACGTGCTGTATTCACTGTATTTTGCTCTACCTGTTCCCAGGTCCCACCTTAAATCCAGATTTACTTCCAGCCTCAACTTCAGTTCACTTTACCTCTCCTACTATCTTCTTCTCTTACCTAAATTTTGGCCTGTAGATTATCTTCCTCTAGAACCTAGAATAATAAATGATTTCTAATCTTGACTACATTTCACCAACTGGAATCACCCTTGTAAAAGCAGCTAGGAAGCTTGTGAGGTTCCCCATGTTCCAAAGATCTCAAGGAACCTTTTCTCTTCCAGCTTCCAACATTCTCTAGTACAACATGGCCTCCCAAGAACATACTCCCCTTAGCAATGAGCTCAGCCAAAGGACACACATAGACTCCCATGGCCCTCTGTCTTGAAAGGCCAATGCTGTGATCTAAGGAAGATTATGTGGAGACATCTAACAAGCTTCCATTTAAAAGACCCAGAAAAGTTTCAGTTAGGAAATGTTCTAGGGAAGTGTCTGAACATAGCCTACACAGGGGACCAAAAAGATGTCTTCATCAATCCAGCCAATGAAGGGTCTGTGGTCTGTGCTGAGAAAGAGACAAAGAGTGAAGACTTGCAGAGCAGCTCGAGAAATTTCTTACCAAAGGGCTCAAGGAAATACCAAGACCAGAAGCAACTAGAAAAAAAAATGGAAACTATTCTTAGAAAGTACATTGGGGCAGATCAATAAGGATAGGATTTGTCTGTGTATATGTTGTTCATGGATTGCTGCCATTTATACATCGTCACTCTCTGGAATGCTCTAGACCCACCTGAATACAAGAATTTGTATTCTCAACCTTTGATGGGTTGAGAATATCTCCTGAGTATCTCTTAGAAGTTTCCTTCCTTAATCTGAGTAATTGACAAGTGCTGGAAGTCCATATTATGAGGTCAAATGAGGAAGGCATGGATCCTATCTCCCAAGATTATGTAACCTATTTGTACCTTTAAGTTGAGAATGGCTCTTTCTGGGGCCTTCCCCAGCTTGCCTTTTCTTCCACAGTTACCCATGTTCTGTGACTGATTCCAAGAAGCTGAGCACCCTTGTCTCACTTAGGCAAGTCAAGGAGACTAGACGATCTCTCCACCACCACTACCAAATTTTGTCCTTATCCTGGATAGTTCTCTTTCTGATCTCTCACTTATAGGTAATCTGGTCCAGATGGTATCAAGACAGTCATCATTTCACATCGATCTTGAACTCCAAGAGGCCACTCAATTTAGGAAGGATGTAAAACCAACTTTCAGTCCTTTGCACCTGGCATTATGGAAATTCCTGGTAAGGGGAACTGTACTGATGGTCAATAGATGAAGTCCAGAGATGACAAGTCAAGCAATGGCAGAAAATTTTCCAAGGGATAAAAGTGGGAGTATAGCCGCAAGTGATGCCAGCCACAGAATTGCCAATACACGGACAAAAAAGAATGCTGCATATGAATTTAGGAATTTCTTCAAGGAGCAGAGTCCAGTGAAATAAACCAACTAAGAAATCTTCACACCTCAATCACCATCAGGAGATACACTGGGATCCAGTAAACTGAAAACTCCCACAAGCCAATTTGGCTCTGCACAGCTACATAGTAACCAAAGAACGCCCTCCACCAGAGAAAAGAAACAGCATATTCATACCATAAAGAGCAGCTTTCTGGTGAGTCAGATTGAAGATCCAGACTTAGAACCAGCCTCAGCTTTGTCCCACTGAATAGCCCCTTGCCTTAGGCAACTTAACTTCCAAGGACTTAACAGTGCCATCCCAGGGCATGCCTAGGGAAGACATGCCAGCTTCCCTGGTGCTGTTAAGTCTACACAGTGTCCATGTAAGCAGCCTGGGGCAGCTGGAGCTCCAGATCCCTAAACTCCAGCCCTCAGGAAAAAGTGAAGACAAGAATTTAGCCCCAGTTTAAGTAAAAAGAGACCCTGGAGGACCCAAAGCAGGAAAGCATGGAGGAGGTGGTAATGTAGGGTTGCAAATTTCCCCTGACTAAAGAACCACATGGCCCAAGCCAGGGGATTAGCAGGTAACTTATGAGCAAGATTTTCCAGTTCTACCTCAGAAATGACAGGTTACTCAAGAAAGTCACCTGGAAAATGGATGAAGGAGCTTTTTCAGTGCCTTCATACCATGAAAAAAGGCAAAGGAAAGGAAGCCCCACTCAGGAAACCAAGTTGTCGATGTCAGCCTCTGTGAACTGAAGAGCCCAAGCCCAAAAGGGAATGAAGCTGTCTTTATGCACAGGGGGAGATTCAAGTTCAGGAGCTCATGACAGCCACTGACCAGAGCCAAGGAAAGAAACTGGGGTACAGGGTTAGACTTTGTGCCTGAGAGGAAAATCTATACATGGGAGAACTCCAGCCCAGGCAGAGCCTCTAAAGGGACATTCCTGAGACTGCAGGGATCTCTCATATTCAGAGCAAGGAAAAGTGGTAAGTGCCATGTTCTACACTCAATGAACTGTTTCCGATGGTCATTATTAAATTTCTCATTAATAATTTTTATATTGATCACATGTTGAAATTATAATTATCCAAGCAGGGGCAGAGGGAAGGACAGACATCTTTTAAAAAATCTGAAGATTCAGGCATCAGCAGCTATGTCTAGGCTCTCTATTTATTTATTTATTTTCAGATGGAGTCTCACTCTGTCACCCAGGCTGGAGTGCAATGGCGTGATCTCGGCTCACTGCAACTTCTGCCTCCTGGGTTCAAGCGATTCTCTTGCCTCAGCCTCCTGAGTAGCTGAGATTACAGGCGCACGCCACCACACCAGGCGAATTTTGTATTTTTAGTAGAGGCAGGGTTTCACCATGTTGGTCAGGCTGGTCTTGAACTCCTGACCTCGTGATCCTCCCACCTCAGCCTCCCACAGGCTGTCTCTTTTTTACGCCCATGTCTCTGCCAGCACATCGAATATCTTAAGCCACCTTGAACTGCTCAAGTTGCTGTCTTCAGGGATGTCTCTTCAATTCAGTCAGCAAGTCTCTCAAGCTCTTCCAGGGAGCAACAATTTTCTCAAAGAAAAAATTTAGTCCACGCTGAGAAAATGTATTATCTCTCATGTAGGTAAATTACGCAATGCTTAATTTCAGTAACTTATTTTAATATTTAAATTATAAGCATGATAACTGTTACATGACTGGCTAAGGATGTTGTGTGTGTATATGTATTCACACACATATACATATTTACATAAAGATAGAAATATATATTTGTATTTATACATAAACCAATACATAAATATATTAATATATATAAAGATTTTTGTGTGTGTGTGTGTATATATATATATATACACACACAGAAACAGCAAGAAAAAGAGACTTCAAATGTATTGCACATGCATGTTTGCATTAAACAAAAATGACTGTTTTTTAAAATATAAACAGCACAATAAGTTTTAGTGAAATATTACAAAGTAGATGGGAAAAATTCAGAATCCTTAATCATAGATGTGATTCAAAACAACTGAATGTTATTTCTACATATAATTCCAACTAGTTTTGTTAGAGAATGGGTTATATTAAAGAGATAACGTTAATGTTCTTTCTCATTTCCCAGTTTACAATAATTTGAGAGTGCAAGATTATATTTACATTCATTTTATTTACTAAAAACTATCTCTGATAAAATTTAATTAGCATATTTAGAAATCTCCCACTGCAGGGGAAAAAAAAAAAAAACCTGTGGCTATAGAAAAGTATTTAAATATAATAGTTATTGAACTGACTAAGAATAAGACTTGGGATAGTTGAATTGCTCTGTATACTAATGATACTGAAGAGCTGGCTCTTTGTTCGGAGGGGTCTTAGCGCACCATGGCTGAGCTCAAGCTTCACTTCCAGTGGCAATGAGTCCAGCTTCCTGTGCCCAGTAGCTCTCCCCTTTCTGTTCCTCTCCTACTGACAGAGAAATCTACTCTTACTTGTATTTGGAAAATGGAGGCACAAATCAGGTAAGGAAATCCTGCATTCACATCCAGCAAAATTGACTCTATTTTCCTGTTCCTCTTGACATTTCTAAATCCATTTTGTTGTTTCAGAAGTACACTCAGACGGGAACTGTAAGAGGAATAGAAGATCACCTTTTTAGAGCTACTGTGTCCAAGAAGGTGTCCACTAGCCATATGGGATTGTTGAGCACTTCAAATGTGACTAGTCCTAATTGAGATAATGTTGGAACTGTCAAATGTGCAATATATTTCAAAGATTTAATATAAAAATTTAAATTTCTAATTTTTATGTTGATTAGATGTTGAAATTAGTACTGTGTTACATAGACTACATCACTAAAACTAATTTCCTGCATTTCTTTATATTCTTTTTAATGTGACAACTGGAAATTTTAAAATTAAATATGTGGTTTTATTTTTTATGTTTTTTCAACAGCACTGAAGTCATTTATAAAGTAAGAACTACCAATGACAAGACACACAAAAAATGTTATCTTCACAGTTAAACTAGGTAAAAATAAGTTTCAAGATATGAAAAATATTAATGTCGATTAATAAGGAGATGTTTATACATTACTGATGAGATTATAAATTGTTAAAATATTTCTGAAAAGAAATGGAAGTAAATTCAGCAGCCTTTAAAAAACGGACTCCTTTTTTACCAAATAACTATAACTAGGAGGTGCTTCTAAAGAAATAGGTTGAAATACACAGAATTATGTGCAAAGATGTCAGTTACAGTTTTATCTCAGAAACATATTACAACAATCTATGTTATCAAAAACAAGGGAATATTTAGAGTTTACTCACATGATGTAATATCCATATTCTTGTCACAGTACATTTGTAATACTAGTAATACATATTCATGTATTGAAATACAAAAATATAATCATGCTGATATGTTAGTGTGGTTAACATTTGTTTTCTTTTTTCTTTAATACTGGTTTGTTTTTACAGACTTTCTAAAATTGAGCATTATAGAAAGTGAAGAAAAACAGTCCAAGATGGGTGTGGTATCTAGCAGTTTCATTCAACACAGTCTCTATATTTTTTCCCTTTCAAATTTCTTAAACCTAGAAATGTCTTAAATAGGTATGTGGATGATTTGCATAATTTCTTTTGAACTCATTTTCTTTCATCTCTCCCTACTTTTTTCCTACCAAAGCAAGTTGCTACTGAAGAACATTTTAATCACAGATAAGCTCTCAAATGTTTCTTTGAAAACATCAATGTTAATTTTAAAATAAATGCTTTTCATCTCTCTTATTTAGATGTTAACATGTCTGTGATATTTTTGATTGATATAAAAACAATCAGCTCACTAAATTTACATATTTTATCTCCAACTCTCGTCTTAATTTATCTTCATTTTATTAACTAAAAACTGTATATCTGATAAAATTTAATTAACATATTTAGAAATCTCCCACTGCAGGAAAAAAAAACCTGTGGCTGTAGTTAAGTATTTAAATATAATAATAGTTATTTAATTGACTAAGAATAAAAACTTAGGTCGATCAATAGCAGCACTGAGAAATACAGGTCAAGATATTTCTAACTAGTCTCCGATGTTGACCAAGAATAAACTTAAATATCTGGTTCTTGCTTTTTAATTGATTTAGAGTAGAAAGAAATGTTATAATAACCTAGTTTATTCCTCTTATTCCAAAATTTCTATTTTGCTAATATTGACTCTGTCATTCTTGGTTATCCTTGGAGAAATGCTATCAGAGTTGATCATCACAGCTATGGCACACAAGGCCAGATTTAAAATTGACTTATTGTGGCAGAGGATCTGTGAGTTCAAAATTTGCTTGAAGACAAAGGTCATTTCAAAATCACTGAGTAGGATTCAAGTTTTCTGCATGAGATAACCAAACGAAGGTTATGTGCTTATTCTCGGATTCCCAGAGAAACTTAGAATGAATATAAATTGGAAAAGGCCCAGGTGAACATGTACTTGCATACCTTTTTGATTGTTGTGATAGCAAGTGCTTGCCTATCATTTTCTGCACATTTCTTCATGACATTGCTCTTGAGCAATACATGGCTTTGGTACTACGTGACATTTAAGTCCAACCACAGCTCTAGCCCTACAAGGTAATAAGTTAAGCAGTAAGACAACAGACAACCATCGTAATTATACTGGCATCCTTGACAACTGGCACAGTGTCTATAGTAGGCACTCAACTGACGCTATTATTCCCTAATGCATAATATTAAAAATCATATAAGCAGTCCTTCAAAAAGCAATGTTCAGGAAAATATTATCAAGCCCACAAGTTGGTGGAATTATACAATAGCTACATTTCCTAAAGAATATGTTACATATAATAAAATCCATTTAAGTGCACAGTTCAATAAGATTTGGCAATGTGTATACTCATGCCATAAATTTCCTTCAAAACACTGATTTAACATTATTGCAATTATTTTGTTCTGTTGTGAGTTAATTCCATTCAATTCAAAGTACTTCTTAACTTGTCTTGTGATTTCCTCTTCAACCCATCATTTTCTTTTAATATCTAAGATAGCTTCCTTGTTTTTATTTCTAATTTAATTTTCTTGTGGACAAATTACATATTCCATATAAGTTCTTGTAAATGTATTGAATTTTGTTTTATTTCTTTGAACACAGTCTAGTTTTTCTTAATGTTCCATGTCACCTGAAAAGAATGTACTTTCTATTTTTGTACTGTTCTGTAAATATCAATTAGGTCATGTTGGTAGTGTTGTTTTAAGTTTTCTATCCTCTTATTGAGTTGTCTGTTGACTCAGAACTTCAATTACTGAGCTGGCATGTTGAAATCTCCATATACAACTGTGGTTTCATTTATTTTTCCTTTCAGTTCTCTCAGCACTTGTTTCACACATTTAGTAGTTCTGTTATAGGTCCATACCTGCTTAGGATTAGTATGTTTTCTTGATGAATGGTCCTTTTTATCATTTTTATACATTAAACTTTATCCTTGGTAATATTTTTATCCTGTGGTATGATTTATGTACCAGACCAACTTTGTCATGATTAGTAGGTGGAGATTATATAATTTCCCATCCTCTTGCTTTTAAATTATTGGCATGCTTATGTTTAAAATGCATTTCTTATAGAAAGCAGAGCTGTATTTTGTTTTTGTTTTTTTTTATCCAGTCTGACAATTTATTCTGCCTTTTAACTGGAGGATTTAGTTCATTTACCTTCAGTGTAATTATTGATAATGGTTGTATTTAGGTCCAGCATATTGCTATTTAAAAATTTGTTCCATCTGTTTTTTATTTCTTTCCCCTGCCCAAACTGCTTACATTCATTCGTTTTAATTGAGTACTTGAATCAAATTTTGGCCATATTAGTATACATCTCTATATTCTTATTTTTGCTGGTTACTCTGGAATTTACAGTAGCATTCATAACTCATTACAGTACACCTTCCAGTATGTCATCTCATGTATGATGTAAAATTCTACAACAGCACACTTAATTTTCCCACTTCCAGACTCTATGCTGTTACTGCAATACATTTTACTTTTACATATACTATAAAAATCATAGTATATATTATTTTTAAGTAGTCATGTTTTTACTTTTAGAATTACTATATAGAATTGACTTCGTTTTAAGTGTGTAGTTGTATGGATTTTAACACGTGTATAGTTGTGTAACTACCACCTTAATTGGAATACAGAGAAATTCCAAATAAAAATTCCTTTTGCTACCCATTTGCATATATACCCTGTGACAGTGTCAACTTGTGTCAACTTGACTTCACTGGGTGCTCCGACATTTGATCAAATATCACTCTAGGTGTGTCTGTGAACCTATTTCTGGATGAGATTCATATTTGAACCAGCAGACTGCCTAAAGCACGTTGCTCTCCTGGTGTGGGTGGGTCTTATCCAATCAGTAGCAGGCCTGAACAGAATGAAAAGGCTTATCTTCTAAGAATTTCCTCCTGCCTGACCAACTTTGAACTGGATCATCATATTTTTTTCTGGCTTCAAAACTGAACTGAAATACTGGCTCTTCCTGAATCACACATCAGCCTGCCTTCAAATCAGAACTGTATCACTGGCTCTCCTCAGGCCTTGGGAGTCAAACTGGAACTACATCACTGGCTCTCCTGGGTCTCTAGCTTGCCAAACCCTGAAGATCTTGGGACTTTTAAGCTTCCATAATCATGGGCTACTTTTAATTCCTTATTGTAAATCTCTTTCCATATATATGTTCATCCTATTGGTTCTGTTTCTTTGGAGAACCCTATTTCCTGAAAACCACTGTTCTACTCCCCATCACTATATTAATATCATTTTGAGAAAGTCATATAAATTGAATATTAGTGCACATAATCTTTTGAGTTTATCATAATGTGAACTTCTTCCACATAAAATAATGCCTTTGAAATTCAACCAAGTTGTTGGATGCATCAATAGTTTCTTTACATTGTTCAAGAATAGTTTATTGTAGGGATGTGCAGCAGTTTGTTTATCCAATCACTAGTTGAGGGGCATTTAAATATTTTTTTAGTTTCGGGCAATTGTAAAGATAGATGCTATGAACATTTGCATGTAGAATTTTTTAGTGTGAGCATAGTTTTTCATATGCACAGGACACATATTCAGAAGTGGGACTGATGGGTCACATGGCATGTGTATGTTTAACCTTATAAGAAAAACGTAGGCTGGGCTCAGTGGCTTACCCCTGCAATCCCAGCACTTTGGGAGGCCGAGGTGTGTGGATCACCTAAGGTAAGGAGTTTGAGACCAGACTGGCCAACATGTTGAAACCCCATCTCTAACTAAGAATACAAAAATTAGCCAGGCATGGTGGCAGGCGCCTGTAATCCCAGCTACTCAGGAGGCTGATGTAAGAGAATCGCTTGAACCCGGGAGGCAGAGGTTGCAGTTAGCCAAGATCGTGCCACTGCACTCCAGCCTGGGCAACAGAGCAAGATTACATCTCAAAAAAAAAGAAAATGTCAATTTTTTAGAGTGATTGCACCATTCTTTGATCCTTTCAGCAAAGTATGCGTGTTCCATGTGCTCCCTATCCTTGCCAGAACCTGGTATTGTCAGTATGTCTGATCTGTTCTCTGCTGCAATTTGTGTATTTCCTATTACAATGTATTTAAATTCACTGATGTTTTACTTGCAGTGTCTAATCACCTCATAAGACCATTCCATGAATTTTTTATTTAAAACATTTCATTTTTCATCCTCACAAATTCCATTTGGGTGATTCTCACATTCTACTTTCTCTGCTTGTTTTGTTTACATTTTACTTTAAATATTTATACTTAATTATCATAGCTGTTTTAATGTTAATTTCATATTCTGTCGTTTCCAGGTCTGTTTCTACTGGCTGATATTTCTCCTGGATAGTGGGCACCTTTTCCTGTTTCTTTGCATGTATATAAATTTTTCTTGGAGGCTGGAAATTGTGAACATTGTGTTGTTAAGTGTTCCAACTTTGTTTCCTCCTTTTAAAGAATGTTGTACTTTATTTGGTTAGTTTTTAAAGCTTGTTTTCATGATTTGTTTTGGCTTGTTTTAAACATCTGTTAGGATAAAGAGTAACCCCTAATCTAGGTATAGTTTAGCCCTAAGACTAAGATGTGACCCTTTGTTATCTCTACTGAAAGCCCAAGTGTTCAGTGGATTCTCTACTATGGCTGGTTGGAACTCAAACACCTTCTTGCCCTTATGTAAGTCTTAGTAATGTTTTAACTTACACCTTTCTAGTAGTTGTTTTTTTGCACATTTTGTGAAGTTTCAGCCTAAAGTTGTGCAGCTTGGTATTCTGAAACATTTTCTCTGTATAACTTCCACCTCTTTAATATTCCACTACACCTCAACCTTCTCCAATGGAACTACCTATCGGCCAGCATCTGACAACAGCTGGCTCATATATTTTACTCAATTTTTTAGTTGTTTATGACAGGAAGACAAGTCTGAATGATACCAGTTACTCCAATCTGTCTGGAAATGGTTGCTACTAATAGCTACTGTTTGGTCCAAGAAAAATATCATCAAGGCTTGAAAAATCCCTGAAAATATGATACAACTTTTTAAAAGGAGGACATATCAATAACTTCATACCTACAGAAAATGATTCATTTTCTTTAAAAGCTAAAATTGAAAAATCTAGTTAATATATGTGTCTATTCTGATGAAAGGAAACAATATAGTAAGTTTAGAATTTTTTCAAGAGCTTACCTTTGAAATTTAAGATTCCACTTGGTATCACAGAAAACAGGACTTTATTAAGCAGTTGCAAATTTTGGGAACAATACTTGTTTCATTCTGAAAGTCTATGATTTAGAATTCCTCTTACAATGTGATTATTGGGTCTAAGCGGTGGCTATCCAAAAGCTCTTACTTAGTCAAGGTCTGCAAAAAACCTGCACAATATGCTGATCCCCTTGACGAGCCCCAGCAAGAAGAGAAATCTGAGTAATCATAGACAAATGACATGGATTTATTTCAATTAACAGGGATGAACACCATATTTATTTGTGAAGTACTTGAGTGTCCTTCTGGTTTGCTACATGTTCTGCCTAGGAAAATAAACACATGCAACAGCCACATTCCTTTCTCATTAGGATAAAGATTGGAGGGAGAAAAAGGAATATGAAGACCTTCAGGCTTTTAAAACAAATGTTATTTATTGCCACAAACATAAAGGTATTTACTTTTACCAAATTCTTTCATCTTTTCAAATAACCTGTACAAGCTACCTGCCTTTAAACACGGATATTTTTAAATAAAACCACAAGACCCTATTTGACTATTTACTTGGAAATGGTTAGCTTGTTTTTCAAGATACTTGCTTCAAAGCATTTGCAATGATTTTTCATTTTACCTGTACTTAATGTTAAATTATTAATATTCTTATAAAAATGGTTAATGCTTTCTAGGCTCATAATGTAAGTTTTTGTATGGTTATCCTTTACTCATATTTCAAAAATGCATTAAACTTTAATTTTACATTTGCTAGGTCACTGTTCAAGATGACAAGCCACTAAACACATTTTTTATTTATTTGTATTATAGAACTTAAACTGGCTTTCCATTGTGAACATGAACAAAACAAAAACAAAAACAAAACTGATATTCTTATTTCCCTTGAAAAAAATGTAATTCCTTTTGGAACACTATTCAAGTAAAACAAATCTTGCACTTCTCTCAAATAAACCAATTGAATAGGAATAAGTACATTCTCTTCAGTATAATTTACAATAGCCTTAAAACAATTTTGCATTGTCTCAATGCTAAAAATGAATTAGTCATAGGTTGGAAGTTGGCTAAGTATGACCCAGTTAGTGTCACAGCATGAGGCAGTCTGAGAAAAGTCAGTATCTTAGACTGACCTGGCCCATTGGAAAGCTGCAGGAGGTAGGGAGATATCCTCAGCTGCAGATGTCGAGAGGTATTCGACTCTGCCAGAAGGATTTGTTCAGGAGACTATGCAATGCAGTGAGCATCAGGAAATCTCATACAGAGCCACATAGCTGCCAACACAGCAGGCACGCAGAAATAGAGGCACCGATGCCAAAGAATGTAAGAGCAGATGAAACAAGTGCCAGCACATACACCATAAGCACTGTCTTCCTTTTGGAAGTTCACCTGGCATTACCAAGGGGAGCACAGAGGCAGGGTTTGAAAGGTAACAATCCAGTTATATGACCTGGAGCAGAGTGAAACTGGAACCCAAGTTGAAACTGCAGTAGATATACAGAGTACCTTTATGTTGACTCCAACTGTGGAGGTTCATAAAGTTGTTAAAATTGTTGCTATAAAATACTGGAATTAACCCTACAGTCTGGGACAATCAAGGCTGGGTGGTCATCAGAATAGAATGAACCAGAGTAACTACAGCCAGCATTCTACATTACTAATACTTGTAACCAAGGTTTAGAATATATAACACATTATATGGATCAATACACTGAACTGCAAAAGTAACTTACTGTAAAATAAGAGGGTCATCCCCTATAACAGTGTCTCTTCATAGGCTAAGTTTGCATGTTATAGAGACTTTACCTGAAAACTGAGATAGTTATTAGTAAACACGGCCATCGAACTCTGCTGCATAAACACAAAGTGGTTTTTTCTAGGAATAAAAATTATGTAACATAAAAACAATAACTTTAGATATGAAGCACTTACTATGGACCACATACACTGCCATAAAATTTATATTTTTAATATCATTTTAATCCTCTGAACTGCTTTTGAAATAGATGATACTCCTAACTTAGAGACTGCCAATAGGGTCTTAGAAAATTTGAAATCCTGTCAGTAGTCACAAAACCAACAAAATTAGACCCAGAATTTGAATCTGACCTTATATTTAAACTCCAAAGTTGATATTCTTAAGCTCTAAGCTCCCAAATCCTTCAAAATGAATAAATGACAGAATGAATGAATACTACCTAACATTTATTAAATGTATACTGTCATGTACTTTACAGGTTCTAAATGAGTTTTAGATTAGATTCCGAAAAAATGAATTTTGACTTGAATATGACTATTAGAATAATAAGTATTACATGGTCAATAATTAAAAAAAAGTATATAAAATGTTCTGAACCATAAATAGTTCAAACCCAGAAATAGCTGCTCTCTTTCCTTTTCCATGTTGTCAAGTAAACTGAGGGTCAATTATATACAGAATTTTTGGGTTTCAAAGATAGAAAAACTAAATGGAGAGGGCAACAAATGTAAAAGAACAGAAATTATAACAAACTGTCTCTCAGACCATAGTGCAATCAAACTAAAACTCAGGATTAAGAAACTCACTCAAAACCACTCAACTACATGGAAACTGAACAACCTGCTCCTGAATGACTACTGGGTACATAACGAAATGAAGGCAGAAATAAAGATGTTCTTTGAAACCAACGAGAACAAAGACACAACATACCAGAATCTCTGAGACACATTCAAAGCAGTGTGTAGAGGGAAATTTATAGCACTAAATGCCCACAAGAGAAAGCAGGAAAGATCCAAAATTGACACCCTAACATCACAATTAAAAGAACTAGAAAAGCAAGAGCAAACACATTCAAAAGCTAGCAGAAGGCAAGAAATAACTAATATCAGAGCAGAACTGAAGGAAATAGAGTCACAAAAAACCCTTCAAAAAATTAATGAATCCAGGAGCTGGTTTTTCAAAAGGATCAACAAAATTGATAGACGGCTAGCAAGACTAATAAAGAAAAAAAGAGAGAAGAATCAAATAGATGCAATAAAAAATGACAAAGGGGATATCACCACTGATCCCACAGAAATACAAACTACCATCAGAGAATACTACAAACACCTCTATGCAAATAAACTAGAAAATCTAGAAGAAATGGATAAATTCCTCGACACATACACTCTCCCAAGACTAAACCAGGAAGAAGTTGAATCTCTGAATAGACCCATAACAGGAGCTGAAATTGTGGCAATAATCAATAGCTTACCAACCAAAGAGAGTCCAGGACCAGATGGATTCACAGCCAAATTCTACCAGAGGTACAAGGAGGAACTGGTACCATTCCTTCTGAAACTATTCCCATCAATAGAAAAAGAGGGAATCCTCCCTAACTCATTTTATGAGGCCAGCATCATCCTGATACCAAAGTTGGGCAGAGACACAACCAAAAAAGAGAATTTTAGACCAATATCTTTGATGAACATTGATGCAAAAATCCTCAATAAAATACTGGCAAATCGAATCCAGCAGCACATCAAAAAGCTTATCCACCATGATCAAGTGGGCTTCATCCCTGGGATGCAAGGCTGGTTCAATATACACAAATCAATAAATGTAATCCAGCATATAAACAGAGCCAAAGACAAAAACCACATGATTATCTCAATAGATGTAGAAAAGGCCTTTGACAAAATTCAACAACCCTTCATGCTAAAAACTCTCAATAAATTAGGTATTCATGGGACGTATCTCAAAATAATAAGAGCTATCTATGACAAACCCACAGCCAATATCATACTGAACTGGCAAAAACTGGAAGCATTCCCTTTGAAAACTGGCACAAGACAGGGATGCCCTCTCTCACCACTCCTATTCAACATAGTGTTAGAAGTTCTGGCCAGGGCAATTAGGCAGGAGAGGAAATAAAGGGTATTCAATGAGGAAAAGAGGAAGTCAAATTGTCCCTCTTTGCAGATGACATGATTGTCTATCTAGAAAACCCCATTGTCTCAGCCCAAAATCTCCTTAAGCTGATAAGCAACTTCAGCAAAGTCTCAGGATACAAAATCAATGTACAAAAATCACAAGCATTCTTATACACCAACAACAGACAAACAGAGAGCCAAATCATGAGTGAACTCCCATTCACAATTGCTTCAAAGACAATAAAATACTTAGGAATCCAGCTTACAAGGGACGTGAAGGACCTCTTCAAGGAGAACTACAAACTACTGCTCAAGGAAATAAAAGAGGATACAAACAAATGGAAGAACATTCCATGCTCATGGGTAGGAAGAATCAATATTGTGAAAATGGCCATACTGCCCAAGGTAATTTACAGATTCAATGCCATCCCCATCAAGCTACCAATGCCTTTCTTCACAGAATTGGAAAAAACTACTTTAAAGTTCATATGGAACCAAAAAAGAGCCTTCATCACCAAGTCAATCCTAAGCCAAAAGAACAAAGCTGGAGGCATCATGCTACCTGACTTCAAACTATACTACAAGGCTACAGTAACCAAAACAGCATGGTACTGGTACCAAAACAGAGATATAGATCAATGGAACAGAACACAGCCCTCAGAAATAACGCCACATATCTACAACTATGTGATCTTTGACAAACCTGAGAAAAACAAGCAATGGGGAAAGGATTCCCTATTTAATAAATGGTGCTGGGAAAACTGGCTAGCCATATGGAGAAAGCTGAAACTGGATCCCTTCCTTACACCTTATACAAAAATTAATTCAAGATGGATTAAAGACTTAAACGTTAGACCTAAAACCATAAAAACCCTAGAAGAAAACCTAGGCATTACCATTCAGGACATAGGCATGGGCAAGGACTTCATGTCTAAAACACCAAAAGCAATGGCAACAAAAGCCAAAATTGACAAATGGGATCTAATTAAACTAAAGAGCTTCTGCACAGCAAAAGAAACTACCATCAGAGTGAACAGGCAACCTACAAAATGGGAGAAAATTTTTGCAACCTACTCATCTGACAAAGGGCTAATATCCAGAATCTACAATGAACTCAAACAAATTTACAAGAAAAAAACAACCTCATCAAAAAGTGGGCAAAGGACATGAACAGACATTTCTCAAAAGAAGACATTTATGCAGCCCAAAGACACATGAAAAAATGCTCATCATCACTGGCCATCAGAGAAATGCAAATCAAAACCACAATGAGATACCATCTCACACCAGTTAGAATGGCAATCAGTAAAAAGTCAGGAAACAACAGGTGCTGGAGAGGATGTGGAGAAATAGGAACACTTTTACACTGTTAGTGGGACTGTAAACTAGTTCAACCATTGTGGAAGTCAGTGTGGCGATTCCTCAGGGATCTAGAACTAGAAACACCATTTGACCCAGCCATCCCATTACTGGGTATATACCCAAAGGCCTATAAATCATGCTGCTATAAAGACACATGCACACGTATGTTTATTGCGGCACTATTCACAATAGCAAAGACTTGGAACCAACCCAAATGTCCAACAATGATAGACTGGATTAAGAAAATGTGGCACATATACATCATGGAATACTATGCAGCCATCAAAAATGATGAGTTCATGTCCTTTGTAGGGACATGGATGAAATTGGAAATCATCATTCTCAGTAAACTATCGCAAGGACAAAAACCAAACACCACATGTTCTCACTCATAGATGGGAATTGAACAATGAGAACACATGGACACAGGAAGGGGAACATCACACTCTGGGGACTGTTGTGGGGTGGGGGGAGGGGGGATGGATAGCATTAGGAGATATACCTAATGCTAAATGATGAGTTAATGGGTGCAGCTCACCAGCATGGCACATGTATACATATGTAACTAACCTGCACATTGTGCACATGTACCCTAAAACTTAAAGTATAATAATAATAATAATAATAATAATAATAATAATAATAAACGGAGTATCCATGCTATGCCACCAAAAGCAGAGAAAGCCAGTGGATCTGAGAGAAGAGAGAAATACTCTTCATCACCTTCACACGAGGGCACCCACCAGTACATTAGACTATGTCCCTAAAATACATAACCAGTACTTTTGTGGCAGCCAGCATGGAGTTCCTTCATAAGCAATACCTTTCATTATTGATTTGGCAACATCAATGCTCAGAAAAACAATTGAGGAAGAAAATCAGGGGATCCACAGTGACGTATTTCATTCTGGGATGTGTCATCTCCCCAGGTAAAGTGATCTGATGGGAGCAGAACAGGAAGAGTTGTAGTAACACAGCACGCAAAGAGTTATAGTTTTATACGTCCTTTTTGCATCCATGGCAGAAGTCCTAATGATGGAATTAAACAGCTCAACTAAAAATGTAGAGAGCTTCAGTTGGTGGAAGTTAGATAAAGCTGTATAACACAATCCATTGTGCAGATGTGACCAACACAAAGCAGAACAAAGCACAACTACACACTATGTTTACTGGCGTACACTAAGTCTAGAAAACTATTTTCTCAAGCCCATTAGGTAGAGTAAAAAACAGTAATAACAGACCTATGAAAGAGTGCAGACAGCAAAAACAAACAGAATTCTGAGAAAATAAGAAGTATAGCAATTTCTTTCAAAAACTATTTTCTATTATAAGCAAAAATCTAAGATATATGATGATGATAATAGATACAGACACACACACATATATACTATAGGTAGATACACACATATAGATAGGTGACGGACATACACACCAACCTATTTATATATTTTATCAATAGATAATATATAGATAAGAGAGAGTAGTTGATGACTCTAAGTAAAGAATGTTCAGGAATTTATTGTATTATCTTTGTAACTTTTCTGGAAGTGTAAAATTAATTTCAATTATAAGATTTTTTTAACATAATAAACTAGGTCTTGGAAAGATGCTTAACAAACATTGGCAGAAATAAATGATTAAAAATACCTCCCCAAAGTGATATTTTTAAAGATGTCTATAAATAAAAGAAGAAAGAGAACAAAAATTAAAGTGTCATATGCTTCTCCAGTAAAAACAATCTTTATTCAGTAGGAAAAAGTGATTTAAGAGATACGGACTAGTGGCTATTTCTTTCAAGAGCATGTTCAGGACTTTTATCCCATCCCTCACAAATTTTAAAATAAATTTAATTACTTCAAAGACAAAGAAGACAGATTCATATAAGGCAAATGAACTATGGGGGAATATTTGGATAAAGCTCACAAGACTTAAAGAGACGCTAGAATTTAATTGTATGGCAAGAACTTAAAATGGGTAGATGGTGTCACCCCAGGCCAGACTACAGATCTGCAGAGTATATACGAGACATTGGAACAAACAGAAGCACATTGAAAACAGATGTGAAAGCATAATGTTTTCAGTGAGAAATTGCCATTATTCTGGAATAAATGGACAGAAAGAAAAAAAGCTTAATATCCTAGGTCAAGCAAGAGGCCAACGTGTTGTCGAAGTGGAGTTTTCTTAATAGTCATTCTGCATCTAGGGATTAAATTAGCTTCTTGTATTTGCTGTAATGACCAAAGATTATCTGCCTCATACTTTGTCTCAAACTAAGACCTTAATACTATTTAAAGTAATGTCCCACATGTGTAGCACAGTGGAGAAAAACAGGGTATCATATGTTTACTAAGCACCTTAATTTTGAACAACCAATTTTTTAGTTCCTTCCTGATCCTACAACATTGACAGCACCTCTCACATTTAAACAGGAGAATTAAAGATGAATGAAGCTAAGAATGGATACTAGGTTGGTTTTCTCTTTTCTGATGAGGGTTGTCTTCCATTTGATGTTTTTATCATTTTCCCCTCGAAATGAAAAGTGTAGATCCTCCATCAAAACATTTACACACAGGAGAATATTGGATCAAGAGTTCTTTATGGAGATTACTTTTGTTCTGATATATGACAAAGACTTTAAGGATCAGGATCTGAAAGAAATTTGGAATAAGAGTTGTGATTAATTATTATATCTGGAATTTGCAATGCACCAGTTTTTTTCTGCAGGAATTCCAAGTGGTAAGATATATTAATAGTTGAAAGAATAAAATGCAGTTGGTTTTATTCAGGGGAGCTGAAGTCTAATTGCTATTTTTTTGACATTTATTTTAGAATTTTGCTCATCCTTCTGAGGTGAATGGTAACACCTTTGGAGCCAGCCATCATGGGGAATGTAAGAGTGAGTGGGCATTGGGATCAGACAGACTGGGCTTCCAGATCCCAGCTGCAAGGTTATTGGCAGAAACCTTCACATATTTTTTCTGAGACTCAGTTTCTTTGTCTGTAAAAGAAAGATAAGTATTTTCCCCCATAGAGGTGATATTAGGATTGAAATTGGTAAAATTTTAAAGTGTCTAGAATAGTGCCTGACCAGGATTGCTGGATAAACAATGAACATTTTTTAATGTGTTTGTCCCATATAATATTTATCTATCAGAAGTTCAAATTTAACTTGGTTAAATTCATATGCTAAATTGAACAACCTATTTCTGGCACAACTCGATAGCTAAAAAATACTGATCGTTCCTTTTCCCCTTCCTGGCCTTTAGACAGGCCAGTGGATTGTTCCTTTATAGAGCATTTGAAGGGAGCAAAATCAGAAGAGTACCCTTGGCCTATATGCCTAGGAATAGACATTAAAAGACAAGAAAGTCAATCACATTGATGAATGGTGACAGATTCTGCCACAAAAATTATAGGAACCCAAAGTTGAGATGAAAGCATAGCACCCATCTTAAATAAACTCCCAACTTCCCAAAAGTAAAATATAAGCAAATATTATGATAGAGTAAATGAATGATAGAAATAGAGAGAAAATACATTAATTTTAACTATTAGCTTGTGATATTGTAGAACATATATGCTTATTTACCCCAAAACAACTTCAAGATCTAAAGTAACTAAAATGTCAAATGAACTTGATGAAACTCAGTCATATACACAGAAAATTTCAACTGTCTTGTTAAAGTCAATATTCAATATTGAGATTAAAAAAAAAATCAAGGCATTTTTCCCTTTTTGCTTTCCTGAGATAATCAATATCATTGGAAAGTCAGGTTTCCTATTCTGCTTTTAGCCTTCAAAATTTGCCAAATCCCAGGAAAGACATGCCTCTAAGATATAAAAATAACTGTACAAACTTAGTTAATAAGGACCTCATTGGAGCAACATGATATTCTCCCTCAAAACTGGTTTTGCTGGCGACAACCTCAATTTCTCGAGTCAGATACTAAAGTTCTACCTAAACAAAATGCTTAATGACTTGATCTTCAGCAATTAGAACATTCAGGTCATGAAAACTCTTTTCAATTAATTCTCAAAACCAAGTCTCATAGTTTGTATGTCACATGCCAGACTATATTTTCAGTTTAAACTGTTGGTAACATCTTCTTCACAAGGGTAATTATCAGTAACAAATAAGACACTTTACCTAAAGCACATGGGACAGAGTTGGCCCTCAATGAACACTGGTTGTGTCTTCACTTACTCCACCTTAACCACAAGCCAGATACTGGGTATAAAATGATAAATAAGACATAGTTCCAGCCCTATATGTTGATGTATGCTATAATATTATTTGTGAGTTTTTGTTGTTGTTGACAAGTCGTGACAAACTATTTTTGGACTCATTTGTAGAAAAGAGAGAAAATTTTCAACCATGCAAAAGGTTTCGATATTACTTCCTAAATAATTATGTAGGAGTAGAGTAATTCCCCGAGTTATCGTACTAAAAATGGAAAGAAAACATATTCTTTAGACTTGGAAAGCAATGCCTCAAAAGATAACATAATCATATGGGAGAATAAGCTTGCAAAGACAGAAAAACAGCCATCTAATCCAAGCTGTCAACTCCTCCATTTTTGTCCTTCCCTGAAACCTAACTTCACCCTCCTATCTTCTCCCAGAGGCCATGACGCCACTGCCAAAGAAAATCTCCAGAAGTCCATGGTTACAGATTCAAGCAAATGAAGGGAACATGATTTTGGCTTGTTTAATAATTAACCATGACTTGCATGAATTTCACATAAGACCAGCTGTAGAAAAGAGCACAGTGAAGATATAACCAAAGTTTATGGCTTGTTAAGAGCCCTTAGACATTAGTTGATATGCTTAAGAACAGTTCTTTGGAAAATGACTCCAAAAAGCAGAATCAAGCCAGTAAAGGAAAGAGCACACAAGAACCAGATTTCTATCTTAGTTTATGCAAGGTTCCTGATATGAATAGACTGCTAAAATAACAAATCGTTTTGCCTGGAATCACCGTGTGTATTTTCCTTGACTAATCTGTTTAATTCAATCCTGACTCCTACAATAATAGCAAGACGTAACAACTTCTTGGAAATCCTCCCTCTATTGTCTCAAGCGAGATTCCAGAACAGCTGAAGTAAAAATCCTTAGATATAAGCAGAAAAAAGTACTGTCCCAACGTGCCCTGGGTTATCCAGTCTGTTTCTCGTGAACTAGCTCCTAAATTATGCCACATTTTTTGAAAAAAATAATATACACAGGCTATGTCTGCAAGTCAAACTGATGAGCCCATTCTGAAGGCCAAGTTCAGTAAAAATAAGTCAAGCCGAAAGAGAAAACTTGACTATTGTAAAGGTTGAACCAGATGTTTGTATAGAGCCAGTCCAATCATACGGCATAATTTAGAACTTGGCTTATGTGAAACAGATGGCCAAAGGCCTGTCCTTGCATGCTCTGTGTTCTCTGCTTCTATTACTAAATCTGACTAAGTTTTATATTTTCTGCTTTGTTTTGTTTGGGATCGTTGTTTGTTGTTGTTGTTTAACTGACAATCATTTCAGAAGCCAAACAAGTTGTGTTTATCAATGTAGCCTTTGGAAAAGATGACAAATAACTTGGTGTGGAAGAAATTGGCTTTCGATTTCTTTTTGGCTTTAGTTTCTAGAAACCTAAAGCTTATAAGTGACCGGAGAGAAAATAAAATGTTTGGAAACACCTCCTGAAGCAGATAAGAGAGTTCTGTGGCAACCCCCTCTAAATATGCCCACAATTAGAAAATATTTACCTGGGAGGAAAAAAAGAGAGACCAGGAAATCATCCTAGACTGTGTATGTATCTTTTCCCTCTGCCTGAAATGGTCAACTCACATTCCTTTCCTGATGCACAGAAAAATTCCTACTCATTCTAAATCTCAAAGCAAGAATAACTTTCTGGTTGACTTACAAAGGACTCACTCCTTCCAGTATCTTTCTTTTATTCCATACTGCCTGGCAAGAAAACATCTTTATTTTTTTAATTCCCAACTCAAGAACTTCCTAAGTCTGCAAAGCCCTTCCTGACACAAGTTGATTATTGCTGCTTCATGCCACTGCCGTCTCCAATATTTACATTTATTATAGCACTAATCACACAGTAGTGTAAAGATTTGGAGTTGGTTTTGTTTTCTATATTTCTGTCTCTCTTAGAACACTGATTGTTGCTTGAAGGGAGAGGTCGCTTCTTGTTAAACTCTGTGTCCTCAACACCTTCTGCAGAGCTTGCATAAAAAGAAAAGAGTAAACATTTTAAAAGCACTCAAAGAGTTGAGCTTTAGCAAAAGCAGGCTGATTTGCTTTAGACCAAATCTCCCTCCAAGAACAACTAGAAAAAGCATACATGAAAGTTTTTTTAATGTTACAATGTACTAGAATACCAAGGAGATAAGAGTTTTCAGAGTCTAGGATCCAGAAGAATAGGGATGCGCAGAGGGGTAAACACTGCACTTAATAAAGCATTTACCTCTGGAGGAGTGATTTACCAGAGTGACTGAGTGCCTTGGAATCTATCAGTTGTCACCACTTATTGAGGCTGAGGGACAGACACTTGAATTCAAAGCCTCCCAAAGACATAGAGGCCAGGCAAATCTCCCCAGGTTTGGGTTGGCAAGAGGTAAAATTACATCCCAGGAGTAGGGCAAATTGAAAATAAATAACTCTCTTAAGATCTAAAGCTCAGTTACAAATAATCTCATTCTGATTTAATTACAATGATATATCAATAACAGGGCTACCTGAAGCAAAAGTAAATCATCTCTGGAGGAAGATAGCCTCAAATTTTCTGTATGTATTTCCATAAACAAGCAAAATAATCAGACATATGACAATATAATAAATGATAGAAAAATTAGTAGACAAGTTTAAACTCATAGAAAGTGAATAAAGTAGAATTATCAGGCAAGGACTTTAAAATAACTATAATATGTTTAAGAAATTATATCAAGGAACATTTTGGTCAACAACTAGAAAATATGCAGAAAATTTTTTTAGCATATGGAAAGATCATGGGGGAATTTTCTGAGAGTGATCTTAATCTTGGTGGTAATTGCAAAGTGTGTGCATAGATAAAAATTCAATAAGCTGGGCGGGCACAGTGGCTTACGCCTGTAATCCCAGGAGGCTGAAGTGGGCAGATCATGAAGTCAAGAGATTGAGACCATCCTGGCTAACATGGTGAAACCCTGTCTCTACTAAAAATACAAAAAAATTAGCCGGATGTGGTGGCGGGCGCCTGTAGTCCCAGCTTCTGGGGAGGCTGAGGCAGGAGAATGGCGTGAACCTGGGAGGTGGAGCTCACAGTGAGCTGAGATCTGAGATCGCACCAATGCACTCCAGCCTGGGCGACAGAGCGAGATTCCATCTCAAAAAAAAAAAAAAAAAAAAAAAAAATTAAATAAGCTATCTGCTTAAGATATATCTATTTTAGAATACTCCTTGTAGGTATAAACCCAAGAGATATTCATACATACATGCACCAAATATATTGTACAAAAATGTTCAAATAACATTATTCTTAATATCAAAAAATTGAGATACCCATTGTAGAATAGTTGAATACCTTATGGTTTATTCAGAAAATGGAATAAAGCAATAAAAATCCATGATGTACTGTTTCATACAACTTGTCTAAGTGTCCAAAGATAACACTGAGAATCCAGACACAGAAAAATACACCTAGAATGAATCTATGTATATAACGTCTAAAACAGGTAACAAGCTGGGATAGTGGTTACCTTCAGAAAAGGAGAGTGATTACAGGTATGCACAAAAGGTGTTCCGGGATGCTGAAAATTCTCTGTGTCCTGAGCTGGGTGGTATGGCCTGTTATATTTATTTTATGATAATTCACTCAGCTATTATTTACAATTTCTATACTTTAAGTTTTACTGCACTGAAAACATATAAAAATTATAAATAAAAATAAGCATTTGGTAAATGTTGTTGAAAGAATTAATGTATGAAGGAATAGGTCGATGAATCTTGTTTCAAGGATTTACAGCCACTAGAGAGAAAAGGGTAATGAGAACAGGTACTAAGAAATGAATAATCTAACAACTTCACCTGGATTGACTGGGATTTATGTGACTGTTAAAATTAGTGACTACTGGGCACTTGAGATAAATGTCTTTCAGGTTATTACCTAATATTTGACTTAGCAATAAATTCTTTCTGCTATTATGACCTAAATTATTCTTGCAGTTAACATTCTATTTGTCTTTGGTCATATGTTACTTCTCTGTTTCTAAAAACTACTCTCAAGATAGACCACACTGAATAAATAGACCTTTGACTAGAAGAGCAATATGAAGACTGATTGTTAAAATAACAGAAAATCAATCTGGTTTGGGGGTTACTTATATTTTCTGAATAAGTCCTGAAATTCACACATATATTCAACTCACTTTTTTAGCTAACCCTGGTACAAATTAGTATATGACAGTGGCAATTTACCAACTGGGTTTCTGAAATCACTGGAAAGCCTAACAGTGTTTTCCCAAAGAGCTAAATTATTATTTGCTAATAACAGCACAATAGGAGGAGTTGGTTTCATATTTCTTTGGTGGTATTTGACTTGATTTTTCACCACTTTATTCCAATTATTGGTTAATTCCTGGTGTTCTCCTTCAGCTGTTTTATAAGCCATGTGTATTACGGGATGTCTCATGCAAATAGAAAAATTTCAGATTGTCTTTGAGAGTGTATCATAGGGCTCTGTGTTCTACAGACTCAAAAATACCACTGGACCCAATCAACACAGAAACTAAGTAATATACTGAAGCTTCCCAATATAGGAAAATATGTAAAAATCAAAGTGTTTTAGGAAAAACATTAAGTGCATAACTCCAGGACAAGCAGCTGTCAGCACCAGTTGACATTATAAACTATATCCTAAATTGTTCTCCAAACACACTTTGGAAGTGAACTCTCATGACCACCTAAGGCCCAAGGCGTCTGACAAAAGTCAGTGGTCCAGATAAGTGGCTGAGACAATTGCCTAGTCTAAGGGAAGTCGTGGTGTCCTCCTCCTCATGGGACTGCAGCCACAAAGTCTGGTCCTTTGTGACCAGCCAAAGGAATCATGGTCCCTCCTTTCCAAATGCAGTGAACATCTGAGTTTGGTGACTGATGAGAGACCCTTGTGAAGGGCAAGAGTGATGTTAAAATCATTGAAGGGTTTGCAGCATCAGCAGGAACTCTATTGAAGACCAAGTTCCCCATCCGTAATGTGGCTTAGTGGTTCTGCCTCAAAGAGCGATAGAGAATTTTTTTCTCTCCCCTTAAGGGCCATGCCTTTAGGAGACAATTAAAAAATATATATATCTAACAGGTTCTTCACAGCATTTTGAAAGTAAATAACACCACAAGCAAATATTAGTGGATTAATCCTAATGAGTAGTAGTCCTCTGTATGATCTACTACCCTCAATCTTTGTCCTATCAGCATGCTACTAGTATTACTTTTTTATTTTTAATTTACTCAAATAATTTAGCTTAAATACATCAGATTCATCGTAAACAATACTTTCATTATCATGAATTTGATATATTAGTTACATTTTTTCTAACATATTTAAAATCAATACATGATTTTTTTTTTTTTTTTTGGAGAGACAGGGTCTTGCTATGCTGCCCAGACTGGTTCAAACTTGTGTGCTCAAGCAATCCTCCTGCCTTAATCTCCCAAAGTACTGGGATTACAGGTATGAGCCACCCCGTGAAGCCTTTAATGAATTAAAAACATTAATCAGTCATTCTATCATTGAAAATTAGCTTACTTAAAGCTGAGGGAAGCTGTGCCATACTCTGGAAAACCTTGTTGAATACCTCACTTGAGTTTTGTTGCTTTTTTCAATCTTCCATATGTGAACTTGAGACAAGTGTAGGGGAAAATCATCCATACTTTAAATCAGATCTGGGTTTTAAACCCAGTTTGGCCACCAAGTAGCTGTAACACAGATGGTTGACTTAATCTCTACATCTGTTTTATCATTTGTCAAGTGCAAATGGAAAGCCCTGCCTTGAAAGAATATGAAACTTAAACAAGATTATATTTTCAGAACACTAAGTACAGGGCCTGTAACATAATAGGAGCTCAATAAATGCAAGTCTTCTTACTCCTTCTTCAGCCAAGATCAAACCCTAAATCTTCAGGTTTCCACTGTGTTTTAAACTTTCTTCAGTTCAAAGACAATAAACATTAGAAGATTTTCCAAAAATTGACAACCCACACATGTTGATTATTATAGATGATTATATTGATGTATTACTCTCACTGTACATATCACACTATTTCATAATTAACTGTTCACACATCTGCCTGTCCCATTAGATTACAAATGTCTTGAGGGCAAATTCTGGTGGTTCAATTTCACCATCTAAATATCTCCACAATCTGTCACTTCTTTCCAATCGTACTATCACTATCTAGTCCAAACCACTATGATCTCCAGTGTAGACTGTTGTAATTGTTTCCTGACTGGCCTCTCACTATACATTCTTGCTCTGATCAATCCATCCTTTCATAGTACAAGCAAAAGAGCTTCTTTTAAAGATGCAAATTCTCATTTAAAACCTTTCAGCTACTTAACATTACTCCTGGAACAACATCTCAAATCCTTCAACTTAACCCCAAAGCATTATTTAATCTGGCCCCTACCTACACATACGGCCTCACACAGAGTTTCTGTCCTTCTCCTTCTACGTTTTAAATATAATGGTCTTTTTTCCATTTCACAAACCATAACATCCTTTGTCACTTAAAGACACTTCAATTTGCTGTCTAGAATGCTTTCCGGCAGCACAATCGAATGTTGTAAGGCTAAGCCCTTCAGGAACCAGAATGAAATTCAATTCCTTAGGAAGCCTCTTGAACAACTAAGCCTTCCCTGCTGTCCATCCAAAGTACCTTGTACTTCAACACTCTTGCACCATGAGTACAGAGACCTCGTCTGCCTTTTCATTGTCATGTCGTCAGCAACTAAAGCATGGCTGACACATACATACGCATTTAATGAATGCATGAACACACTTGAATTAATCTATTTGTGGCACAAAGGCAGAATATTAGTTTTCTTTTACAAAACTTATTTATCTACACGTGCAAATATATTTAGCTACACAATTCTACTCTAAGTAGAATATAATTCTGAATATTCTTTTTAGAGTACCCAAACGTAAACATATCCCTTTCTGTCACGTGTCCCCACCGCTCAAGCTAAATCTACTACTACTACCTCTATGGATTGTTCTTCATAAAATGTTCACAAAAGAGACAGGATCTCAGATGAACAGACATCTCCCATCCCCACTCATGCCCCTGCTGGCCCCCCCACCTGGTCCTGATTGAAGCACTCCTTTCTAATGTCTGAGGCAAGTGGGACTTGAACTGGATAAATCTGCCTGTCTGCTACTCAGAGGGGGCTGAGGTATCAGTTCCAAATCCACTGATAAGGAAATTCTCTGATGATAACAGCAGGCTTGACATTGATGAAGCCTCCCCATCTGGTGTGTTTAGGGGAGCAATCATGAACAAGAGGTGGCAAAATGTGTTTTCTTGGCTCCAGGCCACCACCACATTGTGTTAAGGTTCCTCTCTCTTCCACTGCTCTCCGTCCCCATTTCCGTGTGACTTGAAGGAACTGTTCTAGAAATTTTTGGCTGCTTCTGAAAGCTTTCCTTTCCTTTTTTTTTTTTTTTTTTTTTTTTGGACTCAATCAGGCTGTTTTATTTGATGGAGAAAATGCCTTCCCTTTGGATGTATTCAGAAAGTTCTTTTACAGAGAAGAAATTTGCATATGCAGTTTGTGTCACATTAACATCCCCTTAGAGGCCAATGTGGTGTCTAATGGAGTTGCTAGATACATTTTAAAAGTCAGCAACATTTTAAATTACTGTTGTTGCTCTGTTCAGTGGTCATTAGATGCTCTCCTTTTTTTTCTGTTTGGATACACCGGATGGGTGGTGGCACACTTAGGCACCCAAGTTGATCTAATGTACTCAATTTATTTCCAGGTGTCTTGCTTCTCCATAAAAAATGATTTGCACATCCTATGTGAACAGAATGCACACCCATTGATTGTGTCAAAGATACTATGACTTCTGGATAGCTGCAAAACAGTAACAGGCAATCTCAGTGTAATTAGCCACCTGAGCACACCTAGGAGAGAGAGAAAGGTATCTTACTGATGTTACCTTCTGCATGTCTCTTGGTGAAACAATAATAAAGCAGAAATATATTTTTACTCATTTGCAAGACTCTGCCTGTTATTAACACATAAGCATATATTTTTATTCCCTAAATGTAACTAGAAATGTACAGAACAATTAACTGGACTTGTACATAATGGACACTAAAATACAATCACTAAATTTTAGAATTGAAGGGCTTTAACTAAGAACTAGAAATAAATATCCTAGCCAGTTATATAAAAGCCAGTTAGTGAAACAATCTAAAATAGAACCCAAGCCTCCTAACCCCTAAATCGTTCTTTATCCAACACAACAGCTGCAATGTTTTATTGAATAAATTGGTGAATTCGCTATTATTTAGTATAATCAGTAACACTAGGAATATTAGTCAAATGAAAACCCCTCCAAAAATGTTAAGATTTGTCTTATACCGGTAGCACTTTTAAGTATAATAAATTGACACATATTCTGTGACTGCTTTCTGTGTCATTATGATCTAAATCTGTAAATCTCATTTTTAGTTTCACCATTATGAAGGTATGCTTTTACTGTCTTTACAGATGAACAGATATCCTGATATGTGATTATATCATGTAAATTTTCAATGAACTGCATGATGTATATCTGTTTGAGAATTACTTACAGCTAATTTTTAGTTCCAGATTGATAACCTCCTGTCACAATGCTACTGTATGTATGCAGATAAAAGTCTTTTTAACATAGTTGGAAACGAAATATATTTATATCTTACCTGTGGTATGTCTTCATTAATATTCTAACTCTTCTAGTAAAAAAAATCAGATATACCCCAAAAGCCTGCAGTAATTAACTTCAACTTTCCCCTGCCTCTGGATTACCTCTCCCACTACTTCTTTCCAACAACAACAGGATGTTACCATTCCTATTGGAATATGGTACTGCTTAAAAAGATTTATACAAGCATCGGTTATTGACAACACAGATATGATTAACAGTGATCACTCTCTATGTACATTCAAAACCAATTTTGTTTCAAATTCTATTGACACATCTAAAAAGCTTAGTTATTGAGTTTCTCCCCAAATAGATGCACTGCCCCTAATTATAATGGAATCAGGGGATTTTAGGTTTGAGGTATTATCACATGGCACTGTGATAAAGTGCATCAAGTCAACACCTGGATTACATTCCCAGCTCTTCCACGTAACAGGTCTGTGACATTAAGCAATGTCATAAGCAATGCTAAGAAAGTGAATTGCATTAAACAATTCTAAAATGCAGGTAATAGTATTACCATATTTAAAAGATTTTTGATTAAATGAGATCACTATACTTAGAACAGCTAGAAAATGGTACTCAAAAAGTTTCAGCTAGTATTATTGGAATAAATTCAATAAATCAATCAACTTCATTTCCTCTCAGTGCAGGAATTCCATTTGAAATCTCCTCAGTAGACAGTAATCCAGCTTGAGGTAAAATGCTTCCCCTATTAGCACACTTGGCTCTTCATAAAATTTTTTTCTTCCATTACTGACAACATTAAGTGTAGAAAGTCCATCATGGTATTGAGTTAATATTGACTTCTTCATAACCACCACTTTATCTTAGTCCTAAACTGGGAAAACCTGCATAAATCTAATGGCAGCCCTTTAAATATGGAGAGTATTTACCCAATGCCCTACCTAAAATTACCCTTTATGCTATGCTTATCTTATTATTGATACATATGATTAATTAGACTGTTAATGAGGTTAATTATAACCAATTTTTCAAGTTAAATTGAGAAATATTTTACATGTTTTCTAAAATGAGGAAACAAATTAATTCGAAAAGTCTCTGTTTACATAGAAACTATTCATTTCCATTGAGTAGATGGTGAGGGAAAAATGGCTTGGGGATAACACTGTGGCCATAGTAAGTACTTTTTCACCTTTTGTTCCCAAATGTATTGTTTGTTTTCAAAGTGAGACTATCACTCTATGTACTTGCTGCCAGTCATACAATTAAAACGTGTGCTGCCCATCAAAAAGCTTATCCACAATGATCAAGTTAGCTTCATCCCTGGGATGCAAGGTTGGTTCAGCATATGCAAATCAATAAACGTAATTCATCACATAAAGAGATCTAAAGACAATAACTACGTGATTATCCCAATAGAAAAGGCCTTCGATAAAATTCAACATCTCTTCCTGTTAAGAACTCCCAATAAACTAGGTGTTGATGGAATGTATCAAAATAATAAGAGCTATTTATGACAAACCCACAGCCAATAGCATACTGAATGGGCAAAAGCTGGAAGCATTCCCTTTGAAAACCAGCAAAAGACAAGGATACCCTCCCTCATCACTCCTATTGGACATATTATTGGAAGTTGTGGCCAGGGCAATCAGGCCAGAGAAAGGAATAAAGGGTATCCAAGTAGGAAAAACGAAGTCAATTTGTCTTTGTTTGCAGATGAGATGATCTTATTATCTAGAAAACCCCATTGTCTCAGCCCAAAAGCTTCTTAAGCTGATAAGCAACTTCAGCAAAGTCTCAGGATACAAAATCAGTGTGCAAAAGTCACAGGCATTTCTATACACCAACAACAGGCAAGTAGAGGGCCAAATCATGAATGAACTCCCATTCACATTTGCTACAAGGAGAATAAAATACCTAGGAATACAGCTAACAAGGGAAGTGAAAAACGTCTTCAAGGAGAACTACAAACCACTGCTTAAGGAAATCGGACAGGGCACAAATGGAAAAACATTCCATGCTTGTGGATAGGAAGAATCAATGTCATGAAAAATGGCCATACTGCCCAAAGTAATTTATAGTTTCAATGCTAATCCCATGAAACTACCACTGAAATTATTCACAGAATTAGAAGAAACTATTTTAAAATGCATATAGAATCAAAAAAGAGCTTGTAAAGCCAAGACAATCCTAAGCAAAAACAAAGTTGGAGGCATCATACTACTGGACTTCAAACTCTGGTACAAGGCTATAGTAACCAAAACAGCATGGTACTGGTACAAAAACACACACACAGGCCATGAAACAGAATAGAGAACTCAGAAACAGACTGCATATCTACAACCATCTGATTGTCAACAAACCTGACAAAAACCTGCAACGGGGAAAGGATTCCTTATTTAGTAAATGGTGCTGGGAGAACTGGCTAGCCATATGCAGACAACTGAAACTGGACCCCCTCCTTACATCTTTTTATACAAAAATCAACTCAACATGGATTAAAGACTTAAATGTAAAACCCCTACAAGAAAATCTAGGCAATACCATTCAGGACATAGGCATGGGCAAAGATTTTATGATGAAATCACCAAAAGCAATTGCAACAAAAGCAAAAATTGACAAATGGGAGCTAATCAAGCTAAAGAGCTTCTGCATAGCAAAGGAAACTACCATCAGAGTGAACAGGTAACTTACAAACAACCCCATTAAAAAGTGGGCAAGGGACATGAACAGATACTTCTCAAAAAGACATTCATGTGGCCAAAAAATATATGAACAAAAGCTCAACACATTAATCATTAGAGAAGTGCAAATAAAAGCCTCAATGAGATACCATCTCACACCAGTCAGGATGGCGATTATTAAAAAGTGAAGAAACAACAGATGCTGGCAAGGTTGCGGGGAACCTCGTTGGTGGGAATGTAAATTAGTTCAACCATTGTGGAAGACAGTGTGGCAATTCCTCAAAGATCTAGAACCAGAACTACCATTTGACCTAGCAATCCTATTACTGGGTATATACCCAAAGGATTGTTAATCATTCTATTACAAAGATACATGCACATGTATGTTCACTGCAGCACTATTCACAGTAGCAAATACATAGAATCAACCCAACTGTCCATCAATGATAGACTGCATAAAGAAATTGTATACACAACGGAATGCTATTTAGTCATAAAAAGGAATGAGATCATGTCCTTTGTAGGGACATGGATGGAGCTCAAAGCCATTATCCTCAGCACACTAATGCAGGAACAGAAAACCACACACCATATGCTCTCACTTATAATGGGAGCTGAACAATGAAAACACACAGACACAGGGAGGGGAACAACACACACTGGGGCCTGTCAGGGTGGTCAGGGGAGGGAGAGCATCAGGATAAATAGCTAATGCATGCTGGGCTTAATACCTAGGTGATGGGTTGATAGGTGCAGCAAACCACCATGGCACACGTTTACCTATGTAACAAACCTGCACATCCCAGAATTTAAAATAAAAATATGGGCTGCCTAGATATGCCATTTAGCTGCTCTAAATTTTATACAATTATAGTTTGTATGCTTTCTATTTTGCTTATTTTTGAAAATGTTGGTCAAGCCTCCTTTATGCCTTTTCTTTTAAATCTAGATTTTATGTAACAGCTTACTTAACCAGACGTATACTTTCTTCACGACCTTCCCCTTCAGTATACTGATGAAAGTAACACGCATTCTTGAAGATATGAAAAATGCTTTCTATATTATAAATTGGAAATTGTTGTATACAGGCTTTATCGTTATATATTCTAATTTTCACTCACTTCTATTTTTCCTTCTCTTACTTTCCTGCAACATCAAAATTGTAGCTGTTCAATAGTTAATATTTCTTCTTTTCCTATTATCTTCTCTCTAAATTTTCTTAACTATAAATCTTTTAGAAATCTTATGGGAAAACCTGTTAGATACTTCTCTTTATAGTCTATCTTCTCAAAGACATTGAATTGTCTGAGCTTTTATACAGCATATCCCTAAAGACAATCTTTTGGATGCATGGAGTTTAACACATTTTTCTTAAACACATCATAATCTCTAGTTTTCTTTGTTCATGCAGATGTAAAATCTGCAGTGTTTGTGGTACAGAGAATCACAGGTCCATTTTTTTTATGCTGATGCTTTTATTGGAGCTCATGCTTACCAATGCCAACCTTTTTCTTTTCTTAAAGAAAATAATAACCATCTCTTACAAAAAGACCAGAGCAATTTATATTACACTAAAGTTCTTTTTATTTCATTTGCTAATAATGTATTGCTGCAGTGTTTTTCTGATAAATTGCTATAAATTGCAATTTATACCAACCATCACACACGAAAAGTTGCGTTGCTGCAGTTTTGCAAGTATTTTTAACAATGTGTAAAATATTGAGCTTTCATTTGTGTTATACAGTAAGATTCTAATTATTTGCACTAATGTAAAGGAACAAAAGTAAAGATAATTTTAAATACCAAATTCCAACACCTAAATGAGGCCTATTAGTAGCTGAAACTTTGAAGATTGAATAAAAAATAATGAAGTAACGCACTGATAATATATAGCTGAGATCAGAATTTGAAAGTACGTATTTCCCTTATCTTACCCAAATTTCTGCATCTCTCTATGCTGGAACTAGATCTCTCTCCCTCTCAGGCTGATAAAATAAATCAGCTAAACAGAGAGATCTTCTTTCAAATTTTTCTACATCTCTCTCTCAGACTGATAAAAATAAATCACCTAAACAGAGATAACTTCTTTCAAAATTTTCTACAGCCCAAGATAACAGGTAATCTGGGAGTAAAGTAGATCAGTATCTCAGCAAAATACATTTTCAAAATCAACTATTTGATATCTGTCCCAAGCTATGGCAAAAGAGCCTGGTTACAATCTGCCAATTTGATTGTACACAAAGAATCTCTGTCATCTCCATCATCACGTATTGAGCATCCAGTTTGTATTAGTCATCGTATTCATGGCTAGCTCTCTGTGTGTTAGATTTCTAGGTTTACACTAAGAAAAGGCTCAAAGAGGGTAATTTGCCTAAGTACGGAGAGATAATAAGTTGCCAAATGAAGGATTTAAACTAAGTTGGATTTACTCCAAACTCATGGACTGCTGAATTCCCACTATAAGCTACTCTACTCCTCCACTGTTGGAAATTTAGTCTTATGACATCTGTAAGCAGAGCTCATCTCTTTTCTCTGATGGAGCATTTTCTCTTTCTTTTCTCTGATACTGGTATCACCAAACAATGTCTACTCCTTCATGTCATTTACTAAAAAAAAAAAAATCTTTGAGAGATCTTCGACATCTTCCCTTGAATGTAATGATGTATACAAAGAGTTATTCTTTTTAGCCTAATAATGGAAGCAAGCATTTTATGGTCTCAGAAGAAGTCAGATTTATCACACATGCTGCTGTCCTGGGACCCGCTGTCTTGGCTATCAGGAGGGGCACCAATTGGCTGCCGTAATCAGTCATGCATTGTGTATGCTCGGCACCCTTCTTACTGTTAGGTCTGGCCATATTTCCCCACAGTCTGAAATTTATTCACCTCAGCCTGTACCCCAGCAGCAGATAGTTTGTCTCTTTGATATGTTATTGGCTTCTAGAAGCCTGACAGTTTTCCCTGTGTAGTTTTAATACATACTGATGAGTTTCCTGAACTATTATATACGCTCAGAAATTCTTACAGTACCTCAAAGGCATTTCGCCTTATTTACTAGCTCTCAGTATGCAGTCTCTGGGCCACTAGAGATTCTTCAAGGTACCAAAAGGGTTTGGGGGACCTTTTTCAAAATGCAAAAGGCTTAGGGAAAACAGTATTCTTAGCAATGCTGAAGCTGTAGAAGCTCTATGCAGCATTAAAATTCTTTCATTGTGTTAAGATTATGTGAACACACTCTGATAACCTGGTTAATTAATGCTTATTGAAATCTCTAGTTAGCAGTTATGATGGCACTAACTTTAAGTATGAAAATTTGATTATAAATTTGTAAAGACATTTATATTGACAAAACCCTAAATCTTAGAATCCAAAAGGAAAAAGTAATATAATGGCTCCTTGGAGCTCACAAGGTTGAGAATTTTTTTTTTTAACTGTATCCACCTATCTAGTGAAAAGAATCAGTGTTAATAGCAATGGTAACGATTATTATCAGCATATTATAATAGTGGAATCGGCTACCATTAAGCTCTTACTGTAAATCATGTAATATCTTAATGTCTTAATACATCATTTCTTTAAAACCTGGAATTTACAAGAAAAAAACAAACAACCCCATCAAAAAGTGGGCGAAGGATAGGAACAGACACTTCTCAAAAGAATACTTTTATGCAGCCAAAAAACACATGAAAAAATTCTCACCATCACTGGCCATCAGAGAAATGCGAATCAAAACCACAATGAGATACCATCTCACACCAGTTAGAATGGCAATCAGTAAAAAGTCAGGAAACGACAGGTGCTGGAGAGGATGTGGAGAAATAGGAACACTTTTACACTGTTGGTGGGACTGTAAACTAGTTCAACCATTGTGGAAGTCAGTGTGGCGATTCCTCAGGGATCTAGAACTAGAAATACCATTTGACCCAGCCATCCCATTACTGGGTATATACCCAAAGGACTTTAAATCATGCTGCTGTAAAGACACATGCACACGTATGTTATTGCGGCACTATTCACAATAGCAAAGACTTGGAACCAACCCAAATGTCCAACAATGATAGACTGGATTAAGAAAATGTGGCACATATACACCATGGAATACTATGCAGCCATAAAAAATGATGAGTTCATGTTCTTTGTAGGGACATGGATGAAATTAGAAATCATCATTCTCAGTAAACTATCTCAAGAACAAAAAACCAAAAACCACATATTCTCACTCATAGATGGGAATTGAACAGTGAGAACACATGGACACAGGAAGGGGAACATCACACTCTGGGGACAGTTGTGGGGTGGGGGGAGGGGGGAGGGATAGCATTAGGAGATATACCTAATGCTAAATGACGAGTTAATTGGTGCAGCACACCAGCATGGCACATGTATACATATGTAACTTACCTGCACATTGTGCACATGTACCCTAAAACTTAAAGTATAATAATAAAATAAAATAAAATAAGTTGGAACAGGTGTAAAATAGATAACACTGTCTTCTTTATATAGATAAGCAAAGTACATTAAAAAGTAAAAACTAACCAATAATTTCAACACTAGAAAACCATTGGTTTTTGTACTGCCTTACAGAGGCCTCCACCCTAAACAAAAGCAATTATCTGTTAAGTCAAACTGAATAAATTTATCTTAAGAAATTATCTACTTTAAGAATATACCTTATTAAGCACTAGACTTACTAATGATATAATAAAGTGAACCATGCAGTTGTTATTTCCCTGTGTGCTGTACAGACACAAAACATATTTAGTGTAAGCAAATCAGTATTTTCTGTCCATTTCCAAAGCCAGTTTCCTTATTTTTGGTTATGTTAAAGAGACAGGCATATGAAGAGGATACTTCTTCCTGAGTAGCAGCATGGAAACAAAGCCACAGTTCAGGTGATTCAGGAATGCCCCCGACTCTAGGGAAGATGCTATAAGATGACTATCCTTGAAAGATAAGCAGAATCTTACGTTTCCCCAACAGAGTGTATAATCTACTGCCCCAGTCTGTATGCATTTGCTTGATAGTTCAGTACTCATCAAATGAAGAATAATTTTTCCTAAATTTTCTTATTCTTAATCTATACTTATATGACTCCCTGGGGTATTTCTGTATGTGTCTTTTTTACCCTAAATCTCATTCTCCATTAGCTCCTCCAACCTAAAAACTGATTTTTAGGGATGTTGTTTTCATCTTAATCACCAAACATATTATGATCTACCAAATAATTTCCAGTGACCATATTTTTATAATGACATTAGAATTTCAGAGAATCTCTCTCCTAATTACTCTTCTCTCCATTTACTATTAAAGTCTGTTTTGCCCAAGTTTACCATAACCTCCTAATCATTCTGTCAAATAATTCATAATCTATAAGTAAGTTCATAGGTTCATAAAAGAACTCCTCTGTCATAGATGGATTTCACATTGAGAGGCTAAGAATGAGCTTGTCATGCAAATACTTACAAATTAATTTGTGTGTTTTAAAATTATATGTGATATGCTATATTGCATTTTGTGAAACCTGGATCCAGTTTGAAGAAAATGGACAAAACAGTCACTACGCTGATAGAAAAATATTTTTCAAATTCACTGTGAAATAGTGCCTAGATAACTTTACTGACTTTCGAAGTCGTCCCTCAACTCAAAGATACCTGGCTTAGAGTCTGGAATCAGACACTGGGTTTGTGTTGGCTCTGTCTCAACATTCCACATCCAATTTTTCAGCAATTTCATCAGCATAATTTAAAATTATATGTTATAATCAATGAGACAAGATTACTGAAAATGCAGTAATGAAAACCAATCATTCTACATACACTAAATAATGCTTTTTGAATTAAAAAAAATCATTCTTCAGGCCTGGACAAGAGAAAATAATGAACTAGTACATTATATTTGAGTAATGTCTACTCCAAAAATGGCTGACATGGGAGGTTGTTATGATGAGGCTTGAGTCATGCATTACCCTGTGGGATTTATGGGAAAACTTTGAGCAATATGAAGCACTCTGGTGCAACCACACTCGGTGCAGTTAACTCAGTGTAGTTAACTTGGTGTGTAGTTACCAGACAAGGGTTTTTTCATTTGAAGAAATGATTCTGACAGCCTATAAGACAATGAAAAGCATGCTCAGAAGCCAGGCAGGCAACATCTACAGCTACAAACACGTATTTTTCAGAAGACAGTTGTCAAATGTCTACTCTAACTTACAATATGGAGAAATCTATCACACTTCAGGAAATTTAGGCTGTATCTTTGCAATTCAATAATAATGTTATGGGCTATCAGAATCCTTCACCTTTTCAGTTAAATATATATATGTAAGCTTATATATAAGTGTGTATATATCTATAGAAATATATATACTTATATATGTGTGTATATATATAGAAATATATATACTTACATATGTGTGTATACATATTTATCTGTGTATATATAAGTATATATATCTGTATATATATAAAAGTATATATCTGTATATATATAAAAGTATATATCTGTATATATAAAAGTATATATCTGTATATATATAAAAGTATATATATAAAAGTGTATATATAAAAGTATATATATATAAAAGTATATATATATATACATACACACACACACACATATATATATATATATATCCTGGCAGCAGAGTTTATTGGAAATAATTGGAAGCCAGTTGAATTGGGACTTGGCCTGGTCCTGCCACATACTCATTGTATAACTGTCACAAATGGGCCTCTGATTTTTTATTATTTGTTAAATTAGGGAATAAATTTTAACTAGATGATTTCTATGGTCCTTTCACCCTATGATTCTATCATCTCTGTAACTGTACACATACACACATATATGAACATGGGGGAGATGAAATTAAATCCTAGTTATTAGAGAAGCAATCCTCAAAATACAATTCCTAAATTAGACATCTTTTATGGGTTCATGAAAGTTTTATAATAAATGTGAATTTTTACAGTGACCACCTACATCTGTAAGTTAATCAATGACAACTTTTAATAATCTTAATTAGTGACAGTTACTCAAGCAAAAGTTTAAAAGATTTTCTCCTAATCTAACAGAAGCACATTAATTTGGAAGTTTGAAGAGTCTGTGGTATAGTTATCACAGTCCATAAATGAAATAAACTTGGGAGTCCCTCTGTTTATGCACAAATTATCACATCCCATTCCTCTTAGTAATACAAGAACCAGGGATTCTTACCTATGCCACCCAATACTTCAAGGTATCACCATCTTCTAAGTGGAGATAGGGACACATTAAGTAATAATCTGTACTTATTTGTTCTTTGCTCTATCTGTTCATGTATAATCTACTTAGACTCCTGGAAATGTTTAACTCAAAAGCATTTCTCCATGGCCCCTGGGATTTTCTACCCAAATTTATATGTTTATTCTCAACCTGCCACTTTTTGCTTTAAACCTTTCCGCAGTGCTACATAAATCCTTAAATTCCTAGATGTTATATATTTTAGCATGTTCTCCTTAACTCCTGTTCCTAATCTCTACCAATTTAGGAATTGTACTGTACATTTAGCTTTGATAATCATTCCGATAAGACAATCTCTTAATCACACTCTATACACTTTGCCAGATTGCTTCCATTTATCAACTCTTTAAGTTTTAAATGCCAAACCTCAAATACAGCTGCAAAAGTTGAGCTATATACTCATGAGATGAAATAATAAGTAATTGGTAACTCCAGGAAATGAAACTTGGATCAAACCATCACTGCCTGAAACTAATTCCCTAGAATTGAGTAGGGACAATAATTTAAGCTTTACCACTTCAACATAAAACATCAAACTAAAAAGAAAATCAACAAAAAATGAGGTCTATGATGGATCTTTAAACGCATAATTTAACATCTCAAATAAGATTCTTAAACAGATTTTCAGGTAATATTAAAACATCCACAGGCACATTTACAGGGTCACTGATTCCTTTTTTTCAGTCAAAGCAAACACACAAGTCAGTCCACAAAAAGAGTTGACACACAGTTCATTTGTCATATTCATGGCTGCCAATCATTTTTTGATTAGCCTTTCTGTATTGGTAAAATTTTGTATTATGAGTTCTCCTTCCTCAAATTAGAATTCAGAATTCAAATATTCTGCCTTGCTTTTGGGGAAAAAAGTCTAAAGAAATCTCTATTAATCAAAATCATTCACGAGACGCTTTGACTTAGAAATAATGTTGAAATAGGCTTGATGTGGACATTTAATTTTTCTTGCATAGGTGACAAGACAATATCAACCTTTTGAGAATAACTATATTTATAAAAGTTGAATCTTTGATGCTTGACAGAAATGGTTGTCATAAAGATGATTGTCTGGCATTTGGTGCTTCTCTGTGGCAGCAGAAATGGTGGCTATATTTTTCTGCAGATCTGGGGCATTGTTCCTCTACCTTTAACCATTAGTCAATTTCTTCAGCCCTCCCAGTGATTTGGGGCAATCTAATATCCTTCAAAGTAACAGCCCTGGAGGAGGAGCCAAGATGGCCGAATAGGAACAGCTCCGGTCTACAGCTGCCAGCGTGAGCGACGCTGAAGACGGGTGATTTCTGCATTTCCATCTGAGGTACCGGGTTCATCTCATTAGGAAGTGCCAGACAGTGGGCGCAGGTCAGTGGGTGCGTGCACCGTGCGTGAGCGGAAGCAGGGCGAGGCATTGCCTCACTTGGGAAGCGCAAGGGGTTAGGGAGTTTCCTTTCCTAGTCAAAGAAAGGGGTGACAAACGGCACCTGGAAAATCGGGTCACTCCCACCCGAATACTGTGCTTTTCCGACGGGCTTAAAAAACTGCGCACCACCAGATTATATCCTGCACCTGGCTCGGAGGGTCCTACGCCCACAGAGTCTCGCTGATTGCTAGCACAGCAGTCTGAGATCAAACTGCAAGGCAGCAGCGAGGCTGGGGGAGGGGTGCCCGCCATTGTCCAGGCTTGCTTAGGTAAACAAAGCAGCCAGGAAGCTCGAACTGGGTGGAGCACACCACAGCTCAAGGATGCCTGCCTGCCTCTATAGGCTCCACCTCTGGGGGCAGGGCACAGACAAACAAAAAGACAGCAGTCACCTCTGCAGACTTAAATGTCCCTGTCTGACAGCTTTGAAGAGAGCAGTGGTTCTCCCAGCACGCAGCTGGAGATCTGAGAACAGGCAGACTGCCTCCTCAAGTGGGTCCCTGACCCCTGACCCCCGAGCAGCCTAACTGGGAGGCACCCCCCAGCAGGGGCACACTGACACCTCACACGGCAGGGTACTCCAACAGACCTGCAGCTGAGGGTCCTGTCTGTTAGAAGGAAAACTAACAAACAGAAAGGACATCACACCAAAAACCCATCTGAACATCACCATCATCAAAGACCAAAAGTAGATAAAACCACAAAGATGGGGAAAAAACAGAACAGAAAAACTGGAAACTCTAAAAAGCAGAGTACCTCTCCTCCTCCAAAGGAACGCAGTTCCTCACCAGCAACGGAACAAAGCTGGACGGAGAACGACTTTGACAAGCTGAGAGAAGAAGCCTTCAGACGATCAAATTACTCTGAGCTACGGGAGGACATTCAAACCAAAGGCAAAGAAGATGAAAACTTTGAAAAAAATTTAGAAGAATGTATAACTAGAATAACCAATACAGAGAAGGGCTTAAAGGAGCTGATGGAGCTGAAAACCAAGGCTCAAGAACTACATGAAGAATGCAGAAGCCTCAGGAGCCAATGCGATCAACTGGAAGAAAGGATATCAGCAATGGAAGATGAAATGAATGAAATGAAGCGAGAAGGGAAGTTTAGAGAAAAAAGAATAAAAAGAAATGAGCAAAGCCTCCAAGAAATATGGGACTATGTGAAAAGACCAAATCTACGTCTGATTGGTGTACCTGAAAGTGATGGGGAGAATGGAACCAAGTTGGAAAACACTCTTCGGGATATTATCCAGGAGAACTTCCCCAATCTAGCAAGGCAGGCCAACGTTCAAATTCAGGAAATACAGAGAACACCACAAAGATACTCCTCTAGAAGAGCAAACCCAAGACACATAATTGTCAGATTCACCAAAGTTGAAATGAAGGCAAAAATATTAAGGGCAGCCAGAGAGAAAGGTAGGGTTACCCTCAAAGGGAAGCCCATCAGACTAACAGCAGATCTCTCGGCAGAAACCCTACAAGCCAGAAGAGAGTGGGGCTCAGTATTCAACATTCTTAAAGAAAAGAATTTTCAACCCAGAATTTCATATCCAGCCAAACTAAGCTTCATAAGTGAAGGAGAAATAAAATACTTTACAGACAAGCAAATGCTGAGAGATTTTGTCACCATCAGGCCTGCCCTAAAAGAGCTCCTGAAGGAAGTACTAAACATGGAAAGGAACAACCAGTACCAGTCGCTGCAAAATCATGCCAAAATGTAAAGGCCATCGAGACTAGGAAGAAACTGCATCAACTAACGAGCAAAATAACCAGCTAACATCATCATGACAGGATCAAATTCACACATAACAATATTAACTTTAAATGTAAATGGACTAAATGCTCCAATTAAAAGACACAGACTGGCAAATTGGATAGAGTCAAGACCCATCAGTGTGCTGTATTCAGGAAACCCATCTCACGTGCAGAGACACACATAGGCTCAAAATAAAAGGATGGAGGAAGATCTACCAAGCAAATGGAGAACAAAAAAAGGCAGGAGTTGCAATCCTAGTCTCTGATAAAACAGACTTTAAACCAACAAAGATCAAAAGAGACAAAGAAGGCCATTACATAATGGTAAAGGGATCAATTCAACAAGAAGAGCTAACTATCCTAAATATATATGCACCCAATACAGGAGCACCCAGATTCATAAAGTCCTGAGTGACCTACAAAGAGACTTAGACTCCCACACATTAATAATGGGAGACTTTAACACCCCACTGTCAACATTAGACAGATCAACGAGACAGAAAGTCAACAAGGATACCCAGGAATTGAACTCAGCTCTGCGCCAAGCACACCTAATAGACATCTACAGAACTCTCCACCCCAAATCAACAGAATATACATTTATTTCAGCACTACACCACACCTATTCCAAAATTGACCATATACTTGGAAGTAAAGCTCTCCTCAGCAAATGTAAAAGAACAGAAATTATAACAAACTATCTCTCAGACCACAGTGCAATCAAACTAGAACTCAGGATGAAGAATCTCATTCAAAACCGCTCAACTACATGGAAACTGAACAACCTGCTCCTGAATGACTACTGCGTACATAACTAAATGAAGGCAGAAATAAAGATGTGCTTTGAAACCAATGAGAACAAAGACACAACATACCAGAATCTCTGGGACACATTCAAAGCAGCGTGTAGAGGGAAATTTATAGCACTGAATGCCCACAAGAGAAAGCAGGAAAGATCAAAAATTGACACGCTAACATCACAATTAAAAGAACTAGAAAAGCAAGAGCAAACACATTCAAAAGCTAGCAGAAGACAAGAAATAACTAAAATCAGAGCAGAACTGAAGGAAATAGAGACACAAAAAACCCTTCAAAAAAGTAATGAATCCAGGAGCTGGTTTTTTGAAAGGATCAACAAAATTGATAGACTGCTAGCAAGACTAATAAAGAAAAAAAGAAGAATCAAATACATGCAATAAAAAATGATAAAGGAGATATCACCACCGATCCCACAGAAATACAAACTACCATCAGAGAATACTACAAACACCTCTACGCAAATAAACTAGAAAATCTAGAAGAAATGGATACATTCCTCAACACATACCCTCTCCCAAGACTAAACCAGGAAGAAGTTGAATCTCTGAATAGACCCATAACAGGAGCTGAAATTGTGGCAATAATCAATAACTTACCAACCAAAAAGAGTCCAGACCAGATGGATTCACAGCCAAATTCTACCAGAGGTACAAGGAGGAACTGGTACCATTCCTTCTGAAACTATTCCAATCAATAGAAAAAGAAGGAATCCTCCCTAACTCATTTTATGAGGCCAGCATCATTCTGATACCAAAGCCTGGCAGAGACACAACCAAAAAAGAGAATTTTAGACCAATATCCTTGATGAACATTGATGCAAAAATCCTCAATAAAATACTGGCAAACCGAATCCAGCAGTACATCAAAAAGCTTATCCACCATGATCAATTCGGTTTCATCCCTGGGATGCAAGGCTGGTTCAATATACACAAATCAGTAAATGTAATCCAGCATATAAACAGAGCCAAAGACAAAAACCACATGATTATCTCAATAGATGCAGAAAAGGCCTTTGACAAAATTCAACAACCTTTCATGCTAAAAACTCTCAATAAATTAGGTATTGATGGGACGTATCTCAAAATAATAAGAGCTATCTATGACAAACCCACAGCCAATATCATACTGAATGGGCAAAAACTGGAAGCGTTCCCTTTGAAAACTGGCACAAGACATGGATGCCCTCTCTCACCACTCCTATTCAACATAGTGTTGGAAGTTCTGGCCAGGGCAATCAGGCAAGAGAAGGAAATAAAGAGTATTCACTTAGGAAAAGAGGAAGTCAAATTGTCCTTGTTTGCAGATGACATGATTGTGTATCTAGAAAACCCCATTGTCTCAGCCCAAAATCTCCTTAAGCTGATAAGCAACTTCAGCAAAGTCTCAGGATACAAAATCAATGTACAAAAATCACAAGCATTCTTATACACCAACAACAGACAAACAGAGAGCCAAATCATGAGTGAACTCCCATTCTCAATTGCTTCAAAGAGAATAAAATACCTAGGAATCCAACTTACAAGGGATGTGAAGGACCTCTTCAAGGAGAACTACAAACCACTGCTCAAGGAAATAAAAGAGGATACAAACAAATGGAAGAACATTCCATGCTCATGGGTAGGAAGAATCCATATCGTGAAAATGGCCATACTGCCCAAGGTAATTTACAGATTCAATGCCATCTCCATCAAGCTACCAATGCCTTTCTTCACAGAATTGGAAAAAACTACTTTAAAGTTCATATGGAACCAAAAAAGAGCCCGCATCACCAAGTCAATCCTAAGCCAAAAGAACAAAGCTGGAGGCATCACACTACCTGACTTCAAACTATACTACAAGGCTACAGTAACCAAAACAGCATGGTACTGGTACCAAAACAGAGATATAGATCAATGGAACAGAACAGAGCCCTCAGAAATAACGCCACATATCTACAACTATCTCATCTTTGACAAACCTGACAAAAACAAGCAATGGGGAAAGGATTCCCTATTTAATAAATGGTGCTGGGAAAACTGGCTAGCCATATGTAGAAAGCTGAAACTGGATCCCTTCCTTACACCTTATACAAAAATTGATTCAAGATGGATTAAAGACTTAAGATGTTAGACCTAAAACCATAAAAACCCTAGAAGAAAACCTAGGCAATACCATTCAGGACATAGGCATGGGCAAGGACTTCATGTCTAAAACACCAAAAGCAATGGCAACAAAAGCCAAAATTGACAAATGGGATCTAATTAAACTAAAGAGCTTCTGTACAGCAAAAGAAACTACCATCAGAGTGAACAGGCAACCTACAAAATGGGAGAAAATTTTTGCAACCTACTCATCTGACAAAGGGCTAATATCCAGAATCTACAATGAACTCAAACAGATTTACAAGAAAAAAAAAACAACCCCATCAAAAAGTGGGCAAAGGATATGAACAGACACTTGTCAAAAGAAGACATTTATGCAGCCAAAAGACACATGAAAAAATGCTCATCATCACTGGCCATCAGAGAAATGCAAATCAAAACCACAATGAGATACCATCTCACACCAGTTAGAATGGCCATCAGTAAAAAGTCAGGAAACAACAGGTGCTGGAGAGGATGTGGAGAAATAGGAACACTTTTACACTGTTGGTGGGACTGTAAACTAGTTCAACCATTGTGGAAGTCAGTGTGGCGATTCCTCAGGGATCTAGAACTAGAAATACCATTTGACCCAGCCATCCCATTACTGGGTATATACCCAAAGGACTATAAATCATACTGCTATAAAGACACATGCACACGTATGTTTATTGTGGCACTATTCACAATAGCAAAGATTTGGAACCAACCCAAATGTCCAACAATGATAGACTGGATTAAGAAAATGTGGCACATATACACCATGGAATACTATGCAGCCATAAAAAAGGGTGAGTTCATGTCCTTTGTAGGGACATGGATGAAATTGGAAATCATCATTCTCAGTAAACTATCTCAAGAACAAAAAACCAAACACCGCATATTCTCACTCATAGGTGGGAACTGAATAATGAGATCACGTGGACACAGGAAGGGGAACATCACACTCTGGGGACTGTTGTGGGGTTGGGGGAGGGGGGAGGGATAGCACTGGGAGATATACCTAATGCGAGATGACAAGTTAGTGGGTGCAGCTCACCAGCGTGGCACATGTATACATATGTAACGAACCTGCACAATGTGCACATGTACCCTAAAACTTAAAGTATAATAATAAAAGAAAAAATAAAAAGGAAATGTGGCACATATACGCCATGGAATACTATGCAGCTATAAAAAAGGATGAGTTCATGTCCTTTGCAGGGAGATGGATGAAGCTGGACACCATCATTCTCAGCAAACTAACACAAGAACAGAAAACCAAACACCGCATGTTCTCACTTGTTAAGTGGGAGTTGAACAATGAGAGCACATGGACACAGGGAGGGAAACATCACACGCTGGGGCCTGCTGGGGCTTGGGGGTGCTAAGGGAGGGATAGCATTAAGAGAAATACCTAATGTAGGTGATGGGTTGGTGAGTGCAGCAAACCACCATGGCACATGTATACCTATGTAACAAACCTGCACGTCCTGCACATGTATCCCAGAACTTAAGCTATAATAATAATAAAAAAGGAAATATAAAAAAGAAAAAAAAAAAAAACAAAGTAAAAGCCCTGCTTTTATTAGGCTAGTTCTGTTTTTCGCAACTAAGAGAACTGACCTAAAAGCTAATCAATTCAAAACCACTTGTAGCAGCTGAAGAATAATGAAAATATTGTTTCTGTGAAGGAAGAGATAAAATGTTTACATCAGCAGTAACAGTTCTAAGTTCATAAAACTATCAGAAAAGATTGTAAGATCTTTTTAGATAGTACAGTCTCACACCACTTTCTATCACAAATTTACAAGTATTCATCAAGATGAATTTTAAGCACAAAACAAAAGGTAAATAACTGAGGATTAAAAACACTAATCCTAAGGAATGAAAGCTTTGTCCATGTTGCTGTTAATTCTTACTTGTGTACATGAGATTATGATTGCCCTAGAGAAGTTAGTATCGCTAAATGGACTGATCTCCAAATCCATGCTTTTGATAATACATTTATAAATTTTTTAAAGAACATAATTTTTTATATACAGTGTTTCATTTTTAGTGAGTACTTTTCAATTAAGTAACCTTGTTTTTAGAACTCTTTATATTTGATATCTCACAGATAGCTTGAGCTGACTGATAATGCAATCTTTCCCATTTTGATATATCACTTGACTAATATTTTTCTCAAAGTATGGTTCAACAGAGGGTAAAAAATACTTCAAAAAAAGTAAGTACCTAAAAGAGTGAAATGGGACTATTAATTATCTAGATATATATGTATACACTTTGCTATTAAAATGTAGCCTAAGATTATTTTTGGTTTTGAGAAGCCAGATGATAAGGATAAATTATAGTTATTTTAAAGTCAGTAAGAGCTTTAGGCTCAGTGTGGTGGCTCACACCTCTAATTCTAATACTTTGGGAGGCCAAAACAGGAGCATCACTTGAGTTCAGGAGTTCAAGACCAGCCTAGGCAAAAGAGCAAGACATTGTCTCTACCAAAAAAAAAAAATCAATAAATTAGCCAGGCAAGGTGGCTCACACCACCTGTGGTCCCAGCTACTCAGGAGGTAAAGGTGGGAGAATCACTTGGGCCCAGTAGGTCAAGGTTGCAGTAAGCCATGATCATGCTACTGCACTCCACCCTGGGTGACAGAGTGGAATCCTGTCTCAAAAAAAAAACAACAACAACAACAACTTTAATTATAAGCATCAATTGTCTTTGAAAATTTAAAACCTCTCACTAAGTTGACAAGACAGATTTAAGAATTTTGGAAGGCTGAGATAGATAGCTTTTGCAGTATGTAGTATCAGCATAAAGCTGTGTGAAGAAAGAGCTCCAGGAAACTGAGTTCCCCATGAATCTGCTGCTGAATACTCTACTGCTCATGCACGAAGTAAAACTCCAAAAAGCCACACAAAGGATTGTGTGAGCTCAACAGTTATCTTGTGTGACTCTGGGAAACTGGATACGTCTCCGTATTAACAAGCAAGAGTGCTTCCGGCATACCCAGGGGATTCAGTAGAGTCAATTAAAAAGCCATGCCTTGATAATGGCACTCAACTAGACTTTGTGTAAATGCCCTTTCAAATCTGCCCTAACAAATATTGAAAACATTCCTGCAAATGATCAAACTGATACTCAAGTAACTTAGTTTTCCAGAATAAAGTCTAGTAATATTTAGTAGAACACATTGCACTAGCTTGCCAGGGCTGCTGTAACAAAGTACCACAAATTAATTTGGGTGACTTAAGCAAAAGAAATGTATAGTCTCACGGTTCTGAAGTTTGGAAGTCTGAGAATAAGATGTCAGGAGGGTTGGTTCCTTCAAAGGGCTGTGAGGAACAGTTCTGTTCCAGGTCTCTCTTGGAGACTTATAGATGGGCATCTTCATGTTCACAGTGTGCTCTTCCTGTGTGTGTGTCTGTAGCCAAATTCTTCCCTTCTCCACTAAATCAGTCATATTATATACATAATATGATGTAAAAACAGCAGTCATCTTAGGTTAGAAGCCCAAACTCCAGTATGACTTCAACTTAAGTCATTACACCTGCAATGACCCTATTTCCATATAAAGTCACTATCTGAAGTATTGAGTGTTAGGACTTCAACATATGAACTGGGAGGAAGGGGCACATTTCAACCCATACTGTACACCAAACTTCTACATTAAAATATGTAAAATAAAAAACTGTACCATCAAATAAAATATTGCCAGGCATAAAATAAGCCGGAAACTGTGATTCATAGGCAGAAGACAGCTGTCAATAGAAACAATAGCAGAAAATGACAACCACGATGAAATTAGCAGAAAAGAACTTCAAAAGAGCCATTAAAAATGTGTACCTGAATTTAAAAGAAAACATTATCCTGAAGAAAAGCAAAATGAAAATTATAAATTAGTACCAAATGGAAATTCTACAATTGCAAAAGAAATACGTCAAATGAAAAACTCACTAGATAAGATTAACCAAATAGTCTAATGTACGTATAATTAGAGTCCCAGGAGAAGTGAGACAGGTAGAAAGAAAACAATGTTTTAAAAAATAATGGCCGCAATTTTTGCAAACATGATAAAAAACTAAGTCAACAGATTCAAAGCTCAGTAAAACATAATAAAATCACACTAAGGCATATTACGACAAACTTCCTGAAAATCAGTAATTAAGAGAAAAGCCTGAAAGATTCCAAGAAAAAATGGACATTTATACAGAGGATCAAAAATCAGATTAACTGCAGACTTTACATCTCAAAATACACAAACAAGAAGACAGTAAAATGACACCTTTAAAGTATTAAAAGAAGGGGGGAAACCCTATTTTCAAAAGAATTTTAAGTCCAGCAAAAATCGCTCTCAAAATTGAAGGGAAAATAAGATTAATAGCTGGAAAAATTTGTTGCCAGAACACCTGGATGAGAAGAAATGTTTAAGAAAGTTCTTGGGAGGCCGGGCACAGTGGCCCATGCCTGTAATCCCAGCACTTTGGGAGACCAAGTCGGGTGGATCACGAGGTCAGGAGCTCGAGATCAGCCTGGCCAACATGGTGAAAACCCATCTCTACTAAAAATATAAAAATGAGCTGGGCGTGGCGGCACATGCCTGTAATCTCAGCTACTCAGGAGGCTGAGGCAGGAGAATTGCTTGAATCCGGGAGGCACAGGTGGCAGTGAGCCAAGATCCCACCACTGCACTTCAACCTGGGCGAGAGAGCAAGACTCCCTCTTTAAAAAAAAAAAAAAAAAAAGTTCTTGTGGCAGAAATATAGTATCAAACAATAACTTGGATCCACATAAGCAAATGGAGAGTTCCAGAAATGATAAACATAAATAGAAAATACTTTGTAAAATTTTAGTTTCTCTAAAAGATAAAAGAGTACCTAGAACATAAATAACTGCTAAGAGGATTAGACACAGGCAAAAGTAAGAAGCATGACAAAAAAACACAGAACATAAGAGGGGAGTGGAATTATAATGTCATTAAGGCTCTTACATTATTCAAGAAGTGGTATTATATTATTTGCAAGTAGACTATAATAAATTAGAGATACATATTTTAAGTGCTAGAACTACCACTAAAATTAGCAACAGAGGCATAGCTAAGAAGCCAATAGTATAATTAAGAAGAAGGACTACTAAAAAAATAGTCAATAAAAGAGAATGCAGGGAAAGATGAAAAAAAAAGCAAAGAACAGATGAAACAGTAGAAAACAAATATCAAAGTGGTAGACTTAGAACTATATTGAAGTTGCTTATCAACTTAAGGAGATTTTGGGCTGAGGAGATGGCGTTTTCTAGATATACAATCATGTCATCTGCTAACAGGGACAATTTGACTTCCTCTTTTCCTCATTGAATGCCCTTTATTTCCTCCTCCTGCCTGACTGCCCTGGCCAGAACTTCCAACACTATGTTGAATAGAAGTGGTGAGAGAGGGCATCCCTGTCCTGTGCCAGTTTTCAAAGGGAATGCTTCCAGTTTTTGCCCATTCAGTATGATATTAGCTGTGGGGTTGTCATAGATAGCTCTTACTATTTTGAGATACATCCCATCAATACCTAATTTATTGAGAGTTTTTAGCATGAAGCATTGTTGAATTTTGTCAAAGGCCTTTTCTACATCTATTGAGATAATCATGTGGTTTTTGTCTTTGGTTCTGTTCATATGCAGATTACATTTATTGATTTTCGTATGTCAAACCAGCCTTGCATCCCAGGGATGAAACACACTTGATCATGGTGGATGAGCTTTTTGATGTGTTGCTGGATTCGATTTGCTAGCATTTTATTGAGGATTTTTGTATCAATGTTCATCAAGGATATTGGTCTAAAATTCTTTTTGTTTTGTCTCTGCCCGTCTTTGGTATCAGGAATGATGCTGGCCTCATAAAATGAGTTAGCATGGATTCCCTCTTTTTCTATTGATTGCAGTAGTTTCAGAAGAAATGGTACCAGCTCCTCCTTGTACCTCTGGTAGAATTCGGCTGTGAATCCACCTGGTCCTGGACTTTTTTTGGTTGGTAGGCTATTAATTATTGCCTCAATTTCAGAGACTGTTATCGGTCTATTCTATTCGATTTGTGTTTGGCACACATAGCTTTCATTATTATTGTTTTCTAAATATTCTATTATGTGATTAAAAATTTTTCCTGCTGAATGGGGTTTCATATTTCTATTTTTGTTTTCTGGTTCTAACTTTTTTATAGTCAAACAGTATGTCCCATATTATTTCCATATTTAAATTTCTTCAGAGTTTTCTTATAGGTATGCCCTAACATATGATAATAATATGACCTATGGATGTTGTAAAGAAGCTGAACTCTCCAAGTTTCAGAATTGTGCATGTTTGGTATATTAATATCTACCCAAACACACCCCCCCATGTTTATATCAATCATAGATAGGTAAATGCATATATAAATACATGTTATATACACTGCATCTTTATTTGTCTCTTTCCTGAGCTGAGAGATATTAAGTTAAAATCTCATAGCAAATAAAGTTTATTTTTCAATATAATTTTTGTGTCTCCCATATATTCACATATCTGTGTGAATACCCTAGAATTTTATATACATGAGATCATACAGTATGTGTTTGGTCTGCTTTCACTGTCTGTCTACATTGTTTCTGATGAGAAATCTGCCATCCTTCTCTATTCTGCACACAGAAGTCTTATCTCTCACTGCTTCTATCTATACTATTATTCAAACCATAGCTTTTGATACATCCCACATTTTGATATTCTGTGTCTCATTTGCAATTAGTTGAAAATATTTCCTAATTTGCTTTGTGCATTTGATTTATGAGCTACTTAGAAGTGTGTTGATTAACTTTTAAATATTTGGGGGTTTATTTTCTAGATATTTTCTGAATTTAATTCTAATTTATTGTCAAATAAAATGTTTTATATGAATTCGATCCTTATGAACTTATTCAGATTTGTTTTATGGCCCTAGAATATGGCTTATTTTGGTAAATGTTCTACGTGCACTTGAAAGTCATGTATAACTTGTGGGTTTGAGTTTATGTCCATTAAGTTTAATAGTATTATTTGCTTCTTCTATGAATTTATTGATTTTTCTGCCTACTCTTTCTACCAGTTACTCAGAGAGGAGTGTTAAAATCTCTAATTATAATTGCGGATTTGTCTATTTCTCCAGTCATTTATATCAGTATTTTTTTCATTACTGTGAAGTTCTATCATTAAATACTTGCCCTGTTGGGACTCTTAAGTCTTCTTGGTAAATTAACCTGTAATCATTATGAAATGTCTCTATTTCAGTTAATAGTCCTAGTTCTGAAGTTTCCTTGTCTGATATTAATACTGCTACTTCAGCTTTGTTCTGATTAGTGTTTGCATAGTATAACTTTTTTATTCATTTTACTTTGGACTTTTATCTGTATTTGTATTTAAAGTACTTTATTATAAACAGCTTTAAATATTTTTGAGTTTAACACACTCTGCCTTTGCATTGGAATGTTTAAACATTTATATTTAATTTTATTATCAATATGTTTTTGTTCTTTCCTCCTATTTTTTATTATTATTATACTTTAAGTTCTAGGATACATGTGCACAACGTGCAAGTTTGTTACATATGTATACATGTGCCATGTTGGTGTGCTGCACCCAGTAACTCGTCATTTAGCATTAGGTATATCTCCTAATGCTATCCCTCCTCCCTCCCCACAACAGTCCCCAGAGTGTGATGTTCCCCTTCCTGTGTCCATGTGTTCTCATTGTTCAATTCCCACCTATGAGTGAGAATATGCGGTGTTTGGTTTTTTTGTCCTAGTGATAGTTTGCTGAGAATGATGGTTTCCAGCTTCATCCATGTCCCTACATAGGACATGAATTCATCATTTTTTATGGCTGCATAGTATTCCATGGTGTATATGTGCCACATTTTCTTAATCCAGTCTATCATTGTTGGACATTTGGGTTGGTTCCAAGTCTTTGCTCTTGTGAATAGTGCCACAATAAACATACGTGTGCATGTGTCTCTATAGCAGCATGATTTAAAGTCCTTTGGGCATATACCCAGTAATGGGATGGCCGGGTCAAATGGTGTTTCTAGTTCTAGATCCCTGAGGAATCGCCACACTGACTTCCACAATGGTTGAACTAGTTTACAGTCCCACCAACAGTGTAAAAGTGTTCCTATTTCTCCACATCCTCTTCAGCACTTGTTGTTTCCTGACTTTTTACTGATGGCCATTCTAACTGGTGTGAGATGGTATCTCATTGTGGTTTTGATTTGAATTTCTCTGATGGCCAGTGATGATGAGCATTTTTTCATGTGTCTTTTGGCTGCATAAATGTCTTCTTTTCAGAAGTGTCTGTTCCTATCCTTCGCCCACTTTTGGATGGGGTTGTTTTTTTCTTGTAAATTTGTTTGAGTTCATTGTAGATTCTGGATATTAGCCCTTTGTCAGATGAGTAGGTTGCAAAAATTTTCACCCATTCTGTAGGTTGCCTGTTGACTCTGATGGTGGTTTCTTTTGCTGTGCAGAAGCTCTTTAGTTTAATTAGATCCCATTTGTCAATTTTGGCTTTTGTTGCCATTGCTTTTTGTGTTTTAGACATGAAGTCCTTGCCCATGCCTATGTCCTGAATGGTATTGACTAGGTTTTCTTCTAGGGTTTTTATGGTTTTAGGTCTAACGTTTAAGTCTTTAATCCATCTTGAATTAATTTTTGTATAAGGTGTAAGGAAGGGATCCAGTTTCAGCTTTCTCCATATGGCTAGCCATTTTTCCCAGCACTATTTATTAAATAGGGAATCCTTTCCCCATTTCTTGTTTTTGTCAGGTTTGTCAAAGATCAGATAGTTGTACATATGCAGCATTATTTCTGAGGGCTCTGGATAAAGCAGACTTTAAACCAACAAAAATCAAAAGAGACAAAGAAGGCCATTACATAATGGTAAAGGGATCAATTCAACAAGAAGAACTAACTATCCTAAATATATATGCACCCAATACAGGAGCACCCAGATTCATAAAGCAAGTCCTTAGAGACTTACAAAGAGAGTTAGACTCCCACACAATAATAATAATGGGAGACTTTAACACCCCACTGTCAACATTAGACAAATCAACGAGACAGTAAGTTAACAAGGATATCCAGGAATTGAATTCAGCTCTGCAGCAAGCAGACCTAATAGACATCTACAGAACTCCCCCCCCCCCAAATCAACAGAATGTACATTCTTCTCAGCACCACATCGCATGTATTCCAAAACTGACCACATAGTTGGAAGTAAAGCACTCCTCAACAAATGTAAAATAACAGGAATTGTAACAAACTGTCTCTCAGACCACAGTGCAATCAAACTAGAACTCAGGATTAAGAAACTCACTCAAAACCGCTCAACTACATGGAAACTGAACAACCTGCTCCTGAATGACTACTGGGTACATAATGAAATGAAGGCAGAAATAAAGATGTTCTTTGAAACCAACGAGAACAAAGACACAACATACCAGAATCTCTGGGACACATTCAAAGCAGTGTGTAGAAGGAAATTTGTAACACTAAATGCCCACAAGAGAAAGCAGGAGAGATCTAAAATTGACACCCTAACATCACAATTAAAAGAACTAGAAAAGCAAGAGCAAACACATTCAAAGGCTAGCAGAAGGCAAGAAATAACTAAGATTGGAGCAGAACTGAAGGAGACAGAGACATAAAAAACCCTTCAAAAAATCAATTAATCCAGGAGCTGGTTTTTTGAAAAGATCAACAAAGTTGATAGACCGCTAGCAAGACTAACAAAAAAGAAAAGACAAGGATCAAATAGATACAATAAAAAATGATAAAGGGAATATCACTACTGATCCTGCAGAAATATAAACTACCATCAGAGGAGACTATAAACACCTCTACGCAAATATATTAGAAAATCTAGAAGAAATGGATAAATTCCTGGACACATACACCCTCCCAAGACTAAACCAAGAAGAAGCTGAATCCCTGAATAGACCAATAACAGGCTCTGAAATTGAGGCAATAATTAACAGCCTACCAACCAAAAAAAGTCCAGGACCAGACTGATTCACAGCCAAATACTACCAGAGGTACAAAGAGGAGCTGGTACCATTCCTTCTGAAACTATTCCAATCAATAGAAAAAGAAGGAATCCTCCCTAATTCATTTTATGAGGCCAACATCATACTAATACCAAAGCCTGGCAGAGACACAACAAAAAAGAATTTTAGACCAATATCCCTGATGAACATCGATGCAAAAATCCACAATAAAATACCGGCAAACCAAATCCAGCCGCACATCAAAAAGCTTTTCCACCAAGATCAAGTGAGCTTCATCCATGGGATGCAAGGCTGGTTCAACATATGAAAATCAATAAACATAATCCATCATATAAACAGAACCAACGACAAAAACCACATGATTATCTCAATAGATGCAGAAAAGGCTTTTGACAAAATTCAACAGCCCTTCAGGCTAAAAACTCTCAATAAACCAGGTATTGATGGGAGGTACCTCAAAATAATAAGAGCTATCTATGACAAACCCACAGCCAATATCATACTGAATGGGCAAAAACTGGAAGCGTTCCCTTTGAAAACTGGCACAAGACAAGAATGCCCTCTCTCACCACTTCTATTCAACATAGTGTTGGAAGTTCTGGCCAGGGCAATTAGGCAGAAGAAGGAAATAAAGGGTATTCAATTAGGAAAAGAGGAAGTCAAATTGTCCCTCTTTGCAGATGACATGTTTGTGTATCTAGAAAACCCCATTGTCTCAGCCCAAAATCTCCTTAAGCTGATAAGCAACTTCAGCAAAGTCTCAGGATACAAAATCAATGTACAAAAATCACAAGCATTCTTATACACCAACAACAGACAAACAGAGAGCCAAATCATGAGTGAACTCCCATTCTCAATTGCTTCAAAGAGAATAAAATACCTAGGAATCCAACTTACAAGGGATGTGAAGGACCTCTTCAAGGAGAACTACAAACCACTGCTCAAGAAAATAAAAGAGGATACAAACAAATGGAAGAACATTCCATGCTCATGTGTAGGAAGAATCAATCTCGTGAAAATGGCCATACTGCCCAAGGTAATTTATAGATTCAATGCCATCCCAATCAAGCTACCAATGACTTTCTTCACAGAATTGGAAAAAGCTACTTTAAAGTTCATATGGAACCAAAAAAGAGCCCGCATCGCCAAGTCAATCCTAAGCCAAAAGAACAAAGCTGGAGGCATCACACTACCTGACTTCAAACTATACTACAAGGCTACAGTAATCAAAACAGCATGGTACTGGTACCAAAACAGAGATATAGACCAGTGGAACAGAACAGAGCCCTCAGAAATAATACCACACATCTACAACGATCTGATCTTTGACAAACCTGACAAAAACAAGAAATGGGGAAAGGATTCCCTATTTAATAGATGGTGCTGGGAAAACTGGCTAGCCATATGGAGAAAGCTAAAACTGGATCCCTTCCTTACACCTTATACAAAAATTAATTCAAGATGGATTAAAGACTTACATGTTAGACCTAATACCATAAAAACCCTAGAAGAAAACCTAGGCAATACCATCCAGGACATAGGCATGGGCAAGGATTTCATGTCTGAAACACCAAAAGCAATGGCAACAAAAGCCATAATTGACAAATGGAACCTAATTAAACTAAAGAGCTTCTGCACAGCAAACGAAACTACCATGAGAGTGAACAGGCAACCTACAGAATGGGTGAAAATTTTTGCAATCTACTCATCTCACAAAGGGCTAATATCCAGAATCTACAAAGAACTCAAACAAATTTACAAGAAAAAAACAACCACATCAACAAGTGGGCGAAGGATATGAACAGACACTTCTCAAAAGAAGACAGTTATGCAGCCAAAAGACACATGAAAAAATGCTCATCATCACTGGCCATCAGAGAAATGCAAATCAAAACCACAGTGAGACACCATCTCACAACAGTTAGAATGGCCATCAGTAAAAAGACAGGAAACAACAGGTGCTGGAGAGGATGTGGAGAAATAGGAACACTTTTACACTGTTGGTGGGACTGTAAACTAGTTCAACCATTGTGGAAGACAGTGTGGCGATTCTTCAAGGATCTAGAACTAGAAATACCATTTGACCCAACCATCCCATTACTGGGTATATACCAAAAGAATTATAAATCATGCTGCTATAAAGACACATGCACACATATGTTTATTGTGGCGGCACTATTCACAATAGCAAAGACAGGGAACCAACCCAGATGTCCATCAATGATAGACTGGATTAAGAAAATGTGGCACATATACACCATGGAATACTATACAGCCATAAAAAGGGTGAGCTCATGTCCTTCGTAGGGACATGGATGAAGCTAGAAACTGTCATTCTCAGCAAATTATGACAAGAACAGAAAACCACACACCACATGTTCTCACTCATAGGTGGGAATTGGACAACAAGAACACTTGGACACAGGAAGGGGAACATCACACACCAGGGCCTGTTGTGGGGTGGGGGGAGTGGGGAGGGATAGCATGAGGATATATACCTAATGCTAAATGACGAGTTAATGGGTGCAGCACACCAACATGGCACATGTATACATAGGTAACAAACCTGCACGTTGTGCACATGTACCCTAGAACTTAAAGTATAATAATAAAAAAAAGCACAGAAAAAAAATACACACGCACAGAAAAAGAAATATATTATTTTAATGCATACTTTGGGAACAACCATCTAGCCATTTAGAAAAGAACTAAGTTGGATTTCATGTTCATGTTTTGTACCAAATCACTTCCAAATGGATCAAACTCTACTTGTTAAAATAGAAATCATTCAATGCTGTATGTGGAAATTTTTTTAAAAATAAAAGTCATTAAAATACCAGAAGCAATCTTGGGAGATACTTCAAAATAAAGTAATTTTGGATAGAAATCATGAGGATGGCCTTTTAAAGGATGGTTTGAAAGTCTCAAAATACTAAATGAAATGGAAAATTTACATCATGGCAAAGAACATCACCAATAAAGTCAAGAAATGAATGACTTTCATGGGAAAGGTTTTCCAATTTCCTTAAATTCTAGTGATTGTACATGAAAAACATCTGGTAAACTGATGGGTTGTCATGGTATATGCAGAGATAGGGTGCTAGGCACAGTGGCTCACACTGGTAATCCCAGCACTTTGGGAGGCTGAGGTCGGTGGATCCCTTTAGTCCCGGAGTTCAAGATCAGCCTGGGCAACATGGTGAAACTCCATCTCTACAAAATATGCAAAAATTAGCCAGGAGTGGGGGCATGCAGCTGTAGTCCCAGCTATTTGGGAGGTTGACGTGGGAGAATCGCTTGAGCCCTGGAGGCAGGAGGTTACAGGTGAGCCAAGATTACAGTACTATACTTCAGCCTGGGTGACAAAAGCGAGACCCTGTCTCAAAAAAAAAAAAAAAAAAAAAAAAAAAAAACAAAATAAAGGAATTATATAACTTTATGGAACACTGTGGCAATGCATCATAATTTAAAATGTGTATACCTTTGACCAAGGAATCCCAATTGTGAGATTTCTTTTCAGAAATCATCTAACAAGTGGCAAAAAATATTTAATTATAGATTTCTAAGAGGAAAAAAATAGAAGCAACAGAATTCCATAAACAGAGATTAAATGAATTATGCTATATCCATACAATGGATATTAGGCAAATAAATTCCCCTTCAGAAAATCTGTATATTCATATTCACATGTGTGTATATGGATGGATACATACACACACATATATACACAACATATACATACACACACAAAACACACATAGATCATGTCTTAGTCTCTCTGAGCTGCTGTCTGTGAAGTACCATAAACTAGGTAGTTTATAAACAATAGAATATTATTTCTCACAATTCTGGAGTCTAGGAAGCCCAAAATCAAGACGTCAGCCAATTTGGTGTCTGGTGAGTGCTCCGTCTGTTTCATAGATGGCAGCTTCTTGCTGTGTCCTCCCATGGTGGAAAGGACAAACAAGCTCCCACGTGTCCCTTTTATAGGAGCACAATTCTATTCATGAGGCCAGAGTCCTCATGACCTGATCACCTCCCCAAAGCCTCACCCCTTTAATACCATCACATTAACGATTAGTTTTCAACCTATGAATTTTAGAGGGACACAGACATTCAAGCCACAGTATATCACATCATAATTTTGTATTACTTTTATAATATAAGTACAAAATTAAATGAATAAAACTCCTACTCTGGAATATAGATTACTAGAAAAATGAGAAAAAACACAACTTCTGTTTAATTATCACACAGTAATTCAAAATACACATTTTAGACTTTTATAAACCTAGGTCTCACTATGTTAAAAGATACTTTTTAAAGCTCAACTTCCTTCTGCTCTTCTAAGCACCTATATTCCAAAAGCATGAATTATAATGTTATGAAAGTTTTCTACTTAAGATCATCATACATAAAATTTAATTCCATGTATTTATTTGTAAGAAGTACATTATGTAGAAAAGCTTCTGTGTTTCTTATATTTAATAAGCAATTCCACCCCAGCAGGTATTACTTCCTGTTTCAGGAAAAAGCAGAACTCATAGTGAGCTGGTTTCTATATTTAAAAATTCCAGAGATCTTATCATGTTTCTAGCAAGCTACAAAGTACAATTCTTTAGGACCTTTTCAACAATGGAAACAAAGAAGATCAGAAGAGACTGAGCAATAGAAGTCTATGTCATTCCCAGTCCCAGAAAGACTATGAAGCCCATTGTATCACATTCCACATTTCCCAAAAACCTATGTTTACTAGAGCTGGGCTGAATGTGCTAAATTAGAATAATACTGTACCACTTTCCTGAGAATCAACTGAAAACAAACTGGTCCCTGAATTATAACTACTCTTTCTTTTGCAAATGTCTGGAATTATTTCTATGTAATTTTTGTCAATGATAAAAATTAGCACATTTTTCCAGCTATGATATATGATACTACTACAAAGGTAAAACAGAGCAATTTAGAGTGTAATTCTCAAACTTTGGCAAATTACCGTAAGTGCAACACAGATCTCTTCAAAAGATATAATGTACCTACCTCAAATCTTTCATAGTAAAACTACTTTTCAATGTTGATGGTATAATATGACAATTTACAGAAGAAAATCAAAGCCAATACTATCATGCTAAAATGTTTTGTTATATTTGCCCACTTTTTATATTAGCAAAAAAAAAATCAAGAATCTTACATTTTAAAATGTGAATACTTAGTATTTTCTGAGGTTTTTAAAAACTTCTGATTGCTCTTGTTAAGCACATAAAACAAGAAAAGATGATTAATTATTCTTAACCATCAATGCATTTATTTACCTACTGTGATAGCTATTTGGACCAAAATTAAATGACAAGAATGAGCAATGCTTTCATTGGAAGTTGTTTCAAGACCTTATTATAACTCTCTATCATCTGCTATAATCAGGGAAAGAGTATTTGGTTAATCGAATTTATTTTGGTGTTAAGAAATCATCTAAGTACATAAGACATGGCACATGAGCTCTGACTTGTACAATAGCAAACGGTGACATGATTAAATGAGACACCTCTCTAGGGGAAAGTGATTGGAGAATGCATAATTATAGGTTTTAGAGTGATTTGCATGTAAAATCCAATCAACTAGGAGACATGGTTACTTGATGCAGACTTAAGAAGCTGGCTTCTTATGCTTAGAGGATTAAGTATCTGGAAGAATAAGGATGGATTTCTGCATCAGTCAAGGTCTTGTCTGGAGATAGAAACTACTGCAGTTATTTCAACAGAGAAAATTCAATATGAATTAACTGCCAACTAGGTATAAGAAAACAGAAAATGTACTACTACTACTACTAATAATAAAAGATGCTGAAGAATCTGAGAAGCCGTTACTATACTAGGACGCTACAACCCCTAGGACTGAGAATATCAATTCAAATTCAATCACAGTCCAATCCTTGTATAAAACTAGAGAAAGACGAAAATAAGAAATTAATTAAATCAATTCCTAAGTGGTTTGTGGTTTTCAGTTTCTGTATTTCTTATCGATTTCCAGGTTTAACAGTACAATAATGAGGTCTGTATTTTTCTATTCTTGAATTTTTTATTTTAGTTTTGCGGGTATGCCCTACTAAGTAGTCATTTTTAAGTGTTCATTGGGTGCTTCAAAGTAGGTAAACTGTATTTATAAGGTTCAATATTGTGTTTAGTATGTGTGTTGACACATACAAATATAAACACACATATACATATAAGTGTGTATAATTTTTATTTTGTAGATGTCTGTCCATATTCACTAGTGGTTAAATCCATAAAATGTAAATAAAATGTATGTGTACGCATTTAACTTTGATACACCTATTTATGAAATTTAAGTCTTCTATTTCTTCATTTGTTTTTTGCCTAAACTGAGAGATACAAATTAAAATTGCTCCTGATGCAATTGACTTTCTGTTGTGATCATCATGTAGATACTGGATGAAACTCCCATCTAAAACGCTGTCAAAACTAGTGATGGCTACATGTATATGCTGAGAGGGTTTGAAAAAGTTTATTCTTCATATAGTGACGCTTTCTTGAGAGACCAAAGCAGGATCTCAAACAGGTCCAAACATGACTTGGTAGAAAGGTCAGAAAGGAAACTGGCCTGGCTTTCCACGTGGTTAAGGGGTTGAGTTTGGGGCGAGGGTTCCCACAAACATGAGCCAGGGCTCATGAGTTTGAGCTTACCACCACCACCAAGCAAGGGTGCAGGAAGCTTTCGAATTGGCTTGCCTAGATGTGGGACAGAAAGGCAAAGGGAGTGGTTAACTTGGTAGCTGTCAGGAACCAAATCTCAAAAATGGAGTCAGACATTTTATTATAATTTATTAAATAGCCTGTTATTTTGGCAATATATATTTTGATGATGAGCTATTTGGTACATGGTGATTCAGGACAATTCGATTTTCACAGCTTGAGTTATAGCCTTTCTCATTTGCAAGGTTCCCTCTACTTCATTAGTGTGTTTGCCCCACAATTCAACCTTCTCTTGCAATAAGCTGCTTTCTGCTTTTTTTGTTGTTTTATCTGGCTTGCTTTGTTTTCTCCCATGCTTTTGTGTGTGTGTGTGTGTGTGTGTGTGTGTGTGTGTGTGTGTGGCATTTCTGAAGCACGTTGATTTAGAGTTTAGAAATCTGTTTAGTGTGAATTTTTTTATCGTTTGATCTAATATAACTTGTTCTAGTTGAATTTATTTGTGAATATATTACCAAAGTATTTTTATTTTATATTTTGTTTTCTGATAAATATGTCCTGTCAAGTTTTCGACATGGTTGTGGTTTGGCTTGTTTTGTAGGCCTTTGTGTTTCTTTTTTCTAAAAGTAATTTAGAACGTTTATAGATAGCATATTTTTTCTAGTTTACTTATAGAAATTATGAAAATATAAGTGCATTTATTTTTACTTTCGTACTTAGAAACTTTAGATAGAATCTACTGACTTTTCTCTTTACCAGATAAAAAATTAGCATTTTTAAATTCATTTATGCCTGAGGTCGCAATTTTTTAAGTTTTTGCAATCACACTTTGGCAATGACCTTGAGCAGTAGAACATAAATAACTCCCACGATTAACGTTCAATAATGGAACATTTATACTAGGCATAAATGAGGTCTTATCTCACTTGTCCATCCTCATGTCCATCTGATTTTCATAAGGTTATATTTTAATATTACTTTGTGGTTGTATACAAAACTTATGTCCTCTAATCGCAGACTCAACAGCTGTTTGGCATCAACACTTTAAAAAGAGATGTTGTAATAACTGCAAGTCCTTTCAATTCACATGTCTCTTTTGTTTTGAGTCATCCATTGATTGGCTGATGTGGTCATTAAGGATCTTTAAATGACAGGGTCATTACCAAGTCATACATCCATGGGGGATGTTGATTTTTTTTTCCCCTTAAAACTTGAATATGAAATCTGTATTCTAAATTATCAGTCACATTTTCCCTCAGATTATTGCAACATTTATTTAACAGTACACCAGAGTTTGCTAGAACTGTGTAAAATGAAGCCATTTTGATTTTTTAACTTCCTATAGGGTGATTTATGTTTGCCTAGAACCAGGTAGAAGTATTCAGCTTTGAAGTTCAATAACTTTATTGCTATGTCCAATGTTTATCAATTTATGTCTGTTTTGAAAACACAGATTTTCTGTGATTTAACACAATATAATGTTGATTGCAAATTCTTCCTAGAGCATGTTTTTAGAAATTATACTTTTATTACCCTCTCAACTAATGTGCCATTGTTTTCTAGTTTATAAAATCTATCTTATATTAGTGTTTTAGATTTTCACAGAAACGTACATTATAATCTGTATTAAATAGATTTTGGGCATCATCTAGTGATCGTAAGTTTTCTTTTTTGATACCAAATATAATGGATTAATAAGTTTAAGCAATAATTTTATTTTTTCTATAAATACTCCTTGGTCAAAGTTGAATTATATTATAGAATTTGGCTAATATTTTATATATTCTCTTTCATATTTCAGAGAAGATAATTTATAGTTTTTTTCACTACAATTTTTTTTTTTTAATCAATTTTGGGCATCAGGTTTCTGAAACTACAGATCACTTGGAAAACTTTTCACCTTTTGTATGTATGGAACTTTTTTTAGTATCATAGGCATTATATTTTCTTAAAAGTTTAAAAGAACTCACCAGTATCATTTGGCTTTTCAAAAACAAATCTATCTTAAACTCAAAACATTATTTATGCAAATGATTTATCTAAACACATTGTTTTATGCAAATTTGAATTACGTATTTACACTTTTCTTTATTGGTTAAAAAACATTATAGTTTTTAAATTTATTATTCAGTTAATTTATCTAAAGAAATTTTTGTTTTATACGTTTTAGATTTACCAAAACAAATATTTATCCCGTTTATTATTGTTCATTATTTCTTTTATGTCAATGCTTCCATCGGGATCATTTTCCTTTTATCTGATAAACACCTGTTAGTAACTATAGATAACGCTTTAAGTTTATATTTAAAAATGTCTATTTTTATATTTTATATTTTTATAACCGCTTTGAGATATACTTTACATGTCTTAAAATTTAAAGTGTACAATTCAGTAAGTTTAAGTATATTCAGAGTTGTACCATGATTATCACTCTTTAATGTGACAATATTTTCATCATCCCCCAAAGAAGTCCCGTACCCATTAGTACTCACTTTCCAATGCTTCCTCCCATGGCGTTTCTTGAAAATCACTAATCTACTTTGTCTCTGAATTTGCTTTTTCTAACATTTTATATAAATGTAATCATACCTATCAGGGCCTTTTGTGTCGGCTCCTTTCACTTTGTGTAATGTTTTCAAGATTCAGGGTTTTATGTAATTGAATCTCTAGATATTTAATTTGTTCCTTTGCATAGCAAATAATATTTCATATTTTTTAACCATTCTTTAGTTGAACATTATGTTATCACCTTTTGATTATTACAAATAATGCTGTTATGAACATCTATTTCAAATTTTTAAGTAGACATATTCTTTCAATTCTCTTGAGTATAACCCCCAAAAAGGAATTACTGAGTTAAATAACTGTTAAATTTTAGAGATATTACCAAACTGTTTTCCAACATGGTTACACAATTTTGCAATCCCACCACCAATGTATGAAGGTCCAATTTCTCCACATCCTCACTTGTGTTTGTCTTTATTTAAGCTATCTTAGAGAATGTGAAGATGTAGCTCACTGTGGTTTTGATTTGCATTCCTATAGTGACAAATGATGTTGAACATGTTTTCATGTACTTATTGCCTATTTTAATATAATCTTTGGAGAAATGTCTATTCAAATCCTTTGTTCATTTTTAAATGGGATTACTTGTCTACTGTTGAAAGAATATTTGATGTATTCTGGATATATTCCCTTATCAGATATATGATTTGTAAATATTTTCATCTATTTTGTGGGTAGTCTTTTTCACTTTTTTTTTCTTTGAGATTAAGTCTTGCTCTACCAGGCTGGAGTGCAGTGGTGCAATCCCGGCTCACTGCAACCTCAGCCTCCCGGATTCAAGCGATTCTCCTATGTCAGCCTCCCAAGTAGCTGAGATTACAGGAGTGAGCCACTGCACCCGGCCTTTTCAACTTTCTTGATGGTAGGTGTCCTTTGAAACAAAAAGTCCTTAATCTTGATCAAATTCAATTCATCTACTTTTTCTTTTGCTGCTTGTGCTTCGGTATCATATCAAAGAAACTTACGCCAACTGCAAGATCATACTTATTTCCACCTAAGATTTTTTTCTAAGAATTTTATAGTTTTAGTCTTTTAATTAGATCTATGATATGTTTTCAGTTAACCTCAGTATCTGGTCTGAGAAATGGGTCCAAAATCATTCTATTTTATGTGTCTCTCTAGTTAATCTAACATTGTTGAAAAACCATTCTTTTTCCCAGTGAATTATCTTAGAACCCTTGTAAATCAAACTGACCATAACTGTAAGCATATGTTTTTTGGACCCTCAATTCTATTTCATTCATTTATATGTCTTATTATGTCAATACCACACTCTTTTGATTACTGTAACTTTGTAGTACGTTTTGAAATTGAGCATGAATCCTCTGATTTTTTTTTTTCAAGATTGTCTTGGCTATTACAGGCCTTTGTATTTTCATGTAACTGTTCATGTCAGCTTGTCAATTTAAAAAAATAACAACTTTTTAAAAACACCTGGAACTTTGATAAGGATGTGTTCGATCTGCAGGTCACTTTGGGAAGTATTGCCATTTTAACACTGTTAAGTCTCCCAATCAATAAGCATGGCTATCTTTTTACTTAATTCTTTAATTTCTTTTAATTATATACTGTAGTTTTCAGTGTAAAAGTCTTACACCTGTCTGGTAAAATTATTGCTAAATTTTTGTTTTTAAGCTATTATAAATTTGTGTCCTTTATTTTCAGATTTTTATTGTTAGTGTACAGAAATACAATTGATTATTGTATAGTCATCTTGTATGCTACACGCTTGCTGAACTTATTAGCTCTAATAGACATTTTTGTGGACTCTTTAGGATTTTCTATATACAAATTTATATAATTTGAATATACAATAGTTTTGCATTTTCCTTTCCAAACTGAATGCCTTTTTTTTGCCTAATTTCCATGGCTTGAACTTTTAATACTGTGTCAAATAAGAATATAAAGTAGATTTGTCTATCATTTTGCCATTTTTAACATGTATCTCATGTGCTTTTGCCTATTTCTACCTCCATTACTGTCATCTTTTGTGTTAAAATGCTATTTTCTATCATTTTAATTATCTTATTGTTTCTTTTCCTATGTCCATTAAGTTATTTTTTAGTGGTATCCTTGGGGATTTCAGTTAGCATTTTAAATAATCTATCTTGAATTAATATCACCCTAATTTCTTACTATCCAAAACCTTTGCACCAATATAGCTGAATTCCTTTCCTGTTACTTAGTGCTACCATTGTCATACAAATTATACCTAATTAATTCTCTACGCACTTGTCTTTTAAGAATAAAAAAACTGCAAGCAAAAATACCTTTCATGTTTGCCTTTGTAATTAACTTTATCAGTACTCTATTTCTACATGTGCACTTAAATTACTGTCTAAAATTGTTTCATTTTAGCCTAGAAAATTCTTTTTAGTAATTTTTGTAGGGTGAGTTGCTAGCAACAAATTTTCTCAGTTTTTGCTTACCTGGAAATGTCTTAATTTCTCCTTTGTCTTATAAGGGATATTTTGTTAAGTACAGAATTTTGGTCTGGCAGTCTTTCCCCCTTCAATAATTTAAATATGTGATCCACTGACTTCTGGATTCCATGATTTGCTGTTAATCTTATTGATGCTCCCTTGTAAATGAAGGAGTCCTCATTTGGATTATTTTGGATACTCTCTTTGCCTTTGACTTTGACAGTTTGCCTATGATGAGCTAAGGTATTAATCTCTTTGTGTTTATCTTAGAGTTCATTGAGCTTTTTGAGCGCACAGATTTTTTTTTTTAATTTTCCCCTCTCCTCTTCTCTAAAAGTCACATCATACACATGTTGATACATTTCATGGGCTCTCATCAACCTTTGAAGCTCTGTTCATTTTTCTTAATTCCTTTTCTTTTACTTCTCAAACTAGATAACTGCAATTAATAGGCCTTCGAGTTCACTGATTCATTCTTCTGCCAGTTCAATTTGCTGTTGAGCCTTTCTTGTCAATTTTTCATTTCAGTTATTGTGCTTTTTAATACTATAATTTGTATTAGGTTCTTTTTCATATATCTTTGACATTTTCTATTTGTTGAGACATTCTTCTTATAATTTCTTTAGATATGGTTTATTTTTGTTCTCTGAACATATTTATAATGAATGATTTAAAGTCTTTATCTAGTAAGACCGATGTCTGAGCCTCCTCAGGGAAAGTTTATGTTGACTGTTTTTCCCCACTTTTTATCAACCATACTTTTTTCTTTGAACATCTCATTTTTGCTGTTGAAAACTGTATATTTAAGTAATTTAATGTGGAAACTGAGCATTAGAATCCTTTTCTACTCAGTTTTTTGGTGGTAGCTTATTGAGATAGTGGTAGCTGTGGTGTTTGTTTTCTTAGTGACTTATCTATACTGATTTTATAAAATCTGCATTCTTTGTTATATACAGCCACTGAAGTCTTTTCCTGGTTATCCTAGTGGTCAGTTGATGTTTGGACAGAGATCTTAAATGCCTTGAGCCAACTAGTTTTATGTTTTCTTCCATATTTTCCATTCATCTGTCTCTATTATCGAATATTGACTAATTTTCTTAAACTTACCTTTCTTTGCATGAACAATATCTTCAGCTATGTCTAATATGCTGTTATCATCCATTGTACCTTTAATTTACAATATTTTACTTTCAGTTCTAAAGTTTTTATATGTTTCTCATTCAAATATATTTTAGATACTATTTTCCTGCTATATTTCTCAGGTTTTTTTTCTCTTATCTTTCCCCATCACCGCAAGGCTGTGGAAGCTCTGTTCAACCCCTCTGGTTCTCAACTTCTTCTCCCATAATTAGTGAATATTTCTAGCAAAAATACAGCTCCAAATACCATATTCGAATTCATAGGTTGCCTCTGCATCTTGACCCAGTGACTCATTTATCAAGACCCATAAAATTTTAATACACAGTAATTGTACTTCTGGATATCTATCTTAAGGAAATAACCTGAATATAGACAGATTTATATAAAAAAATTTCAGAACAGAATTCATAAGAGAAAGTGTGGAAAAATTAAGTGTTCAATAATCAGAGAAGCACACATTAATTTGTTAAAATAGCATGCAATCATTATTAATGATGTTTTCAAATGATTTTTATAACCTAACAAAATATTCATAATTTAATATTAAATACAAGTTCAGGAAAAATATGGTTTATGTAATTACTTCTTAAAATACAACTATTCATAACATAAAATGAAAGAAAATACTCTCAAAACTGTGGCAATAGAGGTGATTTTAATTTCTTTGTACTTTCCTAAAATTTCCGTAACTAATAATTAGTAAGGAAACCAATTCTATTTCAAATGAAAAAGTGAATTTGAACTAGAAGGAGGCCCTGTTCATTTCTATGTGTGCTTGAGAGAAGAGGAATGTGACCCCATCTCTTTTTCTCCAACACAGGGTGCTCTTTTTTGCCTTTATTCTCACCTGTGCTGCTGACATATTTGTTTTCATGCTGTCAGATTGTCACACATTTTCTTGAGAGGGGTTGGTTCTGATGCATCTTACATCTTTTCGTATTTCTGAGTATGACCACAGGGGTGAATTCATGATTAATATTTAAGCTGTTGGAAAGGTTACAAGCACCTCACCTCATGGGCCATGATAACTGACAGCCTGTTCAATATTCTAATGAAGGTGATGACACATGTCTGGAGCGGTCTCAATGTAGACTTCATCTTCTGACATCATTAACATGTATTAGCGATCTCTGAATATGAACTCTTTCCAGAATTATCAAAAATAGCTGGATAATGGGATAATAATTGAGTCCAACTCTTTAAAATTTGTATCAGGGTAACATCTATGAATGCTGTTATCATTTGCCTCTACTATATCCTGGTGTTTTAGCAAAGTATCTTTCATTTTTCCTCACAGAAGCAATTTTCTTTGTTCATTACATTAATAATATGACTTCTTGTTGGCAATCCAAGTAATTAATCCACCATGAGTGTATCTGGCTTAAACATGCTTATCTTTTTGTAATTTTAAAGTAGGAAATGAGACATCATCTCACAGATAATTAGTTTTAGCAGCTCCACATTGTATCTTACAAATGATGGGAAACATTGATTTATGAATCAGCCAGAAAATATAATTTCATAGGTTGTGTTGCAAAAAGACATTATGTGACATCAGATGGCATATTTAGGCAAAGGAGAACCTAAAATGGTTGAGAAATTTTAAAAGCCAGAAATTAAGACTCGGGAAGATATTATGACAGAAGCTAAGATCTTTAATTTTGAGACAAGACAGACAATAAAGATGGGTCAAGACCAAGTTGTACATTAGGTAAATATTTTTGGTTAATAATGTTTTGTTTTCCCTGGGGAATAAACCTGAGGCTAGTGGAGCAAGACCAATTTTAGAAGAAACATTTTCAGCATAAAGTGTCTCACTGATGAGTTGAGCTCAAGTGCAGTTATGGCCAACACCAACCCCAGCCAATGCAGATGGCACTAACAAATTCTAAGTTATGGTCACTGCTGGAAGTTAAGCAGGTTATGATCAGGTTTTGAGAGACCTGTTGATTCATGGCAGTATTCCAGCTGGAGAGAAATGAAGCACTGAATCCAATAACTTGGAATGAATGCCTGGAAATTGCTAGAGTAGGTCAGAACTAGGTTAAGAGCATAGTTCAACCACAAGAGGAAAACCTGAGGTACCAGATCAGGAAATTCTACTGTAGAGTGGAAATGAAGGCAGGATTTTCTCTTATATGTAGTAGATATAAATATATATATAAAAAATATAATAATATATATTATATATAATATATAATAATATATATTTATATTTAGGGAGAAGAAGTTGAAAGGAAAATATATTTCTTTATTCCAGAGATTACATGGATACCTGGAGCTAACCTATGACACAAAGGTTATCTACTCTGTTGATATTAGGCCAAATGCCAGCACTTCTGAATGGTAGTTCACATGTTAGGATAAGAGAGTATTGGATATTTGGAAGAGAGGATGGAGGAAAGGTAAATTTAGAACAGGTACAAGTAATTATTTTTGAGACAGGTAGAGGGAAAATTACTAGAATCTTTTTTCAATATTTTCTTAATTAGAGATGTGGTATCTGCTGGGTTCTGACGTGGGTTTGACCTAGATGAAGGTAAAGGTTATGACTCTCAACTGAGCAGCAGTTGAAAATCACCTTTGATAAAAATGAAGGCTTTCTCTTTAGTTATATATTCAAAGATTTTCTTATCAAAACCTTTCAAATTGTTCAGCACATTGATGGCCATAAGTAGAGCTTAAGGTGGCACATGTGCTGTGAGCAGAAAAGTACTCACACACTCTAACTAGATAGGCTTATTCTTCAAACACGCCCATTAAGAGAAGCGTGATGTCTACCATTGCTGGAATTTATGGGTCTAGCAATCAAAAGATGGAAGCAAGAGTGACTCCTCCTCCCACCATTACACATAATAACCCATCCACAGAGTTTTTTTATTCTTCTTCCTCAAATTTTGAACTCTCATTTCAATGTCTCTTCTCCCAACACAGCAGTGCATTCTCTAGGGGACAGCAATAATTTCATCAGATTCAAAGTTGGGGCTGCTACCTGCTCATTTGGGCTATACATACAATCAAACCTACAGACAGAAAGCAAGTGGTTTATGCTGCTGAAGGGAGTGATTTACCCTGACACCAGGGAAACTGGGTTGCTGCTATACACTGGGGAGTGGAGTGCTAGGTACAGAAGTGAAGGTCATCTCTGGGGTACCCCTTAGTACTTCTATATCAAGGACTTAGTACTTGAAAAATAGTACTTCTATTTTTCCTATGTCTAATGAAAAATTTCAACAAATCCCCAGTCCCCACAACAACTCCCAATGAAAAAAAAAGGCATACTCCCTGAGGATTCAGACTCTTCAGAAATGAAGTCTGGGTCACTCAATTAGATAAAGAATCCCAGTATCCCAATTAGCTGGGGTCTTTGGGTGAGGACAAAAGAAAGTAGCAAAAGAAGATGATAAACATATTCTAGGACCGCACAATCAGACACGGAAAGGAGGTTGCAGCAGCTATGTATGGTTTATCGCTTGCTTGCTATGTGAAATACACAAGTACACACACATGCTTCCTTAATGGCTGCTTAACAACCCAATAAATTGATGAACATTTCCCCTATTCTTGAACTTTTAGGTTTCCTCTGGTCATTTCCTATTACAAATACAGCTATGTTAAGTATGTTCATGTATAAATCTGACCATATTCATAATTAATGCCTTAGAATGTGCCAAAAAGTATGATTGCTAGATATAAAAAAAAGGATCCTCTCGATAGATGTTTAAAATATTTTCTTAAATGTTATAGGAATTCACATTCACCCAGAGGTAATTATCTCACCCCATCTTTCTCAGCATTGAGTCCTACATTTTATAAAAAAAATTACTTGATTTCATAAGCAAAATGTTATATTCTACTGCTGTATAGTATTTATGCCTAGCGTTCCATTATTGGAACGCTAAGCATGTGGGAGTTGTTTATATCCTACTGTTCAAGGTCATCGCCAAGTTCTGATTGCAAAAATTCAAAATATTGCAACCTCAAGCATAAGCGCATTAATAAGTTTAACTGTGTAGACTTAGACTACAATTTATCAGTAAATTTTTGTTTATGTCTTTTGTTAATCTTTGAGTGGTTTGTATCATTTTCTTAGCTATTAAAAAAGATATTTATTATTGCTATAAACCCTTTTGACTAATTACAAATAGTTTCAGTTTTTTGCCTCCTGTTTATTACTTGATTTACACATTTTTATTTTATGTAAATTTATCTATCTTTTGTTTTGAAATTCACGTCCTTCTCATCCAAAGAGTAGTAGCCTCTTTCAACAATAGGTAAAAGAGTTACTAAAGTTTAGAAAAGTAAGATAAATAGTTTTTATATCTCCATCATGACACATCACTTCCACACATTTTATACACACATCTTGTCTTAGTATGAAGGTTCTTAAGGGTTGAGCCTATGCTTTATTCTAAATATTTCTAGAACATATAGAAAGGGCTCAATAAATATTTTGTTAAATGAAACAAAAAAATAGGAATTAGTAAACATGTGCTTTACTTAGTAAACAAAAGCTTTACAAAGACTTTTCAAAACAACTCAAGGCACTGCACATGTATTGCACCTACACATTTTCTTGTTTACATTTGGATGATAAAATTCTATTTCTTATGCACAATCTGAAAAAAACTAATGTTAAACTAAGGGCAGACATTATTCCCTAGGTGCTTCAAAAATAAACTGAATCAACTAGAAAGTTTCTTGCAAAAGATACCTACTATCATATATCATCTTGTGAATCTATTCACTTCTACTTATTTACTTATAATATGCAAGATACCTTGTGAGTATTTCATAAGGAAATTCTGTGTATCTACCATGTATTCTTGAAATATTCCACAAAATAAACCAAAGGCATCTCCAAATTGTAGACCATTAGGCAGTATTTTCAGGATCAACAAGTAACTGTTGGTCTCTTCCCCTTATGGAAACTTCCCTTGGATTTAGGTTATTCACAGCCTTTCAGAGGAAGTTGAATCCAAAACTAAAATTAATGCACTGAATTTGAAAGAACATAGGATATCTTGCTGAGGTCAGAGATGAAATTATGACCACTATTATATAACGTTCCTTTAGGGAAAAAAAACTTCATTTTTTAAACAAATGCCATCACTTTCTCTAGTAATCACAATGACTATTGTCTTTATGTTTCTATTTTTGGTCTTTCAGAAGCTGGAGAAAATGACTATTGTATTAAGGGAGGAGACCACCCCTCATATTGTCTTATGCCCAATTTCTGACTCCAAAGAAAGAAGAAGTAAAAACTAAAAGGCAGAAATGAAATCTACAGGCAGACAGCCCGGCGCCATGCCCTGGGCCTGGTTAAAGATCGACCCCTGACCTAAACCAGTTATCTTATCTATAGATTTCAGACATTGTATGGAAAAGCATCGTGAAAATCCCTGTCCTGTTCTGTTCCATTCTGATTACCAGTGCACGCAGCCCCCAGTCACGTACCTCCTGCTTGCTCAATCAATCACAACCCTCTCACAGGGACCCCCTTCGAGTTGTAAGCCCTTAAAAGGGACAGGAATTGCTCACTCGGGAGCTCGGTTTTTGGAGACGTGAGTCTTGCCAAAGCTCCCAGCCGAATAAAGCCCTTCCTTCAACTGAGTGTCTGAGGGGTTTTGTCTGTGGCTTGTCCTGCTACAGAATGAGTATCTTTATGCCCAGTATTACAGCTTTTAATACCATTCTCATGGAGCTACATAAACTCAAAATTTTAGAGAAAATAGCATGATGGATGAAGGTGACTGTTTGAACAGCTACCACCTTGCTTGCAAATCAATTGCCCCACTGTTTTATATAAAGAATGGCTGGTTTGAGAGAGGGATGGAAAGTGCTGCTTCCACCAGCAAATAGATTCAAGATAGAGAAAAGGGTTCAAATGCTCACTCTTATCTGTGTTTGCCCATGTGTTCCCATTACAAGTTTTAGGGCCTCATTCTTCCCAACCAGTGCCTTAACTTAGCACATGGTTTAAATATATATATTCATATCTGGCCTTGGCCAGGTCTCAGTCATGTCTGCCTTTTCCTTTATGGTTACCATAGGCTTTATTTTTCCCTTCATTTTTGTTGTGAGTTGGGGGTTTAAGGTCTTAAGCCATCTTCTTTCTTTCTTAGGGTCCCCAGTGACAAAGTCATTCTATCCATAATCTACAATGTATAATTACTACAAGATATCCCAATAGCATGTCCTCTATTCAGTATCATGATCCCCCTCTGTTTAATGAATTTCTACTCCAAAAGTAAGGTTTGTTCTCCTTCTCATTAATTTGTACTTGTCTAGCATTTGTTGACAATTCCATATAACCTATTCATTGGCTTTCTATTTCAGGAACTTTTTCTTCCAGAAAAAGAACAAACCCATCTGTGCTATCTTGTTCTTAACCAACCACTGCCATTTCAGAAGATGCATATTCCCTGTTAGAATTTCCAGCTGAATCCTGATCTAGGAGCACTGTCTCAATGGAAAGGGTCCTTAATTTTCTTATCCTTCTGACATAAGAAAATCATTATAAGAAGACTTTAATATCATTTATTTGTTATTTTCCTCGGCCTGGCAGTGAGCTGTTTTCTGCTAAACTGCCTACACAGGGTTTCATTTAGAAATGTTTCCACACGCATGGAGATATAACAAACACAGCACAAAACAGTCCTGACAATCAATCTCCAAGTGGTTCTCATGAAGCTACTTTCATGTCTCTTCAAATCTGGGATGAGTAAGAAAAAATAAAATACAAACTATTAAAAAGTTAAAGACATATTTCATTGTAAAGTCAATACAAACTAGCTCTGTGAGCTTCAAGTTAGAAGGAGTAAAAACATACTATAAATTGTATAATATAAAAATTATACAATTTAAAATATAAAAATATAAATTTTATTTCAAAAAATTAATCTCAGATATAATGCTAAGCTTTATGTGGACTGGGAAAAAATAAAACATTTCCTTGCTTTGTTTTAATATATGTACATGACAGATTTTGAAGTTAGCTATTTATCCAGTTTGGAACTCAAATGTTATGTATGCAATGTTGGATAGTACTTTAGTAGGCAAAATCAAATAATTAGCAATCATTCAGTCAACAGATATTTTTTAAATGCCTGCTACCTGCCAGGCATTCTTTTACCAACTAGAACTACATCTTTAACAATGCAGGTAAGAGCTCAGAGTTCATGGAGATGGAGCTCATAAAGCTTACATTCTAGTGAGGAAGACAGACTATGAATAAAGGAACAAAGGAAGAAAAGAAATAAATGAGAATTTCAGATAGTGTGGGTCATGAAGGCGATACACCAAAACAATATAAGAAAATGATGAAAAAATGATTGGCAGGTTTGTAGTAACATCGTTAGCCTATGTTCAAAAAATGTCTTTCAGAAATAACTAATATAGATCTTAAATACTGCCCAAAACACCTCCTGTAGAAACTGGACAATATATGTATTTTTTCTTTTTTATTATACTTTAAGTTCTAGGGTACATGTGCACAACGTGCAGGTTTGTTATATATGTATAAATGTGCCATGTTGGTGTGCTGCACCCATTAACTAGTCATTTACATTAGGTATATCTCCTAACGCTATCCCTCCCCTCTCCCCCCACCCCACAACAGGCCCCAGTGTGTGATGTTCCCAAAAGTCTGCATGAGTTTGGCAGGTCTGTGATCTTTAAGAAATGGTGATTCCCAAATCTCTTTCACCCAACTTTCTCCCTGAGGGCAAAGAAAGACATACTCCTTCAGTGAAAGAAGCGTAGATCAGAGTTAGGGGCTGCTATGCAGCTGAGATTTGAAGGATAGGTATTAAAGAAGAAAGAACGGGAGAAAAGGACCCTCTAATATAGGCCAAAAGATTTCCCTTTGGGTCTTCGACCACCATCTAAGCTGCGCATGAGTGGGACAGGACTTTAAAAGGACCAGCATGAATAGCCTGGGGCTTGGAGAGCTAAGCAGAGATGTAAGATGGCACCTAGTGCCTGCAGAAAGTTAGATTTTAGGCCAGGCGCGGTGGCTCACACGCCTGTAATCCCAGCACTTTGGGAGGCCGAGGCGGGTGGATCACGAGGTCAAGAGATCAAGACCATCCTAGCCAAAATGGTGAAACCCCGTCTCCACTCAACATACAAAGATTAACTAGGCATGGTGGCGCACACCTGTAGTGTCAGCTACTCGGAAGGCTGAGGCAGGAGAATCGCTTGAATTCGAGAGGCGGAGGTTGCGGTGAGCCGAGATTGTGCCACTGCACTCCAGGCAGCAACAGAGCGAGACTCCATCACACATTTAAAAAAAAAAAAAGAAAGAAAGAAACAAAGTTGGATTTTAGACTCAGGAAGCCAGGAGAGATTTTTATAAACTCCCAGGCTTTGGGCTGAGAGTCCAGAAGGGCCAATCCTAAAAGTCAAGGCTAACCATAAAAATAAGAGCACAAATTTTATGTAAAATTAATTGTTTTGCCAATTTATTTTTTCTCATCAGTGTTAAAGAAGTTTCTCCCTCATTGATGATAGTATAGATATTTGCCTATTTATTCTCCAGTTAGAGGGGGGAAAAAAGATTGTTTTGCTTTGAAAGTTTTTAATCTTTTAAGAAAGTTTATTATAACAAAAAGTAAAATATTATTGTCCATTTTGAGATCAATAGGAAGTAGAATTGTTTTTAACTGTTTAATCGGTCCTAACAGATGATCGGAACCTGGTAGAAATATCCCACCGTTATGGAATAATGCGTCTAGGAGGATGTGAGAGCCATTTGCTCAGGTAATGGTGAACAGAGGCAGGGTCTCCATGTGATACTCAAGGTGCATGCAGAGTAGAGGGAGAAACCAATTGCACAATTGCATTCTTTTGAAGTTTGTGTGGCTCAGTATACCACTTAGGCTATAGTTATTCTAAACCTTGATAAACATGAAATCATCTATTTGAAAAGATGACATGGCTTGAGATAAAATGCAAAAATTTTTATTTGTTTAATCCTGGTAGCCCTTCTCTTTACAGGTCACTCATATTCATTACTGATAGGCTTCAGCTTTATAACATTACACCCTCCTCTTACCCACTAATATGGCCTCTCCCAATATCCCACCAGAATGCTTATGAAAATACACTAAAGACAAGAGAATCTATAACATAACTGAAAGTGCAGACTAATAAACATTGGCGATGGCAAAAACAAAGTTAGATAGAAAGTAACCTACCCAGTGTAAGTCACAAGGCCTAGCTACATGGTTCTTCAGAAAAGCATCTGTAACGAGGTAAAAAACGCTCTTTATATCCCATGAGACTCTTTATAAGAAGCTTCTTCATAACAGAAAGCCAGGGATTATACAGACAGGAAATTCTCACTCCAAATAAACAGATGCATGTTTGAAATTACATGGATATAAAAAAAATACTACAAGCAGCCAAGCAAATAAAAGTGTCTACATATGTTGGAACAATATCTATAGCGTTATCAAAGGAAGAGTTGAGACTAATAAACTGTACATCTAGAGAATATAAAAAGACAAAGGCAGATATTTTCAAGATTCAGGAAATACTCTACTATGGAAACTTTTGTAACTGGATAAGTACTTTGATCTTGGAATGAAGATGACAACTGCATTCAAGAAGGAGAAGTTAGAATATGAAAGGACAGCCAACACTAAAGCTCATTAAACATTAAATCAAAATGACTATTTTCATCTCGTGACTAAATGGAATGATAATGTTAGAAATGATTTTTCAAAGGGAAAAAAATAAAGAAAATATTTAACCTAAAATTAATAATCTGAATTTGAAAATACAGATTATAAATAAAACCAAACAGTAGGAATGGAGAGGGGTAAGAAACACATGCTGAATTTCTTGTCTTAAAAGTGATGATTCAAAAGTGTATTTTTTTTTATTCTTGACTGGCAATGAGAAAAATGTAGATTAAAGAAGGTTTTCAGAAATAGCATATAGACACTCCAAAATACTGAAAATCAAAGAAAAGGTTTTTTTTTTAAGAAAAAAAAAAGGATCAAGGAAATACTAAAACAATAAAAAACTAAGATGAGTAAAACCAGACAGTTATAGAAATAAAGTTATATAGAGAGGAACAAATATAAATAAGAGATGAAAGTGTAAATAAATTTTAATCTGGCAACATGATAAATAGGAAACCTAAAAAAAAAAATTCTCAATTTATGATTCAAAACTGAAATTCACTGCTGTGAAGTCTCTGGCTGAGTGTAGATTAAGTGGAGGCATTGATTGTAACTTTTCAAATACAGGACTTCACATACTTTTGCATATATTATTTGAATTCTTAGTATCAGTTTAGTTTCTCTGGAGATTTCTGGATTAGAATTAAAACAAGAAGATAATGGCAATACCAATGCACAAAACTATCAACATATTTGTTCTTAGATTTGAAATTTAAAAGTGAAATTCAAATGTCCCATGAGAAATGTAACTCACTTAGGACTTCTTGGCCAAGATAAGCATTCTAAGAATGGGAGCAATGGTATTTTAGTTAGATACATGTCAAAAGCTTCTCTTAAAATTAAATAGTTGTCTCAAACAGTCCACAAAGCCACTAATCTTTATACAAACTGTATATTCTAAGAAAAAAAAAAGGATATTTTTTCCAAAAATAAAAATCTTTCAGACCTTTAGTCATTGGCCATTTTAGTGTAAAGTATATTAGTAAAACAATATTTATGCTCATTCTTATCAAACCTTAGACACTGTGGTGATAAACATATGATGGCAGCCTTCACAGTTGTCAACCTCATATTTTCGAGACAGACAAATATGTTGTTTACTCAATGGCTGTCTTCTGAAAATACTATTATGTTCGTTTTTCAAAGGGAAAAAGCAATTCTGAATGTTGTCATTCAACCAATTGTACTTAGACTTGCTGGGCTTGTCTAGAATATTATAGAGACAATAGTTCTTATTATATGAATCCTAACTATATGTGCCATCCATCAATAACAATTACTCTGACATCTTGCTTGCAACACACGCTTAATACTTGTCTATGTGACACACACAAGGATGTCCTGAAAGCAATCAGAAGGAAGCACCGCTGCCAGAATTCTGAACAGTATGGCCATATCTGCCTGGAAAAAAATTTAAGTAACCATTTCACAGAAACGAATTTGATCTACATAATAAAAGGAAGCATTTAGAACTCTTAATACTTATTAACACAGGAGAAAGGATTGTCCCTAGGTTTTATTTCCAATTTATGTGTCTTAATTGGTCCCTCACTACACTAGGAGATATGCATTATCATTATTTTTCACTAAAGCTTAGAAAAATTAAGTTTCCCAGAGTCACACATCCAGCAAAACCACTAAGTCAGGACAAAAGAATCTCAGATCTATCTGACCCCAAAAGCTGTAACCTTTAGAACAGTGCTGGGCTTACCTCCTGCCTCTCACACTGATATCTCCTAAGTACAACATTTTAGTTTCTTCGTTTTTGTTTTTTTTTCCCCCACAGCAGTGCCTTTAAGTGAACCTTTGAAGATACTTTGGTGCTATTTTAGTTGTGTCAACTGTACTTTTTTTTTTTTTTGACAAATACTTAGAGTTATATTTTAACTATACATTTTTAGACTAGGAATGCGTTTTCAGGGCTATCTAAATGATCCTTACTTTATTACTAAAGACAAAAATGAGGCCATAAAAATAGAAAACTTGCCCATGGTTACTAAGGTAGTCAGTGGTCAGAAAAGAACCCAGTGCTCATGAATCTTACCCAGTCCTTTTTCCGTGAGAGTTTTTGATGAATTGTTAGAAAATGTGTTTCATTTACATGCATTCTAGAACATTCCATCTGCAGTCTGTACATGCCATCCAAACACTTGTTTTTAAAGATGTAAGCATGAACTGAACCATTCCTTTATTCTTTTTTGTTTTTGCTCTGAATCAACATGGGCAATGTAGTATTTAGCTGCCTACAACCCTGATGTCTTTAGGCCTCTGAAAAATTAACATCATGTCAATGATCCCTAATGTAACCTTTCTCTCAGCATAAAAATGTTTCTTCTGCACCAAAAATGAAACAAAAAATTTATATCATATATAAAGAAATTTGCTGTAATTGTCTTCCTATGAGAAGTTTTGCTTCATTAGTGTGCCAAGGAAGCTGAAATTATTTAATATTACAAGGCAGATAAAATCATAGGGAGAGTTCTTCTTTTAGTAACCACAAAAGCAATTTTTAATAAAAGTACAAACCATGTATGTTGATGTGTTTTCTTCATGACACAGTTCTCTAATACAGGTTTTAATATCCGGATAGTCAGAAAGTATTTAAAAGGACTGTATTTGTAAAATCTTTACAGTGTAAGTGCAGACTCTAAATATCACTAAAGAGATGAAAATGTGCTGTAAAGATCGTTCTTATTGATGAATATCTATAAAGAAGTTGGAAAGATATTGTGTGTGAACTTAAACAAGAAGTGGTCTCCAGACGTGTTTACTTCTAGAATCACTGATGTAAAAAAAAAAAAAAAAAAAAAAAATGGTCAAGTCCCATTCAGGCTTGCTTCCCTTTGCTATTATTTCACAGCGAACCCAGGGCCATGGTGCCATTGTTAAAGTTCCATGTGAAATAAGATTTTCCTACAGTGGAACTTCAGTCACTGAAGATTTGTGGAAAACCTCAATGCTTCTCTAGTGATTATAGAAGTGTGGGAAACTTGGTCCCAGTTTTGTCTCTGCCATTTTGGACAAGACACAACTTTAGGATTTTTTTATTATTTTTTAAATCTCTTCAATCTGTAGCTTGAATAAAAATATTTCCAACACTTTTTGAAAGACTTTTGTGATAATAAAATAGCTATCAAAGTACCTCATAAAGCACAAAATAAGAAAGTATTTTTTATCCTCTAAATACAAATTGTAGAAGTATTAATTGCTATAAACCAAGAATCTTAAATATACGTCATGCACTCTGATTTAAACTACCTCTGAAATCTAAAGAAATAATCATATGTAGCCAAAAATGTACACATAAGGTCATTGATAGCAAAGTTGCTGGTAATAAATAGCAAAACCAAAAAGCAAATAAATAAATCTGGAAACTAAATTATCAACATTCAAAAAAAAAAAGATTAAATCCAGTTGTTCAATTATCTAGTGATTAAAACTTATGTCCTTGAAAATTATAGTATTAATGTACATGATATAATAGTAAGAGAAAAGGCAAAACAAAACTGTATTTATAATGCCATTATAACTATGTATAATTATAGAAAGATGTTCATGTGTGTTGGCACAAGTGTGAAGGAACTATAAACATGGTAGCAAATGTTACCTAGTTATCCCTGGGTTATGAAATTGTGGCAGATTTTACATTTTTTTAACTTTAAGTTCTGGGATACATGTGTAGAATGTGCAAGTTTGTTACATAGGCATATATGTGCCATGGTGGTTTCCTGCATCTATCAATCCGTCATCTAGGTTTTAAGCCCCACATGCATCAGGTATTTGTCCTAATGCTCTCCCTCCCCTTGCCCCCATCCCCTGACAGGACCCCATATGTGATGTTCCTCTCCATGTTCCCATGTGTTCTTATTGTTCAACTCCTGCTCATGAGCAAGAATATCTGGTGTTTGGTTTTCTGTTCCTATATTAGTTTGCTGAGAATGACGGCTTCCAGCTTCATCCATATCCCTACAGAGGACATAAACTCATTCTTTTTTATGGCTGCTTAGTATTCCATGATATATATGTGCCAAATTTTCTTTATCCAGTCTATCATTGATGGGCATTTGGGTTGGTTCCAAGTCTTTGCTATTGTAAATGGTGCTGTAATAAACATATGTGTTCAGGTGTCTTTATAATACAATGATTTACAATCCTTTGGGTATATACCCAAGTAACAGGATTGCTGGGTCAAATGGTATTTCTGGTTCTAGATCCTTGAGGAATTGCCACACTGTCTTCCACAATGGGTGAACTAATTTACACTCCCAACAGTGTAAAAGCATTCCTATTTCTCCACAGCCTCACCAGCATCTGTTGTCTCCTGACTTTTTAATAATTTCCATTCTAACTGGAGTGAGATGTTATCTCATTGTGGTTTTGCTTTGCATGTCTATAATGACCAGCGATGATGAGCTTTTTCTCACATGTTTCTTGGCCACATAAATGTCTTTTGAGAAATGTCTGTTCATATCCTTTGCCTACTTTCTGATAGGGTTTTTTTTTTCTTGTAAATTTGTTTGAGTTCCTTGTAGATACTGGATATTATACCAGAAACTAATCTGTCAGATGGATACATTGCAAATTTTTTTTCCCATTCTGCAGGTTGCTTGTTCACTCTGATGATAGTTTCTTTTGCTTTGCAGAAGCGCTTTTGTTTAATTAGATCCCATTTGTCAAATTTGGCTTCTGCTGCAATTGCTTTTGGTGTTTTAGTCATGAAGTCTTTGCCCATGCCTATGTCCTGAATATTTCCTAGATGTTCTTCTAGGGTTTTTATGGTTTTAGGTTTTACATTTAAATCTTTAATCCATTTCTCACCACTCCTATTCAACCTAGTATTGGAAGTTCTGGCCAGGGCAATTATGCAAGAGAAAGAAATAAAGGTATTCAAATAGAAAGAGAGGAAGTCAAATTGTCTGTTTGCAGATGACATGATTGTATATTTAGAAAACCCCATTGTCTCAGCCCAAAATCTCCTTAAGCTGATAAACTTCAGCAAAGTTTCTGGATACAAAATCAATGTGCAAAAACCACAAGCATTCCTATACACCAATAATAGACAAGCAGAGAGCCAAAACAAGAGTGAACTCCCATTCACAATTGCCACAAAGAGAATAAAATACTTAGGAATACAACTTACAAGGGATATGAAGGACCACTTCAAGGAGAACTACAAGCCACTGCTCAAGGAAATAAGAGAGGACACAAACGGAAAAACATTCCATGCTCATGGATAGCAAGAATCAATATTGTGAAAATGGCCATACTGCCCAACATAATTTATAGATTCAATGCTATTCCCATCAAGACACCATTGACTTTCTTTGCAGAATTAGAAATAACTACTTTAAATTTCACATGTAACCAAAAAAGAGCCCCGATAGCCAAGTCAATCCTAAGCAAAAAGAACAAAGCTGGAGGCATCACCCTACCTGACTTCAAACTATACTACAAGGCTACAGTAACCAAAACAGCATGGTACTGGTACCAAAACAGATATATAGACCAATGGAACATAACAGAGACCTCAGAAATAACACCACACATCTTACAACTGTCTGATTTTTGACAAATCTGACAAAAACAAGCAATAGGGAAATGACTCCCTATATAATAAATGGTGCTGGGAAAACTGTCTAGCCATATGCAGAAAACAGAAACTGGACCCCTTCCTTATACCTGATTTTGTGTTTTATGTTTTTCTATATTTTTCTACAATAAACTTGCTATACCTTTACAGTCATATATACACCATTAATAAAACTCAGAAAAATTTCACAATTACATGCATTTATGACACTCTGAAGTATCATAAGCACAATTATAATTATCACTAACCAATGGCTCCCAGCTATGTGCCAGGCATTGTGCAAGTTTTGTGTATGTTATTTTCTAAAGTCTATAAGGTAAGTATTATCAACTTGAAAAAACTCTGTCTCAGGTTAAATATGTTTTCCAAGGACACAGGGTTATTAAATGCCAGAAATTTCACTGAAACTCTCCTTTGTATGATTCCAAAACATTGGTTTAACCACTGCATTTTGTGAAAAATCAAAATAGCAAAGTGTAATTACCATGTTCCTCTCAATAATTTACTCAGCAAAAATAGAGAATATAGAAAAATAAATTACATAGTTCTTATCTTCAAAGAACTTACAATGTATTACAGGAGAAAATATACAGATAAGCAGTATACTCTATGTATACTTATATATTAATATGTATTTTACCTATATATTTCTATACTATACTATGTATAGTATATTAAATATTTAAGTATATTATACATTATATGATATATACTAAATATGCTGTTTGTGTGTATATATATATATAAAATATATATAAAATATATAAAATATATATAATATATAAAATATATATATAATATATATATAATATATAAAATATATATAATATATAAAATATATATATAATATATATATATAATATATAAAATATATATAATATATAAAATATATATATAATATATATATATAATATATAAAATATATATAATATATAAAATATATATATAATATATATATAATATATATATAATATATATATAAAATATATATATAATATATATATAAAATATATATAATATATATATAAAATATATATATAATATATATATAAAATATAAATATATATATAAAATATATATATATTATATATATAAAATATATATATAATATATATATAAAATATATATATAATATATATATAAAATATATATATAATATATATATAAAATATATATATAATATATATATAAAATATATATATAATATATATATAAAATATATATATAATATATATATAAAATATATATATAATATATATATAAAATATATATATAATATATATATAAAATATATATATAATATATATAAAATATATATATAATATATATATAAAATATATATATAATATATATATAAAATATATATATAATATATATATAAAATATATATATAATATATATATAAAATATATATATAATATATATATAAAATATATATATATATAGAAAGAGAAAGCAATGTAGGGTCAGGCAAACATCAGTTGCAATCCTGGCTTTACCATTTAGTTGGGCAACCTCGGCCAAGTTCCCTAACCTTTCTTCAAAAAGCTTCAAGATCATCTAACAGGATGAGGGTAACAATAGCACTTAATTCACATGGATGTAAAAGTATTAAATGAAATAACATGCATAAAATGATTAGTATCAGAAACAGAGTGGCTTGGGTAATTGTTGAGGACTTCTTAAAAGTGAATAGGATTTTTGTCTTCCTTTTGCCTTTGAATTTTTTATATTTGTTGTATATTGTTTCTATTCTTGCTGTTTTTAGCATGTGAGAAGTTCTGACAGAATAGTATGAATAGTTATCTGTCTCCTCCCTGCCACTCAAAAGACAACACCAATTAGATAAGATAGGGATTGGGACAGTCACTGTGACCTAATGCAACTGAGGCCCATCTAATCACTAAACATGTGAGTCAGATCGGCAGCAACATTTAGGAACATATTAACAGTTGTAGAGTCAGGTGAAAATCTGAGTTATGGTGAGTCTAGAAGTTTCCAAGTTTGGCCATGTGGAACTCTGAAACCCAGGGGAGCAGCAGACTGGGAGGATTTTTTTTCCTCCAAGTTGTTGGTGACGGCGTTGGCCACTGATCTCAGGTCCTTGTGTTCAGCAATACACACACACCTAGTAAGACAGAGATGGACTTCACTGTTTTCTATAAGAATCTCGTGGCAAGGACACTGCTCTCAACAGGTAAGGGTGACAAGAAGACACATAGGAAAGGAACAGACTGTGTGCCTGGTCCTATTTCACCCCTATTGCTGTTTCACAGACAGTATTCTAGGTGTCATGATTACAATGAACCTAAAATCATGGGAAATATAGAAAAATAGATTATTTAGTGTCTAGAGGCAAAGAGAGCTGATAGTAGCACATATGCTTTAAAAATTAGTTTTTCACCAATACTTTCTTATATTTTAGGGCAAGAAACTCATGTACCAAGCAAAAATGGGTAAATAATCCATGTAATCAAATATTTTCAGATAAATAAGGTTTATTTCTATGTGAAATAAAATATACTTTTGAACTATACTTTTAATTGAATTTTAAAATAAATTATACATATTTCTCTGTTTACATTTTATCTAGAACCTAGTAAACATAAGTAATGTGGTATATTTTATACAGAAAAAATGTGATAAATTATTTAATTCTAAATTATCATTATAAAATTATCAGTTTCCATGTCAGTTATACCAAGCAGTGAATAGTAATGCCCTCAAAGGTGAGGCACTGTTTCAAATTCTTTATTTCCATACTAAACGGCCTCAGATTGCTCCAGTATATGACTCTTTGTATTTTTTATAACTTTGTTTTATTCCCTCACTACTCAGAGATCAGATTTTACTAGCTCCTGCTTTCCTATTTGTTTTAGCAGTTATTAATCCATGCCTTGAAATTGTCTGCTTCTGATCTAAAATGAGGCCCTTGGCTTTTGAGAATACAGAGATCAGAGAACATGCAAGAATTTGAAAGGTTTACTGTAGTGCCTGGGATTTACATACCCATTATTTCCATACCTAAAAAAAAAAAATCTTATTTATGGATTCTCAGTTATTTTCCAAGTGGTTCTAAATGATTAACATGAGTAGTTAGTGACCTCTAAATAAAAAGACTCCATGATGATGAGGAAAGAACAAAAAGGAAAGGACCGTGATGTGTGTATTAGGAACTGAAAAGCCCTTTCAGACTAGCACTAAGGACGTATAAATACCCATCTCTCCAGCTGTATTGCCACACTGATATATAAAAATGAAATAAAACAATGGCCACCCAAACATTAGATTCTACTTCTAAAGATATGTAACTTAAAGTTCCTCCTCTGAGAGCTCTTCCTCTCATCCTATCATTTCACTGTTCTCCAAGCACATGAGCAAAAAGACAGCTCTTGGCAGGCCTTTGTAAATATGTTTCTCCCCATATATTACATCACCCTCCAGGATTTAGCCTGTCTTCAGGTTATAAGAAATATTCTTTGGTGGAATCCCTACAGGTATGGGAAGTAGAAAATTTAAAAAAAATTAAACTTTGAACTGATTCTGAGCAGAAAGGCCCTTCTTGAAATTCTAGAATCACAAAGCAGTAAAATAATATCCATGCTCCCTGTATTCCAGGCATTAACATGGTAAATAAAACACTGCCCAGTGATTGGAGTGCATAGTTTTGCCTTCAGTTGTTAGTCTCTCATTTTAAGAAATGGTCAAAGTATATATTACTTTCCGGGTAAGAGTAGAATGTACCTATAACTCAAAAAAGGAATTTGCCTACAAATATAAAATCTTTCATATTTGACAACCCAAGTTTGCTTTAAAAGAACACTAGCTCCCCAAAGTGATTTTTATGCTTATTTAACTGTAGTTTGCAAACAGAAAAGGCACATGTTCTTCACAATGACAGAGCATAGCCCCAGCAAGAAGTCAAGGCCAGGATTCAATTGAGATGTTCTGAGTCTACACACAGGGGGCTCAATTCTCCCTTTGGTTCATGAACTCATCATGGATTCCAAACTGGATCATAGCCAGTTTTTAATTGTACCCAAATGCAAATCCGATGGGAATGCTATGAAGAAGTCAAAAAGTGATAACGAAGCTCGCTGACCAGTGTAGTAGGGTGAGAAATATGAGATTAAATCTCAAATGACAGAGAGATTAGAGAATATGCAGGTAGTTGATAGGCTAGAAACTTAAAAAGTTCCCAGATTTTAGAAGTTAGTTTCACTAATACTTGAGAGACTTCAGTCATGTCTGACTGAGAACCTATTGCACATTGCAGCTAAATACTCTTTTTAGTAGTTAAAAGCAGCCTAATCTTTCTCAACAAATAATGTCTTGTCTCTTAGTTGGCTTAAAACATCCAAGCAATTTCCAATAATAATAATAAAAAAAAACTTAGCACTGAAGAAACAAACTACATCCCCTTTATCACAGCTTGCTCTCCCTATCAGAACATTATTGCTGGTATTATTCTGGAATTCTATCTTAGATAATATCTGATTGATGTAGTTCTTTTTATTGAAATACAGAGCACTGATTATAATATACAGATTTCCAAAACCACCTAGGTAATTATAGGCCTGCATAACAAACTCTGTTCTTTATCCTCTCCAAAGGAAGTTTCATTATCCCGGTATTATCTTGCACACAGAAAAAATTTCCTGAAGGTGACCTTTTTATAGGTGGTAACCATAGTAACAGATTTCCAGTCACTAACACTCTGACACCACTTGTGCACTGCAAATATTATAGGGATGCTGAGGATTGATGTTTAGGGTTACCCTCCAGAGACAGAAGCTGCATAAATACTTATCAATTTGAGAGAAAGATGTTAAAAGAAATTTAAAGCCATATTCCCTGCTCTCTTGCTAATCAGACAGGAATCTTTTCCTCCCCTCAAGATCTCAATAATATCTCACTTAGAGAATATCAAGGTAAAAATAAAAGATGTGGATCTTTAAGAGGAACATGGAAAAAGAAAATTTGTTCCTTACATTACTCTTAAGTAGGACATTCAATGGATCGGGGTGAAAGACAAACACTCATTTGGGAGTCTATTCTTTGCTTTGAAGTACTTATGGAGTCCCCATGAGCTATAATGGGAGTTACATGCTCTCATCAATGGAGAACTGGCTTGGCCGTGTAAATCTAGGAAACTGTGGTTTCAGCACTTAATTCAGAAAGAGAAAACTTTCGAGGTACTAGGAAAGTTGCAAGGTACATCTGCTAACTAGAAGTCAGTGAAGAAAATATCAGAAAAGAGAATGAAAGTAGCTGGTCATTACAGGCCATATGAAAATCTAAGTACTCTTGATCCTTAAGTGGTGATTACACATCTTTCATACATAAGTAAAACACTGCACAGAGTCTCTGCTTCCCCCTAAAAAGTGGGTTCACTTAGACAGCTTGTTTCCCTATTTTTAAGAGATTCATTCATATTTTTAATAAGTTCATCTTTGAGCTTGTTGCATACTATTTAAGAACACTGAAATGTCTCATGCCTTTTGAGACATTTATTGATGATGCCAAGTAAATTTGACGTTTAATAAAGATCTCTTAAAACCCCAGTTGTTATTCCATTTTTTTTGCTACCTCTATACTTCCTGTCTGGGTCTTATTTGGTTTTTGCACTCTCTCAATTTGTCTATATGTTGTCATTTCCATCCTTAAAATTTAGCACAATTCAAGTTTTGCCCATCCTATAATTTATCAAGCTATAACTTGCTTTCTAAACCTTGATCACTATTGTGTCACAGACACTGTCTCATTTTTTTTTTAACTTCTTGCCTTTTAATATTATCTTTGAATACAGATGGTTTCAATTCTCCAGTAACAAGATGTAGAGTGGCCAAATGGTTTTTCATACATGTTTCCCTAGTCCAGACACCCAAGAGTATGTCCCTTTCTTGGGCATAAGAAAACCTAGAGTTATATTTAGGGCATCATGTGTGGTGAATAGTTGACCGAGCTGGCATGCTCACAATGACCAAATTATGTTTGTCATATTTTAATCCAATACATTGATCTACTATGAACTTGTAAATAATGTATTTTCTTTCTAGACACATTCCAGGAAGACCAGAGAAACTGACTTTTATCCATATGGAATAATCCACTGGCAAATTTCTTTTAGGACAGACCAAAGCTGATCTAGGACATAATCTTTACATACTTGGATCCTTCCCATCAGACGACAAAGAACATCTGGGGTGAAAGGCTCCATTAGAAGAGCAATGTGGGATGGTGCTGTGCTGACAACTGGTAGTTCCTACCCTACATCTTTGTAGAGGACTGGAGCCCAGAGCATGCCATGGTCAACTTGTATGTTGAAGTGAAGATCTCATTCGAGGTGTGCATGTGCTTATTACAGATATGCCACGGTGCTAAGTACCCCAGGACTACAGGAAAAAATAAGAATTGATGCTTTATCCATGATCATGAGGCACACGGGCCAGAGCGCCAACTGTGGAATCGCACAGCCCGGGTTCAAAGCCTGGCTGGGCCATGACCACCTGAATGACCTGAGGAATGGTCTCAGGCAAATTTGTAAAAAGTAGAGACCCTTCCTGCCAGGGAGGCATGTGGTAAGAGGCGCATCCAGTCAGGTCAGGGCACCGCGTCCTCTCTTTGGAAACCTGCGGAGCGAGGCTGGTGGCCCTTGAGGCCACGGCAGCCATGGAGAAGGCAGGCCTGGCTCCAGGCGGCACAGAGGCACTGGAGAGGCCCCGGGGGAGCCTGGTGGGATCTGGCTGGTCCTGCGCTCTGCTTCCAGGTTCTGGCCCTGTAACCCAGGGGACAGGGCCGGCCAAGACAGGGCCACTGGGTGCCAGCCAGCACCTGGGCCAGGCGCCAGGTGGAAGGGCTCTGGCGGATCAGCCCCGCACCCCTAATAACCCCACAGGGGGGCCCATCCAGGGCCACACACCTGCCCCCAGGAGCAGGACGTCCCTGAGGCTAGAGTCCAGCTGGACCGGTGGAAGGGTCTCACCCTTTGCCCTTTGACTCCTCTTGTAGGCACCCTCGCTGGGCTCCTTAGCACTCCTCCACACCCTGGCTTTGTCATCAGCCCCATAGTGATGTCATAAACTCCCAGATGCCCAGTGTGCACCCGGCCACAGAGAAGTGGGTGACTTAGGAGTATCCTCTCCGCTTCTGACCCTTAGTTTCGTCTGTGCACAACTCGCTCAAAATGGGCAACTCACTAAGCGTATTTTGTTCCTGGTTCCGCCGCAGGTCCTGGCCACGCCATCGGCAACCTACTCGTCTTGTCCGTGAGGCCTTCCCAGCTGGCAGGGCTCACCCCGCGGCTCCGGCACCTGTGCCTGCCTGGGGCATCTGGGGCCGTTCCCCACTCCTCCTCAACCGTCAGCGATATCTTGGGCCTTCTTTTCCAGTCAGGTGGGACGGCGCCCCTATGAGGCTGTGTCTTATCCCTCGGAACACGGGCACCCCACAGAGGGTCCTGCCCCCTGTGGTCTGGAGCGCCCCCTCAAGGAAGAAACCCGTGCTATCTGCTCGTAACTCCATGATGTTTGGACACCTCAGCCCCGTGAGGATCCCTCGTCTCAGAGGCAAGTTTAACCTTCAACTTCCTTCATTAGATGAGCAGGTGATCCCAGGCAGGCTCCCGAAGATGGAGGTGAGGGCAGAAGAGCCCAAAGAAGCAGCGGAGGTGAAAGACCAGGTAGAGACCCAGAGGCAGGAGGACAATAAAACGGGCCCCTGTAGCAATGGGGAAGCAGCCTCCACCTCTAGGCCCCTGGAGACTCAGGGAAACCTCACTTCCTCCTGGTACAATCCCAGGCCCTTGGAGGGAAATGTCCACCTCAAGAGCTTGACAGAAAAGAACCAGACTGACAAGGCCCAGGTGCATGCAGTGAGTTTCTACTCCAAGGGCCATGGAGTCACCAGTTCACACAGCCCTGCTGGAGGCATCCTTCCCTTTGGGAAGCCTGATCCACTTTCAACAGTGCTCCCTGCCCCTGTTCCGGGCTGCTCCCTGTGGCCAGAGAAGGCAGCCTTGAAGGTGCTGGGTAAAGACCACCTGCCCAGCTCTCCAGGCTTGCTGATGGTGGGGGAGGACATGCAGCCCAAGGATCCTGCAGCTCTTGGATCAAGTAGGTCTTCACCACCCAGAGCTGCCGGCCACAGGCCCCGCAAAAGAAAACTGTCGGGGCCACCGCTGCAGCTGCAACCGACCCCTCCCCTGCAACTGAGGTGGGATAGAGACGAGGGGCCCCCACCAGCTAAGCTTCCATGTCTATCTCCTGAGGCACTGTTGGTGTGTAAGGCTTCCCAAAGAGAAGGACGCCTCCAGCAGGGCAACATGCATAAGAACGTGAGAGTGTTAAGTAGAACATCAAAATTCAGGAGACTAAGAGAGCTGCTTAGGAGGAGAAAGAAGAGATGGCAGGGCAGGCGTGGTGGCTCACGCCTGTAATCCAGCACTTTGGGAGGCCCAGGTGGGGGAATCAGGAGGTCAAGAGATTAAGACCTGAGGAGCATCTCTGCCTGCACCATCTGGGAAGTGAAGAGCACCTCTGCCCAGCTGCCCCACCGTCTGGGCAGTGAAGAGCGCCTCTGCCTGGGCCCTGCCCCGTCTGGGCAGTGAGGAGTGCCTCTGCCTGGCCCCCTTACACTCTGGGAAGTGAGGAGCTCTTCTGCCTGGCCAGTGCCCTGTCTGGGAAGTGAGAAGCGCCTCTGCCCAGCTGCCCACCATCTAGGAATTGATGAGGAGCACCGCCTCTGCCCAGCCTCCACCCCATCTGGGAAGTGACAAGCACCTCTGCCCAGCCGCCTCACAGTATGGGAAGTGAGGAGCGCCTCTGCCCAGCCGCCACCCTGTTTGGAAAGTAAGGAGCGCCTCTGCCTCGCCGCCGTCCTCTCTGCAAAGTGAGGAGTGCCTCTGCCCGGCCTCCTCACCGTCTGGGAAATGAGGAGCGCCTCTGCCTGGCCACCGTCCCATCTGGGAAGTGAGGAGTGCTTCTGCCCAGCCGCCACCCTGTCTGGAAAGTGAGGAGCACCTCTGCCCGGCCCCCTCACCGTTTGTAAGGGAGGAGCACCTCTGCCCAGCCCCTGCACCTTCTGGGAAGTGAGGAGCGTCTCTGCCCGCTGCTGTGCAACCTTCCAAGTGTGAAGTGACGGCCTTGTGTGTGATCTTTCTGCCCTCCCCAAGTTTGCATTTTCGACATTAAAGTTTACTTTTTAGTTAAAAAAAGGAGATCGAGATCATTCTGGCCAACATGGTGAAACTCCGTCTCTACTGAAAATACAAAAATTAGGCGGGCATGGTGGCTTGTGCCTGTAGTCCCAGCTACTTGGGAGGCTGAGGCAGGAGAATGGCTTGAACCCGGGAGGTGGAGGTTGCAGTGAGCCGAGATCGCACCACTGCACTCCAGCCTGGTGACAGAGCAAGACTCCATCCTGAAATGATGTTGTAGTTGAGAGCACGATGGTCTTTTGGGACAGGAGGAACAAGAGGTTCTGGTTGCCACTCTTCAATCAGTTCTTCTTTTTCCTTGACTGTAAGATCAGATCGTTCTTGTAATTTGTAAGTCTTAGAGAAAAGAAGTCTGATTATCCAGAGTATCAGAATCCCTTCCAAAATAAGATGGTAAACAGGAGCCTCGTAAAGCGCCTGTACCATCTCCACCAGAACCCACTGCTCCATGGCGGTCGCCATAGTTAGCCGCTTCCTTCCGGACACTGTCTCATTTCTATCTCACTGTTCAGCATAGCTGCTGTCCAGGCAAATGTTTCTCAAAATTTGAGTCACCTACAGACCCAAGCAAAGGGAAGAAAAAAGAAAAAGACAAAAGAAAAATCTATGCATTTTAGTTTGTGAGATGCTGGTGTAAGGACTGTAAGCCCCATTCGAGGACAATGTCTTGTAAATTTTTAATTATCTCAGAAAAAAAAATTAGAAGTTTTGTGTTTTGGAATGGCAAAATAACAGATTAATATCACAATGGAGTTCAAATTTTAAAATTCTCATAAAACATATCAACCTCCAAGAATATACCTACAGATATATCTGTCTTTGGATCTCAATGTGAGAAACATTAAACCAGGATAAATAGAAATGTGGGGCCAAGATCAAGAGGAGGCCACAGTAACCTCTGGGTGTTAAGTAGAAAGGACAAATGGCCAATGAGAAAAGGATGGAGATAGCACACAACTGGGAAGATCTACAATTGTAATCTCATGCCTGTCTCTTGACATGCTTGTATTTTTATGTTACAAACCATCTTTCAACTTTCTTTTATTCTCATTCAAATGTTTTCAGTGTTTATTCAACACTTATTTCAGTGAGAACATGTATTTAATCTGGCATTCACTTATTCAATTAATTTTTATTGAGGGCCAACTGTGTGCCTGGCTAGGAGTAGAGGGTACAACCATGAAGAAGACAAAAAATCAAAACAGACACAGGGTTTTCTTTTATGGATCCAGTGGGAGAGAAACATATCGGAAAGACAATAAAACAAAAAAAAAATGTTTTCTTAAAGAGCATATTTAATTGGTATTAAAAGAAACATTAAAGGAACAATGGGAATATGAGATGCAGGAAACCTAGCCTTGATTCAGGTTTCCTTGAGTCAGGGAATGCTTTCTTGAGGATGCGACATTTATGCATACACTTGAGGGGGTAAATAAGACAGTTGTAAGATTAGAAAAGAAGGGAAGCTTCCCAAGACATAAAATGTTCTATTATAAAGACACATGCATGGGTATGTTCACTGCAGCACTATTCACGATAGCCAAAACATAGAATCAACCTAAATGCCCAACAATAATAGACTGGATAAATAAAAGGTGGCACATATACACCATGGAATACTATGCAGCCATAAAAAAGGATGAGATCATGTCCTTTGCAGGAACACGGATGAAGCTGGAGGCCATTATCCTTAGTAAAGTAACAGAAACAAAAAAACCAATACCACATGTTCTCATTTTTAAGTGGAAGCTAAATGATAAGAACACATGAACGCACAGAGAGGAACACACACTAGGGCCTATCAGAGGATGGAAGAGGGAAAAGATCAGGAAAAATCACTAGTGGGTACTAGGCTTAATGCCTGGGTGATGAAATAATCTGTACACCAAACCCCCATGACGCAAGTTTACCTATATAACAAACCTGCACATGTACCCCTGAACTTAAAAATTTTTTTTAAAATAAATGTCAAGAAAGCCAACTGGATCAGAATGTGATGAGCAGAAACAGAAGCACAGGCAAATTTTAAAAGAAGACAGAGGCAAGAGACAGGGTCCTGTGGGTCCCAATACAGAGTTTTCAAATTATCCTAACTGCAATGGGGAAGTGGATTAAGTCTTTTAACTGGTGAAGACCAGATCAAACTTGGGTTCCAGGAAAGTCCATTGGCTTCTATGTAGGGTGTTGACATTCAAGGACATCTACCAAGTGGCGACAAAGTTCCCTCTTAGACTACCTCCCATGTACATAACCTTTCCCTGGTTGACTACCACTAACTAAACATCCCCAAACCTCCTGCCTCTGTGCCTTTTCACATACTTATTCCCTGCCTATAATGCCTCTTTCCCATTCTCTCCTATTCATAGTCCAGTCATGATTTAGGACCTGTCTCCAGCATGCTTTTCTTCATAAATTCCTTCCATTTGGGTTGACTTTCGCTCTTCTTTTGATTCTCTCTCCTCTTATTTTATGGCACTTTTATATTCTGTTATGTTTTATAATTATTATGTACTTATCTCATTATACAGCTTTTTGAATAGGACGCGATGGCATTTGTGCATCCTCTAGAGCATCTTAGATGTATATTTATACATAAACTCAGATTCACTCAATGTAAAAGAACTTGTTTTTGTCTTTTATCTAGTTTGTTTTACCCTAATTCCTGGTTTTCTGAAGCCTTGTGCCTTTTTATTTTTATTTTTCCCGAGATGGAGTTTCACTCTTGTTGCCCAGGCTGGAGTTCAACAGTGTGATCTCGGCTCACTGCAACCTCTGCCTCCCAGGTTCAAGTGATTCTCCTGCCTCAGCCTCCAGAGTAGCTAGGATTACAGGTGCCCACCACCATGTCCGGCTAATTTTTTTGTATTTTTAGTAGAGACAGAGTTTCACCATGGCTGGTCTCAAACTTCTGACCTCAGGTGATCCACCCGCCTCAGACTCCCAAAGTGCTGGGATTACAGGGGTGAGCCCCAGGCCAGCCTCGTGCTTTTAAGTTACTTTGAAACTGTCATCTTCCCCTTGTTGTAATCCCAAATGTCTTCTTCAATCAACTTTAATGACTTCATTTCAAAATACTTTGGGTTTTTGTTATCGTTATTGTTCATTTGCCTAATAGGCCTTCTCTCAGTTTCCTCAGATATCCTGTGTATGTGCCGAACTAATGTCATTTCTGACATTCTTTGCTAGAGACCCTAACTCTGTCCTCCTGACTTCCATCCCTCTAAGATGTCTCTTGTCCACTGGAGCAGCTCCTCTGTGGAGGTGGTATCCTCCTTCACCACTTGTCACCACCCATATCCTGTCTTACCGTGTGCATGAGTCTCCCACTCCTATCTCACTTACACTCCCTTTGAGCTTTCCAATTAATCAGACATCATTTTTGCCAAGGCTACTCTTTATCTTCTTGCTTTTTCTTCTGCATCTCCCTTCTAATTTTTCACCCTATTCCCCTTTTCTCTCAATCATTTGCTTCACTATTAAATGTCACTAATGTTCCAATTTTTAAAACTTAGGGAAATTTACCACTTTATCACTAAAAACAACAACAAAAAAATGCTTCTTGACATAGCTTGGTAGAATTAGGGTTAATGTACACAGAAATCTTTCCATTTAGCCTCTGAGTTCCTTCAACTCTGAGGCTTTAACTGCTTAGCCCAATGGGGATGATGCCATATGATCCTTTACATCTGATCTATGAAAAAGGCCAAATGTCTTTCTGAAGTCACGCCATGATTTCCGGTAGTTGTCACTGCCCAGTTCAGAGAGTTTGGTTTGGAACTCATAACTGCTACCGCAATCATACAAAGATGGAGAAAAAGTACTCTCTCCAATGGCTTCCCTTTACTGAATTATGAAAACTGAATGTTTATCCTGGCTTCAATGGCAAAAGAGAGAACCATCAGAATCTTGCAATACTTGAGAGAGTTAGAAATGCATCACAAAATAAAATTTGACATTTCACTTCTGGAAAAATGAAATAGATATATTTTCCTTATTTATCCCACTAGGTACAACTAAAACTTTAGACATGATATATATAAAACTAACATTTTTGAAAAACCCTCAAAGTTGGAGAAAAGAAAGCCTGACTGGCTATAGAACTTGGGACCGAAGGAACAACAACAACAACAAATCTGTAAAAGTATCAAATTTCTAGCAAGACTGAAAACAAAACATAAATTACAAAAATTGGGAGTGAAACAGGAGCTATCACTATAGACACAAGAGACTACAAAGGAATAGTAAACATACCAATAACTCTCTCTATATAAATTTGATATCTTAGATGAAATGAACCAATTCCTCAAACACAAACTATCACAATTTACTTAATATAAAATAGTTCATTTGAATAGCCCTATAACTAATAAGGAAATTACATAAATAATTTTGAAACTCCTAAAAAAGACACTACCAAGCCCAGATGGTTTCACTGGATAATTCTTTGTAAGCATAACACTAATTCTACACAATCTCTTCCACATAGAAGAGGGAATACTCCCCAGTTCATTATATGAACCTAGAATTTCTGTACCCCATAATGAGACAAGATAATACAAAAAGTGAAAATGATACACCAATAGCCTTCAAGAATATAGGCACAATATTTTTAACCAAAAAATATCAAATAGACTTTGTAACATATATATAGAAAAATATACACTAGAGCTAAGAGTGGTTTATTCCAGACATTTAAGGTTAGCTTAATATTTGAAACAAATCAGTGAAATCCACTATATTAACAAAATAAAGGGTAAAATTCATGAGATTGATCAATACAGAAAAGGCATTTAATAAAATTCAGCACTTATTCATGATAAAAACTCTCAAAAAACGGAAACACCCTTAGCTTGATAAAGATCACTTCCAAAAGAAAAAAAAAAATCTAATAGTAACATTATTCTTTTTTTTTTTTTTTTTTTTTTTTTTTTGAGATAGAGTCTTGCTCTGTCACCCAGGCTGGAGTGCAGCGGTGCTATTTTGTCTCACTGCAATCTCTCCTCCCCTGGGTTCAAGTGATTCTCCTGCCTCAGCCTCCCCAGTAGCTGGGATTCAGGCATGTACCACCACACCCGACTAATTTTTGTATTTTTAGTAGAGATGGGGTCTTGCCATGTTGGCCAGGCTGGCCTCGAACTCCTAACCTCAGGTGATCTGCCCGTCTCAGCCTCCCAAAGTTCTAAGATGACAGGCATGAGCCACCCTGCCTGGCCAGTAACATTATTCTTAATGAGGAAAAACTTAAGCCCTTACCCAAATAGAGAATAAAGCAAGGATGTCCATTCTCATCACACTTATTCAATAGTGCTGAAAGGGAAGGAGATTAAGATGGCAGATAGGAGGCAGTACTAGCTTGCAGCTCCCACTCGGATGAACAGAACAGCATGTGGAGACTCATATAGTGAACTCTGACTCCAAGAACTACCACAGGAACATACACCAGGAAAGCTGAGAGAATCCACAGACCCTTTGAAGGAACTGGATCACCAGTACAGTTTCTTGAGATGCCAAAAAACTGAATTTGCTTGTTTTCTCAATGGGGAGGTTCATGATCTGGGGTAAGTTCTCAACTCTGGGCACCAGTTGCCTGGAAATAGACTCAGTGCTGTTGTGGGGGCACAGTGGGAGTTCCTCTAGGACTGCAGGCTGGGTGGGAGTGGGGTGAGGCCTGTGACTGCCGGCGTTCCCCCATTTTCCTGGCTACCTGTATGACTCAGCAGAGGCAACCATAATCTCCCTGGGAATATAACTCTAATAGACTGGGAACCACATTCCCGTCCTCCACAGCAGCCACAACAAGTCCAGCTCATGAAGCGGCTGAGCTCGGACACCCCTATCCCTGTTCCCACCTGATGGTCTTTCTCAACCCGCCCTGGTAGCTGACGACAAAGGTCATAATGTCTTGGGAGCTCTATGGCCCTGCCTGAGAAACCTGAATGCTTAACCAAGTATCCCTAGAGCAAGTTTGCATTCTCCTTACAGGGCCGTAACTGATGCACTCTTGAAAGCACCACCTCCTGGCTAGAGGGCAACCAACACAAAACCAGTGCACTAGACAAAAAACAACCAAAGACCTTCACAGGGTCCACTTCACTCCCCTGCTACCTCCACCAGAGCAGGTGCTGGTATCCACAGCTGCAAGACCTGAAGACAGATCACATCAGAGGACTCCTTGCAGACCCTTCCCAGTACCAGCTCAGAGACCAGTAGTTCTGCTGGGTGGCTAGACCCAGAAGAGCATAAACAATCACTACAGTTCAACTCTCAGGAAACCCCATTCTAGAGGAAAAGGGAGAACATTGCATCAAGGAAGGACCCTGTGGGACAAAAGAATCCTAACAGCAGCCCTTGAATCCCAGATCTTCCCTCTGACATAGTCTACCCAAGTGAGAATGAACCAGAAAAACAACTCTGGTAATATGACAAAACAAGGTTCTTTAACATCCCCAAAAGATCGTACTAGCTCACCAGCAATGGATCAAAATCAAGACAAAATCTCTGAATTGCCAGAAAAAGAATTCAGAAGGTCAATTATTAAGCTAATCAAGGAGTCACTAGAGAAAGGTGAAGTTCAACTTAAAGAATCAAAAACATGATACAGGATATGAAAGGAAAATGCTTCAGTAAAATAGAATAAAAAACAATCATAACTTCTGGAAATCAAGGACACACTTAGAGAAATGCAAAATCCACTGGAAAGTCTCAGCAATAGAATTGAACAAGCAGAAGAAAGTACTTCAAGAGCTCAAAGAGAAGGTTTTCAAATTAACCCAATCTGTCAAAGACAAAAAAGAAAGAATTTCAAAAAAAATAAAGCCTCCAAGATGTTTGGGACTATTTTAAAATGTCCAAACCTAAGAATGGTGTTCCTGAGGAAGAAGATAAATCTAAAAGTTCAGAAAACATATTTGAGAATATAATCAAGGAAAACTTATCTGGACTTGCTAGAGATCTAGATCTCCAAATACAAGAAGCTCAAAGAACACCTGGGAATTCATCACAGAAAGATCATTGCCTAGGCACATAGTCACCAGGTTATCTAAAGTCAAGATGAAGGAAAGAATCTTAAGAGCTGTGAGGCAAAAGGTAGAGGTAAACTATAAAGAGAAACCTATCAGAGTAACAGAGTTCTCAGCAGAAACCCCACAAGATAGAAGAGATTGGGGACTTATTTTTAGCCTCCTTAAACAATTACCAGCCAAGAATTTTGTATATAGTGAAACTAAGCTTCATAAGTGAAGAAAAGATAGTCTTTTCCAGACAAATACTGAAAGAATTCACAACTACCAAGCCAATACTACCAACACTGCTAAAAGGAGCTCTAAATCTTGAAAGAAATCCTTAAAATATACCAAAATAGAACCTCCTTAAAGCATAAATCTCACAGGACCTATAAATCAGTAACACAATGGAAAAAAAGGTATTCAGGCAACAAATAGCACAATGAATAGAATAGTACCTCACATCTCAATACTCACATTGAATGTAAATGGCCTAAACACTCCACTTAAAAGATGCTTAATGGCAGAATTGATAAAAACTCACCAACCAAGTTTCTGCTGTCTTCAGGAGACTCACTTAACACATAAGGATTCACATAAGCTTAAGGTAAAGGGGTGGAAAAGATATTCCATGCAAATGGACACAGAAAGTGAGCAGGAGTAGCTATTCTTGTATCAGACAAAACTTTAAAGCAACAGCAGTTTAAAAAGACAAAAAGGGATATTATATAATGATAAAAGGACTAGTCCAACAGGAAAATATCACAGTTCTAAGTATGTATGCCCCTAACACTGAAGCTTTCAAATTTATAAAGCAGTTACTACTGGGCCTAAGCAATGAGAGAGACAGCAACACAGTAATAGTGGGGGATTTTAATACTCCACTGACAGCACTAAACACATCATCAAGAAAGAAAGTCAATAAAGAAACAATGAACCTAAGCTATACCCTACAACAAATGGAATTAAGATTTATTTACGAAACATTCTACCCAACAATTGCAGAATATACATTCTATTCATCAGCACATGGAACATTCTCTAAGACAGGCCATATGATAGGCCACAAAATGAGTCTCAGTAAGTTTAAGAAAATTAAAATTATATCCAGTACTCTCTCAGACCACAGTGGAATAAAATTGGACATCAATTCCAAAAGAAACCCTCAAAAACATGCAAATACATGAAAATTAAATGCCTGTTCCTGAATAATTGTTGGGTCAACAATGAAATCAAGACAGAAATTTAAAAATTACTTGAACTGAATGATAATAGTGACACAACTTATCAAAACCTCTAGGATATATCAAAAGCGGTGCTAAGAGGAAAGTTAACTGCATTAAATGCCTACATCAAAAAGTAGGCACAAATAGACAATCTAAGGTCACACCTCACAGAACTGGAGAAACAAGAGCAATCAAAACCCAGCATAAGAAAGAAAGAATGTCAATCAGAGCAGAACTAAATGAAATTAAAAACATACAAAACAAATGAATCAAAAAGCTAGTTCTCTGAAAAAAATAAAATTTATAGACTGTAATCAAGAATAACCAGGAAAGGAGAAAAGATCCAAATAAGCTCAAATAGAAATGAAATGGGAGCCATTACTACCGATATCACAGAAATACAAAAGATTATTCAAGGATACTACAAACACCTTCACTTGCAAAAACTAGAAAACCTAAAGGAGATGGATAAATTCCTGGAAATATACAACCCTTCTAGATTAAACCAGGAAGATATAGAATCTCTGAACAGACCAATAACAAGCAGTGAGATTGAAATGTTAATTCAAAAATTACCAGCAACAAAAAAAGACCAGGACCAGATAGATTCACAGTTGAATTCTATCAGTCATTCAAAAGAGAATTGGTACCAATCCTACTGACACCATTCCACAAGATAAAGAGGAAATCCTCCCTAAATCATTCTATGAAGCTAGTATCACTCTAATACCAAAACCAGGGAATGACATAACAAGTGAAGAAAACTAGGCTGGGTGTGGTAGCTCATGCCTGTAATCCCAGCACTTTGGGAGGCCGAGGTGGGCAGATCACAAGGTCAGGAGTTCAAGACCAGCCTGGCCAACATAGTGAAACCCCGTCTCCACTAAAGTACAAAAAAAAAATTTGCTAGGCCTGGTGGCAGGTGCCTGTAGTCCCAGCTACTTGGGAGGCTGAGGCAGGAGAATCACTTGAACCAGGGAGGCAGAGGTTGCAGTGAGCCGAGATCACGCCACTGCACTCCAGCCTGGGTGACACAGTGAGACTCTGTCTCAAAAAAAAAAGAAAAAGAAAAAAACAAAACTACAGACCAATACCCCTGATGAACATAGATGCAAAAATCCTCAGCAAAATACTGGAAAACTGAATCCAACAGCATATCAAGCAAGATAAGCCACTGTGATCAAGTGTGTTTCATACCAGGGATGCAGGCATGGTTTAACATATGTAAGTCAGTAATTGTCATAGACTGCATAAACAGAATTAAAAACAAAAATTACAGTCATCTCAATAGACACAGAAAAAGCATTTGACAATATCCAGCATCCCTACATGATTAAAACCCTCAGCAAACTTGGCATAGAAAGGACATACCTTAACATAATAAAAGTCATCTATGACAAACCCACAGCCAACATTATACTGAATGGGGAGAAGCTGAAAGCATTGTCCCTGAAAACTGCAACAATACAAGGACGCCCACTCTCACTACTTCTATTCAACATACTACTGGGAGTCCTAGCCAGAGCAATTATGGAAGAGAAAGAAATAAAGGGCATCCAAATTGCTAAAGAGGAAGTCAAACTCACTGTTTGCTTATGTTATGATCATATACCTAAAAAATCCTAAAGACTCATCCAAAAAGCTCCTAGAACTAGTAAATGAATTCAGCAAAGTTTCTGGATACAAAATTAATGTACACAAATCAGTAGCTCTGCTATACACCAAAAGCAACGAAGCTGCAAATCAAATCAAGAACTCAGTCCCTTCCACAATAGATACAAAAAAATAAAGTAAAATACTTAGGAATATACTAACTAAGGATGTGAAGAACCACTATGCGGAAAACTACAAAACACTACTGAAAGAAGTCACAGACAACACAAACACATGGAAACACATTCTATGCTCATGGATGGGTAGAATCAGTACTGTGAAAATGACCATACTGCCAAAAGCAATCTACAAATTCAATGCAATTCTCATCAACACACCATCATCATTTTTCACAGAACTAAAAAAAATCCTAAAATTCATATGGAACCAAAAAAGAACCCACATAGCCAAAGCAAGACTAAGCAGAAAGAACAACTCTGGAGACAACACATTCCCTGACCTCAAACTATACTGTAAGGCCACAATCACCCAAACAGCATGGCTCTAGTATAAAAATAGGCACATAGACCAATGGAACAGAGTAGAGAACCCAGAAATACTTACAGCCAACTGATCTTTGACAAAGCAAACAAAAACATGAAGTGGGGAAATAACACCCTATTCAACAAAAGATGCTGGGATAATTGGCAAGCCACCTGTAGAAGAATGAAACTGGATCCTCGTCTCTCATCTTATACAAAAATCAACTCAAAATTGATCGAAGACTTAAATATAAGACCTGAAACCATAAAGATTCCAGAAGATAATATCAGAAAAATCCTTTTAGACACTGACTTAGGCAAAGACTTCATGACCACTAATCCAAAAGCAAATGCAACAAAAACAAACAGATGAAACTTAATCTAAAAAACTCTCCCACAGCAAAAGAAATCAGCAGAGTTAGACAACCCACAGAGTGGGAGAAAATGCTCACAATCTATGTATCCAACAAAAGGCTAATATCCAGAAGCTACAAAGAACTCAAATCAGCAAGAAAAAACAAACAATCCCATCAAAAAGTGGGTTAAGGACATCATTAACATCATTAATTATCAGGGAATGCGAATCAATTGCTCAACATCATTAATTACCAGGGAATGCGAATCAAAACCGTGATGCAATACCATCTCATTCCTGCAAGAATTCTCATAATCAAAAAAAAATAAAAAAAAAATAGATGTTGGCTTGGATGAGGTGAAAAGGGAACACTTTTAAATTGTCAGTGGGAATGTAAACTAGTACAACCACTATGAAAAACAGTGTGGAGATTCCTTTAAAAACTAAAAGTAGATCTACAATTTGATATAGCAATGTCACTCTTGGGTATCTACCCATAGGAAAATAAGTCATTACACGAAAAAGATACTTGCACAGGCATGTTTATAGCAGCATGATTTGTAATTGCAAACATGAAACTAGCCCAAATCCCCATCAAATAATGAGTGGATAAAGAAAATGTGGTATATGCATACCATGGAATATGACTCGGCCATAAAAAAAGAATGAAATAATGGCATTCACAGCAACCTGGATAGAATTGGAGACTATTATTCTAAGTGAAGTAATGCAGGAATCGAAAACCAAACATCACATGTTCTCACTGATATGTGGGAGCTAAGCTATGGGGATGCAAAGGCATAAGAATGACACATTGGACTTTGGGGACTTGGGGGAAAGTGTGCAGGGTGGCAAGGGATAGAAGACTACACACTGGGTATAGTGTAGTCTGCTTGCGTGATGGATGCACCAAAATCTCAGAATTCACCACTGAAGAACGTATTCACGTAACTAAACACCACCTGTTCCCCAAAAACCTATTGAAATAAAAAAATAAAATTAAAAATGTCAAAACAAAAATAGTTATATGCAAAAAAAATAGTGCTCTAAGCTCTAGACAGCCCAATAAGGCAAGAAAAGGAAATGAAATGTATACCAATTGGAAAAAAAAAAGATAAAACTGACTTTATTTGCAGATAACAATTGCCTCCATAAAAGATACCAACGAAAAACTTCTAGAATTAGTAAGTTTAATAAGATCACAGGAGATGAAATAAACATACAAAAATCAATGAAATTTCAGTATACTAGTATAAACACATGGACACAAAAGTTAAAAACATACTGCCAAGTAGTCATTTAAAAATTAAATACTTAGTTGTAACTAATAAAAATGTAGACTGTTTACATGCTAATAATTACACTGCATTGATGAAAGCTATTATAGTCTAAAATGGAGAGGCTTACCATGTTCGTGGATTGTTAAGACTTAATATAAAAAATATTTTCTTTCTAAATTGATATACAAGTTTTAGGCAATTCATATATAAATGACAGTAACATTTTTGTAGAAATACACAAAATTTAAAATGTATGTGGAAAAATAGAGGAACAAGAATAGCTAAAACAAATGTGAAAAAGGATAAAGTGGGAAAAATCAGTGTGTCAGATTTAAAGATTTCCTATACCATTATAGCAATTGAAAGATTATGTGGCATTGGCAGAAAAAGAGACACATAGACCAGTGGAACAGAATAAAAACCCATAAATACCACCATCAAATATGTATGACTTATTTTTGACAAATCCACAAATACAATTCAAGGGAGAAAATGTAGCCTTTTCAAAAAATGATGCTTTAGCAATTGGCTATTCAGAGACATAAAAATCAAATCTTTGCCTAAGTCTCACATCTCATACAAAAATTAACTCAAAATAGCCTACAAACAAATATAAAACTTTAAGATGAAAACACAGGATAAAATCTTTGGGATCTAGGCTAAGCAAAGCATTCTTAAACTCTTTTGAAAACAGAACCACGATCTAATAAACTGGACTTTGTCAACATGAAAAGCTTTTTCTCTAAAAAAGAACCTGTTGAGACAAAATGACAAGCTACAGGCTACGAGAAAATATTTGCAAACCACATATTTGACAAAGGATTCGCATCTAGAGTATATAAAGAATTCTGAAAACTCAACAATTTTAAGAAATTGTTAGAATGTGGGCAGAAGACATGAAGTTATATTTACTGAATATATACAGATAGAAAACACACTGAAAGATGTTCAATATCACTGGCCATTAGGGGAATGCAAATTAAAATTATAATTTGATACCAATACACACTACTAGAGTGACTACAATGAAATATAATGACAAAAACAAATGCTTGCAAGGCAATGGAGAAATACATAAATTGTTGGTAAGAATGTAAAATAGTACAGTCCCTCTGGAAAACAGTTTGGCCGTTTGTTTAAAAACTAAGCAAGTGATATCACACAACCAAGCAATTGCACTCCTAGGCATTTATCCCAGAGAAATGATAACTTATGTTCACATAAAAACCTAGACACAGATATTTATATCAGCATTATTTCTAATAGCCCCAAACTGGAAACAACCCAGATGTCCCTCAATGGATAATTAAACGATGGTACATCTATACCATGGAATAACGTTTAGCAATAAAACGGAAGTAATTACTAATACATGTAGTAACCTGGATTAATGTTTGGAAAATTATGCTGTGTGGGGAAAAAAGCCCATCCCAAAAGTTTAAATATTATATGATTCTTGAATCATGTAAGATTTTTATAACATTCTTGAAGTGGAAAATGATGGAAATTGACAACAGATTAGTGTTTGCTAGTGGTTAAGAAAGGATTAGATGTGGGAAATAGGTAGATGTGGCTATAAAAGGGAAACAGGGGCTGGGTGCAGTGGTTCACGCCTGTAATCTCAGCACTTTGGGAGGCCGAGGCAGGCAGATCACCTGAGGCCAGGAGTTCGAGACCAGCCTGGCCAACATGGTGAAACCCTGTCTCTACTAAAAATGCAAAAATTATCTGGGCATGGTAGCAGGCACCTGTAATCCCAGTTACTCGGGAGGCTGAGGCAGGAGAATCGCTTGAACCCAGGAGGCAGATGTTGCAGTGAGCCGAGATCATGCCACTGCACTTCAGCCTGGGCAACAAGTGAGACTCCATCTCAAAATAAAACAAACCTTTAAAAGGATGCTTTTTCCATGATCCGAATTTTGTGGGGGAAAATTTTTTTAAACACCTGTAAATCTAATACTTAAACTATTTGAGAGATAATCCTATTTTATGATCTATGCAAGGATAAAGGGCTTCTCAAAGCAACAGAACACTATGACACTATGTTATTAGGTAACTGTCCCAAAACACCTCTTTCATTTTGATCTTCATTATCTGTTTTTTCACTTTTAACACCTCAGAAACATTTATCTGGACCCATATGCCTGCTCATATGGAGATTTTAGGAAGAAAAAGATTTAAAAAAAAAGTCTAAGTCAATTCAGTATCATATCTTCAATCCCCAAACACCATCTTCTTTAGAAAGCTTATTAGCTTATTATTTTTCATGAAAGCTGAAAGCACATTATGGAGCTATCTATTGTCAGCTAAGAATTTCCACCAGATTTTGACTTTGGAGGCCTAAGAGTTACCATAGTTACTAATTAACTCCTGTGTCCTGAATGCATTAGACACAGCAGAGAGACTGTTTACATTATGTAAAGTACTTTTGTTCTAAATAAATTAAGAGAATATGCTAGATGCATTAAATCTTATTGCAAAATACCATCAACTCATCTTTCATTAAATTCTTTATTGAAGATTTTGAATCTAAGCCCCAGAATTAACATAGATTTAACTTCTACCTTTGACTAGCTTAGCCTAAAACACAGCTAAAATATTGCCTGTCTTTGTTGTTTTAAAATGTCAAATTGTCATAACCACAATTTATGCTTTTCTGAATCCAGAGTCATGTTCCTAGATAATTAAATATCAATGTAATTACTATTAAAAATATTTAAACATAAGTTATATTTTCTAAATTATTTTATTGAAACTATTTTAAAACCTATATGAAAATTATAATAGTACATTTTTCTAAAAGGCAACTTGTAGTTTCTAGCTGTATAGTATTTAAGACAATATGAAACAATGAAGCTTGTATTTTTTCTAATCTTTATCTAATATATTGAATTTTCACATCAATTTATCTGAAATCATAAAATTAATTTGTTTTTTGAATTTTACCTGTGTAGAAATTTGAAATGTTCATATGTATAGTATAAAAATAGTTGCCAGAAATAAGAATAGAAAGAATTTTTTATCCTTGGAATAGTTATTCCAGTTTCTTCGGTTAAAAACCTAAGAAAAAAATCCTAGATAAACAAATAACTGTTGAAGAGGAAATAATTTTACGTTAATTTTTGCCCACATCTTATCCAGATTTGGTTAATAAATTGCCCAAATAATCATACATTTTAATCATATGGCTGTAATGTAAATCAGAAAAAAATAAAAATGAATTAATGTTTTAGTTCCTGATATGTATCTTGTAAAATAAGTTGTACCACCATCTCTGAGTAATATAAATTTCACATGCTTAGATTAAGACGAACAACAACAAGAGACATTTACTAGACAGAAACAACTGTGGACCTCTTCACCTAGATGTCTCACAGTGACTTAGAGGCACCTCACAGCCACACAATCACCACTCATTATCTTTCCCATTACACCTGTTCCTCGTGGTGTTCCCTTATCAATCTATTAGACTGAGCCTACCCATTCAAGCCAGCGACTAAAACATCTTCTATCTAACCACTCTTCTCACACAGAGACACACACAGATATACACAAGCACACACACCAGATACATACGTGCACACATGCAGACAAACAGATACAGAGACACAATACATAGACACAAAGACATGAAGCTACAGAGACTGACACACATATACAACACAGATACACAGAACTACAAACACACACATACACACAGATATACACATATGGAGCTACAGACACACAGACATACATAGACAGATACACAGAGCTACAGAGATACAGACACAGATACACACATGTACACATACATACACATACATGCAGAGCTACAGGCACTCACACATACCACACAGAGCTACATACACACACATACAGCTACACACATACACAGACAGATACACACAAAGCTGCAACACACACAGATACACACGGACACACCTGTCACAAATGCCTTAAAGCTTTTTATGTCACTTCTCTCCATTTCCTGCTCTGTCATAGTTCAAGCTTTCTTCTCTCTTTCATTCTAGTAAGATGACTTCCTAACTATTCTCCCTAACTTCAGATTTGTTCTTCATAAACTTAATCTTCATATTATTGTTTGGTCTTTTTCTAAACCAAAAAAAATACATCCCATTTTACTTCTCTGCTTAACATCCTTCCATGAGGCCATTATCCTAAGCAAACTAACCCAGGAACAGAAAACCAAATACTACATGCTCTCGCTTATAAGTGGGAACTAAACACTGAGTGCTCATGGACACAAAGAACGGAATAACAGACCCTGGGGCCTACTTGAGGGTAGAGGGTGGGAGGAGGTGAGGATCAAAAAACCACACATTGGGTGCTATGATTACCTGGGTGATGAAATAATCTGTATACCAAATCCTCATGACATTCAACTCACCAATGTAACAAACCTGCACATGCACCCTTGAATCTAAAATAATTATTATTTTCAAAATCCCTGTTCATTAGTGCATTCCTGACAGCAATGCTTACCTAGGCCTATCCGGCTCTACATGTACAACTGCTGGGCATATGGTAAACCAGACACTAGTGGGCCCTCCTTGTCCTCAGACATGTTAAGTGTGTTCCCACAGAGCCTCCCTCCATGCCTGATCTCCCTTTGCTGCAGCCCCTTACACACAAGTCCACTGCTCTAGGCCCCCAGCAACCAGCCCCCACGCCCAATAAGAGTCAGGTGATTGATAAGATTTTGATGATGACTCCAAGAAGAAAGACACACAGTAAATAGAGGTGACAGAGATGAAAACAGGTAAGTCATAGCACATACTTGAAAAAGAGGCATAAATTAAGTGATGCAGGAGTTTAAAAGAAAAAGTAGAGCCTAACCCAAAGGAACTTCTTTCCAAAGCCACGGGTAATTCTAATGCCTAGAGGTCTTAGGAAAGCCTCAGAAGAATCTCTGACCTATAAGACTGAAAACCTTGTAATAAAACAAATGGCCCTTTATTCTCTAATGTCTCTACATCATCCCTTTCCACTGTCTTCCATTCAACCAAGAACCCATGCAATCTGATTCACATGCCCCAAAGCCAGTGCTTTCTCCTGACCTCACTTTGCACACACCACTTGGATTCCCAGCCTCTGTTCCTTACCCCTTATGTAGCCAGAGATTCCCTTTTTCTCTTCAAGACTCAGTTTGAATGTCAGCTGACTATTGAAGACTTCCCTGATCACTACCTTCACCCAAACCACATGCCACAGGAATAAACACTAGGCCACTTCTGTACTGTTTTACATATAAAATTGGCTTTTCAAATACATAGTGGGATTCAAAGTTAGTGAAGTTATGAGGAGACAGGGACTCACTGCTCATAGGAGTATAAATTGGTATGATCTCACTGGAAGACAATTTGACAACGTCTCATACAAAATCAATGTGCTTATTGGTTTTGCTCCTTTCTCTTGAATTCTTAAAAGCATGATCAGTGAGATGATATACACACACACACACACATACACGCACACACATATGGATGTTATTTCAGCACCACTAATATTAAAAATTGGAAATAACCCAAATAACTCTACAAAAATATTTAAATAAATTATGATAAAATGGGGGGGGCAGGAAGCCAGAGAATGCTTAATTGCATGGAGGAAGTATCATTAACATGATATTAAATAAACCAATGTAAAACTGAATTTTTAAATATTAAAATACGCATATTAAAAAATGAAATAAAATACATCAAAATACTGTAATGGTTATCTCTGAATAACAAGATAGTGGATAAATTGTATCTTTTCTCTTGCTATATTGTCCAATGACCATGTATTAGATTTAATAAAAGATGGCATAGTATATTTTAAAATAAATTTATTGAATCAGTAGATTGCTTGACTGAACAAATTCATTCATTCATTTATCCATTTATCTATTGTTGAAAAAGATCATTCGAGTGGTTTTGCGCAGACATAACCTTAGCTGCACCTTGTTTCTTCCCCAAATCACTGAAATGAACAGTGCCAGAGACTTCAATTCAGGCTTTCAGCCAGAGAAAGATCATCTCCAAATAGAATGCTTTCAGAAATTGGACACACAGTAATACAGAAATGTGAGCTCTCATAAATGAATGCACATTGCATAGACTTTGAAAGCTTGCCCTACCATAGAAGTGGCATTGTTACTGCTAATGACCTTCAGAAAACAAGATATTCACTATATCCAGGTCATACTGACATTTTACTTATTACTGGAAAATCATTTTCAAAGAGCCGCTGGAAAGTCATAGAAAAATTTTAATAAAATCTATGTAGAACCAATTTTCCTTAACTCTTATTAATCTTTTTTCTATTTTACCTTGTTTATTATTATTAGGGACATTGTGAGATTGAGGTTGGTATGTTTACAGCACAGAAGAGGATGTTACAAAGTCCCTTGAGAGCAAATCTTGTGTAAGAAATTTTTCCATTTGATATCTGGAGCTCTTGAGCTGTAAAATTAGTATAATATCCTATTCCATTACCCTACTGATAGAAGAGTCATAAAGATTACTGAATTACAAAAATGAATGAGATATAGGGAAGATTTATCATATAATTCCTTATAAGAATTTTACAGATAACCATGTTATAATAATTATGCTAGAAAAAGAAAAGGTGGCATTGTCAACCTCATATAGAGCATGACTTCTGTGGAGTTTCCAGAAGCTATTAATCTGAGAACATATTTTTTGAAGTGCTGAACTTTTAGTCACTTGGATGCAAAGAGGTTTCAAGAACTATCGCTGCTTTGAATGGAACTGTAGTTTCTTTTGCCTTGAGGCCATCAGCAAGTGCCTATATCCATACCCTAGATACAGGGATCTTGAAGAAAAGCTGCCAACAATGTGCACAGAAGAATTTGTTGCTAAAAAGCAGCAGAGCTGTCAACTGGTTTCAATGACAGCTCCATTATCACACTGATTGATTGTAAAAAGGAGAAAAAAGGAGCAAGAAAAAAAACTCTCATTCCTTTACTGGCTGAGCAACTTCTAAACAGAATTCTTTAGTAAGCTTACCAAGAGGCAAAACAATAACTTTCTAAGTCTTGGTGTAACTTATAAAGAAACTGAAATCCCTGCATTTTTCAGCATTTTCTCATTTAATGACAGTTGAATTTTTTTTTATTGCTCCAGACCTTATTTTCTTTTGCTAGTTGTCATTTTTGTAGGTAATGCACTGATCTGCAGCGACTGAGGAAAAAAAAAAATTCACACAATTCTTGTCCGTCTGTGGCCAACAAGTCTCATAAATCTTCAGACCAATTTCCAGACTAAAGGAGTCTGTTTCCCAAGGATTTATTTTCCAGTAATGAAGCCTCAAGTCAGCTTCTGTGAAAGAACATAGACCAGAGGAGGAAGAGCATGGCTCATTTCTTCCTAGTTGTGTGGTGCGTCTGAAGACGCCTGCCCAAACTTTGGTAAAGCTGAAATGCACACTACCCCTGGGTCCCTGACCTTGAGGAATGAGTCAAAAGAGTAAAGCGAGAAACATAACAGTCAAAACTGAAGACTACAACATTTGCTTGCTGTGCGACTTATGGTTGTTCACTCACCTTCTCTGTTCATACCTCCTCATGTATAAAAGAGATGTTCTTGCTTAATGTTTTCCAAACTCAATAGGAGAGTGTGTCAAATAGCAAATTCCAATTCCTGATTCCCATTGAGTTCTTTCAGAATAGTAAATCTCCACGTACTGGAAAAAGTGTTACGAAAAGCAGGATGATAGCCCTGCAGTCAGCCGGTACCAAAGGAAGAAACATGCGGTTTTCTTTTTTTGAGAATGTTCTGAGAACTGACACTTTAACCAGAGATAAGCAAAGGTGAAGTCAAAGGATTTTAATTTTATTAATCACAAATGAGACATCAGCAAAGCTGCAGGTTAGAGAGGAGCAAAAGAGAGCACACAGTGGCCCTGTCACTTTAAAATTCCGAAGTTCCTTATGTGGGAAAAGAGAATCTTACTAGACCTTGAGCTTTAAGAGGTTTTTTAATTGAAGAAAATATTTATCCATGGGCAAAAGATTGCCTCCTTTACTATCCACACACACACACACACACACACCACACACACCACACACCCCATCTTGAACAGGCACTTTCCCATACATATGGTACAACTCATATTTCATTCTAGGGATACCCACTATGTGACTGTTAAAAATGTGTTCGGGGGCCAGGAGTGGCAGCTCATGCCTGTAATCTCAACACTTTAGGAGGCCAAGGTGGGAGGGTCACTTAGTTCAGGAGCTCGCGAGCCAGCCTGGGCAACATGGTGAGCTCCCGTCTCTAAATATAAATATATAAATATATGTATGTGTGTGTGTGGACATATATCTATCTATCTATCTATCTCCAGGATCACAGTCTTATGCAGATCAGAGATGACAATCTCTAAAACTTGTCTAATTTTTCCTATTACAGCATCCATGGAAGACACTACTAGACAGTCAGCGAAAGTATGATCAGCCATCTACTGTCAATGGTCCAAATTGGCACCAAGTTGAAACCCATTTTCAATCCCTATGATAAACAAAAGAGCCCTAGCTTTTAGGTCAGAGGACCTGATTTCTAATGCTGACTGTATAATGCTTTGGCCAGCCTATCAATTCCCCAGGCCTCCTTGGCATTTCTGGTAAAAAAGACATTTTAACTAGGTACCCTCCAAGGCTACTATCAGCTTAGTGATTTGTAATTCTAATATACACAGATGGTTTTTTAATTGCCCTACTAGAAAATCCATCTCCACTACTAATATGTTTGTTAACATTAATGTATGATATTACACAACTATAGTTTCAGGTTTTCGGCCCACATAACACCACTGTCACCACAAAAACAACCCTTTCAGACAAGCCAATATATTAAAATTCACTAGCCATTTATAACCCACACCATTTGCATGTTAATCAGATTCTTTCTAATTGAAGAGCAAATCTACACTTCTTTTGCACATTCTCTTATGTTTTACTAATTACAAATGTAATGTGATCAATTATTTTAACTAAAACATCAGAAATTACCATGTATTTACAGAAATCCTAGTCATCGGGAGATTTCTTTCAGAAGATTCTGGAATCTTTATGTTCTAATGACTATCCCCATCTTCCATGATTTTGTACATATTCCCACTTCTCTGAAAGTATTAGTAACTGGCAGAGAAAGGAATAGTAGAGCCCATCTCCAATAGCACACTTGATTGGATTTTGGTATTTCAGTGGTAGAGTATTTCATTATTGGTACTGTTCCTTATCTCCATGGATAAACTAAAAACAAATCCTATTTTTTATTACCTAAGAGAAAAGAATAAAATATAGCACAATGAAAAGAGAGCAATTTTAGATTTAAAGGAGTGTGTGTCTCAGGAAAAAATATAAGAAAAACACCTCTGATTGCCAATTCAATTCCAAAAAGGGTAATGAATTAATCAAGAAGATTAAATCATGGACATGATTACCCAGTCTCACCTTCAGTAGGCAATCAGCCTAGAAATAAGGAAATCATATTCCTTGCCATATGATATTGGACAAGTTGTTTCACCACTGAAGCCTACTGCGTGCATTTCAAAATGATGAGGATATTGTCACCTAATCTATAGAAGTCGGTAAGAGTATGAAGATATGTAACCTCACATTTAATATTATATAATCATTACATATAGTTGCACATTAAATTGATCTGTTTCTCAGTCTGGAAAAATAGATGATTTTACAGCTTAGATATTTATGATCTGAAACACCCCACCCTTTTATGTGATGTGAAATAATTGATTTGTTCTATTATGTATAAATAATGAAAAATTATAATTGTATCAGTTTCTTACGGCTGCCATAGCAGACTTTACAGTTACGACAAATAATCTATTCCCTCACAGTTCTGGAGTGCATAAGTCTGAAATTAAGGTTTCAGTAGGGTTGTTTCTTTCCTGGAGGTTCAGAAACAGAATCTGTCTCATACTTCTCTCCTGGTACCTGTTTTGGCAATCTTTGGTATTCTTTGGCTTACGGCAGCACTCTCCAATTCCTACTTCTATTATTACATGGCATTCTTCCTGTGTGTCTGTGGATCTGTCTCTTATTTTTTTTTTATGTCTACAGTAACAAAAATCTTTTTTTTTTTTTTTTTTTAAGACAGTCTCACTCTGTCGGCCAGGCTGGAGTGCGGTGGCATGATCTCGGCTCACTGCAACCTCTGTCTCCCAGGCTCAAGCAATTCTCCTGCCTCAGCCTCCCGAGTAGCTGGGATTACAGGCGTGTGCCACCATGTCCAGCTAATTTTTGTATTTTTAGTAGAGCCGAGGGTTTCACCATATTGGCCAGGCTGGTCTCAAACTCCTGACCTCAGGTAATCTGCCCGCCTCAGCCTCCCAAAGTGCTGGGATTACAGGCATAAGCCACCGCGCCTGGCCAACAAAAATCTTATATTCAGATTAGACAGCTAACCTGAGTTGCTACAGCTAATAATTAGGGAAGCCTGGACTCAAGCCCTAATGTGTATGACTGCAAAATTCATATTTTTAACCCCCAATAAGAACAGCTTTGTACTTATCCAGTCACTGACAATTTCCAGTGTAGCAAAAGAGAATAGAGTATATTCTGAAAATAGAAGACAATGGCAATTTAACCATTTTAACTTTAACTTGCCTAACAATTATGTTGCAATGATGTAGATTCAATTAAAATATACTCAAATTGCTTCCATTTTGAAATATTAAAACCAGAAAATGGGATTATGGGTTACTATGGATACGATGAGTAAAACTTACCTTTGCAAGCAAACATCATGGAAGCTATTAGTCCAAGAATAGATTTTAAGCTCCATGAGTACAAGAGACTATGTCTAGGTAGTTTACCACCATGGCTTCAGGTTCTGGCACCATATCATCAGGTCTTCCACATACCAGGTAAACAGCTAACATTCTAAGAGACCTCACGGCGGCGGGGGGGGGGGGGGGGGGGGGGCGGGGCAGATACTGTAATAAATACTTTTTTAACATTTTTAACATTATTTCATTTCATCTCTACGTGAATGCTGTGAGGTCTATTATCTCCATTTATGCATTAGGAAACAGACTTAGAAAAAGTAAAGTCAAATCCAAGGTAATAAAGTTTGTGAATGGTTCTACAGGAATATCAAACCATAGCTTAATAAATTACTAATCTTCACTTTTGGGATAATATAAAGGACAATGCACATTCACTAGCTGCCCAGACAAACCCCTAGCATCTATGTAATTAACTTCTTCCAGAATAGTTGGAAATCTTGATTATAACAGTAATCATTGACAACTTCCTAGTATCATCATTGAGAGTGACAATCAATAGAAAGCTAATGGCTTTGGACCTAGACTTTTCTCCTCAGAGCCATCAGCCCAGCAGGCAACCCGTGAAGTCCAGATACTATTCACAAAAGCATTTTGAATTCTTAAGAGAATTATTAACCTAGAAAATATAACTAAAATTGTAGATTGTGCTTTATCAGAAAGGACACTTCTGAGAGTTATCAAGCAAACAAATTCTTTCAGCTTTACCAGGTGCAAGCGTATGGCTTTCTGAGCAAACTGATTCCTCATATTTGAGATGCATGCCTTGAGAAGGTTGTTTAAAAACAGAAATACAAGAACAATTGATCACATCAGTAATCCTAATGATTATACAACAGATGGTAGCCTCTTAACACAGACAGACCAAATAGCATGCCACATGTCCCCCAGATCATCTTAAATGGAGCAGAACTAGCTACCACAAAGAGAGGCTGTGATGTTCCACAAGTATGATCAGAGCAGCATTCATTTCCAACACTTCACATCCAGTCCCTCATCCACACTTGCAGCTAAAAAAGCCACACCATCTATGCTATGTTTAATGATGAATAAATCCTCTCTATTCCATACAGCCACTGATTATATACATCCCTTCGAAGTATCACTGTATTTGTAGCTAGGAATTACATAATCATAATAAAATGTATTAAGTGATTACCATGCACTTACTGCATTCTGTGCACACAGTATTATGTCCTGTGCTAAGAGTTCTACATATATTATCCCATTTACTCTTCAAAACAACACAGTGATGTTAATACAATTACAATCCCATTTTACAGAAAAGGAAAGTGAAAATTTCATTGGTTAAATTACTTGCACAAAATCAAACTCAAGCCTCTCTTATACCCTTTCATTTGCTCTTAAGCACTATACTCTGCTATATTTATCTGGCAGAGACTTCAGTAATAGATAATTCTGGAGTCAGAGGAGTGGCAGAGCAAACTCTGCAACCTCGACATCAAACAACTCTTGGGTCAGACAGAGCTAGTGACAGGAAACAGTATTCAGCCCAGATGAAGAGATGTAAATGAAAAGATTGCTTACAGAGGTGTTGGCAGTGATAATGCATGACAGAAAGAAGGGTGAGGCTTCCCAAGATTACCAACAGAGGAAATCAAGGGAAAAACAGTATTATTGGGCCAATGAAAACAAACCACAGAAGAGTTGTAGCTGTATAACGTCAAGGCACTAGAGCGAAGAGAAAATAGGGAAAAAATCTCTTTCACTCTCTCTCTCTCCCCCCAGCCTCTTCTATCTCTCCTCCCTTTTCCAATATTTGCCAGTACTTCTCATTGGCAGACTCAACTGAAAGGCATTCAGGCCAGGCACAGTGCCTTACGCCTGTAATCCCAACACTTTGGGAGGCCAAGGCGGGGGGATCACTTGAGGTCAGGAGTTCAAGACCAGCCTGGCCGACATGGTGAAACCATGTCTCTACTAAAAATACAAAAAAAAAAAAAAAAAAATTAGCTGGGCATGGTGGCAGGTGCCTGTAAACCCAACTATTCAGGAGGCTGAGGCACAAGAATCACTTGAACCCAGGAGGTAGAGGTTGCAGTGAGCAGATATCATGCCACTGCACTCTAGCCTAGGCAATAGAGCAAGACTCAGTCTGAAAAAAGAAAAGAAAAAAAAAGAAAAAAGAAAGGCATTCAGCAAAGGAGCCAAGAGGAGATAGTCTTCAAGCCACAGTGTCAGAGAGACCATGCTCCTACCTCTATGCTGAGACTTAATGTCAAGGTTCGATATCTAAACTAACCTGATAGATATTCAAAACATTTATCACTTTACAGTTTGTGGCCTTCATACTTTGACCTACTGCTCTACACAGTTTCTTTCTCCTTGGATACACTCTTATGTTAACCAGATGTCACAGATTAGCCCTTCTATAGAGGCCCAAAACCTCTCTGTGGTGGGACGAAATGAAGAACGTCTTGAAAATGATACCCTATAGTCATCAAGCTGTATTCTTCCTGATACAGCTTTTCATGAATTCCCTATTTCCAATGTGGATAGCATAAGTTCATTCATTTTTCAAGTTTCAGAAAACCCAGTAATCTAGGTCTACAAAAATGATATATGGGATATAATGATATAACAGAGCCAAAAGATGGAGACTATGTGGAAAGAAAGATGTATAAGGATGTATGGGTTGGTGAAGGCTGACAGGCAGAAATTAGTTATAAGCAGGCTAAAGAAAATGATTCTTATCAATTGTGACATGATCAAGAATGTGTCCCTGGATACCCATGGAGACAGGGATAAGCTACAGACAGAGATAGAGATAAGCCAAAAGACAGTGACAAAGGAATGGTTTAAGAATCGTTCTACCAAGATTCAAGTCAGTTAATATTTAAATAATGTTCTCGTTTTCAGGAGACTTAAAACTAATTCAAATCAGTACTTACTCTCTTGCTTAGCATTTCTAACTTTTCAAATTAACAGAAGCAATAAAGCAGTCCCTGGGACAGGTAGTCAATTAAGTAGTGTGTTTGTAGAATATTCTCAACAGTAATCGATTAAGAAAAAACAATGTCACTATCTCATTGTGTGAGGCTTTTCTTTTTTAATCCCGAGAATGACCCTAAATAAGTTTTCATTGGTAAGCGGAGAAGCACTGTACATGAAGCAACAAAATTGGGTAAATAAACAAAGCAAAGTAAATTGCTATTTGTAATGTTACTTATTTCATTAGTCTAACACATTTAAGGGAACACTAAGAGCCATGCGTTGAAATTACACATGCCAATTTGGCCATTTTCTATTATCCATTAGGCTTTCTTCAATAGAAAATTAATTATGTTGCCATTCCATAATTCTCTCCTGAAACATTTATGCAGGTGTCAAGAATGCATTTGACACAATTTAGGGCCCCATAATGCCTTTAACTAAAACATTTAGAACAGGGTGCATAAATGGGGAATTGCTATGGATTGAAATGCATATAAATAAATGAAAGTGGCAACTTTTGAGAAACAAAACATTAAACATACTTGAGGGAACTTATAGCATGGCTTTTCCCAGAATGTATTTTTGGTGCTTTGCTTTATTTCTGTATTTAGATTTGCCTTTTTGATATTAAGATCTTGTCTTACAGGTCTTTGAAAGAAAAGTGAAGACTACAGTGACAAATGCTTTTTCCTGAGGTCCTATAGAAAATCTTCAGCAATGTCATTGATTCCTCCCACGTCACATAATTCATGCTTATGTTTTATCAACTATCTCAGTAAAACGTATCAACTTTTAATTTTTAAAATTATCATTCACAATCTCATGTCTTTCCTTTTGTACTTGTATTCTGATATAAAGCCTGTACATTCAAGTCAAGACTGCTAAAGGAAAAAAAAAAAAAACTTAGAAATTTGTTCTCCTCTATAAAAGTTAAGTTTGAAATGTAGCATGATTTTCTAACTGCAATTGATCTGCCACATGAGGATTGTCAGAAAAATGCCCCCCAATTTTATTGTTACACTCTCCTCAGATCTTTGTATTGACAAGCTGTAAAACAGTCCAAATTTTCTTTAAAAATGTGGATTTTGTCAACCCAGTATTACTTTAAAAGGCCTTGGCTAACAATTGTGATGTCAGATATGGAGAGTGTTTAATGTTTTGTGAAGCAATGTGATAGGTATTGCCTCATCACATCCTTACAGCAATCTGATGAGACAGAAAAGGCAGATAGTATGATCCCATTTTGCAGTACAGGGAGCTGAGGTTTAAAGAGGTGAATGACTTGTCCATTTACTCAATCAGATTGTGATGGATAGGATACCAGACAAACATGAAACACCTAATTTTTGTTCCTTGACTTCCTGGGAGTATGGAGCTTAATTTAGAGGAGTAAAGGACTCCACTCACCCCAGCTTTCTTGGATCATGAAGAAACTCAATAGTCTAGCTCTAGCTATCTCTCTAGAGCCCTATACAATGATCACCTCTATCTCCTTAGGCAAAGCACAGTAAGGAACCCTTTTGGGAGTGTACATCCCAGGAACTCAGCCAGCCATGAAGTCTGCTACTGGTTAATTCCTTTGCTTTTTAAATCCACTTGTGGACTTTAAGGTAGAATTCTAAGTTTTTTAAGTTTTTTCTCTGGTTGGGCCACAGACGTGCTATCCTATCCTGGAAAATGAACTTGACTCCCCTTCTTAACTAGCTGCATGCAAATTGGGTGTAATGAGAAAGATCTCTCAGGAGTGGCACACACATTCTTTTATAATTTCTACATTCCATCAATGCAGAGGAAAATGCTATGTCAAATACAAATTAGGACTAGTTTAGATGCCAGAAAATCTTAAGCAAGCAGGGTAGGTGGAGATATTGATCAATAATGACTTCTTCAAAAAATAAATGGCATCAAGTATCTGTAACACTGGAAAATACATTTCAAAGACTGACACTAGCATGTAGTCTTTCCACTGGGAATATAAATGTATAATGATGAAAAAAATTCAGAGTCGTGCTGATTTTGTTTAAAAACAAAACAAAACTTCAAAACACTCCAGAAAAAAAATCAGGCAAGATTTCAAAGAATATTTCAACTGACCAAGTAGATGCTTCCTGCTTGCCTTGGCTGACCATTTCATTTAGTCATTACCATCTCTTCCTATTATCTTCTCTACTCCAACAATTATTTGTCCAATGAAACAATCTGTACTACACATCAGATAAAAGTATTTGGCTGCCCTGTGTTTTGTCTCATTCTAGGTGGGCAAAGTTATTAAAAAAGGCAATTTAATATGTCAAGAATAGAGTTCATTTCCAACAGGTTCTGAAGGTGTTGCAGACCCCCTCCACCAGCCATAGAGTGTGGATGATTTTTCTGCAGACCACAGGGAATGATTTATGAATGATGCCTGCAGAAGAGACCAGCACTGTTCTCCTAATTAAACAAATTCCAAAGCACCTTAACAAAAGACGCCATTCTGGTCATTGGAAGCTCATTAGCTGAAAATGACCCCTACTTTTCCAATAGCCTTAAAAGAAACCATATAATGAAAATAATCTATCAGCTAGGAAGTGGTGAGTGCTATCTCTTAGTGATACAGCAAACCCAGTGGTATGTTTAATATAAATAAAGTCCACCAAATTTGCATAATTCGTGAAGGAATTTTAATACATGCTTGTAAAACAAGAAATGACCTTCCCCCAAAAGGTACTAAAACTAAATAGCTGGTTTCAAGTGACTCCTCACCTTGTTACCAGTTCTGAGAAGTATTTTTTCTTTCTCTTTGTTTTAAAAATGAATTTCACTGTGTTGAAACAATGTAGATAGTCTTTTTGGTATATTGTGTTTATCATAACAAAACCCAATCCATACCATTGTTTGGTAAGCTGGGAGCTATAATTCATCAATGAAGATAGCAAAGGAAATGCTACTGAGAAATATTCAGCAGAGCTACCCACACAGCAAACCTTTACTATGCCTCCACTTCCCATCTGGTTTAACGTTGAATATTTTACTGCATACACTCTTTCTTCTTTTGGCCTCAAATACAATAAATGGATGCATCATCACGATCTCAAATAACCCAAGGAACACCAGTGGAGAACACAGGGTCCGTTAGTGATCATTACTAAAATGCATCCAAAATCAAAAGAGATATCTCCAAAATTCTTGATATGGAAGGGAGGAGGTATGGTACAAGTAACTTATGTAAGAAGCAGCTCACAGAGGGTTGGCTGTGAAGTGGCAATGAAGGGCTGAACAGCAAAGTGAGCATCCTTGAAGACCACAATGATGGACTTCATGAACATTGCAATGATCATGCCCCCTGGGCTACTTTTAGCAATGATGTCAGATAAGCTCAAACCTTCACCCCTCCTTCCACAGTGAGTACCTCTGTGAGTAGAGCAACTAAAAGTACCTTTGGAAATCTACAGGAATGAATTGAATTTCAAACTGTTCTAGGCAATAATCATATCTTTTGTGCTATGTTCTGTGATAATTAAACAATTCCCCACTGGCATCGCATTGAGCTAATATGCTCCTTTACCCATAGGCCACTAAAGCCTTATATTAACCATCCAGTAATGTGACAGCTTTGCCCTCCTACTGTCACAATTATTTTTAATATGCCAGGTAAGATGAACCCATTATGATAATGTCTTATCTCTGACTTTCCCCAAAGAATTCATAGTGCTTCCAAATATCTTACCTCAAAACCTCCCCACATTCCTTCAGGAAAGATAGGTAGAGTTGCTGCCATTCCCAATTCACATCAAAGTAAATGGGGGTCTTGGCTGATCAGGGCTGATCCAACTATTTTGACAGCATTACCTGAGTCAGTTCAATAGACACAACATTCGAATCAAGTCGTGTCATCCACATCAGATCTATATGATTGCTGTGGGTAAGCCAAGAGCCCTCAGTCCTGGTGAAGAGACATGACAGTGTCATCATCAGTTGTAAAGCATGCTGCAAAGATATTTGTTACTCATGAGAATTAAAATGTGAGAAAGCATAAATGATTTTCTCTTTTCATTAATTGTAGCAGGCTCAAATATATCTCTTAAATGACCTTGTCACACATCTAATATCTGCTATCTCCCCTAGAAAGAAAAGGTTGGTATTAAATCTGGCCCAAAGGGAATTTACAGAGCATACATATTCAATTATCAACAGCAACTTTTATATGGATGAAGACTAGAGAAAAGGTTAAAAAAAATCTTCAATTCAAACTTGTTAGGCTGGATTTGTCTATTTACAGGACTAAAACAGCCCATTGTTTATGTAAAACATCCCAAACTTTATTGCGATTCCTATTGGCTTTGCCACAAGCCAAGGTAGAATCCCAGAGATAGCTGGTGATTTGCCCAAGGTCATAGGATGACCACACAGTGCACCCCAAGTGAAGGAAAATTCTTTCACAGAGGTAGAATAGGAAACTACCTCTCAGCTTGAGGCCTGGAGCTAAATTGCTTGGACTTAAATCTAACTATTACTTATTAGCTGTATAACTTAAGCATGCTACTTTGCATTTCTGTACCTCAGTTTCCATGTCTGTAAATTGGGCTAATAAAATAATCTTTGGTTTTATGGAGGTTAATCAAGTGAGCATTTGTAAAGTGATATACAATATCTAAGCTCATAGTACACACTCAATAAAGTCAAATAAACTTACTATTATTTCTGAACCTTGTTAGTCATTAGAACCACCAAGGACCTTTTAAGACCGTCTTCCTGTCCCACTCATATTTACAAAATAACTGCATCAGGCGTATCCCAAGAAACTTAATTTATAAAAGCTCTCCAATGAGTTCACAGATCAACTGAATTTTAGCTCTAACAAACCCTAATAATTATCTTAGGGTTACAAACTTCTCAGAAACAATTTATAGAAGGAAACAAAAATGTTTGCTTTCATAGATATTACTTCACCAATTTGCTTTTATTTAAATATACTCACACATCTAGCAAATCTAATTTATGTTAATTATTCACCACTATTGTTTATTACAATAATTTCCATTTAACAATAAGAAATTACTTTCAATGAGCAATAATATGTTTTATTGAAGCTTAAACACAGTTGATACAGGTGGGGTGGTGGGGAAGCAAAACAGCAGAAGAGAAGCCTACCATATGAATATCCCCCACCAGGAACGCCCGATTTTAACAATTATCTGCACACAGAAAAGCACCATTACAAGAACCAAAAATCAAGTAAGCAATTCACAGAAGTGTTTTAACTTCACATCCTTGAAAGGAACATTGAGAGGGGTCAGAGAGAGCGCCTTGAATTACTGCCACCATCCCTCCCCTTCCGCCCCAGCAGCAGCCGCACAGCACGGGGAGTCTGTGCACTTTGGGGAAGGAAAGCACAATGACTGGGGACTTTACATGGAACTCACTGCTGCCTCACCATAGCAGATGTATGCGTAATTACCTACATTACTTACAATGAGCCACATGTCTAAGGCTGTGCAGATGGAGGACATGGCTGCTGAATCTGAGGACTTACAGTCTGGTAGGGAAGACAGAAGGTAACCAAAGAGTGATTATACCAAGAGGTACTCTCAGCATACATACAGAGTGCCGTGGGCACAGCCAGGACCATCTAGTTCAGTCTGGGGGCAAGTTATGGAAGGTAATTTGGAGATGATTGAGCTGCATCCTTAAACATAAAGAAGACTTAGCTGATTATAAGTGTGTATACCAATTAGTTTAAAATACTTTGAGCAGAGAGTGCTCATAGGATATTTACAAGAGAGAATGCTGGAGAGGCAGGCAGGGGCCATATACATTGTTACTGTTAATTTATTTGAACTTTTTCCCAAATATTTAGGAAGCCATTAAAGATCTTCAAGCAGGGGTAATAACACATGCATTTGAGGGGAAAAAATTTAAGATAATGAAGGAAATAAATCACCAGGTTGGAGGCATGCAGCAAACTGGAACAGAGAGCACTCTAAAGAGTCAATGGCAATAGCACATGTAAGGAATGATAAGGGCAGGCATTAAGTCAATGGTGTCGAAACATAGCATCCTTAGTGATTATACTGTTGGTTTACTTTAATTAAAACTATCAGTGAATTTACAAATATGTGGGTCAATATGAGAATGTATTAAAAACACCTCATTTCATATATAATTGATGTATACTCAAAAAAGAAAAGTTTAGAATTTTGTCCATAGAACAGTATGTTGGAGAAAATAAGGCCTTATGTAACCAAACCAAGAAAAAAATATAGTATGGTGCTATCCCTAGTCATCCACATTGCCACACTTTGTAATGAATTTCTCTGTACAACAAATCCAGTGCTGCAGTTGATACCATCAGTGCAAGTAAACAAATATGTTTAGCAGCGTTACATGTAATTGTACTTTGTTTTTTAAGTCAGACTAGAAATGGAAATGACTTTTTGCAAAGTTTAACAATATTAACATCCTACCACAAATTGCACATATTTTTAACTGAAAATCTTGACAAGTTTTACCATTCTTAATGATTTGAGAATTTAAGAATTTTTCACCAATATTCACAATAAACATTTATCGCACTATATAAACCACAAATTTTAAGGTAGATAATGAAGAAGAAGGAAAATTAACTTGTCTGTTTTGTAAACAAAGTTGGAAAATAGTGGTGGCATCTACAGGAATTTTTAAGAAACAAATATATTTTTCATAATTACTTTCAATTATTTGATGTTAAGTATTCTGTCATAAATATTTGAATCATCTCATTTCTTGTGACTATTAGTATTCATATTGTCTTCTTTAGGTCATCTTAATCTAATAAATCAAAAAATGATTTGTCCACCCTGAACTCTATTTCAACCCATAACTACAGGTGACATACAGTTAAATACGACTGGAATTTTCTTTCTTCCCATTTCTTTATTCTCAGACATTTTAAATGTCAAATGTTGGCACTCCAAAACTCCACCAAGTCACCTGTTTACCAAGCAAAGCTAAGTTTATTAGCCTTATTGCAGTAAGGGAGAACCCCATCTTTACTGAGTAATGTCTCAGAAAGTTCAGGTCAGGAACACAGTTTCATGGGATCTGAGCACACAAGGTAGAAGTCAAGTCTTTCAATGTGGGCTTCTGATTAGGATTAAGCTAAATCTATGATGTAATAGTTAGGATTGATGAACGCAATGAAATGAGGATCTTGAAAGGAGCCTTCATATGGAAACAGTTGTTTGTTAAGTCAGCTATTTGCCCAGGTGAGCAATCTAGTATCCTGTGTACACACTGTTTAACCAGATGAGCAAAGTATTTGCTCAGATAAATTGGTTGTCAGGAGTTTCCTAAAACACATAGTAAATGTACTTATTGGTTTCATCCTTTTCTTCCTGGTCAAGAATTTCTTGGAATATATATTAAAGTCCTGTTGACACAAGATGCCTCAGTTTTCAAAAATATCATGGTACATTTTTGCGGGGGGGGGGGAGCTTTTTGGGGGCAGGGAGTCAGGGAAGTGATAAATCTCTCCTGAAGTCTTAGAAGCTATTTAGACCTAAGGACACAGAGCAAAATTGCCTCCTCTTAGTTGCCTCCTCTTGGACAAACTCCTTGTGTCATACCCATACCTCAAACCCCAAACATGACAATTAGACTCTATAATGCTCAGAATATCGTAAGTTTTCTGAACCCATAAAAATAACTCAGGATTTCCATCTCCCTAGAATGTCATTGTTGCCATTATTTTGTCTAGCAAGTATCTTCACCCTTTAAATCCTTCACTCTCAGGCCCTACCACCCAGGTTTTTCAATTACCTTCTCAATAACATTGTAATACCCTTTCATAACTGTAACCAAATCTTAACATACCTCTGTTAACATAATCTCTACCTCTAGGTAGAACTGTGCCCTTTTCATCAATTCCCAGAACCTAACATAATAGTAAATACTCAGTAGATGTTTATTGAATGAATGAATGAAGTCTGTGAATGAATGAATGAGTAGATAGGTGTGTAGACAGAAAGCTGGATGGGTTTACGTAGAATTTGTAAAAACATTTTTTTCTTCTTAGAGAAGTAGAGGAGACGTGGCTTCTAGAACATTAAGGATGATTTCTTAACCTTCATTTAATCAATAAATATTGATTAAATATATTCCATAAGCCAAGTATTATGCTAAGCACTGGGTTTTAAATGGTAGGCAAGACCAGTGGTGTGCCTGTCATATTGGAGAAACTGTCTCACTGCAGCTACTCACCATACATAACTGCTACCACAACTATCCAGACTATCACTGCCACCAAAATCACCCACATAATCTCCACCACTGCCACCATGGCCACAATAACTCTTAGCATCCATATCATCAGTCAATGAGTCTGGAGATGATCTCATAAGATTTCTTTGATGCAGGAAATATTGCCTAAAGCAGTGTTTCATGAACTTATTTGAATCTGATGCGTTAGTCTGAGATTCTACATTTTCAATCAGGAGTGATAGGATCTGATGATGTTGGTCAACCACGTTTCAAGTAGGCAGGGTCTAGAGAATATTTCAGTCTCAAAGCAGTCTGTTTCAGAGGACACCATGCTGGAGGAGATCAAAAGCTTCAAGAAGTTATAGTCATGAGCGAGACAGAAATGAGGAGGAAAGTACCCTGAAATTTTAAATGGAACTCAGTCTTCTAAGTTAATGGAATTTCTCTTATTGCAAAATTCTATTGCCCAACTCCAGCAAGAGATCATCAGGCCATTGGCAAGAAACTCAGAGCCAAGTTTCGTTTTAGTCTGTAAACAAACATACCTTTTACTCAATGGAACTATGGGGTTAAAAGGAAAGCAAAATATGATCTGTCTTTAACATTAAAGAAGAGAAGTATCTGACCTTGTCTGAGTCCAAGGAAAAAGTTCTATTTCCAGAACTAAAGATAGAGTGGTAGGCCATTTTCAATTAAAAATTGTGGTCCACTATCTAATGTACTGCCTCCCCAACTCTTACTCACTTGGTATGCACTTTATCAATAGAGCATCAAGTTGTTCCACTCCCAACCCTTTACTTTTTACATTAATTTTCTCACTGCTGTTGCTTCCACAGTTCCAAAGTTACCAATGTCAGAATGTACTCTTCTAATTGCTGCCTCAGATCTAACCTTCTCTTCAAGTGTTGATGATTGAAAAAAATTATTATACATATCTCAAATCAACTGATAGTCAAAGGGCATTGACTATTTAGAACAGCAATTTATAGTTCTACTGAAAGCTTAAAACACTACCACATATTTCTAGAACCTGCTCATTTGGCGAAGTCCTGAGACTTCCATGTTCCCCCCACCAAGCTTCTGGACAGGGACAACAGATGGACGTAGACATGTGAGCAAAGCCAGGTCAACAGGTTGTAAGTCGGGCTGATTTATACTCACTGTACTATAAGGAGAAAATGCTCCTTATATTCATTTTCTATGGCTGTTACAATAAATTGCCACAAACGGGGCAGCCTTAAAAAACTTACATCACTGTAGTTAAGAAGTATGAAATAGGTCTTACTCTGCTAAAATCAAGGTATCAGCAGGGCTGTGTCCCTCTTTCAGGGAGAATCCATTGACTTAGCCTTTCCGTCTTCTGGAGTTTGTCCATGTGGCTTGGCCAGTGGCCCTCTTCCTCCATCTTTCCAGCCAGTAATGGTAGGTTCATTTATCACATCACATTCCTCTGATCTTCCCTTAGGTCTTCCTCTTTCACATGTAAGGACGCTTGTGACTACATTGGTCCACCTGGATAATCAAAATTATCTCCCTTCTTTAAGGTCAGCTAATTAGCAGCCTTAGTTCCATCTGCAACCTTAATCCCCTTTGCCATGGAACATAACATATTTACAGTTTCCAGGGATTAGGACATGGACATCTATAGGGGGCTATTATTCTGTCTGCCACAATCTACCCTCTGACCTTTAAGATTTATAAGCAAAATACAGTCACCCTGTCCCAACCACCCCAAAGTCTCAACCTGACAGCAATTATATGAATTATAATATTATATAAATATTATCTTAATGATATTATATTGTGATGAATTTCGTAAATAGCACACTTTAATTGACATTCCCTTTAAGGTGGCTAATTTCCTCTCTAGCAACCAAAAATCAGACTGTTGACTAACAGAATATGAGACAGGATGGAAGAAGAGAACAAATCTACTGGGTTCGAGATTTAGGCTTTTTAAAGGCTTGTAGATTGAAACAACTTCCAGTTTTCTTCACAATATTGAGTTATTTTATTAGAGTTGTTTTCCCCTTAAGATCAAAAGTATACAGTACCCTGGCAGGTCCTGGCTGCCCTCATTCCTACAGAAGGATCAGTTCAAGTTCTTTTCAACCTGTAGGAGCCATACCAGTAAAGAAACCTGAGATCTCCAAATTATCTGCCTCCTTAAGTACTTCAAACTACAAAAGAGATAAAGAAAAAACACTGTTCAACCAATGTTTTAGTCGACTATAATTCCAGATAATGTTAATTTTAGATGAAATTATGTGATTAAACAATTTTTATGCTTTAATATTTCCCTTTATGTTTTTTACTAATCCTTTTTTCCTCCAATTCCACATTATATCATGCCTACGTAGCTTGTCTTTTAGTTCTCATTCCCCATGGCTGCTCTTTTATTTACTAGGTTGTCACATGAATTTTTCTTAATACATAGCCTTCAAGTATACATGGATCTGAGGAAATGATTTTTCTAGTCTAGTGATAAAAACACTGGCAAATCAAAAATGATGTTCAGTAGAGGAGTTTTTCCTTGGAGAATATGGCCAGACAGTAGATTTTTCTGCATTTTCCCACAATTCGAATTATGCTTTGCTACATATCTGCCATACAAAATATATCTAGGTTGTTCCAAGTCAAAGAACAAGACGTATGAATCCCAAATTTGAAAGATTTGTAGCAGAACTGCTAAGTGTCCAAACACATCCAGAAATTAGCCTTATAAAATAGCTTACACTTCTAAAGCAAAGTGGTGGGCACAATCGCAATCTGGCGTTAGTTCCCTTTGGACATACCAGGTGCACAGTTGCTTCCTCCTTTTAATATGTTTTTTTTTCCTCTCTTCCTTCTTATTGAAGACTCCTAAAACAAGATCTCTGGACTATTTTGGTAATTATTCTCCTCAGTGGTTGCTTAAAACTGCCTACGTTCGCCACGGAGTTTTCGTGGTCAACCCTAGATTCTTGTGTTGGAATGACTTTTTCCTTTCCACATAGTCCTCTTGGGAAGGATCCCTTTTAAAGTGATTCCAAGTCAGTTCCCACTCACACATTCCTACTCCACTAGTGGAAGTGTAGATTTCTCTTTTTCTTTATTCTGTTGCCTGAAACCAAAACTCCAAGAAAAACACAGCAAGCCCTCCAAATGCTCCCCTTGGAACTCTTCTCACTTGTATTGGTTGAAAAAAAAAAATGCTACCCTAAAATATGGGTGAAAATGATAGTCTCTCCCACTCATTTTCTGCACTCTGTGCTCTTTCATATTCTTTTTTCCCGTCATCACCAAATACATGGGCCATTTACTATGGAAGAAAGAACTACATGATGAAAGAAGCTTGGATTCCTGAGTCTAAATTTCTTTGTTATCATTTTCTTTTTATGTAACTTACTATCATGAATAGCACAATTCCATTTATAATAGTCACAAAGAAAATGAAATACCTAGGAATACAGCTAACCGAGAAGCTGAAAGATCTCTACAAAAACTTCAAAATATCGCTGAAAGAAATCAAAGATGACAAAAATAAATGGAAAAACATTCTGTGCTCATGGATTGGAAAGATCATTAAAATGGCCATACAGCTCAAAGCAATCTACAGATTCAACACTATTCCTATCAAACTACCAATGTCATTCTTCACAGAATTAGAAAAAATAATTCTAAAATTCATATGGAACCCAAAAAGAGCCCAAATAGCCAAAGCAATCCTAAGCAAAAAGCCTATTTTATAATAATGTGCTGAATAGCTCATGCAATTTATTGAATACTGTACTAAAAGTGAAAATCAGAATGGTTATATGATTACATTTAGCAAATATTTTACTTTAGAATAGTTTTATGTTCACAGAAAAAAATGAAAGTATAATGTTCTCAATACCCTATACCCAGTTTCCTCTATTAGTTAACATCTTACATTAGTATGTTACATCCCAGTGACATCCCAGCATTTGTCACTGGGAACTCTTTCAGTCAGCTCCTGTGTCCCTTCAACATATGCCTATCATTATTGTATTTTATGTGTGTGTGTTGTACTGTTCTGTTTTGCAAGAGGGCATTGAAAAATTCCTTTTTGGCGCTACAAGATGCTCCAGGCTTATCTCGTATGTTTCCTGCGAAGTCCTACAGCCATTTCGTCAAAGAACCCTCATTCATTTTATTGAAAAATAATTTTGGAAATCAAGATCTGGGTGCTAGGTGGGCTTCTTGCTACTGAGGTGTAATTGCTTCTAGACTCTCAATCAACAGAGTAAGGAAGTATCTGCATGTATGTTGCTTATGTATGTACAAGTCTATAAAAATATCCATATGTAACGACTTGTATCTATATTAAGCTAAACATGGGTTCATAATGATACATGTAACTAATTACCACACAGATCATTATATTCTTCTCCCTCTGGAGTATCTAATCTACTGCAACAGTGAGAAATCTGGCTCCTATGATTATCATCCATTTATTTAATTGCTTAATTTCAGTATACATGTATACAGCATACCTTGTTTTATTGAAATTTGCTTTATTGCAAAAATGTGACACCATGCTCACTTCATGTCTCTGTGCACATTTTTGGTAACACTATTTCAAACTTTTTCATTAATATTATATCTGTTATGGTGAACTGTGATCAGTGATCTTTGATATTACCATTGCAATCATTTTGGAGTGTCATGAACTGTACCCGCAAAAGACAAAATAATGTTGTGTGTGTTCTGACTGTTCCACTGACCAGTTGTTCCCCTAACTCTCTTTCTCCTTGGGCCTCCATATTCTCTGAGACAATATATTGAAATTAGGCCAATTCATAACCCTACAATGGCCTCTAAGTGTTCAAGGAAGAATCACGCATCTTTCACTTCAAAGGCTAGAAATGTTTAAGCTTAGCAAGGAAGGCATGTTCAAAGCCAAAATAAACCAAAAGCTAGGTTTCTTGCACCAAAGTGTTAGCCAAATTGTGAATGCAAACAAGAAGTTCTTGAGGGAAATTAGAAGTGCTACTTCAGTAAATACATGAAGGGAAGTTATTACTGATAAGCAGAAAGTTTTAGTGGTCTGGATAGAGGAACAAACCATCCACAGCATTCCCTTAAGCCAAAGCCTAACCTTGAGCAAAGCCCTAACTCTATTCAATTCTGTGAAGGCTGAGGGAGATAAGGAAACTTAAAAGTCTAAAGCTAGTAGAGGTTGGTTCATGAGGCTTAATGAAAGAAACCATCTCCATAACATAAAAATGCAAGGTGAAGCAGCAAGTGCTGATGGAGAAACTGCAGCAAGTTAACCAGAAGTTCTAGTTGAGAAAATTGATGAAGAGGGTTACACTAAACAGTGTTTTGTTTTTTGTTTTTGTTTTTTTTGAGACAGAGAGTCTCGCTCTGTCACCCAGGCTGGAGGGCAATGGCATGATCTCGGCTCACTGCAACCTCCACCTCCCAGGTTCAAAAGATTCTTCTGCCTCAGCCTCCCATGTAGCTGGGATTACAGGCCACCATGTCCAACTAATTTTTGTATTTTTACTAGAGATAGGGTTTCACCATGTTGGCCAGGCTGGTTTCAAACTCCTAACCTCAAATGATCCCTCACCTCAGCCTCCCAAAATGCTGGAATTATAGGCGTGAGCCACCATACCCGGCCAACAGATTTTCAAGGTAGATAAAAAAGCCATATATTGGAAGAAGATGCCATCTAGGACTTTCATAGCTAGAGAGCAGAACTCGATGCCTGGCTTCAAAGCTTCAAAAGATAAATTGACTCGTTAGGGTTTAATTCAACTGGTAACTTTAAGTTGAAACCAATGTTCATTTACCATTCTGAAAATTCTAGAGCTCTTAAGAATTATGCTAAATCTACTATGCATATGCCCTATAAATGGAACAGCAAAGCTTGGATAACAGCACATGCTTACAGCATGACTTACTGAATATTTTAAGCTCATTATTGACATCTGCTTAGGAAAAAAAAAGATTCCATTCAAAGTGTTACTGCAAATTGCCAATGCACATGGTGACTGAAGAACTCTGATTGAGAGGTACAAGGAGATTCGTGTTTTCAAGTGTGTCTACTAATACAACTTCTATTGTGCAGACCATGTATTAAGGAGCAATTTTAATGTTCAAATCTTTTTAAGAAACACATTTCATAAATCTGTAGCTAGCATAGATAGTTATTACTCCAACGGATCTGGCCAAAGTAAATTGAAAATATTCTGGAAAGGCCTCACCCATCTAGATGCCATTAAAAACATTCATGATTGATGGGAGTAGATCAGAATAACAATATTTATACGAGTTTGGAAGAACTTGATTCCAAGCCCTCCTGTTAACTTTCAGGAGTTCAAGACTTTAGTGGAGGAAATCACTGTAGACGTGGTAGATAGAACTAGATTTAGAAGACGGGAACCTGAAGATGTGACTGAATTGCTACCATCTCATAAGACTTGAATGAAGAGTTACTTCTTATACACGAGCAAAGCAAGCGGCTTTTTGAAATGGAAACTACTGTGGTAAAGATGCTGTGAACACTGTTGAAATGACAAAGAATTTAGAATATTATGTACACTTAGTTGACAGAGCTAAGTGGCAGGGTTTGAGAGGATTGATCAAAACTTGAAAGTCCTATGCAGAAAGATTATGACTCACTGAAGGCTTGGATAATTTTTAGAATTTTTAAGTAATAAAATATTTTTAAACTTAGGTATGTACATTTTTAGACATAATGCTATTGTACACTTAGACGACTTCATTATAGTGTAACCATAACTTTTATATGAACTGGAAAACTGAAATTTTTTCTGACTCACTTTATTATGATATTCACTTTATTACTGTGGTCTGGAACCCTGGAACCAAACCTGCAGTGTCTTTGAGGTATGCCTGTGTACTGGTTTTAGAAACAACTTCATCAACCAGAATAGAGTGTTTATGTACCATTTACTTTTCCTTTAGCCTTACAGATTTCACTCACTTCCAAAGTTACTTAGGTCAGCGCCTTTTTTCCCTAACACTTTCAGTTAAGTTGTTTCTTATATTTCTAATACAGTTAGATACTTTTATCACATTCTGTATTCCGTTGTGGAATACTTCAACTTCTTAATTTTTTTAATTTGCATATATTAAGGTTCACTCTTTGTAAAGTTGTATATAGGTTTTAAGAAATGCATTTGCAAATGAAATCTGGCATCATAATATCATACAGACTAGTTTCACTACTCTTAAAAAGTTCTCTGGGCTTCATCTATTCAATCTTCCCCAAATCCTAAGCCTCTGACAAACACTATTTTCTTTATCATTGTCTTTTCAGAATGTCATATAAATGAAATTATATAATAGAATAAGACAATAATCATCAATGGAATACTATAGAATCATAGCCTTTTCAGAATGTCTTCTTTTACTTATGACTGTACATTAAAGATGCATCCATTTATTTACATGGCTTAATAGCTTATTTCTTTTTAGATCTTGATTGTTCCAATTTTTTACGATTACAAATGAAGCTGCTATAAACAGCCATGTGAAGATTTTTGTCTGAACACATGTTGTCTCGATTAGTCTAGGTTTTTGCCTTTCCATATATACTTTAGACTCAGTTCATCGGATATCTAAATAGCTTGCCATGATTTCGTTTAGGATTGCAGTAAGTCAAGCTGTGAAGAATTGCCATCTTGACAATATTGAGTCTCCCAATCAATGGATATAGTGTATCTCTACATTTATTTAGATATTTGATTTCTTTCATTGTTTTGTTTTCTTCAAATCCTGTACGTATGTTAGATTTGTACATAAGTATTTTATTTTCTAGGTGTCATTGTAGACATTTTTTAATTTTTTAGTGCTGGAATATAGGAAAGCAATTGACATTTGTATACAGACCTTGTATCCTGTGACCTCACTATAATTGCTTATTAGTTCCAGTTTTTACACAAATGGTTTGGGATTCTTCTACGAACACAACAATATCATCATCTGCAAATAAAGACTGCTTATTGCCTTGTCACCTTGTTTCTTCCTTTCCAATCTAAAGTTTTCTTTTCTTTTGTCTTACTGCTCTATCTAGGACTTCTAGTATGATGTTGAATAGAAGTGATAATATAGAATAATCTTGCTTTCCTCCCAATTTTAGGCAAAAAGTACTAAGTCTATAGTCTTCATCAATTTGAGGCAGTATTCTGCTATACTGTTTGCTGAATTTCTAAATCATGAATGTGTTGCATTTTGTCAATGCTACATGTTAAAAATATGGCCCTATGATTTTTCTTCTTTAGCCTGTACATTGGCAGATTATATTGATTTTTAAATATTGACCCAACTCAACCATGCTTGCCTGAAATATCACTTACTAATGGCATATAATTATTTTAATATATTATTAGCCCTGATTTACTAATATTTTGCTGAGTTTTTTTTATATCTATGCTCATTGGATATATTAATTCATAGTCTTCCTTCCTTGTTGGGAAAAGCTGAGTGTTGGGAGAAGTTGAGGCAGGGCTTGCATGTCTGACATAACATAAAATTCTTGGAACATGTCCAGGGTCCAGGGTCTAAAACCCCTTGTGGCCTTTGTAACACCAAGCTCTGTGCTAAAGGGTGGAAGACCACCCTGATGCACCATAATCTAAGCCCAGGTCATAAAACCCCTCGTGGCTTGGACAGAATACAGGGCTCGTGGCTCTGGAATGTGTCTAGACTTGCTGGCTCCTTGCTCCCTGCTTTCCCGAGATCAATTGTAAAAGAACAAATAGTAGAGCATATGCTAAACCATCACAGCTGTAAAATCATGTGCTTAATGCAATGCTCCCTTTCCACCCCACATTCTTACCACCTGTTTGATCACCAATAAATAGTCTTGGCTTCCAGAGCTCAGGGCCTTCGCAGCCTCCATACACTCTAGCCATGGCCCCCTGGTCCCACTTCTCTCTCAAACTTTTTCTCATGCCTTTGACTCTGCTGGACTTCCTCACTCCCACGACCTGGTGTTGGGTCTGATCACCCCAACACTTGTAATATTTTTTTATCTGGTTCTGGTAGTAGAGTAATGCTGGCCTCATTCCTTCTATTTTCTGGAAGAGCCTGTGGAGATTTGGTATTATTTCTTCTTTAAATGGTTGGTACAATTTGCCAGTGAAGCCATCTAGTCCTTGTAATTTCCTTCTTGCAAATTTATTAGTTATTGATTTGATTTCTCTAATTGATGTAGAGGTATTCAAGTTATCTATTTCTCTATTTCTCCTGTATGAGTATTGATAGTTTGAGACTCTCAGGAAGTCTTTTCATTTCATTTAAGCAATTAAATTTCTAGGCATTTTAATGCTCTCTATGTACTGATTTCATAACATCCTATCAATCTTTTGATAAGCATTCTCATTTTAATTTAGTTCATAATGTTTTTACATTTTTCTTGGGATTCCTTCTTTGATTCATGACTTATTTCAAAGTATGTCTAATTTTCAAACAGTTCTGGCTCAGAATTTGGTCTTCCTTGTTGATAGTACTATTCACATCATCTCTGTTCTTATTTTCACGTTCTTGATTAACCAATTACTTGCAGAGGGGTGTTGAAGTCTTCACTATAATAGTGGATTTATCTATTTATCCTTTTACTTTATTCAGTTTTTGCCTCATGTATTTTGACACTCTCATTAGATGCATACACATTAAGGATTTTTATGTCTTTTTGGATAATTTATCCCTATATTGTTATGTATCTCTTTATCCATAATATCCCAAATTCTAAAGGCTTTGTCTGAATATAGGTAATTCCACTTTCTCTTGATTCATGTTGGCATAGTATCTTTTCCCCTTCCTCTACTTTTAACTATCTGAATCTTTGTATTTAATATGAGTTTCCTGTAAACACCATATAATTGGGTCATGTTACCATTGTTGTTTTTAATTCCCATTGTAATACGTCTTTGATGTATTTAAAGGTAAATGGTCTAAAGAACTTGTTGATAGAATCGGATTAATATTTACTGTGTCTGTAACTTTTTTCTATTCATTGCATTTTTCCCTTTGTTCAAATTTTTCATCTTAGACATTTACATTTGGTCCTAGAATTCCATTTTATATGGTTGATCTATTCATTCAATTATGCTAATCATTTAAGCCTTTGAGCATACACTGTTTTAAACCACTGTTTTAAAGCCTTTCTGATAATTCCAATATCTGTGTTTGTTCCTATTGACTTTTCCCTTATGAGTCACATTTTTCTGTTTCTTCACATACATATTTTCTTATGTTCTGGACTCTAGATTTTGCTGTCTTATTTGAAAGGGCATTCTGGCAGGGAAATTATTACACATCTACCTGCATATGATCCTGTAAGGCTTGGTTTTATGCATTGCTAGCTTGTGTCCATTTCTGTCTTTCCACAGTTCTTGGACACAGCACCAACAACTCTATAGTTGACCCTCTAACACCACATGTTTTAACTAGGCAGTTTTACTTATATGTAGATTTTCTTCCACCCTCTGCCACCCTTGGGGGAAGGTAAGACTGATGTCTTCTCTTCCTCTTCCTACTCAATATGAAGATGACAAGGATGAAAAACTTGATAAACCCACTTCTATTTAGTGGATAGAAAATGTATGTTCTCTCCCTTTTGATTTCCTTAATAACATTTTTTCTCTGGCTTACTTTACTGTAATATAGCATATAACACATAGAACATATAAAATATGTGTTAACTGTTTATTTCATCAATAAGGCTTCCAGTCAACAATAGACTATTAGTAGTTAAGTTTTGTGGGAGTCAAAACTTATATACAAATTTTTTTACCATTTGACAGGTCAGCATCCTTAACCCACCCAATTTTCAATGTTCAACTGTATATACTGAAAAAGAAAGGAAGTGATTCTCCACATCTTCACATTATACCTATATATAACAAAGGAATTTCCACAAAGAACTCAGACAGAAAAGTTAAAAGAAAATACTATGTATTACTTTTAATGCTTATATCACACTAATATCAATAAAAATTCTAAATGCCATATATGTATTTCCTTATATAGCCTTACTCTGGTTTCATTTCAGATAAGACAACCAAGACTTTTAGAAGTTAAGCATCTTGACAAGTAAATTTAGCACATTTCCAGAAGGAAAGTAAGAAAACAACCTACCAGAAATTGTATCATAGCCATAATTTTCCATATAGATTACAACCAATTCATATTAAAACATGAAATCCTGTTTTAATCCAGGTAAGTCATAAGTGATCAAAATTCATGAATAATTAACATAATTGTATATGTATCAATCAATTATATTTACTAATCTTCAGGGGTCAGTTCTGATCCTACAGTCTCTTCCTTTAAAATGATGCAATTAAAATAAGTACCATTTTCCTTAAATATTAGTATCTTCCTAATACTATGAGGGTTTCCATGTCATTTATGTGGTGTTTTGGCTTTCTTCCTATAGCTTATCAGTGGATAATGGCTTACAAAATTAATGGGTGAGAAAAAAAATCAACTATGTTTTATGATTATTATACCAATGAGTAAATAGGCATGCATCATTTACCCAGGAACAGATGTATTACTCAAGCAAGGGCTTAGACTATCTCTCAATCAGGACTAATGGGACTGTATTTTAATGACAAAATTCTTCAAAGTACCAGATCAGATCTAAATCAGTTCATTTTGCTAAAAGGAAAAAAGCAAGTATGCGCCTTGCTGCTCTGGCCTCTGCCAGGCTACTGCTTCAGTCTTGAGGATTTATCTTAGAAAATGTGTGAAGTATTTGAAAAATCATGAGGGACATCAAAGAACACATCAATAAAACAATACTACAGTAAGGCTATGAATGCCTTTGAGGTTTGCATATTTATTTAATATTTCATCTGTTACCAGCTAAAAGCAATGTTTTAAAATAAGAAAAAATAATTTTAAACAAGCCTTTAAAAATACTGACAGAATACCACCCACATAAAAATAAAGCCAAAACTTTGAGATGTTATCAAACATGTATCTTCTTGGTATATCATTAAAAATTACCTCAATAATTTAATAAATATCTCGCTTTCCAGATAACACATTTTAATGTTTTAAAGAAACCTGTCTTTTCAAAGGAAAGCTCATGAAACTCATGAGCCGGTGAGAGGAGTCACAATGTTATGAAAGGAATCAGAAACCTTGGATCTCTGATTTCAATGTCAGTTTTTACCTAATTCAATTCAGTTTTGTGGTGTCATAAAATCGTAATTTTTTTTAACAAAAAAATGCTGATCTAGAAAAAAGGTGTCATACAGATGGCAGTAAAGTCCAAGGACAGTAAAACAATAAACTGGTAGTATTTCAGTCCATTCATGCTGCTATAACAAAATACCAAACCAGGTAATTTATAAACAGAATTTTATATAAATTCTGTTTATATATAAACAGAATTTATTCTCACCATTCTGGAAGTCAGGAAGTCCAAGGTTTACGTACCAGCAGATTCACTCGCTGGAGCAAGCTCACTTTGTGCTTCCAAGATGGCACTTTCACATGGTGGAAGGGGAAGGAAGGGGCAAACTCTGCCACTCCAGTCCTTTTATGACACTCATTTATCAGAGCAGAACCCTCACAGCCTCATCATTTCCCAAGGGCCACACCTCTTAATACTATCACTTTGGGGGTTAAGCCTCAACATAGGAAGTTTAGAGAGAAACATACACTCAAACCATAGCAGACAGAAACACGTAACAACAATAATAGAGGAGATGAACTTCAGGCAAGAGATGTCAACACATCTTCAGAGATGGGAAGCACACAGATGACTGAGCAGAGCAAAGAAATGTGCACCCTAATTGGCTAAAGAGTGATTTCTGATTCAGATAGCAGAACTCAAGAAGTAGTCAGTAATCAATGGCACCAGCCACCACTGTAAGCGGTCTAGAGAGGGAGGACTAATGCGAAGGTTAGTTAAGAGTCTAATTAAGGAGTTCTTAACTCCCTGAGATCCTCTTCCCATGAAACAGCATGGCTGACTGTGCTTCTACTACCTTGGCAAATGTAGTAGGCAGAATTCTAAGAATGACCTCCTTTGAGTGCTGATGGAACCTGTGAGCATGATGAGATATCACTCCCCTAGTTGTTACATTATATGGCAAAAAGGAAATCCAGATGCATCACATGAAAATCACATCAGCCCTTTAAAAGCAGAAAGTTTCTCCAGCTGGTAGCAAAAGAAAAAAATGAAGTCAGAAAGATTCAAAGCCTAAGGAGGATTTGATGTGCCATTGCTGGCACTGAAGGTAGTAAGGACCGGGAACCTCAGAACTATAATTTCCAACAACCTCAGTAAACTTGGAGGCACTCTTCTCCAGAGTCTCCAAATAAGAGACTGGCCAAAACCATAATTTTAGCTTTTATGAGACCCCTAGCAGAGGACCCAGCTAAGCCTGCTTGAACTTCTGACCTGTAGACCTGTGAGCTAATTAGTGGATGTTGTTTTGAACCACTAAGTTTATGGTCATTTGTTACGCAGAAATAGAAAACTAATCACTCTGTCTATTATTATAGTGGATACTATACTACAGATAGTAGATACTAAAATCTACTATTATTTATAATTATATGCTCTAACATGTTATGTGAAACAAAATATTGTATATTGCCCATAAATTATGCAAATACTCTATTTATAACATATCTATGTAATTAACTTGAATATATATAAAGAGACAGGAAGTTTATTTTCTGATGTTTACCAAGGTAGATGTTAATAAGTCTGTGAAACACACTTAAAAACTACCAAGGCGGAGCATATATTTAAAGATAATCTCCAATATGGAAGACAGAAGACAAAATCAAACTAAACAAAGAAGACTCAAGGAAATAAATGGAGCAGCAATGGAAAGCAGAGGGGAACTCCAAAATACCTAAGATTAAAACAATTACACAGATAAGATAATTGAGAGTCACAATCAAAAACTCAGAGTTCTTGGAAATAAAATAGAAGAAAAGAAAGAGAACAGCTGCTGAAACAAAAGACTTCAATAGAAACTTTGGAAAATAGAATTGAATCATCTTGTAGATGAGAAAAAAACCAAAGAGCGTATTAGTACATCAACAGAGAAGATTGAATATCTGTCCATCAGAAATTCCAGAGAGGACAAAAATACAGATATTACAAACAACTTCCCAGAACTAAACACATAGATTTCAGATTAAGATAGTCTATTAGGACCCCAGCACAACAAACTGAAAATAACTCATACCACAGTGCATCATCTCCTACCTACAGCCACACCCTTGCGTGGTTTTTTTTTTTTTCCCTCAAAAGTCCATCAACTTTGACTTTGCTTTCCTTTTTTGCAAGAATATTTTCAATGTTCCTGAAGTGCCTGTCCCTGACATTGTCACAGGTGTCATCCTTGATCAGAACAGAACTCCTCCTTTAAACAAAAGATCATTCTTTTTCTGATGGTCCCGGCTATTCCTCACACTTGTTCCAACTGCCTCAGTGGCCGTGATCCATTCTCTATCTAGTATTGCTGGATGTTTGCAACTTAACATTCTTGGATCTCCAGTAATCTCCAAGAGATCTTTATTATGCAAATCAACCCCTCTACACCTAATTTCTTAAGAGGTTCTCCATTTCTCAAGCTCATAAATAAATGAATTCATATGGCTATTTACCAAAGTAAATTACTATAGTTTCAAAGAATAAATTCCATGCCCCTCCCTTCATGGTAGAATGACATATTCCAACAGCATATTTTCCAAGTGAATGAATATTTTCCATGTACCCATGAGCTGCCAGAGGTTAGTGTGTAATATGCCAGGTGAAGACAGGGCAGTTCAAATTCCCGTTTTGAAGAAGACACTGCTATGCTAAAACAGAGTTGGAAACCCTGTAGGTTTGCTCTGACCTGGCTTTGCAAGAACAGTTTAACAGACCTTGCAGCCTGTTTCTACTCAGAAGACAAGGAATGATTCATGAGCCAAATTTTAGGTTCCACATGTTCCTTTTTGCCTGTCACATTCTGAAAAACAGTGTACTACTCGTGTGCAGAGAACAGGACACAATGCCTTTAAGCCCTAGTCGTCTTTCAACAACATAGTGGAAGACTAGAAGATGTGGCTTTTCAGAACACTTATGTACAAAACAATCAACTTGCAAATGACAGAATAAAGACAAAACTGAAAAAAGAAGAACGTTTTCAACCAAGAGATTCTAAGATAAAGGTTACTATTCTCCTAGAATTTTAATGTATCCATTTAGTCACTGACCCCTGGAGAATGTCAAGTTCCACATTTGCATTGAAATGGTAGCGAACGCTCATGCTTGTTAGCAGTTTATCACACCAAGATTGCTCTGTTACTCTCTTCCTCTTTCTGTGTATATGTACAATCTTTTTTTCCTCCATTGTAACTGTCAAATCTCAATATTTTTTCTGAAGCCTGATAATAGGGTTGAAAAATGTGACCAAGTTAGACTTCAGAAGAGATTCTTTTAAGTTCCAGTTTATGTGTGCAGGACACGCAGGTTTGTTACATAGGTAAATGTGTGTGCCATGGTGTTTTGCTGCACCTATCAACCCATCACCTAGGTATTAAGCCCAGCATGATTTAGCTATTTTTCCTGATGCTCTCCTCTCTGCCCTTTTTCCTACAGGCCCCAGTGTCTGTTGCTCCCCTCCCTATGTCCATGTGTTCTCATTGATCAACTCCCACTTATAAGTGAGAACACACTGTGTTTGGTTTTGTTTTTGCATGTGTTTCCTGAGGGTAACAGCTTCCAAATTCATCCATGTCCCTAAAAAGGACATGATCTCATTCCTTTTTATGGCTGCATAGTGTTTCATAGCATATATGTACCACATTTTCTTTATCCAGTATATCATTGAGGAGCATTTGGGTTAATTCCATGTCTTTGCTATTGTGAATAGTGCTGCAATCAACATACACATCCATGTATCTTTATAATAGAATATATCATCTTTATAAAAGAATGATTTATATTCCTTTGGCTACATAGCCAGCAATGGGAATGCTGGGTCAAATAATATTTCTGGTTCTAAGTCTTCTAGGAATCACCACGCTGTCTTCTACAATGGTTGAACTAATTTACATTCCCATCAACAATATAAAAGTGCTCCTCTTTCTCCACAACCTCACCAACATCTGTTGACTTTTTAAATAATCGCCATTCTGACTGATGTGAGATGATATCTCATTGTGGTTTTCATTTGCATTTCTTTGATGATCAGTGATGTTGAGCTTTTTTTCATGTTTGTTGGCTGAATGTATGTCTTTTGAGAAGTGTCTGTTCATATCCCTTGTCAACTTTTTAATGGGTTTTTTTCTTGTAAATTTACTTAAGTTCCTTGTAGATTCTGGAAATTAGACCTTTGTCAGACGGAGAGATTGCAAAAATCTTCTCCCATTCTGTAGGTTGTTCGCTTTGATGATAGTTTCTTTTGCTGTGCAGAAGCTCTTTAATTAGATCCCATTTGTCAATTTTTCCTTTTGTTGCAATTGCTTTTGGTGATTTCATCATAAAATCCTTGCCAATACCTATGTCCTGAATGGTATTGCCTAGATTTTCTTCTAGGGTTTTTATAATGTATAGTTTTATACAATTTATAGTCTTGGGTTTTACATTTAAGTCTCTAATTCATCTTGAGTTAATTTTTACATAAGATGTTAGGAAGGGATCCAGTTTCAATTTTCTGCATCTGGCTAGCAGTTCTCCCAGCACCACTTATTAAATAGGAAATGCTTTCCCTATTGCTTTTACTTGGTTTGTCAAAGATCAGATGGTTATAGATGTGCAGTTTTATTTCTGAGTTCTCTATTCTGTTCCATTGGTCTATGTGCCTGTTTTCATACCAGTACCATGCTGTTTTGGTTAGTGTAGCCTTGTAGAGCTTGAAGTTGTGTAGCCTGATGCCTCCAGCTTTGTTCTTTTTGCTTAGGATAGTCTTGGCTCTCAGAGCTCTTTATTGGTTCCATATGAATTTTAAAATATTTAAATTTTTTTTTCTACTTCGGTGAATAATGTCAATGGTAGTTTAGTGGGAATAGCATTCAATCTATAAATTGCTTTGGCACTATGGCCATTTTCACAATATGGATTCCTCCTACCCAAATGTAAACACAAGTATCAATAGCCAAGTTGACCAAGTGGAAGAAAGAATATCAGAGCTTGAAGACCATCTTGCTGGAATAAGGCAGGCAGACTAGATTAGAGAAAAAAAGAATGGAAAAGAACGAACAATGGGACTACGTAAAAAGACCTTTAGATTCAAGAACTATGAGACTATGTAAAAAGACCTTCAGAAGAGATTCTGTGCTAAATGAACACAAATGTGAACCAGCCAAAGACTCATCATGAGATGTAAATTTGGATACAAGACTTAATATTTTATTAAAGTTTTAGGGTACATGTGCACAACGTGCAGGTTACATATGTATACATGTGCCATGTTGGTGTGCTGCACCCAGTAACTCATCATTTAACATTAGGTATATCTCCAAATGCTATCCCTCCCCACTCCTGATAACAGACCCCAGTGTGTGATGTTCCCCTTCCTGTGTCCATGTGTTCTTGAAGACTTAACATTTTAAAGAGTACTCTGTAACAGCAGGTTAAGGAGTCCTTCAATCATAAAGGAGGACATTGAAATAAGTTAAACTACCTATTGCCTGTTTTCAAATAGCCCATTGGAGTCTTACTGTACAATGACAACACAAGCAGAAATTGTCCCAGTGGCTGCCTCCTGGGTCGAGGTTAGCTGGCAGTGATGCCCACACCAATCTTCTCTGTTGAGATAACTCCTATCTCTTATCTCCCTCCAAGTTCTTTTAATATCTTGCTTTTACTTTCATTCATTAAAGCCCTCTTAGTGAAGATGTTATAAAGATATTATGAAGAAACAGGATGTTTGACATGCAGGTTTCAAAGCCTGCTTCTATATGCCTGGGTATTTGCATTTTATCCAGACAAAAACCTGTAGCAGTAATAGATAAATGTATAAACAGGGTGCCATCTGTTTCCATTTTTCCTTTTTAGAGGCTTAAAAGTTTACATTACTCAGGTCATCTCCACTATATCACAATAGCAGAATAAGTTATACTCAGAGCTTGCTCGGTCTAAGCAGGCAACACTTCCTCGGCAGCTCGGGGACCCATAGGAACCCTTGACATAAAGCAAATAGTGAGATGAACCTGAGTGAATCAGAGACCTTCAAGTGAAATATGAGGAAAGCTACAAAGCAGTCTGCCCAGGGCCATTAAGATGAAGACTATTAAGATAATACTAATCCCTGGCCTAGCCCCACCATCCACACACTCCCAAGTCAGAAGTTGTGGCTTGCAAGTGGCCATTTAAATTATTCAATGGGCATAAAGTCTCCACTTGCTAACAAGATCATCACTTTGATAGCTCACAAAATAGATCTAAAATCTATACTTTGATAGCTCACAGAGTAGATCTAAAATCCTAAAAAGAAAGATAACAGCAGAAATAGGCAGCCAATAGAAAGGCAACATCCCCCATTTTATTTCTCATATGATAATCTCAGAGGATTAGAGTAAGAAGACTTCTCAAATTTATGTCACTTATCATATATTCCAAAAAATTGAGGCATAGAGGGCAGAAGTGATTTGCCCAAGGATATAAGCAGAACTAACCCTAGAATCAAAGTCTCCTAATTTGTAGACCAACTATTTCCACCATAGTGTGCTGATTCTTCTGGGTTAAAAATAAAACCAGTCTTGACCCCATACCTGTTCACAGACAACCTGAGGGTTCCCTAGGGACAAAGAAGGACTCTAATCCCCCAAAAATATAGATCTTCAGACTTCTTATATCTAGATTGTCCAGGACACTGAAATTCAACATAACTAAAGGATATATGTAAACTTCCGGTGGTGAGAAAGGTCAATCACACAAAGTATGCAAAGTTTGCCAAGACCAAATTTTTACCACATCCTGCTACTATCCATTTCCAGCTGTATATGAAATACAGAAAGTCTTCTGATCACTTTCTAGGTTATTATAGCCCCCTTTGCACCCTCTAACAAAAACTTTAAGACATTTAAAAATGCATTAAACCAACCGTATTTACAGTTGCAATTCACCTGGGATTTCCAAAAGAATATGTGCTCCAGCATTCGCCTATTTTCTTAGGAAGTATACAGATCCATATATACCCAAGGCCTTTTTCTGTGCTCATAAAGCACACTTTCCTAGTCTTACTCTTATTGTAGTAATAGAGTTCATAATATTTGCCCACAGAGTACAATGTTTATAAATATAAATGCTCAACTCTGCCATATCTCTATGAGGGGGACCCAGGAGCCCAGGAACCAGTTATATCCCTCTCAATGTCAACTCCATGCTCCTTGGACATATTTCCATAGTATGTCCCACTAAGTAACTCCTGCAGTTAGTTTAGGCATTTAGGAGCATTTTTTTTTTCTATTATTTTTGGTTCTTTCTTGCCTTCTTATTTTGCAATTTGATGACTCTTTTCTCTTCCATAACCAACCCCAAACAAAAGGGGTAATTATTGATATCCTGATGAGTCTCTTTGTACTAAAAATTGCTCAATGTTACAGACGGAATGTTTGTGTACCCCCAGAATGCATATGCTGAAATCCTAATGAAATGGTTTCGTTGTCTGGGGTAAATACCTGAGGTAAGGCATCTCACGTCAGGAAAATTTAGAACATGGACACACACACAAGGAGTTTAGGAATGGAGGTTTAATAGGCAAAAGAAAGAGGAGAAAAGCTCTTTCTCTAGTGACAAAGGGGGGCTTTGGAGAGAAATGACCAGTCCATGGCGAATTCGCCGGATATTATAGGCAGGCTTGAGGATGCTGTGTCTGATTTACATAGGGACCACAGATTGGTTTGATCAAGTGTGATGTTTACACAGCATGCTGGGAAGGCTGGCTACCCCCACCATAATCTTATTATGCAAATGGGCTATCCACTTGATCAAGGCCATCTTGTCTGCTCCTTACTATACACGTAGCTGGCAAAAAAATGGAGCCACCATTTTTAACACGCCTAGTCCCAGGTAGTATTTTTCTGCCAATATTCACCCATGCAAGCTTCCAGCTTGTCTATGTGTACAGTTCAATTTTATAGGCTACTCTTCGTTAGAAAAAAGAAAGACAGATTTGGAGGCTGCTTTTCATTAAAAGGAAAGCATTAACAAGGACTTCTGTACCCTCACTATCTGCCTAAGTGTTTCTTTTTAACTCCTTCATCACTAATTCCCAGTGTTATGGTATTAGAAGGGAGGTGTTTAGCCCATGAGGGCAGAGCTTACATGAATGGGAGCTCCTTTGTCCTTTATACCAAACAGCTGTCTATGAACCAGGAAGCAGGCCCTCACAGGACACTGAATTGGCTGGTGCCTTGATCTTGGACATCCCAGCCTTCAGAACTGTAAAAAAATTGTTATTTATAAGCCACTCAGCATAGGGCATTCTGTTTTAGCAGCCTGAGTGGACAAAGACACTTAGTGACTCTGATTTGGGAGAAACAAACAAAAACCCTTGGATTCTGCACTTAAAGAGGAAGGAAGACAATTTACAGAGTAAGAAAATTTAGGGTGAGACTATCCTGAAGCCTGAAGAATAAAACCAAAGCAATTCAAACCAAGATAAACCAATAGATTTCTCAGGAGGCCAAGAGATCATGGGAAGAGAATGTTCTTACCTTAGAGACAAACACAAATAGCTATACTAAGAAATCTTACAGAAACATGCAGACTGAGTTATCTTTCACATGGAAAAAGCCAACGTTCATCTCTACTCCATGTATCTCTTAGCTACCTACTCTTGTAGGTTTCTAACCTGTTCAAATATAATTTATATCTTTATCCAGTACTGCATCTGAGGACGGTGACATTCTGACCTACTAATAATATCAGACTTAGAAATGTGGGGCACAAGACACATTACTGAACTTCACCACAAAAATTGAGTTTGGATCTCTAGGGAATGGAAAAGAAGCTGATGGTGCCAAGGTGATCACAAACGCAAAATGTAGACAAATTGCAGACTTGGCCAAAGCTAAAAGCCAAGACTGAAGATGCAATGAAATGGTCAACCCATTCCAATTAACTTCTAAGAGAAGTTTAATAGTATATCCAAAACAAAAGGACTATCCTCATCAATATCATTAGTTACTGAGGTAAATAGCAATCAGGTTTTTTTCTTTTTTAATCTCTTTGCTGACTTTTTGCTGTTGATACCTTTACTGCCATGAGAGTTTTATACCCTTCCTGCAATTAACTGGCTGTCTGGAGACCTACTACTTTAATGGGCATTATCCAACAAAAGGAGTGCAAAGAAAACGTGGAAATTTTCGCCAATTTCTCTTAGAAGCATGACATAGTAAATCGATCATTTCACTAAAAGGATAATTGGAAGTATGACATGGAAACCATATAATGCTACAAAATACTTCAAAGCAAAGGCAAAGATACCTGGTTTTCTAACTATTTCTAGAATTATAAATTGGATATAAAGAAACAAAAAGACAAACATGATAAATTTTCAGATCTTAATATCCAGGAAGAAAAAAAATAATTATTTCTAAAAGAAGCCAGTCCTAAAAATTGACAGTAAGCCAAAAATCTAGGACCCTGGAAACAAGACATTTCCAGAACATATGCATGGGGTGGGGGTGGTAGATACATTATAAATATTGCTTTCTGTTTCAAGATTTTAAAATTTGAGATAATTTTCACTTCCATATGTTTTCTCCTAATTACTATTCAGAGGCATACAGACATTAAATAGTTGTACGGGCGATTTTTATTTGTGCTTCCACCTTATTATCAGATACTATTCCACATTTTTGCATTGCTTTTATAAGTACTGTTTTAATGGTGATACAAAATTCCATTATACTGATATATTAAATTAATATAACTGTTCAACAAATGAGGTATCTTTTGAGTTGTAAATGGTTGTTCAACTCTTACAAATAAAAATTGGGGTTTGTTTTAAGAGATTTTTCTATGTAGATGTGGGGTTACAGCAAGGTGGGAGACGAGGTTTTCTTGAAGGCCAGAACAAACTTCAGTGAACAGTATTCTAGTAAGTCTTACAGAGAGCGCTGAACTCCCAAAAGTTTGGTGTTCCATCTGTGTTTCTGTAACTTAACTTTCTCAAAGACACTGTTATGGCTCAAATCATTTGTAAGTTACAGGTGGTCTATTACTAATATTAAAGTATAATTTAGAATTTCTTTTAAAAGGACAGATTTAAGATTATCCTGTAATGATGTCTCAAAACTATGTTCCAGTGTACAGTTTCACTGGGAAAGCAATATATGGGTAAACTCAGAAAAGCTGTGCATATGTCATTTCATATATAACACAACGATGACAAAGATGTTTAGGAAATGGCTAGCACCATCCTTAATTTTTGCTCTAATGTTGAACTGATTGATGTCTTATGGGAGGCCTAGTTTCCTGGTAAGGGCAGAGGTTTCTTTCCTGTGCACTGCTCTGGAAATTTGCTCTAAAATACCCTGGTTGCCACGAAGAGCTAGTAATATGGGGAAAAAAAATGGAAGAGAGGATAAAGAAACACTATTAGAAGAAAGGTGTTTTTTCTAACACTGCCAACCTCTGTCTCTGTCTCTCTCCCTCTCTCTCTCTCTCCCATCCCCGCCCTCCCCCCAGCTCTTTTTCTCTAACAGCTGTAGGGAAAAGAAGCATGGGCACAAGAAAATTTAAGATGTGCCAGTGGTTCTCAAATCTGGAAAACCACTAAAATTATCTGAGTAGTTTTAAAAACAAAAAACAAAAACCAATGCTTAGATCCTGCCTGAAAACAGGTTTTAAATTAATTCGTATGGGGTCAAATTTTTAGAAGCTTCACCATGACTCTAATGTGCAAAGTTTTGAAAACTACTGAGATACATGACTCAATAAGTTAGAAGCAGCATTAATAGGACCAGGTTAATGAACTTTAACAATTAAGGTGCTTTCTTTCCTCAGGATCTGCAATTAAATTAATGCTTCTGGCCAGGCACGGTGGCTCACGCCTGTAATCTCAGCACTTTGGGAGGCCAAGGCTGGCGGATCACGTGGTCAGAGATCCAGAACATCCTGGCTAACACGGTGAAACCCCGTCTCTACTAAAAATACAAAAAAAAATTAGCCGTGCGTGGTGGCAGACTCCTGTAGTCCCAGCTACTCGGGAGGCTGAGGCAGGAGAATGGCGTGAACCTGGGAGGCGGAGCTTGCAGTGAGCCGAGATCTCGCCACTGCACTCCAGCCCGGGCAACAGAGCAAGACTCCTCCGTTTCAAAAAAAAAAAAAAAATTAATGCTTCTAAGTATAAAACTGTAACTATAACTCATAGAAAACAAAGCAGCACAGAATTCAACAATATCTTTTAAATGCAGTATCCATTAGGAAGGACTACTGTTTTAAAAAGCCTCAGCACTAAAATTGGCTACTTGCAATACCAAATGGTAGTTTTCAGTTTGACTTGGTTTCTTCAACCTTTTTCCTTTGATTTCTTATCTTTCAATGCTTCTAAATAGGTTTTCTAATATTTTTTTTAATTTTTGCTCCAGCACAATGAGTTAAGTCCAGTAATGACAGAGTAGAGTCCAGCAGAGACAAATAAGGCCCTAGGTTTGAAGATCATAATAAAACAAGAGTTTTAAAAATTGTCCAAACCTTGAAAATAAGACAAAATGAGGACTCCATGTTCTTTCACTGCCACATTGGAGCATTAACTGATAGATCCATTCATGCATTCTTCAACTATATCAGGGAACATACTAGTGTTTGACTTGCTATTTATTATTTATTAGGGCCAAGATTCTATAAAGTTCCATGTTCATGTTAAGTGATAGATTTTTACCCAGTTTAAAAGCAAATTATTTTTGTACAGTAGAAAAGATAACCCCAAAGATTATGGTATTATTACCCTGTAGGACTCTACATTAGGAAACTTATCTCAGTATAACTTTCCTGAGGGACTTACTAACCAATTTTCTAATTATCTTTTTAACCAGATTTAGTACCATACTGGTTTCCTCATAAGTTAAATAAGCTTTTGACATATGCTTACTCTATATGTTTATAAACGTTAGTGGTATAAACGTTAGGGAAGTCAGTGGTATTTTTCTTTAAGATCTTGTCCATTCCAACAACTGTATTAGTCCATTTTCATACTACCATGAAGAAATACCTAGGACTGGGTAGTTTATAAAGAAAAAGAGGTTTGATGGACTCACAGTTGCACATGGCCAGGGAGGCCTCACAATCATGGCGGAAGCCAGAGGAGGAACAAAGGCACATCTTAATGGCAGCAGGCAAGAGTGTGTGTGCAGTGGAATTGCCTTTTATAAAACCATCAGATCTCATGACACTTACTATTATGAGAACAGAATGGCAAAAACCCATTCCATGATTCAGTGACCTCCCAGTGGGTCCCTCTCACAACATATGAGGATTATGGGAGTTACAACTCAAGATGAGATTTGGGTGGGGACACAGGCAAACCATATCAACAACTTTCTCAGTTCACTGTAAATATTAGAATTATGTTAGCCATAGCTTCATAGGGAGAGTTAGGGAGAGTCAAAATACAACAATGGAAAGTTAAAAACATAATGAAAAAGAAAGATCTGTGTATGTAGCTGCACTAACATGTGTTTTTACAACTCAGTTGTACAGAAATGTTAGTCTGTATTGAACTCAACTTGCTCACAAGACTCTTTTTCCTCTAAGTAGCTGAAAATACTTAATCTTGCCAATTCAAGGTAACTAAGTAATGTTCAGTTGAAAGTAATCTTTTGGGAAATTATTCAGTATGTTAAGGAGTTAAACTCAGTCAACTCAAAATATAATCATCTTAACAAGGGCTTTCTCAAGTCTCAAGCATCTTCTCCTTCCTCTCTACTTGGATTGATATGGAATAAAGGGAAAAACTGATTTCATGCCATGGATGCAAGGAAGTCATTTCCATTCCAAAGTCTGTCCTCTGAGATCTCAGTGGATTCTGTTCAGTGTATTGCTGAAATAAATGGTCCCAATAAAGTGTTTGACAGCAACTTGAGGGCCTTACTACCAAAGATTTGATGTCCACTTCTTGTCCTGAAACCAGGACTCTTGTGGTCTCCCAGTCTGATCAGTGTTTGCATTTATGCTACAAGAAATTCTGAGTATTCTCCCTCTAAGCTTAGGTTGCAGGAAAACAGCTGTATTTGTTCAGACCTTTGGTCTGCCTCCATACTCCAAGTCAACATTGGAAGCTGATTCCTCCAAGAATTGCAGGTATAAGTATATGGGCCTTCTGCCCTTTTACTTCTTTGGTGTTTCTCTCTCCAACCCTGAGGTTTTGTCCACAAGGATAGATCTCAGAATTCTTGCTCTCCTTTCTCTTTCTCCAGCTTCTTTCCTGGCTTAAAATGGGCTTCTCTCAGCCAGATGTAGTGACTCACACCTGTAATCCCAGCACTTTAGGAGGCTGAGACAGGCAGATCACTTGAGGTCAGCAGTTCAACACCAGCCTGCGCAACATGAATTCCTGTCTCTACTAAAAATACAAAAATTAGCCAAACATAATGGACACATGGCTGTAATCCCAGCTACTTGGGAGACTGAGGCAGGAGAATCACCTGAATCTCGGAGGCAGAGGTTGCAGTGAGCCAAGATGGTGCCAATGCACCCCAGCCTGGCAACAGAGTTAAGACTGTCTCAAAAAAAAAAAAAAAAAAAAAAGAGGGGGGCTTCTCTCTCCTCTCTTCTTGGAAGACAACTGCTCTTTCTGCCAACTTCCCTTTTCTTGGCTTAACTTTTATAAAATCTTAGCTCTGATCTAGCTTCAACTTCTTGGAATCCAAACATCTATTCTTTTCTCTACAAAGCCTGGATCTTATAAGATAAATACATTGATGCCTTGGCTTTCAAACTATTGTATTTCGAATATATTTCAAGCACTTAGTTTGAAAGGTGAAAAAAAGATCAATGTCATCTTTGTTCTCAGCTGGATTCAGTCCTTCGCAGTGTCAATGGATGCCTTGGCCTCAATGGATTGTGATCTTTGGTAAGAAAAGAATGACCTATAATTTTTTAAAAGTTAGATATTTCAAGATATGTCTTAGTTTACCTGCCACCTTTTAATTTAAATAAGGTTCACCTCTCATTCTGACCTTTTATAGAAAAAATAGCAAATAGTATGTAAGAAAATTACATACGAGTAGAAATTATGAAGACTAACTTGTACATCCCCTCTCTCCTCCCTTGCATTGCTGCTTCATCTCCGATTTTTGTCTTTTAATTTATCCTTTCCCATTCAGTTACTTATTCTGTGCACCCCCACCTTTTTTTTTCATCTCTTGCTCCCAACATTAGAGTTGGTCCTCAGGAACCTCAGGGGATTAGGCCAAGTGAAAATCATCACTATAGCACAAGTCGAAGTTAAGAAATTTATAGCATTGTAAAAAGTTGTGGTTTTATGACCATGGACCAATAAAGAAAAATTTTATAAACATTACTACTTTATTAAGATTAAAAACAAAAGCTCACAAAAATGTTAAGATACCAACTATATTAAATTAAAAATGAGTACAGTCTTATTAACGTTCATTTTCCTTTGTTGCTAATGAAAAGGTTTTCAGAATTTCCTCTTTCCTTAGTCTGAAAAGAAACTTGTGTAACAAAGTGGAGAAATTTTGTTTTCATCAGATTTCCATTTAGCAAAGAAATTTTATGTGGCTAGGAAAGTGCTCACATAGAAGATGGTATCTCAAAATGCCAAGGTGCCCAAAATATAGGTAACTGTGATGCACATGGTGATTTAAAAAAAGGACAAACAGAAAGCTCCCATTAACTTCCATCACGTTTCATGCCTCATCTGCTTACCATCTAAAATTGATATTGTCTTCTAAGGCACAAGACCATTTTGCTCTTCTGCCTTTATTATCCCCAAGATTTTCCTATACATGCTTCTGCTTTTTGTCTTCTCATAAACGCTCTATAATCACTATAACCTTTCTAGACCCAATTCACAACTCCCATTCATCTATACCTCAAATTTATGCATACTGGGGCCAAAAATGTCTAGGTTGCTGCAATAAAAACAAAAAATTTTACACTTCCCAGAATTTCTTATATTGCATACAAAGATCAAGTTATGAGTTACTGTATTACTGGACTGAAAAGGAGCTAATGAAGTATGAAGACCTAAAAGAAAATTTTCACTTCATTAAAAAAAATCTACAGTACAAAGGAAGAAAAACAATTTTAGAGCTAGGTTATAGATTTTATATCTGGGTCACGTCACTATTCTGTCTTGTGACCTCTCAAATCATAGCAGCTAGCTGAATTTTTTTAGAAATTTAGAAGTTGGCTGTGATTAGGGGTCAGTAGAAGGGAAACAGATCAAAAAATAATGTAAGATGCTTTAAGATAGTCTTATCCTTGCCATTTGCTTAACAGATTCTTCACATATTTCATATCTTTTCTAATAATGGGGTAGAATTAATGAGTTTTCCCAAAATTCAATACTTCTGGCAATTCGTGCTTTGCGAGTCCTTCCCATACTGAATTGGGACTGGGTTTATACGATCAGTGAAATATGGGAGAATGATCCTCCATGACTTTTGGAGTTAATTCATAAAAAGTCCCTGCAGTTTCTGCCTTGGATTCTAGGAACAGGGTGTCTGGAAACTCGGAGCCACCTAGAAGTTATACTACCCTCAGACTGCCATGTTAGAAAGGCTGCTAAAACTTGGAGCAGTTTGCTACATAGTAATAAATAACTAGGTCAACCGGTACATATAATTTTAAGAAACTTTCCAAATATACTGCATATCTGAATACTATTCATCATAATAATTATGTTGGTTTCTCCAATTAGCTTCAGCTTAAAGCTTTTTCAACTATTCAGTTATCCGTTGCTTTATCTATTTATTCTCTGCCTTTCTTTTAATAAGTTACTTACACCATTTTTACAATGGTAGATTAGCTTTATTACTAGAAGCACGTGGGTCTATCAATGAAAGTGGTATTTATATTGGCTTTTAAATTAGGGAAAGGGAGTACCCAAAGCCACCTTGATACTTAGAAAGCAACATAACATCATTTGTTATGGGTTTGAAAGACCACAGCAGCTTTTAGAGATGTAAGCAGTTAAATATGGCTGGAAGGAGGGGAAGGTGATCAGAGGCTGACACGAGGTATCTAGCCTCTCCTGCTTTGGAAGTGGTCTGAACTTTAGCCTACAAGCACGAAGGATCCACTGAAAGGATTTAAAGTTATATAATCTTATTTCGTATTAGAAAGATAGCTTTGAGAGATTTTAGGCCAAAATACTGGATTAATCACATGCTACATGATTACTAGCCCCAATTCCAAAACACTACAAATTCCTGCAAAGGCAAGAAAACTAATAAATATTGCCATGGATTTCATGGAAAATAAGAAGAGGCTGGGCGCAGTGGCTCATGCCTGTAATCCCAGCACTTTGGGAGGCCAAGAGGATAGCCTGAGCCCAGGAGTTCAAAACTTGCCTGGACCATATAGTGAGCTCTCCACGGAAACAAAAACAATTAGCCAGGTGTGGTGGCACATGCCTGTATTCCCAGCTACTAGGGAGACTGAAGTTGGGGGGATCACTTGAGCCTGGGAGATCAAGGCTGTAGTGAACCATGACTGTGCTACTGCATTCCAGCCTGAGTAACAGAACAAGACCCTGTCTCAAAAAACTAAAAACAAAAAGACAAGAAGAGTTCCAATAAGGACAACTCAGATTATCCCAGTTCTCTACCACTATAAGATATAATAAACATCTCCATATATGTCCCTTTATTGACCTAGATCACAACTTGTATTTCATTCAAGCAAGAAAATTCTAATTCTAAGCACCATTTTTTTTCAGCTCTAGGAAATGCAACCGTCAATTTTCACTCATTTAATCCTCCCCATTCTCTAAACTCCGTGGCTCTTATATAAGATCCAGGAAAGAGAAGGGAAATTATAGAAAAAAAATGAGAACAGATTAATGTTTTAATAGATGCTCCTACCTCCCTGTAAGTACCAAAAACAAATGTCTGCTGGAAGCGTTGAAGGGTGTAAAAATTGTTTCAGAAAATATTTTATGCCAGGAATATAAGGCAATAGAGAAAGTAATTAAATAATTATGACAAATAATTTCATCTACATATTCTGTGACATTTTTGTGACAAAATATACCTTGAAAGTTTCAACATAGAATATACAAATTATGATAAATTTAACTGGGTCATCAATTAGTTATAAAAAAAGATTATTAACAATAAATGTTCCATAGAATAAAATTTACCTGTAAAAGATTATTTAGGTTAGTTTTTGCTAGGATAAACTTGTGAGCCATTATATTTCTTAGTTACTTCTATAGGGCATCATCTCCAAATCTGGTCAGTAAAATACTGGGAGCAAACTCTCATTTTTAGTGTGTTTATAAGTTACACACATTAACAAAACTTTATGTCCTTATTTTTTATAAAAACAAATACCTATAGAAGTTATGTTTCCTTCTTGTATGCCAATAGACCGTTTTACTTTCAGGGTCCATATACCCGCTTAGTGACTACTGATTTAGGGCAGGAGAAAACAGACTATGGCCCATGAGTCCTATCTGGCCCAACAACTGATATTATAAATAAAATTTTATTGCAACTCAGCCACACTCATTCTTTTTTGTTTACCTCTTGCACCACAATGGTAGAGGTGAATAGTTGCCATCAGATTGTATGTACTGCAAACTCTAAAACATTTACTTTCTGGTTTACAATGCTTGATCTAGATTTAACTGATCTAGATAATTAAAACTTTGATGTACAGACAGGCATGGTGTTGTGGGCCTGTAGTCCCAGCAACTTGGGAAGCTGAGGTAGGAGAAGTGATTGAACCCAGGAGTTTGAGGCTCTATTGTGCTATGATCATGCCTATGAATAACCAATGCACTCCAGCCTGGGCAATATAGCAAGACCCTAACTCTTAAAATAAATAATAATGAGGCTATTTTGGGGGGAAAAAAAATCAACTCTGAAGCGAAAGCGTAAGATTGACCATAATCTTTTTAAATTGGGTGAAACAAATATTAAATAATTTTGTTCAATAAACATAAACTAATAATATAGATGCAATTTCAGTAATCACATAGTACTTGATTGACTCCAAAGTGGATAAACCTATATATTGCTATTTTATAGATGACTTGTATATTTTATTTGATGTGAATAAGAAAGTAATATCGTATAGTTGAAGGAGCACAGAACTCAGCATCAAATACCTGAGTTTATGCTCTGCTTTCATTACTAATAGCCCTAAGATCTTAAGGAACTTCTTAGAATTTCGGTTTCCTCCTCTTTAAAATAAGAATAATGGCTGGGCGCAGTAGCTTATGTCTGTAATCCCAGCACTTTGGGAGGCTGAGGCAGAAAGATCAACTGGGGTCAGGAGTTCGAGACCAGCCTGGCCAACATGGCAAAACTACGTATCTACTAAAAATACAAAAATTAGCCAGGCGTGGCGGCATGCGCCTGTGATCCCAGCTATTCAGGAGGCTGAGGCAGGAGAATCACTTGAACTCGAGAGGCGGAGGTTGCAGTGAGCTGAGATCGTGCCACTGCATTCCAGCCTGGGTGACAGAGGGAGACTCTGTTTCAAAAAAAAAAATTAATTGAAAATATTCTACTTTTTAAAATTGCTGTCAACATTGAGAGAAAATAGATAATAAATCTGAAAGTAATTTATAATAATTTATATTTGATTGGAATTAGACCTTTTGAGATATATAAAACAAGAATTATTCAACTTCATAAGAGTGCCATCTGCCCATTCTCACCAATAGTTGAACAATATGTATGTGTAAAACACTATTAGAAATTGTAAGAAATCATATATAACTTATGTCACTTCCATATGTATGTGTGTATATGTATGTTATCCTCATATATAATCATACATATAATCTGCTGTTCTACAGGATGCTAATATTCTAAACTTTAAGACTTTCAACTAATCAACTGAAAAATCAAATGGTAAGAGTTGAAAGTAAGAGGGATAATGTGTTGTCATGTTATAGTGCGTTGGATTGTATCCCTCAAAAAGATACGTCCACATCCTCATCCCTAGAGCCTGTGTATGTGACCTTATTTGGGGAAAAAAAAAAAAAAAAGAGTCTTTGTAAATGTCGTTAACTTAAGGATCTCAAAATGGGATCATCCTTGATTTTGGGTGGACCCTGAATCCAATGATAGTTGTCCTTTTAAGAGAAAGGCAGAGAGATTTGAAGCAGAGATAAAAGAGGAAAGGTCCTATGAAGACAGAGGCAGAGAGTACAGTTATTCTATGGCAAGACAAGGAACACTAAGAACCACCAGAAGCTGGAAGGATTCTCCTCTGGATATTTTGGAGGGAGCATGGCCCTGCCAACACCTTGAGTCTGAACTTTTGACCTCCAGAACTGTGAAAAAATAAACTTCTATTTTTTAAGCCATCATATTTGTGGTAATTTGTTACAGCAGACTTAGGAAACTAATAAACACTGCATGGTTTCATTTTGTTCTGTTTAAAATATTAAATAAAAGTTTGAAATAGCTACATCAAAATGTCTAAGAGAAGCACTTAAATAGGCAGAATGTTACCTGTGTGACAAGTATTTATCACTGAAATCTCAATTAGGTCCAAACAGGAAAGATTACAGTTGAAGGAGGATCAGTGGGTACTTAGAAAAAGAACATGTTTAAAGGAAGGCACATTAAAATGAAGACTTTTATAGAATTTTAAAACAAGAAAAAAGTAAAAGCTTTGATCAAGCCAAGAAGAAAAAGGGCAGATACACTTTTATGACACTGAAATTTCAGTGCTATTAATAGACAGTGTTAATAATGTAGGGTTTGAATATGTATAAGCCCATTTTTTTAATTTTAAAGAGATCCTTTTGAACAAATGTACAATTTTAAGTATAAAAGGGAATGTTTTTGGCATAGCTATAATAATGAAAAATTTTTCCATTCAGTTATGTTCAACATAAGCAAGGCTTTTGGTAGGAAAAATTAATGATTTATTTGAAAAGAAAAGATGGTCATAAGGACTTTAAAGCATATTATAAAAGGCAAATTTTATTTGAAACCAATCAGACTTTAGCAAGTGAGCAGAAAAGAGTGAAATGGAGTTGGTTTAACAAAGGCTTCTGAGGTCACAAAAAGAAATTACTGGACAGTGACTTGGCCACTCCTTTTCTCAGTGAAAAAGACACTGATTACAGAAATATCATAAAGGTGATCTAGCAGAAGAGAAAACATAAAATGGATTTGCCAGGTTAAATCTCCATCCCCTTTAAAAAATACAGTGAGACAGAATCCAATTTAAATATGAGTCATTGAACAATTACAGTTAAAGAAGGATGAAGAGAGAAAGAGGAAGGAAATGAGAATGAAGGACAGGGAAGAGAGAAATGGAAAAATGATAAGATCTGTAACTGGAGGTCTAAGCATGTGGCCTCATCTTGTTATTCATAAATGAAGGAGAGAGAAATGTCACATGGCTGGAAATAATTTCTTGAGGAGCAAAGCGAAATATTAAAAGATTTTCCCATTGCAAATAAGGCAATTAAAACTATTCAATTTGACAAAGCACTGGACCCAGTTGAATTACACCATAATTCAGGAGGAAAAAAAAAAAAAAGAGTAGCAAGGGAAATAGAGAAGCCTGTGGCAAAACTCTTTGATAGCTCAATAAGAAAAGAATAAAGCAAGCAGTCATATTTGAGTCACTAATAAGCACTCTCAGATTTAGCAAAAGAAAATCATTAAAAGAACTAGTTTTTCCAACTTCAATTATTAAGCACAGGAATAAAGATTCTCTCAAATGTATGCATTTGTGATTTACCTAAGAGAATTGATATGAATTTAGGAATTTAAGATTTATTTTTACTCAGATTCAAGGCGGCACTTCATTTTACAAGAAAGCCATCTAACAATAATAGAAACCCAATAGTGAATGAAGCACCCCAAGTCATTCTGGATGTGAAGACTAATGACACCGTATTTCACAAGCTGATTAATAGTAACCAGTAAATATAAGTAGTATCACTTAAGATATTCATATTTTGTTACAGAAAAATGTTTCTTTTTATTCACAGAAACATCTCATAACTATTTAATGCAACTAGTACATTTTTCATGGAGTACAAAATTTTTAATCCTATACCCTCAACCTACCCATAGATCACTCCCCCTTTGCTTGCTGTTCCCAATTCGTACTCCAAAGATTGTGTGTCACTCTCTGCAATGCCGTAAAGACAAAATTTCAGCCTCATCCTAGCTATACTGCTATAATTACCACTGAATCCAGCCAAGCATTTAAAGAAGGGCCCTTTATGTAAGTTCTCCCCAATACCCCTACCTTTTATTCTTCCTTCTGTGTGGTTTTGTATCATCCAGACTTCAAGGGTCTATCTACTCCCTAACATGGAAATGAGCACATCAAAAGCATGAATGAGTGTAACTTCAGTATCCAAGGGACGTTTAAGTATTCCAGAAAGGCAGAAAACACCTTGAACAAAGCATCGGCAGCCACATGAAGCCAAGCTACCATGATCAGATATTCTGTCCAGTGTCAAAGGAGCATAAAAGTAGAAACCTGAAAGAATGGTGTAAGTTAAAGAGATATGGAGCCAGATCTACCAGATAATTTAATGAAGTCAGACAATCCAAGAGAAAAATGCGTGTAATGTATGCCTCCCTTCAAAGCAGAACTGTCTTAAAAATGGTGCCATCTCCAGTGATGGCATCCAAGGGTGGATGACCCTTCATAGAGGGAAAAAAAACACGGATTAAGTAGACACCTGTAAAGCCTCTTCCTGCCTTGAGAGTCAATGCTTCTTTGATTTTCTTATTCAAAGTTAAGGTCAGGCACAATCTATGAACAATTATCATTATGTTATTCACTTCAAATACTTTGCCAATAACCTGGAAGAATGGCTGAAGCGTCTCAAAATTTTAAACTTATATTTTCCTTTTACATTTGAGAAATCTCATAGAAAAGGGCAGAGGACAGAATTTTGCCTCTGGAAGGTCTGAAGTAGGTTTATTGTGTACTGATGATCACTTCAGCCCACTGCATCTTGGGCTGCACTTTTACGACTTGTCTGAGTCTGGTAAGACAGAACATTCACACACACACACACACACACACACACACACACACACGTTATATAAACTAGGTTTATTACTTATATAGGAGCAGCAAGGGACAGCAGAAGTCTAGGATTCAGGGAAAGCTGGTCCCCCAAGGCTGAAGAAAGCTTCCCACTTATACTGTGCCTCACTTATACTGCAGCTGAGGGACCATGGAAAGCAGCCCACCCTGAGTTTTATACTCAGGGGAGATGAAGCACACTGGGCAAAAGCATTGAAGAACATCCTGTTTCAGCGGGCGGCAGAATGAAACCCAGGCTGTTCCAGCCAGCTCCTGCTTATCTCAGGATGTTGCATCCAAGCACATTCTACAGATTCTCTTAAGAACTACAGGAGGAATTGGGGAGAACTGAGTCAGTCCAGGGATACCCACAGAACTGTCCTGCAGGAAGAACTGCACATATGATACCCTAGCATTTATTTTCCAGAGCTGTTAAACGGAGATATTTTATAATATTCCTTGAGTTGTCACTATATGGTTCAATTTATAAATATGTAATTCACCAGTAAATTTGCATCAATAATGAACTAAGTATTTCTTTTCAATTTGACTTTAGCAAAAATAGATGCATGTTAATCTAATTAAATTATGCTACAGCAACCAACAGTCTCAAAATCTCAGAAGCTTAAATACAGCAAAGATTTATTTCTCATGCACATGAGGTCATTGTGCCAGGTGACTCTCCAGGGCAACAGTTCTCCATGCAGTAACTCAGATCTAGGATAATCTATATGTTATCATATATAATACACACACACACAAACACACACAGAGACACATAGAGACACATAGAGACACACACACACAGACACACACACAGACACACACACACACACACACACACACAGACACACACACACACACAGACACACACACACACAGACACACACACACAGACACACACACACAGACTCAGAGGGAGGGAGAGACGAGAGACATTCAGGAGTATACATAGAAATATATATATAATATTCATTTACCAATAGCTTTTCTTCAATGAAAAGTTGGAATTTTCAGTAGGAAAGATTTAACTATTAGAAAATTTTAAGTAGGTGCAAACAGTCCTTGCTTGAATGTTGAACTATAATCTTAAAATTGCAGAAGCTATTGAGATAGTTCAAATATCCATTTTTTTCCTTTTCTAGTTTTACTAGTGAAGACGTACCTTTTAGACTTATACCTCTGACAACATTGATTTAATCTCCCTTTTGCTACCAGAATATATTGACATTTTAAATCTAGGAGGAAAAAGAACTACTGAGTTGATTTACAAAGATGTCACATCAGTAAGAAAAATGAGCATCTCTGATCCTCCTCCTCCTCTCCTAATTCCTTCTACTTCCTCATCACTTTTTTTTTCATATGAAGATCATCCTAGTGGCTTGAAGTTGCCCAGCCTGGGACTTCCTTTGATAATCCAACTCAGGCTCGATGAAATCAAATTTTGCAGGAGACAATGTCTTCACAGTAGCCCATCTTGTAAGCCTTTCCTTAAAAAGAACCATTTGTCTTTGAAGTGCTTTCATTCTAAGAAAACTTTCATTTTTATGGCTTTAGAGGAGCACTCTCCTTGGCAAAGTCTGGTATACTAATACACAAAATCAGAGTAACTGAACCAAGCCCCTCCATTCAGCACTGGTAATAACTGTTCATTGTGGAGAGTCAAATATGCTCTAGGTACGCCGAGCTAGATACTCTTTTCATAGAATCTCTTTTAATGTTTAAAAGAGCATAGATAGGTATTGCAATGTAGGCTCTTTTCAGCTCTTCCTTAAGTTGCAGAAACTGAGCCTGAGAGTGGGTTCAGAGACTGCTCAAGATCCAGTGACAGCGCTGGGGATCTAATCCAGGGAGATCTGACTCCAACAAAACACAAGATCTTTCCACTATATTTTAACAGGGAACAACTGTTTTACTAAAACTGCTTTACTGTTTTCTATTATTACATATTCAAAGACTGTCTGGAGACATTTTTCTTTGCTTTTTTTTCTTCTTTTTGGAGAAGGAGTGAGGGAGGGGTCCAGGGGAAGAGCCTCAGGTAACGACTGTACTACATCTGCCTGAGGTCAGTTCTTCCTGAGCCCTATAGACCAGTTATTTAAATGAAACATAAAGGCAACAATCTATTTCTCTTTTCTTGCCTTAGTCTGTTTAGGCTGCCATAGCAAAATACCTTAGACTGGTAATGTACACACAAATTCATTTCTTACAGTTGTGGAGTCTAAAATGTCCAGGATGAAGGTGCTGGCAGATTTGGTGTCTGGTGAGGACCCACTTTCTGGTTCCTAGACGGCACCTTCTTGCCGCATGCTCACATGGTGGAAGCGTCAAGCGGCCTCTCAGACCTATTTTATAAAAGCAGTAATCCCATTCATGAGGGCATCACCCCCATCACCTAATAATCACCTCCCACCTTGGGAGTTAGGATTTCAACATAGAAATTTGGAGGGGACACAAAGACCATAGCATCTTTAAGTTGTGAAAAATAGTTTTCTTTCAAAATCACTTAAATAGATTAAATGCTGGCATTCACAAATATGTCATTTCTATAAGTTAGGCATCATCAGAATCAGCAACCACAAAACAGTGCACAGGCAGGCTTGCCTCACATCTCCACGAGCTGTCTCACATGCACCTCTGCTTTCAGTCGTTAAAGCACCTGAGCCATCATACAGACCCTGGTGTGGGTTATGACAGCTAATAACCAGGGGCAGCTCTCCCTCCCACCACATGAGCTTTTCTGTTGAGTTTGTTTCAAGAAAACATCTCAAAAGGAATTCTTAGATCCAAACAGGTAGTTATTATGCAAACATTGTAATACAGCCTAGTAAAATCTCAGTGAAGAATGCTATTACCTATCCTGAGATCATGGGACAAGAATCCATCAAAAACATGGTAGGGGGGAGGGAGTGTTACCAGGCCATTTCCAGCAATATCTTTCTTATTTTTAATTACTAGATGAGAAGGAGAAACATCCACATGAAAATGCATGCCAGTGTTTCTAGGTGAACAAAATGACGAAAGCCATAATTGAGACACAGAAGCCATCTTGTCACAGTGTGCAGAGCTGTGTGGAAAAGCAGCAGCCACATGGGAAAGACAAAACCTGATATATCCCACCCCTCAAAACAAGAACCTTATCTCCAGCTGGGCACAGCAGCTCACGCCTGTAATCCCAGCACTTTGGGAGGCTGAAGCGGGTGGATCACTTGAGGTCAGGAGTTCAAGACCAGCCTGGCCAAGATGGTGAAACCCCATCTCTACTTAAAAAAAAAAAAAAAAAATTAGCCAGGCGTGGTAGCACATGCCTGTAATCCCAGTTACTCAGGAGGCTGAGGTGGGATAATTCCTTGAACCTGGGAGGCAGAGGCTGCACTGAGCCAAGACTGTGCCACTGCACTCCAGCCTGGGTGACAGAGTGAGACTCCATCTCAAAAAAAAAAAAAAAAAAAAAAAAAAGAAACCTTCTCTCTTCTCCCTTTTGTATAACACTACAGTAAGTGGTGAAACACTAGAAAGTGAGCTTTTTTACTGCTCAACTTAAGGGAATTTCTGAAAATTATGAATTTAATTTTACAATGTCCGAGTCCACTTGACTTTCAGGGAAGAATGATTATACTCACTAATTTTCCCTCCATGAGCAGGCAGATCTAGAAGAGTTGAGAGCCTTTCTCCTTAGACTCAAAATGAAATTTACCAGGTAGAGTTACAGGAAGAGCAATGACTAAATCAAAACTGACACAGGACAGTAAGATGACTATTTAAAAAATTTTGTGACTCATGAATGCTTTATAGTTGAGAGTATTTCAAATATATTTAATGCAGTTGACAATCACCTTTTGAAGTCTATATTATTCCAAGTTCATTGAGGAAATAAGTTAAAAAAAAAGTCAAAAGGCAAATGTGACTTGCCCTATGTCACGCTGTTACCACATGATGAATGTGAGACTTAAATCAAGGTTTCTAGACTCTATACCCCGTACAATTCGAATGGCGTTAAGTCATATCACTGAGAAAAGGAAAATATGATAGCTAAATAAAACTTCATGTGGAATCAGGTTGGATAAAGGTAAATCTGTCCACAAATATGCAGGGTGAACTTGATCTCCATTTCAATTCATTCTTTCCCTTTTCAGTATGACTCCGAGTTCCAGGACCACAGAACAATTTTAGTTTTAGTATTCAATTGTAATTTAAAAGTTCTTAAAACAAGGCCTGGCGCAGTGGCTGATGCCTGTAATCCTAATACTCTGGGAGGCCGAGGCGGGCAGATCACTTGAGGTCAGGAGTTTGAGACCAGCCCAGCCAACATTGTGAAACCCCATCTCTACTAAAAATACAAAAAAAAAAAAGAAAAAAAAATTAACCGGACATGGTGGCGGGCACCTATAAAATCCCAGCTACCTGGGAGGCTGAGGCAGGAGAATCGCTTGAATCCTCCAGGTGGAGGTTGCAGTGAGCCGAGATTATGCCACTGCACTCCAGCCCCGACCAGAGTGAGACTCCATCTCAAAAATAAAAAATAAAAAATTCTTAAAACATGTGTGCATCTTAATCATGAGACATATTAAATATAGTGAATAAGAACAGTGGGAAAGTAGCAGGAAAAATTGGGGATGGCTTTCTTTTCTAAAATCCTGGTCTTCCTCAAACCGTGCATATATCTCAACAGAGCCATCCCCTCCTCAGAGACTGTGGCTCTGAAGTGGACAGCAGGCACATGCTCCAAACTGAGATCATCTGGAGCATCTGTGTAGCCAGCTGTGTTTCTTTTTTCCTGAGGCTCCTTGTTCAGGGTAAGAAATTTTGTGGACAGATGAAAAAAAGCTGCCTTGGCACTTCTGAAATGTGCTGAACCACAGCAGATAAACAGCTAAACTATCGGAGTCAAGTCTCCGGAGAAAATACAATTCCCAGCCCTGGAAAACAGAGCACGTTACAAAAGCCAGGCAAGAGACACTCTCTTAGCCAAGTAAACAATGACATTCAATACATATGTTCTGTGTACTTTTGCTGGATAGAAATGGAATCATTTCAGATTCACTATTGCCATCTCAGCAACTAACATCCAGAAAGGGAAGGACAGTGACTGAAGTTCCTAGAAAAAGAGAACTGAGTTGGATGCATCCTTAATGGTGCAGACCAAGAGGCAGGGTCACAACCTAAAGCAAGAACAAGTCAGTCAACAGTAGTTACTCAACTTGTCAGCTTATCCTGGGGCTATCCAACATTTCCATTTCTTTCCTGTGAATGGCTCTCTACCCCAGCTATTCACAAACTTTTGAGTCTCAGGCTACGTTTACACTCTTAAAAATGTTTGAGGCTAGGTGCGGTGGCTCACGCCTGTAATCCCAGCACTTTGGGAGGCCAAGGTAGGCAGATCACAAGATCAGGAGTTCAAGACCAGCCTGGCCAATATGGTGAAACCCCGTCTCCACTAAAAATACAAAAATTAGCTGGGCGTGGTGGCAGGTGCCTGTAGTCCCAGCTACTCGGGAGGCTGAGGCAGAAGAATCACTTGAACCCGGGAGGCAGAGCTTGCAGTGAGCAGAGATCACGCCACTGTACCTCACTGTACTCCAGCATGGGTGACAGAGTGAGATGCCATCTCAAAAATAAATAAATACAGGTTTGAAGATCCCTAAGAGCTTTGGCTTATATTGGTTATATCAATTTACATTTAGCATTAGAAAATAAAATATTTTAAATATGTATTTATTCATTTAAAAATAATAAACCCATGTTCATTTAAAAGTCTATTTTTTAAAAACTATATTTCCCTAAATATAGTAAGAATGGTAACATTGGCTTATGTTTTTGCCAATCTCCTTAATGTCTAGTATAAGAAAAAGTAGCTAGATTCACATATCAGCTTCTAGATTCCGTCTGTTGCAATATTGTATGTCATCTACCCTCTAGAAAACTCCATTCTACACCCATGAGACTAGAAGAGTCATAACAATAATGTCTTAGTATTATTTTTAAAGGTTTTGACCCCATGGCCCCTCAAACAGTTGCTGGAACCCTCAGGTATTCCTGGATCACACTGAGAACCACCATCGTACACTTTCCCTTACACTGAGGGAATCACAGAAGAGCAGGTTTGCTTCCCTTTTTCAGTTAACTAACTCAGTCAAAAATAAAATTTGAAAACAAAAAGTTGCATTTAGTTACATTTTCGATTAAAACATGCTCAAAACCTGACTCCTTCACTCACCCAATGAGTAGGCATGAGGAAGTTTCTAGGGCCTCATTTCGTTGTCTATAAAAGGCATCTAAAATACCTTTCACGTTGGGCTGTTGTGAAGATGAGAACAAAAATCTCCTGCCACAAAGTAGGCACTTGAAAATGGCACTTTGTTAATATTGAAAACTCCAGAAGGCCCAATCTAGGCCTGGCTGGAAGGAAGGTTCTAAGTCCTGTGACCCTGTCTCTAACCTCAGGGGTGTCTGCAGACTGAGCTGCAGGGTCAACCCTCCCTGTGACGTTAATTCCAACAATTGTTATGACGAGATAAATGAGAATCTAGCCAAAGAGGGCTCTGCACCAATCCAAGCACCTTGACCTCATTGTAACAATTGTTCGTCAAGTAAGAAGAAACCGGCATTGATGAGGTGCCGATTGCACAATAGAACTAGTCAGGTAACCCTGAGTGAGCTGCATAACTAGCTGGAAGTTAAAGGAAAGGGCACCCGGACCCAATGGCTTTGCCGTGCTGACACTGTCTACATACTCTCAGTCTCATAGTATGTGATTGCTCGTATCTGAATGTGGAGTTACTAAGATATCAGAAACTGTACCTGGGAGTTAGTAGACTTACATTATGCTGTTACTTAAAGTACTATGTTGTTGGTGTCCTGTGCCCTTCACTAAAGCTAGGTTAATGTGATGCTGGGGTCCATATCATCTCTCTTGAGTTTTAATGTCCACCAAACTCATAAGCACTGTTGCTTCTGTGAGAGTGAACACTGAAAGATTCTGAGTTTATTCATCTACTCTCTTGTTAATGGACATTTAGAATAATTCCAGTTGGGAGCTGTTACAAATAGCACTGCTATGGACACTCTTATTCATGTCTTTTGGTGAACACATGAACGTATTTAGTATGACACACACACATACAGGGTCATCCGTTGGTATATATGGGGATTGGTTCCAGGACCAATTCTGTATCTGCTGATATACCTTAAATCATTTCTAGATTACTTATAATACCTAATGAAATGTAAATGCCACATGGTCATTTTACGGTATTGTTTAGAAAAAAAAAGAAGTCTGTACATGTTCAGTACAGATGAATTTTTCCAAATATTTTTCATTAGCAGTTGGTTGAATTCATGAACATAGAACCTATGGCTATGGAGGGCCAACTATATACATATGTTTAGGTGATAAGGTATATTTATGTTCATCCTTAATAAATACTGTCAAAAGTTTCTTAAGTGGTTACTCCAATGTATACCTTTACCAGCAAAATATGAAACTTCCAAATATTTTTTCCTATTAAAATCGGAGGATTTTGTCTACTATTTTATCAGGGCCATATTCTCTACTACTGAATTTCATAACCAACTCAACCATTAGTTTCTAATGACTATGATACTAATGATGTTAGTACCATCACTGATATCCTAATAAAGAGTTATTGGATTTTCCCCATGTCGTAACCTAAAAAAGGTTCTTAAATGATGAGATGTCAAATATTACGTCAGTAGAAACATTATACCTCTAAAACTGGAAAAACAAGAACAAACTAAGCCCAAAGTTAGCAGAAGAAAAAAAAAGTCAGAGCAAAAATAGAGAAAAAATACAAAAAAAAACCCAACAAAACTAAGAGTTGGTTTTTTGAAAAGATAATCATAATCAACAAACCATTAGCTAGACTGAGAAAAAAAAAGACTCAAATAAATTAAATCAGAAATGAATGAGGAGACATAACTGATATCACAGAAGTACAAAGGCTTATGAGAGACTATTGGATAACCACCAAATTGGATAACCTAGAAGAAACTGATAAATTCCAAGATACAGACAGCATACCAAGAGTGAATCACAACAAAATAGGAAACCTGAACAGGCCAATAATGAGTAAGGAGATTAGATCAGTAATAAAAAGTTTTCCATCAAGGAAAAGCCCAGAACCTGATGGCTTCACTGCAAAATTCTAACCAACACTTAAAGAAAAACTAATACCAATCCTTCTCAAACTAATTCAAAAAACTGACCAAGAGGGAATACTTCCAAACTCATTTTATGAGGTCTGCAATACCCTGAGAGTGAAGCCAGACAAGAAAACTACAAAAAAAGAATATTACAGGACAAAATCTTTGAATATAGATGCAAAAATCCTCAACAAAATACTATCAAACCAAATTCGGTAGAACATTAAAAGGATCATTCACCATGATCTAGACGGACTTATCCAGGGATGCAAAGATAGTTTAATATATGCAAACCTATAAATGTGATAAGCCACATGAACAGAATGAAGAAAAAATATTTCAATAAATGTAGAAAAATCATTGGACAAAATTTGACATCCTTTCATAATAACAATTGTCAACAAATTATATGTAGAAGGAATGTACCTCAACACAATAAAGGCCACATATCACAAACTGACAGCTAATAGACTCAACAGTGAAAAGTTGAACACTCTTCCTCTAAGATAAGGAATAAGGTAAGGATGCCCACTTTCACCACTTATTTCAACATAGTACTAGAAGTTTTAGCCAGAGCAATTAGGCAAGAGAAATAAGTAAAAGGTATTCAAATTGGAAAGGAACAAGTTAAATTATCCCTGTTTGAAGATGACCTATTTATATTAAAAAAAAAAAAACCCTAAAGAGTCCACCAAAAAACTCTTAGGACTAGTAAATTCAGTAAACTTACAGAATTTAAAGTCAACATACAATAAGAGGCATTTCTATACACTGATAACAAATTATCAAAGAAACTAAGAAAATAATCTTATTTACAATAGCTACAAAAAAAAACACTCAGGAATAACTTTAATAAGAATGTAAAAGATCTGTATACTGAATACTACAAAATATTAACAAAATTGAAGATACAAATGGGAAGATATCCCATGTTCATAAACTGAAAAAAAATAACATTGCTAAAATATCCATACTACCCAAAGTGATCTATGGATTCACTGCAAACCCTATCAAAATTTCAATGACATTTTCCACAGAAATAGAAAAACATTCTAAAATTTGTGTGGAACTACAAAAGACTCCAAATAGCCAAAGCAATCTTGAGCAAAAAGGACAAAGCTGGAGGCATCACACTACCTGACTTCAAAATATACTACAAAGCAATAGTAATCAAAACAGCATGGTACTGGAATAAAAACAGATATACAGATCAGTGAAGCAGAATATAAAGCCCAGAACTAAATTCATGCATTTACAGTCAATTGATTGCCAAGAGCACATAATAGAAAAAGAAGTCTCTTCAATAAACAGAGTAGGGACAACTGGATATCCACAAGCAGAAGAATGAAATTAAATGCTTATTCACACCATATACTAAAATCAGCTCAAAATGGATTAAGGATTTATATGTAAGATCTTAAACTGTAAAACTAATAGAAGAAAACATGTGGAAAAGTTCCATGACATTGGTATGAGTGATAATTTTTGAATATAAACCCAAAAGTAAAGGCAACAAAAAACAAAAATTAGTAAGTGAAATTACATAATAAAAAGCTCTGCACAGCCAAGGAAACAATACACAGAGTGAAGAAACATCCTATGGAATGGAAGAAATGACTTGTAGACCATACGACTGATAAAGATTATCCAAAATACATAACTAAAACAACAGTAATAAAAGAACTCAATTAAAAATGGACAAAAAAATCTGAATAGACATTTCTCAAAAGAGGATATACAATTGTCCAACTAGCATAGGGAAAAATACTCAAAATAATCAGAGAAATGCAAGTCAAAACCACAACAAGGTATCCCCTCACATCTGTAAGAATGCCTATTATCAAAAAGAAAAATGGTAAGTGTTGACAAGGATACGGAGAAAAGAGAACCCTTGTACACTGTTGGAATGTGAATTCGTATAGCCATTATGGAAAATGTGGAGATGTGTTAGGCTACTCTTGCATTGCTATAAATAAATTCCTGAGATTGGGTAATTTATAAAGAAAAAAGGCTTAATTAGCTCACAGTTCTATAGGCTGTACAGGAATCATAGCTCTGGCATCAGCTTCTGGGGAGGGCTCAGGAAGCTTACAATCATGGTGAAGGCAAAGCAGGAGCAGGGACTTGACCAGATCTCAAGGGAACTCACTCACTCTGGTGAAACAGCACCAAGCCATGAGGAAGGCATCCACTCCCATGACCCAAACACCTCCCATCAGGCCTTACCTCCAGCATTGGGCTTTACAATTCAACATGAGATTTGGGTAGGGACAAGTATTTGAACTATATTAGGAGGCTTCTCAAAAAATTAAACATAGGACTACTGCATGATCCGGCAATCCCACCAATTGGTATATATCCAAAGGAAATGAAATCCATATGTTGAAGAGATATCTGCACTGCCATGTTCACTGCAGCATTATTCACAATAGCCAAGATATGGAATCAACCTAGGTGTCCATCAATGGATGAATGAAAAAAAATTGTAGTACATATAGACAATTAACTACAGTTCAGCCTTAAAAAAAGAAAAAAAAGAAAATCTTGTCATTTGAGAACATGGATGAACCTAAATGACACTGTGTTAAGTGAAATAGGCCAGGAAGAAGAAAGCAAGTATCATATGACCTTACATATATGTGGAATCTATAAAACATTAAATTCATTGAAGTCAAGAGTAGAATGGTGGTTACCAGAGCCCAGGGATGGGAGTGGGGGTATGTTAGTCAAAGGATACAAAATGTCAGATAGGAAGAACCAGTTCAAGAGGCCTACTGTACAACATCATGACTGTCATTAACAACAATATATCATGTTCTTGAAAATTGCTAAGGGTAGATTTTAAGCGTTTTCACCACAAAAAGGTGTGTGTGAGATAATGCATATGTTAGTTTTCTCAATTTAGCCATTCCACAATGTATGCATATTTCAAAACAGCATGTTGCATGTAACAAACATACACAATTTTTGTTTGTCAAGTTAAAATTAAATAAAAGCCTCAAAAAAGAGAAATCAGTAGGAAAAGAGGATCCTGAAGTTCCAGTTCCCAAATCATATGGTCAGATCTTCTATCTCTTTGCAACAAATGTAAGCCAGTTTCAGACCCTTGGTGTTAGGACAGAGCCACAGAGCTAAGGTTATTCAATCTAGCCTGGTGCCTTGCACTCGGAAGTGTGGTCCTCAGACCAACAGCACCGGCCTCACCTAAGCACATCTTAACAATACAGCATCTCATCATGCCACCCCAGACCTACTAAATCAGAATCTTTATTCAGCAAAATCTGGATTATAATTTGAGAAGCACTGCTATAGAGGTCTACTACAAGGAGGAGCCATAGAGGTGAAATTTCACTAATCATGGATTAATAGAGCTTGTGGGCACTTCACAGCCAAGGCACATGCACCTGCAGAAAGTCCATCTGTCTTTTCCTGAGACTATCTTTTTGCCTCCTACTTGGACCTAAGACTTCTGTGCCCAAAGACAAGAGCAGAGTTTATCAGGAGAGCAGACACACAATTATAATACAATGTTGCTGAGATTGTTGACAGATTTATAGCAAGTCTTATAAATTTACATATCTTTTAAAAAGCTATTAGTTCTTTTTGCAGTGATGGGAGAAGGTTTCAGAGAGATGAAGTTTGCCTAGTCTGGAACAATAGATGAGAGCCTGCCAGTCAGAAGTGGCAGTCCAAATTAAGGAAAGAAACAGAAAAAAAAAGAAGTATTCAGTAAAGTTTTCTTTGTAGCACTTGTCTTTACTTTCTGCACCTTTTCCAACTCTGACTCTCTCCTTCCTCCTGATGTGTATCAGTGTTAATTCTTCTCTCCTCCTCCATTTTGCCTCTAGCTATGCATCTCTCCCTAAATGCTCTTGATAACGTGATTGATCTTTCCCGAACAGCAGCTACACAGGCTGTGCAATGCACAACTCCAGAGGAAAACATTCACAGCACAAAATTACTAATGGCATCCGCTGAAACTATGTTCTGCAACAGCCCTGACATGATCAAGCAAAGTCTTTCTTTCTTGATACTCAAAGAATACTATGGGAATTACACTGTTGAATACCCCTTAAGAAATGCTCTCTTTTTTTGATGTCTGTGATACTGTATAATAATGACTTCTTTCCTACAACTTCCATAAATGACTTTTCTGCCCCCGTTACCTTTTTCCACAGACTGACAGCAGGTATTTTTTCGGATTCCCAAATACTTATTCCTTAGCACTTTTCTCTTGTATAATTTAATAACAAATAAAAAAACTTTTTTCTAATACTCAATGGTATTATCCGTGGACCCCTAAATATCCCTGTTTGTTCTCTTGTACTCTTTCAATCTTCAATTTCATACTGGCAGATATCTGCAGGACTTTTATTTGCCTCAAACACATAAATAATTCAAACACACACACACACACACACACACACACACATACACACACACCCTTCCACTACCAAAAAATGTTCCCCTGAACAATTCCCATACCTTTCAGGAACCAAGTCTCAGAAGCTTAAAATTGCTAATGATTCATTCCTCTACTTCAGCTTTATATCCACCCACCCAGTTGATGGGTTTTCATTTTAAGCTACATGATGACATCTTCCTTTGTAACATCCTCAATAGGAAAATATGGTTATATACAAATTCTAGGGTCCCTAATTATACAGCCATCCCTGTCTTATTTAAGAAAGCATAGCAAAATGCAGAAGAATGATCACTAAGAAGGCAATGTATTATGGGGATAAGCTTGAATTTTTTTAAATTAAATAATTTACCAAGTCCAGGAGCTTAAGGGTTATTCACAGCAGTGACTCACAGTATGCAAGTGGTGACAACTTTGTGCGTTGAGCCACTGAAGGTGACAGCCACCAGCATGGAAGACGTAATTAGACTCTTAAAACACAGGAATGTAGCAGCAGTGGTGAAGGCCTGTGCTCTCTAAAGGGAGAAGTATTTTCTTGAAGGAGAGTCAGTATGGAACTGCTGGTTTCTATAGGCTGCCTGTGGGCCTTGCCTTGTGATATCTCTCCATCTCCAAGACTCACTCTGGTCTCTATCTGTTACCACATTGCCTTGTCCTCTGACTCTGCCTCTTTCTGTGTCTCTCATAAAAATTCCTGCGATTACAATGAGCCCACTTGAATAACCCAGGATCATGTCTTCGTTTCATAATCCTTCATTTAAGTACATCTTCAGAGTCCCTTTTGCCACATGGGGTAACATTCACAAATCCCTAGGATTCTGCAAATACAAATTATGAATTCCAAAATAAAATCTGGCAAAGAGCTCCCCTCCATATTGCTGTCCCCAGAAGCCCTTTTATTCAATAGTAGAGCTCCACGTACTATTTCAAGAGTGACCACATAAAGAAGTCGAAAGTGTTTATCAAGGGTCTGCTATGTGTCAGTCATTGTCCTGCCTGCTTAGAGATGACTCTGGCAAGGGAGACACATCTATTAGTAGGTGCTTTTGATGTGTCCTAGTGAATACAAATATACAAATAGTTTAGTAATTGACCCACTTCTATGCCTCCCTCTTCCACTTTTAAGGATTCATGTGATTGGACTGGGTCCACTGGAATGATCCCAGATAATCGTTTCATTTCAAGGTCTTTAACTTAATTACACTTGCAAAGTCCCTTTTGCTATCTGAGCTAACGTATTCACAGGTTCCAGGGATTAGGAATTAGACATCTTTTGGGGACCATTATTCTGTCGACCACAGGAGGAGTGCATGCAAGATTAAAAAAACTAAACTAGCAAAATGAATGATACAGGAAGACCTGGGATCTATTCAAAGATCTTCCTTTTGAACACATTTGAAGTATATTAGTTTTATTTGTATAAAGATCATGCACACAAATTGAGGAAAACACAAATAGCCATGATCCCCCAAGTCAAATGTGCCAGTGACATTCTGAAGGACGGGTTACTTACCGAGTCAATTCAAGCATAAACATGTTACAGTCCACGATTTGACAGATGGGAGAATATCTACGAGAATGCTTATTTCAGCATCACTTAGAGGGCAGAAAGTTGCAGGCAACCTGGTTGTCTATTATTGGGAAAGTGAACAGGGAACTATCAACAGATAGTTACATATGACCAGTATAACTCAGTAATCAGGAGGAGTTATTAGATGTACTCTAGCATGGAAGGGAGGTCAAAAATCAAGGCAGTAGTGAAGACAGGAACAGAATGAGCTAATGCAATACTATTTACGTAAGTCATATATATGCCATGCATATATTTTGCAAGAGCATATATAAGCAAAGTTATATAAAATATATACATGCATAGATTTATAGTGGGGGGTACACTAAAGTTGGGAATGATAAGAAATAAAATCAATTTTTAAAAGAGAAAAAATTCTAGTGTTATCAAGCTTCTGAATTTTTTTCACTGTGCCTTCTGTTGTATACATATTTTAAGTAGTTGGGATCATGCTATTTACAGTTCGATGTTTTGCATTTTAAAATTCTTAATACTAAATCATGAACAGCTCTCTATATTTGATAGCATTCTGATTATTTCCTCAGAACAGATTCCTAGAAATGGAATTATTGTGTCAAATAGTAAAAATATTTTAAATGCTCTTAATTTAAAATAACACTATATGAAAATGTCCAAATCACAGTACTATGAGCATAATCATTATGATCCATTTTAATGTAAAGGTTAAAAGAATTACAATATTGTTGCATGAATATCCTTGAACTATTGAATCTGACCCTTTTTATATACAGTTGATTTTCATTATTCACAGTAGTTATGTCCTATAAAGTCACTGTGAACACTGGATTATTGAAAACTCAATTATTGCCATTTTGTTTATTTGAAAAATAAATGTTACATTTATTTTTCAAAAATGTTGATCTATTAGTATCTATGTTATCTTCCAATTGAATTCAGGATTATTTTAGAAGGTTATTAAAATCTTATTTATATATTATTGGGGTTACTCAATCTACAGATTTATTGATAATTTCAGTTTTCATACAGAAAACTGTACTCAGGACCTGAACCCAAACACTTGACCAAAAGGACCTAGTACATATCTGCAGAGGTCTCCATCCAAGAACAGAATGTCCATTATTCTCATTGCACATACTCCAAAATCGACCACATGATCAGACATAAAACAATACTTACCAATTTTAAAAACACCAAAATCATACCAACCACACTCAGACCACACTTAAAAATAGAAATCCTTAATATGAAAAGTCACTCAAAACCATACTATTACATGGAAATTAAACAACCTACTCCTGAATGACTTTAGGGTAAACAATGAAATTAAGGCAGAAATCAAGAAATTCTTTGAAAGTAATTAGAACAAAGATACAACATACCAGAATCTCTGGAACACAGCCAACGCAGTGTTGAAAGGGATGTTTATAGCTCTAAACACCCACATCAAAAAGTTAGAAAGATCTCAAATTAACAACCTAACATCACAGCTAGAGCTAGAGAAGAGCAAACCAATCCCAAACTAGCAGAAGACAATAACCAAAATCAGAGATGAACTGATAAAAGTTGAGACACGAAAAATCATATATAAGATCAACAAATCCATGAGTTGTTTCTTTCAAAGCATTAACAAGACCACTAACTAGACTAATAAAAACAAGAGAGAAGATCCAAATAAACACAAATCGAAATGGCAAAGAGGATGTTACCACTGACCCCACACAAATACAATAAGCCATTAGATACTATGATGAACACCTCTATGTATACAAACTAGAAAATCTAGAAGAAATGGACAAATTCCTGGACATATACATCCTCTCAAGACTGAACTAGGAAGAAACTGAATCTATGAACAGACCAATAGTTAGTTCCGAAATTGAATCGGTAAGAAAAAGCCTGCCAAACAAAAAAGCCCAAGACCAGAGAGATTCACAGCTGAATTCTATCAGATGTATAAAAAAGAGCTGGTACAATTCCTACTGAAACTATTCCAAAAAAATTGAGGAGGAGGGACTCCTCCCCAACTCATTCTATGAGGCCGCCATCATCCTGATACCAAACCTTTCTAATGTGCACTTTGCTTCTGGGTTCCATATTCTGGTATCCCAGGAATGCAGTGAGGTTGACTCTGTTTAGCAACCCAGGCTCTCAAAGTCTCATAAGCAGCCATTTTTAGCTCTTTGCCACAGAGACTACTTCTAATGCTCCTTACTATGACTTTGCTTTAGCCTATGAAGTCTGTTCTTTTTGCCTACATTATTTTCAGATGGAGAATTGTTTCAAGTAAACTTCCAATTTTCTTTATTTTGTACCCCTGGGGCTAACAAGCACTAACACTTCTGCCTTGCTCTTGTATCTTTCTGAAAGTTTCTGCCTTGAATATTAGTATACTGCCTTGAGTAGCATTTCCTTTTGCTACAACTTTATCTGTAATATTTCAATTTATATTGCTGATCTCCTGGTCTTATCAGAAAAGCTAACTAGAATGTATAACCTATTCCTTAAATTGAGTATTTTTCCTTCTAACACACATAGGGCTAACATCGTTTGTTATATATTTCTTCCTTTTGCCTGTATCTAATCCCTTCCTGAGCCATTTGTTTTCTTAATGTAATCTCCTAACTATATTTTATGTCATCTGCCATAATGAAGATTATCTGTAAGTTCTGGGAATATTAAAATGTCAACTCTTCAAAGGAACGTTTTCCACTATCAGTTTTCCATGTTTGATAAGCTCACCTAAGTAAGTTGCCAGATTTAGCAAATAAAAATACAATCCGGGATGCCCAGTTAAATTTGAATTTTAGATAAACAATTTTTTGACTATTTTATGAAGTCCACTTCAGTTTAGCCTCTGAAAACCATGTCAGGGCTTAAGTGACAAATCCAGGGCCAAATTGAACACTGCTGGGCAGGAGTATGGTGGTGACTTTGGCAGTCAGGCCACATGAATTTAATGCTAGGCTCTTCTCAGTTCTCCCTCTTGGCCTTAATATCATTTTGATACAAGATCAAAAAGGGAAAATTATTTTGGATTGTTTACCTAACACTGCCTACACCTAAGTCTGGCATTAGAAAGTAGAGCTCCTGTTCTTTGACCTTATGGCACTTGGCTACCGTTGCTTTCTTGACAGAGAAACATAATGATAAACACAGGGGAAAAAAATCTAAACATGGATATTGGAGCTTCACCTGCTTTAAGGTGAGTCCCTATTATTACCCTCTCAGTTCCTCCTCCAATAGCAGCCATCCTTGTTGTGGGTTCCAAGGTCAACTCTAGCATCCTACACATTAAGGCTAAGACACCAGCGTTCGGCTAAGGCACCAGCATTCAGCTAAGAGTCTATAGGCTCAATTCTCGTCCCTTGGTTGAGCCAGCATGATCACATAGCCCAGCCATGATGTTGGCTGAGGGCCCTGTGCTCATAGACAGCTGCCACCACCTCCGGAACTCTGTGCATTTGTATAGGTCCCTTGAGTACTTTCTCAAGGACCACATAAAAAGAGATGCCCACCTGGGAATTCAGCTGTCCTAAGCTGCAGTCACCACTCAAGTAAGATGCAGCATGGTATGAGATGTTCAGTCTCTGTCAGGCTATATCCATAAAAGGCCAAATGGAGGAAATGCAAAAACCAGCTTGCTTGTTTTGAGATGGAATCTCACTCTGTCGCCAGGCTGGAGTGCAGTGGCATGATCTCAGCTCACTACATCTCCCACTGCCCAGGTTCAAGCGATTCTCCTGCCTCAGCCTCCTGAGTAGCTGGGACTACAGGCACGTGCCACCATGCCCGGCTAATTTTTTCTATTTTTAGTAGAGATGGGGTTTCACCATGCTAGCCAGGATAGTTCCTATCTCCTGACCTCGTGACCCACCCGCCTCAGCCTCCCAAAGTGCTGGGATTACAGGTGTGAGCCACCGCGCCCAGCTGCAAAAACCAGCTTTATTGAAAACCAAAATTTCAATCTCTAAGATCATTGCGCTCTCTAAATCCCAGTCCTTTTCTACTCTTCAAGATTCACAAAATGCACTATTTAGTTATGAGGAGGTCCACCCAGTAAATAACACCCTAAGATGTGAGACAATTGAGAAATCAAAAGAATAAGGCAACAGCTGTATGTGAGCTTCCAGCGGTCAGGTTCACCACATGTGTTCACCCTTCCCCTAGAAGTATGTGCCATGTATCAGCTCACCCCAAGACTCTGTCTTGGGAACAGACACACTCCCATCTTTGTTTCACTCTGGTCTGGGTTTGAGTGATCTAGAGAATAATGTTTGAGAGATTAAATCAGTCAAGGAGAAAAACGTGTACCAATATCTGTTGCTTAGCATATAAACAAATAATTTTACCTCCATAAGGAGGAATAAACAGTGGAACAAGAAAATACAATTACACCAGGTGTGGTGGCTCCCACCTATAATCCCACCTATAATTATTTACTTTGAGAGGCTGAGGCAGGTGGATCTCTTGAGCCCAGGAGTTTGAGATCAACCCGGGCAACAAAGTGAGATCGCATTTCTACAAAAAATTTAAAAAATTAGCCAGGCGTGGTGGTGCATGCCTGTAGTCCTGGCTACTCATGAAACTGAGGATTGTTTGAGCCCAGAGAGACTGTCTTAAAGAAAAAAAAAAAAAAGACAATTCTGAGGCTTTCAATTGCTTTAGAAAACAGAGGTAAAAGATGTATTCTTCCCCTAATATCTATCAGACTAATTTATTGGTTTATTGTAAGGAATAATAAAATAATGATGGAAGGTGCTGAAATATAGTAAACACTACATTTTGTTATTACTACTATGTTATTTCATCATCATCATTTTATTCTTACTGACTGGGTGGAGAGATGTTAAGTCTGGGCAGAAGGGTAGAGAAGTGATCTGTAGTATTTAGTAAACTCATATTCATTATCTAAGCTCTCTTCTCCACTGTAAGTGTAAGAGCCTGCAAAAGAATACCAAGTTTATAGCAGAATAGTAATACTCACCTTAGCAAGTAAAATATGGATTATAACCTTGGATGTTTTTTCTTGGGAGCTATTTTTTGTGTTGCCAAGAACATCAGGGCCCCTAAAATGTAAATGGACAGAGGCTGTACTCTGACTAAGCTTTCCTATTGGAAGACAAGTTCCTGCAGGAATGCACCTGAGGAGCAGTTTCACCATCCAGTAGTTTGACTTGAGTCTGAGAAAGTGAAAATAGAAAACTCTGGAGCAGGACTGCAAACACAGGTTATCTTGGAAAAGAACCAGAGGTCAGCGCACATGGCAGCAAGAAATCAAGAACTGTTGGGAGGCTAACTGTGTTGTGTAGAATTTGGTTGTGCAAAATAAGACTTGTAAGGAAACAAAAGTAGTTTGTAGTAGGTAAACTCTAACCTGCCTTGAGTTTGCATTCAGAACTAAGGAATTTCAACTGAGACCAGATCCCAAAAACAAAAGAAGGCTCCTAAACATCAAAGTGTAGAAGAGATCAAAATGACTAGAATCTACCCCTGAAAAGATTCTCGTGGTCCATTTTCATCCCACTTTAGGTCCATTCCCATCCCACTTTAGAAAAATTCTCATGATCCATTTCCATCCCACTTTTCACACCTTCCATAAAGCAGTGTGTCATTGAAACAACTAAGCATTTTCCCCAGATCTGTTGCTATGAAACTGCTTTAATAGAGCCCATTTCAGGACTTAAGGTAGGTATTTTCAAAGTATCTATATCAAATGTAAACAAAACCTGCAGCAAATAACTTATTGCTTAAATAAAATATTAAAGCTAATGTAACATATCATGGCTTGATAAAGATACTAACTGGCCCATTTGACTTTTAGTCTTGATTTTCCTAGGACTCGAATTCTGCCTTTATAAATGAAGTGACCAGAATCAGGGATCTCTAAAGTCCATGCCAGGATCTAAACTCTGAGTTTAATATGTACACATGACTTTCCCTGCTCTCCAGATGCTCCTTCACAAAGCTTCAAGGCTCTGAGAAACAGAGGACCCTGGACAGGACCCCTGAGACATCATCCTTCTAGTTCTCATCACTGAAACCAGGACAGTAATAAGCACCCTTTCCCTAGGTGTTCCCACAGACATCTGCAAGTTCCTCTCTACCACCTGCCTCTCTCAATGCATCACAATTCAATCTAACCTCTGAGCCCCTTGTTCCATGGCCTTATGATAGTGAACCTGAGTCGTTGAGTTGCATTCCACATCCTACTGAGAGATACATTCTGAAAAGGATACAGACGGGAACTTCATACACATGTCTGTGATGGAGTCAAACAGTTTGAAGCCAACGTTCTGAGGCTTGCAAATATCTAAGCCAGAACATGTTCCCAGAACTAGAACTACAGGGATAATGTAAACTAGATCATGAATAACCCAAGAATAACGAGATATACATTTTCAGGACTTAAGTCATTCTGTAGGGATACATCCCCAAAGTGCTATCCCAATTCTACCCAACTTAAATCATTGTTCGTGTTCAGTCTGTATTTTCTTATTTGGAACTTCCCCCCCCTCTAATATTTAACACACATTTATTCTCCTTTTGTGGAGAATTTTATTAGTCAAGCATCTTTCTACATCCTCGCCTTTAAAATTTTATGATTCCTAGAATTGTTTTGTGATGGGTTCAATAAAAATTATCTGTTCTCAAGGGTGCGAAAATTTAGCTCATTATCAGCAAATGATTTTTAGTGGCCAAATGCCATGTATATTATTTGCAGACAAGGAAGGAGAAGGATATGTTCACAAGAAACATGCCATTAGAGTTTCTATAGCTGCCTATCCCCCAGGTTTCCTTTATTATGAAGTGAAACACCAACAAAAATTGCATAAAACATGAAAGTATCATTTCACAAATTATTATGAAGCCAACACACAGTGTGACAAGCAACTTTTAAAAATAGCTTCCAATGATCCCTAACTCCATGTGTTCAACCCCTTGAGTAATCCTCTCATCTTGAGTGTGAGCTAGACCTACTGACTTGCTTCTAATGAATAGAATGTCACAGAAGTGATGTGATGTCATTCTAGAATTAGATTATAAGAAATGTGACTTCCGTCTTGTATTATTCTCTCTCTAGCTCTTGTTGCATGCTTTCTCTGGTAGACAGGGCCACCTGGGGGTGGTATCTGGCCAACAGCCACCAAGGATATAAATCTTCAATAATTACTATACAAACTTGGAAGTGGATCCTGTCCCAGTTGAACCTTGAGATAACTGCAACCCCCGGCAACACCTTGATTTCGGCCTCGTAAGAAACCCCAGGCAAACACCTTGTTTGCAGCCTGTGAAAGACCCTGAAGCAGGAGACTCAGTCTGTGCCTGGGTTTCTGACTCACCGAAACTATAAGATGAAAAATTTGTGTCATTTTAAGCCATTAAGTTTTGGAATAACTTGTTATACAGCAATAGACAATTAATGCACCAACTAACCAGAAGCAAGTCAAGAAATAGGACCAGGCAGCACCCCAAAAGCCCCATCTTTGTTCCTTAAGCCTCCATATCCCTTCCAGAGACAATCACCATCTCCACTTATGAAATAATCACTTCTATTATTGTTTTCTTGATACCTACTTATGCGTGCATTCCCAAATAATTTTATTTGGTTAGGTTTTGGAATGTTCTTTGAATATTACTGTTATCACTTTTAACTTTTGTTTCTTTTGGTCAACATTATGTTTTCCAGATAAATTCAAGTTGTTGTATGTACCTAAGATTTATTCATTTTCATTGCTCTGTAATTTTCTTCTGTGTGAATGTAACACAACCTTTTACCCATCCTACCCTTGGACATTTGGATCGTTTTCGGCTAAGGGCTATTACAACAATGATGTTATCAAGATTGATGTGCATGTGTAAGTATCCTAATGCACCTGTTCACACATCTAGTTATTTGTGGAATGGCCAGGTTATAGGATGTGCTTATCTTCTGGGTATTATAAAATGCCATAGGCTTTCTGTTTTCTGTAGTAGTAGTATCAATATCAGAGTGAATATAGAGGGTGCAAGAGAGGAAAAGGAGAATGGGAGGAGCTAGTTATATTTTCTGGTAATGAAACTCAGTTTGGTTAAAAAAACAACTTTTTTCTGTTTTGTTTCATGGATTGGCATTTTTTTAAAAACTGCCTGTTATTAGGCCTCCAAATTATAGCAGCACCTCCTATAACTGGACTGCCTCCATCAGTTGAGAGGTTCAAATCTATTGATGTTTACTGGATTTATTTATTTAGTCTGTTGCAATTTAAACACTTCAGGCCCAAGGCACAAAAGTATATAATCTCTAATTTTTGTAATCCTACCTAAATGTTATACAAGCATCTTGTTTTAGGGATTTGTCTAAAATCAAGGAAAACTCATGTCTCTGGCTTTGTTCACAATTTAATTTCCTTAATTGTGATGAAATACAAAGTTTAGGACACTATGAAAGATACCTACCAAAGATTTTGAGATATCCTTTTATTCTTTGTCAAACACGCCCAAAATAGCACTTTCCTCTCTGCTCATTGCCTACAGTTAAGTGTAGTCTAAGCAATCCAGGTCTCTGATTCAATGCTGCAAGAAATGTCAATGTGTGGGAAATGTGATATGCTGGTGCAGGGTTGCCCTTACACTATTTTATAACGTTTTCCATAGCAGAAACTATATCTACTCACAGCCTCTTCCAGTGTTGGTTTAATCCCATCAGGCCTCTTGCAGGTGAATCCCAGCAAAGTTCAGACCTTCATTTCTAATTAGGATAAATATGGTAAAGGCTAAGTCACTTTGACAAAAAGACCCAAAAGTGTAGTGGTTTGTTCATACAAAAAAAAGGAGTCTAAGTTGACAGGGTAGCTCTTCCCCAGATGGCCATCCAGGGATACGGGTTTCTTCCTTCTTATTGCCCCACCATGCCATAGAGTGTGTCTATTTCTGCATGTTTCAAAATGAATCAAAGGCATATCCATGCTCGAGCTCTCAGAGAAAGAAAAGAAAGAGTCAAGGGCAGAAACTTCCTTTTAACCAAGTGAAACTGAAGTTGGAAAGTATGTAATTGTAAGAGCTCTACAGTTTACTTGAAGGAGTACACTACCGAATATTTAAGAAAGAAATTATATCAATCTTTAAAGTCTTCCAGAAAAAAAGAACAGGAGTAACACTTTCCAACACATTTCTGCACTAACCTGAAACCAAAAGTAAACAAATAAAGCCATCCAAGTCAGAAATCGAGAAGTAGAATTTGCTGTTTGCAGATGACATGATCTCATACATCAAAAACCCTAAAAACTCCAAAAAAAAAAAAACTGTTAAAAATGAATTCAGCAAAATCAACATACCAAAATCAGTGATATTTCCATATACTAACAAATTACCTGATAAGGAAATCAAGAAAATCTCATTTATAATAGTGTCAAAAATTTTGTAAATACTTAGGAATAAACTTAACCAAGGGGGTAAAGACATACCCACTGAAAATTCTAAAATGCTGATAAAAAAGTAAAGCAGACACAAATAAGTGGAAAGACATGCTATGTTCATAAATTGGAAGAATTATTGCTAAAATGTTCATACAACCAAAGCAATTTACAAATTCAATGCAATTCCCATTAAAATTCCAATGACATTTTTCACCTAAATAAAAAAGATCCGGAAGTCCGTATGGAACCACAAAATTTTCCTGAATAGCCAAAGAAATCTTGAGCAAGAACAAAGCTAGAGGCATATTTTTCCAGTTTCAAAATATATTATGAAGTTACAGTAATCAGAAGTGTAAGGTTCTGGCATCAAAACAGATACATCAACCAAATGGAACAGAATAGAAAGCCCAGAAGTAAATCTATTCCCCTACAGTCATCTGATCTTCCACAGGGTGTCAAAAATACACACTGGGGAAAGAATAGTCTTTTCAAGGAACAGCATTAGGAAAACTGGATATCCACATGCAGAAGAATAAAATTGGACTTTTATTATACACCATACAAAAACATTAATTCAAAATGGATTAAAGAATTAAATGTAAGAGCTGAAACCATAAAGCTTCTGGAAAGAGAAAGCTGGCCAGGCCCGGTGGCTCACGCCTATAATCCCAGCACTTTGGGAGGCTGAGATGGATAGATCACGAGGTCAAGAGTTTGACACCAGCCTGGCCAAAATGGTGAAACCCCGTCTCTCCTAAAAACACAAAAATTAGCAGGGCATAGTGGTGCAAGCCTTTAGTCCCAGCTTGTCGGGAGGCTGAGGCAGAAGAATTGCTTGAACCCGGGAGGCGAAGGTTGCAGTGAGCCAAGATCACGTCACTACACTCCAGCCTGGGTGACAAAGCAAGACCCTGTCAAAAAAAAAAAAAAAAAAAGCTTCTTGATATTATTCTGCCTTCACAGTGACTTCTTGGATATGACGCCAAAGACACAGGCAACAAGAGCAAAAATAGATTAGTGGGTTAATATCCAAAATACATAAGGAATGCCTACAACTCAATAGCAAAAAAAAAAAAAAAAAAAAAAATACTGATTAAGAAATGGGCAAAGTACCAAATAGACATTTACCAAAGAAGACACAAAAATGCCCAAGAGGTAGATGAGCAGGTACTCAACATTGCCATTCCTCAGAGAAACCCAAACAAAACCACAATGAGGCAGAACCTCACTGAGTGATATGATAGGATGGCTTAAAAAAAACACACACACAAACGAGGTAACAAATGTTGGTAATTATGTGAAGAAATGGAAAGCTTGCACACTGTTGGTGAGAATAAAAAATTGATACAGCCACTAAGGGAAACTGTATGAAAATTTCTTAAAACATTCAAAATAGAACTACCAAATGACCTAGCAATCCTATTTCGGGTATAAATCCAAAAAAAGTGAGATCAGGATTTCAGGAAGATATCTGTACTCCCATGTTCGTTGTACTGTTATCAAAATAGCTTAGACATGGAAGCATGAATATAAATGTTCATCAATGGATGAATAAAGAAAATGTGGTACATACATACAATGGAATACTACTCTGCCTTAAAATGAAATCCTACCATTTGTGAGCTATACAACATAGATGAACTTGAGGGTCATTATGTTAAGTAAAATAAGGCAGGCACAGAAGGCCAAGTACTACAAGAGAGTGGGTCAGTGGTTGTCAGGTATTAAGGGTCAGGAGAGGGCTTCAGAACAAAGGGGCAAAATGAGGGAGATTTTTCGAATCATGAACAGATCTTTATCTTGATTGTGAGCTTGGTTACATGACTACGTATCTGTCAAAACTGACAGCTCTAAAAAGATTGGATTTTTTGTATATGTAAATTTAAAAATAAAAAACAATATTTTTAAACTACTGGCATGGCCACATGGACATGCACCAGCTGAGTAAGACACTGCCCACAATAAAATCTTTTAAATGATCAAACTATGTTTCTAAGACTTTTATTTGTTCAGTAAAGCACTTAGCTTTTTTGTTTTGTTTTGTTTTTGAGACAGAGTTTCACTCTTGTTGCCCAGGCTGGAGTGCAATGGCGCGATCTCGGCTCACGGCAACTTCTGCCTCCCAGGTTTAAGCGATTCTCCTGCCTCAGCCTTCTGAGTAGCTGGGATTACAGGCATGCACCCCTATGCCCAGCTAATTTTGTATTTTAAGTACAGATAGGATTTCTCCATGTTGACCAGGATGGTCTCGAACTCTCGACCTCAGGTGATCCACCTGCCTCGGCCTCCCAAAGTGCTGGGATTACAAGCGTGAGAGGACTTAGCTTCTTAACTGGCTTGTTCTCTTTGAGGCCTTGACAATTTTAGGAGAAATTTTAGAAATGAATTGAGCTCCTCACCAGAGAAATACAAAGCACTACCTCAACACAAACCTCCTGGGTGATAACCCCTTAGGTAGAACCAAGGGTGTTGATGGAAATCCTAAGTTAAATCTTTAGGAAGACCCACAGTGCCTGCATTGACTGTAAAAGTAACATCTCTTGTCCCTAGACATTCAAAGACGCATGGCTTTTCTCTTTGCAGAGAGCAAATATGGGGTAGGGGATTGGGGGGATGCTGGGGAAAATGGAACCTCATCTATCTTTTAATCTTAATTTCCTGCCTTTCACACTTACCCTTTGGAGACCAGAATCTCTGGACAAGTTTACACTCTCAGTAGGCTGACCTTATGACTTTCAATGCGAAGGTGAATTTTGCAAAGGTAGAAGGTTAAATCTGAAATAGCATTGTGGGTAATGCAGTGGTTTATATAGAGCCTTAAAATTCCTTAACAATGAAGGCTGCATCTAGGAAAATCTGTCACATAATATGTGTGGTTTATCTTGCCCCTTCCCCACCCTACCCCTCTGGCTTTTTTTTTTTTTTTGCTATGCACAGAACCTTTCTCCTCCAAGCCCTGACAGTGCTCCACTTTGGAAACCAATTCTCGTACATATCAGTACTCGTTTAAATCAATGTATTACCTACCCCAAAGGCACGCTTGTTTTAGAACAATTACAAATGTCAGATATATGATGCCTGTGAAGCATCTAAGCTGGTGAGAGAAGTTTAAGAAATTGGGGAATGCTCGCATGGGTGTGGGCATTATAAACAACTGCACATGGACATTTTTACTTAAAAATGAGGACAGCCCCATTAAGTACTCCTACGCAACTAGCAGAAAGTTTCAAACATCAGAGAATTTCCCAGCCATGCAATGGCTGTTTGGGAAGCAATTTGCCAGATGTCTATGAGAGTTAACACACTCTAGGTCCCTATGCAATCAGGCCCCTAGTTAACAGCTTCACGGCCATTAAAAATTCACAATTAGTTGTCTAGTGCAATATCTGTTATCCAGAAATGGTCCCTATGTGACATTAGAAAGGAGAACAATAAGAACCCTGGCACATAGTGATAATGTATTCAAAAATCTTATCTTCAGTTTTAAGACTTCCAAGTAGATGAAATGGTTCCCCATCATCAAGTTGCCATTGATCTTTTTTTTTTTTTTTTTTTTTTTTTACTGCAATTACTGGTCAGAATTTTTTTCATTAGAAACAAGTCAGAAATCACTGAGCAAATAAGTAAACACTAAGAATGCTGTGGTTCTTTAGAACTTTAAAAAAAGCAAATTAGGCTTCTGGAACATCTCTGAGCCTGCTCTGCACCGTCTCCTTCCAAGAAGCAAAATAAATAAAAGCAAAATATTCACTGTCTGGAAAAGAGATTACTAGTGAGGCATATGACAAGGATCAGTGTTGGAAGGGACTGCATATTTTAATTATGTAGACAAATGGCTTGGTAGTGAGAGCAAGATTTGCAGATTACATTAAACAGTGAGGGAGGTATGGCACAGTAAATAATAAGGTGCCCAAATGCCAAGCAGCAGCTGAGGATTTACATTGTGTGCTATATGTGAGCTCAGAAGATGGAAAATGCAGATAAGTGTAAACAAATGTCAAATAATATACCCAGTGGCCAAGAAATATAGAAAGTGAATTCAAGATCAGGGAAACCATGCTGCGGCATAATGATCAGGACAGGAAGGAAACACAGGCTTGTCACACCCAAGACGAGCTTCTAGGAAACCCAGAAATATTTCTGAGAAGATGAGGATGGAAGAGAAAACCCACTGCAACTTGTACACAAACACCCACTTAATACCTTCCAAGCATAAAGGCACTGGCTTCTTCGTGTAATTCATCTGTGATCTGTGGATAACCTGCTAGCTGGTATTAAAGGAATAGTGAGGTGTAGAGGCTGGCTTTAGTTAGTGCTAACTCTGCCACTGGCCAGCTGGTCAACCCTCATCAAGTCTCTTTATATCCCTGAGCCTCAGTGATGTTCCTCATACCTATTTAAGGACCTTTTAGCCAACTTTTATTACAAATTGTCACAGGTTAGCTTTGTCAGGGCTGAAACCCCTCTTTGTTGAGGTGGTCCAAGCATCTGCCAGGGCCTGGGCATTCTGAGGACTTGGCACACATTTCAACTTAGCAACCTTTTCTACATGAATGCTTGAATCCTTTGGGACACATGAACTTTCATAATTTAGTTCGTTCCTTGTTAAAATTTAGTTTGTCTTTTCATTTTCAAATAAAAATCTAGACGTAAAGGAAAAACCTGAAGAATTCAAGAGGAAAAAAATTGATCTTAACTGCCTGGATTTTTTTGGCAAAGTATCTCAGAGTTCAGAATCATTTAAAAGCCACGTATTTGAAATTCCTGCTTGGAGGGCAAAGTGCACTGGTGTTACAGTTTCCAAGTATTTTCACATTTATTATTTTAATCTTCAACAACAATCCTTTAAGAATGATGATGAACATACCGCCCAATTTATAGAAGAGAAAAAATCAAGACTCAGAAAAATTAAGTGACTTACATGAGGTCAAATGGTCATGTTCTTTAATTATGCAAATATTTCAGATAAAATTGATAAAAATGAGGAGTCTCTAACACAGCTTAAATAGATTTTATTCTTTATATGACACAAATTAATTCCTTAGAGTAGTTGCTATGGACCAATGAACCAGTCATATACCCTCCATGTGGATCCTGGCTTCCTCACATTTAATATGTTGGATGACTTTTGGCAAATTACTTAAGTTTTCTAATGTTTAGTTGTCAGTTCTGTAAAACAGCAATAATTTCTACTTCATAGCATTATTGTAAACATAAAATGAAATCACACATTTAAAGTAATCAGCAAGTACTAAGTACTCAAACTCAGCTAGTAAGAACAAGATCTTCTAAGATGGGCTACAAAAAGCCTGAATTATACATTATAACACTTGTAAAACGGGCTCAAAAGCAGTATTAGAGGAATTGTAAAAAGGCAATGTTGACAGAACAAAGCAGGATATACAACTCAACATTCAACATTAATTTGTTTATAAAAAATAAAAATATTTGATAAAATGATTGCAAAGACACTTCAAAGTATTTGCAGCATTCACTTTTTTGTGTGATGAAATTATTAATATATTGATGAATACTGACACTATTTCACTGGCCTTGCCAGAAACGAGCCTTTTGGTGAATCATCTTGTTTACTTAACCAATGAAAATTCTGTACAACAGGGAATGAGCTAATCTAGCCTGAGCATTGCTTAAAGGACGTGTGCTGAATTAGTGAACTCCACAAAGAGCTTTGCACTACAAGAATACTGTCCTACTCAAGTGGGTTCTTCATTAGCTTGTAGCCTATTAGTACTTCTGTCATGTTCAGACATACAAAAACAAGAAATCAGAACCTGAGATCTAAAACATAGCTTTAACAGCACCTCATAGGACTCCCACAATGTATGCTTGAAAAAAATACAAGCCCAGAGCAGTTATGTGACAGGCCAAAGTCAAGCATCTGGCTGTAAGCACAGCCTGGTTAAGAGTCTAAGTCTTGCCATTTACAGACCCCTGATTTCCCCTCGACATTCTGATGTCAAAGTGGAAGTATGACGACGTATCTGGCCAAAACTGCCTTAACCGTATGTTAATGAGAGAAAGAATATAGGTTTCGCCTAAGTATCAAAAACAAGGTAGTGAAATTCAGAATAATTTCAACACATCATCAAGGTTGCTTTTCTTGGCTGTTCAAATGGAAACAAAATACAGTACCGAAAAAACAAAACAAAACAAAAAAATCAAAAAGCAAAATCTCTTATAATGCAGTTTTTACACAGATAATAGTTTTGTTCTTATCTTTGAAGGTCACAAATATTCATAGTGCTATTCAGTCACCAGTAAAAGGTAATGCAAAGAAGACAAATATTGTTTCATGTAACAATTACATTTTACTGAAGGGCAAAGTAATATGACTTGCATAATCTCAGAATTTTTTTAATTACAAAGGAAAAGACCCCAAATCCCCTTTTCATGAACTCTTCAAATAATAAAAGATAGGCTCACAAGCCAAAGGCAGCAGAATAATTAAGATTCATGACTATAAAGAGCTAAGAAGGAAGCTGGGCTTTCACAGTGAGAACTAATAATGTAATCATGAAAAAATACGAACAGTGCCCTGGGAGAGAGAGAGGACTGAGACCTAAGAGTAAGGCTGTCTTCCTGTGGGTTTCATGTGCAGAGCCCACACGCCACTACAGATTGTCATGCTGCTGAGAGGAAAGGTGCACTTTGCATTTAAAGAGTAACCCCAGTTCTGAAATTTGAGCGGCAGTTAAGAATAACTTCTAGGAAGGTTACTTTGGCATCTTGCTTTTCTTCCCAAAAAGAACCTGTCTTTTCCATTTCCAAATTCTCTACCCAAGGCTGCTCTTTAGTCTTAGAAATCTACATATTGAGATTTGCATCAATTGCATTCAAAGTGAGTCTTTCTTTCCTACCTTGATAGCAAGCCACATTCATGCAGTTGATGTGGTCACCCAGTAATTCACCTCTTCAAAGCACACGAAAATTCTTAAGGAATAAAAGACATAACTTGGAAGATGATGAGGAATAGTAACTGCAAAGTATACAAGTTGTATGACTTGGCAGCATAAATAAAAATTGAGAGAAACAGGCCTAAGAATGTATTTTACACATAAAAAATCTGTAATTGCCTTTTGTGCAAGATTATTAAAGGCAAAAAAAAAAAAAAGACCATTTACAAAGCAATTAGGTGTTATCCTGGGGAAAATGTAACGTTAAAAAGAAGATTACAGTCAATCGTTCAAAGCCTTTTCTTGTGCCCTGTAGGGTCCTTTGCTTTAAATGTGCAATTGAGGAGTTGACCTACTAGGGATATCTGATGAGGTTCTACAAGCCAAGCTGCTGATGGCAGGGGATAGCTTCATTACAGTGTGATAACAGCCTAATTCTGCTGCTTATTACAGACCTGAAGTGCCCCCAAATATAATTGGATATTTTTCCCCATCTGAATTCCAACATCATTGCTAGTCACTGACAAGTGACAAATAGAGGACACACTCAGCATTGCACAGAAATTCCAAGGACACGACACTAAATTAAGGAAAATGGATTCTAAATATGAACAGTCAGGGAAGGTAAAGAGAGATGAACAGCAGAGACTTTCCCTCACATTAACCTTGCAATCACCTCTTGTTTTCCTTAGTGCACTCTTACTCAGCTGAAGCCTCTCATTCTATAGTTTTCTCACATTTGAGCCACTAAATAAAAATCAGGGGCTAATGATTCAGAATACTAATATGGTTCACCTGGAACCTTTCAACTGGGAACTCTAGTCATGAATTCCACCTCCCAAAAAGGACATTGTGCTTGGTATTCTTATTCCCAGGAGTATGTGTTGGAATTTTACATTGAACTATTCATTTTAGATTATCATTGCAAAGATCAGTGTGTAAAGGGGACTCTAATAGATTTGTCAGCACAGGCCATGCTACAATTAATAACGAAGAGCTTTTTAGAACACTGATGAAGGTCAAATATCAGACTGCTTGAATTTGAATACTACCTAGCTTTGCGAGCTAGGTGACCTTCAGCAACTTCCCAGCTTCTTTTTTGGATGGAGTCTCGCTCTGTAACCCAGTGTCTCAATCTTGGCTCACGGCAACCTCCACCTCCTGGGCTGAAGCAATTCTCCTGCCCCAGCCTTCCGAGGAGCTCGGATTACAGGTGCCCACCACCATGCCTGACTAATTTTTGTATTTTTAGTACAAACGGGGTTTCACCATGTTGGCCAGGCTGGTCTCGAACTCCTGACCCCAGGTGATCCACCCGCCTCAGCCTCCCAAAGTACTGGGATTACAGGCATGTGCCCCCACACCCAGCCCTTCCTGGCTTCTTAAAACTCCAGTGTTTTCATCTCTAAAATGGGCATAATAACAGTACATGTTAGCAATGATTCAGTGAGATAATCTCTTAACAGCTTAGCACTGTACAAAACACATTGTCACCAAATGTTAGCTTATGTTAGGAAAGTGTTAAAGAGAAAATGAGCAGAGAACTAAGGTCTGTTTTTCTTAAGGGATATCCTTTAAAAAATGACAAAATTGTAATACATTTAAAACCTCTCGAGTAGAGATTCTCAAACTCTAGCATTCATGAGAATCACCTGGAGAGCTTGTTGAATTTTTACCCACCCCCACATCCTGGCAGTGTCTGATTCAATAGGTATGGGGTAGAGGGCTGAGAATTTGCATTTCTAACAAGCTCCTAGGTGATGTGGATGCTGCTGGCCAGAAGACTACATACTGAGAGCTGCTGCTATAGCAAAAGGAGAGCGAGCTGATTAACTGGGCACTCACGACGTGTCAGCCACTATGTACCTATGGCATTTACTTCAGTGAAAAGCACTCATCTTTCTATCCAGATATAAAAGCCACATTTCTAAGCCAGTCATGAATATTGCCATTCAGTTCTAAAAGGTTGACAAGTACTAAGACATTCTCCTAGGCAAAAAAAATATATTTGCACTTACATACATATGATTGGAATCAATTCTGGTCACACTACTTAATAAACAGATTTTTGTATCTATTAATATGCTTTGGTCGGTGAATAATGTACTCTGCCCTACCCTCCAAGATTTATATGCCAAAGGATTTGTCATACCAAAATAAAAAGAACACAGGGGAATGAAGTGATGGGTCAGAAAATTAAGTTCATAATAAAAGTATCATTTTTTGAGATTCCTTATTCTGGCATTAATCCAAATTTCAGTATCAGTAACTATCATTAGTTATAAGTAAATTTTTAATAAGAATTGTATAATATATTCTAATTACTCTTTTTGCTATCATTATCAGCACTTTAAAAATAAAATATGCATAATAAAATAACACCACAAAATAAACTGAAAATGTGTTTAAAATTCTCCATGAGCACTTGGAGTGGAATTTTTTTTACAACTAGTTTAAAATGGAAATAAGAAAAAAGACTATTTTAAACCCTTGAAACTTCACATTCAAGATAAATAATAAGGACATTTCTATCTACTTCTCCCTTTTACTTAAATTATTATTCAGGGCATAATCTTTAAAGCCACTCAAATCAATAAATGCTACACAAAAGCCTGGTATAGGAACAGGGCAACCTCATCAATGCCAGCTTCATAGTACAATAACATTCTATCTTATTGAATGTTAAGGTGTAAAATACAAATTAAATATGGCAATATAAGGAGTAATTCCACTTTTGTCTTCTTAGAATGCATTTCTTGACTATAGTCAATTTGACCTTCATAGCCAGGACCAAGTGAAGCAAGTTTTAAAATAAGTGGATAATGGAAAACAAGCCTTTATTTGGTGAATTTTAATATATTCTGCTTACAAATCACTAGTAAATAACTTTTAGAGCAAAGCTTCTTACAAAATGCTTTAGTCTTATTATCATTCAAATAATCAACTGCATATTCCTACTAGTTATTGGTACCTATGCCTATTGGATTTCTCCATTTTTCTTTCATCTTTATCTTGGATCTTGATCTTCTTGAATCTTAGCCAAGAACATGCTCAAAGAACTCTAAACTCAAAGAAAATTCAACGCGTGATTTAAGAGGAAAGCCTTTCATTTTCATTTTGTTTCATTGTAAACAAATTCCTTTGACTATTTGAGATTTTTTTCTAACAGAAATAAATGAAATTTGGAGAAAAGTATTTTGGTGGTAGTTTGAGCATTTTCCTTTAACCAAAGCAAAAACCAGAGTTTGTTTTGCTTTTGAAAATAGACATCTATAGATAATTCTTCTATAGTGTAAAGCAAAGTCTAATTTTCATGAAATTCTATTTGTTAGTCAAATTATCCCATTCAGCCCTTTGGACATAGGTATTTTCTAGAAGCTAAGATTGAGACATAAGGAAAAGAATGTGATTAATGAAGATTTGCTGAAGAAGGAATTCCAGACACATCCAATGACTGTTCAACAGTGGTGGAAGTCACACTCCCTATAGAAATAGCTCTTTACCATGCTGTTTAATACCAGATGCCACATATGAGTAAACTTTGGGAAGATGCACTAATTTCAAGCCCCTTTTGCCTAAGTAACTGTCATTAATTGAGCTCCTTCTATCTGCTAGCCATTGTACTGGAGACACAAGAAAAAAGACATTGCTCATCCCATCTCCCCTTTCTGACACAAACAAACACACACACACACACACACACACACACACACACTTTCTCTCTCTCAACCTCCCATACAGAGGGTTTGCAATCCCCCGGGAGAGAAAAGCTACATACACTGTCCTTTTCCTTTAGTTTCCATCATCTGCTTTTGTACTGGAATTCTGCTTGTGTGCTCTAGCCACAATGGAACTCTTTTAGGTCTTTGAAGGTATCACGCTACTTCCTATCCCAAAGCCTGAGCATACTCTTCCCTCTCACTTGGGAAACTCTGTCTGCCTTTACCATGGTACACACTGTTCATTCTTCAGGTGTCACATTAAACACTGCTTTCTCAGCAAAGCCATCTCTAATCCCCGATAAGATGTCCTCAAAGCTCTGAGATACTTGCCTTGTAGCATGCATCACAGTAGGTAACCATGTATTTGTGGAAATTTCTGGTGCACATCCATCTTCTCTACTTGTCAACAGCAACATCAAATGGGCTTGCTTATCACGTGCCATGCTAAGTGTTTGGAATACAATAATGAAGACGGAGTTTCTATTCCATGCAACTATATGCTAATGTTAGATGTAATCATCTAATAAAGATTGTAATAAATATTAAGAGACAAATAAGCAAGATTTTATCATTGTAATGTTAAAGGACTGCTTTAAATAATGGGAAGCTGATGCATCAGGAATGAGATGGTGCCAACAAAAAATGTGCACCAGGCACAGGAAGAGCCAGTGCAAAAGGCCGGGAAGAGCCGCTTCTGGTGAAAAGCATCAGAGGAGGATAAAAGAGCTGGAACTTAGCAAGCAATGGTGAGAGAACTATGAAAGAGGGATGAGAAGGCAAAGTAGGCAATAGACCTTATAGATCTCCACAGTCGAGGAAAGAATTTAATTCTAAACCAACGGAAAGAGTGAGATTTTGGTACAACCTAGTAAGTAGTAACACAAGAACAAGTAGTTCTGCTTAAAGAAAGAAAGAATGGTAAAGTACAAAGAGCATCAGAAGTGATATATTGAGCCATACCTTAAAGGAAACTTCCCAAGAGAAAAAGGAAAGTTTATTAAATCTATACACTTGGTCTTTGCAACAGATTTCACAGAAAATTGTATTGAGAAGCGAATGCCCTTTGAAACAAACTCTTAGTGCCCCCATAAAATAATATCAAAGGCTGCTATGAGCAAAAATAAATATTAGGTTGGTGCAAAAGCAACTGTGCCAACCTACACAAAGTGTCAGCCCAAGTCAAAAGTTTGTTCACTTGTCTAGATCAAGGAACGGCCAGCAAAATGTTTAGGATATTGCTGGGCTACACACACAGCTGCAGAAAGTCAGACCAAGGATGCAGTCGCAAGCTTGGGAATTCTTGGGGCAGGAAAAGGAGATGAACTATGCAAGACACCGGATGCCTGCTTCTAGAGTCCTCTGCTCAAGGAATATCAAAGTTTACACTTTCCGTTCACTGCAGAAAAGTGAGGTGTTCTAATAATCATCAGGCAAAACCTACAATTGTTCTCAGGTTATGTGACTATATTTAAAAAGCCACCCAACTAATGGAACACAAACAAAAAGCTACTATTTTCTGACCCACCCTACACTGTACCCAAGTAATCTGTTTCAGACAGGTCATTCCTTGCAGGTAAGATCAGTATTCGCACACACTGTCCAAAAGCAAATCAGGCCAGTAAACTGTAAATTCTTTGAGAGCAGGGACCATGTGGATTTGCTCATTAACTTGGCATAATGTTTAGCTCATAGTAGAGGCTCAATTAACATTTGAATGAAATAATACACACCTGATAAAAATAACACTATCACAAATAAGCATAAATGATACCTAGCATGGTAGTTGAGGAGAAATATTACTTCCCACCAGGGTGCTCAGGAAAACTAGCCACAGTAAAAGAGATTTGAGCTAGATATTGTAGGATCACAATTATGATAAAAATGACTATGAAGATGAAGATGAGGATGCAAATAACAGTTAACTATATAGAGCTAACCATCTACTAGGCACCATCCTAAGCATTTTGATACATTAATTCATTAATCTCTAGTAAGCCTGTGAAGTAAAGCCTATTATCATTCTAATTTTTCAGATAAAAAAACAGATTAGATGTGCTTTTGATTAACAGAAAAGTACAAGGAAAGCACAATAAGAACAAGAGATCAATAAACTCAGTAAATTCTAAATTAAAATGCAAATTACCCCACCCTTCATTGTCCACAGATACCTTCACAACAGCCACAGAGGCAGGGTAAATAAACGATGCCCTCCCAAAGAACATTAGTAGAATCTATTTATTGAATGTGCTGAATTCAAATGGCTTTTTTTCCCATCCCAGCCTTCAAACATGAGGTTTTTGGAGACACCTTGACAGCTCCTATAGTTCACTTAAATGGATAACTTCTTTCTAAATCAAACAACCCAATTTCAATGCAGTTCTTAGCTCTTCTATTGGATGGGATGAGCAATGAGGTAAAGCGTGAAAGGAGAAAGAATGATATTCATAGGACAAAGAAATAGAGCAGAGAAACCACTCTAAGTCCAGTGGTTTCTCTGCTGTAAGTTCTAAACACAGCTTTCTCTTTGTATTAGTCTGTTTTCATACTGCTATAAAGAACTGCCCGAAACTGGGTAGTTTATAAAGGAAAGACGTTTAATTGACTCACAGTTCAGCATGGCTGCGGAGGCCTTCAGGAAACTTACGATCATGGCAGAAGGTGAAGAGGAAGCAAGACACCTTCTCCACAAGGCAGCAGGAAGAAGGAGTGCTGAGCACAGGGGGAAAAGCCCCTTATGAAACCATCAGATCTCGTGAGAACTCACTCACTATCACGAGAACAGCATGAGGGAACTGCCCCCATGATTCAACTGCCTCCACCTGGTCTCTCCTTTGGCATGGGGATAATAGGGACTTGAGGTTTACAATTCAAGGTGAGACTTGGGTGGGGATGGAAAGCCTAACCATATCACTATTTTACTAATTACTTTCCCGTAGAAAAGTTGCTTAAATTCTTTGGGCCTCACTTTCTTCATCTGTATGAAAGGATTGGGTTGGGTCATCTTTAATATCCCACTTGTCTACTTCTATGTAGATTTCTTAGTGAACTGGAAATTAAGAAAGTACATCCGTGTCCATTCAGGAACAGAAATCAAAGCTTCCATATCTGCTGGAGAAAACAGAAGTTGCTGCAGTGAGAATAGCGTCAATTATTAGTTACACCTGCTCCATTACTTTGTCAATCCTTGACACTGAGCCAGGTGCAGTGGGAGCATTTGACAACCTGCTCTTACCTTCCTCACAGTTGTTAGGACTTTCATTTAATTTCAGTAAATTAAGAAGCTAGTTAGGAATTCACTGTGGGAGAGGCTATTTTTAAAACTTAAGAAAAATTATCACAGAGGTCACTGATGCTGAGATAAGCATCAGTTCATAACCCGCCTTCCCAGGTAAGTGCATGAGGTCAGTGCTTTATGATGTACAAACAGCTGAGCAGTCTGGGACACACTTTGATGATGCTCAAATTATTAAACCTTGTTAACCTCTCAGGAACACTCAGGGGACAACTATAAATAATGATTCTGACAGGTTTCAGGATTTATTTCTAAGTTATTATTTAGTATCCAAGAAATAAAAATTGTAGTCTGCCAGCCTGACCAACATCATGAAACCCTGTCTCTACTAAAAATACAAAAATTAGCTGGGCGTGGTGACGCGCACCTGTAATCCCAGCTACTCAGGAGGCTGAGGCAGGAGAATCGCTTGAACCAGGGAGGCGCAGGTTGCAGTGAGCCAAGATCGCACCATTGCACTCCAGCCTGGGTGACAGAGTGAGACTCCATCTCAACAAAAAAAAAGGTAGTCTGGATTCAAGATATCTGAGTTCTGATACTGGCCCTGCCATTGATTTCTTGTGCAATTTTGTGCAAGTCATCTAACCTCAGGAAGCCTGTTTCCTTATCTGCATAATAAAGGAGTTGAATTCAACATCATTCAAACAAACATATGGTACTCTACTAGGCACCTGGGAAACAAGAGTGAATACTAGTGTAGTATATTAGTGTATAAGTTCGGGAGCAAAATGCATGCAAATAACTGTGCTGGAGCCCAAATAACTAGATGGAGATACTGGTCCTTTCCTTTAAATGCTGGAATGCTATGCCACACCTCCTTCACCTATTTATTCATCATCCTAAGTCCTCTTTCCCAACAAAGACACAGAAAAAGGAAATAAACATTGCCCAGAAAGTGCTTGGCATACTCCTTCCTTGATCATACACTCGAATTCATTGAGAAACTGTCTTATGACTCATTCATTCAACAATCAGGTGCTAAAGATGAGCAGAGCAATGCCAGGAAGATCCAGATGTAAAAAACTGTCTGTCTTCAGGAACTCACAGGCTACTGAGAGACCGAAACAAACAGCACAGTGAGCACAATGACAGAGGATTACAGGATGCAATGGAAACACACAGGAATTGCACTTCCCCTAGAGGAGGGAAGCAAGGAATGAAGGAATACCTGAGAAGAAGAAATTCTAACATACTGTTGTTTATTTTATCTTCTTATCAAAGATCTTATTAAAGCTAAAGTAATCCTATCTTGTTTATTACCTATTCATCTGTTTATATGTTTATTTTCTTCCTTCCCTATAACTGTTTTCTGTTGCTACTATAACAAATTACTGCAAGTTTAGCAGCTTAAACAACACAATTGTTTTATCTTACAGTTTTGGAGGTCAAAAATACAAAATGGATTCAATAGGCTAAAACCAAGTCATCAGAAAACCATTCCTTCTGAGAAGGGGGAGAATCTGTGTCCTTACCTTTTCCAGCTTCTAGAGGCCATCCACATTCCCTGGCTCATGACCCCTTCCCTCCGTCCTCAAAAATGGCATCACACATCTTTCTGTACCTTTTTCTGTAGTCATAGCATTGTCTAACTAATTCTGTTCTTCTGCCTCCCTATTCTACTTTTAAGATTTTTTCTGTGGCTACAATTGGGCCCACCTGGATAATCCAGGCTAATTTACCTAATTTAAGGTAAGCCAATTAGCAACTTTAATTTCACCTGCAATCATACTGCCCTCCTTGCCTTGTAAACTAACATATTCACAGGTTCTGGGGATTAATGAATGGATGTCTCTGAGGGAACCACTATTCTTCCTACCACACTCCTCTTCTAGAAAAATTCATTGTGAACAGAAACTTTACCTTTACCCACTATTGTAGCTTCAACAGGTGGAGCAGCACCTGGCACACAGAAGATACTCATTAGTTGTTTGTTGATTGAATGGCTAATTGACAATGGTGATACCACACCAAAAATAATCGTTAATTGTTTAATTAAAAATACTTTATTGATTAAAAATGCTAACAATCTGCCGGGCATGGTGGCTCACGCCTGTAATCCCAGCATTTTGGGAGGCCGAGGCAGGCGGATCACGAGGTCAGGAGATCGAGACCATCTGGCTAACACAGTGAAACCCCATCTCTACTAAAAATACAAAACAAAATTAGCCGGGCTTGTTGGCGGGCGCCTGTAGTCCCAGCTTACTCGGGAGGCTGAGGCAGGAGAATGGCGTGAACCGGGGAGGTGGAGCTTGCAGTGAGCCGAGATCTCGCCACTGCACTCCAGCCTGGGCGACAGAGAGAGACTCCGTCTCAAAAAAAAAAGAAAGAAAGAAAGAAAAAAAATGCTAACAATCATCTGAGCCTTTAGCAACTCACACTTTTTGCCAGTACACGGTCTTGCATCCATGTTGATGGCTGCTGACTGATCAGAGTGGTGGTTGGTAAAGGTTGGGATGGCTGTGGCAATTTCTTAAGACAACAATGAAGTTTACTGCATTGATTGACTTTTCCTTGCGATGTTCCTCTGTAGCATGCAATGCTGTTTCATAGCACTTTACCCACACTAGAGTTTCTTTCAAACTTCAGACAATCCTCTGGAACCCTGCCACTGCTTTATCAACTAAGGTTACGCAATATTCTAAATACTATGTTGTCATTTCAACAACGTTCACAGCATCTTCACCAGGAGGATATTCCAGCTCAACAAACCACTTTCTTTGCTCATTCATAAGAAGCAACTCCTTATCCGTTGAAGTTTTATCATGAGATTTCAGCAATTTAATCACATTTTCAGGCTCCACTTTTAATTCTGGTTTTCTTCCTGTTTTCACCACATCTGCAGTTACTTACTTTTTATTTCAATAGCTTTAGGGATGCAACTTTTTTGTTGTTGTTGTTTGTTTTTGGTTTTTTTGTTTGTTTATTACAAAGAATGAATTGTATCACTGAACTCTGGGATTTTAGTGTACCCATAACCCAGATAGTGTACACTGCACACAATAGGTAGTCTTTTTATCCTTCACCTCTCTCCCACCTTCTCTACTTCTGAGTCTCCAATGTTCGCTATCCTACTCTGTATGCCTCTGCATACCCATAGCTTAGCTCCTACTTATAAGTGAGAACGTGTGGTATTTGGTTTTCTGTTGCTGAGTTACTTCGCTTAGCATAATGACCTCCAGTTCCATCCAACTTGCTGCGAAATACATTATTTCATTCATTTTTGAGTCTCAGTAGTATTCCATGTGTATATATACCACATTTTCTTTATCCACTCATTGGTTAATGGGCCCTTAGGTTGATTCCATATCTTTGCAATTGTGAATGGTACTGCAATAAACACATGTGCGCAGGTGTATTTTTTATATAATGACTTTTTTCCCTTGGGTAGATACCCAGTAGTGGAATTGCTGGATTGGCTAGTAGATCTACTTTTAGTTCTTTGAGAAATCTCCACACTGTTTTCCATAGAGGTTGTGCTCATTTAAATTCCCACCAGCAGTGTGTAGCATTCCCTTTTCAGCACATCTGTGCCAATGTCTATTGTTTTCTGACTTTTTGATAATGGCCATCTGGCTGGGGTAAGGTGACATCTCATTGGTGACATCTCATTGTGTGGTTTTAATCTGCATTTCCCTGATGATTAGTGATACTGAGCATTTTTTCATGTTTGTTGGCCATTTGTATATCTTCCTTTGAGAAATGTATGTTCATGTCATTTCCCACTTTTAAATGGGATTATTTGTTGTTTTCATGCTGATTCGTTTGAGCTTCTTGTAGATTTTGGATATTAGTCCTTTGTCAGATGCATAGTTTGCAAATATTTCCTCCCATTCTGTAGGTTGTCTGTTTACTCTGTTGATAGTCTCTTTTGCTGTCCAGAAACTTTTCAGTTTAATTAGATTCCATTTATTTATTTTTGTTTTTGTTGCATTTGTTTTGGGGGGTATTAGTCATAAATTCTTTGCATAGGCCAATGTCCAGAAGAGGTTTCTCTTAGGGTTTTCTTCTAGAATTGTTACTGTTTCCCATCTTAGATTTAAGTCTTTAACCTATCTCGAGTTAATTTTTCTATGTGGTGAGAGATAGGGATCCAGTTTCACTCTTCTGCATGTGGCTGTCCAATTTTCCCAGTACCATTTATTAAATAGGGAGTCTTTTCCCCAGGATATGTTTTTGTCTGCTTTGTGGAAGATTAGTTGGTTGTCAGTATTTGGCTTTACTTCTGGGTTCACTTTTCTGTTCCATTGGTCTGTGTGTCTACTTTTATACCAGTACCATGCTGTTTTGGTTACTATAGGCTAACATATCCCAGAAGACTTAAATATTATAGCAATATGGGAATAGAGGAGTAAGAGTTTCCTTATAAGAGCAGGTGTGGGTGTGGGATGCTGCATTTGCTTTCTATGGATGCTATAACAAAATATTATAAACGTGGTAGCTTTGAACAATAAAAATTAATTACTTTTAAGTTAAGAAGACCAGAAATCTAAAACCAAGGCATTAGCAAGGTCAATTCCTTCTGAGGGCTCTGAAGGAAAAGTTGTCCTAAGCCTCTCTCCCAGCTTTTGGTGGTTGCCAGCAATCTCTGACATTCCTTTGCTTGTAGACACACCACTCCAATCCCTATCTCAATCTTTCCTTCACCTTCTTCTGTGTCTCTGTGTCCTCCCTTCTTCTTCCAAGGACACCAGAGGTTTTACAAGATCACCCTAAATCCAGGATGGGTTCAACTCAAGATCCTTAACTGATGACATCTGCAAAAACCCTATGTCCAAGTAATGTCACATTCTGAACTTCCATGTGCACATGAATTTTGGGAGGAACCTATTCAACCCACTCCAGATGCTCTTCTTGTTCTATGACTTACAAACACAGTGCTTCTCAAGGCTCCAAATGGCCTCAAGATGGGTGTCTCTGGGTCTACAATGGTCAGAAGACACTTTCTACTATAAAGTTAACAGAGACTCTGCAGACATTTCTCCCCTTTTCTCCTGCATCATGGTTTTTGAAGTACTTCTTGGAAAGAAAATCAGCTGCACTAATATACCTCTTAAAATAATTTATCTTTATCAATAAAACCTCAGGAAAATTAAACCATAAAGATATATTTCCAAAATGCACTATCGGTTTGAATGAAGTCCACAAAGGCTCCAAATCAAGAATGAAGCCTGGGGCGTGTGCCCTCTCCCTTCAGGAGGCTTTTCAACTCTTGGTAAAAGGATTCCAGATACAAATGGACTGCTGGCCTAGATTTGGATGTGGAAGAATGTAAATAGCTGTTGGCTTATTACAGTAGAAATCTCAAACGCTTATTGTTGCTTTCAGTCAGGTGGATTTTTTTTTATGTGGCTCAGTTTTCTATAGTTGGTGATAGGAGAAATACCTTTTGTTTAGCCTAGCACAGTAAGTCGAGCTGCAGTCTCTCATCAGAATAGGGAGTGAAAAGATGGAACCCCAGGTGGTACAGACCTGAAGGTCCTTTCCTAATACAAAACTTAGGGCTTTACTGTTACAAAATATCAGAAAAGGCTAAGTGTTGACTTAAAAAAAAACAGTAAGGTCAAATCTACAGTGCTTTCCTGGGCAACATTCCTCAGTGCACCATTATTCCCTGTGTTCCTTGTAGCAAGGTGGACAGGTTCACTTATAAAGCATTTCAAGAGAATGAAATAGTAAATTATATTATGATTCCCAGAATTACAATTAGAAATTTGATAGGACTCTGTAGACTTTCTTCCCATATAATTCTATGGCTAGCCAACACAAGGAAATTTGGAGAAGATTCCTATAAAACAGATACTAAGAAAGGAAATGTTACTTTTTTGCTACCATCTTTTGTGTGAGGGATCGTTTTATTAATATTAAGTTAGATTAAAAAGTTTATTTGCTATAAAAGATCCAAGACTTTGAAGTCCCTTGGTTTACCACTGTCTCTCCTTTACCAATATCCCCAAAACTAATCTTTTTTTTAACAATTACTAACTACTTTTATTTCTGAAATGCAGAAAATAGTTTCACCTCCAAATCAATGCACAGTGCTTTGCACATACCAGATAATCTACAAAAACTGGTTGACATAAATGAGACAGAAATAGAAACCAAGCTTCAGAAACTCACTGAATGAAACTGACAAAAAGAAGTAACATCATTTATTTATTCAAGAATAGAGGAGTTCTAGTTTTTGATGCAGGAATAACCCCTTTTCTTCTGAAACTCTGCTTGCCATCCAGGTGCATTCTTTGGAGTGAGAAAGGCAGAATTATTCATACTGTGGAATTTTATAAATTACAGCCCAGAAAAAAAAAAAAACCAACCCTGATCCATTTCACTTCAAAGCCATACACTCTCAAGCCCCCTCATACATGTTAAATTTCTGAGTGTTGGGATATGTCATTCTTTGGCCTTCACAGGAAATTTGAACAACCATACTGAACAATCAATATAAATCCTTTTTCTTTTCACAACACCCAAGCAATATTTTCCAACTTTGTTTTGAGTCACTCAAAGCAAGGTTTTTACAGTTTCTTTGATATGTACTTCTATTTAAAAACTTTTGCATTTCTGCCTCAAAATCTAATTCCCTTCTGAAATACATTTCTAAAACTATGTTCTAATAATACCGATTATAAGAAAAAGCATGCAGAGATACATGCAGACTTGAGAAATCGATGGCATTTGGAAGATAACTGGAACCATTCTTGTTGGAAGTGACTAGAGGAGTGTTGAATATATAAATTTAATCATTGATTCTAAATTAGTAATGACCGCAAGCCTCATTTTAAAAGACCTATATGCCAACATGTACTGAAGAATAGTGGAAAGGGCAATTTTTTAAAAAAAGGGTCAACCAGCTGTGTAATTGTGTTGATACATGAATGCCTCTTCTTTGTAAATTTTTGAAACTTTTTCCTGGAATATTATCAAAGCTAATATAATAACTATATACCCACCACCCAGAATTAATATCAACATTCTGTCATGTTTGATTCAGATTTTCATTTTTGTGAAAGATCTAAAATCTACAGATAAAATTTCACACTTCTCTGAACCCCTCCCCAACCTAATACCTTTCTATCTCCAGCATTAATCACTGTCCTATATTAGCTGAGTATGCAATATATATTTTAAGGTATTTGTAATCAATGTATATTTAAAGATAATAAATAAGTGCATATATACAGAATTATAGAGATTTTTCAGTTTACAGAAATGTTATTAAAGTCTATGCAACTTTCTACAATTTGCTTTTTGTTTTTACTTTAACTTAAATGTTTTGAAATCTATCCATATGTATTCAATATAGTCCATTCAATTTAAGTGATGTATTATATCCTGAATAAATAACTGGCTTATCAATTTTTCTCCACGTGAGCATTTGAGCTTTTTTCTCTCTCTCTTACAAATAATACTATCATTTGCACAATTACATACCCTAGAATTCTCCAAGACATATATCCACAACTGGAATTGTCAGAACATGGTGTACAAGGGGTCTTCAAAAAGTTCATGAAAAATGCGTACTATGAAAAATCTATGCATAGGTTTCAAATTTTTTGCACCAAAATAAACTCATATTAACTTGTTATAATACGTCTAAACAGCATCTAATTTGCGGCACTAGGAAGGATAAGATACCGGATTGAAAAGAGCCCCCAGCAGAGCAACATGAATTCTGCTAAAATTGAAGTAAGAACACACGTCAAACTTATGATAAAGCATGGGTAGAAGAATGGTGACATCATTAGCTGGGTGTGGTGGCACTTGCCTGTAGTCCCAGCTGTTTGGGAGGCTGAGGCAGGAGAATCTCTTGAACCCGGGAGGCGGAGGTTGCAGTGAGCCAAGATCACGCCACTGCACTCCAGCCTGGGCAATAGAGCCAGACTCGGTCTAAAAAAAAGAAAAAAGAAAATAATGGTGAAATATTGATGCTTTAGAAAATGTTTCTGGGAATAATGCCCCCAAAGAAATCAGCAGTTTACAAATAAATAGCTCATTTTAAGAGACACGACAATGTTGAAGCTCATAGCGGCAGACCATCCACGTCAATTTGCAAGGAAAAATGTATCTTCCTTGTGCCCTAATTGAAGACGGCCAACATTTAAGAGCAGAAACAGTAGTCAACATCATGGACATTTCATCTGGTTCAGTGTGCACAATTTTAATTGAAAATTTAAAGTTGAACAAAAATTAAAGTTGCCAGAAATATTGCACCCTAATTGAAGACGGCCAACATTTAAGAGCAGAAACAGTAGTCAACATCATGGACATTTCAGCTGGTTCAGTGTGCACAATTTTAATTGAAAATTTAAAGTTGAACAAAAATTAAAGTTGCCAGAAACATTGCACCCATTTCAGCTGCAGACAAGAGCACAGATTTAGACAGAAATTTTAAACAAGTGGGATCAAGATCCTGAAGTATTATTTTTTTGAAGAATTATAACAGAAGATGAAATATGGCTTTACCACTACACACCTGAAGACAAAGCATGATCTAAGCAAGCAATGGCTACCAAGAGATGGAATTGGCCCAGTCAAGAGCAAATGTCATGGCAACAGGTTTTTGGGATACTCAGGGAATTTTGCTTGTTGATTTTCTGGAGGGCCAAAGAACAATAAAATCTTATTATGAGAGTGGTTTTGAGAAGTTAGCCAAAACTTTAGCAGAAAAAAATCCTGGGAGAGCTTCACCAGAGAGTCCTCCTCCACCACAACAATGCTTCTGCCAATTCCTCATCAAACAAGGACAATTTTGCAAGAGTTTTGATGGGAAATCGCTAGGCATTAACCTTACAGTTCTGACTTGGCTCCTTCTGACCTTGTTTTTTGCATGTTTCCAAATCTTAAAAAATATTTGAAAGGTACTTAATTTCTTCAGTTATTAATGTATTTTAAGATGCAGAAAAGGCCTTCGATAAAATTCAACATCCCCTCATGTTAAAAACTCTCAATAGACTAGGTATTGAAGGAACATACCTCAAAATAAGAGCCATGTATGACAAACCCACAGCCAATATCATACTGAATGGGGAAAATCTGAAAGGACCCCCCCTTGAAAACCAGCACAAGATAAGGCTGCCCTCTCTCACCACTCCTATTTAACATAGTGTTGGAAGTTCTGGCCAGGGCAATCAGTCAAGACAAATAAGTAAAGGGTATTCAAATAGGAAGAGAGGAAGTGAAATTATCTTTGTTTGCAGATGACATGATCCTAAATCTAGAAAACCCTCCCGTCTCAGCCCAAAAGCTTCTTAAGCTGATAAGCAACTTCAGCAAAGTCTCAGGATACAAAATCAATGTGCAGAAATCACTAGCATTCATATGCACCAACAACAGGCAAGCAGAAAGCCAAATCATGAATGAACTCCCATTCACAGCTGCTACAAAAAGAATAAAATATCTGTCAGCACTGCATCGATTTCTGCATCCGGCTCTGGACACTTCCAGTCTTAGCTGGGCCCTTTTGGGAGGGTGTACTACAGACCTTCACATGTTGAACAGTAGGATTCAGCAGGGAATGAGTCCCACATCCTCCTTTCATCCATCCTTTCCCAAATCCTCTTCCACCTCCCACTGTTCTTAGGTCTACTTTACTGCTCAATCTGGATTTGGTGGACTCTCCTCCCAAAAAAACATTAGAAGGAGATGCCTAGCACTGAAATTTTGTCAAGAAGTGGAGGCTCCTGGAATGGAGGGACTTTCTGAGTAAAAAGAAACAGCCCCCTTGCAAGTCACCTAAGTTGCACTCTGAACCTCCAGAAAAGGGGGAAACTCCTAGGGTGGATGGCACTTGGAAGACCCCTCCCTTCCTAAAAAAGAAGAAGACCACTGCCTCCAGCAATGGGTCAGGACAGTCCCTGGACAAGAAAGCTGCAGTGTTTTGACTGATTCCTGCCTGTTTGAAGAAGGCCGATTCTGTTGCTGCTAAACTAGATTTGTTGGGGGAGATCTGGAGTGCCCTTCCAAAGATTAATAGCCACCCAACCCACTCCCAGAAGAAGGGCTCCCAGAAGAAATCCTCTAAGAAGAACCATCCTCAGAAGAATGCACCACAGAACTCCACCCAAGCTCATTCTGAGAATAAATGCTCCAGAGCATCCCAGAAGTTGCCAAGGAAGATGATGGTGGCAATTGACTCTGAGATGGTGGGCACAGGACCCAAGGGGCATGTTAGTTTCTTGGCTCAATGTAGCATTGTCAACTACAACAGAGATGTGCTTTATGATGAGTACATCCTTCCCCCCTGCCACACTGTGGACTACTGGACCAGATGGAGTGGTATCCAGAAGCAGCACATGGTGAATGTCACACCCTTCAAGATTGCTCGAGGCCAGATCTTGAAGATACTCACAGGGAAGATAGTGGTGGGGCATGCCATCCACAACGACCTCAAAGCCCTTTAGTACTTTCACCCCAAGTCCCTCACCCGTGACACCACCCATATCCCCACCTCCTCAACTGGAATGATCCCATATCCCCCCACATGACCACCCAGAGAATGCCACCATGTCTCTGAAGCATCTCTCCAAAAAGCTGCTAAACTGGGATATCCAGGTTAGGAAGAGCAGATATTCCTCTGTGGAAAATGCCCAGGCCACCAGGGAGCTGTACAAGTTGGTTGAAGTCCAGAATCCCCCTAAAGACTAGCAGCAGTGGGGACGCTGGTGATGTGGGGAGGCAGAGGCAGTGCCCAGGAGAAACAGGGCAGCAGACCAATGGACAGCTCCATCAACTCCACATCTTTGGAAGCTAGAATTGTGGGGGGAGAGAAGCTCTACCCCAGGCTTAATATCCACTGAAATTTCACCTCTGGAGTTGTGTCCTGTGTCTGGTTAAGTGTCCCATGGAAACAGGAAGCCTTCACATGAGAACACAGCCCTACACCATTTACTTCTAAATGGTGCTAGCCACAGGTGCCCCAGGGTGCTCTGTGCCAGTCAAGATTTTTAACTTTCAAGGGGCAGGGCATGCTAGGAAATGTAGTTTCCCAAATTGCCTTATCATTTGGGTGGACATATGTCTCTTTTTATGCCTTTTGGTCTTGAATAATTAACAGCTAAAGTAATTGCAACAAAAAGAAAATTTACAAATGGGATCGAATTAAACTAAAGAGCTTCTGCACAGCAAAATAAACTATCATCAGAGTGAACAGACAAACTCCAGAATGGGAGAGAATTTTTGCAATCTATCCATCTGACAAAGGTCTAATATCCAGAGTCTACAAGGAACTTAAGCAAATTAACAGGAAAAAAAAACATTAAAAAGTGGTCAAAGGATATGAACAGACACTTCTCAAAAGAAGACATTCATGTGGCCAACAAACATCTGAGAAAAAGCTGAACATCACTGATCATTAGAGAAATGCAAACCAAAACCACAGTGAGATACCATCTCACACAAGTCAGAATGGCGATTATTAAAAAGTCAAGAAACAACAGATGCTGGTAAGGATGCAGAGAAAAAGGAAATGCTTTTACATTGTTGGTGGGAATGTAAATCAGTTCAACCATTTTGGAAGATGGTATGGCAATTCCTTAAAGATCTACAAACAGAAATATCATTTGACCCAACAATCCCATTACTGTGTATATACTCAAAGGAATATAAATCATTCTATTATAAAGATACATGCACATCTATGTTCATTGCAGCACTATTCACAATAGCAAAGACATTTTATCAACCCGAATGCCCATCAATGATAGGCTGGGTAAAGAAAATGCGGTACTTATACATCATGGAATACTATGCAGCCATAAAAAGGAATGAGAGCATGTCCTTTGCAGAAACATGGATGGAGCTGGAAGCCATTATCTTCAGCAAACTAACACAGGGTTCATTTTTCTATTGAGCTCTTTAAGATTTGCAACATACAGTAATATTTTTGTGTCTAGTGATTATTGATCTGCGTTGTATATTGCAAATGTCTTCCATAGTTCATCTTTTAACTTAATGTCTTTTTTTTTAGCAGAAGGTTTTAAACTTTATAAAACATCAAAGTTTGTCTTTCTTTATAACTTCTTGCTCTGTCTGACTTAAGAAATCCTTTCCACCCTGTGGCCATACATATACCAAATATATTTTATTCTAACATTTTGAATGTTTAAGACTCTAATGCATATCTAGGACTTTTTAAAATTGTATGAATGTATCCATTTACATAAATTGAATTTCACAAATGACATTAAATTTATTTGTAAATCTTATAAATTAAATATTACCTATTAATGTAGTTTACATGAAATAATATATTTTTGAACATTTGGAATTTTAATGTATATTACAGTATTTGATGTATATTTAGAACACATATATTTTATACAATTTTTTCTTTCTTTATAAGTTCTGAAGGTGTCTGGTTTAAGAGATCCTTCCCTATCCTGTGGTTATGATATTTTACTATGTTTTATTCTAATTTTTGTGTTATTTTATTTTTTGTTATGGAAAATCAAATAGATTGAACTCGGTGTTTGAAATGGGCTATGGTCCCATGCAGGCTTAGGTCTAGCTAAGTGCTCTCTAGCTGCTCTATTTATTCTCAGACAAATGTATTTATGTAGATTTATTAGCAGACTGGCTCTGGCACAATATTAGGGCAGAAATACTTATCATGCTGCTAGATTTAATAGGAATGCTTCTGAAGTTTCTTCCATTAAATACCACACCATAGTTTCCTGAACATCTCCTTCTAGTCCTAATTTGCAAAAGATTTTATCATAAATACATGCTGAATTGTATTGATTGTTGCTTATTCTACAACTGTAGGAATTGATTATGCTTTTCTTTATTCTGTAAATGTGGTGGATTAGATTCATAAATTTTTGTGAATGTCAGCCAGCCTTCTATTCCTAGGATAGGTCCCATTTTACTTCTTATTTATTCATTTATTTTAAATGTCTACATTTTGCTATTTATGATTTTTTACATGTACATTCATACATAAAATTAGACTATCTTATTTTCATGTATTATAATAAATTATGTCACTAAGTTTATACTAAGCTAATAAAATAAGCTATATCTCTCTCATATTTTTCCCTTTTCTAAAACAGGAAATATCTACTTAGTAAAATTTCAGCAAAATTCACTTATAAAACATTCTGAACCAGGACTCTTTTTTTTATGGGGGAGATTCTTGACTAGGAAATTAATTTCTTCACTTTTAATTGATTCATTCAGAGATTTTAAAATTTCTTCTTGAGTTAGTTCAGGTAATAATGTATATATTTATTTTTTAAGTGACCATGTATCCAAGCTTTCAAATTTGTTCATAAATTTATGTTATATGTTTCTAGTACTCTCATGATTTGTATACTGTCTTATCTAATTGGACTCTTTTCAGTCAGGAAAGACAAATGTAGGCTAGACTTCTCATTAAGTCATTATTCCATCTAATCAATCATTGAATCATCAAACATGCATTGATTTTGAAAGGTACAGCGAAAACAACTGATACAACCCTCCAAGGCTAGGAATCAAAATTTGATGAGTTTAAGTAGAGTTTGTTATGTTTTAATGAACAATATTTATCTTTTTTGGTTGTCGGTCTTTGTTATATCACAATCTATGTATTATCTGCTTGCACAATATTGTATAAATATAAGCTTTGATAAGCAAACATTTCAATAAACATTCTTAATTGTAGGGGGAAAAAATCACTGGGTAGAAAAAATGTGATACTTTCTTTTCTTTTCCAATACCATTAGTCATGAAGAAATAACCAAGGGACCACCTCCAACTGGAGGAAGCTGTGATAATTCCAGGACATAGAAAGCAATACCTTTTGGAACAGCAGTATCTAAATTCTAAGCCTATAATACAAAGTGAATAAAGGTCATCGATAATTACTTTTCAAAAGCTCAGAAAACAAGCAACTGTTTTACAAATTAAACAGAGCACCCAAAATTGAAATTATTGAGTTGACTTTCGTTTTTTTGTTGTTGTTGTTTCTATTTTTTTTCTTCTTTTGAGACAGGGTCTCACTCTGTTACTCAGGCTGGAGCGCAGCAGTGCCATCACAGCTCACTGCAGCCTTGCAGCATAGAACTCCTGGGTCTGAGTGATCTTCCCACCTCAGCCTCCCAAGTAACTGGGGCTACAGGTGCACACCACACGCCTGGCTAATTTTTTTTTAATAGAGACAAGGTCTAACTATGTTACCTGGGTTGGGTTCAAACTCCTGGCTTCAAGAGATCCTTCCACCTTGGCCCCAAAGTGCTGAGATTATAGGCAGGACCCATCACACCTGACTTTTGTTTTAAAGCAATATTTTCCTTTTTTTTTTTTTTTTTTTTTTTTTGGAGACAAAGTCGCTGTGTCGCCCAGGTTGGAGTGCAGTGGCACGATCTCAGCTCACTGCAACCTCTGTCTCCCAGGTTCCAGTGATTCCCCTGCCTCAGCCTCCTAAGTAGCTAAATAGAAAAATAGTTTTCTATTTTTAGTAGAGACAAGGTTTCACCATGTTGGCAAGGCTGGTCTCGAACTCCTGACCTCAGGTGATTTGCCCACTTCGGCCCCTCAAAGTGCTGGGATTGCAGGCATGAACCACCACCCCTGGACTAAAGCAACATTTTCTAAAGAAGTGACTTGCAGACAATGATTCCTCAAGAAATTCTGCAAGGGAAGTGGAGGGCAGGCTGTTTCAATCAAAATATATAGAAAAGACTGCTCACAATTCCCTACTCTTAGAGATTTAAAATGCAAATAAACATAACGTTTTGAGAAATTTTGCAATAAAGATACCTGTTAATCTTTGTTTAACCCAATGTTTCAATGTTACTTAATCACAGACCCACTTTATTTTCCATGCAGCATCTATTTGGGGTCATGGAATGTGCTTTGAGAAACACTACTGGAGTGGCATTTCCTAGAACTTTAGAACATAAAACAGAAAACACACATAGGAATCAATGTGATAACTTACAGATAGGTTCATAATTAATATAGAGAGAACAACCAAAGTTCAAAGCACCAGCCCTTAATAGTAGTGAAATTACACGACTCTCTCAAAAAAAAACAGAGTTAAAATTCTCATCCATTTGCATTTCCAAAGTGCTGCTTTCCAAAAACATAGTGTGGTTAATGCCCTATTAATGAAAGAGAAGAATCATAAAAGCTTTTTTCTCTTTCAGTTCCACACATACACGCTTTGGAGCGGGGTACGAGGGGTGCAACATTATTCTTTCTTTAGACCACAAAAAGGCTACAGTATTAAACCATCCCTAAAACTGGCCACATTTAAAATCCATTAATATTACCAAATTCCTGTATGTATCTCTGTCAATATGGGTCTCCTTTTTTATTGAATTTTCTTAGGGCAATTAACTAGAGCACTCTAACTAAATAGACTTGTATTTATTTAAGTACTGCTAGAGATATGAAAAAAAAAAATTTTGAAACCACACGTACACTCTCTTGCCAGGATCTAGGGAATGCTGACCTGTCTGAATGTCTCTTTTCTTTCTCTTGATCATCTATCTTTAGACTCAGGAGGACCAAAAGTAACTGAATAAACATTATCTTGTCCTTAGCCTTCACCAAGCAAAATTGTTTATATCTGAGACCATTTCCCTTTAGAGTCTGAGATCATTATTTTAAAGTAGATTGTCAAATCTATACACAGTTGATCTCAGTTCAGCTCTGCCATTTGCTGCTCTATGAACCAAGTCCAGGGCATGACATTAAGCCTGTGACTATATAACATGAGAAAAAATGTTTTAAGACAGAATAAAACATCACATACAGTTTCTGGCAGTGAATCTTAACAATTGAAATATCGTTGTCCAAGGAAACACTTCAAGATACTGTTACAGAAAAATGACAACCATGCCTACCCCATAGGCAGTTGTGAGAATTTAATGAGATGATGGATGTGAATGAGCACAGTGCAATAACATGCACAGATTTTCAATAAATGGTTTGAATTACAATGTAATGAAATGTATTTAATCCAATTAAGTGTGTGCATTTCAGGAAATAGTGTGGCTACCTGCCTGCATGTTCTCGCAATTGCGCACTGCCTAATTTTTATCTTTGTCCATGTTTATACTCCATCCTACAATCTGGGTCAGTCTTATATACAATTAGGAAAGGAAGATGCCTGTGTAATGTTGCCTGATGCATACAAAACAAAGTCCCCAATTCTGAAACCTCTCCTTTTTAATGTGATGTAGTAAAATTTAAATGTTAGTATCCACATCTTAAGAGAGCATTATACTATATAAAATGTGTGCCATATATTATCTCATATAATCTCTTCAATCACTACTAGTTAGGCAGGTCAAGTCCTTTGTACCCATTGTTCAGATGAGTGACATAAGACTTAAAGAGGTTGTATCCAGGCTGAACAGCCCCTCAACCACCAAACCAACCTCCAGAATGGCAGCATAAAGAAGGTTGGTCCAGTGCATACTCCTCATTCAGTCTTTGGGTCTGAACAGTTCTTCCCAGTCTGTTCCCCTCATCTGAATCCATCTTGTTTCTGACACTTCAGGCTGTCAATTGGCTCCTCATTTCTTCACTTTTATCCTTTTGAGAATCTCCAGTTTTATGCTTGGCACTACTTCTGGATCGCCACTCAAGTTACACAGCCTCATCTACTCTTCTCACTTACTCTGGGGCCCTGAATACTCTGCATTTGGTCTCCCTGCCCTAAGTGTCCATCTTCCTCCCAAGACGGAGCTTCCAATGAGGTTTGCGGGCATTGAGCAAGAAGCAGGTATGTGGCACATTGAGTATCTGCCCCAACATGGTCTGTCTTTTCTGTAGCAAAATCGGAACTGATAACTGAAACCAGCATACTTTCCAGTGCTAAACAATTCTGAGACAAAACCAGCTTTCCTGTTCCTGTGTGAAACAATTCCAAGACCAAACATAATTTCCCGTTTCCTAATTTCCTAAACAATTTCCAATTTTTAAATTTTTAAACAACAGTGGGACTAGGCAAAAACAACAGCTCTTTGCTCCAGGAAATACTTGCTCCTGGTTGGTAAGTGTAAACGAATTAAACTGATTTTAACTTATGAAGCTAACAGTTGACACACAGTGCTTGCTTCAAGACACCTAGCCTTGCCTATGCCCACCAGTCCAAAGCCATTTGTCGGAAATTCTGTCCAGTTCCACCAGTAAGTTACCAACCTTACAAAATCCACTTAAAAGTACCCAGCCCAGGCCCCCCAAATCCCTAGAAATAGCCTCCCCTGACTTGCTCCTACTGAGACATTGTAAAGTCACTATCTTAGTGTCTTCCCTTACTGCAACAAGTCTAATAAACTTACTTTTGTTGATCAACACGTTTTTCTCATGATCTTTTTCACAGTCAACAAACACAAAGTGACCCCAACATCAGTGTTTATCTTCTAAATTACCTGATTCTTTGTCATAGGATTTTTTTATATGCATGGATCAGAGTTCTCCTTTAAAATGTGAGATTTACTTGTTGCCACTAACATTTAGTTCAAGTATATTTATGTACAGCACATACTCCACTGAATGGCACATGACACAGTTTATATTAATAATAGCACCAACAACAATAGCAACTATCTTTACTATCTTTTATGCATCTTTCAAGCTCCAGACATTTTATATACATTATTACATTTGTTTCAACCATCATGTCAGCAAGACAAATTATATACTCCATTTCACATGAGGAAACTGAGGTTCTAAGAGATTAAATAACTCTCCTAAACTCACACAACCAGTAAGATTCAAATCCAGGCAACCTGCCTGCATAACCCAAGTTCATGAATGCACAGAACTGTTTAGAATTTTTAAATAGTTCTGATCTCAAAAAAACACTATGTTTCTACTAAGCAAAATATCCTAAATGAGCGAAAATGACAGAAAAGATATAGGACTTCCGGAAGGAGAACAGGGTAAAATTTGTTTTGTGGGGGTTGAGTGGTGTGCCCGTGAGGGAAGGACAAAGGCAGAATTGCATGCTGATCAGCCAAGGAGTAAATTTGGCAACGATGTAGAGAAATAAGACTTTTATACTTTGCTGGTGGTATTGTAAATTGGTACAATCTCTATAGAGAGTTCTTTGGCAACATCCAGCAAAATCACACACGTAAACACACACATACTTGCTTGTATTCACATAAAACATGTCTACAAAGATAGACAAGAAACTGACCAGATGAGTTATCTCTGTGAAGGGTGCTTGGAGCCTGGGGAAAAGAGTTATGAAGGAAACGTTTTCCCTGTGTAACTTTCATATGTCTTGAATATTAAACCATGTGAATGTTTTCCTTATTGAAGATATAAATGTAATTTTAAAGTAATAAACAGAATAGATGTTTTTTAAAGAGACCTCTAACCCTGCTAGTTTAGAATCAAAATTAACTGGTGGTATTATACCCACACTCCCCAGTTGCTTAGCCCTATTCCCAAACATCTGCTGGCACGTATTTTATAGATAAATTTCTGGTAAATATAAAATATTATAATTTCATTAATCTGAAAATGTTAGTAAATCTCAGAACTCTGATGCATACATATGTTATACCTAATAGTCTATTCAATGTTTATTTTGATTTCAGTATTTTAAAGAAATATTTTTATACCCCAGCTTCCCAGATTCCTTCAAGATTTACAAAGAGCATGAACAAAGAGCATAGGGAAGGAATATGTCTTCTTCTGCCGGCAGTAGAGCTTGTTTTACTTAAATGGTGAGCCTGTTTTACTTCGGATAGGAACCTTCATTTCATCTGGGATTCAAATTGCTTTTGAAGTGAAGGGAAGTAATTTGCAAAGCCTGCAGAGCCTCTACATTTTCATGAATACATGTAAGAGGATGACTCAACTTCAGGGAAAGGTGGAGCAGAATTGTCTCCTTCAGTTCTGAGCTCCTTGTGTGGGAGGCAGCCACTGGGAGGGCATGTACACATGACTACTTAACTTCTTCCTTAATCTGGGAGAGGCCATGGAGAAACTGGATGAGTGAGAAGAGACGTCTACACTTGCTCTTGGATGTGGGCACATGCCCTGTAACCACTGAACCAGTGCTTTGGAGTAGAAGGAGGCACAAGAGTGCTACTGAGCAACTCCTGAATGCCCACCCTGCTGCTGCCATTCAGGGGCCATGGCCACACCAGAAGAGAAAGCACAGGGTGAGACCCCAAAGCTGAGGGACCTCTGACACATAGGACCTGAGATTCTTTGTGGGGAGAGCACATTTCCCTAACTCAAAGGCCACAGCCCTAGAAAAATAGGCCATCAAGGAAAGCCTTACATTACCCACTTTACAGTATTAGTGCAATCTTCAATGTCATTACTCCCTATTATTGTGTGTCTCTATGTGCCAACCACAACAGCGGGCATTTTGCATACATTTGCTCTAATTGTCACAATGACCCTAGAGGGTAAGCATAATCTCTAATTTTCAAAATGAAGAAACTGAGGTGCAGAAAAAATAGGTGACCTACCAAGATCATGTGTTAGAAGTGAATGAGAACTCAGGGCATTCTGACTCTTTATGCAACAGGACCTCTTTATAAATACTCAGGTTGGGCCAGGCGCGGTGGCTCACGCCTGTAATCCCAGAACTTTGGGAGGCCAAGGCAGGTGGATCACCTGAGTTTGGGAGTTCAAGACCAGCCTGATCAACATGGGGAAACCCTGTCTCTACTAAAAATACAAAATCAGCGGTGCATGGTGGTGCATGCCTGTAATTCCAGCTACTCTGGAGGCTGAGGCAGGAGACTCGCTTGAACCGGAGAGGCAGAGGTTGCTGTGAGCCAAGATTGTGCCCTTGCACTTCAGCCTGAGCAACAAGAGTGAAACTCCGTCTCAAGAAAATAAATAAATAAATAAATAAATAAATAAATAAATAAATAAATACTCAGGTTGGAATAATTTCCAAAATGATTGACAAAGATTGACAAACCAAAGTAGCATCAAATGTATTTGAAGTCTACAAATGGTACCGGTGGGTAGCACAATCTCTCAGCTTCCTGCACTGAACATCTTTGCAGCTCACTCACAGTCACTTGGCAAAGAGCAAGTCATTTTCTGCATCTCATCCATCACCTCTCTTGTGTCTTGAAACATTCACCACTCTCACTTTCAGAATGAAGAGCTATCTTCTAGCCAGGACCCTTTCTATGTCATCCACACCCCCTCAGCTTTTCTGAAGCCCAACTTCCTTTGAACCAGCTATGTGTTTGAAGCATGAAATCTTCTTTGAAAGTCACTATTTTAGGAAAGCAGGAGGTAAAAAAGAGTCTACTGCCCAAAGCATTCACTTTTCTCCAGATGTGTCTCTTTTCTTAGCGACGAGTCCATCTCAAATAAAAGTCCTCTGCACAGCGTTTCCACTCTGCACGTCTCAGGTATCTGCCTTCCTTTCTTTTCACAAAACATCTTCTGAACTTCAGGTTTTCTCCAGGAAAGATGTTACATTTTCTATATTTCTCTCACTACACATTAAGAATCTCCCTTTAGTCACCACTATGGGTTATAATGGTTTAGAAAGAACTGATGTAACATGTACGTGTCAGCAAAAGACCTGGCCTCTTCCCTCTTATGCATGCCAGAATTGTGCCATAAAGGAGTTTAGCTTTCTCAAAATCCAGAAAGACACATTGGCTGTTGGTCCCTTATGCCTTATGCACACGTGCGCACACACACGTCAAATCTCATGCATTTTCCAGGCTTTCAGAGTCAAATTGCATCCTCCTGTTTTGGAGAATGTTTCCCTGACTTACCTATCCCTTAGTGGGCTTTCCATCCTCCGATCAAATTACAGCATTTATTATTTACATTCTTTGGCACTTAACATATACAATAATATTTTCAAGCAAACAATTATTAACTCTTTACACTATAAATTCCTTGGGAATAGGAACTAGACGTTGTCTTTTGGCACTCAAGATACTGCCTTGCCCTGAACAGACACTGGGGAAGAATAAGATTAAACATGAAACAATTTTTATTTTTTAAATTTTTTTTTTTTTTGAGACTGAGTCTAGCTCTGTCACCCAGGCTGGAGTGCAGTGGTGCAATCTCGGCTCACTGCAACCTCTGCTTCCTGGTTTCAAGTGATTCTCCTGCCTCAGCCTCCTGAGTAGCTGGGATTACAGGTGCCCACCACCACACCTGGCTAATTTTTTGTATTTTTAGTAGAGATGGGGTTTCACCATGTTGGCCAGGCTGGTCTGGAACTCCTGACCTCAGGTGATGCACCCACCTCAGCCTCCCAAAGTGCTGGAGTTGCAGGCAAAACAATTGTTTTTCTAAACTAAAATTTAAAATGCAAATATTCTTATAAATATCGTGTCCCTTGGAAGTAGTAAACGAATGTTATACTACACTTATTCAAAGATACCTCTAGTACTCAATGCATGCATACTAATCCTCCTGTTTTATTATCTTTACAATATTTTTAATTTGCTGAAAAGTAATTGTCAAAAGTTATCACAAACCAGGAATTTTGATAGAGACTGAAGAGTCAAAGCACCAAAATATCAAGAAACCTATAAACCATATGAAGAATAAAGACACATGAAAAGGGAGTAGAAGAGATATGTGCTGTCACTGAGGTGTTAAGCAATCGTTACAGCAGCACAGAACACAACCAGTTCTCACCAGGAGGTTCTAGAGGTCAAAGGACAAGTGAGAGCTTTACAGAGAGAGAGAATGGGAAGGGCATTTCGGAGCATGCAGTACACATGGCAAACTTGAGGGCAGGCAAGGATGCTGGGGCTAATCTTCATGCCTTGAAAACAAATCTGATTTTTGTTGGGGCAGGGACTTGTCAGATATCTTTGAAAGCCAAGTCTGATAAACAAAGTAGTAGATAAAATGTTGGCAAAAACCATTTGAGCCCAAGCAGACATCATAAACTGGCTCTCAGGGAGTGTCTAAGATAGAATTTATAGATGTGAATTACAGCAATACAAATAATTACTTAGAGTATAAACCCTCTTGTATGCATACAGTTGGATAAGCGTGTTTAAAAATTAGTCTTAACTTCTTTCAATCCAAACTTCGTATTTACTGTTCAACTAAAGAATGTGTGAAGAGTAGAAATTAATAAAATCCTGATTTCAAGTTATGTTTGAGATTATTGGCCCAATTACTGTGAAGAGTCCATGGACAGTTGGAAATGCTTACACATATTGAAATAACAGTGCACCTTTCTCTTAGTTTCAAACTATATATTGCTTGCAACTTAAAGGCAAAGAAATAAAATCTTTTGAGCTTTTTCAAAGATATTTGTAAGGTATTATCTCATGCTATAGTTGTGGTGATTTTTATTATATATTGTCAAAAGAATAAGCAAATTATTGTTTAAAACTTGTCAGAAGCTGAATTTATTTTAATCTTTTGATAATTGCTTTGGATTATTAAATAACTAAATGTTTATGGTAGAAGGTGTGGAAAATACTGGATAGACCAAAGAAAAAGAATAAAAATCACCATGACTCTACTGCAGTCATTATTTTGGTAAATGTCCCTCCTGGTCATTTTTCTTTTCATTTGTACTTGTTTTTCAAAATTGCCACCATTAGTAATACATGTTTTAGGTCATAATTATTTTATGTAATAATTGATTATGAATGTTGACTGTGAGAAAATCAAATTTAGCTTCTCCAAATCAGAAAGAAAAAGAGAAAAATTTTCAAGCTGGCAATGGAGTATCCATTTTTTCAATATTAAGGAATAACCAAAATGCTTCATTAACTATGATGTCCTACTCGGCAAGTATTCTGTGAGGGCAGCTTATTTGGCAAAGCCACTGTAGATTTAAAATAACTAGTTCCACCAGCATGGCATATGTATACATATGTAACTAACCTGCACATTGTGCACAGGTACCCTAAAACTTAAAGTATAATAATAAAAAAATAAATAAATGAACATACAAAAAAAAGAACTAGAACCTTACAATTTAAAATAATAATAAAATTAAATAAATAAATAAAATAACTAGCTCCAAATGGATCACTTGTTTTACTTCCTAAAGACAAAAGATTTCTACTTTTAATGGCACGCGGATTTAATTTCTTCCACACTGCCTTGCGCTGGGATGCCATCCAGTAGAATGACCATAACAACCATCAGCTCACATTTGGCCTTTGTTGAGATAAGTCCTGTTTTGTAGCTCAAAGGTAATTTTCCCTGTAAGTTCAATTTTATATCATTGGAATAAAAACAAGTGAATAAATATTAAAGCATTTAATGGGAAAAAATAATTTTCATGGAATTAGATAACACTTGAAGAATTTTCAAGAGAGAAAAAAATCAGAAATAAAGTTTAAACTCACCGAACAGAGACAAGAAAATTAATTGACATACTGTATAAAGTACACTGATTGTTAAATAACCAAATATTTATGTTAGAAGGTGTGGAAAAATACTGAAAATCTGAAAGAAAAGCAATAAAAATCAGCCATGGCTCTATTATAGCCACTATTTTGGAAAATATCCCTCCTACTCTGAGATGTCTGAGATCCATCCAAGTTATTACATGAGATAAAATCCACTTTTCATTATTTGTTTAGTGTGTATTTTTCAAATTCCAGATTATGACCCTTTAGATTTCAGATTGTAAAATTGATTTAGTGCATCACAACTAGCATTTTACAATTTGAAATAGAAGAGAATAGAATTGAAAATATGAGTAAGCATAGGGTCTAAAACTTTTATTTCGGATGTATACATCAGTGGGGAGGTAGGTCCTGAGGAGGTCTGTAGGTCACGATTTTAAACACTTGAAAATCCCTGCTCAGAGCAGAGTATTTCAAGTGCCATCCTAATCGTGGACTTGGAAAGATTACAGCTAAATGGGGGCTATTGATTCCATCAGCTCTCAAGGTGAACAACCAGGGCATGAGTTGTGGGAGCCCCTACACCAAACTTCTGCAGCAGTGGGAGGTCTTGCCTGGGGCTGCTCAGAAGACATCCTGAAGTTAGGGGCATCTGATGGTGCTAAGCTGGTGCCCATAGCCAGCACTCACAATGAGGGCAGCTAACACGTGCTGCTCGCTCCACAGTGTTCTGATTCTGGCTGACTTATTCTATTTGTACTACTGTGACAAAAATGTATGAAACTGGGAAATTTATAACAAACAAAAATTTGTCTCTCATGATTCTGGAGGCTGGGAAGCCCAAGATCAAGGCTCTGGCAAGATGATATTAGTGGAGGGCTGCACTCTGCTTCGAAGATGGGGCCTATTGCTGCATCTTCCAGAGAGAAGGGATGCTGTGTCCTCACATGGCTTAAGGGACAGAGAAAGTGCTCCCTTCAATCTCACACTTTTTGAAGGGTGCTAATTACACTAATGAGGGCAGAGCCCTAACAACTTAATCACCACCTAAAGGCCATGTCTCCTAATACTGTTGCATCAGGGATTAAGCTTTAACATAATTTTTGGAAGGGACTCCATCATTTAAACGATAGCACTGGCCAAGATGACCATGTGAACATGCAGTTCGGCAGCCAGCTGATATCACACTGCTGCCACTGTGGACACGGAGCCATGAAGGAGTTAATTTTCTAGGTTCTTGAGGATCAGAAAACATGGCTTAGGTAAGTGGGAAATAAAGGCAGGCTCTCCCTGCAGGTCAAGGAAGGAGCCCCAAATCTCTGTGTTCACATACACTAATCATATCTATCCTTTTGCAATGGGTATGACCTTTTAGTGACATCCAAGCCAGCTCTAAAGTGACTGCTTTAACAATCACATGGGTTTTCTGCAAATTAAGTTTGATCTTTATTTTGAAAAACTTGATATAAAAATACTGTGATAAAATTCACAATCCATTCACATTCTTGCAAGAAATTTCATCATTATATTTATTAATGAAATAGGAAGAATTTTGGACTCAACATATGTTGAACGTTATACATTTTTGAATGACTGTAAGAGGGGCTTTAAATTTTATATCACCTACTTGTGCAAAAAAAAACTTATACATGATAACTCTTAAGAATTGAAAAAGATTATTATTAAAGAGTCTCAGTCAGTAGTTTCCTTAGCCATTTCAAATACAGAACCTGATATGAAATGGTAATGTTCACATAAGCAAGCTCAAATGTATCACTAAAAATTTTGAGTGGAAATTATATGCAAATTCAATTTGGAAAATTTTATCCAAATTCAATAACTGTGATTTTGTTTCTATTCCATAATAAAATATGATATAAAGGAAGTATAATGACGTTTCTTAATCAAACCCCCATTAAACATCAGATCCCTTCCAGTTTACCCTGGTATGCAGTACTCTATATGCCATGATAAAAATAATTCATAGAAATTGGCATCAGCTCACAAAACAATAATTGGAATAAGTCATTTTTGCCCAGCCTCTGCGACTCTTTCTATCATGTTGAAGACCAGTGCTGGTTGATTTGAACAAGGCTTGGAATTTATCACTGATACATGTGTAGATACTGTTTGGGGAAGAATATAAAATTAAAAGGAGCAAGGCTTTCATAAAGAATTGCAAATGATTGTTGTCACCACCCTTTCAATGCAGTGGTAATAATGATTTCTGCAGCTTACTCAGGATAAATTTTATGACATGGTTCTGTAATTGATGTGGCTCAGCTGGTGGATCCATTAGAGACACTAGACAAGGTACAGTTATCTCTAATCAGAGTAGCTACAATACCTGAAGAGATCCTTTACTGGAGATTTTATGAATAAAATAAAAGTGTCCATTGAGAAAGACAGGTCTTTTATATTCATTTTACTTTAGAAATACCTCAAGCAGTGTTGTAGAGCACAGTCTGAATATGCTTTACAGCTGGATTTGGTAGATATTCACAGCCCATTTACTTAAAGGAATGGCCTCTGATGCAATCCATTTTCCATTCTCTTCTTGCAGGACCTTCTCATCTTCTTCTGTGCTATGTCAGTCTTACACTGTGTTTTCATCACTTGATTTGGGCCCTTTATATTTGACAGTCTGTCTTATTTGCTAGTGTAATAGTTTAGAGTTCCCTTTGTGAGAACAGAGACTGACCACAGACACGGGATTTTAAAATAAGGCTTTTTATGTATAAGAACCACATTGCAGCCGGGCATGGTGGCTCACACCTGTAATCCCAGCACTTTGAGAGGCCAAGGCAGGCGGATCACTTGAGGTCAGGAGTTCAAGACCAGCCTGGCCAACATGGTGAAACTCCATCTCTACTAAAAATACAAAAATTAGCTGGGCATGGTGGTGGGTGCCTGTAATCCCAGCTACTCGGGAGGCTGAGGCAGGAGAATTGCTTGAACCTGGGAGGCAGAGGTTGCGGTGAGCTGAGATGGTGCCACTGCACTCCAGCCTAGGCAATAGAGCGAGACTCAGTCTCAAAAAAAAAAAAAAAAAAAAAAGAACCACATTGCAGGTGAGAAGGAGCAGATGGCTATGAGCCAGAGGCTGGGACCCACTCCCTTGCTGTATCAAAATAGCAAGATTTCTTTTATACATAAGTATAACTCAAGCCGTCCCCACTAAAAATTGCTTTGTGGTCAGCCTGAGAAATGAGATCATGTAGTCATAGTGATCAAGCTCTATAAAGGCTATTTGAAAAGGCTACTGATGACATATATTTGAAAGAGGTTGCAGTCTGTATCCAATAAATGGTATACATCTCTAAAGTTGCCACAGTGTTATCTTGAGAAGTGAAAACATTGCAGATACAGAAAGAACCCACAATGTTTGTTCACAGGAGTAAAACACGGAGGTTCTCTTTGTTGGTTGAGGTTTTAACTTTTATAATATGTGACTAGAATTTTTGTCGAGACTACTTTTCTCTTCCATACCAAGACAATATTGATTCATGTATATAGAGATTTATTCTTTCCCACATGCTATGCAAAGTAGGCTACCTGCTGTTCAACTGAAAGTGGTTTCTCTCTAATTTTATATCCATGTTCTTTTTTATCAATCATGTTCTGCATATTCAGAACATAAGCTCCATGAAAAGGAACTGCCTCATCTAGTTCATCAGGTAATATTAGGTGCACAATAAACATTTATGAATACACAAATTAAAGGAAAGGCATATATCATCCAAAAAAAGAATACCCCTCTTTACTGGCATCCAACATGAAAATTAATTCTCCCATCACCAGCACCATAATTTGGCAGAACACAAAAACTTTAACATTTCCTGTGTAACTCCAAGAAACATCAATCTGCCGTAGCTCTAGAGGTATTTCTGATTAATCTGTTCACACCTATTACAGTGGAAGCATTATGACAAAAAGTATTATTCTCATAGAATCAACCAAAACCTATGGTAGCAGATGACAGAAAGGGAGGAAATAGGTTCTGTCTTTTATTTCACCTTCATGGCACACTCTGGATTCCCAATCAGTCCTCCGCACTGACTAGAGTTCTGGGTAAACAACTACACACTAGGTTCCAAAAAAATCAGTATCATTTGAAACTATTTGATCTCAGTTTTTCTTGACTAAGAGAAACACATCATAAGCCTCCTGAGGTCAGTGACCATGACTTCTTTTTTTTTTTTTTTTAGTTTTCCCCAACCCCATTAGTAGCTAATACAATGTAGATAAAGAAAGGACACTCAAAAATAGATGACAGACTCAGAATATAAGTTTTTTTAAAAAAAGAAGTACAGGAAACAAATAACAGTTCAATCACTAGTGAATTCCACAAGGCTGTCCTTGCAGTTATGAAGAGAGGAGAAAGGCAGCCCCTGTCCTCTCAGGAGGCCCACAGACTAGAGATGCTTCAAAGCAAACTCTGTCTTTCATATAATAGCTTTTAAAGAAGATAAAAGTAGCCCCTCGCTTCCTGCTCTTTATACCTTTTTACACTATTTTGGAAATAGCACAGGAAGTGACTCGCAGCTGAAAAGCCATTTGTAGCATCACTGAGCCACTAATGGCCACTCACTCCCAGCAGGCTCATTTGTGAAAATATGACTGCAGGTTTAACCTAGTGAGCTTCATGCTTCTAACAACATCCAACAGTCCATAGGTGATTTTGAATATACCCCAGGTTCCAAGTGGATCATGGAACTAAATCATCTCTTATTCTAGCTTGCTCAGTTTGAACCAACTCATTTTACAGTGTGGTTAGCATAGCCTTTTCAGTTAAGGATGATTGCTCAAAGCACTTAGGGCAATGTTGTCTTAGCACAGCATCCAGAGTGAGGCAGTTGACACAAATTGCATCTTATGCTCCTTGAGATTTAATGCTCTTACTGCCAGGAGAATATTTTTGCAATGGTTACTGATGTACAACAAAATAAAACATGCATCAAAATCAAACCCCCAATCAACATTCCTATCTAATCCAAGATTCCAATTATATCGCCTTTCTAGTAACCAAGAAGACAATAAAAAAACTATATTTCCTAATATCAAAAGCCTTTGATATGATAAGAATATAGGGGAAAACATTCTTTCTATGGTAAAAGTTCTTTGGTTCTCAAATGAATAAATGGACATTTTAAAGATTTCATACCAAAAATGCTATTCATTCACTTTTTACTTTTTTTTTATATATACTTTAAGTTTTAGGGTACATGTACACAACGTGCAGGTTAGTTACATATGTACACTTGTGCCATGTTGGTGTGCTGCACCCAGTAACTCGTCATTTAGCATTAGGTATATCTCCTAATGCTATCCCTCCCCCCTCCCCCCACCCCACAACAGGCCCCAGTGCGTGATGTTCCCCTTCCTGTGTCCATGTGATCTCATTGTTCAATTCCCACCTATGAGTGAGAACATGCGATGTTTGGTTTTTTGTCCTTGTGATAGTTTGCTGAGAATGATGGTTTTCAGCTTCATACATGTCCCTACAAAGGACATGAACTCATCATTTTTTATGGCTGCATAGTATTCCATGGTGTATATGTGCCACATTTTCTTAATCCAGTCTATCATTGTTGGACATTTGGGTTGGTTCCAAGTCTTTGTATTGTGAATAGTGCTGCAATAAACATACGTGTGCATGTGTCTTTATAGCAGCATGATTTATAGTCCTTTGGGTATATACCCAGTAATGGGATTGCTGGGTCAAATGGTATTTCTGTTCTAGATCCCTGAGGAATCGCCACACTGACTTCCACAATGGTTGAACTAGTATACAGTCCTACCAACAGTGTAAAAGTGTTCCTATTTCTCCACATCCTCTCCAGCACCTGTTGTTTCCTGACTTTTTAATGATCGCCATTCTCACTGGTGTGAGATGGTATTTCATTGTGGTTTTGATTTGCATTTCTCTGATAGCCAGTGATGATGAGCATTTTTTCATGTGTCTTTGGGCTGCATAAATGTCTTCTTGCGAGAAGGGTCTGTTCATATCCTTTGCCCACTTTTTGATGGGGTTGTTTGTTTTTTTTCTTGTAAATTTGTTTGAGTTCGTTGTAGATTCTGGATACTAGCCCTTTGTCAGATGAGTAGATTGCGAAAATTTTCTCCCATTCTGTAGGTTGCCTGTTCACTCTGATGGTAGTTTCTTTTGCTGTGCAGAAGCTCTTTAGTTTAATTAGATCCCATTTGTCAATTTTGGCTTTTGTTGCCATTGCTTTTTGTGTTTTAGACATGAAGTCCTTGCCCATGCCTATGTCCTGAATGGTATTGCCTAGGTTTTCTTCTAGGGTTTTATGGTTTTAGGTCTAACGTTTAAGTCTTTAATCCATCTTGAATTAATTTTTGTATAAGGTGTAAGGAAGGGATCCAGTTTCATCTTTCTACATATGACTAGCCAGATTCATAAAGCAAGTCCTTAGAGACCTACAAAGAGACTTAGACTCCCACACAATAATAATGGGAGACTTTAACACTCCACTGTCAACATTAGACAGATCAACGAGACAGAAAGTTAACAAAGATATCCAAGAATTGAACTTGGCTCTGCACCAAGGGGACCTAATAGACATCTACAGAACTCTCCACCCCAGATCAACAGAATATACATTCTTTTCAGCACCACACCACACCTATTCCAAAACTGACCACATGGTTGGAAGTAAAGCACTCCTCAGCAAATGTAAAAGATCAGAAATTATAACAAACTGTCTCTCAGACCACAGTGCAATCAAACTAGAACTTAGGATTAAGAAACTCACTCAAAACCGCTCAACTACATGGAAACTGAACAACCTGCTCCTGAATGACTACTGGGTACATAACAAAATGAAGGCAGAAATAAAGATGTTCTTTGAAACCAACGAGAACAAAGACACAACATACCAGAATCCCTGGGACACATTCAAAGCAGTGTGTAGAGGGAAATTTATAGCACTAAATGCCCACAAGAGAAAGCAGGAAAGATCTAAAATTGACACCCTAACATCACAATTAAAAGAACTAGAGAAGCAAGAGCAAGCACATTCAAAAGCTAGCAGAAGGCAAGAAATAACTAAGATCAGGGCAGAACTGAAGGAAATAGAGACACACTTTTTACTTCTTAATCTATACTAAACTTAAACGTTTATTGTAGAGTTCAAAAAATTACAATAATGTATTTATTCTCTCTATTCTATATTGAAGTAAAAAAGAAAACATAGGAAAGAAAGTCACTCTACATATGGAGGATACACCAGGTATCTTATAAAACAATCTTTGTGTAACAATACACACCACTTTCATTTCCTAGAAGCATATCGTGCTGGCAGTCATAAATTTTAAACTGCCCAGTTAGATTTTATACCAAGCAATACAATGTAGCCTTCTGTGGATCCATGAACTCTTTGGTTCACCATGAATTAGATGGTCCCACAAATCTTCACATAAAAGATAACATGCACAGTGTGCATATTTTCCTATTAATTACTTATCCAGTGCTAACATAATTAAGTACTGGCCCTATTACATTGGCTCCTTATTTTAATTACAGTTCTACATCCTGTAATAATGTTAAAGAAAGCCTTTTTGAGCTCACCTGGTTTCATAATCAGAATTTTCTATTCCAATTCTATGATTTTCATTTTAACTGGCCTGATCTTTACAGGTCTAATATTAGACTTAGCTATAATCAGGTATGGATCTGGTTGGAGGGTGTTTATTCTCCTCTCATCCCACTTATTCACTGTTTGTTCAAAAAGATGCCTGGGAAGGACTCAAATAAAAGCAGATGCAAATAAGGATAAACAGACTGGATTTGTTTGCATGAAATTTCAGCTTCAGTGTGTTGGTCATTTGTTCTTTGTAGTCATTTAATTGCACTGTTGAATGTAACATATAGTCTTCTAAAATTTGATAAGTGGACCAGGAAGTCAGTACCTTCAAACAGCTTTGGTCTTTCTGTGAAGCCTGAAGTCTATGGTTACAATTATCATGGCTTCTGTGTACCAATGGTCATTGTATTAACCAGAAGTGAACATCAGAGAAGGCACAAAAAGAAAAATATGCCAATAGAAAAGGAAATTATTCTAATCTCCAAACTATAATTTTGGTATACCTCTTTTTATTTACTTCTTATAGAAAAAAAGAGCCTCCACAAACTTTTAGATGAGTAGGCTACAAATTCTTTGGGGAGTCTGTTCTGCTGGGATAACCTCTCCAAATTTGGGAAACTACTAAGTTTTACCTAAACCAGTGAAGTTTTTGAAGTAACCAAAGCATATAAACACTCTCCTGAGAAGTTAAATGTTTCTAATTCGAACTTCAGATTTATAAAGAATATACTAGCCAGAGTAATCAGACAAGAGAAAGAATTAAAGGGCATCCAGATTAGTAAACAGGAAGTCAAACTGTTGCAGTTCATCAATGATATGATCATATACCTAGAAAACTCTAAAGACTCATCCAAAAAGCTCCTAGGTCTGATAAATGAATTCCATAAGGTTTCAGGATACAAAATCCATGTATGCAAATTAGTAGCACTGCTATACATCAACATTGACCAAGCTGGGAGTCAAATCAAGAATTCAATCCCTTTTACAACGACTGTGAAATAAATAAATAAATAAATAAATAAATAAAATACTTAGGAATATATGTAACCAAGGAAGTGGAGATCTCTACATGAAAAACTATAAAACATTGCTGAGGGAAATCATAGATGACACAGACAAATAGAAACACATCTCATGCTCATGGATGGGTAGAATCAATATTGTGAAAATGGCCATACTGACAAAAGTAATCTACAGATTCAATGCAAATGCAATTCCCACCAAAATATCATCATCATTCTTCACAAAACTAGAAAAAACAATCCTAAAATTCACATGTAACCAAAAAAGAGCCCACATAGCCAAAGCAAGGCTAAGCAAAAGGAAGAAATCTGGAGGCATCACATTACGTGACTTCAAACTATACCGCAAGGCTATAGTTACCAAAACAGCATGGTACTGGTATAAAAATAGGCACGTAGACCAATGGAACAGAATAGAGAAATAAAGCCGAATACTTACAGCCAACTATCTTCGACAAAGTAAGAAAAGTATGAAGTGGGGAAAGGACACCCTATTCAAAAATTGACCCTGGGATAACTGGCAAGCCACATGGAGAAGAATGAAACTGGATCCTCATCTCTCACCTTATATAAAAATCAACTCAAGATGGACCAAAGAATTAAATCTAAGACCTAAAACGATAAAAAGTCTAGAAGACAATATCAAAAAAATTCTTCTAGATGTTGGCTTAGGCAAAGAATTCATGTCCAAAAACCCAAAAGCAAATGCGACAAAACCAAAAATAAATAGATGAGACCTAATTAAACTAAAAAGTTTCTGCAGAGCAAAAGAAATAATCAGCAGAGTAAATAGGTGACCCACAGCTCAGGCAAAAAATACTCATAAATTATGCATCTGACAAAGATCTAATTTCCAGAATCCATGAGGAACTCACACAAATCAGCAAGCAAAAAACAATCCCATCAAAAAGTGGGCAAAGGACGTGAATAGACAATTCTCAAAAGAAGATATACAAATGCCCAAGAATCATATGAAAAAAAAATGCTCAACATCAGTAATAATCAGAAAAATGCAAATTAAAACCACATTGAGATATCACCTTACTCCTGCAAGAATGGCCATGATTTAAAAATGCAAAAATAGTGAGCCAAGATCGCGCCACTGCACTCCAGCCTGGGCGACAGAGTAAGACTCCGTCTCAAAAAAAATAAATAAATAAATAAATAAATAAATAATAAAAAAATAATAGATATTGGCAAAGATGTGGTGAAAAGGGAACACTATTCCACTGCTGGTGGGAATGTAAACTAGTACAACCACTATAGAAAACAATACAGATATTTCTTAAAGAACTAAAAGTATAACTACCATTTGATCCAGCAATCCCAGTACTGGGTATCTACCCAGAGGAAAAGAAGTCATTATATAAAGATGACACTGCACATGCATGTTTATAGCAGCACAATTTACAATATATATTTGCAAAATATATATTGCAAATATATATATTACATATATATTGCAAATATATATTACATATATATTGCAAATATATATATTACATATATATTGCATGTATACACACACACACACACACACACACACACACACCATGGAATACTACTCAGCCATAAAAACAAATGAAATAATGGCATTTACAGCAACCTGGATGGAACTGGAGACAATCGTTCTAAGTGAAGTAATTCAGAAATGGAAAAACAAATATCATGTGCTCTAACTTGTAAGTGGAAGCTAAGGTATGAGGATGCAAAGGCCTAAGAATGATATAATGGACTTTGGAGACATGGGGGAAAGGGTGGGAGGGGGGTGAGGAATAAAGGACTACACATTGAGTACCATGTACACCACTTGGGTGACAAGTGCACCAAAATCTCAGAAATCACCACTAAGCAAACAAAGCAAACAAAAGTATGAAGTGGGGAAAGGACACCCTATTCAACAATTGACCCTGGGATAATTGGTAAGCCACATGGAGAAGAATGAAACTGGATCCTCATCTCTCACCTTATATAAAAATCAACTCAAGATGGACTAAAGAATTAAACCTAAGACCTAAAACTATAAAAAGTCTAGAAGACAACATCAAAAAAACTCTTCTAGATGTTGGCTTAGGCAAAGAATTCGTGTCCAAAAACCCAAAAGCAAATGCAAAAAAAAGCAAAAATAAACAGATGGGACCTAATTAAACTAATATGGTTTAAACTATTTATGGTTATCCATATAACCAAAAACCACCTGTTCCCCAAAAACTACTGAAACAAAACAAAAAATAATTTTAAAAATTAAAATAAAAGGAATATATAGCAATGTTTTTAAAAAGACAATGGGTGAATAAATCTAAAAAATATTTAGAAATTAATATTTTTTGTATTAAGTAAATATTTAAGGGTAATTCCAGTATAATTCTGATATTTTTAAAAATATTGTTTTTAATCTCTCAAAAGAAGTAATGTTTTCAAAATTTAAAAAGTAAAAAAAAACTTACAGAAGAACAATATAGTCAGGATTATTTACGTGAGACTGTGTGTGTATTAGTCTGTGTTCATGCTGCTGATAAAGAAATACCCAAGACTGGGAAGAAAAAGAGGTTTAATGGACTTACAGTTTCACATGGCTGGGGAGGCCTCACAACATGGCAGAAGGCAAGGAGGAGCAAGTCACGTCTTACATGGATGGTGACAGGCAAAGAGAGAGCTTGTGCAGAGAAACTACCATTTTTAAAACCATCAGATCTCATGAGACTTATTCACTATCACGAGAACAGCCCAGGAAACATCTGCCCCCATGGTTCAATTACCTCCAACTGGGTTCCTCCCACAACACGTAGGAATTGTGGGAGTTACAATTCAAGATGAGATTTGGGTAGGGACACAGCCAAACCATATCAGTGTGGAACTAAAAACTTAATGTAAATAATCAAGAATATCTAGTGATGGCTAAATAAAGGGTATATATACATGCTAAACATAGGTGAACCTTGAAAACATTATGCTTTGTGAAAGAAGTCAGTAACAAAAGAGCACATACTATATGATTCCATTTACAGCTGACCAACACAGGTTTGAACTCATAGACAGGTTATTTTCAATAAAAGTTACAACAAATGTACCTGTCCCTCCTGCTTCCCCTTCCCCCTCCTCCACCTCTGCCACCCCAGAGACAGCAAGACCAACCCCTCATCTTCTCCTCCTCCTCAGCCTACTCAAGGTGAAGACAATGTGGATGAAGACCTTTCTGATGATTCACTTCCACCTAATGAACAGTAATGATATTTTCTCTTCTTTATCTTAATAACATTTTTTTCTAGCTTGCTTTATTGTAAGAACATATTATATAACAATGTAACATACAAATATGTTTATGTTATCAGTAGAGCTTCCAGTCAACAGTAGGCTATTAGTACTTAAGTTTTGGGTGAGTCAAAAGTTATATACAGATTTTCAACTGCATAGGAGATTGACACCCATAACCTCCACATTGCTCAAGAATCAACCACATATGAAATATTCAGATTAGGCAAATCCACAGACACGGAAAGTAAATTAGTGTTGCCAGGGGCTGAGCCAGGAGCAGGGGCTTCAGGGGTAGAAGCAATGTGGGGAGAACAGGGAATAACCTGGGTAGGGGGTTTCTTTTTAGGATGTTGAGAATGCTCTACAATTGATTGTGATAATTATTGCCTAATTCAGCAAATTTACTAAAAGCCGTTGAATTGTACATTTTAAATGTTGAATTGTAAAGTATGTGAATTACACAACAATAAAGCTATCATATTAACAAAACATGAGCTTTGGAATGCTAATTTCTGCTATAAATAAGGATTAAAAATGCCTTGTATCAGGACCCTTAATAATAATAGTCAATGGATTTTCTTTTGAAATATTCCTGGATTAGTCACACAGATAATAATTTCTAATACTTAGACTTTATGTTTTACAAAGGGGGTGAATATCTTACGTACTGTCCCAGGGAAGGTGAAACTGAATAGTGGATGCAATTATCTAAATCACCAGGGCAAGTATCTCCCTATTCCATTGAGAAGGACTATGGATCTGCTGTCACCAAGGGAAAAAAACAATTTAGCATCTGCATTAAGCAGATTATCCATTTGATCAGATTGTCCATTTCAGATTGATCAGAACCACCAAGCTACTGCTCACTTTACTGGCTAGCTCTATTTGCTCCTAAATATCACTTTGTTTCTAGACCCTCAGACACTTGTCAATATGCTAACAACACATCCAGGCATGTGTTGGACACTCTATCTGCCCCCCTCTTTGTATTTCTGAAAAGAGAGATTTACAATTTAATACACAACTGAAATAAACCTGAAAAAATTAACATGGCTGATATTTATGGCAGAGAATCATGTTTTGAAAATACAAAATAAAATTATATTAAGTACTCATGAGCAAAGCCAGGAGCTGGTTTTACTCACCCAGGGACACCCTGTCTCCAATCCAACCTAGGCCACAGGTGACAGGGAGCAGCTCACCGAAGTCAGTTTCATTCCTCTTGACAAATTTTACAGGCATCATCTGTTTCGTTAAAGAGTTAGGGAAGCCAGGCCACAGAGGGCATGAGAGATGAATTTACAGTTCTATGAAACAAGAAATGAAGGCTCCTGTCTGACTTCATTTAACAAGAAGGCAATTTTACAAAGCATTCAGATCACGCCTACATGTTCACCATACTTTAATTATTTGGGTGAATTTATATAAATCCAATGGTAGATTTTAAAATAGATGGAGAGACAGACAAGAGACATAAATAAATTAATAAATAAAAGTTTGTAGAAAGCATAGCGAGAGTGAAATGCAAGATTCGTTGAGAGTCAACCATCCAAAACCAGGGCTGCTCATGTCACTGGCTCTTGGGGAGAAGAGATGTGTGTCAAAGCCCGTACATGTCAAATGTACTGGGACCCATCACTCCTTTCTTAGCAAGAAGAGAATATTCAGCATTGGCCTAGACTAAGTCACTTGGCTGGTGATCCTGGCAGCAAATGTCAGAAATTATTGCCCTTCACTTTATCTGTCACTGACACTTTACCATAGTGTTTTTTCATTCTTCACCAGAGAAAAGAGAAAGTCAACTTAGTGGAGGAGGTGGGGCTGTCAGGGGAACGATCAGAAATGATACACTTTTTGAAAATGATGGATTGTCCCAACTGAGTCCAAGTACTCCCTGTTCAGAACACTTGGGACAGGTTATTATTATCCTAGCATGATTCAGAGAGGGCTCACTCCTGCCACTAACATGGAAACAAGGTGAAAGCATCTGACATTCCATCCAAGGTAGACACACCCGGCTGTGGCCACTCAGGAGTCTGCTGATGTCTGAATGAACATCTGTTCATTTCTGTGGCCTGAAAGCTGATGCCAGCAAGCTATCTGCAGAAGGCGAACGGGAGTTTTGATTGCCACTGAGTTGGGTTAAATTTTGCAAAATTCCCTATGGCACTGAGTGGAGAGAAAATAGAGATTCCTCTCCATTGCAATGCACTCCTTGGAAATTTAAGAAGGTGGGGGAAATACATGGAGGATATGTGATTTTCCATGGAGACCATGCAGGTGTAGGGACAATGGCCACATGTCTTAAGCTTTATTATTTCCTTCAGTAAAAATCAGTGCCAAAGAGTAGACAAAGCAATTGCCACTGAGCTCTGAGAGAGCATCCCCTGTGAGCTGCCATGAGCAGGAAATGAAGATTATAAATGATTCCATTAGATAAACAAGTGTACCCCAGTTTGAGAGCATAAATTGTGCAGAAGGTACATTTCGAAAAGAGTGATCAGGCTGCCCCATTAGAGATGCTGTGTTCTCAGACTGCACTTTGTCCCTCAGAAGGAAGAGATGCAGGCAAAAAAAAAAGGAAGGAGCACTTAAGCCACTGGTGTTCCAGGATTAACAATAGAATGTGCTCAGAAATGGTGAGCGGTAATTGGCTTGGGTCCTTGGAGTGCACTCAAGCCATGAGCATCATTTCTATAAGAGAGTCCCTCAGGTTATATGTCACCGAGTGTCCCACCTATGACCACAGACTCTGCTTGCCACATCTCTAGGCATTCTGAAAAGGACAAAAAGAGACCCAGCTGAAAGAAGCTACAATTATTCTTGACATTTTAGAACGCAACTTTGCCATGTTCAGAATATTCTGTCACAGGCTTTAAATAAGAACTATTACAGGAGAAAGTCTGGGCAGAAGTCTCCTTTTGAAAGAGAGCTCACCTGTTTCCAGCCTTGCCTCAAATTGAAACAGATTTAACAACTCATTGAAAGGTTTTTATTTCACCCTAGTGAAAGACATTAGTAACTCCTTCTAGCTTTATGCTGGTTAACTTATGATGAAGAAGTGAAATGGGGAAATACAAATTTTTTGTTAAGAGACTAGAAAGAAACAGGTCACTCAGGCTAGTGCTAGGTGCAAACTTATTAATGATATATTTTATTCTTTATACGTCTCTGCTTTCTTCAGTTTTTCTTCAATGGGCATATGTTACTTTTATATTCAAAAAAGTTGTCAAAAAAAGAAAAAGAAAGAAAAATATTACTATTAGTCTTTAACTTGCAAAAGTAATTTTAAAAAGGCAAAATACAGTTACTGGTTATTGTTGGCTTTTTTCTTTTTTCTTTTTTTTCTTTTTTTTTTTTTTTTTTTTTTTTTTGCTTTATGAATGTTCAATTGCTCCAGCACCACCTCTTTATCTATTTTATTTTATTTTATTTTATTTTATTTTATTTTAAACAGGGCCTCATTCTATCACCAAAGCTGGAGTGCAATGGCACAATCATACCTCACCGCAGCCTCGAATTCCTGGGCTCAGCCTCCTGCCTCAGCCCCCCAGGTAGCTGAGACTTTAGGCACATGCTTCTAAGCCTGACAAATTTTTAAATTTTTTGTAGAGATGGAGTCTCATTATGTTGCCCAGGCTGGTCTTGAACTTCTGGCCTCAAGCAATCCTTCTGCCTCCGCTTCTCAAAGTGTTTGGGATTACAGGCATGAGCCACTGTGCCTAGCCATGGTGATTTGCTTTGACAGGTATGTGGGTGATGTCTTTTTGTTTTTTCTTTCAACTCTTATGTAATTTTCAAATTTTCTCCAAAGAACAAGTATTTTAGTTAACAAAACTTTGAGGAGCAATGGAAATTTAGAAAGAAAATGTTGCCTTATTCAATTTTAATTGTCTGGAAAGTAAGGTACGAGATTGTCATTTTAATTAGAAGAAGGATGAGCGAACTGGTCCCAAGGTGCTTCTTGAGGACAAATGGCAAGGACTAGGGAGCTTCTACCTGCGGCCAGCGGTGGGTCAGGAAGATCTTACAGTCACCAAGCAGTATGGATTTGAAGGCCTCCAAAAGCCTGTACTCCAAAACCTCTTTTCTTTCCTAAAAGAACACCCATACAAGCTTCTTGATGCCTCTGATGTTACTGCCATTCCAGTCATTATTTCTTCATCGTCTATGAATGTGTTCTCCGGAATTGCCCTTCTTAAAATGTAAATGTCCTTGAGAAAGGGATTAGCAGCCACTGCAATTCAGAAAGATTAAAGGTGCTGTGAGAACATAGGCTAGACCCAGGCTCCAGCTCCGAGGCTTTCTCTATGTAGTAGTGAAGTCTTGCACACATTAACTTCTATTGAAATCAATTTCTCTTCTATAAAATGATCACCTAAGAGATTGTTTTGAACAGTATGGAAAAATTGAAGTGATTGAAATCATGACTGACTGAAGCAGTGGCAAGAAAAGGGGCTTTGCCTTTGTAACCTTTGGGGACCATGACTCCATGGATAGGACTGTCATTCAGAAATACCACACTGTGAATGGCCACAGCTGTGAAGTTAGGAAAGCCCTGTCAAAGCAAGAGATGGTTAGTGCTTCATCCAGCCAAAGAGGTCGAAGTGGTTCTGGAAACTTTGCTGGTGGTCTTAGAAGTGGTTTCGGTGGGAATGACAACTTTGGTCGTGGAGGAAACTTCCGTGGTTGTGGGGCCTTTGGTGGCAGCCGTGGTGGTGGTGGATATGATGGCAGTGGGGATGGCTATAATGGATATGGTAATGATTGAAGCAATTTTGGAGGCGGTGGAAGCTACAATGATTTTGGCAATTACAACAACCAGCCTTTAAATTTTGGACCCACGAAGGGAGGAAACTTTGGAGGCAGAAACTCTGGCCCCTATGGTGGTGGAGGCCAATACTTTGCCAAACCACATAACCAAGGTGGCTATGGCAGTTCCAGTAGCAGCAGTAGCTATGGCGGTAGCTGCAGATTTTAATTAGGAAACAAAGCTTAGCAGGAGAGGAGAGCAAGAGAAGTGACAGGGAAGCTACAGGTTACAACAGATTTGCGAACTCAGCCAAGTACAGTGGTGGCAGGGCCTAGCTGCTACAAAGAAGACAAGTTTTAGACAAATACTCATGTATATGGGCAAAAAATTTGAGGACTGTATTTGTGACTACTTGTATAACAGGTTATTTTGGTTTCTGTTCTATGAAAAATGTATAGCATTCCAACAAAGGGTTTTAATGTAGATTTTTTTTTGCACCCATGCTGTTGATTGCTAAATGTAATAGTCTCATCATGACGCTGAATAAATGTCTTTTTTTTTAATGTGCTGTGTAAAGTTAGTCTACTCTGAAGCCATCTTGGAAAATTTCCCCCAACAGTGTGAAATTAGAATTCCTTTAGGGTGATGCCAGATTCTATTTGGAATTTATATACAATCTGCTTGGGTGGAGAAGCCATTGTCTTCAGAAACCTTGGTGTAGTTGAATTGATAGTTACTACTGTGACCTGAAGTTCACCATTAAAATGGATTACCCAAGCAAAATCATGGAATTATTGGTCATAAAAATGATTGTTGACACATTCTATGCAATATATCTAAATCGAATCATGGTACCAGATAAAATTATAGATGGGAATGAAGCTTGTGTATCATCCATTATCATGTGTAATAAATAAACGATTTAATTCTCTTGAAAATAAATAAATAAATAAAATGAAGGAGTGGCTCCTTATGAGCCTCCTTGCATCTGAATTCCATCAGCATAAGTTCTCAGTTTAAATGGCTGCCTCCTTGAAACAGTGCCGAGGGAATGGACAACAAGATGGACAAGTATTCATGGGGGCAACAAGGGGAAAGGAAAAATTCAGGAGGCTGAGATATTTCAGAGGAGCCAAATTAGCCCAAGTGAACTGGGCACTGTCATGTGCCCCAAGAGCAGAGCATCTCCCCAAAGAAAAATTCTATCCACTTCACAGCTTTTCCTAAATTGGTCTTAATTCTGAATCAAGAGCCTCAGTTCAATTTTTTATCTCAGGACACCATCATATTATGTGTGGATTTTTTAAATGACATTTTCCAGAGGAATGACCGAGAGTGATAACTCTGTTAATATTCTTGCAAAATGAGGGTCTTAAAAATCCATGGTCATTCTCCCATATGTTTACACAAACGGGGCAATGGGAGCTTCTTTCTCATCACAAATTCATGACAAATGAGAGGGGAGAACACATACATCAATAGTATGCTTTTCTGTAATGATAAAGGAAAGGTTCGTTTTTTCTCCTCCACCGGAAACAAGGAGACTTATTAATGAGGAAGCAGGAAGGCAGCACCAGTTTAAACAGGAATGAATCAAAGACAGAAGAAAGAAACCAGGTGTTTTCCTCCCAAATTGTGTTATTTTCTTAGAAGAAAAGTATTTTCATAATTTGAATGCATTTTCTGCTGCTACTCAATTATCCTTCTATTTTTTATTTCTATGAATGAAACAGCCATCTATGGATCAATATGACATAATTAATCCTGCAGCTTTTCATTACGGATCCCCCTGTGTTGGACCTAGATTCGGCCTATTACTGCTTGAATGGCAACGCGCTTAGCCCATCCATAAAGAGGATCTTGTTCTAAAATTAAAAGTTTGCTTTTACCAACTCTCTCTTAACATTATCAAGTTTCCTACACTGATTTGTCACAGCCCCACTGGCTAGACTTCTCTCAAACTAGATGAACTGAATCGTAAGATTACTCTGTGGGAATTGAAAGCCTAAAATAAATTGAGATGATTCATTCTGGAGCCCTTTGCTATTTTAGGATTTTCGGACAAGCTTCCTGGCATTCAGAAGTAAAAAACGAGCCCAACTTGGCACTTTGATTTGTTAACTCAGAGAGATCCCATCAGTCCTGCCCTGAATTCATGTGGAACTCAATGATGCCAAGGTGATTAAGAGGGAAAATGTTGCCACATCACTGCTGAAGTTTTGTATGTCAATTCATCATTTGTTTTTTTGAGATAGCTAGCATGCCAATATGATTAAAGGATACCCAAAATAGATTACATTAAGATTACCTTAACAGAATCAATTAAGAGTAATAAGATTATAACTCATGGAACCAGAAGTAAAATTATTTTTACCATAAGTAAGCCAACCATTCCTCTGGACATGAAGTCTAAACAATAGATCAGTAAACACTATAAGGTCAAGTCATAGCCAATCTTTAAAAAGTAAACAAACTAACCAACCACTTAAAGCATGTGCCTTCTGAGTAGTTTTTCCAGCAGTGTTGATGAATTTAGACTGTTTTATCCACACTCTCATCAATTTCTTCTCCTGACCAATGCTACATATTTGTAAGATGGTAAAACAAACCTAGTATAAGACATTAGCTACTGAGAACTGACCAACACAGGCACTGACCCAGAGACATGGGCTGTGCCTCCATCTTGTGGGAAAACACACATTTGACAGACCACAGGCATGACAGGAAGCTACTAAACCTGGGAGCCCACACCTCAAAGTAAACAGCATAATTTAAGTGGTATATTATGACATTGGAACAAAAATCTGTACATAACCAGTACTAAAATTTTATTTAATCTTTGTCTTTTTGCAAGCAATCTCTATGTGTCGGTCTGTTTTACATTGCTATAAAAAAAATACCTGAAGCTGGGTAATTTAGAAAGAAAAGAGGTTTATTTCACCTATTGTTCTGGAGGTGGTACAAGAAGCATGGTGTCAGTATGTGGGCTTCAGGGAGCTTCCATTCATGGCAGAAGGTGAAGGGGAGTAGGCATCACATGACAAGAGAGGAGGAAGACTGAGGGGAAGAAGGTGCTAGGCTCTTTTTAACAATTAGATTTCGCAGGAACTAATAGAGAGAGAACTCACTCATTACCGCAAGGATGGCACCAAGGTGGTCATGAGATCCGCCCCCATAACCCAAACACCTCCCACTAGATCTCAGCTCCAACAGTGGGATCAAATTTCAACATGAGATTTGGAGGGGGCAAATATCCAAACCATCACATTCTGTTTTTGCAAAGTATATTCAAAATATCCCATAAGCCAAAACCTAGGTTGGTTTTCTCAACACTAATAACAGTATAGCTAACGCCTATACAGTACCTACACATGCCAGATACCCTTCTTAATGATTTATGTAAATTAAGTCATTTAACTCAAACTAACTCCACCTGTATTATTTCAACCAAATTCTGGTGCTTGGTTGATTGTCACGAATACTGTCTTTGAGCAAACGGGTTCCTTATTTTAGGCCCTGCCCTTTAAAAGGCCTTAGTCTACTCCTTCTCCAGCCATGCCCTTCCCATATCCATAGTCTGTAAAGAACCAGGAGAACATGCCCACCGGAGCCAATACTTCTAGATACAATCCTAGTACCTGAGACCTGAGACTCTATGTACACATCATAGAGCCTGCTTCCCAGACCTGAGCAGGCCTGTTCCCTTGGAGCTGATAGTTGTTGAATGGACATACTGAAAAGGATGTGAATAAATTATTTAATTAATTGATTAGCACACAAACATTAGTGCGTGATTTTTTAAGAATCTCTTGTGATTGCCAGGAGAATTTTTTTTATTTTGCCTCCTGATTTCTTATCTCTTTTCTGGAAAAGTGAGGCTGTCCATTTAGGCAACGTGTCCTACAAATTACAATACAAAAAGCAGCACTCAACGGAAACAAATTTGTGACAGTGGCATTTTGTCTGAGAATTTAAAATTCTTTAAAATATTGATTTAAAAAAATTAATTCTTAAATACTTGACTCTTTACAGATAAGGGATCCTCTTCCAATAACATTTCATTATGCTTTTCAAAAAATACTCCCAGTATTTTCAGTTAGCAGACAGAATAATTAACCAAATTTCTAAATACCTTTCTGTTCTTTGGCCTCCTGTAGTAGATGCAATATTTCATCTCCTAGTCATTTTAGCCAGGGTCCTTTCTGATTGTTTTATGACTTAATTACAATGATTACATCATGTTTATAGACTATGCCTGCCCAGCACAGTGCAAGCTTTTATATCACACCCTCAACAGAGAAGAATCAATGGGTATGCTTGCTGGATACAAAATCAACTAATGGGCTACAACTGTGAAGCAGGAAGCTTTTCCAAGAAAACACATAACATCATTAGTTGAGGAGACTGTATCTCATACAGCAAGACTTGGTGTCTGCTTTTCAACCCAGAGACTTCAAACAGACCTAATAGATCTTTTAGTCTTCATTTAAGGAAAGCTCAGGGTGCAGAATCCAGCATCCCTTGTTTTTTCTCATCACTATGACAAGTACTAGCAATCTAGTGGGAAAAAAAAAAATGCCAGGAGAGTATCATGAAACTAGCCATACTCAAATATAAAAACGGTATTTTTTTTCTTTCTTGGATTTGCTTCATACCCTGGAAGCAACCAGCTAATTTATATACGCCCAAGCCTAGACCCAGATTCAAGACTTCCCTGTCCCAAGTTGCTGGGAAGACTATCACAGCACATTTTAGAGCAGGGCTTCTGAACTAGGAGAGATTCTGCACACCCAGAGGACATGTGGCCACGTCTGGAGACATTTTTGCTGGTCATAACTCCAGGTAGGAGGAGAGGGTCAAACTGGTATCTAGTTAACAGCCCACAATGCACAAGACAGCCCCCCACAGCAAAGAATTGTTCATCTCAAAATGCCAATAGTGCCAAAGTTGAGAAACGCAGTTTTAGAAGGACAAAGGCAGGTGAAAACAATGCAGAATGCTGCTAGTGTTGAGACATGAATGGTTTCCCCTCTCAGGTGTTCCTACCCACATACCCCAAGAAAAACTTAGATTGTTTATGGAGTCAGGCTGGGACCACACAAATTGAACTTGTGGGTGGTGCAGAATCAAATATAATTCTGTGTTGCCATAGAACACCTTTCCCTATGGAGATCAAAATGCTTTTCAGAGAGAGTTATTCCATGGGGAGAGGGAACTGAGAGTCGCAGGGATCCATATTTCACAGATGAGAAAACAGGAGGCCAGGAGAGGTTATCATTTGCTCAAGGTTATTCCATGAATCACATTCAGAGCTCAGCAAATGAAGAGAGGCCAGACACAGGAGAGAATTCTGAAAGAATGTAAAAGGACAGAAAATGATCTTGGCTGTATGTCATTTTGGTGGCACAAATCTTTTCTATATCCTGAGCTCCTGGTGTCAAGAAAAGCAAGGTCTCCTGTACGGGACAGCTTGTGGGTTTCTCCCCAGAAGTAGCAGCCCCTGAGGAATCCCTCATCTCCTCTCTGCTAACCAAAGTGTCCTCACCTGACAAACCCAATTCCCAGGGCTATTTTGCAGATGTTTATACTGTCAGCTGATTTAATGGACTGCAGAAATGAGCAGGTCTGTTCGTTAAAATAGTCATCATAGTGAAAAAGATGGGCGACATCTGCCCTTATTCTCTGTCAGTCTGTCACATCTCTGTAGCTCCTTCTGATCAATCACTGTAGTATGCATTATGTAAACGCCAAAGATGAAATGTCAGCCTACGTATTTAATTGTTCTTATAAGCCTTATGGGAAGATGACTGGTGAGCCCTGCTGTTTCCCTTTAAAACCAGCATTAATTGGCACCTTTGTTATCTAGCCATGGAGATCCTAATTGGAATGGTTTTAAGGCTCCAGTAATGCTTTTAATGGGAAACATGATTCAGGATGATTCTTACTAGATGGAAAAGTGCAGGGAAATCTCAGAAACTCTATGATCCCAGTAATATTTGATCAAGAATATTCACGGACACTAGGTCTCGTATATTTGTTCACAAGGTAAAGAGGAATCCAAAAAAGCCTGGAGGTGAACACTTTCTATTTTCACCTAAGAAACAAAGGAACCCTGTAGAAAGAGGGGAAGCATATTCCCAGATAACTGGGGCATACAAAGTGAAGGGGTCATTTTCTCCCACCAATTCCTGGGCTACGTTGGGTAGCATGCATTTGTCCATCTTCAGGGGCAGGATCATGATATAAGAATGGACTTTGTCATCAAATACCCTACTGGGCCATGAATCTTCCTTAAGATATCTCCAATAACAAAATTTATGTTTCTGCTTTAATATTTTCAATGAGGAGGCATTCACTGCTTTCCAAGATTCCATTTAGATGGGAGTCATTTAAAAGGATAAAAGATGCAAACCCTGAAATATCTCAGTGCATTCAGCATAACATAAACAGTATTACTGAGAATTTTCTATCTATAAATACAAACTCTCTTGTTCAACTTACTTAAAGTGAAAAAAAATTTGAAGCTGCCTTCAAGTCTCTATAATCAAATTTTTGTCTTATTTGCAAATATACACAGTATATGAATTAACTTATTTTCATCCTGGAGGACAAGTAATTTTTAACCTACCCTGTGCTAAGAGAAAAGATTTTCCCTACCCTCAAATTAGGTTCTGTCCCATCCTACACACAAGAAAGCTAGGAATGCAATGGCAGTGCAAAGCCTACTACCAAGATAAAACTCAATACTGAAAATTCCAAACTTCCACTTAGTTCCATATTCAATATGATCCATGTATGATTATTGGAAATAAATGGCTACATAAAGCGGCTGAAACAAATACAATGAGGTAAATGGCAAATGAGACCACCTATGATATTTGAAATAAAAGTTTATTTTCTCATGCAAGATAAACTATAATTATTACATGAGACAGCTGGAGGTTCTCTTGTGTTCCACTTAAATGGGACTTCAGACATGAATAGAGCTGTGTCTCTTCGTTCTGTATTTACTTAAAGATGGATAACAAGAAGCTACCATATTGCCCCTAGGTTTTCTCTCCTTGTTTATTTGAAAAAGTGCAAGCAATCCATTAAGGTTAAAGAGATAACATTAAGGAATGCAGCTGTGATGGTTGTACAGTAGATTACTCTGGTCTGAGCTTAATCTAGGGACTTGTTTAAAAAAGCTTTTCAATTTTAATTAAAATGAAATGGGCCCTGGAAGAAAATGCATCTCCTCCAGCGAGGATTGTATTCAGCTTGTTCTCTGTAATTTTGCCCATCACACTGTTGGTTGTTGCTTTTTCCACAGCTCTTAAATGGTGTCTAAATTGACCGGCTCTGTTGCCAAGGAAACGGACAGGACAATGCTAATAGAAGCTACTTAGGATACACTGTGAAAGGCTTAGAAATAAAATTGTTTGACATGAAAGGCACCATGTCAGCAGCCAGGCAACTCTGTTAAAGGCTGTACTAAGCAGAAGATAGGTACATGTCTCCCCTCCTCTTTTCCCTCAAAATCTCTTCTAGAAAATGGATTCTGTCCTAGGAGCTTGGACAGCTTTTCCTATCACAATCACTTTATCTTTCTAACTCAAAGTAGAGAAAAATCTTTATGTTGTGGTGTTGAAGCACCCAGAATAGACTTCAATTTATACCCATGGAAATGAGCTGCTTTTTTTTTTCTTTCTAGCAACAAAGTCCTTTCGTCTCATGAATAAATTGCAAATATTCTTCTGAATTTTCTAAGATTGTTAATTAAAATCCACTTGATTTAAGCTGCTTCTCCCATTTTGCACTCACAAACCATAAATTATGGAGGAGGTCAAAGAATGAATGGCAATTTGACATGAAGAGGTTGATTTATTGCTTCAGAAGGAGTTTTATACCAGATGTGGCAGAAGTCATAAATTAAATGCTAAATGTTATGTATTATTACGCTTTCAGGAATATAAATGTGTCTAAAATACTATGCAGGTGGAATGATAAAAATATGAATCTACTCTCCTGGCAATTTTAAAAGGCCCTTTAAAGCTGTCAAAAAGAAAATAAGCTGAAAAACAATCTAGATAGACCCCTTAGATGCCTTTTACAGCCTGCCCCTGGTTTATAAAAGCAACCTCCTCCTGTAATACGCTGGACATTGGCTTGTGGTGGCTTGGGTGGAAAAGAGCTAAAGAATTCTTTCATCTGGAAAAAAAAAAAAAGAGGAAGTGAGATAGAAAAAAAAAAGGTCCAGAGAGATCTGTGCTTCTGTGACATTATGACATGCGTCCAGATAATTTTTTCTCATCCATCCCTCTATAGATGACCATAATTTAATTTATCAACCATCATTTGAAAGCCAATTTGGACACAATAAAGCTTGCCTAGCTTCACCTAGCAGCTGCAGTGGCTATAATTATTGAATTTTAAAATATAAAAACAGAAAAAGCTTCTGGTATGTGAAAGCTTGGAGCTGGAAATAACAGCGGTAGAAAAATTCACTGGGTGGCAGAAGTTGTGAATGCAAGGACTCAGTTTGAGGTGGAAACCCATTTTGATCTTGCAATTGAGTGGTAGAACTCAAAGCAAAGGCCAATAGACAGCTGAAGCCCAGGGTTACAGTCCTTCTGGGCACAAATGTGGAAGAGGTGGTTTGTCTGACTCCAGCATCCTTTTTCCCACCACTCTATCCCCATCTCCTAATTCCCCACCCCTCCAAGGCCCAGATAAACAGTCTCCACTTGTTCAGGACTTCAACGGAGATATTCCACTCAGTCCTGCTTATACCAGGTTTGAAAATCACCTCCCTGTCTAGCGTGCACCCCAGTCCCATGAGGAGTAGACAGGCAACTGCATCCTTGACATCCATGTGGAACATTAGCCCCACTGGCAGGGGATCCACATGGTGCCTGTGCACCATGCCCATCTAATGTTCACCTGGTCCCTGGTGAGAAAAGCCTCCTGATATGATTTGGCTCTGTGTCTCCACTCAAATCTCTCCTTGAATTGTAATAATCCCCACATGTCAAGGGCAGGACCAGGTGGAGATAACTGAATCATGGGGATGGTTCCCCCATGCTGTTCTTGTGATAATGAGTGAGTTCTCATGAGATCTGATCATTTGATAAGGGGCTTTTCCCCATTTTGCTCTGCGCTACTCTCTCCTGCCACCATGTGAGGAAGAACATGTTTGCTTTCCCTTCCACCATGATTGTAAGTTTCCTGAGGTCTCCCCAGCTATGCGGAACTGAGTCAATTAAACCTCTTTATAAATTACCCAGTCTCAGGTATGTCATTATAGCAGCATGAGGACAGACTAATACACCCCCTGAGAAAACAGGTAACAAAACATGGCCATTTTCCTGAGTCATCTCAGAGTTCTCTGCCATGGCTCCTCACTGGATACACTTGCTGCCTCCACCCTGCTAGAGAATGGCCTCATGGAAGACATGGGCCAGTTGCACCATGCACAAGGGCCAAGCCACAGAGATTGAGAGTGCATGTGTTAAGAACACTCCGAAGGAAAGTAAGGGTCTCCAAGGCATTTGGTGCTTTCAGGATGGTTGCCAGATTTAACAAATTTAAATACAGGACACCCAGGTGAATTTGATTTTCAGATAAATGAGGAATAATTTGTTAGTATAACTACATCCCATGCAATACTATGGACATATTCATACTATTTTCAAAAAGTTTAAAAGACAGTGTCATTGTTTAAATACAAATTTAGCCAGGTGTCTTGTATTTTATCTAGCAACTCTAGGTCTGAGGCAATGCCAGTTAACTTAAGATGATCACTACCTCATATCAGCAACGGTTGGCAGCATCTTGATAAAGAACATCTCCATTTCACAGCCACCATGCAGCCATCACTCTAGCATCAAGCTTCTGCTCCAAGCAAAATCATATTTCTGGTAATTCCCACCACCAAATCAACAGGATCATGGTTCAGGTATAGTGTGGGAAAACTAAATCAGGAAATTAGGACAATGCTCAAAAAGTCTAGGAAAAAAAGAAGCGCTACTTATACCACAAGCTTTTCAGAGAGCCATCAAGCTTTCCTCTCTTTGAATAACGTGGTAATAAATGACCAGGCACAAAAGGCAAATGCTAGGTTGGGCCAGGACACACAATAGTAGCCCCCTCAGCCTGTGTTCCCAGCATCATTTCTCCCCAGCTCCAATGAAGGTCATTATGACAGACCTTGGTCAGTGCTGACTTTCTTTTGGATCCCAAGAATGAAAGCAGGGGAGACATTCTATTCTACACACATACACAATCTTATCAACACCCAACAAGAACTATGTGTTTAAAAAGAAATTCCCTAAAAGGACACCTGTCAAAACAACTTCAGAAAAATCTCTTTTTCATGTCCCTGTAAGAAAAAAGAAAGCTTCCCTTTTAAAGGCCCTTCTCCATTCCTCAAAATATTTAACATAGAATTTCCATATGATCCAACAAGTCCACTCCCAGTTACATATTCAAAAAAATTGAAAACAGGAACTCAAACATATTTGTACACCAGTGTTCATTGAAGCATTATTACCAAATATCCCAATATGGGAAACAACCAAGATGTTCATCAATAGATCAATGGATAAACAAAATGTGATATATCCATAGACTGGAATATTATTTAGCCCTAAAAAGTTATAAAAGTCTGATATGTGCTACAACATGAATAACCTTAAAAATATCACACTAAGTGAAAGAAGCCGGACACAAAGGGATAAGTATCATATGACTCCATTTACATGAGGTACCTAGGATCAGCAAATTCATAGAGACAGAAAGTAGAATAGCAGTTACCAGAGAGTGGGAGAAGAAGGGTATGAGAGGGTTATTGTTTAAGGGTACAGAGTATCTGGAATGATTTTTAAAAGTTTTGGAAATTGATAATGGTGATGGTTGCAAAACAAAAATTCAAAAATAAAGTAAACCATTCTTGCTTTGGGAACAGAAAAATGCTTGTGGCCTCCTCAGCATCCTAAAACCCCTCATCCTTCCTATAACAGATCTCATACTCGAGGACTCTGGCCACATCTGACCATTGTCATAGCAATGTGGCCTCTCTGTCTGTAAACAAAGAACAAGACTATTTAATGCAACTAGAAGAGATACACACAGGCCTGCCTTTCCCACTGCCAGGACCAACTGAGGAAGCTGAAGGACAGCTCCCCAGGCCTGCATGGCTTTTGTTCTAGAACCTGAGAACACAGCGGAGCAAAGTGTGCATGATCTGTCCTGTCTGTGCCTACTTGCACCCTTGACTGTCACAGACTCTCTCTCTCTTAGCTGGCTGCGCTATGCTCCATGCTCCATGCTCCATGGTGGCATTACAGTGAGGCTTCCATAACTGTCTTTGCCACTCAGTTGTGAGCCTGCTTTCTCTTAAAATACTCAATAAAACAATGACATTGCTGTCATTCTTTCTTTTAGAATCATCATTTCCACATCTCTCTTGGTGTCCAAATTAACTTTCCTAAGAGAATATACTTGAGCCTTCTAATATCAAAGGAAGAAACTCCTGATGCTGCAAGATCCATCTTTAATATGAAAATGATTTTATAATCGCCAGTGATAAATTCACTTATATGGCACCAGCAAGATACTGAAAGGAATTTTTATTGTTTCCCTTTCTAGAAGTGTGTTTTTCTCAGTTGTTTTCAGCTGTTTGGAACAAAGGAATGTTTCTTACACGTTTTCTCAGCAAGTTTAACCATATAACTATGGCTTCCTCCCAGATAAGAATTGATAGATAATTGCATTGAACATTTACATACAAAACAGAGTTTGAAAGCAATATTAGTGCATATATTCACCGTATATGCACTGTAAATATTCACTCCCCTGTTGTTCTGCTCCTAACCAATGATTAAGATGAGTTGGATATATTTATTCACATTCAGGTATAAATGGGTACAAAGTGTAACGTGATCTCTCCCATGGAGTATTTGCAATTTAAATTCTCATGCCAAAGAACAAATCATGAGTAGGGACTCTTGCAATAGTAGGCATTCAATAAATGATATTTTATAACTGTTTATATAGAAATTATTCCACCATAAAAGGACAAAGCATAGAGAAAAAAGTAATATTCAAGCAGTTTCACAAACAGGTACAACTAGCTTCTGCTCAATTCAGCTTTTGTACACATAAAACTTACCCGTAATGTAGTAAGAAACCCTAAGACTAGCTTCCTCATTCATTCTTTGTTCTCATCTCTTGCACCGATATAAGAATTTTCAGATGCAGACAGCCATCACCGTCATTCTTCCTTCCAAGTTCAGTTCATCATTTACTGAACTTTAATGTGTAACTCCTAAGAATTTCAGAATGAATAACAAACAAATGCATCCATCCTCATTCCTTCATAGTTAAATCATATGTTATACTTATTGCCACCATCACAAACTTTGCAAGTTCTGACAGTTTCCAGACTGCTCAGAATTTGAAAAAAGTGACTTCTTTGGATGCTAAGTTATGCATTGCTTTAAATCTATGCTTAAGATTTAATTCTGGTTAAATATGGCGAACACACACATTTAACTCCTCTTCCTGCCAAATTATACTAAAACAACAGTGAAGATATTTAAGAATGAAAAGTAAGAGGAGGAGGGGAGAAGGAGAGGAGAAGAAGAAGACAGGAGGAAGACGAAGAGGAGGAGAAGCAGAGCGAAGAAAAGATAAACAAAATTTCGAACAATGTAAAGTCTATGAGTTGTAGCTCATTTATTAGATCCAAGGAAATCTGAATTGAGCCACTATATGTGGTTGTGCACGTTACATGCTTCACAACATCAGGGCACCATTTACGTATGTTGCTGTTCACAAAGTGTTCACCCACAGTGGTGCAATACAAAGTATTTAGGACTTCATGTGGAGCCCTAAAGACCAATTCTAAGCTGGCAGTGAGAAGAGCTGAGAATCTGATCTCAACACAGGAATGAAATAATTCCTAAAAGTATAAGGAATTGGTACCATCAGGCAACTCTGTAAGTAGGGATAAAGATGAGATCAAACTAGAAAGATAGTTAAAAGTCTATTCCACAGCTCAACTCCCTCTCTACTAGAAAGCTGTAGGTTTATTCTATGGGGAAGGTAGAGCACAGGGTTTCTGGACTGGAGGACACCAAACACAGCTAAGATTGGGGATAAAAGACTTAAAGAGATTGAGTGAACGTGTATACACTGAATATTGAGACTCCCTTTTTGTTCTCATCTTCATCTCCCAGAATTCTGGTAGCCAGCTCTATGCTTCTAAGTAAAGATGGGGAGAACATTCTTTGGAACATCTAACTCTTCCAAAAGGGAAATGTTTTTTTAAAAACTTAAATATAATAGCATAAAGTATCCAAAATATTGCCCAGGTGGGTAACTCTACTGTGAATACCGTGGATCACAAGATCCACTATGTACACACAGCAACCATCAACTTTTTATAGCAGTATTGCCGTTATCTGCAGGGGATACATTCCAAGCCCCCAGTGGATGCCTGAAACTGTCGGTGGTACCAAACCCCATATATACTATGTTTTTTCCTATACATACATACTATAATAAAGTTTAATTTACAAATTAGGCACAGTAAGAGGTTAACAACAATAATAAAATAGAACAATATACTGTTGTAAAAGTTATGTGAATGTGGTCTCTCTCTCTCTTTCAAAATATCTAATTGTATTGTACTCACCCTTCTTCTTGTGATCTGTGGATCTGATAACTGAGACAACTAAGTGACTCATGGGGGTAATGTATACAGTGTGGATACTTTTGACAAAGGGAGGATTAATGTCCCTGGCAAAACAGAGCAGGATAGTGCAAGGTTTCTTCATGCCATTCAGAAAGGTGTGCAATTTAAAACTTCTGAATTGTGTATTTCCAAAATTTTCCAATATTTTCAGACCGCAGTTGACCTGGGTAACTAAAACTGCAGAAAATAAAACCATGGATAAGGACGGAGTACTATATTTCCTTATTCCTAAATATAAGCAAATAGTAATGATCCTCAGATATTTAAGGAAAGCATCTGAGAAAAAATACAGAGACAAACATCAACAAATGAAAAAACAATGAAGAAAACAGAGATTTTGCCCTGGGTGGTAAGCCTTTGGAAGGTCCTGCCTGATAAAAGTGTCTTTGGTTATCCTGGAGACTTGGACCACACCAGAGAGTTGAATAATGCAGTTTATATTAGGGGCTTTGGATCATGTGCTCTACCTCCAGAGGAGCTGGGGACTGTACAGGCAGCCAACTGTGTTTACATGACTGAGCCCCAACAACAACTCTGGACATGAAAGCTTGGTTGAGCTTCCCTGGTTGTCAGTACCATATATGTATTGTTCCACACTGTTGCCAGGAAGAGTTGACACTGCCCATGACTCCAGTGTGCGAGGACAACTGGAAGCTCCATGTTAGGAACTTTCCTGGACTGTGGCCCATGTGTCTCTTCTTTTGGCTGACTTTGATCCGTATCATTTCACTGTAATAAACCAAAACGGTGAGTATAACAGCATCTGTGAATTTTATGAGTCCTCCTAGCAAACTATTGACCCTTAGGCCCCAAATTTGATGTTAGTGCCAAAAATGAGGGCGGTCTTGTGGACAGCACCCTAACCTCTACACAGGAAGAATAAATTTTCATAAAAAACCTGTTGGTCGAGCACAGTGGCTCACACCTGTAATCCCAGCACTTTGGTTGGCCGAGGCAGGCAGATCACGAGGTCAGGAGTTTGAGACCAGCCTGGCCAACATGGTGAAACCCCGTCTCTACTAAAAATACAAAAATTAGCTGGGCGTGATGGCAGGCACCTGTAATCCCAGCTACTTGGGAGGTTGAGGCAGGAGAATTGCTTGAAACTGGGAGGCGGAGGTTGCACTGAGCCGAGATCACATCACTGCACTCCAGCCTGGGTAAAAGAGTGAAACTCTGTCTCAAAAAAAATAAAAAATAAAAAACCAAAAAAAATTTAAAAACCTGTTATTAATTCCTCAGAGAGATGAAAGAAGATATTGTATCCATGAAAGAATAAAAGGATGTTATAGAAAGGAATATACTCTTTGATATTAAAATAATAACATAAAATAGAAAATTTCCATTAAAAATTAAGAGATTAAGTTGTGGAAAATTTCCCAGAAAGTCAAATAGACAAAAACTAAAAATAGATAAAGTAAAATAAGAAAAGTAAATGATTTAACATCTAAATAATAAGAGTATTACAAAAAGTGACGGAGAAAATAATCCTCAAGGTCATGATTAAAGAAAATTTCTCAAAACTGGAAGACATACATTTTCAGACCAAAAGCGTCAACTAAGTAGAAGAGCAAATTCTGAGAAAGGGATAAAAATAATAATTATATTACTGTGAAATTTCAGAACCTTGGAGAAAAAGAAGAGATGCTACTAACTTTCAGAAAGAAAAAAAATTAGGTTGTATTTAAAGGATTTAATAATCATTTGTTTTGAGAAGTCAATGGATTAACGCCTTTAAATTTCTTAGAGAAAGGAGCTTCTGTTGGCCAATAATGCAATTTAAGCATCAAATACGTAACGGCAGCAATTGATTAAAATACAATTCAATATTTTAAAAGTCATTAGTTCAACATGCTACCCAAATAAAAGAGAAAAAACATTATTTGACAACATAAGAGGTTTCCAAGGCACCAGTCATTACTCTGAAAACTGCTAATTAAATGGAAAAGATTGTCTTGCTCTCCTAGTATGAACCATATACCGCTCCTGAATGAGAAAGTCTTTCAATCAGAAGATTTTGAACTAATATATAAATAGAAATGATATAATTAGGAAATCACCACCTTGCTACCCCTGTAATGTGATTACTGATTTAGACAATTATAGTCAATTGATTTTAAAACTACTAGGTGAAAAATTGATGGAGATCTTTGCAAAGAAGAGAGCAAACTATCACTACTCGAACCACTGCTCAATTTTAGGATAACTAAAAGTGAGAGGCTCCTACCACCAATGAAACAGTCTTGGGAAAACAATTGAACCAGAATCTGATTAAGGCTCTGATCTATGGGAAATATAGAAACAAGTTAAACCAGGAAGAGGCAATCAGCCACATCCAGATCATGAATTTACTCTGTACTAAACCCAAGTAACATTCTGTTACTTCAATAAGCCAATGGCATGGGGAGAAAGGATAGGAATATGGGGAAAGAGGAGATTTGGGGGATTAAAAGAGACTTCAGAAACATAACAAAGTAGAAATTGTTTGAATCTTGACTCAAATAAAGCAATTGTAAAAGATATTTATAGACAATCAGAGAAAATTGAATTTGGACCTGTTTTTAGATGACAAAAAGGAACTATTATTTTGTTAGATGTGATAATGGCATTTACTTATGTAAGACAATGCCCTTTATGTTCTTCTGAAGATTCTTTCTGAATCAGTTGGCAGTGAAATGAGATGATGACTGGGTTTCATTTTCAAATATTTCAGCAAAACAAGCAAAAAGTAGGTGGGTGGAAGAATAGATGAAACAAATTGTCAACATGCTGATAGTTGTTGAAGCTGGTAGGTCAGGGTTGAGTGCATGAAATTTCTGTGAACTTTGCTTTTTTATATGTTCATAAATTTTAAAAATAAAATGTTTTCTAAAATTCTGAAAGGAAATGATTTTCAGTTAAGAATTGTAACTTGGTCAAATCTTTATTAAGTGCAAAAATAGAATAAAGACATTTTCAGCATGTAAGATATCAAATAATTCATCTTTTATGTAGTTTTCTATCTTCTTCAGGAAGCTACTGGAGGATACACTCTATGAAAATGAAGGAATATATAAAAAAGAGGAAGACCTTGGATTTAGGAATGCATGACAGAGGCAAAGGTAAAAATGGAGACATGAAGTGAGATCTCAGAATGAGACTAAAAACAGAAATTAATCCAAATAAGAACATGCTGGGGGGCTCTAGGAGATACCTTTCTTCAGAAGAGAAATTGAGCAAATACTAGACATGAAATAATATATGTAGCAGAGATTTACACACTGGTGAGGGAGATTTGGGGATTGCTAAATGCAAACAAAATTAAACAAGTGTATTTTTTAAAAAGATAATCAAAACCTATGGAAAAAATGTTAAACAGCATAGCAAAATAATCAAGGTATATTACAAGGTTCAGCCATGAACAGTTTTATACAGCCATATAATATGAATACATGATATTGATTTATTTAAAATTATTATAAAAACCATAAGAACCCTAAGAATGGAGATGGGGAAGGGAATGGATGGAGTGGGACTCACTGACATGGGAATAAAAGAAAGCCAAATTCTCATCTGCCAGCGTGCTAAGTCAATAGATAATGTTTAGAGCTAAAAGTCAAGAAGTAACAATAATATCATGTTAAACAGCATCATAGAAATAAATGCAAAATGTCTTTTCTTCTAGGAAGGTAGGAAAGGGTTGGGGGAGGGTAACATGGATATGATGGTTTTACTAGGAAGCATTGTAGAAATATTTGGCTCTTTTCACAATATGTGTGTGTGTAAAACAAATTTTAAGAAATTATTTAAAAAGAATATAAATTTGTTTCTTAGTGATATGGAGTTAGTACCAAAAGAATCAACTGAAAGAGTTGAAGTAATTATCTCCAGGGAATAAGAAATATATGCAAGTTTAGCTTTGAAAAAAATAAAAATTAAATCATAAAAATACTAATGAGTCCTTCTGGGGGCATCTTGGTCTGACCAAGTAAAAATGGATCTGGTCAGCAGAGAAAGAGTTTTATCTTACTTCAATGTAACAGCACAGGCTAATTATTCCTATAACCAAAGTAACATTTTTTCCCTTCAGGGAGAGTCTTGTTATTTCAATTAGACATATATTCACTAACAGTCCCATAAATATTTCTAATTAGCCTGGTTTGCTTCCATTTTATGAGACTGCTTTCAAATTAGCACCCACATTCTATAGAAATGGAAAGAGAATCTTGGAAGATTGTAATTTCCCTCTCAAGAAAGGAAGAAGGACAACAGATCACATGTCCATAAAGAGTACTTATTAGGTTCAAGCCATTTATAGTACATGTTATTTGGCACAACATACTTGTCAAACTTGGATAAAAGGCTAAAAGTGAGTAGCAGTTCCAACCAATTATTTTCAGGTCCTCAAGCAAACATGATAGAAGAGTGTAGGCAAAGCATGAGAAGAGAAATAGCATGGTGCCCAACACCATGATTTTTCAGGCCATGACCTTGGCTGGCCTTCCGTATTGAAGAAAAAAAAAAAAGAAGCTCTACCGGGACCAGGGAATGGTTCCAGAAATCAAGGATTCAAAAGTGCATCATAGCCTCTAAAGTTAGGCAAAGTTAACATTAGCTATGTTAGACCACAGAGAAAATATGCCTCATCCAGAGATGCCTACAACATAAAAATTGCTCAATAAGGAACCATTATCGCCATCACAGTTTCAGAACTCTGCTAAGTATATGTGGCTTAAAGAACAGTGGGGGAAAAAAAACAAAGAGAATTATGACACTGCAGGAGGTGAGTGGAGGTAAGCAAAGTGAGGCACATGTCAAAGTAAAGATAAATAATAGTTTTGACATGACATGTTGATATGGTTTTGCTGTGTGTCCCCACCCAGATCTCATCTTGTAGCTCCCATAATTCCCACATGTTGTGGGAGAGACGTGGTGGGAGATGACTGAAACATGGGGGCGGGTTTTTCCTGTGCTATTCTCATGATAGTAAATGGGTCTCAAGAGGTCTGATGGTTTTTTAAAACAGGAGTTTCTCTGCACAAGCTCTCTCTTTGCCTGCTGCCATCCCTGTGAGATGTGACTTGCTCCTCCTTGCTTTCCACCATGATTGTGAGGCCTCCCTAGCCACGTGGAACTGTAAGGGTAATAAGCCTCTTTGTTTTGTAAATCGCCCAGTCTCAGGTATGCCTTTATCAGCAGTGTGAAAATGGACTAATATACAAGTTATGTTTGAAAAATAATAACTGTATTTTGTTTTACCAAGTGCTATCTACATGCCAGGCACTGTGCTCAAAGTTTATATGTGTTATCTTTAACAATTACAGCACTTCTAAAAGGATGGTATGATTAGCCCCAGTGAGGTTCTTGAGGCTTAGGGTGAGGCAATAATTTCTGCAAGACCTCAGGATGATAAGTGGTGAAGACTAGGTTACACCCTCTGCCTGGGTCCAAAGCCCTTCTTACCTTGCCATTCTGCCACTCTTCCACTTGGATAGGTATTACGAATAGTTTCTCCTGTGAACTTCTACAAATATCATTGTATTTATCCACAAAGTCCTATAATATTGGGAAAACATAGTACTCTCAATTTGCAATGAAAGAAATCTTGACTTGGAGAGACTGAGCAATTAGCTCAAGGCCACCTGGCTAATAAGGAGCAGAATGGGGACCTCACTCCAGATGGTGGGGTTCTAATTCCATTACTCTTCTCAGCCCATAACACAACCTTGGAAAGATGAGGCCCAATACCTGCCTGTTGGAAGAAGTTCTAAAATGCATCCCCTTTTAGGTTTAAAATAGGGTGACCATTTAAAATTTGTCATCCAAACACAGAAAGCCTGAAAGGGGGTGCTATTAGTTATAATGCTAAGCAAGGAGTATAAAGCGGCTTTTCTGGGCAAGCTGAAGACTCCTCATCAATCCATTTAGAGGAAACAGCCCTGGCCATTTCTCTCATGAAGTTATTCTTCCTGACACAGGTGTAAAAATAATTTATATTGTTTCCTGACTTTTTTTTTTTTTTTTTTTTTTGGAGATGGAGTCTCGCTCTGTCGCCCAGGGTGGAGTACAGTGGTGCAATCTCAGCTCACTGCAAGCTCCACCTCCCGGGTTCACGCTATTCTCCTGCCTCAGCCTCCCAAGTAGCTGGGACTACAGGTGCCCACCATCACTCCTGGCTAATTTTTTTTTTATTTTTAGTAGAGACGGGGTCTCACCGTGTTAGTCAGGATGGTCTCAATCTCCAGGCCTCGTGATCCGCCCGCCTCGGCCTCCCGAAGTGCTGCGATTACAGGCATGAGCCACCATGCCTGGCCTGTTTCCTGACTTTTTAATGATCACCATTCGAACTGGAGTGAGATGGTATCTCATTGTGGTTTTGATTTTCAGTTCTTTAATGACCAGTGATGATGAGCTTTTTTCATATGTTTGTTAGCCACATAAATGTCTTCTTTTAAGAAGTGTCTGTTCATATCCTTTGCCCACTTTTTGATGGAAGACAGTGTGGCAATTCCTCGAGGATCTAGAACCAGAAATACCATTTGACACAGCAATCTCATTACTAGGCATATACCCAAGGGATTATAAATCTACTATAAAGACATATGCACACGTATGTTTATTGTAGCACTATTTACAATAGCAAAGACTTGGAACCAACCCAAATGCCCATCAATGATAGACTGGATGAAGAAAATGTGGCATATATACATCGTGGAATACTATGCAGCCATTAAAAAGGATGAGTTCATGTCCTTTGCAGGGACACGGATGAAGCTGGAAACCATCATCTTCTGCAAACAAACACAGGAACAGAAAACCAAACACCACATGTTCTCACTCAGAAGTGGGAGTTGAACAATGAGAATACATAGACACAGGGAGGGGAACATCACACACCAGGGCCTGTTTGGGGGTGGGGGGTAAGGGAAGGGATAGCATTAGGAGAAATACCTAAGGTAGACGACACGTTGATGGGTGCAGCAAACCACCATGGCACATGTATACCTATGTAACAAACCTGCATGTTCTGCACATGTATCCCAGAACTTAAAGTATAATAAAAAATAATAACAATAATTTATATTAGACTCAATTTAACTGTTTTGACATCAGGTGGAGAAAATCTTTTTGAAGCAGCCATGTATGCCTCATGCTCCATTTGCCTTTAACTGTGAGAAGTTCACTCTTTCCTAGAATAGTGGTCAGCAAACAACAGCCTATAGTCTAAGTTCTGCTTACTTGCTGACCAGTTTTTTGTTTGCTTTTTGTTTTGTTTTGTTTTGTTTTTAAAAACAGAGTCTCACTGTGTTGCCCAGGCTGGAGTGCAGTGGTGCAATCTCCGCTCACTGTAGTGTCAACTTCCCGGGCTCAAGAAATCCTCTCACCTCAGTCTCCCAAGTAGCTGGAAACACAGGTGTGCACCACCACACCCAGCTAATTTTATTTGTATTTTTTGTAGAGATAGAGTTTTGCCCTGTCACCCAGGCTGGTCTCAAACACCTGGGCTCAAGCAAACCTTCTGCCTCAGCCTCCCAAAGTGCTGGAATTCCAGGCATGAGCCACCAAACCTGGCCTGCTTCTTTTGTAAATAAAGTTTTATTGGAACCGGTTGTGCCCATCTGCTTACACATTGTCTGTGGCTGCTTCTGTGCTACAACATAGCTGAGTAGTTCTGACAGAGTCCATGTGGCCCACAAAGCCTAAATAATTCACTGGCTCTCTTTTTACAGAGTGTGCCTACCTTTGTGAAATTGAAATCCAAACTCCTCAGCAAAGTATCTGAGGCCCTCCATGATCTTGCCGTGTCTCTGATTCAGGCTTTCAGCTTCATCCCTCCACACTTTGAACACTTTTCTCATTCCAAGCACCTGCCAACATTTTAAACAGTTCTTTGCATCCCCTTCTCCCTTTACTTAGAGTGCTCAGATTCCCACCTATTCCTTCTGAAGAGCTCTCTTCCAGGCTGTGGTGAGGTAAGTATTATGAAGATTGAGTACTTAGAAAGATGTCTGACACACAGGAAGCACTCAGTCAGTGTTAAATACTATCATTATTACTGTCGTTACTGTTATTGTTATGTTACATGCAATATAAACAAGCTAGTCACCCACTTTTCCCATTTTTCATGTTGTCATCCATGAAACAATAAAGATAAATCTAATATTGCATCATACCGAAAGACTGTGTTCGTAAACATTAACACTAACTCAACACATAAAGTACCAAACACGTGAAGTTTTAATATTAAAAGATTTAGCTGTGCAAGATCTTCCCTCATTGTTGGTTCACCCAACCCAAGCCCTAACTACCCATATAAAAGAAGATAAATCAGCTGAAACCAGTCTGAAGACCAATTTGGGATCATTTCTGATGGTGGTATTGACAGTCTGAAATAGAGTACAGCTGAGTGCAATAGTAGCATAAAAGATGGTACCTTGAAACACCAGAGTAAGCTTTATAAACTGTTGCAGGATCTTCATTGTTTATTGAATCTATAGATTTATGAATGATTTTTTTACCATCTTGTTTTACACCAATTTCAACTTTTCCTTCTATATTTGTACCATTGAACAGAATATTAGTCGTGGAGTTTACTGATAGCAGGGGAAGAAAACACATGTTAAAAATACACACACCATGCACACCAAATGGATCTTTAATTTTAGGCTGTCATTTCTTTCAGTGAGTTCGTCTCAGGGTTTCCTGCAGTGTGAATAATAACAGAGTGCCTGGCCTGCTTTTTTCTTATAGATGCACTGACACTGGAAACATTCATCAGAGGGAAAGTTTCTCCCAAAGGCCTCACTGAGTAAAGAGCTATGAAAATCTGCACAGGAAGTCATATCACACAAATGTTTATGCCAAACTCGTCTTAGGCATCAAACACCTAATGCTTAATTTTGTAATTGATGACACTAAGACTTAATTATAAACAGATATTTGTTCAAAACCAGAATCGAAATTTGATGCTGAGATTAGTTGTTCAATTGCAAATCCGATTCTGCTGATCAATAGGTGTTTTGGAGTTGATAGGGAAGGAAACACCTTCTCACTCCCCAAATTCCAGAATGTTGGAAAAAGTGTTTTAAAAGAAAATAAATTTTATGAGATATTGCTGAACTGAAAATGAGGAAAAGGAAATCCCCTAGTGCCAGAAGGAAGGAAGGAATTGCAAGACAAATGGAAAACTAATGCACAGATGCCTCTCTGGGGCATCAAATGAGGTATAGTGCCTAACAGCTTGAGTTGGGGCTCTAATATCTCTACCAGGAGGAAATGGCTGCCAAGATCACAAATTCTACTGGAGTGAAAGTACCAGTAGTAATAATATCTCTGAAACAAGATCCAGAAAAACAGTCCCTAACAGCCCACATCAGGCAGGGAAGTTGCTACATATATACTTATTATTGTTATTCCTATTTTGCAAATGAAGGAAGTAAATTTTTCCCTAAAAGATTAACTGTGCAACACGGCTCAGGAATTGAGAAAGCACTGGGTCTTCATCAAAGAAGCAAATAAAGAATACATCTCAAGAAATAAGAGAAGCCTCTGCAATGGACAGAGAGAGGACTGCTAATGCAAAACGGAGCAAATAGCCTAAGGAGGAAAGGTAACAATAATAGAAGTGGTAATAATAGCTAGTACCTGTGCTTACCAAGAAACAATTTCTACATTAGATGTTTAGATACATTATCAGATCATCCTTTTAAAAGCTCTGTGAAGTTATGTTCCTATTTAAAGGTGTGACAAATCAAAATATAGAGGCTTAGAGATGTTAACTGGTTACAAATTTCTATGGTTAGGAAGTGGTAGAGTCAAGATTAGAATCCAGATGAGTCTGGTTCCAGAGCTTGAGCATGTAACTATCATGCAATACTGCCACAAACAGTAACAAACTCTCATGTCACCAGAGAACCATCAAGGGACATTCCTATGTTCCAGAGTTAAGCAGAAAGAAAGATGTATCAGAATATATAATATGCTTGTCTTCACTAGTTTTGAAGTCAGGCTGATTAACCATTCCTGTTTGTTAAATGCATTGATTGGAGTACTCACAGTCAAGCCTTACTTGGGCTGATTCAAAGCAACTCTGCTATTTGAGAGGGTCAAAATTCCAGGGATTGCTTTCACTTATGACAGTTTCAATCTTATGGTCACTGGATGGGGGATTATTGTCTTTTTATAGCTGACAATACAGAGATTCAGAGAAATTGGATAATTCAATCAAAATTACAAAGTTGACTGGTATTTAAACTCAGGTCTTTTATAAGATATATGTATTCTGGATTAGCAAGCACTCACCCAGAGGTACATGACCACCATGAAAGGTCAAAACAAGCAACCCTTACCTTGCTTAACTTCAAAAATACAACATAAACTTGTCACTTATCTGTTTAAAAACGGAATTCTTTTTTGTTATCTTGACATGATGAACTGGTTGTTGACCAAATTAACACCAAAAAGCCAAATTAAAACCAAAAGCAGTTAAATTAAATGTCTGGAGATCATACCAGCAAACCAGGCTTTCTAACTCAAGCCCAGTATTCTCCCACCCAGATCACACACCCTCGTGTTGTAGCATCTATTCTTCTTGGCATTCAGAGACAGAGATAAGTAGATGGTTTCATTTGTTTAATTGTACTGGTTTCATCTTGTATTTTCCAGCTTAGTATATTTTAAGAATTAGAGCCTCTAGGATTACATAAATCTCAGCAGGGAGAGGAAGGTCATCTTGCTGATGAGTAGTTATGATTTCTCCCCTTTTTTTTTATAATGTGCCTCATGATCTTTTGCAAAAGCCACAGTTTGAATCACATTTATAAAAATACCACTGAATTACACCCTCTAGGCAGGAAAATTGGTTTAGTGATTCATGATCTCAGTCTCTCTTTTCAGTATCCCATTAATTCTATAATTTCATCATTTTTTCTTTTCCCTGCATTAGGAGGAGATAAGGAAAGAAACAAGCAGAGAAAGAAAACACAAACCACATCATGATTTCCTGAGTGAATCAAACAAAAGCGATGTCACAAAACTGGGTTATATCCCATTAAAGAGACTATCCAGAACAATAGCATAGCCCATGAAGAAGCTTAACAGCTACTCCATCGTTGGCAAAGGAAAAAAAAAAATGGTGTTGAGCCTAATGGGATTTTATCTCTGTAGTGGATGCACAGCTACAAGCAGCCAAAGAGTGGCGGAACAATGTAAGTGCTGATTCTTGAGATGCGGAAAACATAAGACCATCCTTCCATTTCTGAGTGGCAAGCTTTATATCTATAGTCCAGACCTCTCTCACACACACATGTGCACACACACGTGCCCACACACACAAGCAAACCCAAATGGAAATGTTACATCATCAACTTCCAGAGTCATCTGGTTACTATTTTGTTGATTGCTTTACAATATTGAAAAGTATGTAGAAATCAGTTTGGAGTATCATATTTACCACTCTTGATGAATGACTGGAAAAGGAACCTGGAAGGTAACAACACAAGCCCTATCATTCTTTTTGTACTCTGGGTTTACTCCATCCCCCAAATCAATTTGCTTTAGTCAAAAATTGAAGACAATTTGTGCTCACCCTTATTATAAATAGCAAACAATATAATGAATTTTGCTGAACATTACTGGGCTATATCACACTTCTCTAGCTTAGGAAAGGGAATCATGAGTAGGAAAGTGAGAAAGAGAGGAATTGTGAGCCTCTTTTAATCAACAACTAAAAGTGGATACACAGGGGAAAAGCCTCCACTACAGAAATACCAGAGTTTTTTCTCAAATTGTGTTCCGCCAATAGGGTTTTTACAGTTCTAAGCTAATGGACTACCCCCACAACTGACCCCCTCTACAATTTACTCACATTTATTCTGAATCCTCTGTCTATTAGCCATATATAAAATCTCTTCACAGCAGGACTACTCTGGAAGGTCTCAGGTGATTATCAGTCTGTTGTAATCCACTCATTAATTTATTTAACAAGTATTTCTTGACCATGTGCTTTATTCCAGGAACTCTAAGATGCACTGGAAATACAAAAACCTGTAAATATTCTATTTTAGGAACACATGCAGTTAACTAGACAAAATTCCGTATGGTTCAATATTTTAAAATTAGACGTTATCCTACTTTGGAGAGATTGAAATTTGCATTTTCAGGAATATTCTTAACATCTAATAAAATTAAAGCAAGTGATATTTATATAGACTAAATTAGAAAAACAATCTCAAACACAATGTAACTGTTTCCTCCTCTTTGGCAGGGTCTGGTCTGTTCTGTTTAAAATATAAACCTCAAGTTTTATGTTTTGGGGTATATAGCAAGCATCAAAAATTAGCATCCTCTTTGAATAAGGTCATCATTTAAAAATTAACACACCTACCTTTATTCCTTTCTTCCCAAAATGTTTCCTAAAATGAAAGGAACACACACTTTATATATTTTTTCTATTGTTTTTCAGATTATTTCACAGCTTGAACAATGGGCCATTATTTTAATTATGCCTAGTATAGAAAAATGCTAAGAAAAACAGACAAGAGATGTCTGTTCTCTACTCCTTCTGGCCTCTCTTCCCCTTTCTTATAAAATCAAGTGTCCCATCTTAATGTAGGGAATGAGATTAGAAGGTGGTCCTTGACACCTATCCTGTGCCCATTTTGTTATCTATTAATTAGCCCTAAATCACAATGGTTGATAAGGTTTGACAACTCTTAGGAGTGTAAACATTTTAGCTGGAGGTGAAGAAATATTGCCCCACCCAAATAAACCACCAGACACTCTAATGTATGAGCACGGAAAAACTAAGTGAAAATCTCCAATGGGTTGAGTTCTTTCTCTTTTCCTTTCCTTCTTTCCTTCTTTTCTCTCTCTCTTTTGCTTATCTTTCTTTTTATCTTTCTCACTTTCTTTCAGCATGTATTTATTAATCTTTTAGTGCCTACACACTGCTGGGCATTGAGTATATAAAGTTGAAGAAATCAACATTGAAGAACTTCTGGAAGTCATCACTGGAGGATTTTTGTTTAAGTGAGATAGCTCCCCTACTCAAATGGCTAGTCATTCTGATACCCTCAAACTGATATTAAAAATAAACTATTAAGTTTTATCAACCAACTCTTGAAAACAACAGACTAATATCCACTGGCTAGAAAAATTGGCTGCTTGGTTTTGAAAATAAATTTATTTGAAACTCTTCTGTTTTTCCCCTGAAAAAGTTTGTGTTACAGGTTACAGATTTATCATCCTAACAATATACCATTTTTATCAGCAGGTATCTAATTTTCTTCCTTTTTGTTGGCAAAAAAAAAAAGGCAGTTTGTGGTCCTATTATTCTTTTTGAATGATGTGGCAAGCAAAGCCCTTCAAATTTGTCTCCAACTTCCATTCCAGCCTCATCTCTCATCACCTCCTGTTTCCCCAGGCCTCCCCTCTTTGCCACTCCACTCTCAATTATGTGTGTTAAAGTCATCGAAGATTAAATGTGCAAACAGCTCAAGCATTTTAATGCCTTCATAATTTTGATCCAGGAAACTTTTGCTGTAAAGGGGTTTCCCTGCCACTTTCTTGTTTACTCTGAAAACACCCAGCTTACCCTAATTTATGTATGAAGTCAAGCGTTACCTTCTGTGTGAGACCCAGGGTTCTCTGATAACCCCACCATGCACACTCACACCCACTAGCAGAGTTTATCACACAGTTAGGGTGGTACAGTGTTCCATACAGCATCAGCCTTAACTGGCATACATAGGTTTCTGGTTATTTCTAATGAACTGGTAGGCAAGATCTATCGAATCTGATTTACCCATGGGTTTCAAACTAGAGAAATGTCTTTAATTATTGTTGTTATCTGCTTTGTTATGCTTTGATTGTAAATTTTGGTGTGATTTCTTTGTCTGAAGATTATAAAGGAAGTGAGTTTGTACATATTTCTGAAAGGAGATGATGGAGAAAGCAAATGCAACATTTAGAATTTCAGTAATCTCTCTAGTTTTATAAACAGAGTTCAAGAAAATTATATCAGAGCCTACAGTAAGAGGAACTACAGGTTAAATCCAAAGGATCAACATTAATGAGGGACATAGTTAAGATTGCTGGCTCTGAAAATCCAAGGTAATCACAGCTGCCTAAATAGAAATCTCACCACGTTCTCCAAAACACTATACAGATCAACAAGTACAAATAAACTCACACAAATAGCATACTTTCAGCCTAAACTACAATTTTTAATTACTTGTATCTGGAAAAGTAAATACTGATTTCCAGCAAAGCTTTCTCTAAAACTCCCACCACAAGTCTATTCAGAAAGCTGGGGTTGGAGAAGTGGGAGAAGGGGAGAAAGGGCAGGGGGTAGGGGATCCAGAAAAATTGTGCAGAAGACAGGAGGGAGGTTAATGAAGCTGAAATCATCCTAAGTGATGAAATGCATAGAGTCCTGGAAGATCCGAGAACTGACTCCAGGGAAAAGACTTTAAATTGGGTACAATACTTAAGGAGATGGTCACGAAAAGAAAAATCTTGGAGGAAAAGAGAATAAAAGGGAAGGAAGGAGATGCCCATTGGAGATTGGTCAAAGAAAAAAGTGAAAAAGGTTACTAAAGAATCCTTCCATACAATATTTTTAAAATATGAAAAATGAAAGACAATCAACCCTATGACCAATCGCCCCTCCCTGCCCCACTCCCATGTCGTCTATTAAAGAAATTGCAATCTTCTACTCTGACAGAAGACGACAACCTTGGAGAACAGAGCTGGAAAACCACTGGCGATGGCTTGGCTGTGTCCCCACCCAAATCTTATTTTGAATTGTAGCTCCTATAATTCCCACGTGTTGTGGGAGGGACCCAGTGGGAGATCACTGAATCATGGGGGCGGTTTCCCCCACACTGTTCTCGTGGTAGTGAATAAGTCTCACCAGATCTGATGGTTTTATCAGGGGTTTCTGCTTTTGCATCTTCTCATTCTCTCTTTGCTTGCTGCCATCCATGTAAGACAAGACTTGCTCCTGCTTGCGTTCTGCCATGATTGTGAGGCTTCCCAGGCCCATGGAACTATAAGTCCAATTAAACCTCTTTCTTTTGTAAATTGTGCAGTCTCGGGTATGTCTTTATCAGCAGTGTGAAAACCGACTAATAACACCACCCCAATCTGCCAAGCCCAATCAAATATATAGGTATGAGCAACTTTCTTCTATACAAAGCTACTAGAAAAAAATGAAAAATTCTCCCAAATGAATAATTAATAAAACAAATAATTATGAAGTCAATGAAAATTGTAACACAATTGAAACCACTATTTATTGTCAATCTATTGGAGACATAAAAAGACACATAAAAGTAAAACTTCAAAGTTTAAGAACCCAAATGAGGACTAAAACAAGAATTGATTAAAAAAAAAAAAGAGTTAGTTGATCTCAGGGAAGAAATATAGGGTGATAGCATAACCTAAAATCCAATTATATGGTGCCTATATCACGTTCAAAATATGAATATTTAATGAGAAGCATTGAAGAAGAGTAGAAAAACAGTAAATATACCCAGCAAGGTGGCTTATGCCTGTAATCCAAGCACTTTGGGAGGCCAAGGCAGGCGGATCACCTGAGGTCAGGAGTTCCAGACCAGCCTGGCCAACGTGATGAAACCCTGTCTCTACTAAAAATACAGAAAATTAACCAGGCATGGTGGTGGATGCCTGTAACTCCAGCTACTCAGGAGGCTGAGGCAGGAGAATCCCTTGAACCCCAGAGGCAGAGGTTGCCTCTGTCACTGCACTCCAGCCTGGGTAACAAGAATGAAACTCCATCTCTAAATAAATAAATAAATAAAACTTAAAGAAGTAAAAAGGATCAGAGATAAATTGGTTGAAAGGAGAAATAGGCAAAGAACAGTCAACATAGGAATAAGTAGAGTCCCTGAAGAATAAATCAATGCAATAAAATAAAACTAATATTTTAAACTGTAATTCAGGAAAGCTTTCCAGAAATACAAGATAATCTGAATCTACATATTAATATAGCCAACCAAGTACTAGGGAAAATTGATCTGGAAAAGAGAACTTAACTAATATTTCTCAAAAGCAACATGCAAAGTAAGGCAAGAATGAAATAGCATTTATACAAAAATCAAGAAAAGGTATAAATCAATTTTATATTCAACCATGCTTTCTTTAAGTATCACGACTATAGAATTAGAGTTTTAAAAATACAAGAATAGGCTAGGTGTGGTGGCTCATGCCTGCAATCCCAACACTTTGGGAGGCTGAGGAGGACAGATCACTTGAGGTCAGGAGTTCAAGACTGCCTGGTGAAACCCCATCTCTACTGAAAATACAAAAATTAGCCAGGCATGGTGGTGCTTGTAATCCCAGCTACTTGGGAAGCTGAGGTGGGAAGATCGCTTGAACCCAGGAGGCAGAGGTTGCAGTGAGCCGAGATCGCACCACTACACTCCAGCCTGGAGAGAGCAAGACTCTGTCTCAAAATAAATAAATAAATAAAAATACAAGAGATCAGGGGATACCATATCCATGAGCTCCACTTACAGATAAGTTTCATTTAACCAATAAATGACTGATGAGACTTGCCTGATATTTCTAAATTTCTAAAAATAATAATAATAAATATACTACATATTAGGATCTGATTACATTTAAAGCAGTGATCAAAGGAAAATTAATAGCCTACAATACTTTCAGTAAAAGTGATAGAATGAATATAAGTTAATTATGTTGGTTATGTGGATTTAATAGTAGATGTAATAATAAAGTTAGAAACAAGGATGCAAGAGTCATATATACAGAACACATGTTCTGATAAAATAGAAGTAATGCAATTTTTATAAAGTAAAAGTAGAGGGACATGGAAAAGTAAAATAAACTCATTGATCTCATCAATAAGTGGGAGTCAAAGGATACCACTAAAAACCGACACACTATACAGCAAAAGAGTAAATTAAAAAGTGGACTGGGGCACAGGGGCTGTTTTCAAAAGTATGACTACAAAGATAACCACTAGAGATAGGTACAAAGTTTACTACAAAAAAAATGTTTTAATGAGTGGAGAAATAGGCCTAAGAACATTAGGAAATTCAGCATATGATATAGATACCATCGCAAATGGACTTTTTAAAATGATGCTAGCATGACTGAATAGCCATTTAGAAAAGGAATAGTAAATTTGTGGCCCCACCATACAAAAGAATAAACTCCAAATGGATCTGAGATATTATTATGAAGATATAAAAAGTAAGTCTAAACTACTAGAAGTCACAGGTGAATTCTTTTATAGCAGGAGGGCAAGGAAAGACTTTGTGATCTAAAACATCACATAATAAAATGGAAAGAATCCAGTCTAGAGCTCCCTACCTTGATGGAGAGTTAAGAACGTTCTTCTGTTGTGTCAATGTGAGCTATTTTCTACATAAACATACTAGCATGACTTCATCTATTTCAAGAGAAACTTCAATGTTGTAAATTTTCTTACATGTAAAGTAATTCTTGATCTTATTGAACTTATACAACTACTAATTAAAGACTAATTCATACTCATATAAAGCCTAATAAGTATTCATACGAATATGTAATAAGGGGTTCCCAGAATCCCCAGATTAAAAAGTTATTTTAATTTATAAGGCTTTTAAGAGCATTGGCCCTTTAAGAAAGGGCCTGGTTGGGGAGGAACAGGTGGGAGGCTTAATTATGAACCAATTAATAGCATAGTTTGATAACCTACAAGATCAAATAGCCAAGAAATGGAAGCCAATCTCACGCTAGCAAAAAGGAATGAGCAAATACCAAGGGAATGTATGTACTTTTCAAATATGAAAAATTTTAAAGAGTTGCTATATAGACATAATTATAAAATAAAACATCTGATCACATTCTAAATCAAGGTAAATTAATCTTCCTAATCAATGTGAATCTTGAATAAATTATACTGGTATAATAATTTTGTTTAAAAACAGCCACACATTTTCTCCCTGATTTTATCCCAGTGAGGATAAAACAAATCGTTCAGGCAGTTGTCTCTGCTCTCCCTATTTCCTGCTCCTTCCCTTTCCCTCAGGCTGCTTTTGCCCAGTGCTAGCCTGCCTCTCACCCACTCTTTCTTCCTCCCTCTCTCAGGGTTCTTCACTCTCCTGATGGGTCTCTTTTTCCACTCACCCTCAGACACCTTGCACGAGCCTCTCCCAAGATAGCTAGGACTCAGGGAACATGCAGGCTGGTAAGGACCCTTCACTCCCTCCCTGCCTGCTACCTGCTCTTCCTCTGTCCTCCACCTCCTCTGGCCTCCTATTCCTTCTCAGCCCCTCCTGTTCCTCTTCCTGCTGCCACTCAAACAGCTTGGCCCCAGCATGATGCCAAAGAAGAGATCCAGATTCTACTAAAAATAGTGGTAGCAAAATTTTGTCAGAGAGGATCAATCAGTGACCGAATCTCACTTCATCTATTATTAGTACTATAACCCAAGAAAAACTATAAAGTTATGACAAGGATCAAAACCTCTACCTCTAGGACTATTTGAACATTTACAAATGGGTTTCATTCATTTGCTGAAATCACAAAGCTTTAAATATGTTTTAGTAGTAGCTCAAAATAATCTGGTGAGATTAGCTAACATTCCACTGCCAAATGATTATAAATTATGCTTTTATCAACTGGGAAAACTTCCAGTATTAACCAGTGATAGAGAAAGTCAACTTATAAGTAAAATACGTAAGAAGTTAAGAAAAGAATATTAAAATAAATATAATTCCTATATAACTGGAAGGAAAGAATAAACTAATGGTACTTAAATCAAAATAATCGAAATCAACAGATGTTTAATTTACTTAGCCTAAATTCTACCCATAGCCCTAAAGACATACAATCTATATTTCAAAAATTCTCATAAATTCTCATATGAGTTCTCATAAAATTGTTGCAAGAAGACATATGGGCTTGAATTGACTCCTCCACTGATGGACTGGAGCTTGTCCCATTGTGGTTGTAGCAGGTATTGCCAAAATTAATGTCATATATACAGATACAAAATCAGCAGGTACAAATTACATTTCCAAAAAACATAAGTTTAAATGAACATCTACATGATGTACACCTGTTTTGGAAAAGACATCTATAAAGAGAAGTCTTAGCATCATTTAAGAAAAGACCATATAAAATACTTCTAAACACAAATGCTGCTCTTGAATTCCAGGGCATACACCCACAGAAACATGTTTTCCTGTGTAAATGTGCTCAGAATCCCTCAACCTGGAAATACAAGTATACCTATGTTCTAACATTGTAATTCAATGGGAGGCCAACAGAAACAAATGACTTCTGGCAGTAGACATCTGACCAAAGAACAGAGAGACCTTGAAGATGCTATCAAGTTTAGATTGCTTCCTTCTAACACTTTTGGACCAAAAGCCATGAAAGGACAATGAACATACTTTCTAATATTTGTCTCCTCTTTCTTTCACTCATTGCCATGATTTTTTCATTGGGTTTCTTCAAGGTACCAAACTATTAAAATGGTTAAACCTTTTGCTCTTCCTTAGAATTTTTTTTCTGTAAACTTTTCAAACTCCTTAATTTGCCATTACCAAACAATTGCAATGGCTGACATTTTTTCCAAGTGTTGAGTTTGTCATTTAGTTATAGATCCCACTGTTGGAATGAACCTCAATACATCAATCTGTCTTCATTGGACCTAGGCCTCAACAATTATCTGCTTCTGTTTGTTTGTCAGGGCTTCAAAGAAACACAAAGGACATCAAGAACAGAAAGGGACATGATACAGGACTAATAACACAAACTATAGTCCAATTATTTTATCTTAAAGCTAAATGTACAAAAACAATTGTATTATGTGTTTAATTACACTAGAGTGAAAACAATTAAATTTTAACAGCAATTCCTAACAACATTTGTGTCTGCTCAATGTACGCCCTTATTGACTATTCTTGTATAATCAGAAGGCCTTTCCACACTTACCTATATCAAAATAGGGCCAAGTTTTGATATATTTATCCAGCCTTTCCAAGTATTCAAAGTGAATTATTAGAAGTCTCATGTACTCAACTCAGGATCCAAGACACTAAATATTGTCAGTTCATATTAGGATTTCTACCCTACACTAAAATATATACTCTGCAATTAATCCCTGACTATGCCCAAATAACAGTTCAAATTTTAGAATCAAAAAATATCCAGTATAAACTCATGAGCTAGAATATTTTTAGATAATAAAATTGCCTTCAACTATGTAGTCATCAACCAAAATAGAGTCTGGAATATAAATGATACCTGGAAAAACACTTCAGGGAAAGTGGAATCATCAAATAATCAGGTTACTTGTTTGCCCAAATTGAACCATGAGGCTTATTCTTTTAATGAGATGTACCCCATCCTTGGCCTCCAGAGCTCAAAGGATCCTCCTGCCTCAGCCTCATAAGTAGCTAAGATTATAGGCATGCACCACCATGCCTGGCTGTTTTTTCTTCTTCTTCTTCTTCTTATTCTTATTCTTATTCTTCTTCTTCTTCTTCCTCTTCTTCTTCTTCTTCTTCTTCTTCTTCTTCTTCTTCTTCTTCTTCCTCTTCCTCTTCCTCTTCTTCCTCTTCCTCTTCCTCTTCTTTTTCTTCTTCTTCTTCCTCTTCTTCCTCTTCCTCTTCCTCTTCTTCCTCTTCCTCTTCCTCTTCTTTTTCTTCTTCTTCTTCTTCTTCTTCTTCTTCTTCCTCTTCCTCTTCTTCTTCTTCTTCTTGTTCTTTTTGGAGAGAGGGAATCTCAGTTTGTTGCCCAGGGTGGTCTCAAACTCCTGGTCTCAAGCGATCCTCCCACCTTGGCCTCCCAAAATGCTGGGATTACAGGCTCAGCCACCACATCAGCCTTTCTTTCCTATCTTACATCTTGGTGTTTATATATCACTATACTGCCATTATCCTAAACCACCCTAGGAGCAAAACTGTGGGGTTGAAATACCAGAAACTCATCCAAAGTGACTTTCCCAGTTTGTTCTCCCACCTGCATTGATGAGCCTGACACTTGCTGCACATTTTTTCCCATATTTGGAAGTCACAGTATTAAATTTTAGCCATTCTGGTGGCTCCTGCATACCACATAGTGGTATTGCGCTGTGGCTTGAATTCACATTCCCTTGATGAAAAACATAGTTCAGCAAGGCTGCCCTTCAGATAGCCTATTTTGTAAAGTGCCTGTTCAAATCCCTAAACATATTTTTCCTTATCTTTTCTTATAGATTTGTAGGAATTCTTGATGTATTCTGATATAAGCCCACTGCAGTTGTTTGTATCATAAATATCTTCTCCAAGTCTATAACTTGCCTTTTCTCTCCCTTCATGATGTCTTTTGGTGAATTGAAGCTCTTAATTTTAATGGATCTTTCTCTTGGCAATTTTGTGTTCCACTTAAGAAATCCTCATCTATCCCAAAGTAATCAAGATGATTTCCTATGCTTTCTTCTAAGTGATTTATCATTTCATATTTTGCATTTAGATATGCCTTCTGGGTGGTATTAAATTTTTATAGGATATAAGTGAAAGTCAAGTTTCATTTCTTTTCCTTGTGAATTTTCAAATGGACCCAGCACCATTCATTGAAGAGCTCATCTTCTAGCCATTTCTCTGAAGGGCTGCTTTTAGAATAAATCAAGTGTCCGCTATGTATGAGTCTCTCTGTAAAAACACCATACAATAATAAATATTTTAATCTTGTCATACATTTTGCTGTCTGGTAAAAGTGTACTCCAAAATTTTCCTGGCTACTCATGGCCTTTTCCATTTCCATAAACATTTTAAAACTAGCTTGTCAATTTCCACAAAGAAAACCTCCTAAGATTTAGATTGAATATATCCTACATTTCACTAATCTTGTCTTCTGTGGTTGCCAGTCTGTTCTTATACCCATCAGATGAATTCTTAATTACAAATATTGTATTTTTCAGTTCCAGGATATTCATTGGTATCTTTTAAATTATTCCCCATTCTCATTTAAATTCTCCATACTTTTATCTATTTTTTCTATCTTTTTCTCTATTTTTTGAACATGTAACTCACTTGTTTTTAGCTGTGATACCTCCAATAACAAAATCACCCATGTGTCTTTTCTGCTAGCTGAGTTTTTACTTTCTGCTTTTTTTCCCTGTTCCTTTAGCATGCCTCAGAAATTTGCATTGGCTGCCTGGCACTTTGAATAAAATAGTGTGCAGGCTGTGTAAGATGTTATAGATTCCTCCAAAAAGGTTTAAGATTTCGTTTTTGTTTGTTGGGGTTTTGTTCATTAATTTTTTGGTTGTCGTTTTGCTTTAGTTGTTTGTTTCATTTTGTTTTACAGGCAGGCAGAGGACCAGCAGATCACTTGATCCTGCCAAGCCTTTGTTTTAGGTTTTATTAGAGCCGGGCTTCTTTAGTTTCCCTTTACAATTGGAGTGTATCACTCACTCCTAAAACATACCCTTTACTTTTGGAGTGTGGCCATTATTCCTAGAGCCTCTGGGGTCCCAACATAAAGCCCAGAGTATTTACAAAGGTTTTGATCTTGGGAGATATAAACTTGAATTTATTTCTTCCCAGAATCTCATTATTGCTGAAATGTCTACTCAGCTCTTTTGCTTCCCAGCTGCTGTTTTCTGCTGGGTTTCTAAAGACTTAACTTGCGCATGAGCAGCCAAGGAATTGGTCAACAACTTGAGAGGAAGCCATATGTGAATTTTGGAACTCTGAATTAGTCCGTTTTCATACTGCTATAAAGAACTGCCTGAGATTAGGTAATTCATAAAGGAAAGAGTTTTAACTGACTCACAGTTCAGCATGGCTGGGAGTCCTCAGGAAACTTACAATCATGGTGGAAGACAAAGGGGAAGCAAGGCAACTTCTTCATAAGATGGCAGGAAGGAGAAGTGCTGAGCAAAGAGGGAAGAGCCCCTTGTAAAACCATCAGCTCTCATGAGAACTCACTCACTATCATGAGAGCAGCATGGGGGAAACTGCCTCCATGATTCAATTTTCTCCATCAGGTCACTCCCTTGACACGTGGGGATTATGGGGATTACAATTCAAGATGAAACTTGGGTGGGGACACAACACCTAACCATATCTGGCTCCTTTTCTGTAATTCCCTACTCATGGAGATTTTTCCTCTCTCTAGGATATTGTCCAGTTGCTTTGTGGCTGACCTGAACTCTGACCTCTGTGCCAGCATAGTAAACCTGCCACACTCTGATTCATTTCCAAAGAGAGGGTTTGCAGATGTAGCAAGTTATCATCCTCAATCATAAAGCCTTAATAAAGAAACACTGACACCCCATGTTATTTTGTGCTTCCAGTCACTTTATTAACTAGAACATTGACCTATGCTAAAATAAAATAACACCTAGAATCACTGAGTGATAAAACCAAAAAGAATCACATATATTTTCCATTTCAACACCTTAATTTCAAATATAAGAAAAATAAACCACATCCAAAGGTTAAATGATGGGTCCAAAATCCCGAGTACATTATTAAACAAACAGATCTCTACTTCCAAAGATTTAGATGAATCCTCTTTCATTGTGCTACATCTTACTATTTTCTTCTTTCTTCCCCGTCCTAATAAAGCTTTTTAAATTGCTCATGAATTGTTTTAGTTATTACCACAAAGTGGTAATTCTACATTCTCATTGCTCAATGTGGTTATTTTTGAAAAACTTATCTCCATAACTACGATGGTTGCTTCAGCAAATTTTGATAATGTTATCCTCACTGCTCTCCCTACCCTTGAAGTGACAGTAATAAGGATTTCTCCTCCAGCTGAATCCAAGAGAATGTTTGCCTCATTAGCTCAGGAAACACTATCACAAGCTAATTAATTCAGTAGTAAAGGCAAGAATAGATAGCATATGGCTTCACTCTGCAAATGTGGTCTCAATCCATTAAAAAAACAAAAGAAACACAGCAACACATTTATCTGTGTGTTTGCCACTGTGGAATTAATGTCCAACAAACAAAATCTATACACAATAAATACCACACAGGAGTAGCTTTCACCTCTTTCTGAAATAGACAGCTTAGCCCACATATTCATTCTCCTCCTCATGAAAACTTAGCTGTTGTTAGAATGGGAACCATAATTCTTCTTATAAAGCTAAAGGAAAGTTTCTATTTCTTCTAAACTTAAAGAATAATCATTTTCCCCCTGATATCCACAGTGAATTCATCTCATGAAGAAATTTTAAACAGAAGTTATAGTAAAAACTGCTAGGTGTAGATAAAACCCAATTCCATTTTCTCCTGGCCAAACAACAAGGCAAAATTCACCAGACTGTCTTACAGTTGGGTGTCACTGTGCTCTAGTGGGTGGAATGTGACCAATCCAGGCCTGGCCCATAAATATCTCCCTCCCATTCATGACCCTGCATTCTTTCGTCCCCAGCTGTCAGTTGCATGCTGAGAGAGAAAAGGCCCTGCAAAGTAATGGATCCCTGTGCTGGAAGATGCCGACAACTCAAGGTAATTTGTGGAGAAGAGTTCCCCAGCCTCTGCCATTGCCAACCCCCAATGGACTATGCTATTTTAAATGTTTTATGTAATATTTGATTTGTTTGTTATATAGAAATGGAATTGAATTTTACTGTTCTTGAATCTTAACAACTTGCTAAATTATTAATTCTAATGATTTATCTGTAGAGTAGGGTTTTCTGTTCACAATTATATTCACAAACAATGACAGTTGTATTTCTTTCTAAATCTGGTAACTTTTTCTTGATTCATACACTGGTAATGTTCTCCAGTAAGATGTTCAATAGATGTGGTGATAGCTGGCATCTTTTTATTTATTTATTTATTTATTTTTGAGATGGAGTCTCACTCTGTCTCCAGGCTGGAGTGCAGTGGCGCCATCTCAGCTCACTGCAACCTCTACCTCACCGGTTCAAGCGATTCTCCTGCCTCAGCCTCCCGAGTAGCTGGGACTACAGGCACTCGCCACCACGCCCAGATAAGTTTTTGTATTTTTAACGGAGATGGGGTTTCACCATGTTAGCCAGGATGGTCTCCTCCTGACCTCATGATCCGCCCACCTCGGCCTCCCAAAGTGCAGGGAGTACAGGCGTGAGCCATGGTGCCCGGCTGATAGCTGGCATCTTTCTTATGCTCAATATCCAAAGGAAAGTTTTCAACAGCTTGCCACTAAGTATGATGTTTGCTATAGGCCTTTTAAGGAGTGCTTCATTAGATTAAGAAAGTTTCTCTTTATTCATACCTTGATATGAGTTTTTTTAATCAGGAAGAGATGCTGGATTTAGTCATACACTTATCTGTATCTATTTAGTTGACTATTATTTTCTTCATTTTACTAATGTGGTGAATTACATTGACTGAGCTTATAATATTAAATGAGCCTTATATTCCTGAAATAAAACAAGCTTAGTCTAATGTATTATCATTTTTATTTTGTTATAGTATATTTCTTATTTATATTTTATTTTTAATTGACAAATTAATAAGTGTATATATTTATGGGTGCAATATGTTTTGATAAATGTTTACATTGTGGAATGAATAAATCAAACTAATTAACAAATATATCACGTCACATATAATTTTTTATGGTGAAAACATTAAAATTTACTCTTTTAGCAGTTTTTATGTTAAGTTCACGACTATGCCAATGGCCTGCTTGAGGTCAGGTTCCAGCCCCAGCCAAGGTCCGAGGGGAGTGAGTGGATGGGCGGATAGCTGAAAGAACACTCAGGGCGCCGTAGGCAGGTGAAATGTAGTTTTATTCAGCAGCTCTCTCTTACTAGCTCTCTCACACCGTCCGCTATTTTTTTTTTTTTTATTGAATAAGAGTATTTTTATTTATTCTGAATTAAGCCCTTTGTCAGGTATATGTTTCATAAACATTTTTTCCCAGTCTGTGACTTTTCACTTTTTTTTTTTTTATTATTATACTTTAAGTTTTAGGGTACATGTGCACATTTTTTTTTTTTTTTGGCGGAGGGGACGGAGTTTCGCTCTTGTTGCCCAGGCTGGAGTGCAATGGCGAGATCTTGGCTCACCGCAACCTCCGCCTCCCGGGTTCAAGCGATTCTCCTGCCTCAGCCTTCCTAAGTAGCTGGGATTACAAGCATCACCGTCCGCCTTTATCTCGGCTGTTTGCTCCGGCTTTGCGGCTCCTCTGAGCAGCCAGCTCCCACGCACAGCTGCGCGGCCAGCCTGCAAGGCCAGCTCTCCCTTACAGAGTTAGCAGCTTAACTGTTTCCCTCTGGGCACAAGCCAGTTCCTGACTTCCCCCTGCCTGCCTTCAAGGAGACCAGATCTTCCTTACAGTGGTCAGTACCATTGCTCTCTCTCTGGGCACCAGCACGCATACCATGTCAAGCCATGCTGAAGAGCGCCTGTACAGCGTCAGCAGGGCAGTTACACCTTCTACAGACAACAGTGGCGTACAGCCAAGTATGAGCTTACACAAACAGGTTATATAACAAGTGGAGGTGTAAGCACCAATCCCACTGAGTCATGCAGGCCTGGATGTCTGCCTTGGCCTATTCTGGACCAAAGCACATCCATGTACTTTACATTTTAAATATGCAATACATTATTATTTATTATAGTCAACATTCTGTATAACATACCACTAAAACTTATTCTAACTGAAATTTTGTACATTTTGATCAACATCTCTTTTCCCCATCCATTCCCCTCCCCTAACCTCTGGTAACCACCATTCTACTCTTTACTTCTACAAGTTTGACTTTGATACAACATGTAATTGAGATCCCACAGTGACTGTTTTTCTGTGCCTGCCATATTTCTTTTAGCGTAATGTCCTCCAAGTTTATCCATGTTGTTGCAAATAACAAAATTTCCTTCTTTTTAAAGGCTAAATGGTATTCCATTGTGTATGTATACCACATTTTCTTTGTCCATTCATCCAGTGAGGAACACTTCCATATCTTAGCTATTGTGAATAATGCTGCAATGAACATGAGAGTGCAGATACCTCTTTGGCATACCATATGATCCGTCAATCCTACTTCTGATTATATATCCAAAGGAACCGATTTCAATTGATTCCAATTCCTTTGCATATGTATCCAGAAGTAGGATTGCTGGATCATATGGTAATTCTATTTTTAGTTTCTGAGGACCCACCATACTGTTTTCCATAACAGCTGTATTAATTGACATTTCTATCAACAGTGCACAAAGGTTCCCCTTCATCTACACCCTCACCAATACTTGTTCTCTTTCATCTTTTTGATAGAAGCCATCCTAACAGGTGTGAGGTAGTTTATCCTTGTGATTTTAATTTGCATGTCCCTGATGATTAGTAATGATGAACGTTTTTCATGTATTTATTTGTGTGTCTTCTTTTGAATTTGTATGTCTTCATTTGTATGTCTTCTTTTGAAGACACATCTTTTGTATGTTTTCTTTTGAAAAGTATCTATTTAGGTTCTTTGTCCATTTTTTAATTGAGTCCTACGTTTTCTTGAAATGTTTGAGTTCCTTCTATATTTTGGATATTAATCCTTTATTAGGTGTATGACTGTAAATATTTTCTTCCTTTCCATGGGTTGTCTCTTCACTCTATTGATTTTCCTTTGCTGTGCAGAAGCTTTTTAGTTCAATCCAATCCCATTTGTTAATTTTTACTTTTGTTGCCTGTTCTTTTGAAGTCATATCCAGCAAATCCTTACCCATATCACTATTGTGGAGAATTTTTTAGTAGTTTTATCATTTCAGGTCTTATGTGTAAGTTTTTACTCCATTTCAAGTTGATTTTTGTATATGGCATGAGACAAAGGTCCAATTTAATTCTTCCGCATGTGGATAACCAGTTTTCTCAACTGTGTTTATTAAAAAGATTGTCTTTTTCTCATTCTGTGTTCTTGGCACCGTCATTGAAAGTCAGTTCACCATAAATGCATGAGTTTATTTCTGGGTTCTCTGTCCTATTCCATTGGTCAATTTGTCTGTTTTGATTACTATAGCTTTATATTCAATTTTAAAGTCAGGTAATGTGATGTCTTAGCTTTGTTCTTTTTGCTCAACATTGTTTTGGCTATTCAGTGTCTTTTGTGGCTCCATACAAATTTTAGGATTGTTTTTTCTATTTCTGTGAAAACTAATATTGGAGTTTTGATAGCATGTATCCATGCTGTTTTGATTATCATAGCTTTCTGTAAGATTTTGAAGTCAGGTAGTGTGATGCCTCCAGCTTTGTTCTTTTTGCTCAACATTGCTTTGGCTATTCAGTGTGTTTTATGGTTCCATACAAATTTTAGGATTACATTTTCTTTATTCACTCATTGCTCATTGGTTGATGGGCCTTTAGGCTGGTTCCATATTTTTGCAATTGCAAATTGTGTTGCTGTAAACATGTGTGTGCAAGTGTCTTTTTCATATAATGACTTATTTTCCTTGAGTAGATACCCAGTAGTGGGATTGCTAGATCAAATAATAGTTCTGTTTTTTAAGAAATCTCCATATTGTTTTCCATAGCGGTTGTACTAGTTTACATTCCCAGCAGCAGTGTAAAAGTGTTCCCTTTTCACCACATCCATGCCAACATCTATTATTTTTTTATTTTTAAGTTATGGCCATTCTTGCAGGAGTAAGGTGACATCTCATTGTGGTTTTAATTTGCATTTTCCTGATAATTAGCAATGTTGAGTATTTTTTCATGTTTGTTGGCCATTTGTATGTCTTCTTTTGAGAGTTGTCTATTCATGTCCCTTGCCCACTTTTTGAAGGGATTATTTGTTTTTCTCTTGCTGATTTGTTTGAGTTCCTTGTAAATGCTGACTATCAGTCCTTTGTCAGATGCACAGTTTGTGAGTATTTTCTCTCACTCTGGGGGTTGTCTGTTTACTCTGCTGATGATTTCTTTTGCTGAGCAGAGGTTTTTTGGTTTAATTAGGTCCCATCTATTTATTTTGGGTTTTGTGGCATTTGCTTTTGGGTTCTTGGACATCAACTCTTTGTCAAAGCGAATGTATAGAAGAGTTTTTTTCAGGTTATCTTCTAGAAATTTTATGGGCTCAGGTCTTAGATTTAAGTCTTTAGTCCATCTTGAGTTGATTTTTGTATAAGGTGAGAGAAGAAGATCCAGTTTCATTCTTCTACAAGTGGCTTGGCAATTATCCAGCACCATTTATTGGATAGGGCATCCTTTCCCTTACTTTATGTTTTGGTTTGCTTTGTCGAAGATCAGTTGGCTGTAAGTATTTGGGTTTATTTCTGTGTTCTCTATTCTGTTCCATTGGTCTACATGTCTATTTTTATATCAATACCATGCTGTTTTGATTACTATAGACTTGTGGTATAGTTTGAAGTCAGGTAATGTGATGCCTCCAGATTTGTTCTTTTTGCTTAGTCTTGCTTTGGCTATGCGGGTTCTTTTTTGGTTTCATATAAATTTTAGGATTGTTTTTTCTAGTTCTGTGAAGAATGATGATGGTACTTTGATGGAAATTGCATTGAATCTGCAAATTGCTTTTGGCAGTATGGTCATTTCCACAATATTGATTCTACCCATCCATGAGAATGGGATATGTTTTCATTTGTTTGTGTCACTGATTATTTCTTTCAGCAGTGATTTGTAGTTTTCCTTGTAGAGATTTTTCACCTCCCTGATTAGGTATATTCTTAAGTATTTTATTTTTTTGCAGCTGTTGTAAAAGGAATTGAGTTCTTGATTTGATTCTCAGCTTGGTTGTTGTTGGTGTATAGCAGTGCACCCTGAAACTTTACTGAATTCATCAATCAGATCTAGGAGATTTTTAGACTAGTCTTTAGGGTTTTCTGGTATACAATCATATTATTGGTGAACAGCCACAGTTTGACACCCTTTTTACCAATTTGGATGCATTTTATTGCTTGCTCTTGTCTGATTGCTCTGGCTAGTATTTCCAGTGCTATGTTGAATAGAAGTGGTGAAGGTTGGCATCCTTTTCTTGTTCCAGTTCTTAGAGATAATGCTTTCAACTTTTCTCTGTTCAGTATAATGTTAACTGTGGGTTTGTCATAGATGGCTTTTATGACTTTGAGGTATGTTTCTTCTATGCCAATTTTGCTAAGGATTTTAATCATACAGGGATGCTGGATTTGGTCAAATGCTTTTCTGCATCTATTGAGATGATCATATGATTTTTGTTTTTAATTCTGTTTATGTGGCATATCACATTTATTGACTCGCATATGTTAAACCATCCCTGCATCCCTGGGATGAAACCCACTTGATCATGGTGAATTATCTTCTTGATATGTTGTTGGATTCAAGGTTAGCTAGCATTCTGATGAGGATTTTTGCATCTGTATTCATCAGGGATATTGGTCTGTAGTTTTCTTTTTTTGTTGTGTCCTTTCTTGGTGTGGGAATTAGGGAAACACTGGTTTCATAGAATGATTTAGGGAGGAGTCCCTCTTTCTCTATCTTTTGGAATAGTAGTAAGATTCGTACCACTACTTATTTGAATGTCTGAGAGATGTGAGTCCATCTGGTCCTGGACTTTCTTTGTCAGCAGTTTTTTTATTATTATTATTATTATTATTATTATTACTGTTTCAATCTCACTATTTGTTATTGGTCTGTTCAGTTTCTATTTCATCCTGATTTAATCTAGGAGAGTTGCATATTTCCAGGAATTTATCCGTCTCCTCTAGATTTCCTAGTTTATGGACATAAAAATGTTTGTAGTAGCCTTGAATGATCTTTTGTATTTCTGTAGTATCAGTTGTAATCTCTCTCACTTCATTTCTAATTAAGTTTACTTGGATCTTCTCTCTTTTTTTCTTGGTTAATCTTGCTAATGGTCTATCATTTTTGCTTATTTTTTCAAATAAACAGCTTTTTGTTTCATTTATCTTTTGTATTTTTTGTTTGTTTGTTTAAATTCCATTTATTTATACTCTGATATTTCTTATTTCTTTTCTTCTGCTGCGTTTGGGTTTGGTTTGTTCTTAGTTATCTAGTTCCTTGAGGTGTGAGCTTAGATTGTCTATTTGTGCTCTTTCAGACTTTTTGCTGTAGGCATTTAATGCTATGGACTTTCCTCTTAGCACCACTTTCTCTGTATCCCAAAGGTTTTGATAGGTTATGTCATTACCATTCTTCAGTTCAAAGAATATTTTAATTTCCTTGTTGACTTCATTGTTAACCCAAAGATCATTCAAGAGAAGATTATTTAATTTCCATGTATTTGTATAGTTTTGAGGGTTCCTTTTGGAGTTAATTTTCAGCTTTACTTCACTGGGGCCTGAGAGGATATTTGATATAATTTTGATTTTCTTAAATTTATTGGAACTTGTTTTGTGGCCTATTATATGATCTATCTTGGAGAATGTTCCCTGTGCTGCTGAAAAGAATGTATATTCTGCAGTTGTTGGGTAGAATGTTCTGTAAATATCTGTTAAGTCCATTTGTTCTAGGGTACAGTTTAAGTCCATTGTTTCTTTGTTGACTTTCTGTCTCAATGACCTGTCTAGTGCTGTCAGTAGAGTATTGAAGTTCCCCACTATTATTGTGTTGCTGTCTATCTCATTTCTTAGATCTAATAGTAATTGTTTTATAAATCTGGGAGCTACAGCATTAAACACATATATATTTAGGATTGTGATATTTTTCTATTGGACTAATCTTTTTATCATTATATAATATCCCTCTTCGTCTTTTTTTTTTTTTTTTTTTTTTTACTGGTGTTGCTTTAAAGTCTGATTTGTCTGCTATAAAAATGGCTACTCCTGCTCACTTTTGGTGTCTATTTGTATGGAATATCTTTTTCCATTCCTTTATCTTAAGTTTATATGGGTCATTAGGTGAGTCTCTTGAAACCAGCAGATACTTGGTTGGTGGATTTTTTTATGCATTTTGACATTCTGTATCTTTTAAGTGGAGCATTTAGGCCATTTACATTCAACATTAGTATTGGGATGTGAGGTACTGTTCTGTTCATCATGCTAGTTGTTACCCTAATATCCTGGTGTTTTTCATTGTGTTATTGTTTTTTAGGCCCTGTGAAATTCATGCTTTAAGGAGGTTCTATTTTGATGTATTTCAAGTTCTTGTTTCAAGATTTAGAACTCCTTTCAGCATTTCTTGTAGTGCTGGCTTGGTAGTGGCAAATTCTCTCAGCATTTGTTTGTCTGAGAAAGACTTTATCTCTCCTTGATTTACGAAGCTCAATTTTGCTGGATACAAAATTCGTGGCTGATAATTACTTTGTTTCAGGAGGCTAAAAATAGCACCCCAATCCCTTCTAGCTTGTAGGGTTTCTGCTGAGAAATCTGCTGTTAATCTGACAGGTTTTCCTTTATAGTTACCCAATGCTTTTGCCTTATAGCTTGTAAGATTCTTTCCTTTCTCTTGACTTTAGATAACCTGATCACTGTGTGCCTAGGTGATGATCTTTTTGCAATGAAATTCCCAGGTGTTCTTTGAGCTTCTTGTATTTGGATGTCTAGATCTCTAACAGGGTTGGGGAAGTTTTCCTCAATTATTCCCTCAAGTATGTTTTCCAAACTTTTAGCCTTTTCTTTCTTGGGAACACAAATTATTCTTAGATTTGGACATGTAATATAGTCCCAAACTTCTTGGAGGCTTTATTCATTTTTTTTTTAATTCTTTTTTCTTTGTCTTTGTCAGATTGGGTTATTTTGAAAGCCTTGTTTTCGTTCTCTGAAGTTCCTTTTTCTACTTGTTCTATTGTTGAAACTTTCCCATGCATTTTGTATTTCTCTAAGTGTGTCTTTCATTTCCAGAAGCTGTAATTGTTTTTTTATTTATGATATCTATTTCTCTGGAGAATTATTCATCCATATCCTGTATTTTTTAATTTCTTTAAGCTGGTTTTCACTTTTCTCGGATATTGCCTTGAGTAGTTTAATAATCAACATTCTAAACTCTTTATCTGGCAATTCAGAGATTTATTCTTCGTTTGGATTCATCATTGGGGAGCTATTATGATCTTCTGGGGGTGTTATAGAACTGTGTTTTGTCATATTACCAAAATTACTTTCCTGGTTCCTTCTCATTTGGGTAGATTATTTCAATGGAAAGGTCTGGAACTCAAAGCCTGCTGTTCAGATTATTTTGTCCCACAGGGTGATCCCTTGATGTGGTGCTCTCCCACTTCCCCTAAAGATGGGGCTTCCTGAGAGCTGGACTGCAGTGATTGTTGCGAACAATTGTGAAGCTAGCAGGCCTCAGGTTGGTACTGAGGAATGTCTGCAGAGTCCTGTGATGTGATTTGTCTTCAGGTCTCCCAGCTGTGGATACCAGCACCTGCTCTGGCGGTGGTGGCAGGGGAGTGAAGTAGACTCTGTGAGAGTCCTTGGTTGTAGATAGGTTTAGCTTGCTGGCTTTCTTGAATGCTGATTATGCTAGCAGTGAAGTTATCACATGGACAGACTCAGGACCTCTGGTTAGCTAGGATGTTGCAGGCAGTGGAATTAGCTTCTTCCCGGAAGCAGGGTTATTCTGGAAGCAGGGTTATTCTGTCATGAGTTGCTGTAATAGCCTGAATTAGTTGGTCTCCAGCCAGGAGGTGGTGCATTCAAGAGAGCACCAGCTACAGTAGCAGTAGTGGGATTTGAGTTTGTCCTAAATTGGCCAGGGGAAGTATTCTGATTTCTCAGGTGGCGGGCAGAGCCATAAAGCTCCAAAGGGTTTCTATCTTTTGCAGGAAGAGAAATACCATCAGATTAGGGCAGGGTTCGGTGGGTCTGGGCTCAGACTCTCCTTGGTCAGGGCTTGCTGCAGCCACTGTGGGGGCTGGGAGGTTGGTTCTCAGGCCGATGAGTTATATTCCAGAGGGGATTATGGCTGCCTCTGCTGTGTCATATAGTTCACCAGGAAAATGGGGAGATAGTTGATAGTGAAAGGCTTCATCTAGCTCCCACATACTTGGTGAGGCCATTCTTGGTGAGGCCATTCTTGCTCCCACAGTGCCCTGCTCAGACCTTGCCCCAGGCTGTAAGCTGCCCTGCTGAGAAAGCAAGCATGGCCTTCAGGCCTCACCCCTCCCTATCTGCCCACACTGTTGGCAGTGGTTCCTGTGCTTATATCTGCAGCAGTTACCATTCACCCCCTAGATTCTATTCAAGCAAATTTGTACCCAGTCAAAATTCTTACAAATTTCAGGTGGGAGCTTCTTTCACCCTGTGACCCCTCTCTAATTCCACTGGCTGCCTTCCCTGAGGGTGAGATATTGTCAGGGATGGCTTCCCTGGGCTTGAGCTAGAGACTGGGAGTGCCTACAAGGCTCTACCCACTGCTGCTTCTACTTTTATATTTTACACAGCTCCCTAATCCATTTCAGCTCTAGGTAAGGTTAAACCCTTCTTCTGTGATCTGTATTTTCATATTCCCCAGTGGGGATGTGTATTTGGAGGCAGCTTTTTCCCCTTCACACTTTGGGAACTCACAATTTTTTCCTGTCTCACAGAGTTTGCAGTGGTATGCCACTTCTTTCAAAGGATCTGTGAATTCTTTCAGTTTTCCTGGTACATTCCTCCAGTGGTTCTTGGACAAAAAGTTCATGGTGTGAATCTCCACACACTGTTCTGTCCATCCAACTGGGAGCTGCACATTAGCCCTATCTCCTATCCACCAACTTCCTTAGACTCCCACCTCACATACTTATTTCTGGAGGGTGGAAAACATTTAAAATCTACTCTTTTCACAATTTATTTTTTGTTTTATAAATGAGTTGAAGAGTGTTCTCCGGTTCTTTTTCTGAAAGATTTTCTGTTAATGTTTGATAGAATTCATATTTAAAGCCATAAGGACCTAGAGTTTTTCTTATCGGAATTTTTTAAATTACAGAGTCAATATCTTTAATAGATAGAAGACTATTCAAATTTTCTATTTCTTCTTGTATCCATTTCATAAACTTAAATCTCCCTATGTATTTGTCCATTTCATCTAAATTGGCACAAATAATGTGTTTCTCATTATATTCTTGCATTATCATTTCTGCAAGAGTCATAGTAATGTCTCCTTGCTATTTGTATTATATTTTCAGCCTTCTCTCTTCTTTTTTCAGTCAGTCTCACCAGAATTTTTTCAATTTTGTTAATGTCATCAAAAAACCAATGTTTGTTTTTGGTGATTTTTATCATTTGTTCCTTTATATTCTAATGTTACCAATTTTATTTCTTTCCCTCAACTTTTATCGGATTTTTCTATATTTTCTAACTTTTTGAAAAAATGCTTAGCTCACCAATTCTTAGCCCTTTATCTTTTCTCATATATATTTATACTAAAAGTATCTACCTAAAAATTGCCTTAATTTTATCTCACAGGTTTGATATATATTTTCTTAAATGTAAATATGACAATACAAATATTTGCAACATCTCTGTGTCTGCTTCTTCAGTTTTTTGTTTCTAAGTTGTCTTATTTCCTTGTGGATCTATTTATTTTTTATCGAGTGCTGGTCATTTTGATTTAAAATTTACCTGTAGAAACAACTTTGGCTTGGGGTAATTAGGATGATATAAAATTTTTCCCAAAGAAGCTTTACATCTCTTACCAGATTCCCTTATTCAAATTAGAGCCTATGTTTTTTCTTACGTCATTTATACAACCCTTAGTTTGCAAAACTCAAAGAGCAGAAGGTGCAAAGGCTGTTTACCTCTGTGTGTGTTTGTTTAATCCTAGGAACAGCCCATCAGGCTTCCAGTCTATAGGAACTTTATTAAGGTGACATTTGTGAGCCCTAATCTACAACTTAGGTTGTAGTAGCACCATAAAACTGTGAAAGCCTTTCTCAGCCTTTCAGCTGAGTCTTCTAATTTAATAAATATCCCCGAAGTAAAAAAAAAAAAAAAAAAAAAAAGCCTCAAATGTTAGGATCCCTTCTCTAAATTTCTGTCTTCTGCAAGACATTGCCTTGATATCTCTCTGCCTCTGTTCATCCTTTTCAGCAGACATTGTTTTACATCTTACCCAGCTTTTCTAATTGTTGCCAATAAAAGCATTATTCTTATTTACCTGGCCTACTCCAGCTAACATTATTTACCTTCACTGATCAAAAAAACCGTACATTTAAAATTAAGGAGTTACTCACATGTATACAAATTTAAGACTTCTCAAATAAGTTCTATTTTTCCCCCAACTAAACAGTATACCAAGTTGAAGAATACAGTCATTTGAAGAGATCTTCAAAATCAATGTAAAGAAATCAAACAGCAAATGGCAGTAGATTAGGTTTTTGGGGTATCTCTTGTTTCTCAGGCTAGATGATAAAAATAGTCTAAGTAAGAAAATAAAGCCTGGTGGTCCTTCATCCCAATGTTCCATTTATCCTTTTGGTAAGAACATTTTACATGCTTGTTGCTTTTAGCATTTAAGCTGTATTATGGATAACTTAGGATCTTGAATGTCTTATTCTCTTTGTATAGTTAAAATACATGTTCTTCTATGGGCAGCCAGTAAGTTCATCTGACCCTTTGCAGGAGTAGAGACAAAGGGTTACTCTGCTGGTGGCTGTAGTTTACGTTTATAATAGCTGTCAGCTCTCCACGTGTCACCCTCAGTCATCCTAAAGATGACTGCAAAAGATCTCAGTGCAAAAATATTATGCTTTCTATGTAAACGTAACTTTAAAACAAGTCCCCTAGCCCTCAATTTTACCACATTATTATTCCAAATTCTCTTAATGATAAAATTCCAGAGCCATAGCTATATCAATTCTATGTGGGAACATTTCTGTTGTCCATTTATACTAAATGCATTCAGAACAGATATCTCCTGTCATTAAATTTATGTCTGACTGAAGTGGAACTTTTCATGAGAAAAACAAAATTTCTGCAAATCTTGTGAAACACCTAAACCTGGTCTGGACATAGTAAAGGGAATAGCGTCAGAAATGTGTTGACTACAGTACTCCAAGATCCTATCATCTACTCCTGGCCCCAATGTCAAGGGATATTTTCATGTAACTTTCTTTTTAAAATTGCATCATAAAAATAAACATATAAGTCATCTACAACCCTGTAGATAAAAATTTACAGACAAGGTCATCTTTGTCCAACTAGTTTGTGTCCAAGGAGAAATAAAGGAAAAAGAGTTTGTAGCAATAGCTGATATTAGCACTGTGCTAAACATCTCATATATGCTATCTCTACCCTGGAAACAACCTCTCAAAGTAACCATCATCATCCTCAGATATGGAAGCTGGGGTTCAAAAGTTCAAAGCAATGTCAAGGTAAAATTCACACCAGGTCTGTGATGGAACTACCTTCTCTAAAGTCTGTGAGGTCAGAAAAGTGCTCCTTTCAGAACACAGCTCCTATTCTTTCTAAATTCTTGATTTCATTCATTTAAAAAAAATAGTTTTTGGTCCTCTACTATGTATCCAATATATTTTATTTTATTTTTGGGTAGAAGTTTTCTGTTTTATTATATTTTATTATAAAACATTTCAAATACACAAATAAACAGCATACTATGACAAATACCCATATACTCCTTTTTTTTTTTATACTTTAAGTTTTAGGGTACATGTGCACATTGTGCAGGTTAGTTACATATGTATACATGTGCCATGCTGGTGTGCTGCACCCACTAACTAGTCATCTAGCATTAGGTATATCTCCCAATGCTATCCCTCCCCCCTCCCCCCACCCCACCACGGTCCCCAGAGTGTGATATTCCCCTTCCTGTGTCCATGTGATCTCATTGTTCAATTCCCACCTATGAGTGAGAATATGTGGTGTTTGGTTTTTTGTTCTTGCGATAGTTTACTGAGAATGATGATTTCCAATTTCATCCATGTCCCTACAAAGGACATGAACTCATCATTTTTTATGGCTGCACAGTATTCCATGGTGTATATGTGCCACATTTTCTTAATCCAGTCTATCATTGTTGGACATTTGGGTTGGTTCCAAGTCTTTGCTATTGTGAATAATGCCACAATAAACATATGTGTGCATGTGTCTTTATAGCAGCATGATTTATAGTCCTTTTGGTATATACCCAGTAATGGGATGGCTGGGTCAAATGGTATTTCAAGTTCTAGATCCCTGAGGAATCGCCACAGTGACTTCCACAGTGGTTGAACTAGTTTACAGTCCCACCAACAGTGTAAAAGTGTTTCTATTTCTCCACATCCTCCCCAGCACCTGTTGTTTCCTGACTTTTTAATGATCGCCATTCTAACTGGTGTGAGATGGTATCTCATTGTGGTTTTGATTTGCATTTCTCTGATGGCCAGTGATGATGAGCATTTTTTCATGTGTTTTTTGGCTGCATAAATGTCTTCTTTTGAGAAGTGTCTGTTCATGTCCTTCGCCCACTTTTTGATGGGGTTGTTTGTTTTTTTCTTGTAAATGACAAATACCCATATACTCCTTATCGAGGCTGACCAATTGTCATATTTACCTTATTTTCTTCTTAAAGCATTTGAAAGTGAATTCCATGTTTATTCACCCTTACATTCTTTAGTATACATCTAGAATATAAGGATTTTTTCTTAACTAAGTACAATACTTTTGTCATTAACACATCTGAAAAATTAATAATAATTCTCTGATACTTTCTAATATCCAGTATACATTTAGGTTCCCTCAGCTGCCCCCAAAGAGTGTCTTCCAGCTAAGTTGCTCAAACCAGAATCTAATCAATGACCTGCATGAGAGTCTAGCATATTTTAAGCACTGGAAAAACCTTCAGTAAATGAGACAGACAAGGTTCCTGTATTCACAAAGCTTACATAATAGCATAGAAGGAAGACAGTGGTCAAGTAAACAAATAAGATTATTTTAGAGGTAAATGTCATGAAGAAAATAAAATGGGAAGTGAGAGCTAATCGAGATAAAACTTTTCTAAAGAGGTAATTTTTAAGCTGGGTCTAAAATAATGAACAACAACACAAGCAAGCAAAGATTTCAGGGAAACATTCCCAGCAGAGGGAACCACTGCCAAGGCCCTGAGGCAATAGGTCTTCTGCCTCAGATGTCCAGCTCCTTCACAATTTCTCTCTCTTTTAAAAACTTCAGGTAAAAATAACTAAAACAACCTGAAAATATCACCCTTTAGAGAGGTCCTTATTGTTTACCAGGATAAAATAATTTAATACAAAGGGGAAAACTCCAAAAGTAAAATTCCTCCAGGGGACACATTCAAGAAGTAGTGGGCATCTCTCTGTGTCCAAGAAGAACATTCTGACGTAGGCAATGGCTACCCAGTTCCACCCAGTCCTCCTCAAGATTCTCAGTGAAAGACGTACTTTGGTGCCAGTTTTTCACATTGAAGTAGGAACTGAAGAACTGAGTAAGACACCATATCTTTTTCCAGCACAGAAACTTCCCATTGCACCAATTTGCCATGCCCCAATGTTTTGAGAGTTGGATTTTTGGAACTGAGACTACATTTCCCTGTGGTAACAATAATATAATTGTAAAGTAGAGCCCTAAGCGAGTCTACAAAAGCCTACCAACTTAAAATGCTGCTCATCTTCTGTAAATTAGCAATGGAAAATAGAATTTTGTCACACTACTGGGAAATCAATAAAAAAATTGAGTGAAGAAGAATTTATCTTGAATGGCATTGCATAAAGAAAGTCAGATTTAAGAATTCTTAAGAAGGAAGATTTTGAAGAGAGTTTTTTCACAACTTCTTAAAATTCTGATGTATGACAGGATTTGTTGATGGGTTATGTCTAATTTTACTTCATAAACTTTGGCTTGCTTTATTCTTGGTATAGTTGCAATACTGGGTTTTTTTCTGATGCATAATCACCTATGCTTAGAGACAAATGACTTAAGTCTCTTCTTAAGGTTGTGATCATGTTAAGAACTCATGCAAGGTGGAGAGAGAGTGGGGATGAGAGAAATGAGGAAGCTCTAAGTCAGTAGTCTTCAAAGTTTCGCATGCATCAGAATCACCTGAAGGACTTGTTGAAACAGAATGCTGAGCTTCATGCCACACCATCTCATCAATGGGGCTGGGGTGAGGCAGATAATTTGCATTTCTAACAAATTCTCAGGTAATGGTGATGCTGTTAATCCAGGGATGGCACTGTGAAAACCACTGTTTTAAACACAAACAAAGCCAGAAACAAAATTGAAATCTTGCAGCAGGCACTGCTGTTGTCCCTGCAAGGTTGCACATTGCCCTGATGTTTAGGGATGCTGTGTTATTGACTGATTACTAATAACAATTGTGGTTGGGTTGGGAAGAACCAATTTGTCAGAGAGCAGACTTTTCCAATGATTTGAGGTGTCAGAAAGCAGGTGCAAGGATTAATAGTTCTTCCTGGTTTTGTAAGATTCTTCTTCTTCTAGTATAAAAAATAATTTCTGGGACTATCTGAAGAAATATTAGAAGCTGAGACCACAAACACACTGCCTGAACGGTGTTGTTTTGTAGCTTACTCAGCAAATAATATTCAGTGTCTACTAATTGCAAAACACTGAGATAAATAGGACATATGGGAGGAAAGAAAATGATTTAATCTAAAGGGACACACAGTCATGCACCTGAATAGCTAATATAAAAGTATCCTAAACATATCCTAAGAGTATTACAAATAAAATGCAATGAGAGTTTGAAGGTGGGAAGGATACTACTACCTGGAGAAACAGGTCAAGATTTGGGCATGACCTTGAGCAATAGATAAGATTAGGGGTTTGGGAAATTGTGGGTAATAACATAAGGAAGGAATGACAGAAGGAAAACAAATGTCCAGGAAGAGAGAACTATTTGAATAAAAGTTATACAGATGAAGGTGGGACTTGGATCTGGGGGCAATGAGAAATTCAGAAAGCTGGAGCACAGACCACAAGAAAATGGGCAAGGAAGACAGGAGAGATAGGCCAGCACTAGATCATAGTGGTCCTCAAATAGCAGGCAAAAACGATTTGACATTGACCAGGTATTGGGGAACTTTGAATGCTTTTGACAAGACTGATCATTTGGAGCTATAGATTAGGATATTTGATTGGGCAGCAGAAAATTGGGATGCTACTCTTGTAGCCCTGGTCTAAGGAAAGACGCCAGGGTGGGGAACAATGAGAAAAAGGAGGAGAGAGGTGATGGATAAAGTAAGGAAAAATTATCATTACCCAGTAACACAGGGGTCCCCAACCCCAGGACCAAGGACTGGTACTGGTCTGTGGCCGTGAAGAACCCAGCCACACAGCAGGAGGTAAGCAGCAGGCGAGTGAGCAAAGCTTCATCTGTATTTACAGCCGCTCCCCATCACACATTACTGCCCAAGCTCTGACTCCTGTCAGATCAGCTGCAGCATTAGATTCTCATAGGAGCATGAATCCTATTGTGAGCTGCACATAAAAGGGATCTAGGCTGTATGCTCCTTATGAGAATCTAACGCCTGATAGATCTGTCACTGTCTCCCATCATCCGCATATGGGACCGTCTAGTTGCAGGAAAATGAGCTCAGGGCTCCACTGATTCTACATTATGGTGGGTTATATAATTATTTCATTATATATTACAATGTAATAATAATAGAAATAAAGTGCACAGTAAATGTAATGTTCTTGAATGATCCTGAAACCATCCCCACCTACCTCCACCCCTTCCATGGAAAAACTGTCGTCCACGAAACTAGTCCCTGGTGCCAAAGATGTTGGGGACCACTGCTGTAACATATTTGAGGTCAAGAATAAAAATGAAAGAGAGCCAGGCACGGTGGCTCACGCCTGTAATCCCAGCACTTTGGGAGGCTGAGGCGGGTGGATCACGAGGTCAGGAGATCAAGACCATCCTGGCCAACACGGTGAAACCCCATCTCTACTAAAAAATACAAAAAATTAGCCAGGCATGGTGGCAGGCGCCTGTAGTCCCAGCTACTTGGGAGGCTGAGGCAGGAGCATGGCGTGAACCCAGGAGGTGCAGCTTGCAGTGAGCCGAGACTGCGCCACTGCACTCCAGCCTGGGTGACAGAGCCAGACTCCATCTCAATTAAAAAAAAAAAATGAAAGAGAAAGAAGATAAAGATAACTCTGAACCTTAGTGACTGGACAAACAGTAGCATCTCTAAGGGATGTGGAAAGTTCTAAGGAATAATCTAATATTAAGAGAATGACTATACTTTATAGGTATCACAGATTCTTACACCATGACATGAGTAAGGTGGAAACTTTGTTATAAAATCCCAACTTTGCCTAGCCTCATGAATAAGCCCCCTTTGCCTTTGGCCAACAACCCTTGGCATTAATGGTCACCATTTTTGTAAGCACGATTCTTAAATACACATGTGAAAGTGTAAATATAAAACTGAAGCAAAGTGTCAAGAAGCGGTACTTAGCCTTACGACGTATAACACAATCTGATATTTCGTATTCTATTCTGTTTCACTTTTTAAAAATACTCATTACAACCACCAAATTGATTTCATGGCCCACAGATGGGTTGTATCCCAAAGTCCAAAAAACACTCTCCTAACCTAAACTATAAGACTTAGCAATTATGTAGGCGATATAGAAAAGGGAAGAGCTACTTTTAACAGATGTAAGGGGCAAAAATGTGGAACCAATACATTCTTCTTATTCTCAAGGATATTTTAGACTACTTTTCCAAAAATGCAAGATATCTATAAACATAAAGCTTTAAAATAATGGCTAACTACTCCATTGAAGAGAAAGAGAGTGCTTCTGTATCTATTTTAACAAGATACTTAAAGTATTGGACACAGTTCATTTGTGGACATTATGAAAATTTAGTTCTATATATGAAAACCCATATTTATAACCTAATAAATTAAGGTGGAGGAGGCTAAGCATTCACATTTCAAAGGCAACCTTAACTCTATGAAAGGATCTTTTCAATAGGTTTAAATATAAATAATTCTCTTAATGCACTTAAGTCACTAATCAAATTAACTAGCCACTAGACAGAACCAGCTAAAGAAGAACTAGGTTAAATACCACTGCCATTTCTTTTCATCAGAAATAGAGAGCATTGAAACAGGAAAGATGTTCAAAGGAAAGATGTCTCAATTTGTAGAACTGTTATTTATACCCAACTTTTCTTTTTTTTTTTTATTGCTCTTTTTTTTTTTTAATTATACTTTAAGTTTTAGGGTACATGTGCACATTGTGCAGGTTAGTTACATATGTATACATGTGCCATGCTGGTGCACTGCACCCACTAACTCGTCATCTAGCATTAGGTATATCTCCCAATGCGATCCCTCCCCCCTCCCCCCACCCCACCACAGTCCCCAGAGGGTGATATTCCCCTTCCTGTGTCCATGTGATCTCATTGTTCAATTCCCACCTATGAGTGAGAATATGCGTATACCCAACTTTTCAAAGTATCTCTTGTCTATCAGAGTAAGGGAAGCAGATGGCAGCCAGCAATGATAGGATGTGCCTTGTCCTTCAATTAAGCCTGACTTGAGGGGCAAGTGCTGCCATGGATGAGCTGGAGGTATTGCTTTTCCACTCACCAGCTTTTGTTAGCCATAATTCATCACTTTAATGAAACAGACTCTACATGTGCATTTCCCTGGAGGAGGACAGAAAAACACAGTGGATTGGCTTGTCACAACCAACTCATACACTATTTATAAGAAAGAATAAAAACTGACCTAAAGTGGGCATTACTATGCACCCTACAGTGCTAAGTACTTTCACAAATGTGATCCTCTAACAACCCAAACAGGCGATCATATTATCCCCAGGTGGATAAATTGGAACTCCAAGAAGTTAAATAACGTCCCCAAAGCCAAACAGCTGGGAAATACAGAGCTGAGATTTGAGGTAAGATTCCTGTTGAGCAAGTGACACCTGTTGTCTACTATCGGAAGCAGCAATCCTAGGATGTCAATCTACTGCATGGTTTCCAGGTGTCAGGGTTACCAAAAAAATAAAAACATGACTTACACAGGCACTGGATAGAATGACACTTTATCCACAGAGAAAAGAGATAGAGCTAGATCAGCTTCAATAATGAGCCTGTCTCTCCCACGGCCAGTGGGTCTTGCCCGGCAACCAACACAGGGAGGTGGTCTATATGCATCCCTCCTGTACTGCAGCAAAAGACCCCCTTCGCTCCCCACCAGAACAGATCTGGCCATGGGGTTGGCCAGATGCCATATGACACACACGCTTAAGCAGAACAAAGAAGTATTCATTGAGCATGAACAGGGAAAAATATTTCCAAGCAAAAAGATATGCATAGCACAGGCTGTGAGGCCTCTTTATCTCTGCAGGGAAATGCTGTAGGCCCACAGCTACTGTCATGCAGCCATGCTAGGGGCCACAAGCTGTGCACGACTGCTTTTCATAACAGTAACAAACTTTCTTAACTTGCCCCCATAAGAAATAAGAGGAAACTCGCAAAAGAGCAGGACAATCAGTCTCCAGTGTAGTTCTTTTATGTAGCTTTATTCAAAAAGGTAATCAGCTTCAGAGTGTATGTTTGAATATACAATATATGCAGCAGGAGAGGCAATCAAGACTTTCAACAATAAATCATCCCAGATGCTGGGCTATTGAGATTGTTTTCCCCATTTCTTCCACCCCTGAATCTGTCTACCTCCCTCCACCTTTTGGTTTTCATTTCTTTCCATCAGTAGCCATGGTAACACCCAAAGATAAAACACAAGCAGGAGATTCTTGCAAGTATCTTGAAACGTGGAATCTTGCCTGCGTTTTTCATCAGGATAATATTGTGTACCACACAAACAAAGCAGCTCCCTTCTCATCCTTTCTCATTCATTCCCCACCCACTCAGTGGCAGCCAAGACCATTCATGAAGCTTATGAGATGACTCTCTGGTACATTTGTATTCATAAACTTGCAGATCAGTCTTTCAATGTGCAAAAAATGGTTGAGCTGGAAGCTGTTGGTTTTGTCTCACCACTCCCAATTAACCTTTACCTAAGAACTAGGCATTAGCCAGAAATGAACTTTTCTGTGAGATATTCTATTTATTGTTCATCTTAATCAGAGGTGACTTTTTAAATTGTGACACTCCCTCTGGCTTCCCACAGACGTTGAATATTCAATGAAACTTCACCACAATGGGGCTCTTCTGAATTTCTCTGCTAGATTGTGAGTACTGAGGGATATAAGAGTGGAATCTAAAAACGGGCTTGGTTTTTTACCTAAAATCAGTCTCGATTAGATTCACAAATACCTGGGTTCACCCAGCCGGAGTACCTAATTATTGATTGCATGGATATAAATCAGAGGCAATTATAAAACAATGATCATCTGTCTGGAGCGCATTAAAACATGAAAGGTTTGCAGAGACGAATACAGTGTGGATGGGTGTATGTATATATATATATATATATATATTTGAGAATGTGCATAAAAACGGCACAGTCTTTTTAAACTTTTATTATATTTTAAATTGCCTGATTGGGTGCTGATGGTTATTATTTAAAATTATTGATTTTTTCTTGCTTTTTCTTTAAAAATACTAGTGACTTTCTAGTGGACTGTAAACCCTAAGCAGAATTTACATCATCAAGACCTGAAAACACACTGAACTTATAGCTCCTTGACCTCCTCAATTTTAACAATAGATATTTTGTGAGTGCCTATTATGTTACAGCCCACAGATGCTTTCCATGCAATATCTCCTTCATTCTTCCCACAATCTTCTGTGTTGTGGATTTTTAGTCCCATTTTATGATAGCAGAAATTGAGGGTCAAAGAAATTAAATAACTTACCTGAAGTCACACAGCTTATAGGTAGCAAAGCAGGAGGGTACCCAGGCTTGTGACTGCCCCACACCGCCTCCTTGTGACTTCGTGTCAATTACTCAGAGCTTCAATCACCTGTCAACCCATGAGCATTGGAAGACATTCTACTACGAGCCTGCCTTCTGACCACCACTCTTATCTTTGCATTTCTGCTATTAAGTCTTCTGGCTCCTTATCTCCTCTTTTTTATAATCCATCATCATCTTTAGCATAAATTCCTTCCTAGCTCAGCCATTTCAGCCTTTTGCTCAGGCCACGCTTTGATTCCTGCAAATTTGCTTTCAATTCTTCATCTCTACCCATCTTGTGACTCATCTAAACCCTATACATAGAGTCATTAACGAGCCATGAAGAAAGCCAAGAACACAAGTGGATTATTTGTCCACAGGGCAATGCTAATCAACCTCAGTTTAGTTTTCATTATTTCTTGGTGAGCCTTTAATACATTCCAATTTGATTCTCTATCACATTCCTGAAGCTCTATTCCAAACCTTTGACCCTCAAACTCCTAAACACAGTCTGTCGAATCTTTATCTCAAAATTATCTCACATTCCTTTGTTCTAGAGGGACTGAGGCCCTTCAGCATCAAACCCACAGCTCTCTCTTCTTCCATCCCAATCATTTATTTCCTCCTGCTTTCATCTTAGGGGGAGAGAATCCCTTCATCTCAGAATCTGTACCATCATGCGTCACTTTTGGTCAAAAGGAAATAATTAGTTTGATCCTGATTCAAACAAACTATATGTAAAAAGACATCTGGAGATAACTGAGGAAAATTAAATGATGTCTGGATACTGTATTACAGTGAGAAATGGACGTTAACTTGTTAGGTCTGATAATAGCATTGTGGTTATGAAAACCAAGGATCTTATTAGTTAAGAGGTGCATACCAAATTATTACGAGTGAAAAGGCACACAGCATCTGGAATTTGTTCCAAATGCTTTGGCGACTTTTTGTTCCAATGTAGGGAATAGATGAAACAAGCTTTAGGAAATGTTGGTAATTGTCAAAACTGTGTGATGGGTAGCTAGAAAATAATAGATTCTCTCTAATCTTGTGTATATTTGAAAATATCATTCTAAAAATTAGAAAAGCCAAAGCAATTGAAAGTCTTTTTAAAATCGTTATTAAAAAATTATTCTCTAAAATCTTAAATCACCTTCTATTGGATTATTACCCCTCCTGCTGCTTTGAAACAAGCTCTGGCCTTTTCTGTCCTAACCTTCCCTGAATAGCACTGTTTCTGGAAACTATAACTATCTTTTTATCTTTTCCAAAATCCTGAAATGCCAAGAAAATAGTTCAGATCATTCTGCCTTTCCAGAATTACATCCAATCCTTATCTCCTCCTGCTCTCACCCCCAGCAATCTGGCTTCAACTGTCGTCACCACCTAGCCAGTTTCAAAATTCTCAGGTGCCATACCACTCATCTCTACATGAACAAGGCTGTTTCTCTGATGTCTCTTTTTTGCAGCCAACCATCTCTCGTCTTCTGGATAATTCAAAATTATTTACATTTATTAACTCACATAATCATCCCAACAATGCTATGAGGTAGGTACTACTGTTGTCCCCATTTTAGGTAAGGGGAATATTGATGCAGAGAAAGGTCAAATAATTTGTTCATGGTCACACGGCTAATGACTGGCAGAGGTGGGAACCTAGGCAGCCCAGCTCCTTTGTCCATGCTCTTAACTATTGTGATGGTTAATTGTAGGTGTCAACTTAACTGGATTAAGGAATACCTAGAGAACTGGTAAAGCCTGGGCATGTCTGTGAGAGTGCTGTTCTTCCAGAGGACATTGGTGTGTGCATTGGTTGGCTGAGTGGGAATGATCCACCCTCAGTGGGCATCATCCAATCAGCTTGAGGTCCAGAAAGAACAAAAACACAGAAAGAGGGAGGGAAGGAAGGAAGGAAGGAAGGAAGGAAGGAAGGAAGGAAGGAAGGAAGGAAGGAAAGGGAAAGAAAGAAAGAAGGAAAGAAGGAAAGAAAGGAGGGAGGGAGGGAGGGAGGAAGGAAGGAAGGAAGGAAGGAAGGGATAGTTTATTATTTTTTTTCTCTCTCTCTCACTCCCCTGGAGATGAGATACTCTTCTCCTCTTGGATATCAGAACTCCAGGCTCTTTGGCCTTTGGTCTCCAGGACTTACATCACCAGCCCCTGGGCTCTCAGGCCTTCTGCATTTGACTGAGAGTTATACCATCTGCTTCCTGGTTCTGAGGCTTCTGAACTTGAACTGAGCCATCGCACCAACATGCCAGGGTGTCCAGCTTATAGACAGTCTGTCATGGGACTACTCAGCCTCCATAATTGCATGAGCAAATTCCCCTAACAAATGCCCTCATATACCAATCTATTCATCTATTTCCTATTCATTCTGTCTCTCTGGAAAACTCTAATGTAACAGTCATACCAAACTGCCTTATTGACATCCAGTGTAGGACTGCTCCTTCTGTTCCATGAGTACAGCCATTGTACAGCCCCTGTGAGTGTACAACGCCACAAGGAGGTGAGCACATTTGGGATTTTAAAGTTCTGTCATAATGTTCTGCTTGCCCAGAAGAATAACCTTTTCACCATGTTAATGAGACCATCTAATATTCAGCATAGTCAGTGAAATCATTACAACGTGAATTTTATTTTTAATCAATTAGTTGGCAAAATAATCCAAACATGACTAGCTAAGAAACTAAATAGACAAAACAGCTAGTGAATGGACAGGGACTTTATTTCCTGGTGTTTCCTAAAGTCTGGATAAATAGTATCTTAGAAATCCTTTGGGAGGCCAAGGCAGGCAGATGGCCTGAGGTCAGGAGTCCGAGACCAGCCTGGCTAACATGGTGAAACCCCATCTCTACTAAAAATACAAAAATTAGCCGGGCAAGGTGGCAGGCACCTGTAATCCCAGCTACTCGGAAGGCTGAGGCAGGAGAATCGCTTGAACCTGGGAGGCGGAGGTTGCAGTGAGCCGAGATCACGCCATTGCACTCCAGCCTGGGCAACAAGAGCAAGACTTTGTCTCAAAAAAAAAAAAAAAAAAAGGAAAGTAAAAGAAAAAGAAATACAGGACAAGTGAAGTATTTTTAGGTAATGCTAATGTAGACTGTATGAATAATATGTTTGTAAATCTTGTCAATGAAAATATAAATAGATTTTCAATCATCACTTTCGTCTAACAATCAGTTTTTCTTTTATTTTCAGCAGCTACTCATGGGCATAAAGTCCAAATTCGTTAAGATGGTATAAAAAGCCTTTCATCCTCAAGCCCCGCCTACCTGTCCCCACTCAGCCTCTGTCACCGCCAATTCCCAATGTATTCTACACTCTATTTGCGATTTCCTAATGAGCTTTGTAGTTTAAGTCCCTAGGTATTTGCATAGGCCATATATATATATATTTTTTTTTAGAATACATTACCTCCTCCCTATAGACATCTAGAATGCCCCACTGGCCCCAAGTCAGACCAACCCCTTACCCTGGCTCCAGTAGCTCAATCTGCTCTACAAGGATGATTTTACCAAAGCCAGGTGAAACACATTGCCCATTCCTTGTGAATATTTGCAGCCCAGCCTTGGAAAGGCTGTGTATGTGTAGGTATCTGGTGTATAATCTTTTAGAACTCTCTGTTGTCTCCATCCTCTGGACTCCTAAAGCTCCTCAATATACCCTCATTTGTCCCTATCTCACTTTTCTTGCAATTATTTATGTACACATGCATCCATCTGCCCTGCTGTATTTAAAACTTTATGAAGGCATCTGTTATGACTTATTTTTGTTTCTTCATACAAAGTAGACACTCAACTACTCACAAGATCTTGTTGATTGAATTAATAAATCTGTTTCACCTGAGGATTTCCACTCAGCTTCAGTGGAAAAACCGTAGGAATAGGATATTCTTTGCCTGTGGTGGTCTTATCTATCAAATCATTAAGAGACCAAATTTAATAAACTGTAACAATGTCATACCAAGATCTACTTGATACATTTAACAAACTGTAACAATGTCATACCAAGATCCACTTGATTCAAATCTGTTTAAAATGTCAATTACAACATACCTTTTGCCAATTCGAAAAAACATTGTCTGGTTTAGTAGATCCAAAAATAAACACAAAAATTTGCTACTTACATTATCAAGTTTATACGGTGTGATTAATTCAGGTGCTTCTGAAAAGGGTTTCAAAAGTAGATGAATACATCTGATTCAGACTCAGAATGATAAACGTTATGATGAGCATTGTTCTTTAACTTCCCTTCATTCATTTTTAATGTCAGTTCATCTCAGGAATATCTGATTTTGTTTATTCTTGCTGTTTGATAATTCTTAAAATTTTATATTTCGAATGCTTGTAACTTCAGTACCCTGCCCTCAAGATATTTTTCCAGGCAATCTAAAGGAAAGCCATTTGTCTCAATATACCTAGAGGGAGACCTGCATCTTATGCCTCTTTGTACACCCAGTATACGCCATAGATCCTGGCATCTACTAAGTCCTCAATATGCATTTGTCAAATTGAATTGACCTACACTTCATCTGGAAAGTCTGATGTTTAAATCATTGTCAGTGTTGCTTGGTTTTATTTGGAAGGAGATGGGCTTATGTTTAGGGAACATAATCTCTAGGTCATAACTTTTTAATTTCTCTATTATATTTATTCACATATATTATTACATTAATAGGGTTTCAGCAAACCACAAGAACTTTTCAGATTTTATCATCTAATGCCATCAGTCTTTCTTTTGACAAAGTTAGACATTCACTTCTGATCACACATATTTATAGAATATTAAATTTCAATAAAGTTGGAGATAAATATTATCAGGTTTTATTAATCATTTCCAAGCTGATACCCCAGGTACTCTGAAAAGACTGTTATTTCTTCCTCCTTTGCTTATTAACTTTAAATCATAGTTTCTTCACTTACATCTGTCTCTTTTTCATTTGTACATGCTGCCAAGTATTAATTATCATTTTTAAAGATTGGAAAAAGAGGAAGTTTTCTTGCACAGAATGCTGACCCACGCTTGAAAAGTCATATAGATACAAACACACAGCACAAGAAATAAAAAACTATACCTTATGAAAGTCCTCAGCCAAACCATAAGCATAGAAAGAAGACATTTAATACCAAGTATACTATGAAAAAGAGCCAATGCACAGCTTTCAGAACTTTAATTATTGCCTGTGTCAGGAAAAAATAACTGTTTCCAGCACACTGTGTACCTACTAAAGATTCTAGATGAAATCAGATATATAGGCATTTCTCTGGTAGTTAAAAGAGGTTAGTAACCAAGTACTATGTAATGACATTAATTAAATCCCAATTTCAATCTGTACTAAAACACTGTTCTCCTGAAGCTGTAAATAATGAGAATTGTTCTAAATAGATTAAGTGCACTACACTCCAAGGAAAAACAGAAGTTTGGGCACGTAGTTAGATGCATTGTAAATTAGCTCTTTCAGGAAAAAGAAAAAAGAGAAAAACAAAATAAAGTATTATTAACATCACTAACATTCACAGATGACAGTACTAATTGCAGTGGATCTCTCATTCATAAATATTTATTAAGCCCTTACTATTTGTATAATGTGGAAACATACAATGCCCAAAGGCCTCAAAGACCTCAGAATCCAATTAAAGAAAAAAACACATATATTCAAAAAAGCCATTGTCATGATTATCTACATAGAAAACTTCAAGAAATCTACAAAATAAAAACACTCCAGAACTAATAAGTGAATTTAGCAAGGTCACAAGATATAAGATTCATGCACAAAGCAATTGCATTTCTATACTTATTACAGCCATGGAGAAATCAAAATTTAAAAACACAATACCATTTAAAATCTCTTCAAAGAAGATGAAATACTCAGGTATAAACCTAACAAGACAAACACAGGATATGTTTGAAGAAAATTACAAAATGCTGATGAAAGAAGTCAAAGAACGCCTACATAAATGGAACACATACTGTTCGTCGATTGGAAGATTCAACACAGTACTGATGTCAATTTTTCCTAAATTGATCTGCAATTAATGCCATTTCTATCTAAATTCTAGTAAGATCTTTTGTAGATACAGACAAGCTTATTCTGAAACATACACGGGAAGACATAGGCCCTAGAAGAGCTAAAAGGATCTTGAGAAAGAATAAAGCAGGAGGTACCACTTCACCCGATGTGAAGACTTAATATATGGCTACAGTAATCAAGAGAGTTCATATTGGCAAAAGGATACACACATAAATCAATGGAATAGGGAACCCAGAATAAGACCCACGCATATACGAATTACTCTTCTAGGAATCAGTCTCATCCTGTATTTTGGAACTTTCACTTTTTAGAAGTCTTTCCTTATTGTTCATTTTAAATTCCTGATTTTATAAGGTAATGCTTTTACTTCATATTCCAACCTCAATAGAAATCTTAAAAGCTGATTCTTCTACTGTGATATCCCTACTTTGCTTTGAATGTTTTCACTATAATGGGGCCTTATCTAGTTCAACCTCCTCTTCTGAAAGAAAAGAAACAGGAACGTTGACAGGCAATGGGACTTTCCTGAGACCAGACAGCTGGACAGAGAAACTGACAGCAGGTCAGAAATGACTGACAGAATGACTGACTGACTGGTGGGTGAAATGGAAGGATTCTAACTTAGAGAGAAACCACTCATATCACATTTGAGTCACTGGTGTACAGAGGGGAATTCTTTTTTTACTTATTATTTTAATTGACACATAATAATTATACACATTTATGGGATGCAGTGTGATATTCTGATACACGTATATAGTGTGTAATGATCAAATCAGGGTCATTAGCATATCCAGCAGCTCAAATATTTGTCATTTCTTCACATTGGAAACATTCAAAATCCTCTCTTCTAGCTATTTGAACATATACAATAAATTATTGCTAACTATAGTCATTCTACTGTGCTATCACACTAAAACAGTCCTCTTATCTGTGATTTTGTAACTATTAACCAAACCCTCTCTCTGTACTCTCCCTTTACTCCCCTTCCTGGCCTCTAGTAACCACTATTCTACTCCTTACTTCTAAGAGATCAACATTTTTAGCTTCCACATATGAATGAAAACATGTGGTATTTATTTTTCTGTGCCTAACTCATTTAACAACATAATGTCCTCCAGGCTCATCTGTGTTGTTGCAAATGGCAGAATTTTATTCTTTTTAATAGCTGAATACTATTCCTCCATGTATCTATACCACATTTTCTTTTTCCATTCATCTATTGATAGATACAGGTTGATTCTCTATCTTAACTATTGTGAATAGTGCCATAGTAAATATGGGAGGGCAGATGCTCTTCAACATAACTGATTTTATTTTCTTTGGATATATACCTAGCAGTGGGGTTGCTAAATCATATGGTAGTTCTACTTCTAGTTTTTTTTGAGGAACCTCCATACTGTTTTCCATAATGGCTGTACCAATTTATGTTCCCACTCACAGTATATAAAACTTCCTCTTTCAGAGAGGAGACTTTTGAGCCATGTTGAGGTGGTCTTAAGATTTTAGAAAAGTTGGCGAAAGACACCAGAGAGGCTCTCCAAATGAAAAGCCATTCAATGTTGCTGAAAGGAAGAAAAGGACAATATTGGGTTGGGATGGTTACATAGATTTCTGGAGGAATGGTTTTTTTTTTAAACTACATGTAGTGAAAAAGACTTCATCAATATTAAATGCCAAATGAATTGCATAAGATCTATAAAGTAAAAAAAGTCAGAAGGACTGAACCCCAGAACCAACTATGGCTTGCAAAAAAAAAAAAAAAGCAATAACAATACTTTTTCTTTTTTTCTTTTTTTATTTATTTTTCATTTTACTTTAAGTTCTGGGATACAAGTGCAGAACATGCAGGTTTGTTACATAGGTATACATGTGCCATGGTGGTTTGCTGCACCTATCAGCCCATCTAGGTTTTAAGCCCCACATGCGTTAGGTATTTGTCCTAATGTTCTCCCTCTCCTTGACTCCCACCCACCAACAGGCCCCGGTGTGTGATGTTCCCCTCCCTGTGTCCATGTGTTCTCATTATTCAACTTCCACTTATGAGGGAAAGCATGCAGTGTTTGTTTTTCTGTTCCTGTGTTAGTTTGCTGAGAATGATGGCTTCCAGCTGCATCCATGTCCCTACAGAGGACATTAACTCATTCTTTTTTATGGCTGCATAGTGTTCCATGGTGTGTATGTGCCACATTTCCTTTATCCAGTCTATCATTGATGGGCATTTGGGTTGGTTCCAAGTCTTTGCTGTTGTAAATAGTGCTGCAGTAAACATACATGTGCATGTGTCTTTATACTAGAATGATTTATAATCCTTTGGGTATATACTGAGTAATGGGATTGCCGGGTCAAATGGTATTTCTGGTTCTAGATCCTTGAGGAATTGCCACACTGTCTTCCACAATGGTTGAATAAGCGTTCTTATTTCTCCACGTCCTCTCCAGCATCTGTTGTTTCCTGACTTTTTAGTAATCGCCATTCTAACTGGCACGAGATGGTATCTCATTGTAGTTTTGATTTGCATTTCTCTTTTAAAAAAAAAAGCAATAACAATACTTTTTAAAATAAGACATACCTACTAAAAGAAATGGTTTTTTTGAATTATGGGAAAAAAGAATGATAGTTTTATCCATTTCTAAATGCAGATGGTTTTATATTAATTTGACCAGAGGAAGCAAAATCAGCTAGGGCTTCATTTCTGTAGTCTCTGTTGGAGAAATCCATCTTTAGTCTTAAAAGGATAGACAAATATTTTACCAGAAAATAGGACCCAATATGCGCCCATTCTTTCACCCATTCATCCAAAAAAAAATTAGGCTCATACAACACACTAGGTACTTGGCAGGATTAGGAAAGTGACATGAACATGGCATGGAAGATAAAAAATGTGCCAAGGATCTAAAGTTGAACAAAATCAAGTGGCATCTGTTTCCTCAAGAAGGTCAGTTATTTAGCATAAGAGACACATTAATTCAATTGTCACTCAAACAAATGTAAAATTCTATTTGTCATGTGTTGCGAAGAAGTATGTGGTGCTATGACAGCATAGATTAGGGAGATTTGATTTAGGGGAGCAAAGGAATGTGAGAAAGTGGTTGGGAAAGACCCCCTTGGAGAGGGATGGTTGAGCTGAGACCTGGAATGAGAAGGAGTTAAATTAGGATACAAGCATGGCAGAGAAGAACCTGCCTGGCAGACAGAATTATGAGTGCAGGAGCCTCGTGACAGTGTGAGCAAGGTGTGCCCAAGTACTGAAGGAAGGCCAGCATAGTTGGGCACACAGACGAAGGCAGTGAGATATAACTGCAAAGGTAGGCAAGATAGTTTAGGCAGGGCTTCTAAGCCATGATCAAGATTTAACTTTTTTCCAGGAACAAAGAGAATTTATCGAAGGAATAGCAGAGTCAGATTTGTATCTCAAAAGACCAATATGCCTACCTGGCATAGGCTTGGGATACCCAGTGAGGAAGTTTTCATTAGTCCAGGTGAGACAGCTGTACCTTAAACTGGTGCAGGAGAGTGGACCTAACAAGAAGGGGAAAATGTGAAGGTATTTTTAGGAAGCATAATCCATTGAACTTTTTGATGAATTGGATAAGAGGGAAGAAGGTGTGTGACTATTTTCTATGGTTCCGGTTTGCAGAAGTGACCAGATGGTGGTGCCCTTTACCAAGCTAAGATACAGCAAAGATGCCCACAGTTGGGGTTGAAAACCATGAGTTCAAGAAAATCATGAATTATGTTTGAGACATCCAAGTGGAGTTGTCAAATTGGCAGTTGGATATGTAATTCTGGCATCCAGAAGCAAGGTTTCAATCAAGGAAGAGATTCTAAGAAAGATTTTGCTGATGATAAGATGTTAATACACACATATGTATATATTCTATACTGGAGACAATTGCATATGTTGTTTTTTCTGTATCCTCAAGTGCAAAAAGAAATTACAAGTACAATCATGTATCTATTGTTTTTTGTATTATAGAAATCAGGCATTAAATGCCGGGCGCGGTGGCTCACGCCTGTAATCCCAACACTTTGGGAGGCCAAGGTGGGCAGATCACGAGGTCAAGAGATCGAGATCATTTTGACCAACATGGTGAAACCCCACCTCTACTAAAAATACAAAAATTAGCCGGGTGTGCTGGCGTGACTGTAGTCCCAGCTTCTCAGGAGGCTGAGGCACGAGAATCACTTGAACAGGGGAGGCAGAGTTTGCAGTGAGCAGAAATTGAGCCACTGCACTCCAGCCTGGCAACAGAGCAAGACTCTGTCTAAAAAAAAAAAAAAGAAAAAAAGAAAGAAATCAGGCATTAAAAAAATAAGTACTAAAAGAATGAGAATGGAGAAATATTTTGAAGGGAAAAAGGCTGATCCCACAAACATGCTGGTGAGGTCAACATTAATCACCAAAAGATTCTAGAACAGATGTGGAATAGTATGACTTGTGAGCTCTTCAGAAAGGAAAACATAATTACTGGGCCAAAATTCAGTTAAACTCGTTCTATCCCTTTTTAAAAGAATTATTATTAAAATGTGGTAGACTTAGGATCTAGACTTCAGCCAGGCATTTGATAAACACTCTCAAAATACTGTTATGAACAATATAATAAGCTAGATGATAACATTGTTAGGTGGGTTGACAGCTGGCTCCAAAAAACATGTTTATGGTCCAAGAGGAAGAAAGTAATGGTGATCTGTAGCATTTGTCTATGTCCTGTCCTTTTTGGCAACACCTGGAGACATTTTTTGTTGTCATGGCTGAGAGTGGGGTTTGAGGGGTGGGAGGAAGGGCAGTACTACTGACATCTACTGGGTAAAAGCCAGAGATCCTGATAAACAGTCCACAGTGCAGACGACAGGCCACGACTTTGTCCTTCACTGACCAAGAAAGAATTATTCAATTCAAATGTCATTAGGGCCACTGTTGAGAAAACATATTCTAAGTGTTTAAGTGAAGAGATTAGAATAAAGGGTCAAATATAGCATAAATTAATAAAGACAATTATAATATCCTATATTTACTTCCCTCCAGTTACCAACTGTGTAGTAATGGGCAAGGAGCTAGAGGACCTCACTTCTGGTCACTTCCTTTCACTACAGTAAGTGCTGGAAACAATCTTCTTGCTCCAGCTATTCATTCTAAGAATGCAAACTCGTTCCCAGAGACTCACTTACCTTCTTTAAGTTTCTGTTTCTTTCTTTGTGAAAAAGGAGACTGAACATGATGATATTTATGGAAGGCTGAAAATGGCTCCCCAAAAGATACTCACATTCTAATTTCCAGAATCTTATTTGGAAAAAGAGTCATTGCAGATGTGATTGTTATGAATATTGGTGTAGAGATCACCCTAGATCATCTGTATGAGTCTTAAATGTCATCTCACATATCCTATTAAGAGAGAGGCAGACAGCAATTACACACAGGGAGAAGAGAAGGCAATGTAAACATACAGGCAGAGATTGGAGTGACTTGCTCTCACAAGTCAAAGAATGCTAACAGCCACCAGAAGCAAGAAACAGATTCTCCCCTGGAACCTCTGGAAGGATCACAGTTATGTCGATGCCTTGCTTTCAGCCCAGTAATATTAAATTCAGACTTCTGGCCTTCAGAACTGTGAGGAAAAACATTTATGTTATTTTAATCCTCCAAGTCTGTGGTAATTTGTTGTAGCAGCCATAGAAGACTAACACAGATTTTGGTGCCAGAAGTGGGATGTTGCTATAACAAATACCTAAAAATAAGGAAATGGCTTTGGAATTAGATACTGCATAGTAACTGGAAGCATTCTGAGGCATGCAGTAAGCTGAAGAAAATGGCCTTCCAAAGATATATTCACTTTCAAATTTTTAGGACATGCAAATATTACCATATATGAAAATCATTGTGATTAAATTAAATATCTGGAAAGGAGGTGTTATTTAGGATTACCTGGGTGGATTGTAAATGCAATCACATGTATCCTTATAAGAGAGAGACAGAGTTTTAGGTCAGACAAACACACAAGAAAGCAGTGTAAGGACAGAATAGAGAGAGAGATAGCACCAGCCAAGTTTACAGCCACTAGAAGCTGGAAGAGGCAAACAATAAATCCTTCACTGGAGCTTCTGGAGGGAGTGTGGCCCTGCCTACCACCTTGATTTTTGATTTCTGACATATGGAACTGTGAAAGAATAAATTTCTGTTGTTTTAAGTTACCAAATTTATAGTAGTTTTTAGTACAGCCACAGGAAACTAACACTGATTTTGGTACAAGGAGTGAGATGCTGCTACAACAAACACCTAGAAATGTGGAAGTGGCTTTGGGACTGAATAACGGGTGAAGACTGGAAAATTCTTGAGTTGCATGATAGCCAAAGCCTAGATTGCCTTGAACAGACTATTGGTAGAAATACAGATAGAGATATTCCTGGTGAGGGCTCAGAAGGAAATAAGCACAGTATAGAAAGCATTTATCATCTTAGAAAATACATGTGTTATCATAAACAAAGTGTTTGTGGAAATATGAATTTAAAGGTGATTCTGATGAGGGCTCAGAAAGAATGAGAAATATATCCTTGGAAATGGGAAGGGGATGATCCTTGTTCTATAGGGGCACATGTTTGGCTGTATTGTGTCCTACAGTTATGTAGAAAGCAGAACACGTAGGTGATGAACTTCTCTATTTAGCAGACTAGATTTCCAAAGTGTTAAAGGTGTGGCTTGATATTTTTTTCTTGCTGCCTATAGCAAAATTCAAGAGAAAAGAGATAAATCAAGGACCTGTTATTCAAAACAGAGTCAGGATTCAGTGATTTGGGAAATTCTCAGTCTATCCAGATTGCAAAGGATGCAAAAATTAGTAGATTGGCTGTTAGGAAAGCATGCTCTGGCGATAAGGCCAAGGGTGAGAGTGGACAACACGTAATAAAGAGATTCAGCAAGTGATTCATACATCTACTCAACCATCTCAGCAGAAGTCAAGAATAGAGATAGAATTATCCAGGAAAGATCTGCAGGAAACCCTCTGGTCTAATAGTGGGAATCCACATGGCATATATGGGAGAAGGTTTTGGAAATGTTACACCAGCAGAAGCACTGTTAGCATGAACTGAAGGAGACAGAGACAAGATAAAATGAAAGAAGGTTATCAGACTCCCAGAATTTTACAGGCAGGAAATAAGCAGATAAAACCACTGCAAACATGTGCTCTCAGTTAATAAAAAGGAATGATTTCCCCCAAGGACAGAGCTAGACCTGGAGCTTCAGAGCCAGAGGCCAGAGCCACAGGCACAAAGGCAGAGGATGGAGCCGTGGTCCTACAGGGCAGAGCCTCAAGTTGCAGAGGATTGTTCTCATGCCTTATTTTGAATTATCTTGGGATGGTGGTCCCTTTATTCCTTCTATTTTCTCCATTTTGGAATGGAAATATCTGTAACTGTTATCCTATACCTGTCTCATCTTCATATTTTGGAAGCAGATAACTTATTTTCTAATTTCACAGGTAGGTCCACAAACGGAGAGGAAATTTTTCCTGGAATCTTGAGAGGAGAAACTTACCCTAAATTATCCAGGTGGCCTCTAAATGCAACTACGTGTATCCTTATAAGAGAGAGGCAGAGGAAGACTGGGGACAGACCCACACACACAGAGGTGAAAGCCATGTGAAGATGCAGCAGAAAGAGATGCAGCCACAAGCCAGGAAACGCCAACAGCCACCAGAAGCTAGAAGAGGCCAGGAACAGGTTCTCCTCTAGAGCCTGGAGAGGGAGTACATCCCTGAGATTGTTGGCCTCCAGAACTGTAATGGAATAAGTTTCTATTCTTTTAAGTCACTGAGTTTGTGTTAGTTTGTTACAGCAGCTACAGGAAACTAATATGGTATTCTACAATTCTAAAAATAAATTCAGGAGCTGTGATGTAATGACAGCAGGCACATAAATAACCTAGGTCTTCAAGTGATGGCAAATTCAGAGTAATATGGCTGTAACACGTACAGTGTCACCTTAGACTTCCTTAATAGAAGATGAGAGTACAGAATAAGGAAGCCAGTGTCCTGTTTTTCTCTACAGTGTTCAGACAATATTATGCCCAGCTCTCTGTACTACAGCTTTAAAAGGCATTGACATATTGAAATATGTTTAAAGACAGGAAAGTATCGCAAGGAGAGTGAAATCATGCATATGACAAAGAATTGAAGAAAAGAAGTAGAGGTGTCTAGTGCTTATTCTGAAAAAAGTCCTTGAAGCACAGAATATGGCAGCTGCCCTCAAACTACTCAGAAACCTGTCTTGTGGAAGAGGGAAAAGATGATCTCATTCTCTTTGGTTCTAAGATCAGGACCTAAATTTAAGGAGAAGTTATAGGGAGGCCGATTTAGACTCCAAAGCCTCAAATTTTGATTGATCTGCTTCAGTGGTGCTAGATTGTCCGGAATCTGAGGGGTCCACAATCTGAAATGATTGCCTACTGGGGGATATTGTCTGAAAGATTCATGCATAAGTTGGACGAGGATGCCCCAGGGGTCCATTCAAATATGATTCTGTAATTCTACTGTTATTGGTAGGAGAGGAGTAGGTCAAGTTTCTATCCCACAACATTTGAAGATGTGTTCCTTTATTGCTTAGCCTCCTCTTTTCCAGAACCACAACCCCTCCCCAAAAAAATACACAGCTTCTTTTACCCTTACTGATAGTGTTATTATCCAACATTAAAGCACTCTTGACTTTCTGTGAACCGTGAAAATTCTTCATGACTTCCCCTGTTGCAGTCTAGTATAAAAAACAAGCCCTGAATCTAGGCTTGACTAATTATAAGCAGAACTACATAATGGCAGCCTACATTCTATTCCTACTGAAGTATCCACTGACACAAACCCACACTCCCTTTCCTAAAATGGTGAACTGCTCAACCTATCTGTCTTTCCTAAGTATTTTTGAACTTCATTTTGTAAGGCTTGCTGATCCTCTCCATATGAATAAGATAAAGTTGGCAGGAATTGAACTTAGTCCTATTTGTTTCTAACCTCTAATTAAATGCTAATCCTACCCTCCAGAGAGTGGTGTCCTCAGCCAACTTACAGTGTACTTTCTCTTCCCTTTCTCATGTTCTCTAACCAACTAGATAAACAAGACAGGACCCGGGGGAGAACTCCAAACCCTCCTCTTTGGCTGTGCTTATCAAAGAGGAAAGCAATGTGGAATTCAAAGAATCAATTATTTGAGAGCTGCAATATCAAACTACTATTTTTTTCTAACGTTGTAACTGCTTCTGAAATTGCAGAGTGGTCCTTATCTCCTCTCAAAGGCATGCTTTCAAAGGCATGCGTTTAAAAGCATGACCAGCCAGGCATGGTGGCTCACACCTGTAATCCCAACACTTCGGAAGGTGGATGTGGGCAGACCCCTTGAGCCCAGGAGTTCAAGACCAGCCAGGGCAACATGGCAAAACTCTGTCTCTATAATAAATACAAAAAAAGCAGGAAGTGCTTCATCAATTACCATCTTCTGGGCATGATACATTATGCCCAAGGCTCTAAACCATGATAGGATAAATCAAATCAAATCAAATCTTGTCAGTGGTTTGTAAGTATTCCACAGGAGGCCCTAATTCTAAGAAGGGTTCCCCTTTTTAGAAAGAGAGCCTTGGAAGGTATCATTAATATGTATCATCATTACCTTTTGGGTGTTTTGGTGAAATGATGGTACATTATCATTATTAATATGTATCAAATTAGCATGTTGGTTAAAACTGGCTTTTGTGACATTTTTTCCAGGACAATTGAAGTCAAAATTGGTGTTTTGGTACCCAAAGGGTAGGGGCTAAAAGGCACACTACCAGAAAATTATATCCATGGTTCCATAGACTGGCATCCATTGACTCTAAAAACCTTGTCTGAGCTATTTGTGTATGCAATTTTGACTTCAATTGTCCTGGAAAAAAAGGTCACAAAATCCAATTTTAACCAGCATGCTAATTTTATTACTGAACATGCAAACAAATCAGCAAAGGTTTATTTGAGTCCATTCATAGTAATATGCAAGTGAATTCTGAAGTCAGGGCCAGATGCCGTGGCTCACGCCTGTAATCCCAGCACTTTGAGAGGCCAAGATGGGTGGATCACTTAAGGTCATGAGTTTGAGACCAACCTGGCCAACATGATGAAACCCATCTCTACTAAAAATGCAAAAAAATTAGCTGGGTGTGGTGGTGTGGACCTGTAGTCCCAGCTACTAAGGAGGTTGAGGCATGAAAATTGCTTGAACCCAGGAGGCGGAGGTTGCAGTGAGCTGAGATCACATCACTGCACTCCAGTCTGGCAACAGAGTGAGACTCTATCTAAAAAAAAAAAAGAAGAAGTCAGGATCTTCAAGTTAAATCTAAGCTTGCATCTAAAAATTGGAAAATAGAATTTTGTATTCTAAGGTTGTTTCTGGTTATTTTTTAATGCAGAAAAAGCAATCCACTCATTAACCAACACAAATTTACTGAAATCCCCAAAGGTACATGATCATCACTAATAAAAATAATTGAGATGCATTTTATTCATATAAAAATACCATGTAAATGCTGAATAATTACAAGTCATCATTTCAAATCTGATTTGAGAGACAAGGCATTTATATTTGGCAAGCGTTGTTCCTCTGCTCCTGATCACTGAGCAAGCATGAAATTGACTACAAACAATAACTGACACCTTATTTACAAAAGACTTCAGGTTTTCATGTTATAACGTTTTATGCTAGCATCAACAGTTCTTATTTTGTCCACTGCATAGAGGAGCCACAAGAGGAGACATGAATCCACATAGAGGAGACATGGACAGTGAATGGCAAAAATATGGAAAGAGAAAAACCAACTGATATCCATCTGCATGATAAATGGCATGCTTTTAAAAGCACGACCAGCCAGGCACGGTGGCGCACACCTGTAATCCCAACACTTTGGAAGGTGGAGGTGGGCAGACCCCTTGAGCCCGGGAGTTCAAGACCAGCCAGGGCAAAGTGGCGAAACTCTGTCTCTATAAAAAATACAAGAATTAGCCAGGCGTGGTGGTGTGCACCTGTAGTCCCAGCTACTCAGGAGGCAGAGGAGGGAGGATTGCTTGAGCCTGGGAAGTCAAAGCTGCAGTGAGCCATGAGCACACCACTGCACACCAGCCTGGGAGACAGAGCGAGAACTGTCTCTCAAAAAAAAGAAAAAGAATAAAAAGATGACCAACCAGTGTATGAAAGTGAGTTTACTATGCCAATGAGGTATAAACTATTTATTAGCACAGACTTTATTAAACTCCAGTCTCCCTAACAGCCAAATGTCTACATCTTTCCTTCAGAAAGCAATCCTACATTTTATCAAGCATTATGATAGTTTTCAAACTATTCTCAAAGAATCTTGAGGAGTCAGACTCAAGGCTAGAATCCTGTGTGTGTTCTTTCAGGCTCAACTACAGGCAATCACAAAGACTGCCTGGCAGGCCTCATGTGGAGAAAGCTGTGGTCCCCACATCACACTTGGTGCAGAGCGGGTGCGTGACAGTCTCTGGAGGGAGTTGCAGCTTTAGCTCACCCACCCCACCCACACTGGCCCTGCTCATACACACATTTGCACACCCAGCCTGGGCCCCTCCATTCAAAGCTTCCCTATATGTGTATGAGCAGGGTGGGGTGTAGCAGGTGGGAAGGGAGGGACTTGGTTGAGACACTGTCCAGGTGCCTCTCCTTCCCCAGAGCCCCACGTTCATAAAATGGCAGGAGCCTTTGTTTGGGGGTCCCTCAGCAGTGAGACAAACCCCCTCCCCAATCTGTGCTGATCCATCTGACCCTTTCCCAGTGCCATGCCAAGGAGAAAAATGGAACACTGAGGAAGCTGGCACCCTCTTTCTCTTTCTGGCCTCGTGATAACACCATTGAAGCAAGTGAATAACGGCTTAGTTGTTACTTTCAGTTTGACTCCTTGTCCTAATTGACTGCCACAACACATGGCAGCTCTCTAACAGGTCCGAGAGTTCAGTGGAGGGACCTTAAGGATGTCATGAGGGAAGACAAAGAGGCTAGATGACAGTAGCCTTCCCACTCCCACCGAACAAACCTAATGGTTTCAACCAGAGTAGCTCTGCTTCTGTTTCATATGTTGAGGTTATGAGCAAGATTTCAACTGAGATAGGCTGTTCAAGGCTTACCATAGTTCCTAGCACATAGTAAATGCGTGTTATGACGATTATCGCAAATTTGAAAACCACTACACTAGTAGTTCTGATTTCTAGATTCTAAATAATTGTGCCATTTTGGAAAGTAAAGATCATAGCTTAAATAGGTAGGTTGCTATTCATTGTAGATTCCTCACTCTCAAAGCAGGGTGGGCTCAACCATCACCACGCAGGGGGATATTGATAAGGGAGTCATAAAGAACATGTAGAAGCTAGAGCCTATCTTTACCAAAATCTTCTACTCAGAGAGAGACAAGAGAGGAAAACATGCCCTATATGGAGCCACCAATTAAGAGAGACAAGAATTCTCACTATCGTCATGGTTGTCATCACACCCTAGTAATACGCAAGTGAACCTATATTATAAATACACATCATATGTTGTCGAGGTTAATCTTCTTTAAAAAGAAAGTCCTGAAGTATAATCCTCATTTTACAGATTAAGAAATTGAAACTTGGAGGAATCGAATAATATTTCCAAGGTCACACAGAAGGTGAATTCCAACTCCATTTTAACCAATTTGATTACAATGCTCATGTTTTTAACCCCTCCTCAATAATACCCCTCCAGTAATGTTTCTGTTTGCATAGAGTGGAATAAAATTTGTTCTATTACTTACCTTTGTACTAGATACCTTAAAAACAAGCAAATTATTTTGCCAAAGACATTATTTCATTCTTTTTATGGCTGAGTAGTATTCCATGCTATGTGTGTGTGTGTGTGTGTGTATATATATATATATATATATATATAATTTATCCACTCGTTGGTTGATGGGAATTTAGGTTGATTCCATACCTTTGCAACTGTGAACTGTGCCATGATAAACATATGTGTGCAGGTGTCTTTTTGATATAATTAGTTATTTTCCTTTGCATAGATGCCCAGTAGTGGGATTGCTGGATTAAATGGTAGATCTACTTTTAGTTCTTTGAGAAATCTCCATACTGTTTTCCATAGAGGTTGTGCTAATTTAAATTCCCACCAGCAGCAGAGTATAAGCATTCTCTTTTCACCACATCTGTGCCAATGTCTTTTATTTTTTGACTTTTTGATAATGGCCATTCTGGCTGGGGTAAGGTGTTGTCTCATTGTGGTTTTAATTTGCATTTCCTTGATGATTAGTGATGAGCATTTTCTCCTATGTTTGTTGGCCATCTGTATATCTTCTTCTGAGAAATGTATGTTCATGTCCTTTGCCTACTTTTTAATGGGATTATTTGTTTGTTTTTTTCTTGCTGATTTGTATGAGCTCCTTGTAGATTCCAGATGCTAGTCTTTTATCAGATGCATAATTAGCAAATATTTTCTCCCATTCTGTAGGTTGTCTGTTTATTCTGTTGATAGTTTCTTTTGGTGTGAAGAAGCTCATTAGTTTAATTCAGTGCCATTTGTCAATTTTTAGTTTTGTTTTATTTGCTTGTAGGGTCTTAGTTATAAATTCTTTGCATAGGCCAATGTCTAAAAGAGTTTTTTCTAGGCTTTCTTCTAGAAATTTTCAGGTATTGATTTAAGTCTCTGATCTATGTTTAGTTTATTTTTGTATATGGTAAGATATAGGGATCCAGTTTCATTCCCCTACATGTAGTATCCAGTTTTGCCAACACCATTTATTGAAAAGGGAGTCCTTTCCCCCCACTGCATGTTTTTGTCCACTTTGTTGAAGATCAGATGGTTGTTAAGTATTTGGCTTTATTTCTGGGTTTTATTTTCTGTTCCATTGGTCTATGTATCTACTTTTATACCACTACTATGCTATTTTGGTTACTACAGGCTTGTGTTAGGTTGGTGCAAAAATAATTGAGGTTTTTGCCATTACTTTTGCAACAACCTAATAGTACAATTTGAAGTGTAATATCTTCAGATTTGTTCTTTTTGCTTAGGATTGTTTTGGCTATTGGGGTTCTTTTTTTGGTTCCATATAAGTTTTAAGATTGTTTTTTCTTCTAATTCTGTGAAAAATGATGTTGGTATTTTTATAGGAATTGCATTGAATCTATAAATTGCTTTGGGCAGTTATGGTCATTTTCATGATATTGATTTTTCCAATCCATGAGCATGGGATGTATTTCCATTTGTTTGTGTCATCTATGATTTCTTTCAGCATTGTTTTGTAACTCTCCTTGTAGACATCTTTCACCTCCTTGGCTAAGTATATTCCTAGGTATTTTTTTTTTTGCAGCTATTGTAAAAGGGATTGAGGTCTTGATTTGATTCTCAGCTTGGTCATTTTGGATGTATATCAGTGCTGCTGATTTGTGTGCATTGACTTTGTAACCTGAGACTTTACTGAATTCATTTGTCAAATCTAGGAGTCTTTTGGAGAAATCTTTAGGGTTTTCTAGGTACACAATAATATCATTGGCAAACAGAGATAGTTTGACTTCCTGTTTTCCAATTTGGATACACTTTATTTATTTCTTTTGACTGATTGCTCTGCCTAGGATTTCCAGTACTATATTGAGCAGGAGCGGTGAAAGAGGACATCCTTGACTTGCCCCAGTTCTTAGGGGGGATGTTCTCAAACTTTCCCATTCAGTAGATGTTGGCCGTGGGTTTGTCATAGATGGCTTTTATTATTTTGAGTTATATTCCTTCTATGCCTCATTTGTTGAGGTTTTGTTTTTTGTTTTTGTTTTGTTTTTTTTTTTTTTTGAGATGGAGTCTCGCTCTGTTGCCCAGGCTGGAGTGCAGTGGTGCGATCTTGGCTCACTGCAAGCTCCACCTCCCGTGTTCATGCCATTCTCCCGCCTCAGCCTTCCGAGTAGCTGGGACTACAGGCGCCCACCACCACGCCTGGCTAATTTTTTTGTATTTTTAGTAGAGTTGGGGTTTCGTCATGTTAGCCAGGATGGTCTCGATCTCCTGACCTCGTGATCCACCTGCCTCAGCCTCCCAAAGTGCTGGGATTACAGGCGTGGGCCACCGCACCCGACCTTGTTGAGGGTTTTTATCATACAGCGATGCTGGATTTTTTTGAATGTTTTTCCTGTGTCTAATGAGATGATCATATGGTTTTAGGTTTTTATTCTGTTTGTGTGATGTATCATGTTTATTGACTTGCGTATGTTAAACCATCCCTAGGATGAAACCCACTTGATCATGGTGAATTATCTTTTTGATGTGCTGTTGGATTTGTTTTGCTAGTATTTTGTTGAAGATTTTTGCATCTATGTTCATCAAGGATATTGGTCTGTAATTTTCTTTTTTATGTCCTTTCCTGGTTGTGCTTTCAGAGTGACCCTGGCCTATAGAATGAGTTATAGAGGATTCCTTCTTTCTCAATCTTTTGGAATAGTTTCAGTAGGATTAGTACCAATTCTTATTTGAATATCTGGTAGAATTCCACTGAGAATCCATCTGGCCCTGGGCTTTTACTGTTGTTCGGCAACTTTTTTTTATTACAGATCAGCAGCAGTGCTATACACCAGATTTTTTATTACAATATCACTGCTTGTTATTGGTCTGTTCAAGGTTTCTATTTCTTCCTGATTCAAGCTAGGAGGGTTTTATGTTTCTAGGAATTTCTCCATTTCCTCTAGATTTTCTAGTTTGTGTGCACAGAAGCGTTCATAGTAGTCTCAAATTATCTTTTGTATTTCTGTGGTTTGGTTGTAACGTCTCCATTTTCATTCCTAATTAAGCTTATCGGAATCTTCTCTCTTCTTTTCTTGGTTAATCTGGCTAATGGTCTGTTGATTTGGTTTACCTTTTCAAAGAACCAATATTTTGTTCCATTCATCTTTTGTATTGTTTTTTGCTGTTTTAATTTCATTTAGTTCTGATCTGATGTTTGTTATTTCTTTTCTTCTGTTAGCTTTGGGCTTGGTTTGTTCTTACTTCTCTAGTTCCTTGAGGCGAAATGTTAGGTTGTCAATTTGTGATCTTTCAGACTTTTTGATGTAGGCATTTAGTACTATAAACTTTCCTCTTAGCACTGCTTTTGCCGTATCCAAGATTTTGATAACTTGTGTCACTACTACTCATTCTGAATAATTTTTCAATTTCCATCTTTATTTCATTGATAACCTCAAAATCATTCAGGAACATATTGTTTAATTTCCAGGTATTTATATAGTTTTGAGGGTCCTTTTGGAGTTGATTTCTAGTTTTATTCCACTGTGGTTGAAAAGATGTTTGATATTATTTCGATTTTTCTAATGTATTGAGACTTGTTTTGTGACTTATCACATGGTCTATCCTGGAGAATGTTCCATGTGCTGATGAAAAGAATGTATATTCTGCAATTCTTGAGTAGAATGTTCTATAAAAAGCTATAGGTCCATTTGCTCTAGAGTGTAGTTTAAGTCAAGTGTTTCTTTGTTGACTTTCTGCCTCGGTAATCTGTCAAGTACTTTCAGAGGAGTTGAAGTCCCCCACTATTATTGTGTTACTGTTTATCTTTTTACTTAGGTCTAGTAGCAATTGTTTATGAATCTGGGAGCTCCAGAGTTAGGGTTAAATATTTAGGATTGTAGTATCTTCTTATTGGATTAATCCATTTATTATTATATAATTACCATCTTTGCCTTTTTCAACTATTGTTGCTTTCAAGTCTGTGTTATCCAATATAAGAATAGCTACTGCTGCTCACTTTTGGAAACTGCCAACAAAGGAATATTCCCAAACAGTCAAAGCAAATTAGCCATCATTTGCTCAGATACATACACACACACACACACACACACACACACACGCAAAAACCCTAAGAACCTAACAAAATTTTCAACTTTTCACTGGCCTAATTCATACTTAATTTCTTTTTAACTCTTCCATCTAACAGTCTTCTCTCCTAGAGTGAAAAATTAAGATGAATGCAAACATCATCAGCAAACAGTAGAAGGATTGATTTTGAATTTTTCCTTAATTCCTGTGATTGCTTTCAATTGAGCTATCCACCCTCTTCCCTGTTCTGTAATCAAAAATCAAGTCTCCTAGTGTGACAATAAAATACCTAGTTGTTAAATTGACCCATGTGGGATTTCAACACTTTACGATTTTTCTTTACCTATGTTTTAATTCACAGTTAAGATTGAAATCTCATAATGTGTTGCACATGACTTCACCCGTTCTGGTCCCATCAGCACCCCCACAACCTTCAAACCTCCACTCTCACGCCCAGCTATTAGATGCAAGGCATATGTTTGAGATGGGAATGTAAACCTGAAACGGCAAAACACCTTAGAATTAACCCAGTGCCCAGCCCTTTCTCACTTGAGTTAATTTGCATCCATGAACAATTAAGCCAACAAGGTATTTTTTTTGTTTACATGAGCATCCTGGCTATTGCAAGTAAGTTCCGCATCATAGTTAACCACTTCCCGGAAAGTAAATTTCTCCCTCAATTTCTCTGTGACTTTCACGGCCAGTTACAAGAACCCTAACTAGTTGATAATCCATTCACCAAAAGTCAGTGAATTGTCACTGTAAGTGGTATAAATGGCAAGTTTGCAATCTACTAGGATAGGTGTCATGCAGTCTCCACACTTAACCAAAATATAGATGCTCTGTGCTAGTCAGGGGCATGGCTGACTCACTGCGTGGAGGATGCAGATGACTCACTTGTGAAATCCAAAATATCACCAATGCAAATGACTCTGTCTAGTGATGTTTTTCCAATCTGCCAACTCAGTTATAACACTGGGAGTACTGCCGATTTCCTGTGTGGCTCTGTTTTCCTGCCTGAAAACAATAAAAATATCCAAGTCATTTCTAGGCAGACTGACCTGGGTCTTTTTTAATGTTACTCCAAGACCATAAACGGAAAGAACTTTAAGAAAAGGGGTGCTACTCTAGTTCTTAGGACTATAAAAGTTGTTGTCTCTCATGATCTTTACATAAGCATATGACTTCCTAAAGAGTTTAATCAAAAAAAAAAAAAGAAAAAAAAAGGCCGGGTGCGGTGGCTGACGCCTGTAATCCCAGCACTTTGGGAGGCCGAGATGGGTGGATCACGAGGTCAGGAGATCGAGACCATCCTGGCTAACACGGTGAAACCCCATCTCTACTAAAAATACAAAAAATTAGCCGGGCGTGTTGGCGGGCGCCTGTAGTCCCAGCTACTCTGGAGGCTGAGGCAGGAGAATGGCGTGAACCCGGGAGGCAGAGCTTGCAGTGAGCCAAGATCGCGCCACTGCACTTCAGCCTGGGCGACAGAGCGAGACTCCATCTTAAAAAAAAAAAAAAAAAAAAAAAAAAAAAACCTAAATGGGCAATCTGCTTTCTTATATTTTTAAAACAGTCAAAATAATATTTCTGTATCCTAAAGATTCTAAACAAGCCAGGCAGACTCTCCAGGGTCCTTTATTTTAAAGGAGGACATAGCGGACTAGGGTTCATCTTGACAATAAGTTCTAGTTAACAGTCCTCTTGCCTACCTTCGGAATAAACTTGTTCTTCTGACTTAACTTTGCCAAAATGAACACAGACATATGGAACTCATTCCTGATGCTTTATTGGCAGGCTACCATGTTTCCCTCCTTAGAGAAAGTCAGAGCAGGGATAGGTGTCCTCAACCTTCATCCTCTAAGAAAAGTGTAAGAGTGAGGCAGTTCAGTTACAAGAGTGTAATTAATGTCATTAAACCACTGTTGGGAAAATGATTATGCCTTGAATTTAGAGGTGACCTCCCTGTAGGGATTTGCAAAGGAAAAATCCTCACCCTCACATTGTCTTACTCATCCTGACAGCACCTCCTGTGAGACAGGGAGACAATCTGCTTTGCTCTATGTGGCCTCTCCAGGAAAGCACACACATTTAATTTACCATGCTCAGATGCTTCTCCTAGAGGTCCTGTCTTCTTCCTCCCTCCCTGGGATGTACGCAGGGCCAGTTTTATGACCATATGACCTGTATAGCTACACAGGGTTCCACATTTAGAAGGGCCCCATGCTTGGTTTCATTCTCTGATGTCACTCCCTTGAAACTCTTCATAATTTTTGAACAAGCGGCCATGCATTTTTATTTTACACTGTACCCTACAAACTACATAACCAACCAGCCCTAGATACAGATTTATTGAGCTGAACGTGGAATGTGAATGAGGAAGCATTATACCAAGCAGACTGTACCTTGTCATCTCTGCAGGAATTGTGTACCCCAGAGGTGTGGTAGTCATTAGAGCTGTTCACCAAATATTTTGGGTTCTCCTTCCAGACACAGGTAAGTTTGAACTAAAACTTGTTTTGGTCTCTAAAATGAAGAAGAAATGATTATGTCACCTCTGAGCAAAAAGTTTCAAAGCCAGTACTCCATTTGCCACATTCTCTTTCTCCTGCCTTGGCAGTCAAAAGACAGAGCCCCCAGACAACCTGTAATCAAAATGTTCTGTGAACAAGAAATAGACCCTGGTGATTTTAAGCCACTGAGATTGTAGGGCTCTTTTGTCCTCTAACTTAGCCCATCCTGATGGGTACACAGGGTTATAAACTCAGATTCCAGAGCATTCTTTGAGATGCTTAGACACTCATGCAGGAAGCTGTGAAGAAGCAGCAAAGCAAATGGCAATATCAGCTCTGGGAATGGGGAAGAAGGCTTCTACACAAAGATATGAGGGCGTTAGAAGAAGCCTAGTGACTATTGTATAACTTGTTTAGTCTATTCACCACCGAACCACAGAAAATACGGCATTAGCACAGTGCATTTGCAATGGTCTCAACAGCAAATAAATCTGTATCAGAGAAAAAACATTGATTAAATTTGTATATCCTTCCATCCCTGCCATTTTGTTTCTCAAATACTCAGCAAGCACAAATTGCTTCTTTTCAGAGATAAAAAGGGGGGCAAGATAAAAATGACAGTAAAGAGCCCAAGAAACATTATCAGTTCTCCGGAGGTTGACTAGTGAAGTTCAGCAGACATGCAATATTTTAATAAAATGTTTGGTAAGCTTGGGAGATGTAACAGCTTAAAATAAAAATTCAACCTATCTTATAATTGTCTCTCTCATAAGCAAGGAATCAAGGTCAATGTGAATTTACAGTAGCCCCTGGAACAGCTCTGTTAAGAAGGGTCTCATCCTGCCTGCAAGTTGGAACAGCTGCTGTGTTCTTTTATTCATGACCAAATGTTTCCAGAATGATTAAACTGGCATTGTAAATGTGCGGTCTATATCAGCTGAGTGACAAGGATTAAGTGAGATTCAGATTAAAATGCTAAGTGAGTTTGTACCAAGATCAAGCCAGATTTATAGTTAACACTAAGAAAATACATGCCGAAGAAAAAGTATAAAACAACCACCTAGAGGAAACCTCAGAATAACAAATTGTAACAGAGAATGTCTTGAATGGCAAGTAAGTCAGTAGGGGCTGAATTACACTTTTGAAAGCACAATCGCTGGGCAATATTTTGGAAAAAAACACAAAGCCAAACAAACAGCTTGGCCATCATATATATTCAGAGGAGGTTTTGTTCAAAAAGAAGGTTGCAATTATAATGTCCATTTTATTGATACAATAAATGTTGATAGAGAAATTTCAGGACAAAATATAAGTTGGAAACCAAAAATTACCATAAGAACTGCTAGATTTATGACTGAAAAAAATAGGAAAATGCTTTGAGTCATGTAGAGCTTTTCTCCCCCACAAAGAAATCCACAATTGAAAGCCAAAATGAACGAAAATGTATTATTTATGAAACAATAGTTTGGACAAATAGTTACATTTGTTGCAACAAGTAGAATTTTTAAAAGCACCATTAGAAAAGAAATCTGAGCCAGGCTCGGTAGCTCATGCCTATAATCCCAGCACTTTGGGAGGCCAAGGCAGATGGATCACCTGAGGTCAGGAGTTCGAGACCAGCCTGGCCAACATGGTAAAACCCCGTTTTTACTAAAAATACAAAAATTAGCCAGGCATGGTGGAGGGCACCTGTAATCCCAGCTACTTAGGAGGCTAAGGCAGGAGAATCACTTGAACTGGGAGGCGGAGGTTGCAGTGAGCCGAGATCGTGCCACTGCACTCCAGCCTGGGCAACAGAGTGAGACTCCCTCTCAAAAAAGAAAAGAAAAGAAAAGAAATCTGTAATCACTATATACGAGTAATGTATTAAAATCTTGTGGAGTAATTAAATAGAAATAAAATCGCATAGCCTTTGATGATGACAGTGATCTGAGACACTGATTAATAAATACAATATTTGAATTGACACCCTCAACCCTCCCTGTCGATGGTCTTCCAAACCTCTATAAATCAGCTCACGTTCCATAGGACTTAACCCCATTGATCTGCCGTTCTTTGCTGAAACTTGTGTTTTTGGATTTGCAAAGGGAACAGAAAGGGAACAATAGTTTTGCATCCTTAGAATTCCCAGTAGTGGCCTTTTGCCAGGTAAATTTCCCAGTTGGCTTCATGAAAACACTCCTTTCCAGACCCATTAGACGCTCCAAGTTGTCCTCCTATAGGGAGGACTTAATACCATCACTCCTAAAGCTCTCATTGAGGTCAATAGAATGATGATAACATTTTTATTTTCAGTGCCAAATAAGTATGAGGAAGTACCCAGGCTAAAGTGAGTGAGAGGCCATAGTACAGCACAGTGATTAAGAACACAGGCTCAAAGGCCAGGCACGGTGGCTCAGGCCTGTAAGCCCAGAACTTTGGGAGGCCAAGGCAGGCAGATCACCTAAGGTCAGGAGTTCGAGACCAGCCTGACCGACATGAAGAAACAGCACCTCTACTGAAAATACAAAATTAGCTAGGCGTGGTGGTGCATGCCTGAACTCCCAGCCACTCGGGAGGCTGAGGTGGGAGAATCGCTTGAACCTGGGAGGAGGAGGTTGTGGTGAGCTGAGATTGCACTCCAGCCTGGGCAACAAGAGAAAAACTCTGTCTCAAAAAACAAACAAACAAACAAACAAACAAACATGGGCTCTGAATCCATCCAGCCAGCAATCTCAAATCTGCCTACAGCTCTCATTTTCACATATGTAGCTTGTGGATGGTAATACTACATGACACATCATGAACCAAATAATCCTTGTTCACCACTTACAAAGTATCTTGCACATAGAAAGTTAGGAATAGGAGCCAAGATGGCCGAACAGGAACAGCTCCGGTCTACAGCTCCCAGCATGAGCGACGCAGAAGACGGGTGATTTCTGCATTTCCATCTGAGGTACCGGGTTCATCTCACTAGGGAGTGCCAGACAGTGGGCACAGGACAGTGGGCACAGCGCACCGTGCACGAGCCGAAGCAGGGCGAAGCATTGCCTCACTGGGGAAGTGCAAGGGGTCAGGGAGTTCCCTTTCCTAGTCAAAGAAAGGGGTGACAGACAGCACCTGGATAATCAGGTCACTCCCATCCCAATACTGCGCTTTTCTGACAGGCTTAAAAAACGGCACACCAGGAGATTATATCCTGCACATGGCTCAGAGGGTCCTAGGCCCACGGAGTCTCGCTGATTGCTAGCACAGCAGTCTGAGATCAAACTGCAAGGTGGCAGCGAGGCTGGGGGAGGGGTGCCCGCCATTGCCCAGGCTTGCTTAGGTAAACAAAGCAGCCAGGAAGCTCGAACTGGGTGGAGCCCACCACAGCTCAAGGAGGCCTGCCTGCCTCTGTAGGCTCCACCTCTGGGGGCAGGGCACAGACAAACAAAAAGACAACAGTAACCTCTGCAGACTTAAATGTCCCTGTCTGACAGCTTTGAAGAGAGCAGTGGTTCTCCCAGTATGCAGCTGGAGATCTGAGAATGGGCAGACTGCCTCCTCAAGTGGGTGCCTGACCCCTGACCCCCGAACAGCCTAACTGGGAGGCACCCCGTAGCAGGGGCAGACTGATACCTCACACGGCCAGGTACTCCTCTGAGACAAAACTTCCAGAGGAACGATCAGACAGCAGTATTTGCCGTTCACGAAAATCCACTGTTCTGCAGCCACCGCTGCTGGTACCCAAGCAAACAGGGTCTGGAGTGGACCTCTAGCAAACTCCAACAGACCTGCAGCTGAGGGTCCTGTCTGTTAGAAGGAAAACTAACAAACAGAAAGGACAGCCACACCAAAAACCCATCTGTACATCACCATCATCAAAGACCAAAAGTAGATAAAACCACAAAGATGGGGAAAAAACAGAGCAGAAAAACTGGAAACTCTAAAAAGCAGAGCGCCTCTCCTCCTCCAAAGGAACGCAGCTCCTCACCAGCAATGGAACAAAGCTGGATGGAGAATGACTTTGACAAGTTGAGAGAAGAAGGCTTCAGATGATCAAACTACTCTGAGCTACAGGAAGAAATTCAAACCAAAGGCAAAGAAGTTGAAAACTTTGAAAAAAATTCAGATGAATGTATACCTAGAATAACCAATACAGAGAAGTGCTTAAAGGAGCTGACGGAGCTGAAAGCCAAGGCTCGAGAACTACATGAAGAATGCAGAAGCCTCAGGAGCCGACGCGATCAACTGGAAGAAAGGGTATCAGTGATGGAAGATGAAATGAATGAAATGAAGCGAGAAGGGAAGTTTAGAGAAAAAAGAATAAAAAGAAATGAACAAAGCCTCCAAGAAATATGGGACTATGTGAAAAGACCAAATCTGCGTCTGATTGGTGTACCTGAATGTGACGGGGAGAATGGAACCAAGTTGGAAAACACTCTGCAGGATATTATCCAAGAGAACTTCCCCAATCTAGCAAGGCAGGCCAACATTCAGATTCAGGAAATAGAGAGAACGCCACAAAGATACTCCTCGAGAAGAGCAACTCCAAGACACATAATTGTCAGATTCACCAAAGTTGAAATGAAGGAAAAAATGTTAAGGGCAGCCAGAGAGAAAGGTCGGGTTTCCCACAAAGGGAAGCCCATCAGACTAACAGCAGATCTCTCGGCAGAAACTCTACAAGCCAGAAGAGAGTGGGGGCCAATATTCAACATTCTTAAAGAAAAGAATTTTCAACCCAGAATTTCATATCCAACCAAACTAAGCTTCATAAGTGAAGGAGAAATAAAATCCTTTACAGACAAGCAAATGCTGAGAGATTTTGTCACCATCAGGCCTGCCCTAAAAGAGCTCCTGAAGGAAGCACTAAATGTGGAAAGGAACAACTGATACCAGCCACTGAAAAATCATGCCAAATGGTAAAGACCATCGATGCTAGGAAGAAACTGCATCAACTAACGAGCAAAATAACCAGCTAACATCATAATGACAGGATCAAAGTCACACATAACAATATTAACTTTAAATGTAAATGGACTAAATGCTCCAATTAAAAGACACAGACTGGCAAATTGGATAAAGAGTCAAGACCCATCAGTGTGCTGTATTCAGGAGACCCATCTCACGTGCAGAGACACACATAGGCTCAAAATAAAGGGATGGAGGAAGATCTACCAAGCAAATGGAAAACAAAAAAAGGCAGGGGTTGCAATCCTAGTCTCTGATAAAACAGACTTTAAACCAACAAAGATCAAAAGAGACAAAGAAGGCCATTACATAATGGTAAAGGGATCAATTCAACAAGAAGAGCTAACTATCCTAAATATATATGCACCCAATACAGGAGCACCCAGATTCATAAAGCAAGTCCTGAGTGACCTACAAAGAGACTTAGACTCCCACACATTAATAATGGGAGACTTTAACACCCCACTGTCAACATTAGACAGCTCAACGAGACAGAAAGTTAACAAGGATACCCAGGAATTGAACTCAGCTCTGCACCAAGCAGACCTAATAGACATCTACAGAACTCTCCACCCCAAATCAACAGAATATACATTTTTTTTCAGCACCATACCACACCTATTCCAAAACTGACCACATAGTTGGAAGTAAAGCTCTCCTCAGCAAATGTAAAAGATCAGAAATTATAACAAACTGTCTTTCAGACCACAGTGCAATCAAACTAGAACTCAGGATTAAGAAACTCACTCAAAACCACTCAGCTACATGGAAACTGAACAACCTGCTCCTGAATGACTACTGGGTACATAACAAAATGAAGGCAGAAATGAAGATGTTCTTTGAAACCAACGAGAACAAAGACACAACATATCAGAATCTCTGGGACACATTCAAAGCAGTGTGTATAGGGAAATTTATAGCACTGAATGCCCACAAGAGAAAGCAGGAAAGATCCAAAATTGACACCCTAACATCACAATTAAAAGAACTAGAAAAGCAAGAGCAAACACATTCAAAAGCTGGCAGAAGGCAAGAAATAACTAAAATCAGAGCAGAACTGAAGGAAATAGAGACACAAAAAACCCTTCAAAAAATTAATGAATCCAGGAGCTGTTTTTTTGAAAGGATCAACAAAATTGATAGACTGCTAGCAAGACTAATAAAGAAGAAAAAAAGAGAAGAATCAAATAGACACAATAAAAAATGATAAAGGGGATATCACCACCGATCCCACAGAAATACAAACTACCATCAGAGAATACTACAAACACCTCTATGCAAATAAACTAGAAAATCTAGAAGAAATGGATAAATTCCTGGACACATACACCCTCCCAGGACTAAACCAGGAAGAAGTTGAATCTCTGAATAGACCAATAACAGGCTCTGAAATTGTGGCAATAATCAATAGCTTACCAACCAAAAAGAGTCCAGGACCAGATGGATTCACAGCCGAATTCTACCAGAGGTACAAGGAGGAACTGGTACCATTCCTTCTGAAACTATTCCACTCAATAGAAAAAGAGGGAATCCTCCCTAACTCATTTTATGAGGCCAGCATCATCCTGATACCAAAGCCGGGCAGAGACACAACCAAAAAAGAGAATTTTAGACCAATATCCTTGATGAACATTGATGCAAAAATCCTCAAGAAAATACTGGCAAACCGAATCCAGCAGCACATCAAAAAGCTTATCCACCATGATCAAGTGGGCTTCATCCCTGGGTTGCAAGCCTGGTTCAATATATGCAAGTCAATAAATTTAATCCAGCATATAAACAGAACCAAAGACAAAAACCACATGATTATCTCAATAGATGCAGAAAAAGCCTTTGACAAAATTCAACAACTCTTCATGCTAAAAACTCTCAATAAATTAGGTATTGATGGGACGTATCTCAAAATAATAAGAGCTATCTATGACAAACCCACAGCCAATATCATACTGAATGGGCAAAAACTGGAAGCATTCCCTTTGAAAACTGGCACAAGACAGGGATGCCCTCTCTCACCACTCCTATTCAACATAGTGTTGGAAGTTCTGGCCAGGGAAATCAGGCAGGAGAAGGAAATAAAGGGTATTCAGTTAGGAAAAGAGGAAGTCAAATTGTCCGTGTTTGCAGATGACATGATTGTATATCTAGAAAACCCCATTGTCTCAGCCCAAAATCTCCTTAAGCTGATAAGCAACTTCAGCAAAGTCTCAGGATACAAAATCAATGTACAAAAATCACAAGCATTCTTATACACCAATAACAGACAAACAGAGAGCCAAATCACGAGTGAACTCCCATTCACAATTACTTCAAAGAGAATAAAATACCTAGGAATCCAACTTACAAGGGACGTGAAGGACATCTTCAAGGAGAAGTACAAACCACTGCTCAATGAAATAAAAGAGGACACAAACAAATGGAAGAACATTCCATGCTCATGGGTAGGAAGAATCAATATCATGAAAATGGCCATACTGCCCAAGGTAATTTACAGATTCAATGCCATCCCCATCAAGCTACCAATGCCTTTCTTCACAGAATTGGAAAAAACTACTTTAAAGTTCGTATGGAACCAAAAAGGAGCCCGCATCGCCAAGTCAATCCTAAGCCAAAAGAACAAAGCTGGAGGCATCACGCTACCTGACTTCAAACTATACTACAAGGCTACAGTAACCAAAACAGCATGGTACTGGTACCAAAACACAGATATAGATCAATGGAACAGAACAGAACCCTCAGAAATAACGCCGCATATCTACAACTATCTGATCTTTGACAAACCTGAGAAAAACAAGCAATGGGGAAAGGATTCCCTATTTAATAAATGGTGCTGGGAAAACTGGCTAGCCATATGTAGAAAGCTGAAAGTGAATCCCTTCCTTACACCTTATACAAAAATCAATTCAAGATGGATTAAAGACTTAAACGTTAGACCTGAAACCATAAAAACCCTAAAAGAAAACCTAGGCATTACCATTCAGGACATAGGCGTGGGCAAGGACTTCATGTCTAAAACACCAAAAGCAATGGCAACAAAAGACAAAATTGACAAATGGGATCTAATTAAACTAAAGAGCTTCTGCACAGCAAAAGAAACTACCATCAGAATGAACAGGCAACCTACAAAATGGGAGAAAATTTTCACAACCTACTCATCTGACAAAGGGCTAATATCCAGAATCTACAATGAACTCAAACAAATTTACAAGAAAAAAACAAACAACCCCATCAAAAAGTGGGCGAAGGACATGAACAGACACTTCTCAAAAGAAGACATTTATGCAGCCAAAAAACACATGAAAAAATGCTCACCATCACTGGCCATCAGAGAAATGCAAATCAAAACCACAATGAGATACCATCTCATACTAGTTAGAATGGCGATCATTAAAAAGTCAGGAAACAACAGGTGCTGGAGAGGATGTGGAGAAATAGGAACACTTTTACACTGTTGGTGGGACTGTAAACTAGTTCAACCACTGTGGAAGTCAGTGTGGTGATTCCTCAGGGATCTAGAACTAGAAATACCATTTGACCCAGCCATCCCATTACTGGGTATATACCCAAAGGACTATAAATCATGCTGCTATAAAGACACATGCACACGTATGTTTATTGTGGCACTATTCACAATAGCAAAGACTTGGAACCAACCCAAATGTCCAACAATGATAGACTGGATTAAGAAAATGTGGCACATATACACCATGGAATATATGCAGCCATGAAAAATGATGAGTTCATGTCCTTTGTAGGGACATGGATGAAATTGGAAATCATCATTCTCAGTAAACTATTGCAAGAACAAAAAACCAAACACTGCATATTCTCACTCATAGGTGGGAATTGAACAATGAGATCACATGGACACAGGAAGGGGAACATCACACTCTGGGGACTGTTGTGGGGTGGGGGGAGGAGGGAGGGATAGCTTTAGGAGATATACCTAATGCTAAATGACGAGTTACTGGGTGCAGCACACCAGCATGGCACATGTATACATATGTAACAAACTTGCGCATTGTGCACATGTACCCTAAAACTTAAAGTATAATAATAATAAAATAAAAAATAAAAAACCAACACAATTATCTTAATAAAACCTCCAAACCCACTGTAGATTAATAAGAGCACAACCAATTCATTTGACTAACTTCATTAAATTATAAGTTGTACATGTCATTCTTGGCTTGTTAAAGACTCAAAAATCATTATGCAAGTAACTTTTAGTATGCCATTAGTAATATCATGCTTGCATGAAACATTAAATATTGATTAAATGCTGCTGAGGCAAGAGGTTGAAAAAAGTAACAGCAAATAAATGCATTTTTATAAATGAAAAATATCCTACATCACATTAAAGAAAGAAACAAGGGAGCTTATGTAGATGTATTAGAAAAGTTGCAGCTTTGAAAAACCTGTAAAAAGAAAATGCTAAACTTCTGTAGGAGAGGCTAAGATCTGATAATTATCTTGACAAGTAGACCAATTCTACTACAAATAGATTTATAGATTTAAGTTTGGGTTATCAACAGTCAGAACTTTTTGTCTTTTGCTTTACCAAAATCAGTTGAAATATTATTCAAAATATTACAGAGGTTACAAAGAGGTAGATATAAAAATTAATAGTATTCAAAATTGTATTATTTCATATGAAACTTCATCAATAAATTTACAAAGCTTTACTAAAAAAAAGGAATATATGGTTGCCATTATGATTATAGTAAATTCTCTCTCTTCTGGGAAAAATTTAGAGACACCCTTAACCTTTTGACTTTGTTCACCCTCTTATAAGAGTCACAGCTTTCTGCTTGTGTGCTACAGATACTGATGCTATCAAGGAGGTGAACAGATGCGGTGTCCCAAAATTGGACAGAAAAATAAAATACAGACTGTTGAAAAAAGGTCAGGAAGAGGCAGCTGCACAGGAAGAGTAAGCAGAAAACAACATTCAAGGTCCAACCCCTGATGAGGTGCTAAGTGACTGGTGAGAGTAATTCCTGCTGTAATCCAGTTAACATTTAGCACCTAATTATCACTTCTCAGTGGAGTCCAGACTAGATAATTGTGAACTGCAACCTCCGAGCTGCACGAGAAATGTATGATGCTACTAAGCCATGGATTCAATCATTTAGCAGGTACTGCTATCTAGAAGTAAGTAGAAAGACATGTAGAATATTACTCTGGTTAACCAGTGAAGGGTCATCTTTTTTTCTGGATCTGGACTGCAGTTCAGTGGGTTTTAGCCCAACAAGAAGTGAATGACTTAATCCAAGATTTCCTTCTATATTCCCTCTTGTACTAGCAGTCAGGGACTCTAGAAAATTCAATGTGAGACTCCAAACCTCAAGTCCCTTCATATAGGGTACAAAGCAATGCTAGCAATTCATCACTTTTGTTTTGTTTTTGCTTTTGTTTTTCAGGAGAGATGACAAACTTCCTCATCCTTCCAGTCTTCCAAAATACATTTTCTTAATATCTAAATGGGGTAACTGCCTGGGATAGAATAATGACTAAAACATAGGTCCCAGGCCTGAGAAGCTCATAGTCTAATATAAGAGACTAATGGAGAAGCCAGAGATTTTCTATTTATGTAATAAAGTCATGGGGGGAGGTAGAAGTTTGTAGTAGCACACAAAACAGGGCAACTAAATCTGCCTAAAAAAGCCTTGGAAGGCTTTTCACAGAAGTAATGACATGTATGTTACATCTCAAAGATAAATAAAAGAAAAAAAGAGGAAAGGCATTCTGGGCAGATAGAAGGGTAAGAATAATAGAAAAAGGCTTAGCATGTTTGAGCAAAATAAGAAGTTTGTCATCATGTATGCTGTGGAGTAGGGGACATGGTATTGGAAAGACAGGCAGAGAATATAGCGTAAAACATAGCATGAAGAATATTATAAAATAAACCTAGGAGTTTGGATTTAATCTTGTAGGTAATGGGAACCAGTAGTGTTTTGTTTCATTGCATTTTTAAGACAGGATAGTGACACGGATTTTCATTTTTGAATGATCATTTCAAAAATTAAAGATGTAGAGATATGTATTAAGATGAAAGAGAATAGAGATAAGAAAAAGTAGGTGTAAGTAATGTGATGGAAGGGAAGAGAATGGAGATGATAAAGACCAGACAGAACATTGTCACAATGGTCTGGGAGGAAAATGTTGGGATTGTGGATCAGGACAAAGACAGTGGAGATAGAAGACAGGTCAATTTTAAAAGACTTTTTGGGGCTGGCACAGTGGCTCATGCCTGTAATCCCACCACTCTGGGAGGCCTAGGTGAGTGGGTTATCTGAGCTCAGAAGTTTGAGACCAGCCTGGGCAATATGACGAAACCCCATCTCTGCTAAAAAATACAAAATATTAGCCGGGCAATGGTGGCACGTGCCTGTAATCCCAGCCACTGGGGAAGCTGAGGCATGAGAATCCCTTGAGCCAGGGAGGCAGAGGCTGCAGTGAGCCGAGATGGCGCCATTGCATTGCAGCCTGGGAGACAGAGAAAGACTCTGTCTCCAAAAACAAAACAAAACAAAACAAAGACTTTTCAGAGATATAAACGAAAGATGCTTGGGAGGAGAACAAGAGTGGAATTAAGAATACGTTTGCAATAAAGAGTGGGGTAAAAGTCATGTTGTGGAGTAGGAAAGAGGTGGAAATAGAAGCCTCTCTCAAGCAGTAGTGAATGAAGGCTCTTTCCTCATCCCTGGTATAGAGGTGATGCCAATCTTCAGCACTACTGCACGGAAATCCAGTCATGGAATAAGATGAAGCTAACTGGATTACCTCGGGTCACTAGCTTGGCCTCATTTGAACCACTTCAGTCAACCAGCCCCAGACCAAAAGCTTTAAACTCAAACTCATTTTCCAGGAGCACACTATTCTCAAGAAAACCAAAAAGCTATTCTTTCAAATAGCCCTGATTTAACCTCAATCCCCCAGAAAGCTGAGCCAAGGACAAAGACATATGTGCAAGAAATTGATAGAGTGGAATTCCAGGAGCAAGAGAGTAAAGCAGGGAAGAGTCAACACAAATACACATCAGCTACTGCCACCGACAGCTGGTTGCTCAGTCATCCAAGCATTGTGCCTAAATACTACACTGATTAAGAGCTTTTTTACCTCTCTGGTTCACACCCTCACTATTATTTCTTTTGACCTGTTACAATAGTTTAGTAACTAACAGTATACAAAATACATTAGGAATATGCAAAGTACTGTAAAAAATTACCTGTTACTTATACTCAGATTATCACACCTTAGAGCAGGTCTTATTCTCCAGATTCAATAGAGTTGTTCTAGTTGTAGGTGGCTGTCCCTTCCTTCTTATATAGACCTCTTTTACTTTTGCATTATACTGGGTTGAACAATGTCACACCCCAAAATTTTTGTCCCCCACACTCAACTCCTCCTGCAGAACCTCAGAATGTGGCCTTATTTAGAAACAGGGTCTTTACAGATGCAGTTAGTTAAGATGAGGTCATACCGGATTAGGCTGGGCCCTAAATCCAATGACTGGCATCTTCATAAGAGAAAGGAGAAGGAGATTCAGAACACGGAGGAGGGAAGAAGGTGATGTAAAAATAGAGGCAGAGATTTCAGTGATATATCCACAAGCCAAGGAACACTAAGGATTGCCAGCAACCACCAGAAGCTGGGAGAGAAGCATAAATAAGATGGTTTCTCCCTCAGAGCCTCCAGAAGGATCAATCCTGCCAACATTTTGATTTCAGACTTCTGGTCTCCAGAACTGTGAGAGAATAAGTTTCTGTTCTAAGCCACTCCATTTGTGACACCCGCTTAATGCAGCCCTAGAAAGTGAACACAAGCATTGTCCTCACTGACAATTCCTTGATCAGGATATTTGAATACCTGGGTTCCTCTGCTGGATCTGCCAAATGAGACCTCAAAGTCCACATACTCAACCAGCTAGACTGACCAAACACCACATCTGCCTCCTCCAAAAAACACAGACTGTTAACCTGTAAAACTGAACTGAATGTTTTTACGATATAATTACTCTAACCTTCAGAAAAGTTGAGGATGGATTCACAGACAATGTATAACATATACACATAAAATAATTTAGTTTGTAGGTATTTTAGAAAAAGAAAGGTTGGGAGGCCAAGGCGGGCAGATCCCTTGAGGGCAGGAGTTCGAGACCAGTCTGGCCAACATGGCAAAACCCCGTCTCTACTAAAAATACAAAAGTTAGCCAGGCGCGGTGGCGCATGCCTGTAATCCTAGATACTCAGGAGGCTGAGGCAAAAGAACTGCTTGAACCCAGGAGGCAGAGGTTGCAATGAGCTGAGATCGTGCCACTGCACTCCAGTCTGGGTGGTGAGAAAGCAAGATTCTGTCAAAAAAAAAAAAAAAAAAGCCATTTATCTTCAGTGCTCCCAAACTAAGGTCAAGGAATTTAGCTCTACAGTGTAAAATTTCTCAATTCACACTAGTGTCACAGAAAAGAGGGGAGAAATTAGGTTAGTGTATGAGAAAAACGAAAAGGAAGAAAAGAAGAAAAAGAGAGGAATAAAGAAACATCCTACTTCATTATTACCAAGACATACATTCTTTTACAAATTACTCTCTAGAATTGGGATGAATCATAAGGTCTTGTGATCATGAGGTAGATGTTATGCCACACTTTTATAAAACCCTCTTTTAACAATTTCTGGAAAGTTCAAGAAAACAACAGCATCAGAGCTGGGAGACAGTTTGAAGTGGTTCCACATGCTTTAGAAAAGTACTTTTACAAAAGATGAGTTGCTATTCGCACATTGTAGAGTTCCCCGGGGTTTAGGGGATAGTAAGTAACACCCTAGCCACCTGCTCAATGTAGAAACTGTCTTTTACACCCTAGAATATGCATTCTATTGTCAATCATTGCGAGATTTTTTATAAGAAGCACTTTTAAAAATTTTTTTACAGTTTTGCAAAGTATGAAGAAATGACTTAGAATAATAAATTTGAAAAATGAAGGGTCTTTAAATGTTAAATTCTTGATTTTACAGACTCGTGAAATTGAAAGACAAAGAGATAGGTGACCTGTGCAAAGTTGTAGTTAGAAGTATACTGAGAACTCAGTATTCCAGACAGCATGTAGCATTTTCTTTTTTTTATAATTTCAATTTTTATTTTAGATTCAGTGGGTACATGTGCAAGTTTGTTACATGGGTATACTGCATGATTATGAGGTTTGGAGTATGAATGATCCCATCACTCAGATAGTGAGCACAGTACACAATAGGTACTTTTTCAGTCCTTAAATGCCTCCCTCTCTCCTGCCTTTAATGGTTGCCAGTGTCTATTGTTTCCATATTTATGTGCACGTGTAGCCAAAGCTTAGCTCCCACTTATAAGTGAGAACATGCGAGGGCTGGGTGCAGTGGCTCACACCTGTAATCCCAACACTTTGGAAGTGTGGGGGGATCACCTGAGATCAGGAGTTCAAGACCAGCCTGGCCAACATGGTGAAACCCCATCTCTACTAAAAACACAAAAATTAGCTGGGCGTGGTGACACACACCTGTAGTCTCGACTACTTGGGAGGCTGAGGTGGGAGTATCACTTGGACCCTGGAGGCAGAGGTTGCAGTGAGCTGAGATTGCACCACTGCACTCCCAGCCTGGGTGACACAGCAAGGCTGTGTCTCAAAAATAATAATAAGTGAGAACATGTGGTATGTGGATTTTTGTTCCTGCATTAATTCACTTAGGATAATGGCCACCAGCTGCATCTATGTTGCTGCAAAGGACATGATTTTGTTCTTTTTTATGGCTGCATAGTATTCCATGGTATATATGTACTAAATTTTTTAAAATACAATCCACCAGTATGAGCACCTGGGTTGATTCCATGTCTTTGCTGTTGAGAATAGTGCTGTGATGAACACATGAGTGCAAATGTCATTTTGGTAGAATAATTTATTTTCCTTTGAGTATATACCCAGTAATAGGACTGCTGGGCCAAATGATAGATCTGTTTCAAGTTCCTTGAGAAATCTCCAAACTGCTTTCCACAGTGGCTGAACTAATTTCCATTTCCACCAACAGTGTGTAAGCATTCCCTTTTCTCCACAGCCTTGCCAGCATCTGTTATCTTTTGACTTTTTATGATAGCCATTCTGATTACTGTGAGATGGCGTCTCATGATTTTAACTTGCATTTCTCTGATAATGAGGGATGTTGAGCATTTTTTCATATATTTATTGGCCTCTTGCATGTCTTTTTTTTTTTTTTTTTGAGACAGAGTCTTGCTCTGTCACCCAGGCTGTAATGCAATGGCGTGATCTTGGCTCACTGCAACCTCCGCCTCCCAGGTTCAAGCGATTTTCATGCCTCAGCCTCCCAAGTAGCTGGGATAACAGGCACCTGCCACCATGCCCGGCTAATTTTTTGTATTTTTAGTAGAGATGGGTTTTTGCCATGTTGGCCAGGCTGGTCTCGAGCTCCTGACCTCAGGCGATCCACCCACCTCAGCCTCCCAAAGTGCTGGGATTACAGATATGAGCCACTGTGCCTGACCTGTCTTCCTTTGATAAATGTATATTCATGTCTTTGCCTACATTTTAATGGGATTGTTTTTTCATTTTTCAACTGTTTAAGTTCCTTATAGATTCTGGATATTAGACCTTTATCCGATGCATAGTTTGTGAATATTTTCTCTCATTCTGTAGGCTGTCTGTTTACTCTGATGATAGTTTCTTTTGCTGTGCAGAAGCTCTTTAGTTTAATTAGGTCCCACTTGTCAATTTTTGTTTTTGTTTCAATTGCTTTTGAGAACTTAGTCATAAATTCTTTGCCAAGGCCAATGTCCAGAATGGTGTTTTCTAGAGTTTCTTCTAGGATTCTTATAGTTTGAGGTCTTACATTTAAATCTCTTATCCATCTTCAGTTAATTTTTGTATATGGTGAAAGGTAGGGGTCCAGTTTCATTCTTTTGCATATAGCTAACCAGCTATAACCCAGCACTATTTATTGAATAGGAAGTTCTTTCCCTATTACTTATTTTTGTTGACTTTGTCAAAAATCAGATGGCTGCAGGTATGCAGCTTTATTTCTGGGTTCTCTACTCTGTTCCATCGGTCTATGTGTCTGTTTTTGTACCAGTAACATGCTGTTTTGGTTAGGATTGTTTTGGTTATTCAGGCTCTATTTTGATTCTACATGAATTTTAGAATAGTTTTTTCTAGGGCCAGGCATGGCGGCTCACGCCTGTAATCACAGCACTTTGGGAGGCCGAGGTGGGCAGATCACGAGGTCAGGAGATCGAGACCATCCTGGTTAACATGGTGAAACCCCATCTCTACTAAAAATACAAAAAATTAGCTGGGCGTGGTGGCGGGCGCCTGTAGTCCCAGCTACTCGGGAGGCTGAGGTAGGAGAATGGCCTGAACCTGGGAGGCGGATCTTGCAGTGAGCAGAGATCGCGCCACTGCACTCCAGCCTGGGTGACAGAGCGAGACTTCGTCTCAAAAAAAAAAAAAAAAAAAAAAAAAAAAGAATAGTTTTTTCTAATTCTATGAAAAATGACATTGGTAGTTTGATAGAATCGTGTTCAATGTATAGGTTGCTTTGGGCAGTATGGCCATTTTAGCAACATTTATTCTTCTAATTCATGAACATGGAATGTTTTTCTATTCGTTAGTATCATCTATGATTTCTTTTAGCATGTTTGTAGTTCTCTTTGTAGAGATCTTGCACCTCCTCAGGTAGATGTATTCCTAGGTAGATGTATTCCTCAGGTAGATGTATTTTATTTCTTTGTGGCCCTGTCTCAAAAACAAACAAACAAAAAGCTTTCAGTTCCCTTTACCTTAAGAGTTATGGAAAGTCTCTCTGAAAAATGTTCCCAAATTATTCCTGTTTTAGACACAAGCATTGATGATCTATATTAATGCAAGTGTAATATGGAATGGAGAATTTTTACAAATGGTGTCATTACCAGCCATTAATGCCATAGCTTTAATTTGTTCATTAAGTTTAGCAGCCGGTTACCTAACAGGTCATCAAAGGAGGGACACAGAAGAGGCAAGCATTGATAATGAAAGGTCTATATCACAGGTGTGCTCAGAAAAGGCAAGCACAGGTAAGCAAGCTCAGGGAGAACTGTCAGGAAAACATGAGAAGCAAAAAGAAAAACACTGCTAGAAGGGCTCGAGGAAGAATTTTTCTTTATTTAGCAAACTTGGGCTGAGACCTGACTGCTGAAATAATAAGTATTCATTTGTCTCTCCTCTACGCACACACACACAGACACACACACACACCCAGAGCACTCCTATAAGTTTAGCTCCGCATTGAGGAAAGAAGTAATATTCCATTCCATGATGACCATTATAGCTATTGCTATGTGGTTAATGAGTTAATATATTCAAAGCACATAGATGTGGGCCAGACACATGGTAAGTACTATGTAAATGTTAGCAATTACTCTCATTATGTCCATCCATTTTTTTCCCACAAAACACTACTGGGACTCTCTTAAATGCCTAGCACTGAGAAATCAGATATGATTCCGAATTTTGAGGATTTTGGTTAAAAACAGGTGGCAGTGTTCAAATCTATTAACCTTATGAATTAAGTGTTTTTTATTCCCATTATATTCATGAAGAATTCAAGATTCAAAGAAGTGACTTGCAAATACACCACTGATAATTAATGAAGTTTGGACTTCAAACCAGGCTGTCTAAACTGAAATCAGAGCTAAAGCTCGGAATGTAGGATGCATGATTGCCATAGCTGTAGCAGACCAGTGATTCAATGATTTGGAAAAGGAGGCACAAGAGCAAGATATAACTAACTCTGCCTGAAAAAACTTGTAAAAGCTTAGAGAGAAGGTGACACTTAAGCAGAGAAGATTCCAAAAAAAAGAGAGGGCAGGGAGGTAAGAGGGTATTTCAGCCTAAGGCTCAATGCCTTGTTTTGCTATGGGGTCAGATGAACTCTGATAGCTATTTAAACCCAATAGCTTTCCTCTCCTTGTTTGGGATAGTTGGTTTGTTCATTCAATGAGTATTTATTAAACAACTTCTTTGTATAAGACCATATTAAGCACTGATATAGATAAAAGAAAATCCCAAAATAGATTCCACCTCCAAGGATCTTCCTGAAGGAAGGAGCTGACTAGGTTAGCTCCTCTCTTAGTCCTCAGTTCTTGCAATTTGTGTGTAGTTCTCCTTTCACCCTGGCATGGAGAGCCGGTATAAAATAGAGCATTGCAATGGGCTGAATGTTTGTGTACTTCTAAACTGCTTATGTTTCAATCCCAACACCCAGAGACTTGTATTAGAAAGTAAGACCTTTGGGAGGTAATTAGATTGTAAAGGTAGAGCCTTCATGAATAGGATTAGTGCTCTTGTAAGAAGACTTATAAGCTCCTATAAGAGAACTTGCTTCCTTTTTCTCTCTTTCCACCATACGAGGAAACAAGGACAAATCTACAACTTAGAAGAAGTTCTTCACCAGAACCCAACCATGCTAGCACCCTGATCTCTGACTTCCAGACTCCAAAACTGTAAGAAATAAATGTTCGTTTTAAGTCACCCAGTCTATGGTAATTTGTTATAGCAGCTAGAACACACTAAAACAAACATAGTGCCTGTTACTCTAGGAATGACTATCTGATATTCCATAATAAAGGTGACAAAAGATAGTATTATTTCCAGAAGAAGCAAAAATGTATTCAGTGCCCAAGAATGACAAATTTCAAAAAGAATTAGGACTCTAGTTTAATCTAGACAAGAAATATGAAATGTGATCCAAAAATAAGTTGGAAGAGAGCAGGATATTTCCATAGATAGCATTTATCTCGAGAAAATTCTGAGCTGGAAATACGAAGACGTAAGCTCATGGCATATGCAGGGTAGCAGAGTCAGAACTTGAATCCAGTTGAATTCAACAAGTCAAATGTCAGTAAGCCCTCTTCTTTGAACCTGGCAAACATGGTGAGAACCTCTCATTGGTTCTGGGAGAGAAGGAAAGTGACTGAAAACTCTAAGTTGTTATTAATGCTTCTTAAAACCTACTACATTTTTTATGATTTTGTGGAACAGCATAATTAAACCACATGCAGCATGCTTTACTTGCCTCTGGGAAAGCTCACTGGATAAACAAGGTATGGTTCCTCCCTTGCAGCTTCCACTGTCAAGGTTAATAGGAAAAAAATCTAAATAAGTATTACTGTTCCTAGCAACAACAATAATAATAACAGTGGCAAACAATGAAGAACTGCCTTTTATGTGCCAGGTGCTTTATCCTTGTTTTCCCTGATCCTTTCACATATTCTCTGAAGTAAGTATTACTATCCCCATTTTGCATGTAAGCTGACCAATACTCAGGGAAATTTAGAAATTTTCCCAAAATGACACAGCCAGGAAGTGGCACAGCTGGGACTCAAACCTAGATTAACTCCAACTCTACAGTAAAATAATGCTCAGTGTACATGAAAAGGAAGTAATATCAGACCTTGTAATGCTGGGCAAAATAGCAATACAGAAGACCTGAATTCAGATCTTGGTTGTGCCACTTGCTAACTCTGTGAGCCTACAGCTAGTTGCTAAACACATGACCATTAGGTACAAGATTACAGTTAATGAGAGAATTGTATAAGATTAGATGTTGTAAATGTGCCAAAACCAATACCTAGCACATAAGAGATTCTCATTTAAAGCTAGTCAAACCTAAATAACCAAGTACATTTCATTTTAAGGAAACCGAGAATAATATGCCAAAATCGGAATTTACCAAACATGCTTCTATTTCCATTTCCAAACAAAAGAATTCCTGTATTATACCATCAATAGAAAAATATTCCCAATGTGTGTAAAAGATCATTTGATTTACAAACATTAACTTTATACAGGTTCCCAGGCACATTGATTTCATCAAGCAATGTACACCTGAGGTCTAGTGACTAAGACATTACATTCCTCCTGCATCTTCGATTCTTAACTGCTTCCAAAACAAATCATTAGAAACTACATACAATTTAATCACTCTATTCTTTACTCTTCAAGTCAATGGTGACTTACAAATGGTGAAGGGAACTAAAATGTACTGTGTGCCTATCATGTGCCAGTTTTCTTACGTGAATCCCACCAGGTAGGTTTACTTACAGGGGTTCACAAACACTATACTCTTGATAATTTCAGACCCTGGAATGGAATTATCAAGATCTCATCAGTCATTCTAACTCCCAGAGGAGTGATTAATCTATCTGCAAGGATTTCTCTCATCTGTAATTACAGTGGCCATATATCCTGGGCTTCTCAGTTTGTTTTAAACATTCTCTCTTGTCGCCAGACCATGTCTCCCAATTTTGAGGTTGGTTGATAGACTCTTGGTATCTTTAATTTAGAGTGAATTTAAAGCATATATTTCTCAGAAAGAAGGAGGGAGGGAGGAAGGGAGGGAGGAAGGAAGAAAGTAATAGGAAGGAAGGACAGAAGGAAGGTAGGAAGGGAGGGAGGGAGGGAGGGAGGAAAGGGGTAAGGGGGGGCCAGAGAGAGAGAGACAGAGAGAGAAAGCAAGCCCTTCCTCCTCACCCACACATGGGCCACGTGAAGCAGGGGCACATTTATCCAGGAAATTGATGTAGTAGCCACAAGGGATTCATTTACAAGGGGAAACTATAGCCCTCAAAGAGGCAAAAAGTATGAATACATCAAGCTTAGCAGTAAAGCCTCATCCATTTGCAGGTCTATCTGCCCTACCCCCTCTCCTTTTATGTTATTCATGGTCATTTGTAGAACTAATCAACTGCCAGATGAGGTGTGAATTTGGTGGGCTTAAAAAAAAAATTTTTTTTTTTTTGCTTGTATTTGGCAAGACTGCCTCTCCTCTCCTGAGAAATTAATTACCTGTGAATACCTCCCAGCAGCCCCAGACTTTCCTAGATGAAAGAACAGTGAGTATATGTGCTCACTCTTTCAAAATGTGAGCATAATAAATGAAGTGATCAAAACACAGGGCTCTGACCTGGAGCCAAGGACAGAGAGCCTGCTGTACGTTCTTCACACCATTGTTTTCATTAGCACCAAGTTCCACAGATCACAGTTTCCAGGGCTGCCAGCAGAATGGATTTAATATTGCCATGTGGGAAGAAGAAAAAGCCACAGGGGTGAAGGAGCTATGAGAAAGACAGAGGCCTTAAAAAGTTCTCCTATTATTATACTTTTATTATTATACTTTAAGTTTTAGGGTACATGTGCACATTGTGCAGGTTAGTTACGTATGTATACATGTGCCACGCTGGTGCGCTGCACCCACTAACTCGTCATCTAGCATTAGGTATATCTCCCAATGCTATCCCTCCCCCCTCCCCCCACCCCACAACAGTCCCCAGAGTGTGATGTTCCCCTTCCTGTGTCCATGTGATCTCATTGTTCAATTCCCACCTATGAGTGAGAATATGCAAATAATAAAAGAAAGAAAAAAAAATAGAATATTGAGTCTTCCAATCTAAGAACATAAAATATCTCTCCACTTGTTTAGACACTTTTTTATCAGTATTTTGTAATTTTCTGCATACAAATTCTGTATGTGATTTTATACTTAAGTACTCCATTAATTTGGTGGTATTGTAAATAGTATAGCTTTAATTTCCAACTTCAATGATTCATTGTTCTTATAAAGGAAAGTAATTGAGATTAATATTGATATTGTATCTTGTGACTTGGCTATACTTGCTCATTAGTTCCAGGAAGTGAATTTTGTTGTTGCTGCTGCTGTTGTTATTTACATTCTTTGGGGAGTTTTGTTCTGGCAATTATGTCATTTGCAAATAAAAAAGTTTACTTCTTCCCTCCAAAAAAAAAAAAAAAAAAAAGTTCTCCTAGAGAGCTTCTTAAAGGCAGGGAAGAAGGGACAGCATTGAAGCACTGGGGTCCTACTGCCATGTGGAAGCTCCCCTACCTTTGGAGGCAACAGGGCTGGAGGAAAATGGGTTGCTGGACCTGCACAGGGTGCTAGTGCTGGTTCTGGCTAAGGCAACTTTCAGTGATCTATTAGCACTTAGGGCTACAATTTTCCTTACATTTGCAGGAGTTTGCTTCCAGGTTACCTTGCAATTTCTTCTTAATTGTTCCACCTGGCTCGGAGCCTCCAGCTGGTTTTAAGTGTCTCAAGGGCAGGAACCAAGATTGCCATTTCATTTATAACTTTCTACAGTGCTGAGTAGCAAAATAACATTTGTATAATGCTCTACGGTTTGCAGATTGCTTCCTGGGCATTAGCTCATTTGTTCTTCACCATAACCCTGAGAAGTGGGAACTATTATTATCTTTATTTTGCATAATCAGAATTCGGTGCACATGTGAAGGCTGCTTTATCTCTGGATGATTAGTCCATTTCATTAAAAGGCTAACATGGTTTTCGTGATGTCCTGGGCACTTATAACACATAAAGAAGAAAGGAAAATATGGACAACTTTGTGAAAGGTGAACTCTATACAAGTTACTGGCTTGGAGAATTTTGACTATAGGTTTTAGTTTAGAAAACCTCCTGGGAATATATAAAAATGTGAGAAAAAAATGGGACTACATGAGCCAAGCCTTCGTCTTCAAGTCCGTCCATCTGAGAGGCTTGCAGAAAGCCCTGGGAGATGAGCTCCTTAACCGTTAGCACAAGTTTTCCAATCCTCGTAGACATCAGATAGTGCTGGGCAGGGTGTGAGAGCCCCAGCATCGGAAAGTGGTTGGCTTGCAGATCGTAGGGTAGTAAGAATTTACTGACAACAGTATAGGTTTGAAAAGGTAAGTTTCATTGGATAGAAAGAATGCTGCAGAAGAATGCAGCAGGTGCCTCAGCAAGACAGAACTGAGTGCGCCATGGTGGATTTTTCCTTATGGGTATTCATGGACTTTAACGTGGGAGCTGAAGGGTAATTTGGACCATATTAGCCATGTAGGTCATGATAAATGATTACATTTGTAGAAATTTTGGTGCCTTGATGTTAGCAAGGGTTGCACAATGAGTTTTGCCATGCACGCATTCCAGAGATGTATAAAAAATCTAGTTACTTATAAATTTGAGAGAAAGAAGCCTGGTATCAGATGCTGTCTTTAGCTAAGAGGGAAGTCTAATTACTTCTAAATTCCTCAGATAAGGAGTTTTTCCTCTGGATGGCCTGCTTGATGGTCGCCGGGTGATCTTTTCTCTCCTCAGTACTGTCTATAGCTGAATAAGTAACACATCTCATACATATATGCTCATGCTTTTGTGAATGATTAAATCTCATTTAAGCATGACTTTATTCACAGTAGACTTTTTTCTTCATTATATGTGTTCTCAAACAACAAGTGCCAGAAGAATAACTGCTTTCACGTGAGAACCATTACATTTGGAAGGGGTCCACATATGGTAAGGTAGGTGGTCTTGCTGCCTGAGAGCCAGTGTGAGATCTGGAAATGAAGCCTGGGTTCCTGAGCTGGAGATGATCCTCAGGAAGTGTGTGAGTGGGTCAAATGTCACATTGAGCAGAGTAGGTACCACAGCATTGCCCTACTCCTAAGTGATGTTTAAACGCCTTACTCAAGTTTCTTCAGATCTCATCAATGCTGTGTTCTAAGGAGACTTAATCCAAGAAAAGGGGGTCACTTAAGGAGAGAAATAGTAAACAGGGAAGAAAGCTCATCACCATCACTATCATCTTCACTTGTTTCAACAGATCCAGTTTGGAACTCCAGAAAATACACTGGCAGAAATAAAAAATCTATTCTTGTCATCCTTATCAATAGCATCTTTATCATCACTTCTCCCATAATAAATCTATGCAGTCAATACAATTTCAATCAAAGTCTGATGAGTTTCTTCATGGAACATTCAAACTGATTCTAGAATGTATTTGGAAGAGCAAATGGGCAAGAATAGCTAAGAAAATTTTATGAAAGAACAGAATTGGGACCAGCCCTCCTAGGTGTCAAGATATATTAAAAGCTACAGCAATTATATGGCATCGGTGTAGGAGTAAATAGGTTATTTAAAAATAATCAAAAACTGAAACAGATCCATGTTGATGTAGGAACTTAATGTTCAACAAAGTTAACACTTTATGAGGAAAGAACAGATTAGTAAGTAAGTGATACTGGGAATAATAGACTTCCTTTTGAAACAAAAAAGAAAATTTGTTAATATAAAGATTCCATATAGATTAAACACGAAGTGTTAAAAGAAAATGTTGGAGAATGTATCTATGACTTTGAGGGTAGGAAAAGTTCTCCTTAAATGATGCAAAAACACACACAAAAAATCTTTAAATGAATAATAAATTTAGCTAACTCACAATTTAAAATTTCTGTTTGTCAAAAGATACCACAAGCAGAGTTAAAACACAAGCAAAAATAGAAAATATTTGCATCATATAGAACAAATAATTAGTATCCCGTATCAATAAGAAAACATCAAACTGGCAGAAAAACAGGCAACATATATTTCCAGGCAATTCACAATAAAGGAAATATAAACAGCAAATAAACATGTAAACGTATACTCAACCTCACTGATCATTAGCATGTTAAAACCACAAATGATATACCTTTTCTTTTTTCACACACATGATTATTAGACATTTAAAAAGGGCTGACAAATTTGACAAGAGTATAAAGAAAATGTTACTGTCAACTGCTGTTGGTTGAAATGCAAACTGGCATTGCCACTTTGGTGGTCGTAGTGCAGAACAAGTTGAAGCTAAAAATGTGTACCCCTTTTGATCCTGTGCGTCTACTTCTTGATGGCTTCCCTCGAGAAATTTTTGCACAAGTGAGCTGTAAAGATGTTTGTTGCAGCATTGTTTGTGCAAGTAAAAAAGTAGGATTAACCAAAATGTCCATTGATAGAGAAATGGTTTTTAAAAATATAATGCATACACCCTAGGGGACTCCGCAGTAGTTAAAGATAGTAAGTTATCTACACCTATTAACTGGGTTGATCTCAAAAACATAACAATTGAAGAAAAAAAGCTGTAGAATACTGTATATTACCTCTAGGGAGAAAAAAATACATGTCTATGCCCAGCAAAAGATCAGGAAAGATATGCCAAAAAATGTCAAGAGTGATTACCTCTCAATAGAGGGGTAGGAAACTAAGAATGAAATTGAGGAGAATAAATGGCTGAGGGACACTTTGGCCTCATCTATCTGTAATATTTCCATTTTTAACAGGGATACTGTATTTTTGTTTAATTAAAATTTAATTTTAGCCGGGCATGGTGGCTGAGGTCTATAATCCCAGCACTTTGGGAGGCCAAGGCGGGTGGATCACCTGAGGTTGTGAGTTCGAGACCAGCCTGACCAACATGGAAAAACCCTATCTGTACTAAAAATACAAAAAATTAGCTAGGTGTGGTGGCACATGCCTGTAATCCCAGCTACTCGGGAGGCTGAGGAAGGAGAATCTCTTGAACCCGGGAGGCAGAGGTTGCGGTGAGCCGAGATCGTGCCGTTTGCACTCCAGCCTGGGCAACAAGAGCAAAACTCCGTCTCAAAAAAAAAAGAAAAAAAATTAATTTTAAACCAAAACTGTTACTTGCTGTTTATTGAAAATGCATGTATCAGACACTATTCAAAGTACTTTACAGGCATTTATTTCATCTGAAACTGAAAACAAGTCTCTACGTGTTTTTACTATTCCCGTTTTATAGATAAGAAAGCTGAGCCCAAGAGATGATAAGTTATGAGTCTGCCCGGTTTCACTGTCTTCAGTTTGCTGCCTTGCTTAGAGATGGCCTGTCTCCTTCACCATATATGAATCTTTCTCTAGCGCAGATATCAGGAATCTGAATTTCTGGGGCATAACGTATGCACAGATGCAGCTTCAACAGATTCATCATATCATCCCCTTCAGAGCTGCTGTGACAGTTTACACCAGATTAACTCTCAGTTTCCAGAAAAAGAGGAAACTCTGGCCTAGAGACTGGAAGCGCCAGAATCAGTCCCAGTTTCCCAGTTCACAGTCTCACCCACTTCCCTCCACATACTCTCCATAACGAGACTACATTCGAGTCCTACACTAAGGTTTCACAAATGCTGGAGTCGATGGGGCAATGGTTAACATTCATTAAGTGAGAGCCAAAGGCCAAGCAGTGTTAATCTTCCATTGAATGGGCCCCGCAGCTACTGGCAGTGGGTTTTAATTGGGTTTTCTATTAAAGCAATTTTCTCCTCAGTGATTTATCATAAAGAAATGACACAATTAAGTCTCATTTGGAAACACTAATGAATTATTTAGCATGGACCAGGCAAAAAGAAAACATGACCTCCATTAGCCTCATCTGAGGTGAAGGAAGAAAATCCTGAAGAAACGGACTAATAAGAATGTAGGAAATGGGAGCATGAAGAGTTACATATCAAAACAGCTTTCTACGTCATCTCCCTCATTCTATTCAACCTCCTATCCCAATTTATTAAATAACAATTCACAGGACAAATCTTTGTAAAATTGTATCTTGATTTATTTTGTGCCTGTTTTTCACTAACCCAGCTAATAAGGATGGTCCTTTAGTCTGTTATTCAACCCTCATCTTCTCTGGTTCCTCCCTTTCTGGCTTTTATCTTTATTCTCCCACAGAAACTGGATGTGGCTAAATCCCTAAGCTCACAAATGTCTTCTTAAAGATCCTCTCCTCACTCATCCTGAGCACCCCATTATCTCTGCACAGATGGAGACTCAGAAGGAAAACTAGGCTTGGTTTGTCCTCACAACAACAACAGCCACGATAATGTCCAGATCTAAAATTGCGCGCATTCTTGATAGATTTTAGCTAAGCTCAGCAGTAGCTTCCATCATAAACATATTTTACTTCTGCCTGTGTGATGAAGATAAAAATGTCACAATTCACAGCAGCCATTTCTGACTCCAATAGTATGAAGGGATGTTTCTCCATACACTCAGCTTTCTGAAGTCTGCTGCTAAACTGGCTCTCCAAATAATGTGTGTGTGTGCATGCACACATGTGTATCTGCACAAACACACACACACATCAACTAATTTGCAGCATTTGCCAATTTCTGTGGTGTAAATACTCCCACTATGGCTAACCTCAAGCTCCAACGGGCTGAAGATTCCTGATATCTAACAACCAATTCTTCAGAGCCAGCACCAGCAGATTCCAGTCTTATAGAAGACTCCAGACTCTTATTGAAGACCCTGATAGGATTCTTTGCATATGGACTGCATATGGAAAGTAAGCCCCAAAGGCAGAAAAACAAACAGCAGCAGAACTATCTACCTGTTAACTGAAATTGGCTATGAGCTCAAGGAACTAAAGCAGGCAATAGAAGAGTTTGGGGAGGGGAGAACAGCAATGAGAAATTCCTGTAACAGTCTCCTCTAAGGACTTTTAAAATCAGGGTATTTTCATTTGATTTAAATGATTTGCAATGTTGTAATATAAATTCCCCCTGTAAATTGGAGCCTTCAGGGAAAGTCAGGCCCCTCTCAACCCTGTGCAGATAAGTATTCTTGAGAGTAAGAACATATCAGGTGGTTTCTAGCATGGAATAATGTAATAAGGAAAAGAGCAACACACACCCAGTGCTGAGGCTGAGATAATCCCACTAAACTGAACTTACTCAGTAGAAGCAGAGAAACAGAGCTAATGAAGGAAAACAGCACATCTCACCACCACATTTACCTAAAAGAGTTGCACAGAGACTTTTAGGTAAATGTCCCTCACTGCCAGAGGAATAAAGGTTCAAGTGAATTCCATTTGACTCTCTCAAGCCAGGGTGATCTCAGCAGAATCTGCATTACAGAGTCAAAGTATATAACTTTCTTCCATGTTCTATCTCTATGGCGACATGTCCTACACACCAAAAATAACGAGGCAGACTGGAAGAGTCAAAACTCCCATTGTCAGCCAGACATAAACCTAGCAGAGAATAAATTTGGATGTGAGCAAAGCATTTAGTTAACAGGTCAGCGGGCATAGTCACGCTAGATCTGGAATCTAGGAGGCAGGCACTAGTGAGCGAGGAATAGGGGATAAACACTTTCCAAATGGCCAAGTTAAGGTGCTTTGTCCAGAAAGTCATTACAGTCAAGTTGGACAAAAGTTCAGTGAGCCAAAGACAGATAAGCTGCACTTCCATAACCAGGGGTTCAGCAGAAGCAGGAGAAAGAAAGAGAGAGGCAGTAAATCCAACAGATAATCCAACAGCCAGAAGGGCAGCTTTCTCCAGATGGCACTTGGGACCTTGATTGCTGATGATAAAGACAGCAGTGGAATGCTCTCTGCCCTGGTGTGGAGCCCCCACCCACGTGGGTGAGCAAATGTCAGCCTGTGGCTGCCAGCTGCTAGGAAGAGGAGACCCACTGCCCATGGCTGCAGCTGACAGCCTCCTCAGGTCTCTCATCTCTAGTCAGGTAGGTTTCAACACTGTAGGCTACCAACTTTCTTGATTAAACTACAGGTGGATAACAAGTAGTCATCTTTTGTCATTTTTTTCCATTCTGTGGGACACCAGCTCTCCAGGAGAAGCCCCTGCCAGTTGAATGGGTTGAATTCATCCCCATGTAATGAGTTCTAACCGTGTGACTACCTTTCAGCTTTGGAAACCATAGAGGAAAACACAGTACAACAGCTCTGATCGAAGGCACAGTAATATTTTAATAGACAATTTGATGATCAGCAAAATAAAAATTAGGCAGCATTAGCAGACACAAATGTCCAAGGAGCCCAGTAACAGCAGCCATATTATAGACCAGGAATATCGAAGAATACCACCTATGACTCTATAGAGTCTTATTTGCCCCCTTTGCACAGAGAAGAATGAACTCATGGGCAAAAGACTTATGAGAGAACTGATGATCTTTAAACACTTGCACATTTTTTCATAGGAATAAATCCTTTTGGTCTTAAGCATCACGCTGCTCAGAAAAGAAGGAGCTTGGCAATTAGCATGCTGCCTGCACACTAAGAAAATCTCACACAGTCAGATACACCCTGGAATTCATCCTAGTGATTTTATTAAGTCTCACCCAGCTCTAAATTACTGATTCAGAGCTCAGAAACAGCACCACAGGAGGCTGAAAGAAGTCATTTAGATTCCCAGCGTTTCTGCATCCTTCTGAGTCGTCTGGCCAACATGCCATTGCCGAGGAAGTTAGGCAAGAATCTAAAGTACCTCACCATCTCTCAAAGCCACCACTTTTCTCCATCCGGCTGGTGGTCCCTAGCTCTAGGCCCCCATCCCTTTCAGGGGGTCTTTCTAAATCCAGTCTCACCCCTTCCCAACTTCTACATAGCATCCCAGCGTGATCTTTCTAAAGAACAGGTCTGATTATGTTGTTGCTCTGTTTAAAACCACACAATAGTTTCCCATTGCTCTTAAAATGAAGGACAAACTCGGTAATATAATTTAGAAGGCCCAGCATCGTTTGCCCCTCCCTTCCTTGTTGGCTTCCTCCCTCCCCACCATCCTCACCACAACTCCTCATGCCCTCCTGCTCCAGAAATACTGAACTCCAGAGTCTGGAGCGACGAACTCTCTCCCATTCCTGGACCTTCACATCTGCTGGTCCCTCTGGCTAGAACAGTGATCCCCTTGTGACTTTGACTAATTAAGTCTGATTCACTCCTCCAGGTTGGATGAAGTTTATTCTGGAAAGTTTGTCTTGACTCCAAGCCCTGAGCGCAGGACTCACAGCTCTGGCCAACATCTGCCACCACCCTTATCACACCCTCATCTGTCACCACTACTGGCTCATCTAGCAGCCACGCCACACTGCTCTGTGAGTTCTGTGAGGTCAGGCACTGTGCTTGTCTGGTTCACAGATCTATCTCCAGCCCCTAGCATAAAGCCTGCTAGACGGAAAATGCATTAAGGGTTCATGCAAGTGTTATTATCTGTCTTTACCATACTTGGGATAAAACACCATGAAGCATGTTCTACTTTCTCAATGACTCTTGCTTTGTTTTATACGTTTAGCAATATTGAGTGCATACTTTCTGACAATTCAATGAAGAAAAATATTAACAATCCATAGATAAATGGCTGAAAGATATGAAACAGTAATTTACAAAAGAAATTAAGAAGCCAAAAAACACACTGTCTTACCAACAATTAAAAAAAATACAAATTAAATAATAAAATATGAACTTTGTCTATAAGTTTGTCAAATGCTTTTAAAGATTATTAATAGCTGTGTTGGCAAGAATGTATGGTACTCACACAGTAAAGTAGTATAAACTGCAACAATTTTTTAGAAGACAGTTTGACAGCATCTATCAAAATATAAAACATAAATGCCCTTTGTATTAGTCAGGGTTCCCTAGAGGGACAGAACTAATAGGATATATGTATATAAATGAAAGGGAGTTTATTAAGGAGAATTGACTCACAGGATCACAAGGTGAAGAATCCCATGATAGGCCATCTACAAGCTGAGGAGCAAGGAAGCCAGTGGTGGACCAGTCAGAGTCCCAAAACCTCAAAGGTAGGGAAGCCAACAGTGCAGCCTTCAATCTGTGGCCAAAGGCCAGAGAGCCCCTGGCAAACCACTGATTAAGTCCAACAGTCCAAAAGCTGAAGAACTTGGAGTCTGATGTTCGAGGGCAGGAAGCATCCAGCACAGGAGAAAAATGAAGGCCGGAAGACTCAGCAAGTCTAGTCTTTCCACGTTTTTCTGCCTGCTTTATTCTAGCCATGCTGGCAGCTGATTAGATGGTGCCCACCCAGATTGAGGGTGGGTCGGCCTCTTCCAGTCCACTGACTTAAATGTTAATCTCCTTTGGCAACACCCTCACAGACACACCCAGGAACAACACTTTGCATCCTTGAATCCAATCAAATTGACACTCAATACTAACCATGATACCCTTCAACTTACAACTCCACTTTCAAGAGTCTCATCCTCTACCAACTGAACTAGCCAGGCACCTACAACCCCACTTTTATACCAAGGACAAACTAACACAAATTGACATGGATACATATGCAAGAATTTCCATTAAAGCATTGTTTACAGTAGTGAACAATTAGAAGCAATATAAATGCCCATGAATAGGAGACTGATTAAATATATGATGCTAAATCACATAATAAAATACAATGCAATTGTTAACAAGAACAATGTGGTCTTAAAGCGGCAAAGAAAGGGCTATATGTGGAAAGTTGTCCATGATTAGTAACTAAATGAAAAAAAACAAGACAGAAAGAATATATATTAAATATTGCCATTTTTAGTTTAGAGCAAAGCAAGCAGGAGCGAATCTGTGCCCTGAGTAACAGTCCCTGATTCCCTAGACTTTCAGAGAGTAAATAGATGATGCATTGGAGCACAGTAAGAACTCCAGTGCTGTTTGAATGTTAATTTCAGAAGGGCTAATGTAAACACCCAGCAAGGAGGAGAGATTCTTAGCAGGAATCCTGGGTATTGAGGCAAGGCCCTATGCCAGTAACCCATTAAGATATAAATGACAGCAACAGTTATTTGCTTAGCACTTCAGAGTTTATAAAGTACTTTCATAGATATTCTCGCATTTAATTTAATACTCTCAACAATTTCTTGAGATTAGTATCCTTATATTGTGATCAGGAAATCTTCAGATAATTTAAAGGAATAAACTCTGCCACCTCTGCAAAGGCAGAGACCAAGTCTGATCAATTTCCCCACAACATTCCAGGCTCCAGTGCATTATCAAAAAAAAAAAAAAAGTGCTCAAAATGTATTTGGTGAGTGAGTGAATGTAAGCAAATTTGCCCCAGCTCTTCCATTTCTAGATAGGGCCTGATTCCACTCAACACGACCACTGCCAGGAGATAGGCAGGCAGCAGGTGACCATATGAAACAAGGTGTCAAGAATAAAAACCACTATGTGCAGTGGCCTCAACCCCATCTCTTAGAGTAGTGAAAGCCAGACTCTTCAGGGCAGAAACAATGGCAGCTCTAACAGGTGCCTCTGCAGTGCAGACTAACCAGGGGCGACAGATGCCAGCAGTGCAGTCCAGGAGAGTACCTGGGGCACTGGGATTTCTATGAGTTCCAGCTCCCCCACACTCCTGAGACGTCTCTTGCACCAGCATGTGGTGGAATGGTGCACAGACCTGACCTAATGTCTTTGTTCTGCCCCTTACTACTTTCATGGACTAGGGCAAATCCTATAACTTCTCTGAGCCTCCAGTTCCTTTCCTATAAAGTAGGGATGATCATAGTTGCTACCTAGCAGGGATATAAAGGATAAATAAGATAATGCAGGTAAAGGACTTAGCAGAGCATCTGATACCTGGTGAGCACTCAATAATTTGCTATTCATTTCTAATGATGACATGGTAGGCTAATCATAAAAAGTATGGCTACAGAAAATCTTCAGAGAACATATTAAGCAAAGATGTATGTTTGTAAATGCATGCATATTCATATGTGCATATCTGCATGTGTGTTTAAGAAGAGCAAGGAGTCTGGGTCCTGAGCAGGTGTGATTTAATATTTTGATAACAGAAAAGAGGTTGTTTTGAGAAGCTCTCTGGAGAGTGGGATTCTCCAACTGTGTTACTGTCCATTTGGAAAATCATTAAGACAATTAATCCTCAGGCCCAAACCAAAGGCTGAAGTCACCCTAGATATTTCTCCCCTGTCGGGGCAGCCTTTGTAACATCACTTCACACACCTGGGCACAATTGAGATCCTGTAAGAGGAAGGCATTCTAATTGGAAGCATGCTGTTTCAACATTCAGCCCCCCAAGTAGTGGTGTTTTGCTGCTTGATTATTGTTAAAACTGAAAGAGATGCCACAACTTGCTGTGCATTTGTGTCCCAATCACATTTATGTATCAAGAGTCTCTATTCCAACATGGTACCAAGGTGTTATTCCTGCAAATTGAAGATGCCTCCTTTAGCAATTTTGCTCAGAGTCTATAAACATTGAAGAAATAAAAAGAAATCGCTTTTCTATTAGCACTGATCTCCTACCTGAAATTGTTCACATCCCTGTTGTTAATAGAGCAGCACCAATCACTAGAACTCAGCTATGCTTTTCCCACTGACAATGTTGCCAAAATCCTCTGAACAGGCTATGCAGAGGGTCAGAGCCTGGGCTGGGCCATCTTTCTCACTAGAACCACCTGACACAGATCTTAAGAAATGTGATTGAGGGGCCCAGGAGACAAAGAGGAAGGCCCAACTCCACACCAGCCCCCACCCAAAAGAATAGGAAAATCGAGTATTTCCCCAAGCAAAATTGCTTGTGTACTTTGTGTCTTTCCAGAAGAGAGAAAAGAGCAGTGTGGTATACTCCCCACCCATGTGCCAAAATCCTGGTGAGCTGGCATAAGGGTGGCCTGCACTGCTCAGTGGAGGCTTATTCTCCCTTTCCAGGGATAGCACAGCTTGGATGTGGGGTCAGGTGCTCATTGGCCTATTTTAAGGACACCAGAGACCCAGAGTCAGAATGCACAGCAGGAATACAGAAAGCCTGATGGGTAGGATGAGAGAAGGGAGGGAAAATTGGCTTTGAGTATTACCTAGGTAAAAGGAAACCTGGGTAGCCCCTTCCAGTGGTCCCTAAATGAACTGTCTACTAAACAGGAGTGTCCCAGCAATATTTCTGAAGGCTCAACATGAATGTTTCTGTTCAGTTCCACCAATATATGTAGATCGTGGTCCTAAATACTGAGTATATGAACATGACTATGAAAATGAATACAGCACAGTTCTGGCCCTTGAGGAGCTCACAAGCTAACATCAGAAGTAGAAAAATTAACACCTCCTCTTAATATGCTGTAGTAAGTTCAAGATCAGTCAAGGCTCAAGTGTCATGAAAGCTCAGAAGGGCTCTTTAACCCATCCTGTGGTCCAGGGGGGCCATAGAGAAAGATAACCCTGCAGTTTCTTGCCCATCATTCCCAAAAGTTTAAACTCTGTGAAGGTCCACCTGCATACCTGCTGCTCACCTGATTCATGCTGGGTTCCAGAAGCCAAGCTGTGTAAAAAGCAGCTGCCAATCTGGACTCTTAGGAACATGGAATGGGAGAGAAGGGGGCACACAAGAGACTCTCCAGCAGCCCAGGGTGGCCAGTACCTACAAGAGGGATCCTGTTCTCAAGCCTGGGTTCTCTGAGGCTGGAGATGGAATGGACAGAGGAGAAGTTTACTCTGCTTATTACTTGGATGCCTTTAACTCTATTTTCTGTCCCAAAGACTGTAAAACTCCTATATAGATGTCAGAAGCCCAGAGCTTGAGTGGTTTACAAAATGAACGTTCACTCACCTCTATGGAGAGGATATCAGCTTCCAGCCTAGTCCTTAAGCTACATCTCTTACTGGAAGTAAGAGAATTGAATCAATTAATGTGCACACCAGCAGTATAAAACAAAAAATGTGTACGTTTCTACAAACCATCATCAGAACAACCTAATCATTTCGTTTTTTCATTTTGATGGATATTTTAATTATACTGCATCCATAAAATGGAATCATATATAGCCATCAAAAATCAGATTTTCAAAAAATGATGACAAACTATGATGTTTGCTTTTATGACTTGAACGATGTCCCCGAAAAAAGATATGTTGACATCCTAACCCCCAAAATGTATGAATGTGACCTTCTTTGGAAATAGGGTCATGGCCAATGTGATTGAGTGTAACTGACATAAATTAGGGTGTGCCCTGGTCCAATATGATGAACATCCTTATAAGAAGAGAAAAACCTTGTGAAAACAGAGACACACACAGGGAGGTGCCATGTGACAACAGAGGCAGAGACTGGGGGAAGGCAGTTGCAAGCCTACTGTTAAGGGGGAAAAAAGGAGTACATAAAACTCTTTTTTGCTGACAAGCGAATTAATGTTTTCACTGTATGTTTACTGGCCCTCTCAATTTCTCTTGTGTGAATTATTTGTTCACCTACTTGCAGGAAAGATAATTCTTGAGGCTGAGGATTACTCCGCACTCCAGCCCGGGGATCTGGATGCTCCAAGATGACTCTTGGCCACCCTGAGTCTCCTTTGCTCTTCTGAGAATAGGAGCCCAGTGCTCTGAGACTTAAATTTTGAGCCCCTTTATTGTCCCTTACTTCCTTTTCAAAGTTTTGCCTAGCCTCTCACCTGAGCTTTCTTTTTCACTTAGAATAGATATAATGCAAAATTATTTTTGCTGAAATTATTTCCAATGTTTAGGACACATTTCCTGTTCCAAGAGTGTAGAATTAGTAGAAGTACAATAGCTTAGCAACATCAAACATTGCATACATTTCCTGATTTGGCTGTCACTGTGATCAAGTTCTTGGCAGAGCATCTTCAGAACTGAAAATGGGCCCAGCTCACCCGAGCCCTCCACCCTCAAAACCCCAACCCTGTGAAGTGAGAATACACAGGTATGAGAATCCCAACCACACTGGCTTCCCCTTCTCTCCTCCTGCAGCCCTCACCTCCATCTACAGCAAGCCACAGTCTCTTCCTTCCTTCACAGGGAGCTGGTCACAGGGCTGTTGATGAGAGAGTAGGGTAGAACACTCAGACGTCAGTTGCTTACTGAGTAACCTCAAACTATAGACCTTTCTGATATGTAGGGATTCTTAAATAAAATCTTCACTCACTTTAATTTTTCACAAGTATCCTATTATCTGCTTTAATTTCAAACTAATTATTCTCACATTGGGAATACTCAAATTAGTTATCAAGCATATACCCTGATTCTATTTTAGCCCTTCTCACTTTGAGCTGTTTATGTGCTTGCATGAATTTCCACACTAGATAATGAGCTCTTAAATTCAAGGTCATGACTTACTTATTTTTGTATTATCACAGCTTGTATATTACATAGCATATGCTCAATATAGTCAATGTTTTTTAAAAAAAATAGATTATTGGAAGTTTAATCTGAACCTTCCTGACCCAAGAGTGGTACAGGATAGAGGAACGTGTGGAGAAGGATATGGGAATTATCAGCATACCCTGTAGGGTTTGCTAGTTGGGGCAGTTTAGGGACTATCTGCCAAATGAGATGACCTTTGAATTGGGACTTGGAAGATGACTATAATTTCACCAAACAGACAAGAAGAAATAACATAGAAACCAACCTCAGATTATGTGGCTGGAACATATAGAAGGGAGAGGACACAACGGAAACGTGCAAAAAGTTGTAAAAAGTTTTTCCAGATTGTCCCTTTACCAATAATGATCACAATCATTTTATTGTGAGTTGACCTTTATTTTATATTCAATAAATCTTTCTGTCATTCAGCAAACATATATTGAGGATCTACATAATTTAAGCCACCTTGTTAGAATTCAGTGTCTGCCTCAGTCACATCCCTACAATGGGATGTGCTTTGGAAATGTTACTTAGATGTTTTATGTCATTTGTCTTAGTTCTAATCTCATAGGACAAACTAGAAATTGCACCTCTAATTCCTTAATATCTTCCCACAAAATCTGCATAAATGTTTTCTAGCTACCTTTGTTTAATAAATGCTTTTGGAATTAAACTGATCTAAAGTGCGAGGATAGTGGAAGAAAGAAAGCTAAAAGGGAAAAAGGGGTAAAAGAAGGAAACCTAGAGGTGAAACGTCAGTGCAAGAAAAGAAATAATTAGAATTAAGAAGAAAGGGGCCGGGCGCGGTGGCTCACGCCTGTAATCCCAGCATTTTGGGAGGCCGAGGCAGGCGGATCACCTGAAGTTGGAGCTCAAGACCAGCCTGGCCAACGTGGTGAAACCCTGTCTCTACTAAAAATACAAAAATTAGCTGGGCATGGTGGCAGGTGCCTGTAATCCCAGCTGCTTGGGGGAGGCTGAGGCATGAGAATTGCTTGAACCCAGGAGGCGGAGGTTACAGTGAGCCGAGATTGCACCACGGCACTCCAGCCTGAGTGACAGAGCTAAATTCTGTCTCAAAAAAAAAAAAAAAAAAGAAAGGGGAATTGATTTGATGATGTTAAAGAACAGAATCTTAGGGCTAGAAGAAATGAATCTTAAGTTTAGATGGATCTCTAGAGGCCACCACTAAGGGACACCCGAATTAGGAAGAAGGATGGGCAGGATTTTAATATTTCCTCCAATGCTAAGATTCCAGGTTACATACAGCAATTCTACTTTGACTCATATTTGATGGTAGAACTCTTTAAATACTCCCAGAGATGTGTCCCTTATGCCCATGTTCTGAGCCATCTGGCAAAAGGTATGATAGTAGCTATAGCAGCTGAACTAACTCTACAGTATTGGGCACATGGATACTTGATGAACTTTTGGCGAATTAGATTGATAAATTTCAAAGTATAAAAAATCATGACACTCTTTTCTCTTATTTCTACAATGCAGTGTCTTGGATATATGAAACCAGAGGACTCTGCCTAGTTAGCATAATCTTTTTTTGTTTGTTTGTTTTGAGACAAAGTCTCGCTCTGTCACCCAGGCTGGAGTGCAATGGTGCAATCTTGGCTCACTGCAACCTCCGCTTCCCAGATTCAAGTGATTCTTCTGCCTGAGCCTCCCGAGTAGCTGAGACTATAGGCATGTGCCACCACACCTGGCTAACTTATTTTTATTTTTATTTTTAGTAGAGTTGGGGGTTTCACCATATTGGCCAGGCTGGTCTCAAACTCCTGACCTCGTGATCCACCCACCTTGGCCTCCCAAAGTGCTGGGATTACAGGCATGAGCCACCGCACCCAGCCCTAGCTAGCATTATCTAGCCACGTTCATTATACCTGATGAGCCAAATTAACAGCACTGCTCCTAACTTGTGTCAATCAAACTGCTCTTCAAATTTCTTCTGGTAGAAGAAACATTCATTCAAAGTTCCACTTCTCCACGATGGTCTTGGTGGTCATATGGGCATCATAACAGTGACACATTCCTCTCCTGTACTGTTTTTATTATATCAAGCTTGAGTGGACCTTGGGAAAAAGATGACTAATGACACCCCCTTTTCTCTCAGTGTGGCACAAATGAATCAGACACCACACCAGGAAGCAGTGAAAATAGAATTAGACTATGAATCAGGAGACGTGGGTCTTAGTTAAGTTTTGTTTGTAACTGGTGATGGAATCTTGCAAAGGTCTCTCTAGGCACCGATGATAACCTCCTCTTCAAAATATGTCCCCATTAAACTTTAACATTCTCTGACTCTTGACTCTTCCCCCAGAATCTACTTGAATTGCTATTTACTATGAAATAGGTTTTATATTTTCATTATCTAAATATTTTGAGGAACAAGCATTTCGATGCTTGGTTTAAAAGAAAGAAAGAAAGTCACCCAGCTTATGCATAAGATTTGTCTCCACGGCAGCAGTTTAGAATAGGGGAAGCCTTTGGCATTGATCCCTCTAGAAATTAGAGAAGTTACTTTATACAAGGTCTACCATTTAGTTAGCTGGACGTTTTTAGGGCTTCTATATGCAATTGACAAAATTGGAGCCAAAAGAAGCTGAAAAAAAGACAAGCTGAGAAAAGCACATTAAGTTGTTTTCAGTTGTAAAAATATTTCTCCTCCAAGAAATCAAAGAATTCATTCATTAAACCATCAGGTTTTACTACAAGATAGAACTCAAAATGAAAGAAATCCTTAGTCATTTGCCCCTCAAGATGTAGGGACATGATCAAACTTTTAAAGCTACCCATTAATCTTGTAAAGTAGAATAATTCTGCTAATATTTGTACTGGTGGTATTTATATTTGCCACAAATAAATAAAGAGAGAGTGAGAAGTTGGCTATCTTTAACCCAGAAGTTCTTCTCTGGTGCCGTCACCTCTGTTGTCATTCTTCTCAATTTTTCTCAATGATCTTAGGCACTTTATTAACCAACAAATATAAAGAATTATAGGGGTGGGCACAGTGGCTCACGCCTGTAATCCCAGCACTTTGGGAGGCTGAGGCGGGTGGATCATCTGAGGTCAGGAGTTCAAGACCAGCCTGGCCAACATGGCGAGACCCCGTCTCTACTAAAAATACAAAAAAAATTAGCTGGGTGTGGTGGCGGGCACCTGTACTCCCAGCTACTCGGGAGACTGAGGTAGGAGAATGGCGTGAACCCAGGAGGTCGAGCTTGTAGTAAGCCGAGATCGTGCCACTGCACTCCAGACTGGGTGACACAGCGAGGCTCTGTCAAAATTAAAAAAATAAAAAAAAAGAACTATCAACCCCCTCATGAAGAATTCAACAGGGCTAAAAGCTACCCACTTGAGGGAGGATACTCTGGAGTATTTCAGAAATTAAACAGAAGCTGGGGAAGGGTTTTCTTGAGCAATGGGCTTCCCTAGAGCTCCTGAAATCACAGTATTCCAACAAGTAAGCCAGTTTTGTGTCCTGCCACACAAAATTCCATCCAATCGGTGTGATACCAACCAGACATTATGTGATGGCTCACCAGGAACTTTTGACATGAACAAATTCTCTATAACTAAGTTCAGGCCCTGCCAACCTTTCTTATAGTTCAAAATTGAACACCTAAGTCTGCAATAGTTTTAGGAGCTACATAAGTCTGTAAGAGTGAGCCTGAGAACTATATGCCTTGCCCAGGTTATCCTTCATGATAAATCAAAAAATTACCTGAGGAGCAAAAGATTAGAACAAAGGGAATCAACACTTACCCACCATTCTACCAAGCAATGGTGTTGAATAAAATCACAAGAGCACCTCTTCTAAGAGCGGAACTGGAGATAATCTAACACATTCTAAATCTTTGATTCTGTCTACATTTCTGCTACTCACCCCTGACACAGTCCCAGAGCTGGGACTTCAGTAATGGTGGAAGTGAGGTAGGCCAGTGTTCAAAGGCTAATCCAGATTCAAGAATGAGCAAAGGATGCAGAATCAGTTCAGCTGTTGCAACTTCATTAACCTTGAATCAGTAAATGGATCATGCAGCAGATTTGCATGAGATCAAACACTCATAGTGGTAATGTATATGTTGATTTTCATCCTTATTGCTCCAGAGGCCTACCCAAAGTCTGATGGCCTCAGCAGCCAGTGTGAAGCAAGGAATTCACCAAGGCAGAGGAGCTGAAAACTGCAGGCATGCTGCCATGTATACCACGATGAACTTGGCAAGGGTAGAGAGGCCAGGTCAGTATTCAAGCCCTTATCATCATAAGATGAAATCCTTGCCTCATCACAGTGACATTCTTCTACTTTTTACCTATTCCTCCATCATTGAGACTTCAGTGCAACAGGCCTGGCTACAACCTAGCCCAGAAGGTAAATGAATGGGTTTTAGCTTTTTGAGAAACAACCAAAAATTCTTGACTCTATTTGAGAGATATTCTGGCCCCGCTTTTATTGAATAATATCCACATGCTTCTATGCCTAATCAACATATGTGTATATTTTTTGTCTTAAACAATAATATTATTATTGATACTTAAGACATGTTATGATGACTTCTTGGTTGGGACCACAAAGCACACCTAAAGCCAAGGCCTGTGTTTAAAACCCACAATCTTAGTGTTCAATAAGATTCACACACACACATACACACACACAAACACACACTCCAGTCCATTCTCACATGATTCTAACTGGTTATAAAAGATTCACCCTCCAGACATTAGCCATGATCCAAGATGATAATCTTGACACACCGTGTCTCCATTTTCATGAGGAACATAAAGCTTTAGAAGGCAGTTGTCATTGTAATCATCAAGCATTTACGAGCATGTGCCAGGAACAAAAACTAGAGACACTTGAGAAGCTTCAAACCTGATTGACGTACATAGGACACACACAGAAAGGAAAAAACAAAGCCCGGAGGTAAAGATGCACAGGATTCTAGAGCTATGGGGGTCCACAGTGGGCATTCCTTTGGTCCTTTCAGACTTTCCTTTCTACAGTCATGAGTTTTAAAATATCACTTATATTTCAAAATCCAGATTATTTATTCAAAATCCTTTTCTCAAGGCTTTCCCAGACCAATGTCATTTCCACCAAATCAGAGTCATTTCTCAGCTCTTTCAACCCCATCAGCAGCTTACCTGTTTCTTTCTCAGGATACTTTCTACCTCATATCAATCATTTATGTATGTCTTATTTCCAAGATTTGATTAGAAACCTCTGGTGGACAGAATCTATGTATCTGTGAATCTCAACATTACCTAGCACAGAGTCTTGACCATCACAGGTAATCAATAGTTGAGGGTTTGATTTCTTATTATAACCTACTCATTTGACACTTTGAAGGAACTAAGAACTGGAGACACCATTGAGAATCTTGTCACTGAGTCAAACCAATAGGGCTGACGTTCAACCAGGATGCTACAGTATGACCTTCCAGGGTGCCAAACTACACATCCATGTCAGTTGGTAAGTAGCTGCTGATCTCAAATGTTGCCCTGCTGTCCCAGCTGTGCCAGGCCTTCCCTTGGAACCCCCTAGGTCCCCATCTAGCAACTATGAAAGTGATGACCAGCACAGCAGGGGACTTACAAGACCCTGCATCAGTTCTGCAGCCAACATCAGTTTTGATTGTTCTACGCTCCTGCTGAACCAGGTATCCAGTATTTTGAATATCAACCCCCATCTCCACCTTCACCCCTGCTGCATACAATAGTTAATTACAAGGTTCTGGGAGAAAATAATTGTCTCATTACTCTTCCCAATATAGTGATGCTAATTTGTCATGTGATAAAGTGAATTCTATAAAAAATAGTTCATCATAATGAGTTATCAGAGACCAAACTACTTAAGAGAAATGGAACTAGAACTCAGCATTAAAGAGTAAGCAGGAGTTGAATACACAGAATTATGGGAGGGGATTCCAAGTGGGAAAATGTAGTCACATAAATGCTTGGAAGCAGATATTCATTTGATACATTAAGGGTTGGCTGCATAATTTACAGAGCCTGGTGCAAAAGAAATGTGCAGAGCCACTTGCCCTAAAAGAAGGAAAAAGTCATTGTCCTTTCTTCTGTAATCTCTCTCCCAACCCAACAAAGTGGGTTTTTTTGGTTTTTTTTGTTTTTTTCTGTTTAATGTTGTGCTCCCATTACAAAGGCAGCAGGAGGTGGAGCACATGTAAACTGAGGCTCCAATCCAATAGAACTGAGGATCGACTTCCATCAGACTTCATTTACAAAATGCAAATTCAAGGAGAAAATTATTAAGAATTTCAAGACGGTAACCACAGAGCATTAAGCCCCACGTGTGGGCCAGCTTCTCAGCACAGAGCTCTGTACAACTGGGCGAATTGCATGTCTCTGAAGCTGGATGTATCTGGAAGGCAAAAAGCAACAGACTTAGATGAAAGTTGGGGAGGGGATAATGCAGGGAGGTAAGATGAGGTAAGAGAAAAGAGGTGTAATCTGTGTAGATAGCCACAAGCCATACCATGCAGCACCCAGATTAATTTCTATGTTTCACCAATTAGTTATTTGGGGACTCCAAACAGAAATAAGCAATAGATGAAGTTTATCTACCTCTTCAGGATCCTCCCCTCAACTTGCTTCTCAAAAACATTATGGAAATGAGATCCTAGGCAGCTTTTCAGACTCTGGACCTGTTTTTCCTCTCTAGCCCAATCCTGTTTCCTCTGTCATCCTCAGAATCACTCTGTTGCAAGAAAGAATCTTGTTGACTAATTCACTAATAACAAGTACAACCAATACATTTTACCTTCCAAAGAGAAACTTGTAAAGAGGAACTATTTCACATGCCAAATATTCTCTTGTAGCAGTGTATTTACAAGATCAGCAAAAGGTCCCATTGATAGTAGTGGAGAAGGGAATACAGAAGAGCATGTACATTTGCGTGGAGACCATGCCCGGTACTCCCTCCAATCAGCTACTCCACCTTGACACGTCTAAGAGCTGCCACCACTCCAGCCAGCTGCACCCTCTGTACACACTAATCTGCAGAGCAAATATTCCCTGCAAAGGGGAAGTCTGGGCCTCAGAACTGGCCAAGCAGAATTTCTCAGCCACGGTATTTCAAAAAATTTGAAATTGGATCTTGATCACTGAGAACCTGTCTTCATAATTAAGCAGAAAAAAGCAGACAGACATCTGTTCCGTCCGGGAACACAGAAAGCATACTAATTACAAGGTTCTGCCTGGTGTGGAACACTGCGGCCTTGGCTTGGACAGGCTGCATGGCCAGACGGGCAGAGGCTGACCAGGCTGCAGTCATCAGAGGAGCAATAAAGGTCACTACAATATGGCTGGAGGCTCTGCCTTTCATCAGCTGAATGAAGGAACTGAATGGAGTTCCTTCTTGACCACTGTCCCATCTTCCTCTTACACACCCTGGATTCCAGGAACGAACCTGGGAGCTGAGCTTGCAAGCTGAATCTTGTACTTTTCATGCCCTAAAGCTGTCATAATATGCTTTTTCCCGCCTCCTTCTATCCAAATCTTACCCACCTATCAAGGACTGTCTCTAGATCCATGTTATTCATTTGCTAATTTATTCATTTACCAAAAATAAGTACTTAATTTGTACAAAGCAATGTGCTAGTCATTGCGTGGAATACTAGGTAAATTGTAGGCAAGTCTTTTCTTTGTGATGCTTATAAGCCTAACATCGGAGAGCAAACAGATACCAAAATAATTCCAATATAAAATAAAAGAAAAAGAAAACCTGCTAGTACCCTAACACAGGTGAAACTAGATGCTTAGGAGTACAAAACAAAGAACAAAGAGTTGTACTGAAGCACACCAAAGGTTTTATTGAAAAGGTGACAATTGTGCCAGGACTTGAAGAACAGGTAGCACATGAGGACACAGATATGCAGAAAGAAACAAAAAGAACCATTGAAGTAAATAGAAGGGGGGGAAAAGCTGCAAAGTGTGCGTGAAGAGCACCAAATATGTTCAGTGTGATGAGAAATACAGAGTCATGATATATGAGGTTAGAAAAGCAGTCTGACAGCCAGGCGCGGTGGTTCACGTTTGTAATCCCAGCACTTTGGGAGGCAGAGGCAGGCAAATCACCTGAGGTCGGGAGTTTGAGACCAGCCTGACCAACATGGAGAAATCTCATCTCTACTGAAAATACAAAATTAGCCAGGCACGGTAGCACATGCCTGTAATCCCAGCTATTTGGGAGGCTGAGGCAGGAGAATCACTTGAACCCGGGAGGAGGAGGTTGCAATGAGCTGAGATCGCACCATTGTACTCCAGCCTGGGCAACAAGAGCACAAGAGCGAAACTCTGTCTAAAAAAAAAAAAGAAGAAAAGAAAAAGAAAGAAAGAAAGAAAAGCAGTCTGACTAATCACAGTGTCCCTTCTGGAAAACAACCCAGGGGGAAACCACAGCCTCTCCTGACCCCTCTTCTCTGTGACTTTCATATGCTTCTGTCTGTCCCTCGCCCTTTGTGCTCTAAATGGCAGATATTCAACAAATGTGTGTTGAATAATAAATTAATAAGCTATTCACTGCTAAGTGTTGCCATATAATATAACCCAGGGAAATCGTATGGTGTGTTCTAAGTCAAAACAGTTGCTTCAAAGTAATCATCTTTGTTCCTTGATGTTTGCAAAACTAATAAATAGAAACTATGATTTGTGAAAAGCAAAATAATGGTGATAATTCACATGTTAAAGGCATCTTGAGGTATGTGAACCATGTTTTATTTTATCTCACCAGTTACTTCGTTGAGAGTGAGCCAAAAGCAGATGTACTTGTGGAACTTAGAAGACCTGTGCTACTCCCAGTTTCCTCAACAGGCATTTCCACATTATTGGAAACTTCAGCAGAGGGGCCAGAGATGGCACAAGTTGGAACCGAATCTGGCAAAAGAAGAGATAAAGCAAATGATAAGTGCCTGGGAAACTTAGAATTCTTGAGACTTCAAGCTGGAAATACTCAGCGGCTTTTAAAATGTTTAGCTAAATCATAGTAAAATTAAAATAGCAATAATAATATAACAATAATAGCTAGAATTTATTGAGTACTTACTATGTACCAGATATTGTGATAAATGTCTTATCAATATAATTTCATTTAATTCTAATAACTAGCCTATGAATTAAGTATTATTAGAAACATTTAATAGATGAGGAAAGTGGCACATAGGGTGGTGAAGCAACTCCGACTGTAAGTCTTAATTAGACTACCCCTCTGAATGAACGGTTGCATCACCAATAGAGATCAGGACACTTAGCAGACACCAACGAGGCAGACATTTCCCTTCCTGGAGCCTAATCTCTGATAGAAGAGCAGTTCAGAGCCCCTGGAGTTTTATATATGTGCTGATTCTTACAGACTTTCAAGGATGCAAAAACATACACGGCCACATTTAAGTGTTCAATGGATCCACACACTGCAAGCTAACAAGCAATATGTTAAAATTCATGAAAGGTGTACTTTTATGCAGACTGGGAAGGGAGAAAGAAATAAGTGGCACCTGTAGATTTAAGCTGTGTTGAAGAGGGCTGGGCTAGAGTTGTGGACGCCAGGAAGAAACAAGGCAAAGCCATCCCTGTCCTTGGTGGCCCCCTAAACATTGGTTCAACAATTTTCTTTGGTCTGCCCACTGTTTAACAAGACAGAGGTGTTTCTTAGTGTTTTTAAGGCTTTTTCCTGAAACCTATGTGGAAGTGAGGAAATAATGGGCAAAATATCACTTATATCCTTAACCCTTTCCAGGAGATCATCTTGCAGATTGCAGATTTAGTAGCTATATGACCTTCGACAAGTAATTGTGAGTCTGTATCACCGTGAGTGCGTGTCACTTTTCTGTACCTCAGCTTCTTCTGTAAAATCTGGATCGGAGAATGCCCACCACATTGGGTTGCTGTGAGGATTAAATGATATAATATACATATAATTAATATATATGTAATGTACTTAACACAATGCCTGGCATATAGTCAGCACTATGTAAATGTTAGGTATTATTATTATGTGTAGTATAGCCATGCAAATATTAACTATTTTAGTAATTATTCTCATTAAATGCCACTTATGAGAGGTCTGCAGAAAGTCTCCTGAAGCAGAGGTTATTGTATTTATACACTAACTTGCCCACAACTGTGCACATTTTCTAAGGTATTCGCAGGTAATTTTCTAATGTGTTCTTGCCCTTATGCATTTGTGCTTTTTTCTTGAACGTCATAATTTAATTTATTTTCTTCATCTTTCTTTCATCAAACCCATTTGGACTTCCTGACGGTAGAGTAAGGGAAAGAGTGAGGATTAAAACTACCCAATACTCAAAGAGGTGAGAAGGTTCTTCATTTGGGCAGTGCTCTACCAGCAAAGAGAAGCTCCTCACCTGATGTGTCCCATCAGGGACAGAAAACATCTCTAATAGGGTGGCAGTGGAAGAAACACACATCATGACCATCTGCCCCTTCACTCATTTTAAAAATATGTACAGTCATGCACTGCCCAGTGATGTTGGAGTCAACGACAGATTCTATGTATGACGGTGGTTCCATAAGGTATTTTCACTGTACCTTTTCTATGTTTAGACACACAAATTCTTACTATTGTGTTCCAATTGCCAACAGTATTCAGGAGGGTAACATGCTGTACAGGTCTGTAGTCTAGAAGCAATAGGCTCCACCATATAGCTAGGTGTGTAGTAGGCTGAACCACCTTGGTTTGGGAAAGTACACGCTATGATGTTAGCAGGACGAAATCGCCTAACCACATATTTCTCAGAGTATCACATCCCCATCATAATGCGACGCCTAACTGTATATTGAACCAGCCTTCTACGACCAAAATATGGTCTGGGCAGAAAAAAGCTTTGAAGAAGCACTAAGGCAGAGAAGGTGCCCATCCTGGGGAGCCTCGGCAGGGCCCAGTGACCAGCCTTCCATGGCCCTGACAGCTGCACTAACAGAAGCACCAGCCTCGCGGTGCAGGCAGGAACAAGCCTGGCGCGCCAGACAGCTCGGCCCCGCCCACTCGCCGCTCTCGGAAAGCTGGAACCCTGCCCCTGTGGAGGGGGAGGCGGCGGCGGCGGCGGCGGCTGCGCGGGCCTCGGGTGCGCGGGCACGCGGGACTCCCAGCTGTCAATCAGGCGCGGGCTGAGCTCTACGAGGCGGAGCGGCGGCGGTGGCGACGGCGATGGGACCCCAGCGAGAGATCTGCAGCTAGGCTGGCTGCACTTGCTCCACGGGTCAGGGGATCGGAGGGGGTAGGTAAAGCCACGCAGAGTCCAGGGGTGGCGGCTTTCTATTCTCCAAATGTCTTTCTCCAGTTCTCCCTCTCCTCCTTTTCTCTCTTTCCTTCCTCCTTCTTCATGCATAAATGTTCTTTCTCTCTCCCTCCCTCCTTCATTCACGTTTATTATATGTGCACCAATCTCCACAAAAAACATGCGTATTAAAATCGGTGAAAACATACAAATTAGGAAGAGCTAGCTCCATGCTTTGGTGGTTTGTGGTTTGCGTTATGTAAGAATTTGGGGCGGGGGGGGCACGAGGGGCGTATAGCTAAAAACTTTAGAGTTTCCTTTCCATAAGATAAGAAAAGTTGTGTATTAGGAAAGAGTCAAATATATGTATCTAGAGTTTGCAAAGTTGGTTTGATTTATTTATCAGGCTGAATTGAGCCCCCACTGGCCCTCCCCACTCCTGTGCCACGTCTGAAAACGTTTCAGTGTTTTGGTGTGATCTCAGGACCTACTTCTTTGTGTTGTTAGACAGGAACATCAGGGTGGGGGTCAGACAGAGTCTGGAGGCCTCAAAGAAAACAGAGCTGGAATTTAACAGCTAATGTTTGTTTGATTGGTTCCTGGCACTGCAACAGAAATGTTTTCAGGACCTTGGAGAGCTCCTTGGGCGCCACATCAGGCCAGCCTTTGGTGAAGGACATGTGGGGAATCTTCAGCGAAAATGGAGAAGCTGACAGAAAAAAGAAGAGAAATGTAATTCAGAGAGGCAGAGAGAGACAGGAAAGAAAGAGATACAGATGGGGGTGGAGGGCAGGTGTTGGGGGAGGGAGGAAGAGGAGAATGTAGTGAATTTAGTGACCTATGATTGGCTTGTTTTCGTTTGCTTATCCAGATCCAGGAGGCTAATATAATTTGCTTCTTTCCCCCAAATCTGCCCACACACCACTCACAAAATTTGGGGGAAAGTAAATGGGTCTTGACGATTTGGCTTTGGTCCATATAGGCTGACCCTAGAAATGCAGAAAACAGTTTATCAGGCCTCAGCTAGGCTTACTCACCTCAAGTCTTCAGGTTCTCCTGCAAACAAATGGGGACCTGTTCATTAGAAAGAATTCTTAACGATCCCATAAAAAATATGGACCCAGTTATTATCTTATTTCACATAACTAGAGTAATGTAGGAAACCAACAGCCTTATAGTTGGCAATGGCTTTTTAATCAAATTTTGCATGGGCACCTGCTTTTCTTAGGCAGCTGGAAAGCAAAATGATCATGATAGGAAGAAAACGGATATAGGAGTAAAACTCAGCCTAATGAGTAAATCATCCAAAGAGCCTTACGAAGTGTAAAATGTATGTAAACATATCAGAAAATATAGTGATTATAGGATGCATATATTTTACATTATAAGACCAAGCACCAGAAAAGATCCATTCTGAAGTATCTAGGAAGCAAGGAACTTTTTTAAATTTGGAATTTGTAAAATAGAAATGGATCGGTCTATTTGGAATTATTAACAACATGGAATATGGTTATATAAAAATGAGAATAGCACATATATAGTGTGTTATAATTTACAAAGCCCTTTTATGTCATCTCATTCACTTTATAAATTATTATGAGAACCCATTGAAAAGTTCTAAAATATAGTTTAGACTTTTGTTTTTTAGAAAGCTATCTCAATTCTTAAACACGAAGTTCTTTGTCAATGCTTTTGTCAACATTAAAATGATTCTTTATAAGTTATATGAATGACATGAAATTTAGATTTTGATCTGGATTACATTCTGCAGAGACTTTTTTCTTAAATAGGATTGAAGAATGCACCATTAAAAGGAAAGATCAAGGAGTAAACCAGAAGAAGAAGAAAAAGAGGACTTCAAAGGTAGGACTCAAACCTTATCACATGTAGATTCATAAGCACCCTGTGTATGCATGTAGATAAAGAAGAGATTAACAGAGAATATGGGTTCTTTTCTCATTTTAGCTTTGGATTTTAGGTACCTTTTTAAAAAATGAATCTTGAAGAATTAAAGTAAATGATAACAAGTAAGATAATCTTACATTGTTACTCCTTTTTAAACATTATAAAAGTGGTTACATGTCCACTGACTTTGCAGGTATTTTAATAACTCAATATAAAGCCACAATCTCTACCACTGTTTCAGAAAAATAAAATATCTCTGAAATAATCCATTGGTAGGAACACGGTTCAGGATTTAAGAACATGCTTATATAATTTCAGAATGCCTGATTTAAAAGTGAAAAAGCTCTTAGCAGGCTTTCATGCCTTCCTGTATCCCCTATGAGTCTGACTGAATCTTTTAAGGAACTGACCTTTTGGCTTGGTGTTGAATAAGTGGTCTAAATTGTCTATGTGCCTATACTTTGTCTTTTGCAGCACTGGCCCTGTGGAAAAGTGGCTATAATGGGAACCTCAGTCTCATTATCTCAGAATCATTTTATGGGAGAGAAAAGCAGCATGAAAAATTGAATGATATTTCAAAGAAAATAAATAGAACAGGGCCTGCGCCTGGCCTCACAACTGACTCACACATAGTGTCACAGGAAAACACTCATATTTGTTGCCTCTCTTCTCTCAAGGAGACCATGAAGACAAAGAATATAATGTCTGTAATGTTCTTAGAGTTTCATGAGGCATAAAGATTTATTTCTGCTTCAAGGCTATGAACATTTATAAAGGAAAATAAAAAGTAACTGCATATATTGGACAGAAATTTAAATTTCTAACACATTGATACTACAGTCTATTGGCACACATAGTGATATCACAATAGCACATGCATGAGCTTGTTTCCCTAATACAGGAATAATTCAAGGAATTCTCAGCATTTGTACTCCCTTTACCTCTTGATGATGCCCATTTTGTTATGTTTATTGCTTCAGGAGTGTGTCTCCTTGTAACCCAAGAGTCCACTGAGGGCAGACCTGGCTCCACTCATCTTCATAACTATTATTTATCTCACAGGTGCCTGGCACGTAGTGCTTTAAAAACACTGAAGGAAGGGGAGGATGAAAAATGGAGGACTACTCAGGCCTTCAACCACACCAACCCATGTAGAACTCTGCAGGAAGTTTCAAAGTACTGGAGATTAAAGTGGTCAACAGTACAGAAAATGTCCCTGCCCACATGTAGCTTACACTCTATCATGTATATGGTCTGTCAGACCATAAGTAAATAAACCACACATAGAATATCAGATAGTAACAAGTGCTAGGAAGAGGAACAAACCTAGACAAGGGGATAGAAAGTAATGGAACACTGATATTTAGATATATTGATTATAGAAAGCCTCTCAGAAGAATTTGGTAGGGAGTGGCAGCATAATTTTTTTCCCTCCTCTTGTCTCTGGGTTATGATAGGTGTGCTGAGTTGGTAAGAACTGAATATTCATTTAATGTATAACAGTGCATGCAATTGAGACAGTTGCTACGGACAGGTTATAAAAAGAAGAAATCCATGGATGGATCCTCATTTATCAGCAAGTAGAGCATCCTTCAGAGAGAATAAAAACAACTCTCTCTTCATAGATAACCAAACAATCACACACAAAAGTTGCTTGTGCCCAATCATCATGGCCATGCTGGCAGGGAGGATGCAACAGGCTCCATCAGAGTGTTTACAGAATGAAGACTAATGTGGATTGAATTAAATATAATACTAAAGAGTGTGTTTACTCATCCCCTCTATCCATGTACCTCCTGTGATATTAAAGCTTTCTGTGAATAAAAAAGGCTCTCTAAAATATGTTCATTAACAACAATCATAGATTTAACCTTTTTGTTGTTGCTACTACAGCTATTGAAATATAGACATGAGAAATCTTATGAAACCTTGATCTTTAAGTAAATACTAAGCCAAAGTAAAAAGCCTTTGCACATAGCTTCTGTTTCTGTCTCAATTCTAGTTTGTTGTATACAGTTTAATAACTGCCCAGTCTTTAAAGTGACTTTATGAAGTGACCTCACATACCTTTTTTATGATACCAGAAGTGTCCATCAATCAAATAAGGTTCCAAATAACTGTAACATGGGGACAAAAAGTTACTGACTTCCCTAGGAGATGTATAACTCTCTGTTGAGATTTTGTAGGTCCAAATCCATCACTCTAACATGTTATATTTTAAAATTCATGTTCTTCCAAGTCATTCTCCTCTAGGAGTGAATTCCAGGTAGTTATATGTTTGGGAAGATGTGTGATACCTGTCAGACCCTCGGGGATCCTATTTTAGGCAACATACGTGATACTGAAGTAACTTGTTAAACAACATACAAACATTTAGTCTACCTAGTAGCAAGTAACTAACCAAACTAGTTATATGCCCTTTTTAAAGGGAAGCTGCATACATACTAGTATAAAGTAAGAATTTGAGCTGTCAGTAAGGATATGGAAGGAGGTAGGAAATCAGTAAACCTAGTTGTTCGTTCAATAAAAAAATGATAGAGTCATTCTGTACAGACAAACTAAAAATCCTGAAAAGCTACAACTGGAAGGAATTAGAGATTAATCTGGTCCAACCCTCTTACTTTAAGGATGATGAAACCATAGCCCAGAGAGGCTAATGAGCTTGTCTGGAATCTCCTGACCAGTAAGTTGCAAATCAAAAAATGGCAGTAGAGTCCATTCTCTGCCCCGTGTAGGTAGCACAAAACAGACCATGTTCTTGTTCATGTTTTGTGCCCCTGGAGGAGAAAGTAAGGCGCTTTGGAATTCCTTTTCTGGAATGTAGCTAACATAGCTAAAAATCCATGGCTTCAAGTAGAGCCTTCAATCACTCAGGCTCAAAAACATTTGTTTTATGACACTTTCTATCTCTTTTATGATTTTACCTATATTGTTTTTAACAAAGTTAGACAACTGGGTCTTATAAAGCAGAAACATTTAACCTACTGTTCTGGTAGCAAACTGTGCAGGGAATGGCTATAATATATCACACGGTCCTTCTCTGCATCAAAGCTCAATCCTGGGAAAGAACAACTTCAGCATCTAAGGAAATATAACTCTTACTGTTGCTATGAGGGATTTTTTTTATTCCTATCATATCTATTTTTGTCCCTTTTTCATGTTAAAGTCTCTGATGCTTTATAGAAAATCTGAAAATATATATTTAGAGGAGGTGGTTCTGACTATGCAAGTATATGATTCAGTCCATACTCATGCTTCTTGTGTTGTCATCTTTCATCTGTTCCCTGACTCATGGTGTAACCTTTAGTAGATGATTTTTCTATGCCTCAGTTTCCTAGTTGACAAAGCAGTTAGTAATACCAATCCCATCTCGCCTGGATTGAAATTTGCATTAGAATGCCTTAAAGGAAAATGCCTTTAAAATTATGCCACTTATATACCAATGGCAATAGGCTCTTGTTAATCATCTTCATTGTATAAGCATTAAATAGAAGGTACTGAAGAGATCGTCCTAGTGCTTAAAATATTAAAACTAGGTTAATATTCTTTTGATCTGCCAGATTTTGCTGCTCTACTCAGGCAAAGAACATTCTAAAAACCTTGACTTTTTATGAAATCATATCTTTCTAAATGTTTTAAAGCAAATGTGTTCATGTGTGGGGGAGTGCAGGTGTGGGTGTGTATGTGTAGACTCTTGCCTCCCTGCACTCTTTCCCTGGGTGATTTCTTTAGATGGTAGCTATACCTGAAACAGAAAAAAAGCACAGGAGCTAACAGTTAGTTGGTTTTAATTGACCAACAGCTAAAAAGATGAGGTTATTGGTCATCATTAATAGCACCATTTTTCTAAGACCAGGGCCATGTTTTCCTCAATTTGACTACATTCTTAACCAAAACTCATTTGTAGCTAAGGGCACATATTTAAAGATGTGCTAATGGGTTTACTTTGTGCCCACTGCACAAGGAATTGCTGACTATCCCTGGTTCCAACTTTGATTTTAGCCCCATAATTCTATCCAATCAAACTAACTGTCCACATATAGGCATTTGATGGGACTGTAGATCGATATTTTTCTTTTGTAGATAAACATTACTAGCTGGTTGCTTGATAAGTAATTGGAAACATTTAATATGCCTCTGTTGGCCTGGATTACAGCACAAGCTCTGAGAAAACCTGGCTTAATAGAAAAATAACCTTCTATGTTGTTCCCCACTTTGTCACGTATAGACTATGTCCACATAACTAAAACTATCTACAGGATACTTTTTTTTGGAAGAAGTCTGATTTATTTGAAAACACAAAAATAACCACCTTCATTTATATTCAAACAGTGTGGCAGCTATATTGTGGACTAAAGAGTTCTTTCAGAATTTTATATTTCTTTTATTATTTCCACTTTTTAATATTATACTTTAAGTTCTGGGATACATGTGCAGAATGTACAGGCTTGTTACATAGGTGTACATGTGCCATGGTGATGTGTTGCACCCATCAACCCATCACCTAGGTTTTAAGGCCCACATGCATTAGGTATTTGTCCTAATGCTCTCCATCCCCTTGCTCCCCACCCCTTGACAGGTGTGTGATGTTCCCCTCCCTGTGTCACTGTGTTCCCATCTATCTACAGGATAATTTAAAACTCCAAACACGTATTTCACATTTCCAGCTATACATTTATTTGCTTATATGGAGATCAGAAATTAAGACGATAACTGACAATTCCCTTATTCAACAAAATTACTGTCACTCAGTAATTCTTTCTTTTTTTTAACCATGATTAGCAACAAAATCCATATAAATGCGTCTCTCTAAGGGTATCAATTAGGTCAAATAAAGTAGAAATTTCCATCTTAAAAAGGCAGAACCCAAAACAACCTGCCTAGGACATAGTTTTATTTAATAGTTCTCTGAGTTCTTACTTACAGTAGACACTTCATGGAAAATAATAAAAGGCTGTGTCCACTCTCCACATTATACTCTAGCCACCCACATGGACAGATGTATCCACAAATAATGGGTAAAATATATGGTGTTAGAGTTAGTGAGGTGTAAATTATTGGCCAAGCCATTTGTGATTAATAAAGCATGAGGCATAAATTGCTCAGCAGCTTTTTAATAAAGCTTCATACAACTTGACAATTAGTTAAAATGTCAGAGGAAGATACATGAGATCGGAAGGCAAAATTTCGAACTAGTAAGAGTAATGCGGTGTAGATTCCACAAGGAAACATAGTTAAAAATCTGAGAGGACAGTCTAAGACAAACTCCATCTTCAGCAAATGAGAATGCCTGCCCAATTCTTTAACATGTAAGTGCAAAGACAACTAGATTCTAAGAGATTAAAGATTTCTTGTCAAGGCAATAAAAAATCTCAGCTTCTTTGTTGCCATTTCTTGTGTGCTTCATGCTTAAATGTGTACCTAATTTATGTGAGTTGTGCTGTTGCATCTCATTTCATTTATGGAGATGCAGTTCTAGTCATTGAGTGTTTAGGTAATCTTGCATTAAGCAAAAAAGAACAGCTTATAAGAAAGACAGGTTTGTTGTTGTTGTTGTTGTTTGTTTGTTTTATTGAGATGGAGTCTCGCTCTGTCGCCCAGGCTGGAGTGCAGTGGTGCGATCTTGGCTCACTGCAAGCCCCGCCTCCCGGGTTCACGCCATTCTCCTGCCTCAGCCTCCAAAGTAGCTGGGACTACAGGTGCCCACCACCACGCCCAGCTAATTGTGTGTGTGTGTGTGTGTGTGTGTTTTTAGTAGGGACAGGGTTTCACCGTGTTAGCCAGGATGGTCTCCATCTCCTCACCTCGTGATCCTCCCTCCTCGGCCTCCCAAAGTGCTGGGATTACAGGCATGAGCCACTGCGCCCCGCCAAGAGAAATGGGTCTTTAAAAGTACCTTTTCTGTAATAAAAAGAGCATCGTTCAACTAGGCATACATTACTCAGTCTGGTTCTTACCTTTCATATGTCTTTTGATCCTGTGGCCAAAGCCTGTGGCATTAATCCATGTGGATGTTGTCATTCCAGCTGGGAAGGATGAGTTCTTGCAGCAACGTCTGTGGGTCCAGGCAGGCACAGGCTGCAGCTGAGGGCGGTTACCAGCGCTATGGAGTCCGGTCCTACCTGCACCAGTTTTATGAGGACTGTACAGCCTCAATCTGGGAGTATGAGGATGATTTCCAGATCCAAAGATCACCTAACAGGTGGAGCTCAGTATTCTGGAAGGTAAGGAAGGAGCATGTGTTTAACTTAGGGAATGGAAAAATTATTGGACATGGTTAATACTGCAGCTGTGGAGGATGGAGAGGTTTAGTACTCGCTGTGTGTGCATCACTCTTGGTGATACTAAATGCATTTTTCTTACCTTAGGAAAGAAGAATCTAAACCTTGGGCCAAAGAAAGCCTCTAAACACAGCACAACTATTGATGAGCAGGTTAAACATAAATAGGTGCAATTGCCATATGAATTATTATTATTGCTACCGTTAAAAATGTGCCATTAAATTCACTAATTGAAGCCATCCATAGGCAAAACATTATATTCTTTCAGTCTTCCTTACAGGCGTGGTAAGTATCATCTGACAAGTTGCAACAATTATTAAAAAGAAATCGTTAGGTATTTAGAGAGAGTTAATGATGAAATGTAGTACAGTGGTCAGTATACCAGCTCCATCTCTACCGAGTGTGTGATCATGAGGCTTTCTGACCCCAGCTTCCTCAAATGAAGGAATCTCATTAGACAATGTATTTAGTCCCTTAACAGATAATTAGTGAGCATCTACTCTGTGCCAAGAGGGTTCAAAGTGCTGGAGGTTAAAGTGGTAAACAGGGAAAGAAAAAGTGACTTCCCTCATGGAGCTTACAATCTATCATGAGAAACAGGCTGTAAACAAAGAAACCACATGATAGAATGTTAGGTAGTGATAGTGCCATGGATGACAGGGGGTGATGGAGACTGGTATTTGGATATGCTGATGGTAGAAGGCTTTCAGAAGAGATGCCATCTCAAGGAATACCAGGATGAGTTGAGGGAACAGACCTGACTGAAGGTCATCCTAGACTGGGAAAATAGTAAGTCCAAAAACTCTGAAATGGGAACAAGTTTGGTGTGTTTGAAAATGATCCAGAGGTCTCCAATCTGGTTGGAGTGGGGTGAGAAAAGGGACAGGCAATGAATTAAGAAAAATAACAAGGCACAGATGATTTATGTAGAGCCTTGTACACCACAGTGAAGTCTTGGGTTTTTACCTCGAGAGACATGGGAAGCCACTGGAAGAGGCTGATTAATTCAGAGGGTGTTAAAGTACCCAGGCAAAAGATGCTGGTGGCATTAGCGGAGATGGTGAAAAGTAGTCAGATTTAGGTAAAGGTTATGCCTATTAGACATCCGAGTAGTGATCTCTAGTGACGATTTAAATATATCAATCTACAACTCATAGATTGGGAGTTATTGACACATAGAATCTATACAAGGCACTGGACTTCTGAGATCATCCAGGAAAAGAGTGTGGACATAGAAGAGAAGAGGGCATTGGGACATTCCAACATTTAGAAACTAAGAAGAGGAAGAGGCTTCAGGGATACTGAGAAGATGAACCTTAGATAATGCCTAAGGTCTTCCTTAATCTTTGTTTCTCCCAAAAGATCCCAGAAGTTTTTGACATGGACATTGACATAAACTTGCAATTTATTGGCCATATAGTGTAACAAGAGGCGGTATAGCATAATAATTATAAACATAGATTCTAACCTCAGACTACATGAGCTCAAATCCCAGCTCTTTTGTTTAATCATTCTGTAACCCTGGGCAAATTAATTGGCCTTATGGGGCCTCTAATGGTGATACTTATAGCACCTACCACATAAAAGATATGAGAATTAAATGAGATAGTATTTACAAAGAGCTTAACACTGTCTTGGTATGTACTTAATAAGCATTAGCTATATTAGCTACTATTAGTGGTTGCTGTATGAAGCACTGAGTTCTTAAATGGGAAAAAAAGTTGAAATATAGTTAATAAATCAAGTATTAAGTAACACAGTTGTTAACATGGATAACCCAAGACCTGTGTTAATTCAACGTCATGTTGTTGTCACATACTCTGCATCAGAACTGGTCAAGTCAGCATCCTTGCCCTGTAGAAATCTCACCTCTGATGAATCCTTACTGGCTTTAGCCAATGAAATGCACAGCCAAGCTTGGCACATCTTGTATTTACCCAGATATGTGGGTGGTTGTTTCCCTATTTGTCAAAAAAAAAAAAAAAAAAAGCATTTGCCTGACAGATCTGTTGTGCCAAGAGCCCAAAATGCCACTGACACACAGAATATTGTAAGTGTTCATGGAACTCCAAAGCACTGGTTGTTATGTGATTTGTGAAGCTGTAAACCCATCAAATAAAACATAGTTATGGGTTTATAACAAATAACTCACAGTGAATTACCAACCCCAGAATTCATATTTCATTATTTTCTCCCTTCTATTTTGCACAAACAAGATCCAAAAATATTTATTTACTGCTGTGCTGGAGTCCTAGATGTATATCTTAGCCACAAAACACAAGAAGCCTAGTGTCAACCTGACTGACCTAGGAATTCACTGTCTTAGAGACCTCATCTCTATCAAGGGATAAACCAACTGTTCCTGGGTTTCCTCCTAGGGAATATGAGTGAATTCATGCCAGTGGATTTATGAAGTGCTTTGTACCAACACAGGAAAAAGCACTAGCTATGCTCATGTTTCTATTATGATTCTTTTTCATGTTTTTTTTCTTTCAATCAAATTGCATCTGTAGGTGGTTCAAATTGCTGGCTTCTCCTTTCCCTGCTTCTACTGTAGTGTTGCAAGAGTCATGTTGGCCTCTCACTGGGGGCTGTGCTCACAGTGCTTTGATAGGACTCTGCTCTTGAGGCATCTTTACAGCAGTGGGCAGCATGGCAAGACTTAATGAGAAAGGAGATTGGAATCAAATGGGTCTGAGTTAGAATCTTTATTGCATGCATCTGCATAACATCTATTTCACAGTATCATTCTTCCTCTCTTTCTTCAAATGTGTAGCTGTTCAACATTCACCAGGCTCTGGGATTCTGATGTAAATAAGATCTTCTTTTTCAGAGGTGAACAAATATTCTTCAAATATGAAGAAGATCTTTTCTTCACCTCTGAATAAGATATAGCCCTTGACCTGAAGGAGTTCACAGTCAAATAGGGGAGGTGGCCATGTACACAGATTGTTGTTTTTTTTTTAAATTTTATTATTATTACACTTTAAGTTTTAGGGTACATGTGCACAATGTGCAGGTTTGTTACACATGTATACATGTGCCATGTTGGTGTGCTACACCCATTAACTTGTCATTTAACATTAGGTATATCTCCTAATGCTATCCCTCCCCACTCCCCCAACCCCGCAGCAGTCCCCGGAGTGTGATGTTCCCCTTCCTGGTACACAGATTGTTATAATGCAATATACTAAATGCTCCCCTTAAAGCAGGCACAATACTTACTGGGAGCACAGAGGGGCAGGGTGGAGTGGGTATCTGATGCAGACTAGGGAAGAAATGGCTCCAAGAGGAGGTCACATGTGAGCAAGCAGGAACGGGGCATCCCAGTAGAGAGAAAAGTATTGCAAAAGCTAAGAGTCATGGGAGAGTACAGCATGTTCAGGAGACTGCAAAGAGTTCCCTGTGGCTGGGGTAAATGTTCAAAAGTTGAAGAAGAGGAGTCAGGAGTTGAACCTGGGAATGCATACAAAAGTCAGTTCACAGAAGACTCTGAAAGGCCATGTAATAGAAATTTCTCCATAACATTTCAGCTTGAATACAGTGAGGGGGCAAGATAATGAATCTAAGCTTTCGTAGTTGGGATGTCACAATCAGGTATAAACACACACACGTGCACAAACACACACATACACAGAGTGCCGCACACTTTCTCTGTGCTTCAGAGGTCCTAGGTTGCTGCATGACTACCTCAGCCACTTCTAATTTATCCCACTGCCTGCAGCTGATGCCATCTATAAAAATCGATGTAACACAGTCCCATCACCCATTGCTGCTGCCCCAAAATCAATCAGGCTATGGTGGAATTTTTTTTCATATCTTTGCCTTTGACCTTGACTAAGGCTGTTGCCACTTGATTGTCCACGCAGCAAACAGCATCATATGCAGGTGTCAAACCAATGGGAGCAGTCTTCTCACCCCCAGTCATTCCCTCCTCACCTCAGGGTTATCTTCTTGCCTTCTCCTCGACCTCTCTCAGAAACCTGTACCAGCCTATGTCAGAGGTTAATATGTCATGGAGGCATTTAATGGCGATGTGCAGGTGCAAGGTGTGACCGCCTCCTCCACAGCCTTACTAACTGTGAAAGTGACTCCGGTCCCTCTCTTTCCTCTCAAGACCCAGGTTAAGTTCCTCCTATCTGCCCTGACCTCTCCAGTTCCCCCTCTTAAGCTAAGTCAGAGTTTAAACTTAAGTCCTTGTTTTTTCCTTCAAAGTTTTGCTAGATACTGAGAAGTTAGTTTTATACTAGAGATGAGAGGAGCTGTGGAAGACTCTGCTTTTTAAATCGCAAATAAATATTGTATATATTTGTCATGTACAACATGTTGTTTTGAAATACATATATATTGTGGCACGACTACCTCAAACTAACATGTACATTACCTCACATCCTTTTTTGTGGTAAGAACACTTAAAATCTATTCTTTCAGCAATTTTCAAGAACACAATACAGTCTTATGGACTATAGTCACCATGTTGTACAATAGGTCTCTTGAATTGATTCCTCTGAGTTGAAATTTTGTATCTTTTAAACAAAATCTTCCCAATCCCCTCTCCCACTCCCTCCCCGTTCCTCTCTACCTCTATGATTTCAACTTTATTAGATTCCACATATAAGGAAGATCATGCGATATTTGTCTTTCTGTGCCTGGTTTATTTCACTTGACATAATGTCCTGTGGAAGACTACTAAGAAGAGAAGCCATGTGGTATAATTTCTGTTTATAAAAGATTTCTCAGATTGCCTTTGAAGGATGGAGCAATGGAGATCATCAGGACAGTGTTGCAATGATCCAGGCAAGATATAATAACGGCCTGCACCATTAGAGTGGCTGCAGTGGACGAGACAGAAAAGATTCAAGAGATTTTTATGAGATAGAGTGACTAAGATTTAATATCCACCACTATGACTGTGAGGAACAATTTCACGAATGGGTGGATGGGAAGAACGCAAATAGAGAAAATGGGAAGGAAGTGGCAGAGCACCATTTTTACTCTTTTGGGTTTGAGGAGTGTTTGGGACATTTTTCTGTAGATATTCCTGTTGGTTGTCAGAAATATGGTCTAGAGCTCAAAACAGAGATCCAGGCTGGAGTTGGAGGTTTGGAAGTCATTGGTAACAGGTGGGAGTTGAAACTGTAGCTTCCGATTAAACGCTAAAGAGAACATAGTGAATAAGAATAGGTGGAGGTCAAGGATAGACTCCTGAACCAGACGTGGTGGTGTGTGCCTATAATCCCAGAGGACTCAGGAGCCTGAGGAGGGAGGATTGCTTCAGGCCAAGAGTTCAAGGCTGCAATGAACCATGATTGCACCATTGCACTCCAGCCTGAATGACAGAGAGTGACCCTGTCTCTAAAAAAGGTGGGGAAGGGTAGAATCCTGGGGAACACTAATAATTTACGAAGAACATCCAGCAAAGCAGGTTGACAGTGAGTTGTTTGGAGCAGAGATACACAGAGGAGACAGTGTGTCAGAGATAACCACGGGGAAGGGTTTCAAGAAAGTATAAGTGTTTAATATCAATGAACGTAGAATATTTAAGTGAGCCTAAAAAATAAATTAGATTTGACATTAGGTTTGACAATTAAGAGGTCCTTTGTAACCTCGGAGAAGCAGGTTTAAGGAAATTGTGGAAGACTAAGCGTGGCTGTCAAGGGCAGAACGGACATCGAGGAGTAGGAAGAGAGGGACGCAGAGCTGGAGAATTGCTTTCGAAGATGGAGGCAGTTGAATGTGTTTATGCGCTGGAAGAAGGAATCTCTGTTAGGTGGAAGAGCTGATGTGATTTCACTGCCCAGGTGAAATGGTCTAAGAAGATTGTGAGGTCAGGCTGTGGAAGGACCTCGATTATCGCCAGGCATCGGTTCTTGCTTCATAAAGCTCAGTGTCAAGCTGAGGCAAGCAGGGACAGATGAGCTACAGTCTGCCACTGCTGCTGGCAGACATCACTGCTCAGAGCTCAGGAGAGGTCAGCACAGCCCTCAAGGGCTGATGCAGAAGAAAAAGCCCATCTTCGCTCTTGATGCGCTTCCCCTAAATAACCTCTAACCCAGATGGCGCCTTGCACATGCAGCTCCATCCAGCATTCCCTGCACGCCAGGCCGTTCTTCCCAGCCACGCAGGTTCGCGCTTCCAACAGTCATTCCTGCCTCCTCTCTGCCAGAACAGCTGCGCCGCGACTGCTGCCAGCTCTGTCTATTGGAGTAAACTGCATTTTCAGGCCTCATCAGCTCACTGGGAAACAATGAAAGGATGTTGGTCAAAATAACAGCAGTCTCTGGCCTGTAGCCCCCACCAGCAGAATTTCTGGCATATAAATAAGTTCTCTTTCCTTTCCAATTTTCCTTTCCAGCAGCAGGAACTGGGTTTTCACACATCCTCCCACAGCCAAGAGTGGAATCGGAAGTTATAGCACAAAAACTGTCCTCGCTGCTGTTTCGGGAGTTTGTCACCACCTGGAGAGGCCCTTCTCTGTCACCATTGGGATTGGCCTTACCACCCTAAGGCCCCAGGTTGCTCTGCTGAGCCTGGAGGAGGACCCTTCCAAAGCATTCCAACTCTTCTGTGTGGCCCTAAACAAGGCTGCTTTGCTTCCTCAGAACTTTAAACAACTTCTGCATTGCAATTTTTTGACTCTTTCCATTTGGGAGTCCTCTTTCTGTTAGACCTGGGACCAATTCGACTTTGAACTGTGTCCAGAGATAATTTTTATGATACTGTATGGAATTGCTCCCTCAATTTTTATCCTTTCCAGTACTCAGCATGGTACCAAGACTAAGCTGATGAGTCCCAACTGCTCTCCTCACCTCCCATATGCTACTCATGACAGACTCCTTCGTACCTATCATCCCACGCTCTCCCTCCCATGCTTTAACGTGTCTGGAATTCCCCAATGGGTGCGTCTTTCAGAGATTCTCATTAAAGACTGGCATTAACAGCCCCTTCAGAAGCCTTGAAGTCAGCTGTTCACTGTGCTGTCTTCCCCACTACAGAGGGCGAGCCTCTCTCTGATTCTCTGATGTCAATAGAAAAGAGAAGAAGGCTCAGAAAGCCTAGCCACGTTCCAGTTCTTCAAGTGAACAGGAATTCTGCCATCTGAAAGCCATGGTTTGCATTTTAGCTTCTGAATGATAGTCCAGGAGTGGATTTTCATCGAAAGCACTGCTCAGCTGAGGAGCAGACTGCTCTGAGAATCAATCACCTGGCTCTGTGTTCAGCAGTCTGATGGTTTAAGTTAGGCAGGCAGGACGGTTTATTGAGTGTCAGGCTGGAATAAGAGCTGTGGGGAGGCAAGACAGACACACACTGGTCTCACTTGCTCTTCAGAATCTCAGAAACTAAGATAACTTTCGGCTACCCTCAATTTTTGATAATTAATGCCAATTCTTCAGCAGGGAGGTAGTTTAGTGACATAGGAAGCATGTCACCATGGATAGTTAAATCAATTTTGCTTGTACATTCAGAATGTTCTGATATGAGTCATTTTCTAAAAGTTATAAATAATGGTTAGTCTTGGAAGGTAAATGTACTTGCCACCATTTTTAGAAAAATGTAGAAAGCAATCCAAAATGTTATATTTTACAGCCCAATTTTTCCCGTAGTACTTATGTCTTATATAGAACAGCTTTTTTTTTTTTTTTCAGAAGACATCCTATTGACTCTTTTTCAGTTTCCTTACAATATGAGATACTGGAAATTTGTTCACATATGGTGGCTAAAACTCCTTTGAGGTTCAAATAAAAATAATAGAAAGAAATATACAAAATAGTATGGCGAAGTATTATGGGCAGAAGAAAAGTCATGGGTAGCAGGAATCACACAGATCTGGGTTAGAACTAGTCACACCACCTGCTATTTTTGGGATCATCAACTATGCTTTTTTTCTCTCTCTTTTTTTCCCGAGACAGAGTCTCACTCTTGTTGCCCAGGCTGGAGTACAACAATGTGATCTTGGCTCACTGCAACCTCCACCCACCCAGGTTCAAGTGATTCTCCTGCCTCAGACTCCCGAGTAGCTGGGATTACTGGCATGCCCCACCATGCCCGGCTAATTTTGTATTTTTAGTAGAGACGGGGTTTGACCATGTTGGTCAGGCTTGTCTTGTGTCCAGAAGTGGTTCCTCCCGGTGGATTTTTGGTCTCTCTGACTTCAAGAATGAGGCCGCAGACCCTGGCAGTGAGTGTTACAACTCATAAAGGTAGTGCGGACCCAGAGTCAGCAGCAGCAAAATATACTGTGAAGAGCGAAAGAACAAAGCTTCCACAAGGTGGAAAGGGACCAGAGCAGGTTGCGGCTACTGGCGCGGGTGGCCAGCTTTTATATCCTTATTTGGCCCCGCCCACATCCTGCTGATTGGTCCATTTTACAGAATGCTGATTGGTCCATTTTTACAGAGTGTGGATTGGTGCATTTACAAACCCTTAGCTAGACACAGAGCGCTGATTGGTGTGTTTTTTACAGAGTGCTGATTGGTGAGTTTACAAACCTTTAGCTAGCCACAGAGTGCTGATTGGTGAGTTTACAAACCTTTAGCTAGACACAGAGCGCTGATTGGTGTGTTTACAATCCTTTAGCTAGACAGAAAAGTTCTCCAAGTCCCCACCGGACCCAGAAGCCCAGCCGGCTTCACCTCTCAGTCTCAAACTCCTGACCTCAGATGATCCGCCCACCTTGGCCTCCCAAAGTGCTAAGATTACAGGCATGAGCCACCATGCCCGGCTAAAGTATGCTTCTTTAACCTTATAATCCTCAGTTTCTTATAGGTGAAATGAGAACAAAAATACCTACTTCTCATAAGATGCTTGTGAAGATTAAACAAAAAACACATCTAGCATTAGCGCAGGTCATAACAGATGTTCAATAATACCAGTTATACTTTTCCCATTTTTGCTAGGGTGGTAGATTTGTGGATACGTTTTCCTTCTATTAGCCAAGCCTCCTTTATTAGTGTATTATCTCAAAAATTTAAATATTAAAGATTAATTTATGTTATGTATCTGGTTATTTTCCTAACCTTGTTATTCTAACTAAAAGCAATTAAGAACAGAAGGAAAGGAAAAATTACTTTAAAAAGTAATGGTGTTAGCTATTCCTTATTCCAAGTGCTGAGCAATCGTAATACTGTTACCAATGTAGCATAACAATTTTTCAAGGGGTGTCTTTCCAAATAAGAAGAATAGCTACTTATTACAATTTATAATTTTGCCAGATACAATGTATAACTTTGCCAGATACAAGGCTAAGTGCTTCTATGCATAGTCTCATTTAGTCCTCACAAGTCCTCTATGAGGTAGGTATTATGAGCATTTGTCATTTTATAGATGGGGAAATTAATGACAAGAGCTTTTAAGTAACTTTCCTTCTATGATTCAAGTGCTAGGTGGTGGTGGTAGAATCGAAGCATGAGTCCATTTATTTCAAACCTGTGGGCATTGACCACCAAATGGTACATCATTTCCATCTTTAGTATGTTACATTTCATTAGAACTTGAGCTAATGCAGTTTAATCTCCATCTGCTATTCTGAACACTTCCTAGCACCTGCACAAGTATACCCCAAATAGCTACATGTGAGAGGAGAAAGAACACTGGCCTGGGGATCAGCTCTGTGGCTTCTAACCCTGCCTCTGCAGCTTGCTAGCTGTCCATCTTTGGTCCATGACTTACCCTCTCTGAGGCTACATTTCTTTACCTGTAAACTGGCAATTAAGGTTCCTTCTCTGCTTATTTTGAAAAGAGGTGAGTAGTTACAAAGACTGTCCATGTCCTCCAGCCAAAACCACCGGGAACACACCTATATGTTGAACAAGTTGGATGTATTACTCATTACAGTAAGAAAGAATGTCACCATAGGGGACTGTGGGGCATTGCAATATGAGAGTGTGAAAAGGATGTATAATATTATAGGATGTGGGCTCTGGTTGGGTGATTTTGGGGAGGGTCTAATGAAGCAAGAGTTCACTCTGGATTGTTAGGGACAATTCTATGATTGGATATCTTAATATATCTTATGAATAGAGAGGACAGACTAGAGTGAGACTAAAGCCATCATGAGAAAGAAGTAGGCGTCATTCATATTAGCCAGGAGCGGGGGTCATGTCATATTTTGTGGTTTTTACAAGGACCTTGTTTTTGTCTGTGCTTAGACAAAGTTATGAAGGGCCACTGTTTTGTCTCACTTCATCATGGTCACAGAATGAGCATGTGTTAATGTTCTGTGAGATGGTGCCTGGCAGAACAGCATGGCCTTGCTGTGAGCTCCTAGCCAGCTTCTAACAATGTCGAGGCCTAGGGGACAGAGTAAGGCCAGCTCCTGGATATCAGGGCTACTCTTCTTTTCCTCAAGACCAAATGAGACAATGTAAGCAAAAGAAGGTTTTGTCAACTGCAAAGCATTCTACAAATTAAAAAAAAAAGATATTTATATATATTTATATATTACATATCTACTTTTAGATATATGATATATATTATATATAATATATATCTTTAGGCATATAATATATATTATATATTTTATATATATCTTTAGATATATATAATATACATATCTTTAGACATATAATATATAATATATATCTCTTTGGACATATATATTATATATATCTTTAGCTATATATAATATACCTTTAGATAATATAAAGACTATATATATCTTTAGATATACAATATATGTATATCTTTAGATATATAATATATATATGATATCTACATATATCTCAAGGCTGAGTGCTGGAGTTTTTGGTTGGCATTAAAATTAGAAAGATCATCTTTCACCTTTTTCAACAGAAAATTAAGTGTTTCCTGCAAATTTGGGGTAACTGGGAATATTCATTTCTCTCAAGAAACAAGACAAGTGCTGCCCTTGAGGGCTCAGGGGCGAGCCGAAGCACCTTCCTCACTCTATCTTGCTTCTGTCATTATCTACCTGTAGGTTGGACTCATCTCAGGTACAGTTTTTGTGATCCTCGGATTGACTGTTCTGGCAGTGGGCTTTCTTGTGCCCCCCAAAATCGAAGCATTTGGCGAAGCCGATTTTGTGGTGGTCGACACGCATGCTGTCCAGTTTAACAGTGCTCTGGACATGTACAAGCTGGCAGGAGCTGTTCTCTTCTGCATTGGAGGCACGTCCATGGCAGGGTGCCTGCTGATGTCGGTGTTTGTAAAGAGCTACTCCAAAGAAGAAAAATTCCTCCAGCAGAAGTTTAAAGAACGAATCGCAGACATCAAAGCCCACACCCAGCCGGTTACAAAAGCTCCAGGGCCAGGGGAAACAAAGATTCCAGTCACTTTGTCCAGGGTTCAAAATGTCCAGCCTCTACTGGCAACCTGAAACCTTTCCCACCCCTGTTCTTCTTGTCTGATTTATGCCCGTGGTTAAAAAGAGCAGGCCAGTTTTCGAGATAAAGAAGATTTGGCGTTGACTGCCCCAGGGCTGTGTTCAGCTGTGGGCAATATAATGGGTGGACTCACACTTGCTCAGTTCAGGCAGCTCTGCTGGAGGGCAGTGCCATGCCTAAGCCTGTGCACATGCATCCAGCTGCTTAAGATGGGTGCTTCCTTGTACCCGGCCACCAGAAACCCCCTGGAACTCCTCTTTCATAGATCGTGACTTTGTGTTATTTTCCGTGTTATTTGAAAGTGCCGAACAGTTTAGACCAGCTCACCAATGGCTAATGTGGTCCATTTTATTTTCTAATATTGGTTTATCTAATCTTTTCTGCGTGGTGCTGTCTTCCATTCCTGTCTCACTATGTGTAAGATTTTGTCATATGTGTTCATAGAAACATGGAATTCTCTGATTTTGAGCCGAACATGAGTTTTTTTAACTATATCTTGACATGAGGTTCCTGACATTGGATACAAAGTTATCAGCATTCACAAATCTTTTTGTTTTCTCCATTTTTTTTCCCCCCTTTGAGATGAAGTGCTGTTCTTTTGCCTAGGTTGGAGTACAGTGGTGAAATCATAGCACACTGCAGCCTTGAACTCCTGGGCTCAAGTGATCCTCCCACCTCAGCCTCCCAAGTAGCTGGGACTACAGGCACCTGCCACCACCCCCAGTTAATATTTTTTTAAATTTTTTTTTAGAGGCAGGATCTTGCTGTTCAATTTTTTTTAAAAAGCTAAAATTGCCAACTTTAGAATCTTGACCACAAAAATTAATTTTAGGAGCGTCTATTTATGCAGTGTTCAAAAGTACTGAATTAGAAACCAGGAAGTTTTAGTTCCTTCTACTACCTGTGTGATCTTGGGGAAATTATTTAACCTCTCAGTCCTAATTTTCCCCCTTCTGTATAATGGGAGTTCTGGATCACAATATGTCTGGGCTCTCATTACCCAAACATCCGAGATTCCATTTTTGCCATGTGTCATCGAGTCTCTCCCCAACAGATGTTTGTGATGTTTTTGTGGCTGTCACCATGGTGGGATTCTTTCAGAATGAGACTCCTGGAAAGTCACTGAGTCAGCAGGCTTCACACCATCTACCCTTAAATATCCAACCCCAGCAATTTATACAACGCTGTCATATTTTTAAAAAAACAAAAGTAAGCCATCCTCAAATAAGGAACCCCTTGGTAGATATTAACCTTAAAAAGGGTTCTCATTCTCAAACAAGATGCTTTGTTCTCCAACAAGATGTTCATCTCATCACTTGCACTTTTGTTTTAATGTATGGATTCAGATTAGACTGAGAAAAATGGAAAATGTGACCTTGGTATTTTCTTAAAATTGTGCCACCTTAGAGCCCCCCACCCCCTTTTTTTTTTCTTCCTTCACTGGATAAATAAAATATGTGAACAAGTGGAACCTGAATTGCATTGTCATTCCTTCAGTGTGGTTATTTTCTCTCCGACATGTAATTTTCCATTCTGAGACTGAATAAGCTCTGATGTTTCCCCGGCTAAATGGAAGAATAAATGAAGCAATTAGTACTCTTTGTGCACAGTGTTTATTTTGCACAGTCCAGCATAAAACACAGGGCAAATCAGTATCCTCAGCAAGGATCATTGGCCAGATTTTGGAGAAATCGTTCCAGTTTCCTCAGGTTCTCTATCTTCCTGTGGAAATACGATTTTAATTGTATTCTTTAAAGACTTATGCAAGCCCCCAAGCATCTGTTCAAGGCAACATCGTTTGAAGCTTTCCATGCTTGCTTCTGTCTTGCATACCAATGAATCTCTGAGGACGAGACTTGACTTGTAAAAGCCTCCAGAATGAAAAATGATGGCTGGTGGGAACTTCTAGGTACAGACATAACAGCAACTGTTTAAAAAGCAGCTCTATTCCTCAGATGAAGGCCTAAAAGAAGCCGAGGCGGATAAAGTAGGAGCTGGGTTTGCAAACAATTCAGCATGCCCTGTCTTTCCTGTTCAGCCCAGGCTTCGTGGAAGTGGGTACTTGTAAAGACCCTCCCAGCCCACGAGGCAAGGATTGGGAGTTATTGTGGTAGAGCAGAGAAAGTTGGCTGGATTGGATTAGGAAATACAGTTTGATCTTTGGAAAGAATGCAGGCCGTATATAATCAGAGGCTGGGAAGCAGTGGACTACGCATTTTTTAAAGATATTTTCTGGCCTGGGTTGGGCAGACATCTCAATTGTATGGCAAACAAGGATGACCTTAGAGCTTTGATCCCAGCCTCATTGCTTGCACTAAACCAGTCCTTCCCTTCAGTACTGAAACTTCTAAAACAAAGGGAAACCGCATACCTATAGTGCTGAGATGGCAGCTGGAGAAACTTAGAAATGGTTTCTGGCCCAGAGGTCAGGTACACACAGGCACTTGGATAGAAACCTTAGATAATATGGGCCCACCCAGGCATACGTTTCCCCACCCCTTTGTCAACACTCATTGGCATTTTCTTAGGCACTTCCAGTGATCCCACACCTACTGTCCCACAGGTGAGCTGCTATATCTGATAATGGCTCTGTATGGTTAGGAAACCCATCCCCATGTCTTTCCAAACTCTGCGTTGCTAAACCTTCCACATGTTGGATAAGATTCCATAATTCAAAGTTACCTTGAAGTCTAATCCTCTTACATATGACCAGTGAGCTCTTGCTTTCAATCTTATCACCTCCCTGTTTGTTTTCTTCAGAGAGATATTTCTATAAGTTCTTAATGTTCCCAACTTAGTTCATGCCACCTATTAAAAGGTGTCCCCAGAGGTTTTAGAAATTATATATGTTAGAGATTCCCTAACTCCATTAATAGTGTTACTATGTGAACAGGACCTCAAGCCAGAATACAATAACAGAGGGCTGTGTAAGCAGCTCCTCTGTGGGCTCTCAAGGCCTCCTGGGATCTGTCCAGCTCCTTTCTGGTTTTATTATGGTTTTATTCTAGTCATATGCAACCAGTCTCCCCTCTCTAAATGTGCCTGCACTTTCATGCCCCTGTGCCTTCACTCACAATGCTTATTTTCCCAAGAATAACCACCTGCCTATTCTCTGGTTATGAACTCATCATTCAAGACCACATCAAGAAATAGCAGCAATAATAATAATAACTAACATGTATTGCATGGGAGGGATCATTGAAGCCTTTTATATGTATCAATTCATTTAATTTTCAAAAACCCTATGAGGTCAGGACTAATACCATATCCCCATTTTACAGGAAATGAAATCGGCAAAGAGAGCATAACTCATCCAAGGATAATCAGTAACTGACATATGCAAGATTTAAATTCAAGCAGCCTGACTCCAGAGGCTCTATGTTCCACCAATATGACAATATGTTCTTTTGCCTCTAGAAATGCCACCTTTTCTCTGCAGCTTCTCCTTGATATATATATATATCTCTCTCTCTCACACACACACACACACACAGACACACACACACTCAGACTTAATGTCTCTTCCTCAATAAATTCAGCACTTCATACAAACACATTCTATCCCACTTATCCCTCTTTATTATAGTGATTTGTTTACACATCTGTTCCTTCCATTAGAAGCTGACTATTAGCTGCTTGGGTACAGAGAGCATATCTTAATAAGTGGTGAACCCTCAGAATCAAATACATAAAAGCTATGTGTTACTATTATATGGTTATTTGAAACAATTATTGCATTTTTATTCAGAGCCAAGCAATGTGCTGGCACTATAAAGGGATGATGAACAGGGGCACTAATGTTTTTGCATATCGTGTGTGTGTGTGTGTGTGTGTGTGTGTGTAAGGAAAAAAAAAAGTATTTTCTAGGGAGGACTAAGCTTAGAGTATGAATATGGGTTCCCCAAAGCAAAGCTTCCTTCAACATAACATTTGAGTGGGAGAAACCCAGTCTGACGACTAGCTCACCATTTCTATATCTAAAAGCAAAATCTTCCAGCCAACGAGTCTTGCCCACTGACACAGAGCTACCAGTCATACTTCTCATTCCAGCAAGAGACCGATGGAACCGCTAAACCCACCTAGTCAAGAGCAGAGTGAATTGTTTCCAGCAGTCCTGAATAAACAACCTTGTCTTTCATCCTTACATATGAAAGTACAACCTGAGTCATCAGACATCTGTGGAAAATGAGCACGTTGAAGGAGGTGGTATATACACAGGGAATAATAGACTCAGTGGGAAACATAAGGACTTCAGAAATCACAGAACTCTAAAAAGAATCTAATCAGTCTTCAAGAAGAAATTAAACCCATAAGATAAAAATAGAATACTATGAAAAAGAACATCAAGTAGTTCAAAATAACAAACAACTAAAAGAATAAGTTGAAAGCATTTCCTGGAAAGTAAAATAATCCCTCATTTTAAAAATGAAAAACATGAGACAATTGGTAAAGACATACAAGTTCAATCAAGGAGAAAAAGATAACAGAAAACAATAATTGAGAAGAAGTTATCAGTAAAATAACAGAAAAAAAATTTCCAAAGATATAGGATACAAAAATCTTCAGACTGAAAATGCCTGCTGAAGACTGGGTGTGGTGACTCGCACCTGTAATCCCAGCATTTTGGGAGGCTGAGGTGAGCAGATTACTTGAGGTCAGGAGTTCGAGACCAGCCTGGACAACACGGTGAAACAGTCTCCACAAAAATACAAAAATTAACCGGGCATGTGGCGTGAGTCTGTAATCCCCAGCCGCTCAGGAGGCTGAGGCAGGAGAATCGCTTGGACCCAGGAATGGAGGTTGCAGTGAGCAGAGTTTGCCCCACTGCACTCCAGCCTGGTTGCCAGAGTGAGACTGTGTCAAAAACGAACGAACGAACGAGCGAACACAAGAAAGAAAGAAAGAGAGAGAGAGAGAGAAAGAAAGAAAGAAAAAAAGAAAGAAAGGAAGGAAAGAAAGGAAGGAAGGAAGGAAGGAAGAGAGAGAGAAAGAGAGAGAGAGAGAAAGAAAGGAAGGAAGGGAGAGAAAAGAAAGAGAAAAGAAAGGAAGGAAGGAAGGAAAGAGAGAGAGAGAAAGGAAGGAAGGAAGGAAAGAGCCTGCTGCATATTCAGCAATATGAATGGTTGAAAAGAAAATCAGGCATGTTTTTGTGAAATTTTTGGACACAAAAGATGAAAGGATCCAAGAAGCATCCCAGAGAACAGCAGCCCACCTACAAAATGATAAAAGTCAGACTGGGGAAAGAGCAGGTATGATCTCTGCAAAAGATAGTAAGCAAGGTAACTGATTCTACAGAAAATACATGTTCCTCTTATCGACAAGAAAAGAGCAAAGCAATAGAAACTCTGGGAAGAAAATTTTTTAATAAACTGCACAAAGAAATGATGGTTGTGACATGATAGGGAAGAATTGATAGAGCATAAGAAAAGTGAAGCCACTGGGGACATGGATGAAGCTGGAAACCATCATTCTCAGCAAACTACCGCAAGGACAAAAAACCAAACACCGCCTGTTCTCACTCATAGGCGGGAATTGAACAATGAGAACACATGGACACAGGAAGGGGAACATCACACACTGGAGACTGCTGTGGGGTGGGCGGAAGGGGGAGGGATAGCATTAGGAGATATACCTAATGCTAAATGACGAGTTAATGGGAGCAGCACACCAACATGGCACATGTATATATATGTAACAAACCTGCACGTTGTGCACATGTACCATAGAACTTAACCTATAATTATAAAAAAAAAAAAAAGAAAGTGAAGCCACTGGAAACTTGACCTTCCCACTAGACACACATTCTATTTCTGTAGAACAAAACCTGGGACTATTGAACCCACAGAGAAAAAAACAGAATCTTGTCACTTCAATAGTTTTGCAGTGATGATCATTACAAAGTCAAAATAATGCAAGCTTTTCTTACTTGTTTTCAACTTTCAGAATCAAACTATAGCCAAAAGTCTAAATTATGATTGTAAAATGAACTGTATGTGTGATAAATCTGATGATATGAAAATGAAGGTAGTGCTAGCAAAATTCAGAAAACAAAATAAAAAAAAAAAGAGGAGATAAAAGTAGGGACACTAATAGCCTCATCTGGTTTAGTGGAGTCAAGAGTAACTGTCTTAGTCTATTTGGGCTGCAGTAACAAAATACCATAGATTGGGTGGCTTATGAAAAACAGACATTTGTTTCTCACAGTTCTAGAGGCTGGGAAGTCCAAGATACATCAAGAGCAGATTCAGTGTCTGGTGAGGGCTGCTCTCTGCCTCATCCATGGTGCTTTCTGGCTGTGTCCTCACTTGGTGGAAGGGGGCACATCTGGTTTCTTTAGCCTCCTATAAGGGCACAAATCTCACTCATAAGGGCTCCACCCTCATGCCCCAGTCACCTCCCAAAGGCCTCGCCTCCTAATACTATCACAGTAGGGGTTAGGTCTCAACATGTGAATTTTGTGGGTATACAAACAATCAATCTGTAGCAGTAGCTGGCTGAAGCTTATAGAAATAAATAACGACTTAAGTTTATAATTTACAACTGTAAAGATAACTCAATGAAATAATTAAAAATAAAACATAACAAACAATGGAAAGAGAAGAGAGAATAAAATGAGAGGTAGGGAAAGCAAATTTAACCCCCATCTTTAATTGTAAGAAATTAGGCTGGGTGAGGTGGCTCACGCCTATAATCCCAGCACTTTGGAAGGTCGAGGCAGGTTTATCACTTGAGGACAGCCTGGGCAACATGGAAAAATCCTGTCTCTACTTAAAGAAAAAAAATACAAAAATTAGCTGGATGTGGTGGTACATGCCTGTGGTTCCAGCTACTCAGGAGGCTGAGGCAGGAGGATCACTTGAGCCAGGTCAAGGCTGCAGTGAGCCGAGGTCACACCACTGCACTCCAGCCTGGGCGACAGAGCCAGACCCTGTCTCAAAAAAAGATAAATTATTATCTCCATTAATAAATCAAGAAATAGTAAATATAGTATTTGAAATTATGGAAGAAGCCACTAGAAGAATTTCAAACAGTAAATGTTAAAAGAGGTTGCCTCTGAGGGGCTGGGGGAAGCCAGGGATAAGGCAGGATGATTTTTACTCACGTAGTGAAGACTTAAGACCGTCCTAGTCACAGCCCCGGTCCCTGGAGTTCTCAAACGGGCTTTAAACTAATTTCTATTGTTTAGATGCTACAAAAAAAAAGGACACAAGCATTAACAGATCCTTAAAACAAAATGATTGATTCTAGCTTAAGGTTCTGGGAAAGCCTCAAAGGAAGTGATATTTGTGTCTTGAAATATGAGTAGAAGTTAACCAGAATAATCTTGCCTTCATGAGGGATTTGTTCTTTTTTGTGGGAGGTTGCAGGTCAGAGGTAGTGGATGATGGGAAGAAAGAGAGAAGAGCTTTCCAGGGAGAGGCAAGAGCATGTGCAAACACACAGATCCAAGACTGAGTGAGGCACGTTGAAAAATTGTAAGAAGCCCGTCCTAGCTGAAGCAGCCCATGAGCCCTGGGGTGAGCGTCTAGAGATGGCAAGGCCAACAAGCCCTGTCACCAAGCCGCACACCTCCAGGAGGCACCATTTACAGTGACTACAATGTAAACAACACCTCCTAGAGCTGTGTAGCAGGACTATACTGGGGGAGCAGTCTGAGTAGTCGCAGAGGGTTAGGTTTGCTACAGAAGGCCAAGATCAGACCAGAGGTGATGGGAGACTTGAGGATCGAAGACAAGAGCTGAGAGCAGCCAGCATGGGGAGAGCAGCAGAGACTGAATCAGAAATGAATGCAAAGGGGGCAGAGGAGGGTCCTTGTTCTGTGCCCCAACCCTTAAGGTGTGTTAGCTTTCTCTCCAAGTCCCTGTCTCTACATCACCACCAACTTCAGAATCAGAGGAATCGTTTCCTTTGCCTTCTGAGAAATGGAAAATGTCAACAAGAAATGTTGGGCTTTTGTCATAATGGGACCTCTAACAAATGTTACCCTGTATCTTGCCCCTACACCAATTTTCTATCTGCTCTAGGAAAAAAGGTGAGGTGGGAGAGCCTACCGTCTGTATGTTGCTAGTCAGCCTCTTAAGAGTACTGAATGATGAAACAGAACTCAGAAATGGAACAATGCAGAGAAAATAATTGAAATAGCTAAGATGTGTTGAGAGCTTCCTCTTTGCCAAGTAATGTGACAAATATCATTATGCATTTTTGCATTTAATATAATTTATCCTTGAAAGGATTATAAGGATGACTACAGTTACTTTCTCCATTTTACAGATAAGGAAATCTGGGCTCAGAGAGATGAAGTCAGTCACCCAAGGTGGTCATGCAGCCAGAAAGTGATTCAACTAGTGTTTAAACCAAGGTAGTCTGACTCAAAGCATTCCCTCCCTGTGAACAGATTCTGTCAGAAAGATTGAGAAAGTAGCTGCAACTCATCTCTGTTTAATATGTCCCAGATTTAACATATCTTTTAGCATAGGGCTCTGCATTTTTACATAGGATGCAAAAAAAATGGGCAAGAAATAATATATATATTTTATATATATATTTATTTTATATTTATTATATACGCAATAAAACCACTACATGGGAATTCAGTCTAAACCATTGCAGGCAATAAAAGTAAGATTCCACCGAACTGGAGTGCTGAGCTAATGAAAGATTGGTCCAGAATGCTATTTTTGTCTTCCCAGAAATGTTATAAGAACAAATCTGTAATCCGCAAGCTCCTTGAAGGTTGGTACCATGACTTACTCATATTTCTCCCCAACACCTAGCACAGCATCTAATTCACAGGAGAAGCTCAATGAATGTTTGCTGAATTTAGGTGTTTGAGTTGAAGAAACTGCAATAATTGTTCTCAGTAAACAGACCTCCTTGTGACCTGCACCAATTCATATGATACTGGTAAGAATCATATATTCTCATGCAGCGTGTGAGTGTCTTACATGCTTTGACCTGTCTTAAAATGCATTCACTGGAATTCCTGGAAGGTGTAAGGTGTTAATCTCCCACAAGAGATGTGTGCATTTTTATTTATTTATTTATTGAGACAGAGTCTTGCTCTATTGCCCAGGCTGGAATGCAGTGCCATGATCTTGGCTCACTGCAACCTCCGCCTCCCGGGCTCAAGCAATTCTCCTGTCTCAGCCTCCTGAGTAACTGGGACTACAGGCATCCGCCAGCAAGCCCAGCTAATTTTTGTATTTTTAGTAGAGACAGAGTTTCACCATATTGGTAAGGCTGGTCTCAAACTCCTGATCTCAGGTGATCCTACCACCTTGGCCTCCCAAAGTGCTGGGATTATATGCGTGAGCCACCGTGCCCGGCCGATGTGTGCATTTTTAACTATGTGAGTACAGCTCAACTCTGATTGAGGGAGGCAGGATAGCCCAGTGGTTAAGCATGCAAGCTCCGGAGTCAGACTATGCATTCAAGTTTTGGCTCTATCATTTTGCAGACTTGCAAAGGTAGAGCATTGGCCAAATCACTACAACTCTCTGGGCCTCAGTTTCCTCATCTATCAAGAATGATTAAAAATTTGTACCTACTGGGGTTGCTGTTGAGGATTAAATGAGTTAACACAGCTAAAGCAATCAGAGCAGTGACTTACACAGAGCTAGCACTTAATAAATGCTAATTGTTAGTATCTGGGGCAAGGCCCATTTAAAACATACCTGTTTAAGGCTCCAATAGAGGCATAAGTCTCCCAGTTTGCCTGTGAACACATTTGCTTTCACCTCTACAGTCACCCCTACTGTCAGATCTGAAGTGATTTGGAACTCACCAGACAGGGCACTGACCTTTTCAACATCAAGTTTAATTAAGCCTAGTGACTAGCTAAAGTGTGATGTTTCATGTCTTTCCATGTAGTTCAGTGAGAAAGATTTATTAACTCATTAAAATGTCGTGCTAGTTATTTTCAGCCTTTCAGAATGACTGTGACTTCCAGCCAGCTATTTATCCCAGAAAAGACCCAGAATAGAATCTGACTTTATGAACTTCCTAGACCTGAATCTATGTTACCGGATCATGTTGTTCCAACATTAGGGATCAAAAGCTTCAACGAATATGGTGGCTGATTTAGACTCACCTGCCTCGGGTGACATTCAAAAGGCTGCTGATGTGTCACGGTGAGGCTGCGCCAGGCTGGCACCAGAGCCTGCTTCTTCCTTCCATGGAGTGGAGCTGGCTGAAGAGGTTGGGCAATCCGGGTCCAAGGAGCTGAGTCTCTGCCGTGTATTGCCTGTCTTGTTTCCTGCTTGACTTGTTTCCTCTCCCCACCTGCCTCACCCTAACTCTTCATTCAAGTTGCAAATCTATATTCTCCTCTGAGGAGGCTTGCTTTTGAGGAAGACAGTAGAAATTCCCCAAATTCCCTTTCCACACACATCCTGCAAAATATGCCTACCCTAGAGTGTAATAATCCGCACTTTTATTTTTGCTTACTCTTTCTAGTATTTTCTGGTTAAATTAGAAGCAGTAGAACATAGTGGCTAATAATATGAGCTGAGAAAGGGTGAATCTAGACTTTTCAATTTACTAGTTGTGTAACTTTAAACCAATTATTTACTCCATGCCTTACACACTTCATCAATAAAATGGAAGTAATGGTGTCTTCCTCATAGGGCTCTAGTGAATTTTTTTCTTAATCCATGTGAGGACTTTAGAAGTGTATCTATCAAGTAAATAATCACATTCATACTGATATTTTTGTTCTTGCAACTATTTATTGTTCTTGCAGCTAGTTGTTGTCCTCACCGTTTTTGTTACAATCCTCCTAGTGGGCAGGGACTCAGTCACTCACTCCTAGTGCCAAGCAGACATTCGTACTTAATAATGTTCTTTTGATAATGGCTAATAATGGGAATAAGAATGAGGGAAGAAGATGCCAAATAAGATCTAGGTTTTTAACAAATTAAGGGAGGCAAAAATGATTTCCCTAGCAGCCAAATTTCTAAATGCATTTCCACCATCATCTCCAGCTTCCTATTCGTTAATACAATTTCCTGCTTTCAAATATTGAGCACCAAACAGGAAATTAGTTTGAGGATGATGGTCTCCAGCCAAAGAAAGGAAAGCAATTTCCATGGCAAGTAACCAGACACTTTTTCTAGGATATCCTCAGAAACTGGATGTAACCACCATGGACCTCCAAGTAATCTCAGTGGACCTTAAAGTTTCACTCCTAGAAATGAAGGGCAAAATTGCACTTCCTCATCTGAATAACCCAAATGATCATCCAAATTTTATTTTCTACCCAGAGACTGCCTGTCAGAAATGCAAATGCAGAAGGATGTGACACTGCAGCTGGTGGAAAATGGGTGGCTTTCTGGTGGTGACCCCCTCTTTGTGTCAGGGTCACCTGTGCTCAGGAACAGCAAAGCCAGGATATGGAGCCTGCATTAGGCCTGGTTTACTCTCTGGCAGCTGGAGGCATGATGCTCTACATGGCAGAGGGCCCAATAAACCTTTTATTGATGATGAAGACAATGTATAGATCCTCACACTAACATGATGCCCAAACAGGTATCTGGTTGCCCACTAGTATTTTACCAGAAGCCTAACACCTTGAGCACTTTACGGATGATGACAATCACAGATAGAAACTTTCCAATGTACCATTCATATCATCTGTGGCTATTCTATGTGGGCTGCATGGGATGGAATCGGCCATAGTTAAGACTCTAAGGTAGCCACGAAGACAAATTCCCCCAAATTTTACATGTAAACAGTTTTTATGTTCAGTGCTGTGAAGCTTACCAAAGCTAATGTCAAGATGATTACAGAGCACGTAGAATGGCCTTGCTCCATCTTACTCTCATACACACACATACGCCATCATCAATGCCAACACCATTTCCCCTCTCTAAGGGACATCCTAAAAATTAATCAGCAGCTTTAGTTAAAAAAAAAAACAGTTATGAACCTAGCAGGTCAAGGTAATATAAGTACAGCAAGACTGAAAAGAGAGCTCTGGGCAGTATTTTTGTTAATAATGAAAAAGAACAAAGAAAGAAACTGTTCTGGCTCAAAAGTGGGTAGTAGAGAAGCAGAAAGAAGCCAGGGAAGGTTGCCAGGAGTTTCAAAAGAAGATGCCAAAAAACCAAGTAAGAAAAAAACAAGCTAATAATTATAATATCTCACAGCTGCTGAATGCTTACTTTGTGCTGAGTGCTGTATATACATTCGGCCTTAAATCCTCACAGGTGGACAAAGTAGCATATTATTATTATTTCTCTTTTACATAAGGAAGAAAACTGCAGCTCAGAGAGGTTGGAAAAGTTGCCTAAGTCACACAATAAGTGTCGAAGCCAAAACTAAAACCAAGTATCCCTGATGCTGCCTGTGTACTTAAGCACTAGAGACAAGGGAAGGGACCCGAGATTGAAGAGGAAGAGAGCCAAGGAGGTAGCAGAAGCTGGCAAGGCCAGAGTGGTCTGTGAACGAGGGATTCTGACTCAGGGAACCTCATAAAAAGTCAAGCTTGGCCGGGCATGGTGGCTCACGCCTGTAATCTCAGCACTTTGGGAGGCCAAGGCGGGTGGATCACGAGGTCAGGAGTTTGAGACCAGCCTGGCCAACATGATGAAACCCCGTCTCTATTAAAAATACAAAAATTAGCCAGGCATGGTGGTGGGCACCTGTAATCCCAGCTACACGGGAGGCTGAGGCAGGAGAATTGCTTGAACCTGGGAGGTGGAAGTTGCAGCGAGCTGAGATTGTACCACTACACTCCAATCTGAGCAGCAGAGTGAGACTCCGTCCCAAAAAAAAAAAAAAAGTCAACCTCACCCTTGTCTGCTCATGGCATGTATACTACTTGAGTGTTCTTAGAAAGGAGCTGCCTAATACTTAACCAGAGATGGCATGTCCAAATCCTACCCACACACGTAGTCTCAGTTCAAATGCTACTTCTTCCACAACATCTTTGCTGATTTCTCAAATGGAAATGGAAATGATCCCTCTCCTTCCACTGAACATCTTCATTTCTTTAATGCCCTTTAGCACTTTCTATCTTATAAGATAGTTATTTAAATCCATGTCACCCATTTCAACAAATATTGGTCATGCACCATTAGATAGGAAAATGTTGAACTTGTTAATATCCAATGGATATGAAATTCTAGCGATAGATGGCTCACTCTCCTCTAAAGATGTGAGCTCCTCCTTCATTAAGATTTGGGGGCTGGGTGCAGCAGCTCACACCTGTAATCCCAACACTTTGAGAGGCCGAAGCAGACAGATCACACAAGGCCAGGAGTTCAAGACTGGCCTGGCCAATATGGAGAAGCTCCGTCTCTATTAAAAATACAAAAATTAACTGGCTTTGGTGATGCACATCTATAATCTCAGCTACTCAGGAGGCTGAGGCAGGAGAATCACTTGAACCTGGGAGGTGGAGGTTGCAGTGAGCCGAGATCATGCCACTACAGTCCAGCCTGGTGACAGAGTGAGACTCTGTCTCAAAAAAAAAAAAGACTTGGGAAGGTGTCTGCCAAGCTCAGGTCTGCATTTTTCAGTCTTTCTTTCATCTAGCTGGAGCCATGTGGCTGAGGTCTGGCCAAACATATGTGGGCAGAAATAATTATACACCTCACCCACGCCTGGCATTTAGGAAGCTCCCCTGTGATTCTGGTCTCCCTCTTTTGCCATCTTCCGGCTGGATGTCAACAGGCTGGGCAACCTGGGAGCCATGAGTAAAGTGCCATTGCCCCTGTCAGCCTGGTTCCCTAAATAATTGTGTGGCAATACAGTTCCCCATCCCTTGCCTCACACTTTATGTGAACACTTTTTTATATTTATATACATTTATATTTTGTTAAACCACTGAAATGTTATAGTTATCTGTTAAAATAAACAAGAGGGGTAAGATTCAGCCACTACTGTGGTAAATTCAGGAGGTATCAGGTCTGCACAGAAACCCTGAGGCCTAGGGCTTTGATAGTTAACACACACAGCAGGGATGGACCTCCAGCCTTATTCCCATGCAAGGCAGAGAGGTGGCAAAAAAAAGACATGACTGTACACTGGAGATGGACCTTATAAGAATGTACACGTGGCTAGGCACGGTGGCTCACACCTGTAATTCCAGCACTTTGGGAGGCCAAGGGGGGGCGGGTGGATCACTGGAGGCCAGGAGTTCGAGACCAGCCTGGCCAGCATGGTGAATCCCCAACTCTACTAAAAATACAAAAATTAAATTGACATGGTGGCACAAGCCTGTAATCCCAGATACTCAGGAGGCTGAGGCAGGAGAATCGCTTGAACCTGGGAGGCAAAGTTTGCAGTGAGCCAAGATCATGCCACTGCACTCCAGCCTGGGCAACAGAGTAAGACTCTGTCTCAAAAAAAAAAAAAAAAAAAAAAAAAAAAATACATGCCTGATTGAAACCCTGGCAGTATGGAAAATACAGGAAAGTTCTCAATGTTAACAATTATTTTTAAAATTATATGAAAACTACTGGAATGACATTCTATAAATATGGAAAACCTGATGCCAATTAATTTTTGTAGAATACTTGAGAAAATTCAAAACATGAACAAAATGTAATATGACTCATAAATGTACTGTGTTTATCAATGGCTCATTATTAAAGAGGGTCTCTGGACTATGGATTTTCACTGCTTTTGCAAGAGAACACTGAGGTGGGAATTCTGTACATGAGCAATAGTACAGGAGTTTAACAGGTAGTGTTGTTGTGTTGAATCATTGTGTGAATTTAAATGTACTTCTTTGAGACGAAGTTTTGGTCTTGTTGCCTAGGCTAGAGTGCAATGGCGTGATCTCAGCTCACTGCAATCTCTGCCTCCCAAGTTCAAGTGATTATCCTGCCTCAGCCTCCTGAGTAGCTGGGATTACAGGCACCCACCAGCACGCCCGGCTAATTTTTTGTATTTTTAGTAGAGATGCAGTTTCACCATGTTCGTCAGGCTGTTCTCGAACTCCTGACCTCAGGTGATCCACCCATCTCGGCCTCCCAAAGTGCTGAGATTTCAAACATGAGCCACTGTGCCTGGCCTTAACTGTACTTCTTATATATAGGTAGGTTCAATTTTTATATAGTTAATTGTTCTGTGATTAATAGGCCATTGAAAAAATGAGTCTTTGTTAATTGTTGGGATTTTTTTTTACTCACCTTTGTGACAGGTTCTGGATATCCTTACCCATTTTATATATTCCATCTGTTATTATAACAAAAACTTCTCAATTTGGGTGTATAAAACTTTCTTTGCTAATAAAGAGTTGGTGTCGGCCGGGCGCGGTGGCTCACGCCTATAATCCCAGCACTTTGGGAGGCCTAGGTGGGTGGATCACCTGAGGTAAGGAGTTCAAGACCAACCTGGCCAACATGGTGAAACCCCGTCTCTACTAAAAATAAAAATAAATTAAAAATTAAAAAAACTAGCTGGGTGTGGTTGTGAGTGCCTGTAATCCCAGCTACTCAGGAGGCTGAGGCAGAATTACTTGAACTCAGGAGACAGAGGTTGCAGTGAGCCGACATGATGCCACTGCAATCCAGCCTCAGCAATAGAGTGAGACTCCGTCTCAAAATAAAAAATAAAAAAGAGTTGGTGTCAATTTTTAAGTACGTAAAGTTTCTCATGAAGTATAGTTTCATGTGAATTATTACTTTCATGCGTTGCCCTTTACTCTGTCATTATTTCTGGCTGTTATTTGATATTTTACTTTGAATTAAGGACAGAGAACTGTGATAGGAGAATATGTTGTGTCCAACCTGAGGAAGAAAGCATACACTCTTGCCATCAGATGTAATACTAGTTGTGGGTTTTTAATAAATACCTTAACACAGGTTTTTTAAAGTGAGAAAAAAAGAATATGAGACCCCTCCCTAACATAGGTTCCCTCATGCAACAGTCAGTTTATGAATGGGGAATTAGAAACAGCCTACTCTCCTAGGCTCCTAGAAATAGCATGGAAACAAGACTTCTTGCTATCCACCCTAGCCTCTTGCTAGTTACAAAAAAAAAAAAATCGATATAAAGTCAAATCCAATTCTATAACATGCAGGTCTCAAACATATACTACCCAAGTAGTTTGGGACTCCAAAATCAAAAGAATAGACATAGTATTGGTCTAAGAACCATGAAAGCTCTAGGACATTGGCAAAACGAAATGTGAAACCTCTCCAGAAAGACTTCTACAACCCAGAGTATAAACATGTCATGCAAGCAAAGAATCCAAAGATAAGCTCACAGTGAAAAATGTGCAGGCCATACAAGGAAAGGAATCCTGATGAGAGAAGCTCAGCAGACACAACAGATGGGAAAATAGGCACTCAAGGGAACAAATATAATTTGTAAAACTGTGGGTATCTATAACTGAATATTTACATATGTTCAAAATTATTAAAATCATAAAAGAAGGCATAGAAAATGTAATGAAAGAACAAGATCTCTGAACAAAAAAGAAAACCAAATTTGAGAAAACCAAATAGAGCTTCTAAAAATGAAAACCATAATCATTAATCTTAAAAACAAAATGAAAGAAAAAAACAGCAGATTGGATGCAGCTAAAGAAAGATTTAAGGAACTGAAGAAAGATCTGAAATAATTACCCATAACCCAGAATAAAGATATAAATGAATAAAAATATAAAAGAAAGACTGAGACTTGGAAAAAGAATTAAATATCCTCTATGTATCTAAAAAGAGAGGAAGGGAAGAAAAATTGAAATAAGATTGAGGTAATACTTGATAGTATCTGAGAATTTTCCAGAATTAGGAGAGAGAAAATATGAAAAATAGAAATAGCAAAACAGAATGAAGTCAAAATATATGTAAATTGAATTAACTTCCTATATAAAAGACAATGATTCATAGATTAATTTTTAATCCAGTTATTTGCCATTTACAAGAGATACTCTTATAATGGTACAGAAAGGTTGAAAGACAATGAAAAACATTATGGCTATTCTCACACTAACCAAAAAGCGCTGTCACAGTGGTAATGATATCCAAAGAAAAAACATAGTCCTTTAGCAAGATCACAAAATTTGTCTAGCCCATTGAAATGCAAACTGCTTCTGATTCTCCTTCCTAACACGAATTGAGAAGAACGCCTATGCCAGATCAATAGCCACATAAAACGAACAGAGGCTGTGTTCATCTTTTCTAATAAAGATACTGCATCTGACACAAGCTTTTGTAATTGAGGCTACTACTTTGTTAAGTGATGGTAGTACATTATCATCACCATGGTCCATTAAGTTTTTGCTGCAGCCAGACTAGTAAATTAAAAGGGATGTAACAGGGACTACTACCTTTGCATCCTTTAAATATTTGAGGATAGCACTAACACCTCCCATTCCCTCAATATGTAACATTTTATTTTACTGGCCTGGGAGGGGGCATTTCAGGGGCTTCTACTTGGCCTTTTCTGCTGTAATACCTCTTATTCTATGATTCATAGGTCCTTCCAGTAGAAGACAGCTTAAAATTATAAAACAGAAGAAAACCTATAGTTCATAGGGACTAATGTGTGAAAAGTCTGTCAACAGCTAAAAATGGTGATTCTGATTATACATTTGGGACTGAAGAAATATGACCACTTGTTGGGTCTGTGAATGCAGAGGACCCACTGTGCTATGGCCTTTGGTAAGGACTCTATTTATTACCTCTCATATGTCCTACTGTAATAGAGGAGACCAGGTGTTATTTTGGGTCTTCAATAATCAGTGTCACCTTGGAATCCAACAGTGCTCAAAAAAGCTGTGCATTTCCCTTTTGTCAGTGTATAGATTATCCAAGGAATTGGCTTGTAGGTCACTTTGGGGAAGGACTTGGGGAATTACTAAACTGCTCATGCCAGGGTGTTTCTGAGTCCTCCTCATGAGGACCCAGCTTCTTCAGCTGATGGATGCTGACTAAAAAATAGCTCACGATGAAACCCAGCCAAAGGATTTTCACTGTTTATTGGAACAGCTGACCTCAGCCTTCTGCTCAACCATTCTTTACTCCACTTGATAATATATATTAAGCACACCCATAATAGCTGCCCATACACCTTGCCTTTAGAAACAACATATCCTGTTGACCATCTTTACAGATCCTGCAAGTCAAGGCCTTCTGGCTGTCATTCCAATATTGCTGCCCATAATAATTCCGACCTTGTTTCTGATGGTTAAGTGCTATTCTGGGACCCCCGTTATCTTTATTGCTGCTAGAGAACCCAGTTTTCCAATGACATCTCCTACTTTCCACCCTTGCCTACAAAAGTATAGCCACCACTGAGCTTCTCTAAAATGCTGGTGTTCACCAGCACACTGATCCCCTTGACAAATGTTGTGCCTGCAAGCTCTCCTAACATTCTCTGTTTTATATAGAAGACTCATTCTGGCACGCTCATATCAATGTGCCTTTTGATCCCCTCCTCCATAGTCTGCCATCACAGTCTGGAATCTCTACTTCATGTAATTGGAACCTGTGCTTTTTGCAATCCTCCAAGAGTCATGCCAGCAGCACACGAGATGTCTTTCAGGACCCTTGCTGGGGGTGTTAAATCTTGTGTCACCAGGGCATGGCTCCAAATTTACAAACTCTTCCTCATCCAGTTATATATTCTTCCTCTAATTGATCCAACTGCCTAAGAATTAACTCTAGGCATGCCACCCTGCTTCTTGCAGGAGAGTAAGCATTGTCTAGTAAGTGGGCTCTGCTCCCATTTGAGGCCCCTGCATAGACTTCAGGTAACGAGGGGCCTCTACCTTCCAACAAAGGAGAACGGGTCATTTCCACACATGCAAAGGTTCAGAGGAAACTGGAGGAGGTTCAAAGTTCTCAAGTGCATGTACCCTGATTGTCCCACACCAAGTCCTGAGGTTCTAATCCTTCCCCATTAAGGACTTGACATTGGGGAAACTTGCCTAGGCTGAGAATTCAGTATCTCTTATTAAGTCCTAGTTCTGATCTTCAGCTCTATCTGCTTTTGAATGTGGGAGAAAGGTATTCTTTTAAGTGTTACCAGTGAAGTCCTCTGAATTTCACACTTGGCTTTGAATTGTTGATTAATAGATTTCAGTCTGTCATTTCTTTTTCAATTCTTAAAGCGTGCTTAGTGAAAGCAACCTAATTCCATAATATGCCTTAGAGTTACTATTTCTCCACCTACCTCCTGTGAAAGAAAAATAAAATCTCAGGACCCCAAACTCACTATGCCAAAGGGAAAGTTAAGCTTGGGAACTGAGTCACACCAAAAAAAAAACAACAACAACAACAACAAAAAACTGCTTTCCTTTTGTTCCCAGATAGCTGTAATTTCACATGCTTACTTTATGTAAAATATAGATTTACTGAGTGTGAGACAAATGCCTAATTGACTTTTTCCCCTACTCTCTTTTTCATCGCAAGTAAAATGTAGATTCACTGAGTGCTACTCAAAGGCTCACAAGACTATAATCACTTGCCTTATGCTTACCCTCCCTCCCTTTTTTCTTCCCCTCCTGCTTGCTCTTTCCTCTTAAATACTGAAATTTGCAAAATCCTTTATGGAAAAAACACCAGTCACAGTAATTTTTGTTTCTATTCCCAGGCATGTCCCCAACCTTAGCAAAATAAACCTCTAAGCGACAGATCTGTCTCAGTCCCTTTTCGGAATACACTCCAAACTCCACAGGCATTGCACTAGCTAGTGCATCCCTTTCAACCTATATACTGTCCCAGTTTGCCACAGATGAAAATCTTCACAATCACACTGCTACAACCTGCCAGAGACTATCAAAACTCGATTTACCTCCAGTGATGAGATATCCATTGCTGTCAGGCCAGCAATTTATCCATTCCCAGAATTCCATCCTGAAAATCTATTTCCAAAGCCTAAGCTATTCTGATACCCTTTCTTAGGTTGGGCCCCCTAGATGCAGAACCTGAGATGGGGATTCTTCTATGATTTATTGAAGGATGGTTCATAAGAGGAGTGGGAGAAGCAGGACAGGGTCGAGGGGAAAGTAAAGCAAGATGTGGCCCAAGATGCAGACGGAAAGTATTGCAAGATGTAGTTGAAAAGTACCAGCAGCCTGATCCCACCTTGAGGCAAAGGGATGCAGAGTGTGCAACTCTGATGCACACACTGCATCAGAGTTAGTCCCACCTTGAGGCAAAAGGATGACATCTTTCCTTCCTTTTAGGTCTGTTGTTGACTGCAAGCTATTAATGCAAGAAGCGAACCTCCTGGCCAAGGCAGCTTCTGTTTGACTGCGGGCAATTCTCTGAAGCAAGTAAACAGTCACTCGAGGGTGATGAAAAAGCATCCCTAGGTGTGGTTGTGGCCATCTTGGTCACCTATGTGCCACCTGCCAGTGCAAGGACTTGTCATAGTCATAGTGACCGTGCTAAAGTTAAAGAACACCCATAGCATTTGACGGGTGGGCGCACCAGCCAAGTGAAATGGGATCTGGGTAGAGCACTCACAGCATGCATTTACCCGTGAGTCAACGAACAAACAGAAAATTACAAAACCTATTTAAAGCCAAATGACCATAAAAGAATAATTTACATCAAAATCTGAGGTTATAGCTAATATGATACACACTAGCAAATTTATAGCCTCAAAAGCATGTTAGAAATGAATAAAGCCAAAATGTAATTAGAAAGGCATTCAACTTAAGGAATTATAGAAAACACACAGAAAGCAGAAGAAAGGAAATATTTGTGATAAGAGCAATAAGGAAATAGAAAAAAATAAACAGTACAGAGGATCAAAAATGTATTGCTTTAAAAAACATTAATAAAAACAAATATCTGGCAATATTGAACAAGAAATAGAAAAGCAGATGTAAACAATATTGGAAATGGAAAAAGAGAACATTATTACATTTAGGCAAGAGTTTTTAAAAGTTCTAAAAATACTATAAATAACTTTTGGCAAATAAATTTGAAAATATGAAAGAAATTAACAATTTTTTAAAGAAATATAGATTGTCAATTCAATAAACAGAAAACCTGAATAGACAGGTAACCAGAAAAGAAATTCAATTTTAAAAAAGAAAAACCACTTTAATCATACATACACACACACACACACACACACACACACAATACCAAGCTGAGGCAGTTTTATAAGTAATGAAACACTCAAGAAAGAGATGACTCAAACCTACGAATGTTTTAGTGAGTAGGAAAGAAGGGAAAGCCCTCTTCCTTATTTTATGAAGCTAACTCAACCTTACTACTATAACCAGAAAAGAGGATGTATGAAAACAATCAAAATAGATCAATTCTATTTACAAACAGGTATAAAAATTCTAAATATTAGCAAATCAAATCCAGAAACATGTAAAAATTATATATATAACCAATTATTGTCTTAAGAATGTGAGAACAGTTTAACATTAGAGAAAAAAGTAATGTAATTTACAACATTTAAAAAACTAAAGGAGAAACATAAGAATCCTAATGGATACAGAGTTTTATAAAATTCATAGTTCATAAACTCCTTCAGAGTTTTCAAATAAAATAACTCTTAGAAAACTAGGAGCAAATTGATATAAGGCATCTACCAGAAACATAAGCAAACATCACACTTAATATTAAATACTAGAAGCATTCCCTTAATGTTAGGACAAAAATATCTGCCATTGCTGCTTCCATCCAATATGTGCTAGTGGTTATAGCTTGTTCAATAGGAAAAAAAGTAGTTATTTTAAGGATTGAAACAGGAAAAAACAAATGTTACTTTTGCAGATAATATTACAGTCTTCATTAAAGTCCTACAGAAACTACAAACCACTTCTAAGAAGTTCAGGGCCGGGCATGGTGGCTCACGCCTGTAATCCCAGCACTTTGGGAGGCTGAGGCGGGCAGATCACAAGGTCAAGAGATCGAGACGATCCTGGCTAACATGGTGTAACCCCGTCTCTACTAAAAATACAAAAATTAGCCAGGCATGGTGGCAGGCGCCTGTAGTCCCAGCTACTCAGGAGGCTGAGGCAGGAGAATTGCTTGAACCTGGGAAGCGGAGGTGGCAGTGAGCCGAGATTGCACCACTGCACTCCACCCTGGTGACAAAGCAAGACTCCAGTACAAAAAAAAAAAAAAAAAGTTCAGTAAGGTACTGAATACAAGATTCACTTATAGAAATCAACAACATGTTGAACAGAAATTTTCAAGAGACAAGAACATTTGAGTTGGAAGTAACTACGGGATATACAACTGAGTGCTGTATACATGGATCTGCAGCTCCCAGGGAGAAGCCCGACCTGGAGATGCAGATTTGGAAGTCGAAAGCACATAGGTAGCTGTTAAGATCATGATTGTGAATGAGATTGCTCAGGGAGATCTTAGGGATTGAAAGAATTAAGAGAAGCCACTAAATTAGCAGCCAGAAATTTAAAGAGAACTAGGACAATCCTAATAGTTATCTGTAGCCAAAAAGAATATAGTGTAACAAATGGGAGTTGCTTCATCTAGTTTTGAACTTAATGTATATTTGTCTTTGCATTTTTAAAATGATTCTGCTACTACTAAAGCAATGAATTTGTTAAATCAACCAAAAGTGAAATAAGTGTAGGATATCCTATATCATTTCTCTTTTTAATGAAGGATTGAATTTGATTATGAGGGCATTTGAGAATCCTATACAAGGATTTAATAGACTAGAGTCCCACTAGGGGGAGAAAAAACACTTGGAGACCTGCAGGAAAACTGTTTATTTTCATAAATAAGTATTTTACAACAAAATGCATGCTAGCAATTTTGCAATACCTTGTAGAAATTACATTGTTGGTGGTAGAAAGTTTCTAATGTCAATTAACCATGTAGTCTAAAGAGATTTGACTCTGGCAATTTAGATGCCTCATTTGTTGTGGAGGCTTTTTTTTTTTTTAACTCATATGGAATAACAAAGATAAACTGATCATGTGCACAAGAAATATATTAATGTACTCTTAGTCATGGGATTCAATCACACATTTGTTATTATATATCAATAAATCAAAATGCTTGTGCTTAACTGTTTTGGTTTCTCAAACGTACATAGAGAAAATAGCAAAACTATTTAATTAAAAAATAGAATGAAAGCAGTGAATATCCACAAACTAAAACAGGATGTTTTTGGAAAATTGTAAATTGATTCCTATAGACATATGTACACAAAATGCATGTAATATGTGTAATCTATTCTGTTTTAAAATATACCTTTATAATAAAAATTCTGGACCTATGTTTCTGTAAAATTATTTCATAAAAGAAATAATGGTGACTTTTGAATATACCTAAAATTTTTTATCAAATAAACATCATGCATGTGAAACTGTAAAAAAATTTCTTTACATAATGAAGCTGAATATCCATGCCAAACAGAAACAGACGTATCTTTTAATGTGCTGAATTTCTACATGATTTTAAGTCAAAAATGTTTCTAGTGTTTGTGAAAAAAATGCCATAAAAAGGATTAATACATGAAATATTAGCAACACATCCTAAACAAGCAATAAACCGTCTAAACACATTTTGATTATATAAAACGTAGGTCTACCTGCTCAAAAGAGTGAACTTCAGCATTTTAGAGCGTGCACTGATACAGAAAAACCTAAATGCTCATAATTTGATCAAAATACAAATAATTTTCCTTAAAGAGACATTCTAAACATAATAAATTATATAAAAACAATGAGCTCAATTTTTTTTGTTTTTGTTTTTTGAGTCTTGATCAGTCGCCCAGGCTGGAGTGCAGTGGCACGATCTCGGCTCACAGCAAGCTCCGCCTCCTGGCTTCACGCCATTCTCCTGCCTCAGCCTCCTGAGTAGCTGGGACTACAGGCACCCGCCACCACTCCTGGCTAATTTTTTTGTATTTGTAGTAGAGTCGGGGTTTCACCATGTTAGCCAGGATGGTCTCGATCTCCTGACCTCATGATCCACCCGCCTCAGCCTCCCAAAGTGCTGGGATTACAGGTGTGAACCACCGTGCTGGCCTTCAATTTAATCTTTACTTACATCAACAATCACCCATTATCATTGTACCCATTAAAGATTTAAGGCACAAGAAAAAACACTGAAGCAAAAGACAAAACAGGCTTTCTCGAAAATTCTCCTAAGAATGACTACAATCATTCCCTCTTTCCATATGTCATTGCATTCGTGACAATAAATGAAACAAACTATATCGTTCAAGCTGATGAAACTACAGAGAATTCATCTGGTCCCATTCTTAGAGTAAAGCTGAAGTCGTTGTTGGCGTTAAGTCAGTGGAGCTCCACTGGTTACACCTCCTCATTTTATAAATGCCTTATGGTAATCCAGGCATTTTTAAAAACAGTTCTAACTCCCCATCTCCTACAGGATGTTATGTCTCTTCAAAAAACAGTATCTTTTTCCTTATCAACATAAGGGAACACTCTTGTATTCCCCATTCATGTCACTCAAACTTCATGGGAGGAAATATACAAATTTCCTGTAGAGAGAACAAAAATCAGTCCCATCTAAATGTCCCGATATGTTTTAAAGAGGAAAAATCTTGTGGTATTTACAAAAATGATATTTAATGACAAAGAACTGTATGTGTTCATCATCTTACAGTAACAGACTAACCTTTTAAAAATGGTTTCATTCCTGAAGAATGCCAAAATGCTTCTGCACTGAACCTGAACATTATATAAACTAATGGACCAATAAGTCGGTCTTTCATTCTATTTGTGATACCCCGGCTAACTGGTATGAAAAAGAGTCCTGACACATCTATGTAAATCACACATGCACACACATGGTCACAAACAGTAATAACAGAATCTGTATTGGTATAAAAGAATCTACACCTGAAATGTATTGTGCTTAAGGTTGATGGAAAAGAACCATGCTCTGTAGTTACTTCAGGAAAACAAGATATATATGTCTTGGTTTCTGTTTTGGTTTATGTGATATATCACATTTTAAAAACCGGATTTGTTTCAACACCTCCCTAGAATACATTTTTCATTGACATGCTGGTTTCTTATTTGGAGAAGAATTTTAAATCTCTTAAAGTCTTAGGAAATCAAGATTTAAAGCACCATAATATATATCATTTCTTAGCATTTCCTCTCACGTTTTAACTCATTGCTTCTCTCAACTTCACCCAAAAGAGCCTTGTTTTATTAATAACGCTGTGCCTCAGGAGGCCTTTTTAATGTTTTAAAGTGTGTGAGTGCATCTGTATAAGTATTTGATACATATCTATGTCTACATGCTATATTTCTGTACAGATTGGCCACAGTTTCCATGTGATGCTTTCTGTTGATCAATTAATCTACTTTTTAAACTTTGCTTTTGCAAAGTTTGTTGAACAAAAAATGAAAGAAAGCTTCCTGTTGTCTTGCGGCCACTAATCTAAATGCACAGAATTTTTCTAGGTGAATGAACTTTATCCTTTGTGTATAAGGTAGGTCATTCAATGACAATGTTTAGGATGTTAGTTTATGAGCTATAAATTGGAAGAGTTGGCGGGAATAATACCATATTAATATGGGTTCACAACTGTGAGCCTAGAGATATCTCACTCTGAACCACGTATGTATGGGATAGTTCTGTCTTCACACACCACATAGCAAGAATTCACACCTTTACAATAAAACAGGAGGCATGGCCGGGCGCGGTGGCTCACGCCTGTAATCCCAGCACTTTGGGAGGCAGAGGCGGGCGGATAATGAGGTCAGGAGATCGAGACCATCCTGGCTAACACGGTGAAACCCCGTCTCTACTAAAAATACAAAAAAATTAGCTGGGCGTGGTGGCGGGCACCTGTAGTCCCAGCTACTCGGGAGGCTGAGGCAGGAGAATGGCGTGAACCCGGGAGGCGGAGCTTGCAGTGAGCCCAGATTGCGCCACTGCACTCCAGCCTGGGCGACAGAGCGAGACTCCGTCTCAAAAAAAAAAAAAAAAAAAAAAACAGGAGGCATGATAGCATCACACTTTTCCTACGAGTGTGGCAACCTAACATTCCCCCAAAAACATATAGGAAAAATGTCTTAAAAAAATTAAGTCAGCCTAAGGTCATAGAGAAGAATAAGAAGTAAAAAGTTATTTTATGGTCATAGTATCGTATTTTATAAGTCAATGGGCACTCAATAGCTATTTTAACAGAAGTTAACCCAGGCAAAACATCCTTAGCCTCAAAATGACTTTTGTCAAAATCTTCTTTATTTGCTCTGTAAAACTCTTAATGCGCCAATTTTACTAACAAACCATTTGTTTACAAGTGTCTTAAAATCCAGATAAGTTTAACAAAGTAGTTTCATAAAACTATAAAAACTATGTATATAGCATCACAAAGAATTAACATATTAAAGCATTATATTGGTTATCACATAAAAGCATTGTAAGTTTTTCGTAGCACTCTCTCTAGAAAACAGTACATGAAGCCTAACCAAGATCTCGTAACAGTACATGAAGCCTAACCAAGATCTCGTCTGTCCACTCACATAAAAGGTCCCAGGTCTGTCAATGAGTTTCATTTAATTTGGAGAGCCAGTCTGCCACGGAGACCACCATTCTCCACAGAGAAAACTGCCACATTTGTGAGGTGAATGAACTTTCAGCATTTATGTTAAAGTCATCTCTGAAGTGACATCCACAATTTTAATTCCAAGTGAATGGTTTTTTCCTTGGCTAGGCACCTTTTTTTAGTAACATGTTTGCAAAGTGTCTTAAAGTGATAAGTCGTTATTCATCCCCTCAAAGTAGGTCACAATTGTATCTTGTCAACAAGTGGTAAAATATGCACACACAAGGGATGAATATGTCCCCATTTTTAAGTTTTTTTGGTACAGTTATTGTGGCCTATTACCCCCTTGAAGTATATTTAAAATACCAAACGTTATTATTCATGTAAAATATCAATGTTGTGCTTCATTAAAATGACGCTTAAGGTGTTTCCTAAAACCTAAGTTTCATAATATAATGAATAAAAGGACAGGAAAAAAAAATATTTTTATTAGAGGAGGAAAAGAGAAAGAGAAACTCTCCATTGAAGAAAGAAAAGAGAATCACCTTGATAATTAGTTATAATTTCTTACATTTAATCAGTTATTTTTATAAACTATTTGAAATCATTAACTCCAGACCCAGTAATAGTGCACAAATTTAATATTAAAAGACCAACTGGGGCCGGGTGCTGTGGCTCACACCTGTAATCCCAGCATTTTGGGATGCAAAGGCGGGCGGATCACCTGAGGTCAGGAGTTTGAGACCAGCCTGGCCAACATGGTGAAACACCTGTCTCTACAAAAAATACAAAAATTAGCCAGGTGTGGTGGCAGATGCCTGTAATCCCAGCTACTCGGGAGGCTCAGGTGCTTGAACCCAGGAGGCAGAGGTTGCAGTAAGCCAAGATCATGCCACTGCACCCAGCCTGGGCGACAAGAGCAAGACTTCATCTCAAAACAAATAATAATAATAATAATAATAATAAAGATCAATTGGTCTATTTGCCTAGCAACCCAAGATTGTTGCTTATAGCCCACAGTGCTTTATATCATCCCATTTGAAAAAGTAACGCTAGTAGAAAGCACAATTTAGATTTTACACCAGAAACATAGTACCCTGTTTCTAATTCATGCTCCCAGATCACTATATCCTTGTGTCATTATCTCTTCCAAATACTGTTACATTATCTCTCTGTTTACACTTCTGATCTGTGGAAAATACCAAAATCATATTAAGAAAAAACACATCTATTTTCTATAGTATTATTAAGTGCTTTATATAACTGCCAACTCTTTATTCCAAATGAAACCTGGAAGAGAAAAAATGTTTTAAACTTGTAATTGTGAATTTTAGAAAAGCACTAGAAGTTAAAATTTCAAGCTTACAACTTCCACATAATTAAAAATATATCCTTTAAGAAAAATATATTATTTCTATATTTATGGAAGAACATCTCTTAAGAATTCATAAAAAGGATGAAATTATGTTTTAATTATGTTTTTATGTTTTCCCCATACATACCTCACAAGGCAACTATAAATCAATTTAGTCAGTCCATGAAGTTGTGATTCAGGAATTGGTTTCATTATAATAACTTCTAAAGTTTTACAATTTCTATCAGATGCCTTCTAATTACAAAGAAATCTGCTTGAAATTCTAACTATATCATGCTAGGAAAAATAAATATTTGCTGATATCCCTAGGGCAAAAACATAGTAAAACAGTCTTAATAGAAATAAGGCAAAAAACAAGTTAAATTGAGCAGTCACAAACTCTTCATATAGTCTACTTTTTTCTTCCTAATACACTGTTTTATTTTTGTTGAAAACTATTTGAAAATAATTTAATCTTTGGAATAGCCAATATTAGGTTCTCTAATAACATAAGGGAGAAGAGAGAGATACTATTGGTAAAGATAGACTGGATCAGTGAAAATCCACAGGATTTCCATTATCTGCAAACCATACATCCAGGCTTTATAATATAACTGGGTGCTCCTTTACAATTGCTTCCTGAGTGTGCGCCATTGGAGCCACAAGCATTTAAGTGAGGGAGGGCGTGGCGATACTAGTCACTAACACTCTGAACCAATGCTTCCTCCCACCAAAATGAACGCCTCGCTCTGTCTTTGTAGGTCAAAGGTGGATTTTGGCTAAGGAGGAAGAAAGAAAGGCATGTTAACAAGTCATGGACACATTTTGATCTACTGCCATCTCCAAATTATGTCTGAAAGTAAATCGCAATCTGTTCATTCAAGAGTTTATTGCTTTAAGAAAATAGTACATGCTTTCCTATTACCAGTTCTTTAAAATTCTACGCCTTCCTAGAGAAAAATTATTTAGAATAAACTGCCTTCTAAACTTATAATAAAGCGTACAATAAGAGTGATCCTATTTTTCATCCTTTACAAATACAAGTGGCAATTGTCTTCCAGTGCAAATTCTCCTCTGTCCGTCTTATTTAATATTTCTATATGACTTTTAAAACACATGCAATAAAAGTAAGTAATTATCCTTTAGTAGCCATTTAAAGTTATCTGGTCTTTCCACTAGGCTTCTAATGTTAAAATTCGTAGGTAGTATTCGACCATAGTGTCACATTATATTCAGCAATAACTATGTGCTTATCTTTCAAGTATGATAACCCTTCATTTTTCTTGCGATCCATATACTCTCTTTTTAAAAATCTTCTAAGCCACGGCAGCATAGTCCTTGTTTTGTTGGTTGTTTTCATTTTCTTCTGGACTGGTAATTTTTACTTCTGGCCTTGGTGGTCTTTGAGGGTCTACATCAGCCTAGAAGAAAATAGATCAAAACAAAGGTATTTAGCTGTTTGGTTCACAAAGGTAATGACATTTATAAAGAAAAAATTACTCAAGATTCTATTTAATTATATAAATATTTAACTAAAAAGAGTTCCTGGGGTTCCCTTTGTTTTTTTGTCTATCATTACCCAGTGGACATACTGTTTTCTCAACACTTGTACAAAAGTCCTTTTGGGGTTCATAATCTACTAGTGCTTGAAAGGCCCTGACTCATTTTGTATGCTGCAGGCTTTATTTTTCTCATTTTTTCTTGATTTCTCTTTGAGCTTTTCTTCAATTTAGTTATACTTTTCAGTTTAGCATTTTCAGAGACAAAGGAAGAAAAAATTCAGGGACATTCTCCTAATTTTAGTTTCCTCCTAGAATTCACAAATTCGTTGTGAATATGGTACCAAGTACCATCAAGTAGCAAGTAGATAAGAAAAAGACAGAAAATCAAAATGTGGAGGCAGCATTTCTCCAACAACAACTATTGCTCCTGCCACTTGGGTTTTTCCTGTTAATAATGACATTGTCTCATGTACAACTCACCTTTCCCCGACTACACTGAAAACTGAGTGGGTGAGATTAGAACCAGCAGGTTTGCAAAGTCTGCTCTATGAAATCCTAGAGGCTCCACAGCCCCCACAAGGGCACCCAGTCTGGGGGACAGAGTAGCTCCAGGTTCCCCAAACCACACAGGCCATGACTGATGCTTTGAAGAAATTATATATATATATATATATATATATATATAACTGGTGCCGTGTCTTATTTCACACTGTTCCTTTGTGAAATGTCTCAAATGGTATCTTGAATATAGTACAAGTTCAATCTCAATAAATGTCAATTGTTTCTTGTAAATTCTCTGTATTTCCTGGTGTTTTCCTACAATCATATCTCGCTTTTTACAAGAATTGTTACATGGAACAAAATGTTACACGGTGAACAGAATTTCTAGTCATTTTATTAGTAGACAGTCCTTCTGTAAAAGTTAATTATTCATTTTTAACTTACAATTCACATAAATTTGGTTTTTCATATATTTCGGTATGCTTAAAATATACCTATACTAATATGTTAGGGAGAACAAGATAAAATATATCATTGTTATAAGAAAGAGATGAGTCAAATAAGATTAAATCTCTTTGTGAGTAACTGCTCTGTTACTAATCCCTAATTAGGCCGGGCATGGTGGCACGTGGCTGTAATCTCATCACTTTGAGAGGTCAAGGCAAGAGGATCGCTTGAGTCCAGGAGTTAAAAACCAGCCTGTGCAACACAGGGAGGGAGACTTCCTCCATATTAAAAAATATGTATATATGGCCTGGCATGGTGGCACCTGTGGTCCCAGCTATCACAGGAGGATGAAGTGGGAGGATCACTTGAGCCCGGGAGGTCAAAGCTGCAGTGAGCTGTGATCACGCCACTGAACTCCAGCCTGGGTAGCAGAGTGAGACCTTGTCTCAAAAAAAAAGTCCCTAATTAGATGTTGTCTCAAAAAAAAATCACAAACTAGGCACTTCCTTATTTGAATTCCCAAGAATTTAGATTCACTCTCATTACATACCACAGGCCAATGCCAAATTACATAACCTTGATCTTGACAGATGCCCAATTCCTATCAAAAGCCTATTTTTCCCCTTCAAAAAAATATTCGTCATAATTGGCAAATAAAAATTGTATGTTTATAGCATACAAAATGATGTTTTGAAATATGTATCCATTGTGGAATGGCTTGAGTTAATTAACATACACCTTACCTCACATACTTATCTTTTGTGGTGAGAACACTTCAAATCTGCTCTGTTAGTGATTTTCAAGTATACAATACATTATTATACTTTAGACACCTTACTGTACAATAGATCTCTTGAACTTATTCCTCCTTTCTCACAGAAATTCTGTATCATTTGACTAACATCTCTCCAACCCTGTACTCAGTCCCTGGTAACCACCATTCTACCTTCTACTTCTATGAGTTTAACTTTTTTTAGATTACACATATAAGTGAGATCAAATGGTATGTGTCTTTCTTTGGTTGGCTAATTTCACTTAACATAATATCCTCCAGGTTTATTCATGTCATTGCAAATTACAGGATTATTTTTTAAAGTTATATTTATGGAAGATGGAAGGACAGGCAATCCATTCATTTCTGTAAAATCTATTTATGTCATATGTTGAATTAAGCTAGACCACTGGAAAAAAATCATGCTTGGATCTTACTATCTAGTCCCACATAGAATTACACTTTGATTCCATTTTGTAAGCTTCATCAAAAGCCACTACAACAAAGAGTTGTATGAAACCTACTATTACAGGTGCCATATAAATGACGCTGAGGACTATGTAGAAATACCTATGGGGAATTTCTTATAGAATAGGACTGTGATTATCTCATCTTGAGAAAAGATAAGAGACATGCTGAGCATTTTCATTTAGATGTTAAGAACATTTTGAATAACTCATATAGTGGATTGCAGATAACTTCGTACTGTTACTGAAACCTGGCCACCAGAACATTTTGCATTTTGCCACCGCTAAACTTGCTTTCCCTAAGCAAGATAAATCAGATGCATCAATAATAAATAATCAAGTAGACCTCAGTGATCATAGTGGGTATTAGGAATGAGTAGTCCAAGGCCCACTTCAGCAGTTACAGCCTTGAGGGAGGTGGACCTTGATCTGAAGGATAGACAGGAAGGGATGGGATAAGGAGATGGTGAGAATGTTATGGAGAACATCCTGCCTCTTATGCTGTGAGACTGAACTTGAGCCTGGCAGCAACAGGATCATATTGTCCCATGGAAGAATGCCAGGACAGATGAGTATCCAACTCCAGGATCAGACATGGAAGAACAGGCTAGGAAAAGAGAGATTTCACCAGATATTACTTTTTCTGTTCTCTTATTTTCACCACATATTTCTTTATCCTCTCTGTATAATAAATAGAACTGTATACTACCCAAGTGCCTAATGTGTTGAACGCTTAATTTGATTAATCTATTTAAAGTAGAAAAAAGCAAACTAACTTCAGTACTTCTAGAGATCAAAGAAATCACTCATAATAGAGAAAATATTCCTTATTTTATGTCTAGGTCTCACTGGTCTTGATATTCTTTTTTGGTTTCTACCTTCTCTGGTCTTAACTTATTCTTACTTTTTTATATTTCTTTCTTGGATTATGTATGTTCTTAGAAGGCTCTGTACATTTTCTTGTAAAACTAGGCAGGAGGTAGATAGATGGATGGGTGAATGGCTAAATGTATGAATGGCGGAAGGGCAGACACGAACTGTCAGGTCAATGGCAGTAGTTGTTAAATGGTTGAAATAACTAGTAAATAAAGGGATTAAATGGTATTGGATCTTTCCTACTCAACCACAAGTGGTTTCAATACAAGTCCTAAACACTTAATTCTTTGAATGCACACATGTACACACACACATATTCATGCATTCACATAAGCAAGCAAAAGCAATAGAAATACCTCATCTTGTCCACTGCCAGCTCCTTGAGACTTTCTTTCCTTGTCTAGGACCAGTTGAAGCTCATTATTAACCTGCTGCAGCTCCTCACCATTCTCCTCATCGGTGCCTCCATTTACACGAGCAGGGCGTGCCTGCTGCTCACTGTGATCCAGAATCTCCTTGACTTGCTCAGGGACATCTGTAGCCTCCCTACCTCCTTCCTCTTCAAGGTCACCATTCATTCCTGAAAAGTCTTCTTTCTGTTCTGCATCCTTGTTTGCCTTCTCTCCATCTTCTTCCTCGTCTACTATTTCTGCTGGCCTCTGATGGATCAAAAGGAATAATGGATAAAATAAGAAGCATAACAGAACATTTCCACTGAACATCATAGTAATGTAATACTTATATTACAGTCAAGTAAAACATTCTTACATTTGCATAGTACTTTACAGTGTAGAATGCGTTTACGTTTACTGAGTACCTACCACATGCCACATGTTACAAGCATTCCCTCATTTAATCCTCACAACAATCCTTTGAAATTGGTATCATCCCCATTTTGCAGATGAGAAAACTAAACAGGTAGAGCCCAAGAGCCCACAGAAAGAGCCAGAGTTTGAACTAGGCCTGTGACTCCAGAACCAGTGCTCGTACCCCCCATGGCAGATAGAAAGCCAAACCGCAAGGTCCTTGGCCAGTGTCTAGTGAAGCACCTGGCCCAGAGGAGGAGGTTTAAAAAAAAAAAAAGTCTTTGTGGAAAGATTGTCATCCTCAAGGCTAAGGATGAGGGCAATGGCACCAGGCTGTCAATTCATGTTTTCTGACGTGGAATGTAGACAGCTTTCCCCACAATGCCTAAGGAAGCTGACAGCTTATCTCTAAATACAATAACTGATTTTCCTGCAGATCTAAGGTCAAGAAACTATATGTCCTCTCTGTAAGAATAATAAATGCTGGGGGCCAGGCACAGTGGTCACACTTGTAATCCTAGCACTTTGGGAGGCCGAGGCGGGCAGATCATGAGGTCAGGAGATCGAGACCATCCTGGCTAACATGGTGAAACCCCATGTCTACTAAAAATACAAAAAATTAGCCAGGTGTGGTGGTGGGCGCCTGTGGTCCCAGCTACTCGGGAGGCTGAGGCAGGAGAATTGCATGAACCCGGGAGGCGGAGCTTGCAGTGAGCCCAGATAGTGCTACTGTACTCCAGCCTGGGCGACAGAGCAAGACTCCATCTCAAAAAAAAAAACAACAACAAAAAAAAAAAAAAAACAAGGGGTCGGGGAGGGAACAGGAGGCCAGCTTTCAGAGCCAAGACTTTGGAGAAAAACCCAGGTTCAAGTCCTGACCAGGCACTTACTGGCTATTACCTAACTTTGGTGAGTTTCAGATTCCCCATTTGTAAAATGGGAACATAACAAAACTTCCATGAAGATTAGAGAAAAGTTATATAAAGTGTCATAGTTTCTGGCACATCACAGATCCTAAAAACCATGGAAATCCCTTCCCATTTGTTACAATACATTCTCTCCTGGAGCCACCATATTTCTTCAATGCTATCAATAAAATAACACGGTGTTTTTTTTGTTTTTTGAGACAGAGTCTTGCTCTGTCGCCCTGGCTGGAGTGCAGTGGTGCGATCTCCGCTCACTGCAAGCCCCGCTTCCCCAGTTCATGCCATTCTCCTGCCTCAGCCTCCCGAGTAGCTGGGACTACAGGTGCCCGCCACCATGCCCGGCTAAATTTTTTGTGTGTTTTTTAGTGGAGACGGGGTTTCACCGTGTTAGCCAGGATGGTCTCGATCTCCTGACCTTGTGATCCACCTGCCTCAGCCTCCCAAAGTGCTGGGATTACAGGCGTGAGCCACCACGCCTGGCCCAGGGTTTTTTTTAATGATAGGGTAGAATGATTTATTTGGTGTTAAGATCTCATTATTGCCTCTTTCTAGCTACCTGACATTGGACAGGTCACTTAATTCTCCTTCCCTGTAAAATGAGAGTTTGGAACCCAGTTAGCCCTGACCCCCCTTTCCAACTCTAGAAGCCCATCTCTTCTAACTGACCAAACAATTGACCAAACTTTTTGTCATTACAAAAGTTAACATAATGCTTTCAGTTTTGGAAGTAAGGAAGGAAATGAAGGGGAGAAGACTAAAAGTTCAGAAAAAAATTCCACACATTATTTTGAAGAAGAAAGAGTTGGAACTAGTAATAATTCTTATCTTCTGTCAAAAATAAAGTCTCAGATTTAATTACATGATACAAATGTGTATTTTTTAAATGAAGGAAAAAACTAGTTGTTCTTAGATATTGAAAAAACCACAATGTTTGTCATTATGCAGATTAAAAGACACCGTGAGCCTAGGCTGTTCAAATGTTATTCGGATGCTTAAGGTCAAATAGCAGAGAGTCCTAACTATCCCTCAGCATGTCGTCAGGGTGGGTCCCTCACAAAGGCAGAACGATGGACAGAAACTCAGGTCCAGAGGGGGATGGATCTGCCAGCCAGTGCTAAAAGGCAAAAGATTTATGAACATAACTCACAATGCTTGGTAAGAAGTTTCTGGTGTTTAATGTATGTGACCTAAACGACTGAAAGTGAGAAAAGTCTCCAATCTCTAACAAAGAGAATAACATTTCCAATCTGCCCCACCAGACCCATCTCACCCTCTCCTCAAAGAGAACAAGCTAAGCAAGGCACTGAGATACAGACACTTGAGGTGATAAGGAGAGGAGGGCTTGGCAAGGGAAAGATGGGTGTTGTCATTATAAAAACAGAACGGAGGAGAATACATCACACATGAAAATGAGTTGCATTTCTATACACTAACAATGAACAATCTGGAAGGAGATTACAGAAACAATTTCATTTACAATAGCATCAAAAGGAATAAAATACTTAGGAATTAGCCAGTGAGGTGAAAGACTTGTGCAATGAAAAATACAAAACATTGCCAAAAGAAAATTTAAAAGACATAAATGGAGATATGTCCCATGTTAATGTATTAGAATACTTAATATCATTAAGAGGTCAATATTATCCAAAGTGATCTACAGATTCAATGCAATCCCTGTCGTTTTTTACAGAAATAGAAAAACCCAACCTATAAGTCATATGGAATCTCAAGGGACCCTGAGTGGCCAAAACAACTTTGAAAAAGGACAAAGTTGGAGAATTCCCACTTCTTTATTTCAAAGCTTACTGCAAAGCTACAATAACCAAAACCAGAGTGGTCCTGGAATTAAGACAGATATATAGACCAATGGAATAGAACAGAGAGTCCAGAAATAAACCTTCACACATACGGTCAAATGGTTCTGATAAGGGTGCCAACACCATTCAGTAGGGAAAGGACAGTCTTTCAACAAATTGTGCTGGGAAAACTGGATATCTACATGCAAAAGAATGAAGTTGTATCCTTACCTAACATATGTACAAAAAATAGCTTCAAATGAATGAAAGACCTAAATGTAAAACCTAAAACTATAAAACTCTTAGAGGAAAACGTAGGGCAAAAGCTTTTTGGCATTGGACTTGGTGATGATTTCTTACATATGACACTAAAGACACAGGCAACAAAAAAATACATAAATGGGACTTCATAAAAATTTTAAAATTTTGTACATCAAAAGACAATACCAACAGAGTAAAAAGGCAACCCATAGAATGGGAGGAAATATTTGCAAATCATTTATCTGATAAAGGCTTGATATCTAGAATATATAGAGAACACTTAAGACTCAACAACAACAAAAAGTCTCATTCAAAAATGTGCAAAGTACTTGAATAGACATTTCTGCAAAGAAGATATACAAATGGCCAGTAATCACATGAAAAGATCATCAACTTACTAATAATTAGGGAAATACAAATTAAAACTGCAATAAGATACTACCTAACACCCATTATGATGACAAGAAAAAAAAAACAGAAGAAAACAAGCGTTGACAAGGATGTGGAGAAACTGGAACTCCTGGGCATTTTTGGTGGGGATGCAAAATGCTACAGCCACCTGAAAAACAGTATGGTCATTCCTCAAAAAGTTCAAAATAGAATTACCATATGATCTAGCAACTCCACCTCTGGGTAAATATCCAAAAGAACTGAAAGCAGGGACTTGAAGAGATATTTGTATACCCGTTTATAGGAGAATTATTCACAATAGCTTAAAATGTGGAAGCAACCCAAGTGTTCATCAAAAGATGAGTGGATAATCAAAATGTAGTATATCCATACAATGGAGTATTATTCAGCCTTACAAAGAAAGAAAATTCTGATGCAAAATGCATGAAACAGAGATATTATGCTAAGTGAAATAAGCCAGTCACACAAAAAGACAAATACTGTATGATTCTACATGTGAGGTATGTAGAGTAGTCAGAATCATAGAGCAGAGAGTAGAATGGTGGTTGCCAGGTTGAGGGAGGGAGAAATGGGGAGTTCTTGTTTAATGGGTATGGAGTTTCAGTTTTGCAAGACGAAAAGAGGTTTGGACCCGGTTGGTGGTGGTGGTTACACAACATTATGAATGTGTTTCATACCACTGAACTGTATGTACACTTAAAATTGGTTAAGATGGTAAATATGCCATTATGAGTATATTACCACAAAAAGAAATAAAATGGAGCAGAGGAAATGTACTGAGCCAAAGATTACATTCTGCATCGCTGAAGAGCAAGGATTTCTAGGGAGTTCAGGAAAGGAGCCCACACCAGGAAGTCAAGACTTTTCCTTTACCAAGACACTAAGGCAGAGAGGGGACTTCCAAGGGGGAAGAAGGTATAATAAACCAGCTCAGAGAAAACATGGCGGATGGTTCCCCACGAACAAGTCAGAAGAAGCCAGGAAAAGCCCTGTGGACCCTTGGCCCAGAGACAAGTTTCCTTCCATGGACTCTGCAGAATAACATACGTGGTCATTGTGGGACCCTGAGAGACACATAAGGGACTCTCACGCCTTATGACTTCAGTGATTGGGCCAAGGGCACCCATCTGTGTTAAGCAGTACTGAGAGTTCCCGGCATTCGGAGATAAATACCACTGTCTCCGAGATGAAAGAGCGCAGAGCACAATGGGCAGGAAAGATGCGTAAACAAATCACATTACAATGTGGAATGAGGCGAGAAGCAGTTAAGGGCATGTGTCGGGAAAGGAGTGGGTTGTTTGGCCATAGAGACTTCTACAACTCTGTGTCTACAGTGTTTGCAGGTAGTGACAAGTGAGAAAGGCGGGGCAAATAGAAGTGCAAAGGCTGAGCACCGCTCTGTGCCAAACATCACACGCAGCATTTCATGCAACTCTCACAATAGCCCTATGAGTTGTTTCTTATACCCGTTAGACAAAGAGAGTAAATGAGAAATCGCATCACACTTCCCACATCACAGGGCAAGTGACCAAGTAGGGCTAGGGTGTAAACCAAAGGCAGTCTTGTCCCAAAGTCCTAGTATCTTTCCTTAAATTAATAACCAAACAAGTTGCTACAATAAGGACACTCACGTGTACTTTCAATGGCCAGAACATATGAGATCTGCAGTAGGCAACATTACTTTTACTGTTTAAAGAATTACTGACCTGAGGCTGGGCATGGTGGCTCACGCTTGTAATCCTAGCACTTTGGAGGCTGAGGCAGGAGGACTGCCTGAGCTCAGGAGTTCAAGACCACCCTGGGGACAACATGATGAAACCCCGTCTCCACTAAAATACAAAAAATTAGCCGGGCTTGGTGGTGCATGTCTGTAATCCCAGCCACTCAGGAGGCTGAGGCAGAATTGCTTGAACCCAGGAGATGGAGGTTGCAGTGAGCCGAGATTGCACTACTGCACTCCAGCCTGGGCCACAGAGAGAGACTCTGTCTCAAAAAATAAAAAAATAAAAAAAAAGAATTACTGACCTGAAAACAAAATATTTTGGGAATTTCTATCACTGACTTTTGGTGTGATCTAGGAAGGAAACATTATTATAAGAATTGTCTAGCAGAGTACCTGAAGCAGTATATAACAAAACTCCCGAAATACTGCAGTACTAATGGCCAATAGGAACAGATTTCTTTTTAAATTACCTCTGAAAATTGGATAATTATAAATCACTCTCCTAGAAATGGTTTTGATCCTTACTGTGCCTAAACTTGCCCTATTATTCAGAACAACTTTGTTTTAGTTTTAAAGAGAAGTTGTGTAGCATTTAATAAAATAACAAAAAACTCATAATTTACTGTAACTTTTTAGGATTCTGGATATGGTCTTCGCCTCTCTGAGAACATATTACCAGTGCTTGCTGAACTATGTTAAGACAAAATGCTTGCTGAACTATGTTAAGACAATCACACCTAAGTAAGAAAATGTCTATTTTCCTCTTCTGACATCTGGATTTATACCTAAAAATTGCAAAATAATAACATATTAGTATTTAGTTTTGTATTTCTCAGCCTTACCTCTTTCTTTATCCAGAATTCCCAAACACTTATACATTTTTTTCTCCTTTTAATGCAAACGGCTGGCATATACCCTAATTTCTTTTTAGGAAAGAAGACAACTGGCCCTAAATTCAGGCCCTGTCTCGTAGTTATTATTACCACCAGTACTAACAAGCAGTATTATGCTTTCATCCCATTATTCCTATTAGACTTTCCCGGCACAGCTATTTTAGTAGTCATCAAATGAAGCCACATCTGGTTAGTTCAACTTTAAGAAATGCAAGATTATGGTGTTGAAATACCAATTTGATCAATTTAAATAAGACGGTAACATTAGTTAAAAGGCTTATAAACCTTTAAAATATCCTGAGTCTGGAACAAAATTTATTATTACAACGACACTACAATTCAGGGCAAAAAAATAAAAATGCTGCTATGACAGATCTGTAATGAATAAATGAAAAGCAATGTGCTTTTTGGTGTAATCTCCTTTGAAGCAGACATTAAATTATTAAAGATGTTTCCAGTGTATACATCAATCAAATCATCCCCAGAAGGAACACTGGGTTTTACACCCATCCATACACATACACATACACACACACACACACACACACACACACATACACACACATATACACACAGATAAAATCTATACCACGGTGACAGTCTGCAAAGAAGGAAAAGGGCACTCCCTCTATGTAACTATTCTTTAGGATAAAAAAGAAATACAAGAGGCAAAGGAGGAACAAGTTGCACCCTTCCTCCATCCCCTTCACTCCTCTCTCACAGTGCTGTAGCAAAACTACTGAAGAGGAATCTGGTACCACTCACACAAACTCAGAGCTATCACCAGCCCTGGGAACTTTTAGTCCATTAAGACTGTTGGGTCTGATTCATATGGACTAATCATCCTCACTCTCAGTTATGTTTATTCTTTGCTTCCAAGTTCTTTGGCATCCATTTTTCACAACACATTTACCATCCAATAGCTTTTTGTTGTTTCCAAACTGCTAGCTATTAATACTTGCAGAAGTAATACGAATGTACAAACAAGAGATACTAAACAAGGATAATTTCCATAAATTAGTATACGCGCTTAAGCAACAAATGACTCTATCTTCCATTGGAATGACAGGTTGGCAGTAGCCAGTTATGGATGTAATATGTAATGCCAAACATTTAGGTAGCATATTGTGCTTCTTAGAGCACTTTCACATGCAGTTTCTCATTTTATCTTCCCAACCTGTGGGCAGATGTGATTATTATTTCCATTGTATAGAATGGGAAATTGAGCCAGAGACATAAAGCAAGTTGCCAAAGGTTACATGGCCAGTAGATGGAAAATATCTTTCATCAGCATCACAAACACACATACCTGTATGCACATGCATGCATGTGTGCACACACACACTTCTTATTGAAGAACAGTGGTCCTCAGTAGCTGAAAAACTGGTCGCCATGGTAACAAGGCACCTGGCTAAGGCCAACCTCTAATCTATAACCAATGGATAATGAGGCAGAGGGGCTGCTGGGCTGAGGTGGGAGCCATGTCTCTGCTTTTCTCCCCGCTCTACTCATCACTGATCATGTTTCTTACGGACTCAAACTTGAAAAGCTGACTCTACTCCCTGAATATTATCCATCTGTTAAGCAGCATCAAATTAGAGACAAACCCCATCTTCTCACTTTTGGGGGCTGAATTGTACCCTCCCTCACAATTATTATGTCGAAGTCTTAACCCCAGTACCTCATAAAGTCACTGTATTTGGAGGCAATTTAAGTTAAAATTGGGTCATGAGGGTGGCCCTAATCCAATCTGACTCATGTCAAGCCAAGAGAGGCCTGAGAACAAACCAACCCTGCCAACACCTTGATCTCAGACTTTGGGCCTCCAGAGCTGTGAGAAAATAAATGTCTGCTGTTTAAGTCCCCTAGTCTGCAGTGTTTTGTTATGGTAGCCCTAGCAAACTAATATACTAATACCTTCCCTCCCCAGCCCCACACATGCTCATACTAATACTCTTTCACCTCCCTTCCCAACACCCTCACTCTCCCATCCCTCCTCTATTTCCTTAAAAAAATAGGGAAGTTGGGTTCCTCAACAATGGAAAGAGGGATGGCTGGATGTGGCAGGGAAAGAAGGCCAAACCCAGACCTTCCCAGACAGAAGTTTGGAGTGGGGATAGTCCTCTGTGGAAGAAACTGAAAAGAGCCCTGGGCCACGGGCTGTGCCATCCTATTACTCATGCTGTTCCTTACACCTTCATCCAGGATGCCCTTCCTTCCTCATGGGTAGAACCACCTTCTCCAGAAAGCCTTCCTGCTCCCTCAGGTGGCCGTCACTCCTCACCTGTGCCCTCCTAATACTTGCTAAGATACCTCTAGTACATTCTAACCACACTGTGCAGTTATTCTCTATTTATGTGCAAAAAAAATAGTGAACATAAATTGCTATTGAGTAGATACCCCCAAAATATTTGGAATGATTATAGAATAACGGGGAAATATCAGCCCTGGCACTATGGAGGTCTTCTGGAAGTTTCTTGAAGTAAGGGCTTTTTGTTATTCATCTTTGTTCCCAACACCACTGACTCTGGATATTCGTCTTGAATAAGACACAAATGTGCCTCCCACAGATAAAAGTCAGCCTCATATGTGCCTTCAGGAAGGCACTGATGACAAGGCTCACATTTATCCAGAGCTTGCCAGGTACCCGGTGCTATGGCCTAAGCACGTCATATGCATAATCATATTTACACTAACCTCACAACAATTATTTAAGAAAAACACGATGGTGATCCTAATTTGCAGATAAGGACACTGAAGCACAGGGAATTAGGTAAACTTGTCCAAAATTCTCCAAGTAGTGACAAAACGATTTGAATTCTTTGACCATTGGATTGTAATAACTATTTTCCTAAGATAAAGTACAGAGCAAAGACATATTTATGTTAAATTCAATGTATGTTCAAGAGTTACTTCAAGCCTAGTGGCTCCAAGACCAGTGCCTCACTGTCACCTGGGGACCTTGTCAAATGCAAAGTGTGAGTCATGAGTTCAGAGCCTCTGCATCTCTCTCAGCTCCTGTGATGCTGACAATGCTGGTCCCCAAATGACACTGTGCACAGTAGGGCTGTAAATCATATATAATGCAATATGCTCATGAATATGCCACTTAAAAAATCATTTTGGGTTAACAGTTCTCACTGTAATAGTGCCCTGAAATCATGCCTCTTTAAATGAAGGTGGTGTTTTTATCTTAAAAGTTACTAATTTACTGAAAGTTGGAAGACAATGGAAGGACTGACTGTTGACAAAAAGATTTCTGGCCATAAAGACAGTTCTACAAGATTTATTCTAATTACATCACCATGCCACTGTTTAAGAGTCAATGTCATAAAAATAAACCCATCACTGCAAAAGCAATAAATCAGAAAGGTTTTTTTATATTTTATATTTTTATACTTTATGCTCAAAGTCTTCATATCTCCCTGACATTTACGTCAATTTTCAGTCAATTTTGTGATGAAAATTTTTGAGAGAACCTGTTTTCAGATAGAAATTGTTTCTCTAAGGAGTACATATATCTTGAGATTTCAGGACTAGCTCATGCCTATGAGTAACTGTGGAATGCTATACTCTTTATAAAGCACAATTCTTCTGTTTTGCCGGAGTCAAAAAAGGGTATTCATTATACTCTATCTTAAATCCCCATTAAACTGATGTACATAATGGTATAAACAATGATCGCAGAAGTCATTTAAACCTAGATGATTCCAGCCTCACAGCCTCTCTGGCACGCATCCAGAATGCAACTAGATTAACGGGCATGTTACACATATTAAAAATATATGTACAATTACAGACAATATGTACCCTTAAACAGAGAGGTTTTTATAAGACAGGACTTCTACCTTTAAAAAACACATTATTTATTATAAGTAATTGCTCGTAATATTTATTATTAGAAAAGCTGTACCAGCTTTTCTCCTTGACACCAGCGTTGGCATTTTGAGTGTATTTTGCCTGAGTTTGCCTCCATGTGTATCTTGCTATTTATTTTGTAACTGACATTCTGAGAAAATGGCTGATTTGTATGGGAAGACAGAAAAGGTCTGGTAGTTATTTCCTCTGGCTACATCCTAGCAGGGATGGGGCTCAGGGGAAATCGTTAAGTATTCAGGTTTTCTAGAGAATATGCATGCAGTTACTAAGGTTAACTCAGGATTCCTGAGTGGTAAGGGGAAAGAAGATGGAATATGAAAATTATATGGAAATAAGCCGCAAAACACTGAAAGCATCAATTACTTGGAAGGTATTTCCACAGGCAGATGGGGCTGCCCAAATGACTTACACTTTAAACTCATATCACACCTCTGACAGTAACAGCAGCAACAAAAATTAAAAACGGGGAAAGCCATCTAAAGAGAGACCACAGCTCATGTCCAGCCCACTTTAGCAGTAAATGTGATATTTCTTATATTTACATCAGAATTCCTGAGGGATATTATTTTAATGTTTAAGGCATATACTATCATAAATAACAGCACAAATTAGAATTTTTTAGTCAAGATATCCTGTCTCACCACCCAACCCTCCTCCTCATTGCCACCCATTAGTTCTCTCTCCCTAAAATAACCTAGACCTAGAAACTGGAGATCAATAAAAATGAAAAAGACTACCTTAGATGTCCATTTTTTCCATGTAATATTTATGAAGTTTCAAATTTGGGAAAGTGTGTGGATTTGTTATAGGTTTTGGGGTAGAAGATATTTCTGTGGATTTTATGGCAGCATTCAGGCATAGATGTTGAAAATACAGAAGTTATCGTACTTGTTTTTATTATTTCTGTTCCCATGGAAACTAAAATCATCTCCTATCCAAGTTGAATGAGGTGTTTTGAAATAATCAGTTTCAATTTTTTATGATGGCAAAGTACCACTTCTTGCTTTCAGCTTTCAGAGGCTTACTTTCACAGAAAAAAAAAAAACGGTTTAGATATGATTTGAAGCCACAAAGACCTACAAAAAGGGTGGTTATATTCAGAGACACGACCCTGTAAGTACAGAAGAAGAGTGAAGCTGTGGCCAGTCACCTGGAAGCTGTCTCACCCAGGTCCCTTTAAGCCCCACCAGTTCCTGTGACACCCATATGAGAATATATGATAAACTGAAAACATACTTAGATGGCATGAATATATTTAATCATCAATAAAAAAAATTCTCATTGTTCAATTCCCACCTATGAGTGAGAACATGCGATGTTTGGTTTTTTGTCCTTGTGGGGTTGGGGGAAAGGGGGAGGGATAGCATTAGGAGAATATACCTAATGTAAATGATGAGTTAATGGGTGCAGCAACCAACATGGCACATGTATACGTATGTAACAAACCTGCACGTTGTGCACATGTACCCTAGAACTTAAAGTATAATAAAAATATATTAAAAAAAAGAAAAAAGTTCCCCATTAAATTTTCTCAAGTTAGAAGTAAATGTTGATTTTCTTTCATTTATATCAGAAATCCCTGAGGGCTACATTTTAATGTTTAACACCATTTCTATCATTTAAATACAAGTCTACAAACATGACGCCACAAAAAGCCTTACTGACAATGCATAGACAAATTAAGAACTCTGATCATTCTCATTCTAACCCTTCCAGCCATGAGCAATGTTTGTTAATGCCTAATGTGAATATGATTCAATAAGAGTATATGACTTGAAAATAATGATAAATATACCATTTACACATAATCCCTTTTAGTTCAGAGATAGCAGTGAAGGTTGAGTGGCCCTCAGAATATGTTGCCATTTATGGGCTAATTAGAAGCCCCTCATCTTCTCACTTCTCTTCTTTAAGATGTACAGGGAGAGGACCAAACTGGAAGACAGGACCCCTGTGCTAATTCTACTACCAACGGATCATGTCTCTGAGGGAAAATGGCTTTCTCCACTGTGGGGTTTTGTTTCTTCAATGGCAAAATAAGAAGCTTAGGTCAGGTTCCCTTCCGGTTCTAAATATTTTATAATTGTTTAGTAAACGCATTTCACTGAAGTCGATTTGGGGAACCCGTCACAGAAAACAGCCTCCTTTATCTTTCTGCATATTTTATCGTATATGGAAAAGCAAGACAAGAAGCTCTTCATCTTACTTAACTTTCACAAGAGGAGCTGCAGGTAGCTGCTGATTCTCCATTAGTTGCAGGTAGAGTCAATGATGAGACCAAGTCAGAACATGGAGAATAAAACTAGGGCAACAGGCCTATTTGGTTTTTAAACCTATTTCTGGTTACAGCCTCTAAGCTGCAGTTTCTTTAAAATCACATTATATTATGTATGTGTAGACCAATGGTCACAAGTTCAAATGATCCCAGGGACAGGTCAAAAAACATAAATGTATAATTGAAAACAGACGATAGACATAGGGAGTGCTGCAGCCTGTGGAAGTCTGAAGAACACATGGCCTGCTAAAGAGATGTAGATGTTGTTAGCCCTGTGCCAGCTAAAGAAGATTCCCTCATAGAAAATCTGCCCACAGGCTACCATCCCTATTGCGGATTCTAGGAAAACAGCTCTGATGGATCATTATGAAAGTGGTTTCTGGTTGAACACAGCAGATTGAACAAATGGGAGTTTTTTCTTAGCTCCCTTCTGACGCCCCTCTGAAGCATCAGTTAAGACAACTTTAAAAGGATGAACCCATAAGGACACAGAAGAGTGGAAAGGGAATAACAACCACAAAATTTGGGAGAGTAAAGCAAATGGATGTGGGGCAAATGGATGGATGACAGCAGACCTGAAGAAGCTAAAATGTGAGACTGCAGAAAGGGAAGCCAAGAAGCAAGCCTTTGCATGCTTAAAAACCTAAAGAAGGCTTGGGGATGGAGGCACCATCTGCCTCTGAAATAAGGGGGATAGATAACTGTGGCTAAAAATAGGTGTATTGGCTCAGAGTCTTTAAAAGAACCAAATAGATCCCCTGAGATCACCTCCCTTGAGAAATATGGGAGGTTTATTATCTGGAGATGTTGAACCTTAAGGAAACTAGACTCAAGTACAGCTCAGAACAAGGGGACTATACTGAAACTGAGAATAAATCTCTTGATCCATGCCTCCTTCTCACAGTCAGATCCCAAAATGTTGACACCTAGGTTCTTATCAACAAGGCAACAGATTGAAAGATTCCTCTCAAAGGATATAGACCCCAAAAGAGCAATACTTACAGATACTAAAACTTGGAGGAGGCCTGCCAATGAAATGGCCAAAACGAATCACCCTACAGGACACCTCCCCTACCTATGCACACAGTGCGTCCTTAATACCTCACTCTCAAATCTAACCAGACAGCCAAGAAAAGACTCTGACATGGTTACAGAGATCAAAACATAGAGACAAAGAAAACAAAAAAGGACCTCGGAAGAAAAAAAACATAGTGCAGGAAAGGAAAGTGTAAAATAATAGAACATCAATCCTCAGAGAAGAGGGAAGATATCACATTTATAAAACAAGAATAGGATGCTAAAAAAGGAACATTCAGAGAATGTGAAAGAGCTCTTAGATGTTAAAAATAAAATGACTAGGAAATAATCAAAGATAAAAGTTGAGGCTTTTATTTTTTTTAAGTGAGAGAGTTAAAAATCCACAGAGATGAAAAGTAAGAGAGACGATTAGATAATCACTTGGGGAGGTCCTATATTCAAATACCTGGACTTCTGGAAAGAGTAGGGAAATGAAGAGAAGAAAATTATCAAAGAAACAATTTTTTTCCAAAACTGAAAGCACATATTTTAAGAATTAAAAAGCCCATTGAGTACCCAGTCCGATAAGCAAAAAGGCCCATACCAAGACACATAATTGGAAATTACCAGAACACCAGGAACAAAGAAAATAGTCTAAAAGCCTTCAGAGAAAGGAAAAAGGGTTACATTTAACGAAACAGAATGCCATCAAACTTCTCAACTACCATTCTGAATGGAAAGGAAATTTGAAGAATCCCCTCACAATTCTGAGAGAAATTATATCAAACCTAGAATTGTATACTTCGCCATACTTACAGTCAAGTTTGATTAGAGAAAAAAAAAGATATTTTCAGACATGAAAAGTCTCAGAAAAATGTGTCTCCCATGAAGCTTTTCTCTGAAGGCAACTAGAGGTGAGTTCCACAAAAAATGAAGGTGTAACCAAGATAGAGGAAGACATAGAATCCAAAAAAAGAAGAGAACCATCCACCAAGGAAGCAAAGGAAATTCTCAAGATAATGGTAAAGAAAAATACCAGGATAACTCTGAAAAGCAGATCTAGAGAACAACTTACCAGCTTGAGGCAGCTGACTGGAAGGATTGAGAAAAAAATAAAATGAAGATTTCAGTATCACTGAATGTATGTGAATGTATCAAGAGGACAGTAAGTTCTTGCAGAGTTTGGAGATGGCTTAGTAACAGGTACATATAAAACAAAGCAAGTGGAAAAAATAGGTAATTATTAACCTAGGCAACAGGGAAAAAGGGTTACCCAAGAAAGGAAATGTAAGTAGAGTACACCTAAATGGTTCAACTAAGAATAACATTTACATAGTAGAAATAATGTATAGATATTAACCAAAAGTATTACAAAATTATAGTGGAAAGAAAAAAGAAAGGGAAAGGTATCTATATGTGTTTGTATGTATGTGGCCCTATTTTTGATAGGGGAACGAGTTTGGGAAAAAATCTAAATAATCATCTTCCATAGTAATTACATAAAAAGTTAATAAATCAAGATAAATACAAAGCAAGATAAATCCAGAAAGTTAATAAATCAAAACAAAATCAAAATTTATTTTATCAAATTTGAGATACCACCCAATTAAATGGATCTCCATTCTTTTATGTCATCTAAAATAAAAGAATTTTTTTAATTAAAAAGTTTAGTTAAAATCATTCTTAAAATAATTTTAAATTAAACTATGAGATGCCATCACTTGTAAGAACCAAGCACCTCAGATGTATTAAAATGGGGGAGGGGATTAGGAATATAGCAGTACTCCATGAGAAATAGCTAAACTAGTTCAAATCAGGTAACTGTATGAAACAGGAACTGTGGTGAGGAGGGGTGTGGGAAATGGCTGCTATTTTGTTACAATCTTTGTTGAACTGATTGACTTTTAAAAACGTGTACAATTCTGATTAAAAATAAATTTTAAATAAATAAGAAAATAGTATATATCACAACCTCCAATTTAAAAAAATTATTTTACTGTTTTAATGTTCATGATGCTGGGTTAAATGCTATTTAATGAAACTACTTAGCATAAAAACATTTTTCAATTCTCATTATTTTATTAGTCAAAATCAACTACAAATAGGAAAAGCAATAAAACAAACCAAAATCACTCCAAAGTTACTAGCTCCATCTTCCACTCGGGTCTGTCAAATTAAACAAACTCTAAAAATACAATTGTGTATTTGGTTATTTCATAGTTACTGGTCTGTGTTTCTGAGATGGTGAATTCTCTTGCCTGATCCTTAATTACTAGGGGCAGTTTACTTAATTAAAATGGAGCAGACTCATTTCTTACTTCCTTAGCTTGGAAAAGCACCATCATATAAATGGGGCGTATTGACATAGGGTCATCAGTGCCAGAGCAATCACAGGCATCTGCTAATCAGGCACTTGTTCCACTGCTGACGGCCAACCCCAGATTGACTTGGAACATGCATACACAAAACAGGTTAGTTTTGAAAGAGTATCTTAGGCTTATTAGACCTAAACTCACCTCTAAGAAAACACGTTTGTTCTGGCCTCCCTAAATGCATGCAAGAATGTGAACATTCTTCTGTCTTTCCATGGGTTTGGAAGTACTACCAGGTCCATCATCATTAATTTGTCTCTAACTAACGAAAAGAGTCTGGACCTTGGGGCAGAGCTCAGACTGTTTCTTAGCTGGAATTAGTCCACGATGCGTAACATACACATGCAAATACCCCTGTATGTGCACACACAAACATGCATGCTAGATGGTACCAGGAGAGGCTATCAAGGACTATGGAAGGTCTGAAGCTGCACTCTGCTAGCAAGAGACAAGTTAGCATGCCACAGTTTCATGGGTGCTGGCAGGAAACATGAGACCACTGAGTCAGTGACAAAGGACTTTATTGCTCACGCAATAGCAGTAGCCAAAATAGCATTTGCACCCAAGACCCAATTCCCACAATGAGAAGGGGGCTAGGTATGCACACATTAGTTTGCATTTTAGGAGAAGAACCTCAAGCTTAGGGAACCCAAACTCTTTTTTTCAAATATTGTTATTATAGTAAAATACATATTACATAAAATTTACCATTTTAACCACTCTTAAGTGTACAAGTCAATGGGATTAAATCTTTCACAATGGGAAGTAAACTTGCCTGACCTTTGCACCATAGGGAGACATTGTCTTTATCATACTGGGCAATAAAGAAACCCAGCCTTTGTCCCAGAACAGAGTTTCCCAATCTCAGCTCTACTGACATTCTGGGCTGCAGAATTTTTTGTTGTGAAGACTGTCATGTGCATTACAAGATAATTAGGAGCAGCCCTGGCCACCACCTTCTAGATGCCCATAGCACTCCCCCAGTTGTTACACCAAAAGTGGTCCCAGAAATCGCCATATATCCCTTTGGAGGCAAAATCACCACAAGTTGAGAATGATTGTTCTGGAAGACATCACTCTCTCTGTCTTCCAAGGCCATTCACTATACAAACATACCTAAAGAGATGGTCCAGAACAAAGCCAGCAGTGCCTCTGCTCACAAGATGGGCAGAATCACAACAGACCCATGGAGAATTGCCTCCCAATGAAAGCAAAGACTTCTAAAACTTAATCTGCTTCTCAAGAATGGATAAATAACTTGGCCAATTTGCACAAGATACTTACATATAGACATACACACACACACAGGCACATACAACTTCCTTCTTCAAGGCCCTCTGACTAAAATTACAACACAGATCATTTCGATGACAGGAAAACAGTCCAAAGACATTAACTAGCTAATGGCCTTAGAGAGAGTGTATTTAAGTATCTTTTCTAGCTAAGACAAGTAGTATACCATGACTATATTTCCTTTCTTAATTAGGATTTTTTTTCCTTTCTGGGTTAATAATTGGCTTTTTTTTTATGCAATACTCTCTCCTCAGATCACTTGTCTGCCTTTAAGTTGGATAGACAGCATTTAAGTCCCATTTCCTCTAATTAACATGGTACAGCCTTGAGCAAATAATTTCACCTCATGATCTCACTTCCTTTGTGTATTTATAGATAGGTAGATAGATAAGTAGGTAGATAGAATAAGACTGATAAGACTTGTCCAGTTTCTTTTTTGAGACAGAGTCTCACTGTGTCACCCACACTACAGTGAGGTGGCATGATCTCTGCTCACTGCAACCTCTGCCTCCCAGATTCAAGCAGTTCTCATGCCTCAGCCTCCCGATTATCTGGAATTACAGGTGCCTGTCACCACACCTGGTTAATTTTTTGTATTTTCAGTAGAGACCAGGTTTCACCGTGTTGGCCAGGCTGGTCTCGAACACTCCTGACTTTAGGTGATCCAGACCACCTCAGCCTCCCAGAATGCTGGGATTACAGGCATGAGCTACCACACCCAGCTCCAATAAGACCTATCTTACAGGGTTGTTTTCATAATTAAATGAAAGAAATAAAAATCCTTAGTCCAGTGCCTGGCACTCAGTAGGTACTTAATCAATGGTAACTATTGTTTAATGCAGATCACCATTGTGGGCTGTTGCAGAGTTGGTCTTACTATAATGAAACTAATGGGCTTTCAACGAATTTCTCCACACTTTTAGTTTTCCATATTTATAATATAGCTGCTTAGGATGTAAACGTCAGCAGACCATAGAGAATGGCTGTAACCTGACTTCATAAGCACCTCGTACTGAACAAATAAACTAGACAATCCCAATGTTATGACCAAGAGAGTCCAAGAAGAAAGTACCTTTGGTTACCTGGCTTTGGTTACCTGGCTTTAGTTTCTTCAAGCACATACCAATTTGTTGATATTGCCCAGCTTTTACCAATCTGTTTCTCAGTATCTCCTGCATACCTGCATTTTGATAAGCTAGCACTCACAAGTTAAATAAGAAATCAAGCCCTGCAGATGCATCCAAGGCTGTTCGAGCATTATCAGAGATCAATTTTCCCTCCCAACTCCCCTTCCTGAGGATCATCGAATGTCAAAGTAAAGAAATATCTCACAGATTTGCAAGTTGTTAAATAAGTGATTAACAGAGAGATTTCTCCTTTGCTAATAAGGCTATGATTTTCTCTTAATATTTGACATTTTGACTTTGGAATATAAATTAGTCTTGGTTTCTGCAGCTATCAGGTGTTGTATATACATGATGATCACTCTTCTTTGTCTTAAAATATACTATTTAATTATGGCTTCACAGAAGACTTAAAGTTTCACTTTCCCTCAGGAAAAAATACCTATAACTGGAGTTTATGAAAAATTATTAGTTATAGCTAATCCTGGATAATAAATTGGATTTTTGAAATCTGCGTGATTTTTACCACGTTAGGCTTTTCATCAGGAAGGCGACACTTGCAGAAAATGCCTGTGGAATCATCAAGCAGCAATTTCACTGCTGCACTGTTAAGACAAATACAACTGAGAAGATCATCTATGGAATTTGTCAGATGGTGAAATCTGCTTTTAGAAAAAAAATATCATATAGTAGTCAGAAGACAAGTGGTAGTTCCTAGTGACTTCTCCCCTTTCCTGAGTCTGGGATTATCATTTCCCCCTCCTCACCTAAACTCCAATCCTCCACTTAGAATTGTAAGGAAGCTTGATGTATTATATTAAAAAGCATAGCTGACTTTTATTTCTTCCATCATTTAGAGAAAATTAACACTACTTAGTCCATTCTATAAGCACATGTGAGTACGTATATACTCACACACACACACAACTCCTAGAAGTACAGTGTTCTACTGGCCTAAGAAAGAAAATCAATACACACAAAGCAAATATTTGACTTACATTTATACAGGAAATTCCTTTATGAAAAACAAATTCCAACCAAAACAATCTCAAGGACCCTAAAGGCAAGAATATACTGGCATTTTAAAAAAATGCTTTTCTGAAGATGGCCAAATAGGAACAGCTCTGGTTTGCAGCTCCCAGTGAGATCAACACAGAAGGCCAGTGATTTCTGCATTCCCAACTGAGGTACCCGGCTCATCTCATTGGGACTGGTTAGACAGTGGGTGCAGCCCACAGAAGGCGAGCTGAAGCAGGGTGGGGGGCACTGCCTCACTCAGGAAGCACAAGGGGCTGGGGAACTCCCTCCCCTAGCCAAGGGAAGCCCTGAGGGACTGTGTCACGAGGAATGGTGCATTCCAGCCCAGATGCTACATTTTCCCCACAGTCTTTGTGACCCGCAGACCAGGAGATTCCCTCGGGTGCCTACACCACCAAGGCCCTGGGTTTCAAGCACAAAACTGGGCAGTCATTTTGGGCAGACACCAAGCTAGCTACAGTTTTTTTTTTCATACCCCAGTGGTGCCTGGAATGCCAGTGAGAATGAACCGTTCACTCCCCTGGAAAGGGGGCTGAAGCCAGGGAGCCAAGTGGTCTAGCTCAGTGGATCCCACCCCCATGGAGCCCCAGCAAGCTAAGATCTACTGGCTTGAAATTCTCACTGCAAGCACAGCAGTCTGAAGTCGACCTGGGACACTCAAGCTTGGTAGGGGGAGGGATATCTGCCATTACTAAGGCTTGAGTAGGTGGTTTTCCCCTCACAGTGTAAACAAAGCCACGAGGAGCTTCGAACTGGGTGGAGCCCACTGTAGCTCCTCAAAGCCACTGGAGCCAGACTGCCTCTCTAGATTCCTCCTCTCTGGGCAGGGCATCTCAGAAAGAGAGGCAGCAGCTCCAGTCAGGGGCTCATAGATAAAACTCCCATCTCCCTGGGACAGAGCACCTGCGGGAAGCAGCGGCTGTGGGCACAACTTCAGCAGACTTAAACATTCCTGCCTGCTGGCTCTGAAGAGAGCAGTGGATCTCCCAGAACAGCGCTCAAGCTCTGCTAAGGGACGGACTGCCTCCTGAAGTGGGTCCCTGACCCCTGTGCCTCCTGACTGGGAGAAAACTCACAGCATGGGTCAACAGACACCTCATAACAGGAGAGCTCTGGTTGGCATCTGGTGGGTGCCCCTTTGGGACAAAGCTTCCAGAGGAAGGAACAGGCAGCAATCTTTGCTGTTCTGCAGCCTCTGCTGGTGATACCCAGGCAAACAGAGTCTGGGGTGGACCTCCAGCAAACTCCAGCAGACCTGCAGCAGTGGGGCCTGACTGTTACAAGAAAAACTAACAAACAGAAAGGAATAACGTCAACACCAACAAAAAGGACATCCACACAAAAACCCCATCAGAAGGTCAGCAACATCAAAGACCAAAGGTAGATAAATCCACAAAGATGACAATAAACCAGTAAAAAAGGCTGAAAATTCCAAAAACCAGAAAGCCTTTTCTCCTCCAAAGGATCACAACTCCTCACCAGCAAGGGAACAAAACTGGATGGAGAATGAGTTTGATGAATTGACAGAAGCAGGCTTCAGAAGGTGGGTAATAACAAACTCCTCCAAGCTAAAGGAGCATGTTCTAACCCAATGCAAGGAAGCTAATAACCTTGAAAAAAGGTTAGAGGAATTGCTAACTAGAATAGCCAGTTTGGAAAAGAACATAAATGACCTGATGGAGCTGAAAAACACAGCAAAAGAACTTCGTGAAACATACACAAGTATCAATAGCTGAAATGATCAAGTGGAAGAAAGGATATCAGAGATTGAAGGTCAACTTACTGAAATAAAGCATGAAGACAAGATTAGAGAAAAAATAATGAAAAGGAACAAAGCCTCCAGAAAATATGGGACTATGTGAAAAGACCAAACCTACAACTGATTGGGGTCCCTAAAAGTGATAGGGAGAATGAAACCAAGTTAGAAAACACTCTTCAGGATGTTATCCAGCAGAACCTCCCCAACCTAGCAAGGCAAGCCAACATTCAAATTCAGGAAATACAGAGAACACCACAAAGATGATCCTCAAAAAGAGTAACCCCAAGACACATAATCGTCAGATTCACCAAGGTTGAAATGAAGGAAAAAATGTTAAGGGCAGCCAGAGAGAAAGGTGGGGTGATCCACAATGGGAAGTCCATCAGACCAGCAGTGAATCTCTCTGCAGAAACCCTACAAGCCAGAAGAGTGGGGGCCAATATTCGACATTCTTAAAGAAAAGAGTTTTCAACCCAGATTTTCATATCCAGGCAAACTAAGCTTCATAAGCGAAGGAGAAATAAAATCCTTTACAGACGAGTAAATCCTGAGAGACTTTTGTCACCACCAAGCCTGCCTTACAAGAGGTCCTGAAGGAAGCACTAAATATGGGAAAGAAAAACCAGTACCAGCCACTGAAAAACATACCAAATTGTAAAGACCATCGACACTAAGAAGAAACTAACGGGCAAAATAACCAGCTAGCCTCATAATGACAGGATCAAATTCACACATAACAATATTAACCTTAAATGTAAACGGGCTAAATGCCCCAATTAAAAGACACAGACTGCCAATTGGATAAAGAGTCAAGACCCATCGGTGTGTTGTATTCAGGAGACTCATCTCATGTGCAAAGACACACATAGGCTCAAAATAAAGGGATGGAGGAATATTTACCAAGCAAATGGAAAGAAAAAAAGAAAAAAAAAAAACCAGGGGTTGCAATCCTAGTCTCTGATAAAATAGACTTTAAGCCAACAAAGAACAAAAAAGACAAAGAAGGCCATTACATAATTGTAAAGGGATCAATTCAACAAGAACAGCTATCCTAAATGTATATGCACCCAATACAGGAGCACCAAGATTCATAAAGCAAGTTTTTAGAGACCTACAAAAAGACTTAGACTCCCACACAAATTTAGTGGGAGACTTTAACACCCGCTATCAATATAAGACAGATCAACGAGACAGAACATTAACAAGGATATTCAGGACTTGAACTCAGCTCGACCAAGCAGACCTAATAGACATCAACAGAACCCACCACCCCAAATCAACAGAATATACATTCTTCTCAGCACCACATCACACTTATTCTAAAATTGACCACTTAATTGGAAGTAAAACACTCCTCAGCAAATGCAAAATAATGGAAATCATAATCAGCAGTCTCTCACACCATAGTACAATCAAATTAGAACTCAGAATTAAGAAACTCATGAAAAACCACACAATTACATGGAAACTGAACAACCTGCTCCTGAATGACTACTGGTACATAACGAAATGAAGGCAGAAATAAATAAGCAATTTGAAACCAATGAGAACAAACACACAATGTACCAGAATCTCTGAGACACAGCTAAAGCAGTGTTTAGAGGGAAATTTGTAGCACTAAATGCCCACAGGAGAAAGCAGAAAAGATCTAAAATCGATATCCTAACATCACAATTAAAAGAACTAGAGAAGCAAGAGCAAACAGATTCAAAAGCTAGCAGAAGACAAGAAATAACTAAGATCCGAGCAGAACTGAAGTAGATAGAGACACGAAAAACCCTTCAAAAAATCAATGCATCCAGGAGCTGGTTTTTTGAAAAGATTAACAAAATAGACCACTAGCCAGACTAATAAGAGAGAAGAATCAAATAGATGCAATAAAAATAGATAAAGGGGAGATCACCACTGGTCCCACAGAAATACAAACTACCATCAGAGAATACTGTGAACACCTCTATGCAAATAAACTAGAAAATCTAGAAGAAATGGATAAATTCATGGACACATACACCCTCCCAAGACTAAACCAGGAAGTCAAATCCCTGAATAGACTGATGATAAATTCTGAAATTGAGGCAGTAATAGCCTACCAGCCAAAAAAAAGCCCAGAACCAGACAGATTCACAGCTGAATTCTACCAGACATATAAAAAGGAGCTGGTACCATTCCTTCTGAAGCTATTCCAAACAATAGAAAAAGAAGGACTCCTCCCTAATTCATTTTATGAGGCCAGCATCATCCTGATTCCAAAACCTGGCAGAGACACAACAGAAGAACATTTCAGGCCAATATACCTGATGAATATTGACACCAAAATCCTCAATAAAATACTGGCAAACCGAATCCAGAAGCACATCAAAAAGCTTATCAGCCACGATCAAGTCGGCTTCATCCCTGGGATTCAAGCCTGGTTCAACATACACAAATCAATAAATGTAATCCATCACATAAACAGAACCAATGACAAAAACCACATGATTATCTCAATAGATGCAGAAAAGGCCTTTGATAAAATTCAACACTCTTTCATGCTAAAAATTCTCAATAAATAAGGTATTGATGGAATATATCTCAAAATAATAAGAGCTATTTATGACAAACCCACAGCCAATATCATACTGAATGGGCAAAAGCTGGAAGCATTCCCTTTGAAAATTGGCACAAATCAAGGATGCCATCTCTAATCACTCCTATTTAACATAGTATTAGAAGTTCTGGCCAGGGCAATCAGGCAAGAGAAAGAAAGGGTATTCAAATAGAAATAGGAAGAGAGGAAGTCAAATTGTCTGTCTTTGTGGATGACATGATTGTATATCTAGAAAACTCCATGATCTCAGCCCAAAATCTCCTTAAGCTGATAAGTAACTTCAGCAAAGTCTCAGGATACAAAATCAGTGTGCAAAAATCACAAGCATTCCTATACACCAGTAATAGACAAACAGAGAGCCAAATCATGAGTGAACTCCCATTCACAATTGCTACAAAGAGAATAAAATACCTAGGAATACAACTTACAAGAGATGTGAAGGCCCTCTTCAAGGGGAAGGACAAACCACTGCCCAAGCAAATAAGAGAGGACACAAACAAATGGAAAAACATTCCATTCTTGTGGATAGGAAGAATTGATATTGTGAAAATGGCCATACTGCCCAAAGTAAGGTATAGATTCAATGCTATCCCCATCAAGCTACCATTGACTTTCTTCACAAAATTGGAAAAAACTACTTTAAAGTTCATATGGGACCAAAAAAGAGCCCATATAGCCAAGACAATTCTAAGCAAAAAGAACAAAGCTGGAGGCATCATGCTACCTGACTTCAAACTATACTACAAGGCTACAGTAACCAAAACAGCATGATGCTGGTACCAAAACAGATATATAGACCAACTGAGCAGAACAGAGTTCTCAGAAATAACATCGCACATCTACAACCATCTGATCTTTGACAAACCTGACAAAAACAAGCAATGGGGAAAGGATTCCCTATGTAATAAATGGTGTTGGGAAAACTGGCTAGCCACATGCAGAAAACTGGAACTGGACCCCTTTCTTACATCTTATAGAAAAATTAACTTAAGATGGATTAAAGACTTAAATGTAAGACCTAAAACCATAAAAACCCTAGAAGAAAACCTAGGCAATACCATTCAGGACACAGGCATGGGAAAAGACTTCATATGAATAAAACACCAAAAGCAATGGCAACAAAAGCCAAAATTGACAAATGGGATCTAATTAAATGAAGAGCTTCTGCACAGCAAAAGAAACTATCATCAGAGTGAACAGGCAACCTACAGAATGGGAGAAGATTTTTGCAATCTATTCATCTGACAGGGCTAATATTCAGAATCTACAAGGAACTTAAAAAAATTTACAAGAAAAAAAACAAACCCATCAAAAAGTGGGCAAAGGATATGAGCAGGCACTTCTCAAAAGAAGACATTTATGCAGCCAACAAACATAAGAAAAAATGCTCATCATCACTGGTCATTAGAAAAATGTAAATCAAAACTACAATGCGATACCATCTCATGCCACTTAGAATGGCAATCATTAATAAGTCAGGAGGCAACAGATGCTGGAGAGGATGTGGAGAAATAGCAACACTTTTACACTGTTGGTGGGAGTGTAAATTAGTTCAACATTGTGGAAGACAATGTGGTGATACCTCAAGGATCTAGAACCAGAAATACCATTTGACCCAGCAATCTCATTACTGGGTATATACCTGAAGGATAGTAAACCAATCTACTATAAAGACACATGCACACTTATGTGTACTGCAGGGCTATTCACAATAGCAAAGACTTGGAACCAACCCAAATGTCCATCAATGATAGATTGGATAAAGAAAATATGGAACATATACACCACGGAATACTATGCAGCCATAAAAAAGGATGCGTTCGTGTCTTTTGCAGGGACATGAATGAAGCTGGAAACCATCATTCTCAGCAAACTAACACAGGAACAGAAAACCAAACATTACACATTCTCACTCATAAGTGGGAGCTGAACAATGAAAACACATGGACACAGAGAGGTGAACATCATACACTGGGGCCTGTCAGGGTTTGGGGGGCTAGGGGAGGGACAGCATTAGGAGAAATGCCTAATGTAAATGATAGGTTGATGAGTGCAGCAAACCACCACGGCACCTCTGTAACAAACCTGCACGTTCTGCACATGCATGCCAGAACTTAAAGTATAATTTTTAAAAAATGCTTTTCTAAGTGGGTAAGTACTTTTATTCCAGATGAAAATCCCAAACCAATACTCTTTTTTATATCAAACTTTATCACTCTTTATCTCATACCTAATCCCATCCCGTCTTGCTCTTCAATGCTCTTTATTAAGGAAATACCATTTTCTGTATTTAAAAAGACTTGGTCTAAATGGCTATTCTTCACAGGAATACTAGGAGAAAGAATGGGTGTTTTGTTATGTTTTTAAGGTTGATCAGCCACATAGTACCTTAGAGGGTTTAATTCATACAGGTATAGGAACAATATGTAGGAGATAACACAAAACTTGAAAAAAAAACACTATAATTGTCTTACACATTTTTTTTAAGGCATGGAGATTACCTGATCGACTGGAACCTCAACCTGAGTATCTTCATCTTCTTGAACTTCTGCTGCCCCCCGTGTTTCAGACCTCTCTGCTCCAGCTTTGAAAATGCCTTCATCTATTGAGACAAACACACAGTGAAAATCAAAATCCAATTGTGACATCGTGTGGCTGAATGCTGGAATTACAATCAAATGCTTATTTTTAATAGACATTTGGATTCCCTTTTTAGTTGATAGTATTTTTGTGCACCCCTCTCCTCTGACCACCACACCACCCCCAGTTGTTCCACATTTTCATTGAGAAAACATTCAGTGGTCAAAACAAGGCTGACCCAGCAGGGTAAAGTTCTGTCGAAGCTCCTGTTCACCCTTTGGCTACTGATTTACTAACATAGCCCTTTGTACAGGCACTGAGATGAGAAGAAATTCACAACTATCATCCCAGTTCTCCCCTCCTATTCACAAAACAGTGAAAATGCTTGCTGCTTTAAAATACTACTTTTAGAAATTTACCTTTCCCAAGAGAATGCTATGCATTCAATATAATGTATTGGAATAATTCTCTCTATTCAGAGTATTATAAAAAATGTTTTTACTGCAGCCAAATCATAGAGTTGACTTTCCATATCTCACCAAAAAATCAATATCATTTATTCTGCAGATCTCCACAAGATTTTCACAACCTATGACTTTAAATCCTTAACTATAAAATGTAAACTCAATCTCTGACTTTAGGTTACGCTCCTTCAACTTGTTTTCCTCTGGAAAGCAATAATAGCTGTTTTTCATATTTGAAGCAGTTTTAATGTCTCCCCTCAGCCTTCTCTTCTTCAGGCCAAGTAATCAAAGAATTGCAGAACCATTTGTCATTCTGTCTATCTACTTGCCTCAAGACAGGTTTAGTGCTTTGGCCATTCTCACAGATGTTTTCTCTGTCCAATTTTTAAGGCTCTCCAGGGATGGCGATTTTACCTCCTTCTCTGGTAATCTATTACAATATTTGATTACCCCTACAGTCTAGAAAATATATTTTTATCTTTTGCCTTAAAACCCCCTTTATTTCTCTAATGGAAGCTTATTTCCCAGAGCATAATTATTTAATCTATTTTATCTAATAATCTTTCATATTGCTAAAGCTATGAAGTCACTCTTAATTAAATGTAAAATATATTTTTACACTTGTTGAGGACCAATTATATGCAAGGCAGGATGTGAACCCAGGAGACAGCCTAAGATATGAATGAAATGTGGACTGTTCTCTCAAGTTGCTTCCAGTCCAATGAGGAGACAGAGATAAACATACTTCCATTAAGGTGAATGATGAGGAAGGGCAATAGCAGAGTATTATGGAAGCTGAAAATATACAGCCCAGTGAGGAAGGAATGAAGGAAAGAAGGAAGGAAGGAAACAGGAAGGGAGGGAAAGAGTGAAGAAAAATAGGTATGTTTGACATTCATTTCTACCTTCTGAAATTACCTTGAAAAACAACCATCATAGTCAGATGCTAAACTCAGTAGACTACAGTTATGACCTATGCACATGACTTTTTGGATGACATTTTGTGTCCAAATGTTGCACTTGCTTACTAAGAGACTACAAAAGCAGGCCTATAGATACAAAAGGAATACAGTCTTAATACTCACATTCAATGAAATGTTTAACTGTATCCAAGCGGAGCTACGAATGGTTTGCAGATGTGTTTTAGAATAAGCATTTTACCAGAAAAGAAGAATGCAATCGATAACAACAAATAAAATAAAATTGAAAGGGCACTGGAATGGAAAATGACAACCATAAGGATATAAACAGCAAAGAGACAAATCAGCAAAGCTCAACGCTGTGCACAGTGACACAAAGAGAATATAAATACTTTTTTTAAATGGTTGCCTCAGGTGTGGAGGGAGGATGTGTTTATCAGTGAACCAAAATGTTTAAGCCATTGCCATTAACAGCACAGAGCAAGAAATGAAGATCAGAAAGGAATTCATAAGAATAAACAGTGATCAAAAAAAGGCAGAACAGCTAGAAAGGCCTTTGTGATAGGCCTACTAGAATTTTCATTTTTACCATAAACGTTATATAAAATTAAAGGCAGAATATTAACTTTTCGAGAAAACTATTTTAAATAGTATTTTTGATTATAAATTGTTTATATGCATTTTAGAAAACTTGGAAGATGAAAAAATAAATATGTTTAATCTCATGACCCAGAGACAGCCATCACTAATATTTTGACAATTCCTTCCTTCCCTCCCTCACTCCATCTATCTTCCTCTCTCTCTCTCTCTCAGACACACACACACACACAGACACATGCACTCGTAAAACTGGGATCTTATTGTACATATAATTTTTAAAATCATTTCTTACTTTAAAACCATATCATGAGCATTTCTCATGTCACTAAATGTTACTTGAAAACATAATAAATAGCTGCATGTTGCGGTACCATGTTTTAATTAATGGACAATAATGAATAATGCAAAATAGGAATTTTTAATGAATAGATACTATTCATCTGATTGATGGGTAAATATGCACTAAGATCTACTGCATAATAGTCACTCTGGAAAATATGAAAGGGCTGCTGGTGAGGGTTTTGTATTCCATGGAGACCATCACAGAGACATGCGATGTTTACTCTTCCACATTCATACCCTGTAGCTCCTTTCCTATCTTAGCAGTTTGTTTTCCAAGAATAAGCATGGTGCACTGCAAAGAGTAAGTCCTCAGTTAATATTTATTAGATGTAAGACAAAAGACAAGCCCCGGTTTAATCTCTTTCTCACACGTTGATTCCCCTCCTGCTGTATACACCCCCTACACCCATGTGTCCTCACCCACCCTGCTCAGTATTAAATTCTCTCTTCCAAAATTATCTCATGGGCATCCTGATTTTGATACAATTAATTCAAAAGAATCCTCGGCCTCTTCTTTGAATGCTTCCTCTACTTCATTTTAAAGGAAATCTAACCAACCCTGTATGTCACCATCTGAGTAACTTCAACACCATGTGATGAGCCACTCTACACCCTCAAATACCCTGACTCTTCAACTCCATTGACATCCCCTCAATTTCACCTTGATTTAGATCATTTTCATCAAATGGAGCGATTTCAGTCACAGCCCATGTGCAGTTAGGACCAAAGAACCTGCAGGTCACGGACCCGCTATGCTTTTTCATGTCTCACCCTATGCCTTCCATGTCTAGTTTGCCACTTCTACCCTGTCCCTGGGTGGTGGCCCATCGGGAGACTTACTCATGGCTCAAATCTTACTCAGCTGCCAATGTTTCATGAAAATCTCCTCTGATCTTATCCTGTAACCCCACAACAAAACAGAACCAACAGCTCCCTCCTCTGTGCTACTTCTTTTTTGTTTTGTTTTGTTTTGTTTTGTTTTGTTTTGAGATGGAGTCTCGCTGTGTTGCCCAGGCTGGAGTGCAGTGGCGCAATGTCTGCTCACCGCAAGCTCCGCCTCCCAGGTTCACACCATTCTCCTGCCTCAGCCTCCCAAGTAGCTGGGATTACAGGCATGTGCCACCACACCTGGCTAATTTTGTATTTTTAGTAGAGACAAGCGTTTCTCCATGGTGGTTAGGCTGGTCTCGAACTCCAACCTCAGGTGATCCGCCCTCCTCAGCCTCCCAAAGTGCTGGGATTACAGGCATGAGCCACTGTGCTCAGCCCCTCTGCACTACTTTTTCCTCCCACATACTGCGTTTATTCATGATCACACTTACTTTAATCAATTTCTTTTACCAATTCTGCCCCCTTCCCTGCTAGACCACAAGCTCCTTTAGGCATAGACCACAATTTTTGTCCTGTGCCTAGCACAATGTCAGCCTCCTAACAGGTTTTGCCATGTTCTTTAAACTGAACTAACAATACAAAGCATTATATAAACACCAACTTTTTGGCATTGTCTGCAAGTATTATTTGTAATAGAATCTGTATTCATATACACTTCATCCAGGGCCAAGATCCGTGGGCCAATGTGAATGTTCAAAAGTAAATTAGGCCTTAAATTAGAAAATTAAAATCATTTGACGCCAAAGAATTGCCAACAAGGCCAAAATGCAATGGAAAAGAATCCGAATGATATAATAAGAATATGTTTCCCCTCTGTCGATGCCATCGTAAAAAGCAACTGAAGACACATTTCATGGACAAAGTCAAAGATAAAACATTGAAAATTTAAAACATCTGCTTGCAAGTATAGATTCCATGAGAAATTTGCAGAAGTATTACCTTTTTTATCAAGGGCAACATTATTTGAGCACTTCAAAACCTTACCATATTCCCTTTATTACTACTAATTTAAACTTGCACAGTAAATTTGTGGATTTAGACCATGACAGCGTTATTACGTGCCATGGTTTTCTAGTTATTGCTACAGCAACATCAGCTATTCTACCACGACTCATGAAGGGTGAGTGACAACTAGGGCTGAGGTGTTTTGTCCCCAATGAGACACAGAAGCAGTTTTAGTGTCACTTGGGATTTTCATAAAAACAGGAACTTAGTGTTACTACGTACTAATGTCAACAGGTAAGTGATCCTTTTTGCCACACACTGCCCACCTGTGAACTTTTTAGTGTGCCAATAATAGTTCTGCACACATTCAGGAGTTCTGAGCCCCCTTTTACTGAGCATTAGTATAATTTTCAACTGCTCATGAAACGTCTTGAGTTTTAGCAATTTTGCTTCCTCTAAAACTAATTGGACACAGCAAGTATAATAACAGAATGCCTGTGTATCATATAAAAGTAACTCTTCTCTAGGTAGTAAAAGTGAGCTCGGGAAAAGTAATAATGGGATGGCGCATCATCTCAGAATGCAGAGCACCTGGTGCTTAGCTGTCTAGAGTCGCGGTCTCATCCTCACCCCCACACTTTCCCCAGCTCTTTCTAATCTATCTTCTATAACAGCACCCCAGAGAGATTATTCTTGTCAAAATTATCAATGACCATCATTACGACAATATTTATTATCTCATTTACTTGATCTTTTAGCAGCTTTTAATGCAGCAGTATCGGGGGTGGGTGGGTGTGTGTGTGTGTGTGTGTGTGTCTGTCTGTCTGTCTGTCTGTCTTCACCCTCCTGGTTTTACCAGAAGCTTCTCCTAAGTCTCCTTGGCCAATCCATCCTCCTCTGTTCAACTTGTAAATATTGGCCCACGTCTGAGCTGCATTGTGGATCAGGTTCTCTATCTACACACTTTCTAGATTAATCTCATTTGAGTACCATCAATGTGCCAGTGATTCTCTAATATGTATCTTCAGCCTCGACCTCTTTATAGATCCCAAAACATATATATCTATCTAACTGCCTAACTTGACACTTCACTTTGGATGTCCAATAGGCACCTCAACCTTAACATGGTCAAAACAGAACTCTGGTTCCCCACCCTAAACTGCTCATCCCCCAGATTCCCCAACCCAGGAAATGGCACCACTTCTCAATCCCAAAATCTGGGAATTATCTTTATTTCCTTCCTGGCCTCAGTTTCTATATCCATTCCATTGTCAATCTTCTCAATTCAATCTCCTTTTAAAATGTATCTCAAATATATTCATTTATTTCTATCTCCACTCCCAACTTGGTCTCATCACCATTATCTGTTGGACGGGCTGTTAAAACAGCTTACAAACTAGTGTCCCTCTTCTTCCACTCTTGCTAGCTCATAATCATCCTCCATACAATAGCCAAGTGCTCTTAATAGATTATTTAAAAAGTGTTTAATTCCACAGCTTAGAAACTCTCCAACATTGTTCCAACACATATACAATCCAAGTTCCTTACCATGGCTTACAGAGATGTGATCTGGCACTTAACTCCTCCTCAAACTGCATTTCGTATCTTTTTCCTTGCACATTAAACTCAAGCTCCACTGACCTTCATTCTGTTCCTCACTAGAAAACTCTCTCCTGCCTCATGGCTTTGTTCTTCACAGAGTCTCTGCCTAAAAAGTTCTTTCCCCATTTTCACACCGTCAGCCAGATCTCAGGAAACCATCCTTGTTCCAATTCCAGTAGCCACTCATTCATTCATAGTGCCCTGGTTTAATTCTCTGCCTTGCACTTACTGTGTTTGTCAGTTTCCACCAAAGTGTAAGCTCCAAGAGATCAGGCAGTTTGTCCCTATTTTTCACTGTTCCATCCCCAGCACTAAAACATATTTGCTGTATTGAAGTAGAATGTAAGGAGCCAACAACTTAGCCACTAGCCCAGTGCATTAATTCTTCATGTTCTTACAGGGTTTTGCCCCAATCTGGCCACACTTGGCAGTATAGCATTTGGATGGAGGGTAGAGAGGAGAACAAAGGGAACTGACGAGAAAGAAGACAGATTGAGGTACAACCTACAAAGAGATCAACAAATTACGTTATTGGTGGTAGGTAGAATAATGCCCCCCACCCCCAAGATGTCCACATCCTGATCGTAAGAAACTGTGAGCATGTTACATGACATGGCAAAGAGGAATTACGGTTGCAGATGGAATTAAGGTTGCTAAGCAGCTGACCTTGAGATGGGAAGAGAATTCTGGCTTATTCATGTGAACTCAATATAATCACAAGGGTCCTTGTGAGTGAAAAAGAGGAAGGAGGCCCAGAGTGGGACTGATACAGTGCAAACAAGACTTGAGCCACCCTTGCTGGCTTTGAAGATGGAAAGGCCACAAGTCAAGGAATGCAGGCAGCCTGTAGAAACCGGAAAAACCATGGATATGAATCCTTGCCTAGAGCCTCCAGAAGGAACACAGCCCTGATAACAGCTTGGTTGTAACCCAGTAAGGCCCATTTTGGAATTCTGACCTCCAGAACTGTAAGATAATAAATCTGTGTTGTTTTAAGGCACCATGTTTGCGGTGATTTGTCACAACAGCCATAGGAAAATGATACAACATGTGTCTAGAAATTATGTGCATGAGCAGGGGTCCCCAACTCCCAGGGCCACAGACTGGAAGTGGTCTGTGGCCTGTTAGAAACTGGGCTGTACAGCAGGAGGTGAGCGGCAGGTGAGCGAGAATTGCCACCTGAGCTCCACCCTCCCATCAGATCAGCAGCAGCATTAGATTCTCATAGGAGCACAAACCGTATTGTGAACTGCACATGCAAGGGATCTAGGGTGCACGCTCCTTACGAGAGTCTAACTAATGTCTCATGATCTGAGGTGGAACAGTTTCATCCTGGAACCATCCCCCCACGCCCCTGAATAAACTGCCTTCCACAAAACTGGTCCCTGGTGCAAGAAATGTTGGGAAGCGTTCTTCTGGAAAGAACATCTGCAGTGGCCACCACAGATCCACTTTCTGAGTCCTGCAGATACCTGCTGGGCAAAAACAGGCCTTTCAGATACCCTCTGCTCCTCCTGCCAAAAAGACAGTGGTCAGAAAACCCTCCTTTGAGCCTCCTGCCTTTTGTTTTCTTTCCCTAACTGTAAATGCTTCTCTTTCTCATTCTCCTACCAGGTGCAAAACACTACCACCAACCCCAGACACCCACACATCTTCCAGAGGAAAGTGATTCTATTTTTTTAAGTCTTACCCTGCCCTAAAAACCTTTGTAGTAAAAGCCATTTGCTAACAAACTAAAAAGCAAGGATAAATTTGATACACAATACTGCTCTCATTCAATTACTACGTGAAGGATCAAATTCAATGCTTGAATGCACACTACACCCAAATACAGCTCTCATCTTTTTTTCTTTGAACGCGAACAGACATTTTAGTGTATATTACACGGTAAAGCCATAACAAACACTCTAGTAAAAATAAAAGTGCTCCTCAATTATTTTTCACTTATCCCTTATGAATTTTATTGCTTACAAAATGAAAGCAGAGCTGCTGAGGTAGGGAAGTCATATCACCACTGTACTGTTCATAATAAATAGGAATCTGCTTCCCCTACTGAAACATGAAATAAATGCTTTGTATGTTTTTAGCTTTTCTGCAACTAGGACAGCTGAAATGAAAGCATTTCCTTGTTTCAATTTATCAGTACTTCAGTTTAACAATATTACAATTATTTAACATTCTCAAATTTTAAAAGTTACCCAATAATTAATGATACTTTCAAGTAGTTAAAGATAATCAGAATTTAAGCCTACCATTCTTGCTTTCTCACCAAAATTACTAAAAACTATTCTTAAATGGTATCGTAATCCATATTTTAATATGTTTAGTGTTTGAAACTGATTGAGATTTATGAGGATGAATAAGAAGAAAACTAATATCATAATGTCCAGTTCTAAATACTTTATAAAAATCTTAGTTATCTATTAACTAGAAGCTCTTTTACTACGATTTATCACTAAGACTGCCTATAATAATAAAAATGTTGAATGAACTTTAAAACAAAGTGTTAATTTTTAAAAGTAGCTCTTTAAAACCAGCATGGTACTGGCAAAAAATGTGGGGAACAAGGAGTTTATGACATTCAATATATAAAATAATATCCTAAGAAGAAAAAAAAGTCAATCCATTTATAAGGCAATACTCTTCATGTGTCACCTCAGTCACCAGAGGCAAAATTAAAATTAAAATTGGTAAGAAGGTGATATAAAAATAATTTTCATTAGCTTAGTGCTAATGTGAACTACATTCACATGTGAAATATATTGAATTTTTATACAACTTTTTACAGATATAGATTGTTGTCTTCACAGCATCTTGTTGAAAATTAAAGAAAGCATTTCCAGAAAGGTGACCCAGTAGGATAGGGTCTTTATGAAGCTTAGCAAGTAATGAGGTAGAGAGGAAGGGCAGGTTCACATGTAATAACACTTCCTTATGAAAGGGTATTAGCCAATTCTCCTGGGATCCCTGTCACAACTTATATAATATCCCTCTTTGCATCACCTTTCTGGATTAAATATAAAAAAATCATCATAAGGAAGACTGAAAAACTAATCAAATGAGAGCTAATGTTCTGAGTGCCTCTAATTGAATACAATGATACAACCCAAATGTCCAAATTTTTTTAATCACTAATCTTCTCCACATGTCTTATTATGTCCCATCAGCTCAAATGGAAGCTCTTTACAGAAACAAGAATATCACAAGTCATATTTTTCTCTGGCAATTTTTAATAACACATAAAAATAATTTTATCCACACATTTATATGGGCTAAGTTTTCTTAACTGTAGTTTGAAATATCTGGCTTCTTTCTATTCTCCAACTCCCATTTCAGGGTATTAAATCTCATCTGTTATGCAATTGATGTATACATTTGACTATTAACTATTTGCATAGAATTGATTTTAATCACCACAGTTATTTAACCTTAACTTTAAATAGGTGTAGCAAAATATTCTAAGTGTAGACAGAAAACAAAAGTAGGATTATTATCATTGATTTCCCAGATCACAGGTAATTTTGTTCTTATTCCTACACTTCTGTTATTTTTAGATACAGATATTTCAGATTCTCATGAAAATCAGAAATATTCAGAGTACAAAGAATAAAGCACATTATTTACAATATGTATAATTAATGTTTATTTCCTAACCTATATAAATTATGATACAATTTCTGAAGTCTGTATCTGATAAGTGGGACTGAAAATAATTAAGTACCTCTGAGTAGGTTTACCTAAACCAACAAGTATATATAGCTTTAATTCTTCATTTCTAATTTTGCATCCTTATAAAAATTACACTGCAAATTAGTTTTAGTTCATCAGAATAATTGAATTGTTCCTTTTTCCACCCCAGTGACTTGCAGTTACTTATTTGGCCTAAAATTGACAATTTCTCTTCTTAATTCTGGTTGGTCCAACTTCCTCCAAATGACCTTGTATCAGAAGAGTTAGCCATACTTCTATACTCTAGATTTATCATCATAACAAATGAAGTATCTGCCTGTAACAAAAACACATAGTACTGTTTTAAATTCCTTTAAAATTCTGTGTTCACTACTTCCTTATTATGCAACATTTACTGAGCTTCCTCATGCTCCCACATGTGCTAGACACCAGCCACAGAAAGATGAACAAGGCACTGACCTCAGGATACATATTATCTACCGGGGGGTCACATGGAAAAATCAACTGGACAGAATAAGCATAGCATGCAAGTATATGTAAGCTGTTAAGACAGTGCATAAAGTAAGAAAGAAAAACAATGGGGAGAGGAGAACAGTCAAAGAAGGCTGTGAGAGACGGAAGCTGCAAATCAAAAGACAAGACAAATTAGTCATTAAGGAGCAGAGGAAGGCACTCTGGACAGAAAAATCAGCATATGCAAAGGCTTGGAGGCATTGCAGGTTGTATTCCAAGAACTGCAGGCAGATCCGTGTGGCTGCAGCAAGGCTGTAGGGATAAGGAGTGGCTGGGTATAAGGCTGTCTGATGTGACCAAGAATTTGAACTTGATCATGAAGATAATGAAGAGCAACTAAGGGACTTTAAGCATGGAGTGGGGTGCATGGGGCTGAGGGAGCATCCTGGAAACAGAGTTGCCTGGACAGAAGCAGGTGAGGATTCATGACAGGCTGTGTGGAGGGGGAGATCATGGAAAGTGTTATCACCCACAGCCACCTAGGACTGATATTGCTGAGGTGGAGATATCATGGCAGAGTGAGACCAGGCAAGACTGTAGAAAAGAATGCCTGAAACTGGGTCAGACTGAAGCCACCACAGGCAATACATATTAAAATTGGAGATCAGTGAGGCTGGTAGCCAGGAGATTTCAAAGCAATGAAATGGGAAACAAAGCATGCCATGATGGGTCAGGATGCTCTGAAGCATAGGAGTCTGCATCAGCACCACTCCCGGCTGAGGGGGCGGCACTGCTTGGTGGAATCTCAGCACTGCTCTGCACACCACAGGTCCTGGATGAAGGCAATGCCAGAAGGATTAACAGAATGCAACAAGAGACATTGAATACTTGTATTGGCAGGACTCCGTGACTGCCAGGATGTGGGAGTTGAGGGAAATAGAAGAGCTGAAGGACTCTCAGGTTTATGGCTTGGTTGTCTACATGGTTAACAGTGTTATTCATCAAGACTGGCCAGATGAGAGAAGGAAGGGGATGGGGGTGGTTAGAAAGGAGGTGATGGGGTCTGATTTTGATATATTGGTTTGGGCCCCCTGTTCAGCATACTGATAGAAATGTCCAGCAAGTGGCTAGAAATATAAGTCTGTTAATTAGAATAAAGTTCCAAGATAAAGATGTAGTCTTGGGAACAGTCAGAATACCATTGATAAAGTCATGGGTTTCAGAACTTGGGATGAAAACAGAAAATGGTTAGGGACAGAGTTCTAGGAAACAACATTTAAGGGATGGGCAGAAGAGAAACTCACAAAGATCGAAAAGAAATAGTAAAAGGTAACAGGAAAAAAAAAAAGAGTAGGCTGTCAAGGAAGATGCGGGAAAGTGGAAGTCAACACCAAAGGAATAATCAGTATTAAAGTGTCCCGCCATTTGGGGATCCCCTTGATCTGGTCACCTAAGTAACAGTAATTATAGTACAGTATGAAAATCAGATTACACAGGGGTGTGGTATAAGAAAAGAGGTGAATTAGTGAAGACAAGCAGTACAGACGACTCTTTCAAGATGATTGGCTGTGAAGTAAAGAGAGACCATAGTCTTGTCAACCTAATTCAGAGGCCTGAGGCCATCAAGACAGTCAGAGATGAAAGGGGATTAAATCCCATCTCTTCTGACTCCTGCCTTTATCACAGATGTCAGCACCATAAAGCTTTTGCTAAAACCTCTGTCTCTAATGCACAAGCATGTCTCATGAAATGCAAACATTTGTACAGAAATTTAAACAATTCCCATTCACTCATGGCCAAGTTAAACCGATAGAGATCATCTTCATTTGACAATATCAATGTAACTAGAATTGTACTTCATGAATATACCATTCTTGCTATGCAGATATTTATTACAGTTTGAACCTTAGCTAAAATACCAAAACAAGTTACAACATAGAAATCCATTGCAGGAGGTCAGGGGCTGCGAGGAAGTAGAAGAAAGTGAGAAACCTGCAGAGCAGCACACATCCAGGCAACAAGATACCTTCTACTTGCACACCTGAATGAAAGCATTCAATTTACTATAATCACTAACAATCATTTCAGACAGAGACATAAAAAACTCCTTAGCTTCAGAAGGCTTCCTAAAAATTCATACAAAGAATCTTTAAAAAAAAAAAATAGCAAAAGAGAAATCAGGATTGTGAATTTTCTAAATCTATCTTCAATTGATAAACCTAAGATAGAAGACTGAAATCATTCTCTAAATATTTATTTCCAAATTATATATAAATATATACTTAAAGGATTAAATACCTAGCTCAAATATGAAAATCAAAATGGACTGGATATGTGTTTTCAAAAGTTATTGATCCCAATTATTACCGAGTAACATCTCTAATAATCCAAGGCTCCAACATTCACTTTCAACTACTAGCAATAATATGTTTCTACTATAAGTATAAAGCAAGTATCAACCACTTTCAAAGCCAATCTAACTCTCAGACAAGTGTTAGTGATTCTGTAAACTGTGGTTCTCACTCAAGGTAAAGTGGTTTACGGTGTAAATGTGCAAATCAGTGCAAATCAGTCATCCTGAATAAAGGGATTGGATTTTTTTCACCTAATCTAAATTGGCACAGGTAATAGGCCTGAATTGCTCATTAAATCTGAGTGAGGGTGTTTTCAATTTAACTGTTCTAGAATTTTACAGATTAGTGTGCTTTGACTTGCTTTAAACAAAGTGAGATCTCTTGAATCTTAGCATTTAAGGTGTTTATATTTGCTCCATAGTAATGTTTGAAGAGGATGATAAATTTTTATCAGAGTCGATACCTTGCTCAAGATATAATAACTTTAATTGGTGGTTAATCTTCCATCTTAACATAAAATAGAAGTTATAATGTACTCAGTTTAGCATATCTGTTTTGACTATGCATAAAGTCTGCAATTCAAGGAACTGCTGCCAATAAAAGGCAGATAAAAACAAATTTTCCATAAGATACATTTCCCTGCAATATCTATCATGTTCCAAATTTTATTTAAACAGCCTAACATAAGCCCTTTTAAGCAATTCTATTGGACTCCATTTTAAGATGATGACCTAACACAAATATGCCCATATATCAGCAATTGACACAAACACAACTTTTGTACTCAGATACAAAATGACTATATGTTAATTTAGTGCCCAATTTGAGAGAATCAAACATGAAATACCAAATCAATGGGAAAAGAGATCTCAGTAGCCTCAATTAATGATAGGAAATATTCAAATGAGCCATAAAATAGTACTATTTATTATAAAATTATCAAGGAAGAAGATTCAAAATAGATCAAAACAAACCAGCCAGCATTTTTTTCACTTGGATTAAGGTTGCTCCAACAACAGATATTGATTGAGCATTCACCAGATTCTGTGTTCTTTTTATTTTGTGTCATGACTTGTAGATTTGTTCTCTATCTATAATAAAAATGTATGTATGCTGTATTTTAGAGAAGATAAAATACATACCATTTTATCTGTCAGTTTTGTTTTGCTTTTTTTCTGATACAGGGTCTCACTCTGTCACCAGGGCTTGAGTGCAGTGGCACATCATAGCTCACTGCAGTCTTGACCTCCTGCCTCCATCCTCCCGAATAGCTGGGCTACGGGCATGCATCATCACACCTGACTGATTTCTTTTGCTTTTTGTAGAGATGAGGTCTCCCTACATTGCCCAGGCTGGTCCTGAACTCCTGGGCTCAAGTAATCTGCTTACCTCAACCTCCCAAAGTGCCGGGATTAAGGCCTGAGCTACTGCATCCAGCCTATTTTTAAAATAAATAAAAATAAACCTTTGGGGAAAAAAAAGAAAAGATAGAAAATATTCCTCTCAAGCATTTTAACCTATGATTGGGGTTCATCAAATAATTTCATTTGAAAAGGAATAATTCTGGCTTCTTAAGTTCAACAGATGGTATCTTCCAGATATCCTTGCTTCTTTCTTAACTGATAACTATGAAATACTAATTATCTACTTGTTTTAATCTGGGAGGAGGAACAGAAATAAAAGTAGTCTTTTATTGGATTTCTTATTGAACTATAATTTTTAAAATATTTCCATTGTATTAAGTGCAGTTGAATTAACTTTCACTTTGTTGTTATATTTTATATACTTCCAGACACAAGAAAACACAGATGTTGGTAAACTTAAGAAAATATCTGTTTTAGGATAAGTGGGAATGCTGATGTAGTCAAGAAACATTTTTTTATTCAACATTTACCTACAGCAAGATATAAATTAATAATGATGATGATTAATACTTACAGGATATTTATTGTATAATGAACACCGCTCTAAGCGTATTACATGTATTTAATAATTTAGTTCCCATAACAACTTTATGAATTACTAGAACCTGCATTTTACACGAGAAACGGAGATAGTTTCAAGTTCACAGGCAGCAAGTGGTAGAAGCAGGACTCTAATACAGCAGCCTGACACACAGTCCATGCGTTTCATGAATTTACCAGTGTTTTCTAATCTGCCAACCATGAGCCATTAGTAGATGGTAACATCAGTTTAACGGGGTGCAACTAGTGGGGTTATTTTTAATAAAATAGAAGACAACAGAAAATCAAATGCAGTACCCAGGTTGGCTGTGTGGGTATACGACCTGTGCAGTCACACAGGGCCCTGCTCTGAAGGGCCCTACCCATTGATTTAATGCTCCACTATCACCAACCATGTTAAAATTCTTAATCATTTTATCCTTGAACTTGTGCGCTTTGTAAGTAAAGTTCAATGAAAAACTGGAGCAGGCTCATGAGAAGACAGGGGTGCAATATGTGTGTGTTTGTGGTTACGAAGTAAGCGTGTTAGGTCAGCATCTGAACAAGGGGTGAAGGAGTACAGAGGGTGCTCACAGCCCCTAGAGCCCACACTTTCTATCAAAACCAGAACTTGCTTCCGAGGAGGAAAGGAGGCAATGGCATTCTAAGAAATAAAAATGACCAAGGATAATTCTGTCCTGTTCTTTCTTAATTATATCAGCCAACCTCTTACACTGAAAATGACAAAATAGAAGGAAAGTGAAATATAAGGCTATCCATCGCTCCTTTTCTTCAGTCCTTACTAAACAGTAAGCCTAAGGTAAAGAGGGTTGGTAGAATGTACACCTATCAAGAAGTAAAATAAAAACAGTTGAGTTAGCTTTGTACAGTATTTCCATTCTTCTAATAGACCAAGATGCATATGCAGGTACAAAATAAGAAATACCAATTGTGTAATTTCATTAATTTCATGCTCTTATGTTTTGCACTTAAAATTGGCATTGCACAATAAATAGTAAAATTAGTATTAATAATGGACATTTTTAATTTTTATTTACTCAGAATGACAGTAAGTAGCAAACAAATTAACAACAACAAAAAAACAAAACCATGACAGGTCAAGAAGCGGAGAAGAAATGGAAAAAGACATATGTAACTACTTTTAGCAGCACTCTTCCCTACTTTTTGAACATGAGGTCCTACATCTTCATTTTGCTCTGGACCCCACAAATTATGCAGTCAGCCCTGGAAGGGTAACTATCATTTCACAAAATTTTTATTTCATGAAACAAATACAGTATATGTGAGTATCCTGGATCAGGATGTAAATTTTTATCATATTATGGGTCACAGTCAGAAAGCTGAAAAACCACTTCACTACTACATTAGTCTGTTTTCATACTGCTATGAAGAACTGCCTGAGACTAGGTAATTTATAAAGAAGAAAAGAGGTTTAATTTACTCAGAGGTCTGCACAGCTGGGGAGGCCTCAGAACACTTACAATCATGGCAGAAAGCGTAGGGGAAGCAAGTCACATCTTACGTGGCGGCAGGAGAGAGACAGAGAGACAGAGAGCAAGAGAGCGAGAGAGTGAGCGAGCGTGCGAGAGCACATGCAGGGGAAATGGTCACTTTTAAATGATAAGATCTCATTAGAACTCCCTCACTATCATGAGAACAGCATGCAGGAACTGCCCCTATGATCCAGTCACCTCGTGGGGATGACAATTTGAGAAGAGATTTGGGTGGGGACACAGAGCCAAGCCATATCATCCACACTGGAGAAAACAAAAGGGGTACAGACCTTCTCTCTTCATCATCCTAAAGGATAATTCACTTAAGAGGGCACCTTGATTACCTGAGTTTTAGCTCCTTGTTATGTTCTGTGTCATAACTAAACTCCTCTGCCCAACTTCTAAGACCGTCAGAATTTGGCCTCACTTCAGCCTTAACAACACATCCCACGGCTCTGCAACTAGACCCCTCAACCCCAAAGGGACTCGTGATGTCTGCTCACTTGCCTGTCCTCCTCTTCTCTGTCCCCAGAGCTCCTTCTCACCTCTGCACTCATACAACCTCCTCACAGCCATGTTTTTCCCTTCAAGACACAACGTGATGGCCACCTCCCCAGAAGTCTTCCACATCTCTGAAGTTTTTACACTTACTCTCTGTACCCTAACAGTACCACATGACAGACAATTTAGATGTTGCTACAGAAAGGAGACGACACTGTTTCATATCCGCTTCCCCCAAAGCTCATCACACACAACATGGTCAGGTTACATACAGCACTCCATATGGAGCTAGGACAGGGAAAGCAACCTAGTTTTGTTTTTGTTTTTAGGATGTCTACTATGTGCTAAGTCCTTGCCTCACAATTACCTGTGAAGTAGATATTTTTAGCCTACTTTATGGATAAGGAACTTGAAGTTTAAATAACATGCCTAAGGCGGCATAGGCAGGAAGTGTTTGAGCCAGGGGTAAGGCCCAAGTTTCTCCCTCCATGATGCCTTTTATTACGCCCATCATTATCTACAGAACCTTGGAGGAAGCATCACCACTGTTAAGGCACTCAACTGCTAAGTACACCAATTATACCAAATCTGAACACATGTTTTAAGAGTCATAGGGGAAAGCTATGTTACTTTGAACTTTTAGGCTGCTTCTGAAGTCATGGATGAGAAGAAGCAAATTCAAAAGTTAAAAATGGAAATAGTAGGTCTGGGTGGGGAGGTGGCAGGGGCAAATGAGGGTGAGTAACTTTGAGCTCATCTGGGGAAAAGGTGAGAAAAAGACAAGAGAATATTCTTTACAATAAATCACAATTGTAGGGCAGTGTACAAATTAAACTTTGGAGGAACAAGAGAGAAGAGAGCCATTAATTTACAAAGGGAAACTCAGGCATAGAATATAAGGTGTGATGAGTTTGAGTCTAGCGTGCGCCTTGAAGAGACTTTGGAGAAAGAAAATAGCTTCATGTTTTTTGCTTAATGAAAGAACAGTCACAGAACTTTACCTGTGAGCTTTTCTTTAAAAACTGTAAACTATTATTGAATGTTCTAACCATCTTTTAGGATAATTTTTTTCCAGATGAAGTCAAATTATATTCTTTTTTCCTAACTTAGGGTTTAGCTGTTGGAATCCTTCTGTAAAAGGCATAATTGCCAAAATAACCACAGGTTTAATACCTGATTATATCAGAAATCTCAGTGGAAATAAAAATGTTCATGTGGGATATGGGTATAACATGCACTAATACACAGTATGAGAACATCTGTAACTTTGTTTTTATTCTTAGCTCAAAAGTTAAAAGCAAGAGGTTTAATTTCAGGATAAAGAAAGCCTGAAAAACCATCTGTTTTCCTTAGATGTTCCTAAAGCTTATGTATATTATTTTTCATTAAAAATAAGAACATACTAAAAAGTTGAGCTACAGATATAACAATAGCATATCCATAAGGCAATAGAATACGCTACAATACAAAATAAAAACAAGAATTGAATAACTGTTTAAACAGCGAAGTTACAAAGTTCTATTATTAAAGCCATTATTATTTTCAATCATATTTGCTTATTTGAATATATTTTCCTTTTTTAAGCAGTATATTTCCTTTTTCAGCAAATAGCTGAACTTTTAAGAAAAAAAGACTGATTAAAGTGTATACTCTTATATGGGTATGTGTGTATAAAAAACCTGATTTTCTCCTTTTCAAAAAGTCAGTGGCCAAATGAATTTAGCACACAATAATGAATTCCAAAGCTGGGTTTAAATGGAACATGGCAAACCTATATCAGAAAACTTTTGGAAAAAAGCTATTAAGATGAAGCTCACAATATCATTGAAACTGTGCCTGCCTGAATTGACTTCATTATGAATACAATTCTAAGAATATTCACACAGTCCAATTTTACATTTAAATGTATGACACACTGTTCTTAAGTACATTTTAAGCTGCACATTTTAGAACTAGATGATGAAACCACGCGCGATTTTATGGTATGGTCACAAAGGACACTTAGGAGAGGCTGACATTTCTGTACATGAGTGAGTGAGGCTAACTCTATGCAAACACGAAGAGCGCTTTGTGGTTCCTGCTTGAAATGGCATCAGAAAGTCATATTTTGTGTATCGAGCACTCTCTCTCACTTTCCCAGTTTATCTATTTTGTGAGACTCATGCAGGTTGCAACAATTTTACTTTAACTTTGGAAAGGCCTTTGAATTGCTGGAGGTGGTACACACTAGCAAATGAATAACTGAATAAATGCATAAATGATAGATAATCCCCAAAAGAAAATTCTACATTAAGTAAACAATCCATGTAAATTTTTTTGCATATCCGACTTACCTCTTTGAATTTCTTAGCTTATCAAAATAAGCCATAAATGGCATTGGATAAGGATCATGCCAACCAGTCTTTATAAATTATCATGTGTCTGAGGATCTGCAGCTAACAACAGTTGCCACTTTTGCCGGTGTAACCACCAAAATGGTACTTACAAAGAAAAGTACAATTGATGCAGAGAGCAGATGGCTATGATCACTACATATTTGAAAGGGCTTAACAGTTCAAACTGTTCTTAAACTTCAGTGTGCTGAGCTTTCCCATCAATGGGAAATAAAAGTGAAAGTTTCTATTTCTAATGACCTTGACCTCATCCTTGGTCTTTCTCTTAACACTGAGGATTCTGACAATCTGGATCAACTGCAGATGCCCACCAGGCGCACAGATTCCCGCCAACCCTCTCAAGACAGAAAAAAAAAAAGGAAGATTCAGGAAAGTTTTCTCCCTGACAGTCAGAGGTGGTGTAAAACTGGCACCACCAGAGTTCACTGGGAATGGGCTCTCTATCCAGCTTTGCAGTTTATAAACACTTTCATCAGTTCATTCGTTCATTCATTAATTCATTCATTCATCCATTCATTCATTCAGCTGTTCATTCTCTGAGCACCAACTCTGTACCAATCACTGCCACTGCTTCTTAGACTCTAAAGATACAAAGAACCAGAGCCCTGCGCTTCAAAAGGAAATGGCTATGTATGCAACTGGGCACACTATGTGTTCTCACGGTCTAATAGACATCTGCCAGGGGTACAATAGTGCACAGAGGACAGAGCTGTTAAACACCTAAGGTGAAGAGCTTACTAATATGATCTGCTCAGTGCTCTTTAACTGAAGCACTTGGTGAGCATGTGTGTGAATGTGGTGTGTACGTGCATGTATATGTACACACACATATGTGGTGTGCACTGGTGCTCAAAACTGGGGTGGCAGAAGCCAGAAGGTAAAAGGCTTTGTAAGCCCCCTCTCAGGAATGCTGCCCAAGGATGAGAGGGAACCACTATAGAAGATGAGCTCACAATGACCTTCAAGCATTCCTTTCTCCAGGAAGCCCACCCTGGCCTCCCAGTCTGGTCTCAGCTACCAGCTCCCTCTTCTGTGATCCCACAGCATGCTGGATCTGCCTCTATCATAGGTAGCACTTACCACCCAGACTATACAGACTGATTAACTCCTCTACGAATGCCCTGACTCACTTAAATTCTAAATATTACTTTAAAAGAGCCTTAAAGAGGAAGTTTTAAGGGAAGGGAACACGTCTTATTCATCTTTATATCCTTAGCATCTAACAGAGTTATGCAACCAATTAAAAAAATAATAAATGTGTGGGTGCGTGTTTCCACCAGATTGGTGCTTTAGAAATACTCCTCTCAGAGCCATGTAAGAGCTGGCATAAAGAGCAATGAGAATGAAGAGGTTTAAGTCTACTCCCAAGTCCCCTCCTCCAATTTGGGGGTCCCTCCCATACCCAGATTTTTATAAGTGGTTGCTAGGTCTAAGTCCCAGAAAAAAATGTGAAATTGCATAACTGTTGTAGGACTCTGGGTGCTTTTTTTAAATTTCAAGAATGGAACTAAAGGTACCATTTCAGTTAGATATACGATGATAATGAAGCTGTCAGAAGTAACTCCTGAGCACCTGCAACATGTTCAACAATTTGTTAGGTGCAATCAATCTAGGAGAAGCAGTAGACGCAAATAAACACATCTTCTCCTGACCAGAAAAACATGCAGTTAAACTTGATACACACACACACACACACAAATATGTGTGCATATCTACATATACATACTGAATGTAGATATGAAGATGGATAGAAAGCTCACAAAAGAACACTAAAAACTGAATATACTAACCATCTCCCCTTCCTAAGCAGTCCTCAACACCAGGCAGTCAGATTGTTTTAACTATAAATCAGTCAACCATGCTCAATACACTAACCATCTCCCCTTCCTAAGCAGTCCTCAACACCAGGCAGTCAGATTGTTTTAACTCTTCACTTACATGGTACGAAATTTCTAATGTCAGCAAGCCAATGATTTACTTACATTTTATATATTACATTAAAACAACTCTTAGAAAGTTTTCACACATACACAGACACACACAAATATAATGTCCTGAGACTATAGCTCTTTGATAGGTCTGAAATTATTTTTTGTTTTTTAATTTGACTACCTAATTCAGCCTAAATGAATTATTCCCAAAAAATCATAGCAATTGATTTATTTTAAAAATCATGTGCTTCCATTAATATCAGAACAGTAAATACAGTCAGCATATTATAACAAAATCTAATACAGCAATTATTCACTACTACACACCATTGTGAACCATTTACATCTAATATTTTAGCCTACAAGTCTGTCTCCTACCACTTTCTCTTGCTTGCGTCCTTATCAAAAATCAGTCAACAAATATTTATTCCTTACTATATGTGTGATCAGCATTATGTAAGGATAAAATATGTCTAAAACATAATACTTGCCCACAGTGGATTTATATTTTAATTGGAAATAAACATCCATTGATTCATAAACTTCCACAGAAACCTATGCCTCAAATCTCCAAGATTCAGGTATTGTGGCAACAATTTGGATGCAAAGATTAACAAAAGACACAGTCCCTGGCCTCAAATAGATCATCTTCCTAATACATAATAATTTACATAATAGATGCCACAATAAAGGTGTGTACAAAGTGCTAATAGTACCATAAGAAAAGAATGATTCTTTCTAAGGGCTCAATGAAGATTTCCCAGAGAAGCTGAAACCTGACCAGGCTCCTACAAGGCTTTCACAAGCTGTGTGGTCACTACTATGGCTGGACCATCCTCTATGTGAGCATGAGGGAGGAAAACTAGAGCAGACTATGGCAAGACTTGCATCCAAAAGAGACAGGCTCCACTCTTGTGAACAAGAAGCCACCAAAATTTCTAAGAATGATAGGACTGTGATCCTATCTGTGTTTCAGAACAATAATTTGTGACAGTGTCAAGAATAAATTAAAGGAGAACAAAAGTGGAGGCAGACAACCCCTTAAGCAGGAATGCTCATGGGCAGAGAGAATATGATCTAGGGTAATGGCAGCAGACTCAAGAGGTGGAAACTGATTCCACAGCTATGTTGGAAATAGACCGAACAGTATCCTGTGGGAGGTAGCAAGGAAGAAACACAAGCCAAAAGGTGACTCCGAGGTGTCTCACTTAGGCATCTGAGTAGAATATACAGGGAAGATATAATTAACAATGATCCACAAAGAATGAATTTGATTTAAAATCTCTTAAGTTTGAAAATCCTGTGACATCAGTTCACATACTCGGGAGGCAGCCAGGATGTCAGACTAGTGTTCTGGGAGATTTGGAGTGTAGAGATACCGAAGAGAAAGTGCTTATGATATAAGTCTTAGAACATGACACAAAGATACACAGAGAAGGGGATTGATGTTTCTTCTCCGAATGAGAAAGAACAAAAAGATGGAAAAGCAGCAGACGGGAGTATGACAAAAACTAAAGGAAGGGCATTTGAGAAGATGGCAGTGTACCCACAAAATACCAGCATCATGTACTGAGTTAATTAGGCATTAAATAACAGAGGTGTCTTTTTGAGAACTTCTGGATGAGATGCCAGTTTTGTGACTCAGTAAGTAAAAGCGAAAGGTTAAGATCAGAGAGGGTGAAAATTACAAAGTCTTCCCAGGGAATTTGTACTCCCACTGGGCTCTTCTATGTGGTCTGTAGAAAAGAGAGATGGGAGAACAGGACATTCCAGGTAGGAATTAGAAATAAGAACAAAGCACTGAAGAAGCAGGAATTATCAAGAAATCTAACTAAAGAGACCCATCTTCTGAGATGAATGTTGAGGAATGAGAGACGAAGCCAGACCAGTCAAAAGAGTTACACTGTGGAGCACCCTGAGGGTTAATCAGAGACCCTGGACAGATCTGAGTCAGGCCACAGCCATGCCCACAGGTCCTATCTGCCAGGCATTCCTTGCTCCTAGAAATAACCGACCACAGCAGCCCCAAATTATTCTTGGCAACTCTTTCCACACTAGCCCCTGAACTGCTAACTGGCTGGGAATGACAGAATCCACCTGCTGGTTTTGCTAGCAGCACACGATGCAAACAACAACCGTCTGCCCGTTTATCAGCTGACCCTGCCTGACCAATATTCACAACTGACTGTCTCCCGATTAATCTGGTAAACAGAAGGGGGCAGGTCAAAGATGTCCAGGGGCTTACCTCTCAGAACATTCCAATTAACCTATCAGGACAGGAAGGAAGAGATTAAAGACCTAACTTTCTCACTGCTTTCAAGTTGCTGGAAGATGGTGATTCTCCTACTTGCTAGTTCTATCTTAAAAGCCTGCCACCTCCTTCCTTCTCTTCTGCAGTTTGTGCAAAATTACTCTTGTTTTAATTCATAGGTGGAATGTTGGCAAGCTTCAATAATTTTCTTTCACAATTTCTACCAAACACACATAGCAGCAGATGAGGTGTGAATTATCAGTATCTTAAATAACTGAAGCTAATGAACAAAAAGAGTTTAGCTCTTAAACAATTAGGTATAAATCAGCTCTGGCTTCTTTTCGGAATCTGGAAGGCTCTTCTTACTGCAGACAAGAACAAAAGGTTACAGCAAATTTGTAGAAATGTCTGCACCCAGCTTGGAGAAATTTACTCATTGGTTTTTTAAATGAAGGCACTGTTTACAGCATTAATTGGAGATTTTAAGCAGCAGGTGGTAGGATTTCATTTTATTTTGTAAAGTTAAGTCTAACGGTTGTCAAATGGCCTGGGTAGAAGTGAATTATTTTCAGTTTTTTCTCAAGCTCTCTGAAATGAAGCTTTTACTGCCTGCCGAGTAATGGCCTTCTTTTGCCATGTAAATGTGGGATCAATCTAGTTTTAAACAGAAAGATTTTTCTAATGCATTTTTGGTATTTTTCAAGCTGTGATACAGCTGATAGGAGTTCTGATAAAATGTGAATTACAGGAAATTCATATTTATAAGCGTTTCCAAGTCATTTTAGAGCATGACTTTTAAACATCTGCTAATGAAGAATCCTGAAAGCAGCACTGTGTACTAACTTCGAATATTTCCTACCTCTGTTTCTTTCCTTAACCCAGGCTCTGGTGGAATAATCACATCTTGGGTCTTGCCATCCTGAGTCTGGTTTTGTGAGCTCGTGGTCACTGTCCACAAAGAGGATGTGACTCAGAGTGGAGAGGAGAGGTGGGAGTCATAGGTCATAATCTCTTGAGGGGGCTGGTTGCCTAGTAGTTCTAGTTCTGTTGTGGCCACTGCTAGATTTCACAATCATATACTTCTGAAGTGCTTTCTGGTTCTGTTTTTGGCTTTTAATTTTCCCCCAAAGAATACCAGAAATCATAGCACTGCTAAGTAGATGCATTGTGAAAACATATAGACAGGTCTCCCCTTGCTCTTTCTATATTGGTTTCCTACAGCTACTGTTATAAGTTAACACAGACTTGGTGGCTGAAAACAACACACATTTATTGTCTCACAGTTCTGGAGGCCAGAGTCTGAGGCACATCTCACTGGGCTAAAATCAAGGTGTTGGCAGGACTATGTTCCTTCTGGAGGCTCTAGGGCAGAATCTGTGTCCTTGTCTTTTCCTGTTGTAGAAGCCATCTTCACTCCTTGGCTCATGGCCCCCATCCATCCTTAGAGCCGGCCATGGCTCATGGTCGAGTCTTTTTTACATTATCTCTCTGCTTCTAACTCTTCTACCTCCCTGTCTCACATTTAAAGGACCTTATGATTACATTGGACCCACCACAGTAATTCAGGATCATCTCCCTATTCCAAGGTCAGCTGATTAGCAACCTTAATTCCCCCTTGCCGTGTAACATTTATCCACAGATCCTGGTTTGAGTGAGAATCTTTGGGGGCCGTTATTTTGCTTGCCACATTCCCATGAAATCTTTCAGGAAAAAAAATGCAAAAAATTTTCATGGTAGACATTATCAAAGTAAACTAGCCAGTCAAATAGAAAAGCTGATTTCATCTGAGGGAGCTGCCCCTTCAGAATGCTCAAATTCTAATGACTTTTTAAAAATCCTCAACACTTATGATCCTGTCTTCACTGAGCCCATAAATGGAGATACACTGTAAATGTTTATGCTTACATTATTTTATACTCACTTCCTTCAGCACCAAACAACAGGAAGGATGAGTTCCATGTCCACACTTAGATCTGACTGATCTCAGGAGTGTAGAAGTCAGAGGGTGCCTATCCCAAACTCCCACCACTGGCCCCACCACTTCCCCTTTGAGAGACCCATGGTTTGGCCACTGGCTTCCTTCTGACCCACCCAGCCTGCTCTTGGCCACACAGTCCTTCCCAGGACCACAAAATGTCCAGAAATCCTCTTCCAACCTCTAAGTCCCAAAAGTAAACAGCTCTTGCCAGAGTTTTCTAAGGGATTTTACCATTAGGAAAACTTAAAAAATAAAGTTTTTAAAAATCTTATTTTAATTCAACAATGTTTACTGAGCATCATGTTAAAGACACTTTTCTAAGCACTGGGAATGCAGAAGTGAACAAAACAAGCCAAAATCACTGGTCTCATATGACTTACATTTGGGAAGGAGGCGGCCAATGGAGAGTGACAAGGAACAGGATTATTATTATCATGTAAGTGCCATGAAGTGCTAGAAAGAGGGTCTAATTCTCAATACAGTAGTAATTGAAAACAACAACCCTTAAATAAAGACTCGAGAGCCAGATGTGGTGGCTCAAGCCTATAATCCCAGCATTTTGGGAGGCTGAGGTGGGTGAATCACTTGAGTGCAGGAGTTCAAGATCAGCCTGGGCAACATAGTGAGACCCCGCCACTACAAAAAAATAAATATAATTAGCTGAGTGTGGTGGTGCACACCTCTGGTCCCAGCTACTTGATAGGCTGAGGTGCAAGGATTGCTTGAGCCCGGGAGTTCGAGGCTGCAGTGAGCTAGGATTGTGCCACTGTACTCCAGCCTGGGCAATAAAGCAATACTCTGTCTCAAAACAAAACAAAACAAAACATAACAAAAACTCAAAAAGCTTGAGGATTGGATATCAGAGGGGAGACTGTTCCAGACAGAGGGAATGCCAGTGCAAAGGCCCTGAGGTAGAAGCAAACACAGAAAAATTACTAAGTATTAGGGATTTATAGCTTTTTCACTAAAAGAACTAGTCCTGGAATTCATTTAAATGCAAAAGTACTAGCTCCTGATCCTTTTAAAAATTATCTTCTACCACTATCTTCATTTTCTGTCTTAAGGCTCTACCTAGCCCATTTAAATCACCAAAGAGTCTGCATAGGCCATGCTCCAATCAATAACAGTAAGGGACAAAGCAGAGTCCTAAGAGAAACTGGAAAGAGTCATTACTGAAGGGCAAAAACGCACAGAAAAGGAGGCTTATGGAAGGCCCACGTTGTCTGCCCCATGGCCTGCCTTCCATCCAGGCAGAATTCCAAATGCAGAAATGGGAGCGATGAGAAGAGATGTTGCTGGGTGCCAGGTCCCTTTCCTCCCACATTCCCTTCTCAGCATCGCTGTTGTCAGACCTTTCCTTATTTCTGCATCTATGTCCAGGTTTGCTGTGTGTCTCCCTCAGGAGAATGTTCACGCCCTGAGAGCAAAGATCCTGCCTGACCTGCTCACCCCCATCACCAAGAGGACTCTGGCCCCATCTAGGCCCTGGGTACCATTATATGCAGGATGTGCTTTCTGAGACCCAGGCCAGGAGCTCTGGTTGCAGGAGACCCATGAAGAAGGAAAAGGTATCAGGCCAGAAGCTGACTCTTTCTCTGGAAAAATTACTGCACTTTCTACATATAACAAGTTTGCTTTTAAAAGGATATACACCTGTTTCTGGACACAGTCCTTTCCAGCCAGCTCAGACCTGGGTTGTGTTGGGACAAAGAACAACCCTCCCCCCCGCCATCCTCCACCACTATCACCACGTGCCTGCCTTTTGTCAATACTTAGGAAACCTTTATCTGAAGGGAGTGCTATCCTCCTCACTCAAAGGGAAAATGGTCAAGAGGGGGAGGGAAGGAATAGCAGGAGACATTAAAAAAAACAGAACTGTAATTATTTATGTGATGAAAAGGTTGTTCTCAGGATGCTGTGCAGAGACACGATGTGATGGAACTATTCCCATCACATTAATAATAATAATAAAAAGGCCTTCACCTCCCATGACAAGAAGCTGCAAATCTAAATAATTTTATCTTCTCCTCTGAATATTTCCCAGGATACAACAGTAGCTCTCAGGCAGAGAGAAATTATTCACTGAGCACATTAAAATACTCCCTTTCAAAAATGACTTCAAGATAATATTTGTTGCATGACTTTAGTAATTTCATATATATATATACACACACACACACAAACACACACACACATACATACATATAACTAAAATGCTCAATTTTGTTGATGGAGTAGTTTAAACTTTATACAGCAATTTAATCGAATACAACAGATATAAAAAGATATATGGTTATGCCATGTCTGAAATATCAGGAATATCCATGCACTCAAGCAATGTTTTTAAAGATTTATTCACATAAAGTGCCACAAAATCGACGTACATCTCAATTAACCAGGCACAGAAATATTTTAACTATAGCATAATAAATACTAGTTCACTAAGTTTTCAAACACCTAAGGAATGAAAGTTTATACATCACCTACAAACAGAAGGACATTCTCTCGTTTAAATGAGCACACTGCTGTCACTGTGTTTCAGAACTTTGTCTTACTTGCAAGTTCGCAAAGTCAACTCAATCAGCATGTTCAGGCACTAAACAAACTCACCAATACTAAAGTGTAAGCCAGGAGGCCATCAAAATTAATTAGATCATTATATTTTAGAGCCTCAGAGGACTTGAGAAAGTAAATGGTTCAACCCTTTCATTTTACAATTGAGAACAGAATTGTTGAACAATTTGCCCAAGGCATGACTAGACCCGTATTTTTCACTTACACCAGCCATGCTCTTTAATTTACAATAGGCTATATCTGGTTGATAGACAAAATATTATTTTGATGGGTTGAACAAGGGAAATCAAATTTATAACATTGCTTTAGTGAACATGCAGCTCTCTATAGCTTGACACAGTGCCTTCCAGAAGGTCAGTGCTCAATAAATAATGGATAAAGGTGAGTGAATGAATTAATGAATGAATGGGGTTCTTGAAAAAAAAAAAAATACTTGTTTCATGCTGTACTTCCTTCTGGCCACAGGAAAAGCTAGCCAACTTTCCTTTCCATATCTTCCTAGGAACAACCTGGCAAAAAAAACAACCTGGGTAAAAACATCTTTCCTTTTCTGAAGCATGATAGGCAATGGCCATTTAGGGCAGCACTCAATGGTTTTCCCAATGCTGAGTTCTTTGTTTTCTATGTTTAATATGTTTTCAAGGGGACACAAACTCTGTGAGGTGTCCTATGTGATGACAATGGCGATCAGACTTCATCACAAAGTTCTAATAAAATAGTCTGCCCTCTTCCAAACAATATATAATTTTTAAGTTTAGGTACACTGTTATGTTCATTTCCAGAATAGTCCTACTGGCTTCACAAATAGCTCAACACAAAATCAAAGGAGGCTCTGTTTCTTGGACTTTTGTCTGATTACAAATAAATAATCAATACTTCTTACCTGTGGCCTCTGTCTATTCATATTATGTGGCGTGGTTACTTTTTATTTGCTTAAATCACTACTGTTTCATCAAAATGCCCAACACTTATCATTTGTACTATTCTTGTTGATACTTTACCCCTTGATGTATTTTAATGTTACCTATTTTGTATACATTATCGTCATCCCCCAATGAGATTATAAATTGCTTAGTGTCAGAAGCAATTTCTTAAAATATCACAGAGTAGTCAATAAATCCATGTTATTTTAACCCAGGTTTAATTCTTTGACGCTACTGGGAAAAAATAGCCATGTAAAAGTGTTCTCCAGTGAGGCAGTTTAATTAGAAATTCACTCTTTTTAAAATTGTCTGTATGCATTTAGGAAAGAACACAGTAATGGAAAGGAGCCAAAAAGAAGTTCAGTTAGAAGCTCTTAATGATGAAATAATTTATATAATTGCTAGTTTGATAGATGAAGAAAACATCAAACATATATAATATTTGCATTTCAACATAATGGCTAGCAGACTCACTAATCTACATATCTTTGTATATAGGATGGTGAAATTTAGTTAGGGAAATGTGATGATTATGTGCATTTAAGTAAGTTCATTCAATGATTATTTTACTCAACAAACATTTACTGAGTATCTACTAAACGCCAGCTTAAATGCAAATTATACCAAAATGAGTGAACTGTGGACCCTGCCTTTAACTAGCTCATCATCTTGTGAGAGATGCACATAAAATGCAGATAGAGTTATGCACAATGACATAAAGATAAACACTAATAAGCCAGACTTGTAAGGAAGCAGGAGGCCAACTATAGAAGAAGGTTCAAGGAATATCCTAGGGAAAGGTCACACCTAAGCTGACTCTTAAAAACAAGTAAGCTTTGACAAAAAGAAGTTGGTTGGCCGTACGAGGAAGGAGAATTTTAAAGGAGACCATAAAAAAAAAAAATCGCATGGGGCACAGAGGAAATTACAAGCCATTGAATGTAGTGAGTGATCAAGCCCAGCTTAGGAAGTGCTGGAAGATGATACAAAAGAGTCAGAACATAAACTTGAGTGCAAAGTTGAAGATAACGGGCTTTGTCCCGTGGGCAACAGGAAGCCAATGGCGGGTTTGCAGCATGTGAACCACACAGTCAGATTTTGTTTGGACAGATAACATTGGGAACGAGTGCAGAACAAAACTCAGAAGGCAAAGACCAGAAGAAAGGACACCTGTTAGGAGGTTATTGCTGCCTGTGGAGAAAAAAAGGAGAACCTAAACAAGGGCAGTGGTAGAGAGGTGGAAATCAGAGAAGTTTCCAAATATTTAGTAAGTAAAATCACAGGACTTGGTGAAAAACTGTGAGTATGTATTAAAAGGAAGGGGAACATTAAGATTGTGCCTAGATTTCAGGCATAAGTAGTGATATCAAGCAATACAGACAGTTTTAGAGTAGAAGACAGTTTAGTTTTAGGGATGTTGGGTACAAGTCTTTGGACCCCAAAAAATGTACACCACTGTCCAAGTGTCAATTTTAAGAAGGGCCTCTCTCACGGACCCCTATTTATTTCAATAAGCTTATAAAAATAATTAGATACCACATAGATAGCACACTTGCCAAACACCCAGATTATGGGATAGAAATGATAACAAATAAATACTTAATAACAAAATCAAGGCCCAAAATGATCCTGACAAACTGAAATATGGATGAAGAAAATTAAATTTAATAGGATAACATGAAAAATTCTGCATTATGGGATAAAAAGATATGATTTGACAGCTGGTCATGCAGAAATAAATGAGAATTTTAGTAGCAATTAATTTAGCTATATTACATCTAAAAACTTGAATTTTACTCATAAGAATGTGTAATACATTTTTAACAATATATCTTTCAGATTGAGGGGGGCCACAGAACGCTGAGTTCTCTCAAAATGTTTCAGCAGTCATCACAGTGAATGGGGGAGATAAGACATGGACAAATGGGCCTTATTCCTTGTCCTGCAAACTCCCTGCAAGCAGGAAAGATCCTCTTTTACTTATTATACAAAGTGGACTTTGCATAAAATTTCCTTCAAGGAAAGGGTTCCATAGATGTAAAAGTTCTCAACAAAATACTAACAAACCAAATCCAGCACATCAAAAGATTAATTCACCACAATCAAGTAGGCTTTATTCCTGGGATGCAAGTTTGATTCAACATACACAAATCAATAAATATGATGTACCACATAAACAGAATTAAGAACAAAAAACCATATGATCATCTCAATAGATAAAATAAAAGCTTTTGATCAAAATCCAACATCCCTTCATAATAAAAAGTCTCAAAAAACTAGGCATCAAAGAAACATACCTCAAAATAACTAGCGCCATTTATGACAAACCCACAAGCCAACATCATGCTGAACAGGCAAAAGCTGGAAGCATTCCCCTTGAGAAATGGAACAAGACAAGCCTGCCCACTCTCACCTCTACAAAAGCACTGTACAAAAATCAGTAGCATTTCTACACACCAATAATGTACAAGCTGAGAGCCAAATCAAGAACATAATCCCATTTACAATAGCCATACGCAAAAATAAAACACCTAAGAATACATATAACCAAGAAGGTGAAAGATTTCTACAAGGAGAACTACACTGCTGAAAGAAATCATAGATGACACAAATGGAAAAACATTCCATGCTCATGAATTAGAAGAGCCAATGTCATTAAAATGGTCACACTGCCCAAAGCAATTTAGACTCAATGCTATTTCTGTCTGACATCATTTTTCATAGAATTAGGAAAAAAAAATTCTAAAATTCATATGAACCAAAATGGAACCCAAATAGCCAAAGCAATCCTAAGAAAAAGAACAAATCTGAAGGTGTCATACTACCTGACTTCAAACTATACTAAAAGGCTAAAGTAACCCAAATAGCATGGCACTGGTACAAAAACAGACCAATGCAACAGATAACCCAAAAATAAAGCTGCACACCTATAGCCATCTGATCTTTGACAAAATCAGCAAAAATAAGCAATGGGGAAAGAACTCCCTATTCGACACATGGTGCTGGGAAAGCTGGCTTTTACCATATACAAGAATTAACCCAAAATGATTAAAGATTTAAATGTAAAATCTCAAACTGCAAGAATCCTAGAAGATGACCTAGGAAACAGTATTCTGGACATTGGCCTTGGCAAAGAATTTATGGCTAAATCCTCAAAAGCAAGTGAAACATAAACAAAACTTGACAAGTGGGACCTAATTAAACTAAAGAGCTTCTGCACACCAAAGAAACTATCAACAGAGTAAACAGACAAGCTACAGAATAGAAGAAAATATCTGCAAACTATGCATCCAAATGAAAGCCTAACATCTTGAATTATAAGGAACTTAAATCAACAAGAAAAAAAACAAACAACCCCATTAAGAAGTGGACAAAAGGCCAAGTGCAGTGGCTCACACCTGTAACCCCAGCACTTTGGGAGGTTGAGGCGGGTGGATCACCTGAGGTCAGGAGTTCAAGACCAGCCTGCCCAATATGGTAAAACCCCATCTCTACTAAAAATATAAAAATTAGCTGGGCATGGTGGCAGGCACCTGTAATCTGGCTACTTGGGGGGCTGAGGCATGAGAATCGCTTGAATCCGGGAGGCGGAGGTTGTAGTGAGCCAAGATTGCACAATTGCACTCCAGCCTGGGCTACAAGAGCAAAGCTCTGACTCAAAAAAAAAAAAAAGAAGAAGTGGACAAAGGACATGAATAGACACTCACCAAAAGAAACTATATAAGCAGCCAATATGCATATGAAAAATGCCCATCATCACTAATCATTAGAGAAATGCCATCAAAACCACAATGAGGTAACTGTCTCACTCTAGTCAGAATGGCTATTATGAAAAGGTAAAAAAAAAATCAGGCCCTAATTGAGAGCAGAGGGTGGAAGGAGGGACAGAATCAGAAAAAAAATACCTGTTGCGTACTATGCTTATTAGCTAGGTGATGAAATAATCTGTACACCAAACCCCTGTGACACTTGGTTTACCTACATAACAAACCTGCACATGTACCCTTAAACCTAAAAGTTATAACTTTAAAAATGCAAAATAAATTGCAAAAACAAAAGTCAAAAAATAACACACGTTGTGAGGTTGTGGAAAAAAGGGGATGTTTATACGCTGTTGGTGGGAATGTAAATTAGTTCGGCAACTTTGGAAAGCAGTTGGGAGATTTCTCAAAGGACTAAAAATAGAACTATAATTGAAACCAGTAATCCCATTACTGGGTAGATAACAAAAGGAAAATAAATCCTTCTATCGAAATGACATATGTACTTGTATGTTCATTGCAGGACTATTCACAATAGCAAAGACATGGAACCAACCTAGGTGTCTATCAATGGTGGATTGGGTAAAGAAAATGTGGTACATATAACCCCTGGAAAACGATGCAGCCATAAAAAAGAATGAAATCATGTCCTCTGCAGCAACACGGATGGAGCTGGAAGCCATTATCCTAAGCAAACTAATACCAAAACAGAAAACCATAAACCACTTATTCTCACATATAAGTGGGAGCTGAACATTGAGTATGCATAGACATAAAAATGGGAACAACAGACACTGAGCACTGTAAGAGAAGAGAAGGAGGGAGGAGAGCAAGGGTTGAAAAACTACCTATTGGGTACTATACTTACTACCCGAATGATGGTTCAGATGTACCCCAAACCATAGCATCAACACAATATACCCCTGTAATAAACCTGCACATGTGCACCTGAATCTAAAATAAAAGGTTTTTTTTTTTTTTTGAAAGAAAGAAGGGAAGGGGAAGGGAAAAGGGAAGGGAGGAAAGGAGGAAGGGAGAAAGGGAGGAAGGAAAGGAGGGAGGGAGGGAGGAAAGGAGGGAGGGAGGGAGGAAAGAATGGAGGGATGGAGGGAGGAATGGAGGGAGGGAGGGAGGAAGGGAGGGAGGGAGAAATGGAGGGAGGGAGGAATGGAGGGAGGGGGAGGGGGAGGGGGGAGACGGAAGGGAGGGGGAGGGGAGGGGGAGACGGAGGGGAGGGGGAGACGGAGGGGAGGGGGAGACGGAGGGGAGGGGGAGACGGAGGGGAGGGGGAGGGGAGGGGCAGGGGGGAGACAGAGGGGAGGGGGAAGGGAGGGGGAGGGGAGGGGGAGGGGAGGGGGAGGGGAGGGGGAGGGGAGGGGGAGGGGAGGGCGGGGGGAGGGGAGGGGGAGGGGAGGGGGAGGGGAGGGAGTTCCACTTCTAAAACCACTGATTGTGATCCTGGGATGTAATCATCCCTGCACAAGTCAAACCACATCTTGGACACTTGTGTTTCATTCCAGGCATCTCACATTACTATTATTTTTTGAGATGGAGTCTTGTTCTGTTGCCCAGGCTGGAGTGTGGTGGCATGATCTTGGCTCACTGCGACCTCCGCCTCCCGGGTTCAAGCGGTTATCATGCCTCAGCCTCCCAAGTAGCTATAATTACAGGTATGCACCACCACGCCCAGCTAATTTGTATATTTTTAGTAGAGATGGGGTTTCACCATGTTGGCCAGGCTGGTCTCAAACTCCTAACCTCAGGTGATCCGCCCACCTCGGCCTCCCAAAGTGCTGGGATTACAGGTGTGAGCCACTGCACCAGGCCCGAACACCCAAAAGTTTATAGTTAGGCTATAACCAGAAGTCAGGGATCCAGAAATCCTTCTCGAAGAGCAATGACTGAAAGAATCAGGATGTTTTCACTGGAGAAGGACCAAAATGAGCATGAATATCTGTCTTCAAATACCTAAAGGATTATCAGATGGAAGAGACACGTCCTCCACGCAGTTCTGCAGATAGCCCCATCAGGAGCAAAGGGTGAAGATTACAGGGAATAGATTATAGGGCAACACAAGAAGGGGCTGGTTCATTTTCAGAGCAATAGAAAGGGCTGTCCTGTGAGAACATGAGCTGCCTCAAGGTGTGCAAGCAACTCTGCCTGCTATAGGAGAGAGTATTAGCTTTAAAACCTTTGTTGTACAATTCTAGAGTATATGACATGCGTAATCTAACGATATTGTCATTCAGTGCCTTATCTGTGGTAGGTTGCCATACTTCCCAAAATTTATTCATTCAACAAGTGTCAAGCATTCATATCATAACAAGAGTATTTTCAAACATGAATAAGGCATAGTCCTAGTCCTCAAGCACCTCACAGTCCAGTCAGGGAGGCAGATTTGTAACACATTATCAGAGTATGTGTGATAAGTACAATGGAGGCAAAGACAAACTTCGGTATCAACCCAGAGGAAGAACACCAGGAGTGACATTCCCTTTGGACCAAAAGGAAGAAGGTCAGGATACCATCCTTCTCCTGCTGGACCCAAGGTCCTATAGAAACACACTTCTTTCTGGCACCATTATCTTATTTTCCATCAAAGGTGGACTACCTAGATCAGAGCCTCTTCTCATTTTACTTTATATGTCTGATTCACTCTGTGATAGGCACAAACTGGGATAGTTGACCGGCTCAAAGCCAATTCACTTTCTTCTGGTAACAAGCACTGCCCCTGTAACACTGAGGCAGGCATGTGACCCAGCTAATCAGGAATGATTTCCCTGCCACATTAGGTCCAGGAGTGGGCACATGATATTAAGCTGGATCAGTCAGAATCCTTTCCTGTGATTTTTTTCAATCTAAAGCTAAAAGGGAAAGTTCTCTTTACTCTCATGTTCCCAGGCTAAAAGGAAATAATCCAGGAGCTGCCTACAGCTATGTTCCTCTCAAATGAGGGAAGTTTATATAAATAAAGAAGAATGAAGCCAAGGGTCTAGAAGAATTAGAGCTGGACAATGCAAAAAGAATTTTGTGGGTGTCTGTGTCCCTCATTCGAGTTTTTGAGGTCTCTGGCTTTGATCTGGTTTTTGACACTCTTTCTTCAATTCTGTAAATTATCTTTTTCAATATTGAAAATCACTTGAAAGAAAACATACATATAATAATATCATTCTGTAAAACAAAACTTGGAAAATATCACACCAATCCAAGCTGGTGTGAGATGTACAAAGATAAAAGAAATTATATGTTTCCATTTGCTCAACTAAGAGCCAACAAGGAGGCAGGCAATGTAATATAGTTAAAATATACATTAAACTCACATCTAGCATTATCTGTAAGGTTAAAAGTAAATATATTTTGAACACTGAGATTAACCAATTAGAAAATCATAAACAACTAGTGTAGCTACTGACTCTACAATAGGTACCAGCTGAAAATCAGCCCTGATTATTTGTTAGATTAGTTTAATTTACCCTAAAAATTAATTATCATCCTTGAATCCTGGGTGGCTTTAAAGAGGTACATCAGAAAGGAAGAAGAGGCTGGAGTATTAATTGAACACTGAGTTTATTCCAGTTTTTCTGATTACAAGCATCATGCAATTTATCTCCTGCTAACTGAACTGCAGAGTTTTTCCATGGTGTTTTTAACCTAAAATTGAAATTGGTAGACTATTACAAAACTATTTGGTCAACAAGGTAAGAATAGGTCTATTCAGCCATATTGCTTTTCAAAGCTGTTTCCACCAGTTAATTTACTTTATGGGCCTCGGTGGTAGAAAATCATTAATGTTATTATTTTGATTACTAGGCATTTTAGAATACATGATTTACAGACTAGGGGACTAGTCAATTTCAAAATCAAAGTAATACAAAAGGGCTAATCAGTGCTCTGTCATCACAGACTGGATTGATAGTACACATTTAATAGCATCACGCTGTGGTCAGAAACAAGAGGTAGCACACACAGAGAAGTAACAGATAAAGCTGGGTAAGACAGCAAATCAATCCCTTAGATGGCTGAGAGTTTAGGCTATCGTAACACTTCTGCTGCCCAAAAGCAGTGGGGCAACTGCATTTCAATTAAAAGAATGGGAAGAAAATTGAATATTATAACAAGATAATGGGCTCCTGGCTTGTGCACAACTATTTGTGTAAAGTCAGAATGTCTGTTCACAAAGTGTCTGATACTGATATCAAGGCAATCAGGAACAATGGAAGTAATTTGTGCGGGCTTCCTCGGGTAAAGTCATTTTTTGTTGGTTGTAGGATTCAAGAATTTGTCATTCCCTGCAGTAGAAGTTTTACCTTTGGCTTATAAAGCCCATGACCTTCAGCCACCTGGGGTTAGATATAGAGCTTCATTACAGCTATGCACAGTGTACTATTAACCTAGGTAAACATGTAAAGGAAAAACAATGGCCTTTGTGTTTTACTCTGTAGTTCTCTACAGGCATTTTCAAAACTGTGACCAAAAAGGCTAGAAAGAATGGTGAGTTTTACACTTTTACATTGCTGCATTTTCTACATGGAGCCTCCAGGAGCACAGGACATTTTACACAAATATATTTCACATAATCACGCACTCCTAAAACATGACTATGTTTCAATATTAGGTCTCTTTTGCATGCCACAGTAAAAGGTCCAATTACTCATTTTCCTAGTATTGTTACAGGAAGGTTTTAACAAAGAATTAAAAATTAAAATATTTGAAGAGAAAATAAGCAGTGACTCATTTTTTAAATATATATATCCTCTAGAATTTTAAGATCATTTCTAAAATATTCTCCAACTACACAAAACTCTAGGTTGAAAAAAACACTATTTTTCCATATTCATGAAAAGTTTACTAGAGAGAATATTCTAATGGCTTTTGGCAGTGTTTTTAAAGACTCACAAAGCATTTAGAGAGTAATCTCAAAAGATCTTATTTAGATAAGCCACCTTCCCCAAAGTCCTTCAAACCTGTGATGGTTTACTGTATGTCTTTCCATATTTTAATTGTTTATCCCTAAAGACAGTAGAATATATGAATAGAATATATGAGTGTACTTCATATTTTACTGGCTTTTCAAATGGAAAATACAATTTTCTCAAAAAGATATCAGGCCAGGTGTCGTGGCTCATGCCTATAATTCCAGCACTTTGGGAGGCTGAGGTGGAAGGATCACTTGAGCCCAGGAACTTGAGACCAGCCTGGGCAACATAGCAAGATCCCATCTCTACCAATTTTTTTTTAAAACATTAGCCTGCTGTGGTGGTGCATGCCTGTAGTCCCAGCTACCTAGGAGGCAGAGGCAGGAGAATCACTTGAGCCAGGAAGTTGAGGCTGTCGTGAGCTATGATTGCACCACTGCACTCCAGCCTAGGTGACAGAGTAAGACCCTCTCTCAAAAAGTAGTCATAATAAATCATCTAAATAATAAACAATTAATTTACTATTATTTAGTGGCACCTGCATTATCTAAGAAGTAAAATCCAATCTCCCTAGACAGGTCATCAGGGCCCTTTGAGCTCTATGTTTGGCCCCCTTTGATAGCCTTGTGTTATTTCAGCCCATCGCCTGCACTGACTGGCCAGCCCTCCACTCACCACGCCTGCTCATGCCTCCAGCCTAGGTGCATGCAGGTTCCCTGCCTGAAACATCTTCCCTCTGTCTACCTGGAGAAGGTTTATTTCAGCATTCGCTCCACTGGCACCTTCTCTGTGAAGTCTTCCCCCCACCTCTCCGTGTCCTCCCACCCCACCCACCGCCAGCCTCTGTGAGAGTATTTACCACAGCACAGATGCCCATATCTAATTCTTCACAGGAGACTGAGCTTGCCGAGGACAGACTGTCACAGAGCACAGGTATAGGCAGGTAGTCAATAAATGCTGAATGAAGACAGGAAGAAAGATGGTTGGGCATGGTGGCTCACGCCTGTAATTTCAGCACCTTGGGAGGCCAAGGCGGGCGGATCACTTCAGGCCAGGAGTTCGAGAGCAGCCTGGCCAACATAACAAAACCCCATCTCTACTAGAAATACAAAAATTAGCCAGGCGTGGTGGCATGCACCTGTAATCCCAGCTACACAGGAGGCTGAGGCAGGAGAATTGCTTGAAACCAAGAGGCAGAAGTTGCAGTGAGCCGAGATCATGCCGATATGCTCCAGCCTGGGAAACAGAGCAAGATCTCATCTCAAAAAAAAAAGAAAAGAAAAGAAAAGAAGACATGAACAAAGGAAAAAAGGAAGGAATATATTCCCCTGAGAAGGCACTGGAGACTGCCAGTCAAGACAGCTTGGGAGTCCACCCTCTGAGGTATTTCATCTGTCCAAACACACCAGTGAGACACAAAACAGAAGAGAAAAATTTAAAGGACACTGCCAGACTCAAACAAGCTAAACCTGTCAGTAATCTAAAGCAGAACAGAGAAACAAAATGGTGATCAGAGCTGAAACCCTGGGCTTACAAACATGTTGTCTGGAAAAGGCAAAGATGCAGGAAACCCCTGACCTGCAGATAACAGAGTCTTACTCCCACATGGGATGGATGCCAAAGCCAGGCTGGACATGAGGTTGCACACCTCTGGACAGTCAGACAGAGCACATTTAATCCAGGCTCTGCCACCTGCTAGCCATGTGATTCTGGGTAAAGTACCACATCTGTCTGTGCCTCATGTGGAAGATGAGGCTAAAAGAGTCTTACCTCATGGGGTCATTAGGACTCAATGATTTAATGCGTTTAAAATGCTCGGAATAACACCTGCCATCTTATGAGTGTTAGCTATTGTTATTATTATTATGGCTCTCATTTTTAATAGAATAACAAAACCCCTCTTACCTATTGCTTCAGGATGGCAGCTTATATGGAGCTGAGAGGCTAGTTTGGAAGGAAGGCCCAGACATGACCTGTGCTCACAAGTTGAATTAAATTGTCCCTGGCTACATGGCTGATTGTGCCAACCTTTGGAAATCCTATAGGGCAGGATCCCCATACTCTGAGCTAAGTGTGGTTCTGGCCTTCAGGATCAGACAAGCAAACAGAGGCAACCACAAACCACAGGAATGGGAATGGGGGTTGAGTGAACAGGGAAGAGAGATAGGGAGAGAGATGAACAAACATGAGGGTATACAGATAAAACACATTATGTCCCTTTACCATCTGATCTGCTTCATGATTTTGGTTAATATTTCCTGCTAGTCCCAATGCCTGTTTTTCATTTCAGAATTTAAATCTTCAATGCACATTAATAAGGTTTATTAAGTAGCATCCAGCTAAAGACTACTCACCTCCTAACCAACATACACACTACCACCCAAAAGATCTCTAAACAGACAAGCAGTTTCTGTGTTAGAAGCAAACAGTTGCCATAAACAGAAAATTCTCAATCTAGAAGGTAAAATCCAGAAGACTTCAAAATAAACAGACTATGCAGCGACTAATACTTAAAAATCTACTTCTGCTCCTAACATTTCTAAAGGAAAGTTAAGAAATAGTGACCTTCCGGGTTTGCTTCTAACAGTTCAAATGAAAATAGGACTATAAAATGATATGGAACCAAGAAGCCTAATCAAAAGATTTTTCTTCAAAAAAGTATGTGATTCATTTCAAAATACATCAGGGATGGTGGGAAAAGGACAGAAAACGTACCCACTGCAAAATTACCTGAGATGGGTGGAAATCACCCTGACCTTTCAACCACAAGGGAAGCTCACACAGCTGCCTCTGGGGCCTAAGACTCTCCTTCGTTTGATCTGGCTGGGTAAATGTCACCGTGTTCAGTGAGAAAAACAAATTCTGCATCTGGAGGGCAAGGGAAGAATTGCCCTTGGGCAAGAACATGCAGTTGGTCTCCACCACCTCCCAGACCTGCTGTCTGTGCTTTCTCCTACTTTTCCTCTCCATTCCCCACCTTAAAGGCCACTGCCCTTTGTCTCCCTCCCCTAGAGCTTGTCAGCTCCCCCAGGGTGCCCAAGCCTGACTTTCCCTGGCAGTGGTCTGTGTTCCACAACATTCTTTCCTCCACGTGAAAACTCTGACAAAATTTCTCAATGCAAATCTTATGTAGCTGAAATGTAAAGTAGCATAATGGATTGAGGTGACACAGACCCTCTCCTGCTACAAATACCCAGAAATGCAAACAAAATGTGAACTCAAGAGTTTTATGTGGCTGGACGTGGTGTCTCACATCTGTAATCCCAGCACATTGGGAGGCCGAGGTGGGCACATCACTCAAGGCCAGGAGTTCAAGACCAGCCTGACCAACATGGTAAAACCCTGACTCTCCTAAAAATACAAAAATTAGCTGGGTGTGGTGGTTGCTCCTGTAATCCCAGCTACTCAGGTGGTTGAGGCATGAGAATCACTTGAACCCGGGAGATAGAGGTTGCAGTGAGCTGAGATCATGCCACTGCACTCCAGCCTCGGCGACAGAGGGAAACTCCATCTCAAAAAGTTTTATTCATAGCTGAGCTCAAAAGAAAGGGCAATCTCAGTGCTTCAAGAGGAAATGGACAGAAACTTAGGTTTGAGTGGCTGGGAGCTAGGATTTTAAGGTCCACAAGTGGAGTGTTGGAACCCAGATCCCAGCATAAAACCGGGACCATTCCAGGGGTTCCAGATGCCTGAAAAATGCCAGCTGTCCACTAGACCAGAAAGTAGCAAGAAAGCTTGGCATCTCTCTGGAGTCTTTGAGAAATCAAAACTTCAACCATGTACTGTGAGAAAGGCTGTAAGATCTGTTTATACTAGTCAAGTGGTCAAGAAAACTCCAGCCAAGACATTAACCATAAAACTGGTCCCAAGCCAGAAAGTTCCCATGGCCTCACCTGAAGCAAATGAAAAATACTCTGAAGGGATGTTACCTTACCCTAGACACACAAGACTGTCTTAGCAAAACAAACAAGACTTTCAGTTGAAGATTAGATTTACATATGATGGGCAGACACAACAAAGAGAATTAGCATTTAGAGAACAGTAGAAAGAACAATTTTAAAAGAGATTACTAAAAAGTGCATCAAAATGATTAGAGAGATCAAAGACAACAGAAACAATACTGAAAGAAAACAACAGTATAAACAAAAACTGGCAAATTTGAAAAGGGTCAACTAGAACTACTAGAAATGAAAAATATTGTCATTGAAATTAAAAATTCAATGGAAGGACTAAATACCAAATGGACAGATTAAATAGCTAATCCCAGCTGTAGAGAATATTATTAGTGATCTGAGAGGATAGATTTTTTATTTTTTTATTTTTATTTATTTATTTTTTTTTTTTGAGACAGAGCCTCACTCTGTTGCCCAGGCTGGAGTGCACTGGCACACCGCAACCTCCACCTCCTGGGTTCAAGGGATTACAGGTATAAGCCACCGCGCCCGGCCTGGAGGATAGATTTAAGAAAATCACCAAAAGGCAACAGACAAAAGAGATAAAAACAAACAAACAAACAAACATGAGAGATCAAATCCCATCAAGCCAAATTCTGCAAGCTGAATATTTTTCCATAAGATAGGTATAAATCATGAAATGATATACTATGTTTACTCTTCAAGGGTTATTTTTATTTTTAAAAAATGTCTATTATTCCAAATGACTAGATCTTTAGTGGTAAAATTTTAGAGAAAATAAAATAAATTCCTCAATCCATTTAAACTGTACGCCATCTTAGATGGTATTCACTTAATGAACCTCATTGTAAGATCTGTTTTAGATAAAGACAAGTCTTTTTCTTTTTCTTTTTTCTTTTTTTTTTTTTTTTTTTTTTTTTTTGAGATGGAGTCTCGCTCTGTCACCTAGACTGGAGTTCAGTGGCGTGATCTCAGCTCACTACAACCACTGCCTCCCAGGTTCAAGCAATTCTCCTGCCTCAGCCTCCCGAGTAGCTGGGATTACAGGCGTCAGCCACAACGCCCAGCTAATTTTTGTATTTTTAGTAGAGACAGGGTTTCACCATGTTGGCCAGGTTGGTCTTGAACTCCTGACCTCAGGTGATCTGCCCGCCTCAACCTCCCAAAGTGCTGGGATTACAGGCATGAGCCACCATGCCTGGCCCTGATAATGACATGTCTTAACTTGGTAAATGGGAAAGACAGAGGGTTGTTGTTTTAATTAACTCTTGTGTTTCTAATATCCACATACGAGCTTCCTCTTGTTTTGCTTCATGAAGCATATATAACTAAGTAAAGAAGAACTGTTGTGAAATGAGTCCCATTTTCTCACTAATTTTCATTGTAAAATCAGAAGTATATACCCACAGAAAAAGGTAACCCCAAAAGAGATGAAAACATCCTGTAAAGCAGTTTGCTAAGACTCAGGCTGGTCTTAACATATATAAAGGGAGTCAACTACTGCTATGTTTTGAGGAATCCCCAAAGACCACATGAAAAAATCTCCAGCCAGTACCCACCACTTGGAATTCCACTAAAGTTATCCAATCAAAGGACTGCTTGAGCCCAGGAGTTTGAGGCTGCAGTGTAGCGGTTAAGGTAGTTTGATTGAAGCATCTGGGGACTGAGCTATGATCATGCTACTTCACTTCAGCCTCAGTGATAGAGCAAGACCTTGTTTTCTTGGATATATATACATATTTAACTATTTTATATATATTTTATATATATATATATAATCGCAGCAAATACCCATAACTTGGGGGAAGAATTAAAAGACATTATTATTTGGAACTTAGTGCAACTGAACTTACTGTAGGCTTTTCAACATGTAATTGTATTGGGAGGGTAAGGAACAAGAAATGGTTTGAGGGCCCTAGTCATCTAGAGATGGAGTACACTGAAGATGGGGTAGGCTAAGAAGGGAAGAACATATTGAGAATAAGAAATACTCCAAACAAACTTTCTGAATAAAACACCATTCAGTCACTCACAGATATATGCCGAGCTCCTTTCAATTCAAATAAGGATTGGTTATATATCTTTATCACGCACATGAAGAAACGTTGAAAGGGGAGCAGTTTGGAACACGGGTATAGCAACAGACTATGGAGGCAGAGCACTATATTTTGAAACTATGTTTCTTCATAGCTGTGTACTCTTAAAAATGTTCTTGGCCAGCTGTGGTGGCTCACGCCTTTAATTCCAGCACTTTGGGAGGCTGAGGCGGGTGGATCACCTGAGGTCAGGAGTTCAAGATCAGCCTGGCCAACATGGTGAAACCCTGTCTCTACTAAAAATACAAAAAATTAGCTGGGCATGGTGGCGGGTGCCTGTAATCCCAGCTTCTCAGGAGGCTGAGGCAGGAGAATCACTTGAACCCGGGAGGCAGAAGGTGCAGTGAGCCAAGATTGCACTATTGCACTCCAGCCTGGGCAACAAGAACAAAACTCCGTCTCAAAAATATTAAAAAACAAAAATAAAAAAAGAATGTTCTAACGTTCTTTAACTGCTCTTCAGCTCAGTTTCTGCATCTGTAGATTGGAATAAAATACCTAAAATTGTTGTGGGTATTAAATGAAAATATGCTGTGAAGTTCTTAGTAGACAGCCACCAACAAATGTAGCCACCATTCTTACCACAGGACACCATACGGTGCAGTGCGGGGGAGCAGTTGTTTCAAACACTAACTTCTTCACTTACCAGATCTAGACCTTCACATACAAGTTACATGGTCTGAACCTCTTCAAGCCCAGATTCCTTGTCTGTAAAACTGAGATAGTAGCTGCTTCATGGCACTGTTATGAAAATTAAATTATACAACATGCACAAAGAACTCAATATACTGCCTGGCACACAGGATGTCCTTAATCAGCGGTAGTATTAGTATTAGTATCATTAGTATCATTTTGGGGCACAATTTCCTGAAGACCAGTTTTGCTGGCAGGATATACGTGGTTAAGCAAAGGTAAGACCTTTGGAATAGTAAGATACTAAGAGGTGAATTTAATTTGTAATTCCCTCGAGGGCAGAAACATCTGTTTACTACATGCCACATACTCCACCTGTTAATTGATGACTTACCCAGATGAAAAAATGCACTGACCTACCTCATATAAAACATACAACAAATAAAAATGACTATAAACATTTTCAAAATATTAACTCCTGCATAAATATTAAATTAAAAACGGAGCTCAATAGGGAATCACTAATAAGATGTTTGAAAATATAAAGCATCTGTTTTCACATTATGCCAATTAACCTAATGCCCTTATTCCTTTAAAACCATAACTACCAATTACCAATGCCCCATCCATCCATCCAGTGAGCAGCTTTAGTTTCTTTTTTGCATTTAATAATTTTAGGTATTTGTTTTCTAAATGAAATACCAAGTGTCAGGTGACCATAATTTCCAAGGTTCCTTCTACTTTGATTTCTGTTATTCTTATTTAATATATTAAAACTCTTAAAAATAAGCCGCTTATTCTAAAGTGACTCACTTAATACCTGATGACTCCCTAAACAAAGGAATTAGCAGAGTGAAAGGCTCTGCTTTATAATTCTATTTTAAAAGTTAATGTGAGCTGATTGTTTTTAATACTTCCATAATTAAAAACATACTACAATCATAGCTCTGTGGAGATGGGTTTGACTTGCTGAAACCCATTTAACTAGTATTAATTGCTAAAATTCTATTTGGGAATCTGATAGTTTGAGTCCCATGTAAGAAGACAAGTCTCTATTCACTGATACCTTTTTAAAATTCAATTGAAAAATTCAATATACTTTCTCTTCTAACATTTTAAAATAGCAAAGCCCCAGCTTTGCTCACAGCTGTGCTGCTATGATATACAGTAATGTAGCTTTTGATAATTTCAGAAGTTTCAAGATAAGGCAGCGATGCATTGGTTGCACAAAACGCCTATATTTAGGTTTCTATCTCCTTATACTCTTATGTGTATTTTATCTAAGCCTAATCCAACCGACAGTGTTAAATTAAAAAATAAAAACATTAAGAGATGGGGAGTAAAGACAGATTTAGTTGTAATCATTGTGAATTATTTTGAAAACCACATCTCCTAACAGCATTTCTCAGGAATATCATTTACCCTCAGCACTGTGTTTGGGGATAGTAGATCCTCTACAAAGCCTTGTCGAGTGAGTGTGGTCCCTCCCTGACTCCATTCCTCTTTATAATAGCCATATTGAAGTAGCAATATTATTTGAGTTGTAAATTTAAAGTTAAAGCTTTTCTTCACTGTTTCAGAAGGGAATCACTGATTGTAGTCTAATAGAATGAAATATATTGCTCACTTTAAGAATGGCTGCCAGGTAGCAATGACTGAACATAGTAATGGACTCATCAATTAGGCACTGATGAGAGCAGTATGCGCTTTCAGCACAATTGCAATTTGAGAGGTTTAATTAGTAGGCTCAAGTCCTTTTTGATTTTTTACCAGAGTCCCGGCAGCCTCCCTCCCCCATCCTCTGATCCTTCTCATCATCTCTCACTGGACTGAGTCAGAGGTAGGCAGTGAGTGGTAGAAGACAATTGGCAAGAGCCTCCAGGCAAGTTGGAATCTGTTAAACCAGAGGTGAGTACAAATCGGTAACCTAAAAGCACCAGGCTAAAATCACATGTCAACACCAGGTTGCAGGGCCAAAGGAGAAGAGAATGGGGCCAAAAATAAGCAGAAGGTGGCCTGGGTGCTCCGCCTGTCATAGGCCCTCATCTGCGGCCAGTAATCACGGCTGGCTAAAACAGAGCACTAGGGTGGGCCTGCTGTGCTTAAACGACAAGGATCCTACAGAGGTAAAAATGTTGCGAATGTTATACACTTCTTCCTTATGCCAATGAAAAATATGTTCTGAACATACATATATTCTATGCATTCAATTTCTAAAAGCATGTTGTCCCTTCTAGTGCTATAAGGCAAAAGTTACTGATGGTAACATTATAATATACACAATCTGCATGCACAAATATATTTATAAAATATGTGAACAATTCTAAAAGACAGACTGCTTTAGAAGAAAAGAAATAATACAAATTATTCTGCAAAGTGTCATTTTCCAACTTATATCCTAATCCTTACACCTACCCTATTAATTCAAGAAAAAAAAAAACAGAAAATATAAATCATACCCCTAAAGCACTCCTACACCAGGCACCAAAATTACATAGCATGATGATGCATAATTATGGCACTTTCAAACAGCATTTCAGAGTGTGTCACAAGCGATGAAAAATGTAATTTATTTCTACTGACAGATATTAATTGCTCTGTGTTAGAAAATTTTTGAACCATTACTGATAAGCAAAAATGGTAACATAAACGCCTTGAAAACAACTGCAAGGAAAGAGGTATAGTCTAATCATAAAACCTCCCATAGCATAAGGAAAGGCAATTTCTCAAACAGGACATCTATTATTAAAATTTGTAAATTGTTGCTATGACACAGTAGGAAGCAGCTTAGATGTGAAGTCGCTTCCAGCAGGTCTAAAGTGTTATTAATCTCCAATAGCACTGGCTAATTGGAGTTTAGAATTCTCTCCTGTTTCCTAGCAAATCGCCTTGGTTGAGGCAAAACTGGACAGTTTCAGGGAAACCTTCAAAACAGGAGGATACATGAAGAATAGCTTACTCCTTTAAAAGTGAACCCAAATGGCGCAAATGAATTTCACTTGCGGTTTGAGAGTTTGCTGTGCTTTTCCTTATTAGCGCCATTATTATTGTTAATCGATTTTGGTCTGTTACTTTAGAGATTATAAGTTTGGACAGCAATGTTAGGTTACCTTGGCTTCCACAGCTGGTATGGGTAGCCCTAATTCCTCACAAACCTCCTGAAATTCTGCTATCTCAGAGAGAACTCTGCGGGAGCCCTTCCATACACCATCTTGACACCTCCTGACACCTGTGCTCTTTTCAGTTGCAGAGTCTGCCTAAGCTAAATCTCACCTCTGCACCGTGGCTTCAGCTCTCTGGTCTTGAGCACATTCTGACACCTGTGTCTGAATTCTGCTCTGCCTCCCTGTGTCTCTATTTCTATCCACAGCACTGTTGGTCTCTTAAAAACCTAGGATGGATTCCTTAAGCATTATAAGTAAATCAACTCCCTTCTCCTGATTCTGTATGCATCTGTTATCTTTCTATGCACCTTATAATCTCAAATCACTTAATTTTTCCAGGATTTTACTGGACTCTTTCCAATTATATTCTGTATACAACCACCAGATAATTTTCCCAAAAATGTTACATTCACCACATCAAATCCCTGTGCACGTATTCATCATCTCCAATGCCTTGCCTTTGTAGCTGCAGAATGATGTCTAAATGTAATAGCTTGGCATTTAAGGCTCTTTATGACCTAGTCCCAGCCTACCTCTGTGGACCAGGCCACTACAGCTTTGCACACTAACATCGTCCTCTCCAGCCAAAGTAATTTATGAGATACAAACACAAAGTGGTTAAGCTTTCCTGCCTCTGGATTTTTATTCTGGCAAATTCCCTACTTCCCATCTTTTGATTTCAGACCAAATACCAAGTTCCCTACAAAGTCATTCCAGCCCACAGTGACTGTCCCTTCTTCTACCCTACAACACACATATAGTTCATATTATATACTTCCTTGTACTACTGTTAAATCTGTATATTTAACTATACTATAATTTCCAGCCAGATCACAAGCCCCTTGAGTGAACAATGTCAGGAATTTCTAAAATCCCACAACATGTGCTAATGAATGCCTGCTGATGGAGCTATCTGATTGGCTCCTTTAACAAATAAGGTCTAAAGGACACAAAGACCATGCTGACCTGCTGAGCAAAGCCACAGAACAAAAGGGAAAAAGGGCAATGACTGAAACCAGAATTTTAAGGGGAAGACAGCCAAATGAAATCATGTGAAAACATGTATGGATCAAAAAGATGCTAGATCAAAAGAGGAAGCTCTGGTAAAAGCAAGCAAGAGGGCAAAGAGATTTAATGAGCAAGAAAGTAGAAAGAGGATGGTGAGGGGAGGATGAGCCTAGAGCCATCTCAAAGCCAAAGTACAAAATCAAAGAAATCTGACCTAATTGACAAATACACTGACACAGCACTCAGCAGTGATAACACAAAAACATTCTTCAAGTACCTCTGGAATTGTTACCAAATTTCACCCTATGCTGAGCCATAATGCAAGTCTCAACAATACAAAGAGACTAAAATTATTTATGTTCACTCACCACAGTGGAATTAAGCTAGAAATCAACAACAAAAGGAACACCAGAAAATGTCAAACTGTTTTGAAATTAAGTAAGGCCATTCTAAATAACCCGGGGTCAAAGAAAAAAATGACATGGGAAATTTCAAAACATTTTACACAAATAATGAAAATAAGACAAATCAAAACATGTTGGATGCAGCTAAAGCTGTGATAAGAGGGAAATTCATGGGCTTAAATATAATATTAGGAAAAAAACAAGGGCTAAAGATTGATGCTCTATCCATTTCCAGAAGATAGAAAAAGAGTGAGTTAAACTCAAAGAAAGCTGAAGAAAGGAAATAAATATAAGGGTAGAGATTAAATGAAAAATAAAACAAATGTACAATAGAGAAAAATCTAAGTCAAAAGCTAAACTGATTATAAAAAAAGAAAGCATAAAATACTAATGTGAGAATAAAAATAGTACATTATTATAGATCCTACAGGCATTTTCTTTTAAAAGATATAAGGAATACCTTTACACAAATAAATTTTAAAATTTAAGTGAAATGAACTTTACAAACATAATGTATCAAAACTGATGCTGGAAAAAATGTAAATACAGTCATGGATCACTTAACAGGGATCTGATCTGAGAAATGCATTGTTAGGCAATTTCATTGTTGTGTCAATATCACTGAGTGCACTTACACAAACTTAGAAGCAATAGCCTATTACACACCTAGGGTATGTGCTATAGCCTATTGCTCCTACACTACAAACCTATACAGCATGCTACTATACTGAGTACTGTAGGCAACTATAACACAATGGTAACTACTTGTGCTTCTAAACATAGAAAAAGTACAGTAAAAAAAAATGGTATAAAAGATTTAAAATGGTTATCTATATAGAGCATTTACCATGAATGGAGCTTGCAGGACTGGAAGTTGCTCTGGGTGAGTCAGTGAGTCAGTGGTGAGTGAAGGTGAAGTCCTAGGACATTACTGTAGACTTTATAAATGCTGTATACTTAGGCTACACTAAATTTATTAAAATCACTTGTTTCTTCAATCATAAATTAACCTCAGCTTACTGTAACTTTATATTAAAACTTTTTAATTTTTTAACTTGACTCTTTCATAACAAAGCACAAACACATTGTACAGCTGTACAAAAATATCTTTATATTCCTATTCTATAAGCTTTTTCTATTTAAGTTTTGTTTAATTTTTAAAACTTTTCGGTAAAAACTAAGACACAAACACACACATTAGCCGAGGCCTACACAAGGGCTGGATCATCAACATCACTGTCCCAGTGGAAGGTCTTCAGAGGCAATAATGCAACTGGAGCTATCATCTCCTACGATAATAATGCCCTCTTTTGGATACCTCCTGAAACACCTACCTGAGACTGTTCTACCTATAACTTTCATAAGTAGGAATACAGTCTAAAATAACAATAAAAATATAGCATAGTAAATAAACAAGTAATAGAGTTATCTATTATAATTTTCAAGTATTATGTACTATTCTTAATTATTTGTGCCTTTATATGACTGGCAGCACAATAAATTTGTTTATTGTTTATACAAGCATCACCACAAACACATGACTAATGACTAACGCATTGTGCTATGACATTATGATGGCTACAACATCACTAGGCCATAGAAATTTTTCATCTCCATTGTAATCTTATTGGGCCACATGTTAATGTGATCATTAACCAAAAGATTGTTATGTAGCACATGGCTGCATAGTACATCTCAAACTTAACAATGATTTTATTTATAATTTTTTTTACAATGAAGTGAAAGTGACAGGCATTCAGTGCACTCCTCAACTTAAGATAGGCTAAGTCAGACCTGAAATTAAAACCATCATGTAACAAAAACTCCAGGTCTAAATGGCTACATCAGTCAGATATCAAAAAAATAAAATATCACAGCCAATTTATTCCAGAAATGCAAGGTTAGTTTGATATCCCAAAAATCAATGTAATTCATATTATAAAAAAAATCATTTTGACAGATACAGAAAGGGCATTAATACTCAATATTTTAAAGATTGATCTATAGATTTAATTCAGTCCCAATCATAATCCCAGCAAGTGTTTTGCGGGAAATTGGGAAATTAGGAAGTTGATTCTAAAATGTATATGAAATAAAAAGGACCTAGAATAAAGAAAGAAATCTTAAAGAAGAACTGAATATGCTGAAGGATTTATACCACCTGGTATCAAGACATAAGGATGATAAAGCTAAAATAATTAAGGCAGTGCAGCACAAAGATAGACAACAGACCAAGGGAACGGTATAGAGAGAACAGAAACTGATTCACATATAGATAAATATCTAAGTTAAGACGATGGTGACACCACAATGCAGAGGGAGTATTGTGGCATTTTCAACAAATTGTACAGCATCAACTAGATATTCACATGGAGAAAAACTAATCTTGACTTCACACCATGCATAAAAACCAATTCCAGACAGATTGTAGCTTTAACAGTAGAAGGTAAAATAAGTTTATATCCAAGTCATAGCACTGAAAAAAAAAAAAAAAGGAAAACAAGCTTCCAGAAGAAAACATAGGAAAAACATTAATCCTAAAGGAAAAGTTAATAAACTATACTTTGTTAAGATTAAAGATTTCCATCCTACACAAAAAAGTCATTCAGAAAGTGATAAGACAAGCCACAGAATGGAAAAAGATATTTTTGATACATATATTCAATAAAGGAATCACAAATAAAGAACTCTTACAAATCAATATGAAAAAGGCAGACAATACAACAGAAAAATGGACATGAGACTTGAATAGGAGCTTTACTAAAAAGCACCTCGGAATGGCCAAAAGATACATGAAAAAGTATTCAAATTCTCATTATTCATCAGGAAATGGAAATTAAAACCACAGTGAGATGCCACTACTCATCTGCTAGAATGAGTATTGGTGAGGCTGTACAGCAACTTGAATTTTCATACATGGCTTTCAGGAATGTGAACTAGTATGACCTCTTTGGAACAGTGTTTGTCAGTATCTACTGAAGATGAAATATGCAAATCATGTGGCCCAGCAATTCAACAGAAATACACATGCTGACTAGAGGAAAATCGAAAAAACATTTGTAATAGCACTACTCAATCAAGCCCCAAACTGGAAACAAGACAAAACTCCATCAACTGGGGACTGCACAAAGTAGGGTACAGTCATACATGGAATCCCATGCTGCTATATAAGAATAACAAACTATTGTTATGGTCAAGAAAATAGAAGAATAACTTCCAGTAAAAGAAACCAAGCATAAAAGGTTACAACATAGTATGTGGTTTTATTTTTAAAAGTTTAAAACAAGAAAAACTAGTTTATGAAGATAGAAGTCAGAATCAAGGTTTTCTTCCTGGGGTGATATCTAGACTAAAGATGCAGAGGGAGGGGCTTCTCCGATGCTGGACATGTTTTTTTTTTTTTTTTTATCTGACTGTTGATTACATTAGGTGTATTTCATCTGTGGACATTCATAAAAATACTTACGATTTAAGCACTCTTTTGTATGTACATTATATATCAATAAAAAGCTTATTTTTATGTTATTTTCTTAAAATTTTTAATTTTTCTAATTTTATTCTTTACAGAGGTAGTCAAGTTAAAAAGCTTATTTTTTAAATGTGCCCCTGTTGCATGCGTGTGTGTCCGTGTAAACAGCTGGATGCTCAGATGAGAAGACTCTCCAAATGCTGGGTATTTCTGCTAGTTGGAGCCAAACAGAATACAGCACATGAAAAAAATAAACATGTAAAAGAAGAAACATTCATCAGAAAGCTAACAATTGTCCCTTTATAAAAACGTGTTTGGGAGGCCACTATTTAAAGTTATGCCCCATCATATAATGTGAGAAATTAGAAATGTAAATAACCTTTAGTCCAAAGTGGCTTTTAAATCCTCTAATAATGGAAAATCCGATATCATGTAGACAGCACTACACAAAGAATAATTTTACATTATAAATTGAGGAAAATTCATCAACTCAGTTTGCTTTTAATAGCTTCCATTTTTTACTGGCATCTTCCTAAGGCTGTTATCTTGGCAGCACAGTGCACCAGTACTGGGGCCACTCAACCACGTTGACTTTTTAATAAAATTATAACAAGATTAATTTTTCAGTTTTCTCTACACAGAGCCATATATTGCACCTAAGCTCTAATATTGATTTCTTCAGTCAAATAAATGGTCTTTTCTCTAACCTATTACTTCTCCTTGCATTTAAATAAAATGCCTCTGCTTACATAGATATATATCTACTTTGCCTCAACATTGTGGCAGAGGCCCTGTTAATCTCTGTGCCACTGGAAAATACTTGATTAGCAAATCTGATTTAATCAAGTTAACCTTAAGAAATATCATCATAAATAACTGGAATGCCTAACCTTCAAATAAAAACATGGCAAAAAGTACACAATGTGTGAAAAAATTCAGTCATTCTCTCATCAAGCTCTTCAGAGAGCTTTGTGTTATAAACCAAGCCAGATGATGGGCTCACAAAGATGAAAAAGACAATAATAAGCAGGAGTCTTGGCTCTCAAAGAGTTCAAGGACCAGTGGAGAGAAAGGGCATGAAAACAACCTGTTCAATTACAACGTGATACACCTGCTGTAAAGTTGTGTCCCACTAGGAGGCAGAGCAAAGAAAAAGCTCAACTCTGGGAGTCTCAGAACAGATCTTATAGAAGAGATGATGCCACTGTTAGTCTTAAAGAGAATAAAGTTATGGGTATTCTAGACAGCTGCAAAGAGACATACAAAAGACACGCGATCGAGAAACTCTAAAATGTTTTATATGTAGGGAGGCTTGTGGAAGAAGCCTGAAGTTGGAAAAAAAAAAAAAAAAAAGGCCATGAAAGTGACAAGCTTCTAAAGAAATTTCATCAGAAAAGTTTTGTGTTTTTAGAGCACTCTGGCAGAGCTGTGATGTACAGATAGGGAGGGAGCTTGGAGGCCATCTGGAAAAAAGGCTGCAGTAGTCTGCATTAAAAATAAGGAGCTTAAATCAAGGATGGTCAGGAAGGACCAGATTCAAGAGACTCTGAGAAAGTAGAATCAATGAAAATTAGCTCTGATTGAGTGTGAAGAATGAGGCATGGAAAAATCTAGGATGACTCTAAAGTTAACTGGATTAAAATGGTGTAAGAGGAGACACGGAGGGGATTAGAAAGGAATCAGGCATGGGCTGCTAACCTCCTGAAGTAGTGTGTTCAGAGTGGGTTCCTTCGGGTGGGTTCGTGGTCTCGCTGACTTCAAGAATGACGCCACTGGCCTTCACAGTGAGTATTACAGCTCCTAAAGGTGGTGCAGACCCAAAGAGGGAGCAGCAGCAAGATTTATTGTGAAGAGCAAAAGAAAAACCCTTCCACAGCGTGTAAGCGGAACCAAGTGGGTTGCTGCTGCTGGCTGGGGGCGAGGGGTGGCCAGCTTTTATTCCCTTATTTGTCCCCGCCCACATCCTGCTGATTGGTCCATTTTACAGAGCACTCTTTGATCCATTTTACAGAGCACTGATTGGTCCACTTTACAAACCTCTAGCTAGCCACAGAGAGCTGATTGGTGCACTTTTACAGAGTGCTGATTGGCGCATTTTACAAACCTCTGGCTAGCCACAGAGCACTGATTGGTGCGTTTTACAAACCTAGCTACACAGTGCTGCTGATTGGTGCATTTTACAATCCTCTTGTAAGACAGAAAAGTTCTCCAAGTCCCCACCCGACCCAGAAGTCCAGCTGGCTTCACCTCTCAGTAGCACCACAATATGGAAACTACTGTCAACAAATGTGAACCTCAGAGAGCCAATCCTTCAAGTTGAATCCTGAGTCACTCACTGGGTCTAAATTTAAAATAGAGCCAAGTAGCCCTTTGCTGACTAGAGGTCACACACATAACTCTGAGCCCTCAGAAAATCTACATTTCTGTTCAACTTTGGGACTCTCAGAGTCACCTGAACCAACCAATCAGAGCTCACCTGCCTCAACCAATCAGGGCTCAGCTGTACCAATCAATAGGAGCTAAGCAAGTTTGAATCCTTCATTTGCATAAATGAACCTGGGCAGGAACTTGTGCTATAAAACCTGATCCCTCCCTTTGTTCTCTAGAACACATCTTCATTGTGCACTAAAGGCTGCAATCTCCTTGGTTTGCAAACTGTTCACAGGAATAGTCTTTCCTCGAAATTTCTTTTCAGAGAACTTTTGTTCATACTATGAACTCCTCTCCTCTTCCCCCTTTCCACTAGCGTGGGTCACACTCAGATTTCTAGCTGGGTGATATCCAAAGATATAAGACATGTGAAAAAAAAAAACAGCATGTAGGGGGAATCCAAAGCTCGGAGAATTTTTTAATTTGTGCATGTAGGATGTACGTGACAAATCAAGGTAAAAATTTCAAGTAGTCAGAAATATGGGCCTTAATGTAAGAAGAAATTTGTTTCCAGGCTCAGATCTATAAAGAGGCCGTTGAGAATGTGTCAAGGGCCTTTTAGTGAGGGATACATAATTACGAAAAATGAAAGTTTTGTTGTTTACTAAGTGATGGTCTTTAGAGTAAATAGTGATATTCACAGTCACCATTACGATTTTTAGAAGAGTGCATGGCCACTTTTAAGCTAATGTGAAAAAGTATATGAAAATAACATTATAAGTTTAAACTAGCAAGGAAACATCAAAAAGAAAACAAAAACAGCAATTCTCTATTGTCCAAAAAGCAAATTTCTGAACAATCTCTCCCCTTCCCTGTTCATATTAAATTAAATTGTTTTTCCAATTTGAAGGGTTAATTAACATTTAACTACTCTTGGTTTAAAATGCATTAGAGATTTAAATGCTGAAACTGGTCCTGGTTTTATTTTCTTCTTTTTTTCAAAATTCTATGCCTAGAACTTTCTCTCTCAAATAAATATCAATTCCCAGTCTCAGCAGTCAGATTTAACCTCTCTCCCCTGTGCTCTCAAAGCCTTGCTTGGTTACTCTATTCTGCTACTTGTAATATCCTACCTTGACTTAGAAACACTTCTGAGTCTCCAACTCAGTAAGTTTCATGAGAAGAAAACAAACCACAGTGTTTTCCCATTTTTATGCCTCACCTCTCAGTACTCACCATGTTGACAATAAAATTCAGTGGAGCTTAGGAGTAAAGAGAGTAACCTAGAGGCTAACTGGTGTTAAAGAGAATTGATGTTTAAGGTTATTTTTAGTTTTTTAAATTTTTATTAGAATAAGAAATGATTCTGTCTGCCCAACTAACTTTTTTCTTCCCTCTCTCCTTCTACTCCTTTCTAATCCTACTGATCTTCCTTAAACTTTTTCATCATCTTCCAAGAAACTTCAGCTTTTGGCTTCAGACCAGAGTGGCAACTGAGTCTTGGGAGGGGGAGGACACAAAGCTATAAGGAGCAGCTAACTAGGAAAGCATGAATTATTAATGGATTGCCGGTTCCCACCTCTCATCTCTAGGCTCTCTCATTTCTGGTACTAAAGTTCCTCATCTCTGACTTGGAGACCAGTCCAAACTAATTCATATCTCCTTACATAGATACTGCCTCTTTTGGCACTTTCTACTTTACAAAAGTGTTTTCTCAGTCATAATGTTCCATTATTATAAAAATGCTAAATAACCATCATCATGCTTCTAAATTATAACTTCAGGGTGAATGCAGGAATAAAGTCTAAAGAGAATTTGATTATTCTCCCAACTAATTTCTAAAAATTAAACAGGCAGCTTGCCTCACAGTTGAACAGCTGCCTTATATCCATCTAGCTACTAAAGAAGCTTTATTTCTCTGTCCCTTCTGTCTGAGGCTTGCTCAGAAAATAAAAATTTCTAAGAGGTGAACTCATCCATCTAAAAGTTATAGAGTGCTGTACTAATTAGGTCTGGAACTCTGTTTTAGTTAGCAAACCTTACAAATTGAAAATATAATAAATCTCAACCATGCTGGGACAAAAAGTGCCAGAGAAAATATGGAGACCATTTGTCAATGATGGCGCTCATTGGTTCCTTTCAAGTTTTTGTCCTGGGAGGCGACTCTTCTTGACTCCCAGAACAATGACAGCCCACACTGCTTATTCCAATATTGGATTGAATTATTGAGAACTCTGGTACCAATGTGGGGTAAATGACAGAATTCTTTTATTTAAGAGAAACAGTCATTGTTCCCTTTTGCTCCTAATACATTCTTTGTCTATTCTGACATGGAAACTGTCTATGCTTTTAATTGAATCTTTTAAACAATTCTGCAGTTACAGAAGAATAGTAATTCATTTTAAGATTGCAAAATGTTCACCTCATACAAAAAGAGCAATTTTAGAATTCTCAGCTAACATCTTCTCCATATCCTTCATTAAGTACATTTTAAATCCATTTTCTTGCTTTTTTTTTTTTTTTTTTTTTTTTTTTGGTGTTCAACTACTCTGCAGAATGTCTCTACCTTTGTTTTTGATCTGAGATGTCAGTGCTTTTTTTTGTTGCTACTAATGTTATGCACATAAGGTTTGTAACTTCTTAGCCCAAGCCAAAGTTCTATGGCAGCTTTGGTGGACAGTTCTCATATGATTTGAGGTCTTTCTACCTCAAGTTCCTGAGTTTCTCTGCCTGAATCTCTTCTCTGGCCAGAGAAGCATGTTCAGCCTGAGTATGGGATGGGCTGGAGTGCCAGGGAGGTAATTCTCCAAGTAAAACCCTCAAGCAACAAAGGGCAGTAATTGGGAGACAGACATCCCAGTTTCCTTGATCCTGCATGGGACAATTCTAAGGTGTGTTTCATGGGCTCTGAGAGGGTCCCAGCAGGACTGAGTGCAGTTGCCCACAGGAGTAACTTTTTCAATAATATCCCTCCTTATTGACTTTTCTCATCCTTATGTCTTACCTGCCCCTAATTTCCGAGGTCAGTTCCCAAATGAATTACTTGCACCCAAGTCCTTTTCTCAGCTCGTCATCTACTAAGCATAGCTTTTGATGAAACCCAAATTAAGATAAACAGGCATCAGATATCTTAACAGCTGCAATGAACAAAACAATCAATGAAGTAGCCCATTCAAAATTCCAGTTGAAAAGTATCTCCAACCAAAAATTCTATGTCAGGAAATGAGGTGGAACAAGACGACCAAATAAAACCCTCCAGCAATCATTGTCCACCCCCCAACAGGAATGCCAAATTGAACAGCTATCCACATGAGAAAGCCCCTTCATAAAAAACAAATATCAGGTAAGCAATCACAGTGCCTGGTTTTAACAGCATATCAAGGAGAAAGGCACTGAAGATGGTAGGAAAGACAGTCTTGAATTGCCTACACCACCCCAGCCCCGTCCCCCAGCAGCAGCCTCGTGACACCGAGAAAGAATCTGTGTGCTTGGGGGAGGGAGACCACAGTAATTGTGAGACTTTGCATTGTAACTCACTGCTGCCCTGTCACAGCAGAAAGCAACATGGGGCAGAATTCAGCCAGTGCCCATGGAGGGAACATTTAGACCAGCCCCAGCCAGAGGGAAACTGTCCCATCCTAGCAGTCAGAACCTGAGTTCAAACTAGCCCCATCACTGAGGGCTAAAGTGCCAGAGCACTTAAATAAACTTGATAAACTTAAATAAACTTGAAAGACAGTCTAGGCCACAAAGAGTGCAACTCCTGGGAAAGCCCTGGTGCTGCGCTGCCCTTGGAGCCAGTGGACTTGGGGTGCACACAAATTAGTGAGACACCAGCCAGGGTGGCTAAGGGAATGCTTGTGCCACCCCTCCCCCAACCCCAAGCAGTACAGCTCGCAGCTTTGGGAGAGATTCCTTCTTTCTGCTACAGGAGAGGAGGAGGAGGAGTAAAGAAGACTGTCTTGCAACTTGTACACCAGCTTAGCCACAGTAGGATAGGGTGCCAGGCAGAGCCCTGATGCACTCATCCAGGCCCTAGCTCCCAGATGACATTTCCAGACACACCCAGGGCCAGAAGGGAACCCACCTTGGGCCAGCAGGGAGAAAAGCTTATTGCCTTGAAGGGAAGGACATGGGTCTGGCTGGGTTCACCATCTGCTGACTGAACAGCCCCTGGGCCTTGGGTGAACATCAGCAGTAGCCAGGCAGTGGTCACTGTGGGCCTTAGGCAAGACCCAGTGTTGCCCTGGCTTTAGGTCTGATCCAGTGCAGTCCCAGTGGTGGTGGCCATATGGGCTCTTGTGTCACCCCTGCCCCAGGATCCAGGCAGCTCAGTATGGAGAGAGACTCCATTTGTTTGCAGGAAGGCAAGAGAAGGGGGAAAGAGTCTCTGCCTGGTAATGCAGGGAATTCTCTTGGATCTTACCCCAGATCACCAAGACAGTGCTTCCACGCATCTGCCAAGAGTCACAGCATTACTCGGCTTGAGGTGCCCCCTAATGCAGATGCAGCTGCAGTAACCAAAGACTTAGATTACAACACACAACACACTTGGAATACCTAGAAAGCCTTCTCAAGAAAGATGGGTACAAACAAGCCAAGACTGTGAAGACCCCAACAAATATCTAACCGTTCAATGCTCAGACATCAACAAACATCCAAAGCATTGAGACCATCCCGAGAAACATGACCTCACCAAATAAACTAAATAAGGCACCAGTGACAATCCCAGAGTCATACAGATACTTGACCTTTCAGAGAATTCAAAATACCTGTTTTGAGCACGCCCAATGAAATTCAAGATAACAGAGGAGGAAGTCAGAATCCTATGAGATAAATTTAACAAGACTGAAATTTTTTTTAAATCAAGCATAAATTGTAGAGCTGAAAACTTCATTTGACATACTGAAGAAGGCATCAAAGTTGCTCAATAGCAGAACTGATCAAGCAGAAAAAAAATAATTAGCTTGAAGACAAGTTATTCGAAAATACACCCTCAGAGGAGACAAACAAAAAAGAATTTAAAAAGAATGAAACAAATTTACAAGAACTAGACAATAGCTGTTAAAGGGCAAATCTAAGAGTTATTGGCCTTAAAGAAAAGGGAGAGAGAGAAACAGGAGTAGAAAGTTTACTCAAAGACTAATAACAGAGAAATTCCCAAACTTAAAGAAAGATATCAATATTCACGTACAAGAGGGTTATAGAACACCAAGCAGATTTAACCCAAATAAGACAACCTCAAGACATTTAATAATCCAACTCCCAAAGGTCAAGGATAAAGAAAATGTCCTAAAAGCAGCAAGAGAAAAGAAACAGCAAATACATACAAAGCAGCTCAAATACATCTGGTAGCAGATTTCTCACTGCCAACCTGACAGACCAAGAGAGAGTGGCATGACATATTTACAGTGAAGAAAAAAAAACTTTTATCCTAGAAAAGTATATCCAGCAAAAGTATCTTTCAAACATGAAGGAGAAATGCTTTCCCAGACAAACAAAAGCTAAGGGATTTTATCAATACCAGACCTATCTTACAAGAAATGCTAAACGTAGTTCTTCAATCAGAAAGAAAAGGATATTAATAAGCATTAAGCAATCACCTGAAGGTACAAAATTCACTGGTAATAGTAAGTAGGCAAACACAGAATATTATACCACTGTAATTGTGATGTGTAAACTGGTAATATCTTCAGTTGAAATACTAAAATGTGAACCTATTAAAAATAACTACAAAAACTTTTCAAGACAGTATAACAAACTATAAATAGAAATAATATGTTTAAAAGTGGGATGAGGTTAAACTGTAGAGTTTTTATTAATTTTCTCTTTCCTTGTTTGTTTTTGCAATTAGTGCTAAGTTGTCATTTGTTTAAAATAATTGGTTTTATAAGATAGTATTTGCAAGCCTCATGGTAACCTCAAGTCAAAAAAAACCTACAACAGATATACAAAAAAACAAAAAGCAATAAATTAAAACATACCACCAGAGAAAATTGTCTTCACTAAAAGGAAGACAGAAAAGAAGAGAAGATCCAAAACAACCAGAAAACAACAAAATGGCAAGAGTAAGCCCTTACGTATCAATAATAAGATTAAATGTAAACAGATTAAACTCTACTATCAATAGACAAAGAGTGGCCGAATGGATTAAAAAAAAGAGACCTGACAATCTGTTACCTACAAGAAACACACTTCACCTATAAAGACACACACAAACTGAAAATAAAGGGATACAAAAAGATATTCCATGCAGATGGAAACCATAAAAGAGCAAAAATAGCTATACTTATATCAGACAAAATGGAATTCAAGACAAAAACTCTAAAGAGAGGCCAAGTGTGATGGCTCACACCTGTAATCCCAGCACTGTGGGAGACCAAGGTGGGCAGATCACTTGAGCCCAGGAGTTCAAGACCAGCCTGGGCAACATAGTGAAACCTCATCTCTACAACAAAAAAGAAAAAATAAAACTATAAAGGGAGACAGAGAAGGTCATTATATAATGATAAAGGGGTTAATTCAGCAAGAGGATGTAAGAATTGAAAATACATACTCATCCAATACTGAAGCACCCAGATATAAAAAGCAAATATTATTAAAGAGAGCAATAGACCCCAATACAGTAATAGCTGAAAACTTCAACACCCCCACTTTCATTATTGGACATATCATCCAGACAGAAAATTAACAAAGAAACACTGGACTTATTATGCACAATAGACTAAATGGACCTAATAGACATATACAGCTTTATCCAACAGCTGCACAACACACATTCTTCTCACCACATGGATCATTCTCAAGGATAGATCATATGTTAGATCACAAAACAAGTTTTAAAAAAACTCAAAAAAAATTGAAAACATATCAAGTATCTTCTCTGACACAATGAAATAAAACTAGAAATCAGTAACAAGAACTCTGGAAACTGTACAAGTATATGGAAACTAAATAATATGCTCCTAAATGACCAATGGGTCAATGGGTAAATCAAGCAGAAAATTAAGGAATTTCTGGAAACAAATGAAAATGGAAACATGACATAAAATGTATGGGATATAGCGAAGGCAGTACTAAGAGGAAAGTTGATAGATATAAGTGCCTACATCAAAAAAGTAAAAAAAAAAATTCATATACCATAATGATGTATCTTAACTAGAAAAGCAAGAGCAAACCCAATCCAAAATTAAAAGAAATAACAACAGAGCAGAAATAAATGAAATTGAAACAAAAAATACAAAAGATCAATGAAATAAATAGTTTAAAAAAGAAATAAAATTGACAAATTTTTAGCCAGACTAATAAAAAAAGACCAATGCAACAGAACAGAGAACCCAGAAATAAATCCATACACCTACAATAAATTCATTTTTGACAAAGGTGACAAGAACATACACTGGGGAAAGGACAGTCTCTTCAATAAATGGTGCTGGGAAAACTGGATATCCATATGCAAAAGAATGAAATTGGACCCCGATATCTCACCATATACAAAAATAAAATCAAAATGGATTAAAGATTTAAATTTAAAACCTCAAACTATGAAGCTACTACAAGAAAACATTGGGGAAACTCCCAGGACATTGGTCTGGGCAAAGATTTCTTGAGTAATACCCCGTAAGCACAGGCTTATGGGATCACATAAAGTTAAAAAGCTTCTACACGGCAAAGGAAACAATCAAAGTGAAGAGACAACCCACAGAATAGAAGAAAATATTTGCAAACTACCCATCTGACAAGGAATTAATAATCAGAATATATAAGGAGCTCAAACAAGTCAATAGGGAAAAAAATCTAATACTCTAATTTAAAAATGGGCAAAACATCTGAATAGACATCTCTCAAAAGATGACATACAAATAGCAAAAAAGTATATAAAAAGATGCTCAACATTATTCATCATTAGAGAAAAGCAAATGAACACTACAATTGAGACATCATCTCAACCCAGTTATTTTATTCAGAAGACAGACAATAAGGGATGCTGGCAAAGATGTAGAGAAAAGGGAATACTTGTATACTGTTGATGGGAATGTAAATTAGCATAGCAGAACAGTATGGAGGTTCCTCAAAAAACTAAAAATAGAACTACCATATGATCCAATAATATCACTGCTAGGGATATACCCAAAAGAAAGGAAATCAGTATATCAAAGAGATATCTGCACTCCATGTTTATTGCAGCACTATTCACAATAGCCATGATTTGGGAGAAAGCTACGTGCTCATCAACAGATGAATGAATAAAGAAAACGTGGTATAGACACACACAGAGTATTATCAACCCATAAAAAAAGAATGAGATACTGTCATTTCCATCAACATGGATGGAACTGGAGGTCATTATGTTAAGTGAAATAATCCAGGCACAAAGACAAACTTTGCATGTTCTCATTCATTTGTGTAAGCTAAAAAGTAAAACAATTAAACTCATGAAGATACAGAGTAGAATGGTGGTGACCAGAGGCTGGGAAGGGTAGTGAGGGTGAGGAGTGGAGATGGTTAATGGGTACAAAAATATAGTTAGATACAATGAATAAGAGCTTTTGTTTGTCAACACAACAGGGTGATTATAGTAAACAATAATCGTACATTATTAAATAACTAAAAGGGTATAATTGGAGTGTTTGTAACAAAAAGAAATGATAAATGCTTGAGGTCATAGATACCCCATTTACTCTAATGTGATTATTATGAATTATATGCCTGTATCAAAATATCTCATGTATCCCATAAATATATATACCTACTATGTGCCCATAAAAATTAAAAATAAAACAAAACAAAAATTCTATGTCCATCCAAACTGAAAGTTAAATGTGAAAGTATGAAAATATTTTCAGACTTGCTGGGTCTCAAAAAATAATGACCATTTCTCTAGCCATTCTCCAGAAATTACTGGAGGATATGTCCTGCCAAAATGGAGTCAACCAAGAAATAAGTATACAAAAGCCCCTGGAAATGGGATCTCCACAGAAAAGACACAAAAGCAATTTTCATAATGACAGTAAGGGAAAATGCAAGATAACATCTGTGCCACAAGCCAAGAGAACAACCTTTGCAGGCTGGAACCAAAGGTCTGAGGACTCCACAAGGGAACCCTTGCACTGTACACTTAAAGTGCTCAGTCTAGTCCCTGGCACAGAGTAAGCACCCAGAAAATGTCCACTGTCCATGCTGGCTACTGATCTGATCAGAATCACACAAAAAGATGTCTCACTTAATTTTCATCAGAAATTCCCCAAGCCCTACAATGATCAGGTAATGTGTGGAAGCAGTTTGCCTATTTGAGTACCCCAACGCTTCTCAAGTTGTGCTCTAAAGAACAATAATCCCACCAGATGCTCCTCAGCAATAGGGATCCAAAGCAAGTAAAAGCGTGGAATACGTCCATACTAAAGGCTCTGAGAAATCCTGTAGCAGAGAAAATGACTTAACTTTGTATCATCCAACATTTCCCAAATTTGTAGTTGAACATGAAACTCATTACCAGAAGCATATATTAAAAGTACATGAAATTGGCCAGGTGCGGTGACTCACGCCTGTAATTCCGGCACTTTGGGAGGCTGAGGCAGATGGATCAGCTGAGATCAGAAGTTCAAGACCAGCCTAGCCAACATGGCGAAGTCCTGTCTCTACTAAAAATACAAAAATTAGCTGGATGTGGTGGCGCATGCCTGTAATCCCAGCTACTCAGGAAGCTAAGGCACGATAATTGCTTGAACCTGGGAGGCAGAGGTTGCAGTAAGCTGAGATCACGCCATTGCACTACCGCCTGGGTGACAGAGTCAGACTCTGTCTCAAAAGAAACAAACAAACATACAAAAAGTGCGTGAAACTACTGCTCAATGGAACCCAACTTAGGAAATGACGGTAAACGCCCTGGGTAAGAGCCTTCAGCTTAACACCATCCAGAAGCTCTTGTCGCCCAGGTTGGAATACAGTGGTGCAATCTCAGCTCACTGCAACCCCTGCCTCCTGGATTCAAGCAATTCTCATACCTTAGCCTCCCAAGTAGCTGAGACTACAGGCATGCGACACTATGCCTGGCTAATTTTTGTATTTTTAGTAGAGACAGGGTTTCACCATGCTGGCCAGGCTGGTCTTGAACCCCCGACCTCAGGTGATCCACCCATCTCGGCCTCCCAAAATGCTGGGATTACAGGCATGAGCCACTGCGCCAGGCCACTTTATCATGTAATTTTAAAGGAAATAAAATCTTGCCCAGTTTCAAAGAAACAATTTGGTATTATCATCCAATTGTATAAAATAAGAATAAATGGGTAGCTTTAAACCTACAAAGCTCAAAGGTATTTTACAGATATTTTATCTTTATCTTTATCTCCACTGTGATAGCACACTGCATGGTGATTTGCAATAAAGGTTATATCTTATTTTGAAAATAACTAGGGCAATAGAGAAGAATAAAAATAGAGTTCATATACAAAATAGGCCACAGACTACAAAGGAGTCCCAGGGTATCACATAAGTGAGGAAATACTCCTTCCCTGTCTCATAGTGCCAAGCAGTATTTAGTAATTGTCCCAGACATTGGACTAAATACATTTAAGTAGAAATGGCCTATGTTCTTTAGTAGTGTGCTGGTACTTTCTATAAGGACAAAATTAATACAGAGGTCTAAGAAATGACTCAATACCCAGAAGGAAAAAATGTCAATGCTTGCAACATAATTTGGCATTTAGGGATAGTGAATAAAGTCTGGTCATTGAAAGGGAAAAGGTAAATTGCATCTACTTAACCAAGGAAAATTTATTGATAAAGATATAATTATGACTATTGGAAGAAAATGTGTAAGTACTGAGCAATTAGAACAAAGAAGAGAAAATGAAATACTCTGGTGATGAGCAAGGGGTGGGGTACATGGTAGGGACTCAATAAACGTTCACTGAAAAATGAAAGTAGTGACCTAGGAAAGGGGATGGGGCTCCTAAGTCTAGAAAGTCATGAAACATGGGGAAGGAAAATTCAGACACAGAGAAAGGCTTGGGTTGCAGAGCTTAAGTCCTAGAATGTTTAAGTAACTGTTTTAAAAAAGGGGATTTGATCATTTGATACACAAACTAGAGGTCAGCCCCCAAAATATCTACCTTCTTCAAGGTCCCTAAACCCTAGAAAAGAGGGTCTAAATGCTGAAGGCAGTCCCCAGCTAAGATGTGTCAAAGTAGAGAAGACCCATTATTACAGCAGACTGCTAAAGAGAAAAACGGCTTGTTAGTAATGACTAACTCCGACCACCTAGAAAATAGAAGGGATGAAAATCAATCATCCCCATTTAAAAAGTTAATATGAAATACTGGAGAGTAGAAGAAGAGACAAACAGGAACTCCCCAAAATCTCCCAGCTAAGCTTCAGGGTCTGCTGTGATACATCAACATTTTTATCACTGAAGGAAGACAGGTCAAAACACACACACGAGAGCTTCCCTCACTTGTCCCTCCACCTCCCCTTTCAAACAGTCACACAGGCACATCCACCTCTTAACCAGCAGCTATGTGTCAGTCTGGCAATTTCCAGAAATCACTAACCATTGATAGATCTTTGACTCTGGGTAAACTGGTTTCTCCTCTTTTCCCCCTCATTCACTAAGCTAGGAAAATGCTGTTTATCCATTCTAAGTATTTGTAAATGAAGCTTATAAAATATCAGATTAGAATGCACCATCAAGATGTTCTAAAGCATGGGTATCAGGAGTGTACCATTACTCAGTGCTTACAGTGTGCAGCCCTTCATTTCAATTGTCACCGTAATATAGGTATAATTGACCTACGTGCACACACACACATATATCAACAAATACTGACCCTGTGCTGACTACTGTGTGCGGAATGCTCTGAACATTTATCTGTGTCCTTTACATGTGACCTATGGTCCAGGATCTGCTGATATTCTAAAGGACCGGGCCCTTTCCAGGTTTTATATCACCCCAGGCCTGACAAGGAAAACAGGGAGTTGAAGAGGGAGAAAGGGTAATAAACCCTATGGCTACATCTTCCTCCTCCCTCCACCCTGTCACCCTCTATGATAGGCATCTCACCAACATTCATGACATCAGACACCTCCCTAACCAAGCCTCCATGTGGCCCTTCCTCAGATTCCAGGATGAAATGCTCAGAGTGACCCAATTTCAGCTTCTTTCAGAAAAGCAGATAAATCATGCTTCAGTCTTTGGTATGCCAGAAACTCACCACTGGGGCGGATGCATATTTTATCTGTAGTAAGCTACAGAAAGGTTCAGACCTGGCAGGGCGCAGTGGCTTACACCTGTAATCCCAGCACGTTGGGAGGCCAAGGCAGGCAGATCACTTGAGCTTAGGAGTTTGAGACCAGCCTGGGCGACATGGTGAAACCCCGTCTCTACAAAAATACAAAAATTAGCCTTGTATGGTGGCACCTGCCTGTAGTTCCAGCTACTTGGGAGGCTGAGGTGGGAGGATCACTTGAGCCCAGGAGGTCAAGGCTGCAGTGAGCCAAGATGGTGCCACTGTACTCCAGCCCGGGTGACGGAGTGAGACACTCCCTCAAAAAAAAAAAAAGAGAGAGAGAGAGAGAAAGAAAGAAAAAACAAAAAAGAAAGGTTCAACCTGACCTTGCAGGCAGCAGAATTAAGGAAAGGCTGTGAAACTTATCAGAGCCCCTGGTAAGGCAAGAAGGAAAGATGCCCTGCTTAGAAGTAATGGGTAGCATCTATGAAAAGGGAGGCAGAAGTAATGGGTAGCATCTATGAAAAGGGAGGCAGGCAAGCCAAACTCTGGAGCTGGGGAAAAAATAAAGATGTGACAATCCCAAACTAATCCTCCTGCAGAGGATCAGCTAACATAAGAACCTCCGCCCACACCTCAGTATCCCCACCCGAGTAACTCCAGGTCTGGCTCCTCCAGCTCTGCATTCCTCTCAGACCCAAACCCAGATGGATCCCTGACCTGGAGGCTCTGGCCTACACCAGTAATTCAACCGAGGGCAGTTCTGCATCCTACGACAGCAGGGTAACATGAGTTCTTGGCATTCTAAAGTGGAGCTCCTCATTTGTTTTGCCACTGGAAACACCATTGTACACAGTGGGCAACCTACACAGCATCAGCAGCACAATGCAATAACTAAGATGAATTATGGCTTACATAGAATTTTATGGGGTGCTTGTATGGAAAATGTGATCTGAGTATCAAAATACCTATTTAAAATGAATTTCCGGAATGAAATCTCCAAAGTTTTGAAAATACCTCTGTAATTCAACACCTCACGAATTTTTCCTTTTGAAAACAAAAAGCATCTTCAAACTCAACCCTGGACTACATGAAAAAATAACCCCCAAAAGAATTTACTGTAGAAGTCTCAATCCTATATCAGCTATGAAAGAATGCTTCCCTCATGGCATCTCTCTATATAGTGAACAAAGTGTTTAAGAGGGCAGGATATAAAAAGAATCCTTTTTTAAAAAGGGCTAGTATTTTACTCCACTCAAATTGAGCCATACGTCTTACTAGTATTCAGCCAGCTTTTAATTTTTCAGTCTCTCAGTACTAAAGTAGATAGCAAAGTACACATTTTGAAACTAACTTTTATTAATAGACTTTAAATTCACAATAAACCTCAAGAAAATTACTAAGACCTCTCGCTGTACTAGAAATTTGTGGCACAATATATCATTCCAATAAGTGGATCATGAAGGTGTGAAAAAATGCTGATCTTAAGAATTTTTATCATACTAGTACTTGATGTATAAAATCTGACCCATATATCCCACAGTACACATTGCCATTGAGATGGGAAGTTGTGATCCACCAAGGGACAGAAAACCTGTATTTCCCTGTCATTGATTCCAGAATTTACAAGGAACTCAAAGAATTCAACAACAAAAAATAATGACAGCCCCATTAAAAAGTGGGCAAAGGACATCAATAGACATTTTTCAAAAGAAGACATACAAATGGCCAACAAGCATTTGAAAAAATGCTCAATGTCACTAATCATCACAGAAATGCAAATTAAAACCACAGTGAGATATCAGCTTACACCAGTCAGAATGGCTATTCTGAAAAAGTCAAAAAACAACAGATGTTAGCAAGGATGCAGAGAAAGGGCAATACCAATACACTGTGGGTGGGAATGTACATTAGTACAGTCTCCATGGAAAACAGCATGCAGATTCCTCAAAGAACTGAAAATAGAATTTTCATTCTATCCAACAATTTCATTACTGGATATCAAAAGAAAACAAATCATTATACCAAAAAGACACCTGCACTTGTATTTTTATCACAGCACTATTCACAACAGCAAAGATATGGAATCAACCTAAGTGTCCATCAATGGATAACTGGAAAAAGAAAATGTGTGTATACAAACATACACACACACACACACACACACACATTTTGTGGGTATGTGTATATAGATGTAGATATACACATACATATAAACACACACAGTAAAATACTATTCAGTCAAAAAAATGAAATCATGTCTTTTGCAGCAATGTGGATGGGACTGGAGTCCATTATCCTAACAAATAATTCAGAAATGTAAAGCCAAATGGCACAAGTTCTTACATATTAGTGAGAGCTAAATAATGCGCACACATGAGAGAGGGTAGAATGACAGACACTGGAGACTCGGAAAGGCGGAAGGGTGGGAGCAGGAAGAGGTATGAGAAATTACATCATGGGGACAATTTACATTATTCAAGTTATGGTTACACTAAAAGCCTGGACTTCACCATGACACAATACATCCATGTAACAAAATTGCACTTGTATCCCTTAAATTTACACAAATTAAGAAAAAAAGAAAACCTGTATTTCTGGTATAGGGTGAATGTGGTGGCAAGAGACACCAATGAATCATAAATCTTACCTTAGCTTATTAAGTAAAACTAGTGTGCCACTTGGTGATGTCACCTTGGTGCCTTCTTACGTATTTGCTTCCCAGATTTGATAACCCTTAGGAGGTAACACGTGAGAGAGCACATTTTCCTCATGTGCTTCCGGTTTTGTCTTCAGAGTCTCTTGTTACTGGGAACCATGCAAGTGCCTGGGTTGATTCATGGCTGAACCAAAGAAGCTCAAGTTTCAATGCCTCATAACTCTGAGGATGAATTGCAGTAACGCTTCATGCTTGGGGCGATGCAGGCAAACCATGTGCAGGTTGTAGCTATTAAGAAATTCAAGAGCGTGACTGCTCAAGGGCAGTCCACCCAACAAGGTCATAATATTCAGACATCCTTCTGCTGGCACCACACCTGCTCCCAATCAGTCATCAGGAGTCGAAAAATCACAAGTTTCATGGAAACTATCACAGAACCACACTGGGAATAAACCAGGATTTGCATCAAGAAGAATACTGGCCCATGTGTGGGCACACAGGCGTGCCCACTCACCCAAAGTGAAAGAGAGCCACATCCATCAAAAGAATACAACTCTTATTTTTGCCTTTTTAATGCTTTGCCTTGAAAACGTACTTACAATTATCAATACAATGTAAGTCAAAGAGACCAGGCTATTTTCTCTGCAGCCCTTTCAATATTCCTACAGAGACCTAAATTCACTATACTTCTTGCGTTCACAAGGGTTCTAAAAGCACTATATTTTTTCATGTACCAAATATTAACAATACCAATTGATATGATCAATCATACAAAATGCTATTTCAAAACAATCATCGTTACTGTTTTGGTCATAGTGGAGAATGTAGCTAGTTAACAGCCTCTAAAGCATATCTCAAGGCACTGCAACTCGAGTGGAAAGTGTAACAAAAACATGTGCTGGCCAGTTAAGCTGGTATTTAAATGCAACACTAAAAATGCATTTCACATCCAACTTCATCAATCACCAACCAATCCTACTTTGCATCTTGGCTACCAAAAGAAAATGGGATTTGTTTCCCTGAAGAAATATGTCACTGCTCTGCTTGAATTATTAAGCTTTACTACTACAGAGAGAAACAGAGTCAAAAAAAAAAAAAGAAAAGAAAAAAGGAAACAAAATTAGACCCAGGTTGCCATCTACAGACTGATAGAAGCATTGCACATTCATACAGCATTTGGTAACTGAATCAGTAAATATCAGATATTTAAAAAAAAAAACGAAAAAATATGTGACTACAATTTTAATTATTAAAAAATCAAGATAACCTATGAAGTCTCTTTTTTCTAATTCCAATGAAAATACTATATAGGTAAAGAACACTAGATCAAACATTTGCACAAGTTAACATATGCTAGAAAATAATCATAGCTATTCACCCTAACGCTAAAATTTATCACTTTGAAATAAAACTAAATAGCTTATTTAATATCAAATTTAAAATACATTGTAAGTAGAAAAAGCCATGTAAATTTTATCTCTAAAACCAAATTTTTGCATTTTTTTACATTATTATGAGTTCTTACACCCTTCACTTTCATTTTGCTTCAAATTCTTATTGCTTTTACCTTTATAAGGAATAAGAGCCCTCTTGAAACATGAGTATTCAAAAGCATATACTTGGTTCTAATTACTAAAATAGATGACATTAAAGTAAAAAGCAACTTTAATAATAAATGAATATGAAGGCTGAATTAAAGAAAGAGAGAAAGGGAGAGGGACTTTTGATATTATAATCTGGAAAATTTCTGTAGTCAAAGACATCTGCAGGGAGATCCATTAAGAACCAAATTGCTCAATTTTCAGTAGTATGGACTTAAGCTAATATGCTTAAAGTTATCAAGTGACGGTTTAATCTAGTGAACTGCACAAAATCCTTTTTCATTTTTCCTGGAAAAAAATTGTCTTTGGAAGCCAAGATTCATTTTCCAGGTTATATGTTCTTTCTATCCAAATGAAAAGATACAAAATGCTTCTATATCAGTGGTGCAAGCCAGTTAGTGGAGGAAAAAAAAAATTCATTCCCTAAAACCTTCGTTTAAAAGACACCAGCAGCGTTTCCTGTAACAATGAGATCCAGCAATTTAAAACCTATAATCTGCACATTATAAAACCACATTGGAAAATATAGACTTAAAATGGGCTACTGTCTAAAACAACTGCAAAATTCTCTAAAGAAAAAAATAAAAGAACAGGAAGGCTTATACCTTTTCTTTTTAAAATACTATTTGCTTCAATCATAAACACTTTTTTAAATCTTCATGCCCACCAACACAAATGTTGTTAAAAACTACTGTGAATTTCTACAAAAGCAAAAATGCCAATAATTCAATTTTTTTTTTTTTTTTTTTTTAGGCAGGGTCTAATTCTGTCACCCAGGCTGGAGTGCAGTGACACGATCATGGCTCACTGCAGCCTCAGCCACCTGGGCTCAAGTGTTCCTCCCACCTTAGCCTCTCAAGTAGCTAGGACTACAGGTGCATGCCACTGTGCCCCACTAATTTTTTTTATTTGTTTTGCAGAAACGGGTTTTGGCTATGTTGCCCAGGCTGGTCTCAAACTCAAGCAATCCGACTACCCGCCTTGGCCTCTCAAAGTGCTGGGATCACAAGCATGAGCCACTGTACCAGCCAATAATTCAACTTTTTAATGAAGGTTACTTTCCTACGAACAAGGGATATGTTAATACGGCCTCTTGTGTTCTCAAGTTTTTACAAATGAGATAACCTGAAAAGATGATCATTCTCTTTCTTCCAGGCAACAACTATTTAATTTAAAGACTTTTTAAAAATATACTGGAAGTAAGGATTGGGATTTTCATAGGCTAACAAGAACCTCACAGAAAAGAAGCAAATAACATCTTATAAAAGGCTTTTAACAAAAAAAAACAAAATGAAAAGTTTAAGGTGGGTCCTGTTTCATGATGGGTATTAAAGTATTACAGAATTAACTATTTTTAAACTTCCATCATTCATTCACTCAACATAATTATTAAGTGCCTCAGACCTGTGCCAGTTGTTGGAAATAAGAAAAAACTAGTAGGACATAGCCCAAGGCTTTGGGGGCCTCACAATCTAGTATCTATTAATTTTTTAAAGCCTCTCTTATTTTTAGTGCTCAAGGTAGGGTATGTTCTTAGGGTTAATTTCTTTTCTTTGATTCTTGTCACATAATAGGCACTCAGTAAATATTTGTTGACTGTATTTCACCCTAGCCTCCTTGTTTTCTACTCACGGGAAAGGACTGTACAAATTTCAAGATAATCAAAACTTTAAAAAGAAATCTTCATAAGAACCCACATTTTTCAGATAGATAATGGAGCTAAAGAAAAAAAAAAAAGTTAAATGAGCTGCCCAAGGTCAATGGCAGAGCTGGGACGAGAATCTAGGACTCCTGACTTCCAGCTAGTCTCGATCATTTAGGTCTTTGATGATTTAGACCCCTCCACTTCTCTGTGGAACTGGTTCACCCATTTCACCTGTTCTTTTAACCTAGCCTCACGCGTCTTTGTTCTGACTCTTTAATCATTTGTGCAGCTTCCTCTAAACTCTCACAGGAGTTCAAACTGTCTCCTCAGCTGTGAAGCTCATATTAGCTCTAATTCTAATGTAACTCTTCATATCGACTTTGAAATAAGCTGGAGCTCCCAGGTGGAAGGTAAGGCTTTGCCCATTAATCTGAAACCTGATCCCATCAGTCCTCTTCCTGGAACCCCTCACAGTCCCACGGGTGGGGTGTGTGAGGGGAATCTCAGGGCAAGAGGAGCAGGAGTCATTCCACTGGTCTGCTTCCCAGCCAGCCATTCCCACCCCAGCGTCACTCCACTCTGAGAACACACTGGGAATAAAACCAAAACTCGCCCCTCTTACAAAAACCTAACATCAAAGTTAACAATTTTCATTACATACTTCCTTAGTCTACCACACTTTTATCTCATACCAGTGAAATCTTGGACTAATGCAATTTTTTATTTTATTTTATACCATCTCTCACCTGCTAGTGCAAGATGAAACTACATCTAATTTTGCTGAATAGGTTATTGTTTACTGATAAAATGTTATGTCTATTCAGTGTTCTCTTGGTTATCAGTATAATTAACAAAATGACTTTTCAGGAAAGATGATCTTTGACTAATAAATCATAATGAACGTGGGCAAGGGTTACAGACACACAAATAAGAGACCAATATCATAGTAGTTGTAGGTAAAAATATTAATCAAGCAATATCAGTGGGAGTAGAGGATGAAAAAAATACACTTTTAAAATAAGACTACCACAAGATATATTTGATCTCAAAACAAGTGTCCTCATGGCACAACATCTAATTACAAATAAAAACCAAGCATAAAAACAGCAGCATCTCTCATATACAAATACAATTTTCTTTGAAAACTCTCATATATGAAAATAAGGAATATCTTCTGTGGGCCCAGAGAAACAATGGATCTATTTAAGAATTAAAATTGTATCACAGCCTTAAGATAATAATAACACACTTACCACTGTTTGGAATGGTTTCTTGTGAATTCTTTAATTTTACATTTTGTTTCAATTTCGTCAGTTTTTCTGAATTCACGTCTTCTTTTTTCCCTTTCCTCTTCAGGGGCTGAGGAGATGAGTTGTCATTGGATCCAACTGTTGACTTAGAGTGGCGATCGTTTCCCTAAATGGCAAAGTATTAGACCCTTATTATTAGCTAATGAACTCTCAAAAACATTCCCAGTAAATACATGTCATTAACTACTGGTAAGCAGGGCAGGGGCAGGGAGGTGTATTGTCCTGGTTCTGCAACTGTCTATCTTTATACATTAACTCCAAATGTATCTTCCTGGAGGCAAAAGGGTCTAGGAGAGGAAGGAGGATAAAAATAATAGCTAACAATCATTGGGTTCTTAATATGTACCAGGTATTCTATAAAACTGTATTCACTCAATCCTCATGCTAGCCCTAGTTACTAGCTCACAATAGACACTACTGTTACCACGTCACTGTAGAGATCAGCAAGTGGGGTTTAGAGGATAAATCTTGTGTAAGATCCTATAGCCAGTCAGGGGCAGAGCAGCTGCCTCCAAAACCACTGTAAATCCACTGCCTTAACAATCCTCTCACTCCTGCACCTTTCTGCAGAATCAGCCAGTGTCTATTGGATGAGAAATGGTGACTTCCCCTACAGTGATCAATTAATCTACAAATACCTTCGTAACAAGTTGTCACTATGGGTGTATAGATGTCATCCTACAAGCAGCCATACACTCTGCTTGTAGAAATTCTCCAATATTAACGAGTCTGTTGGTGACCACCATGGTCTCTAAGAATCGCAAATCCAGAGCCACATACAGACTCAAGAGGCTCACGACCACATGTCCCCACTTGTTCCTGAGGGAGCTGCGCAGCTGCTTGCCCCTACTCCCACAAGGCAGCCAGGGTGATCACACCTTCCATGGTTATCTCTGGTCCCCATGTGTCTCTCACAATGAAGACCCTGTGGCTGCCAAAAGTGGGCTCCTCCACACAAAAGGGAGGTTGAGTTTCGGTGGCTTTTATCACTGGCCCAGTACAGCTCCTGGGGAGCCACATAGCAGCCACTACACTGGGGGCTACTGCAAGGAACAGCTGTGCTGATACTGAGCCACTGCTACGGCAAGAAACTCCCTCTTGCCAGGCATGGTAGCTCCAGCCTGTAGTCCCAGCTACCTAGGAGGCAGAGGTGGGAGGATCATTTGAGGTCAGCAGTTTGAGGCCAGCCTAAGCATAGTCCCAGCTACCTAGGGGGCAAAGGTGGGAGGATCACTTGAGGTCAGGAGTTTGAGGCCAGACTAAGCAACACAGCAGGACCCTCCATCTCTAAAATTAAAAATTAAAAAAATCAGCCTGGCGTGCTGGTACATGCCTGTAGCCCCAGCTACTCAAGAGGCTGACACAGGAGGATCACTTGAACCCATGAGTTTGAGATTGCAGTGTGCTGTGATCACACCACTGTACTCCAGCCTGGGCAACAAAGTGAGACCGCATCTCTAACAAAAAGAAAAGAAAAGGAAAGAAAAAGAACAAGAAACTCCCTTACTAAGGCAGCCTTGGCTCTCAGATGCTCAGGTGCTAAACTTACCTGAGAGTATATGGTGAGAGGCTGCAGGTAGTGGAAAGAATGCAAGTTTTAGAAACCCCAAATACATGGCTGAGAGCTACTGCTCTGCCACTGAACACGGGGACCATGGGTTAACTAACTCTTAATTTCTCTAAGCCTCAGTTTCCTCATTATTTGAGTGGAGTTAATGTACTTGCCTTTAGGTCTAGCATGAGGATGCAATGATAAGGCTTATGGAGTGACTAGTACAGTGCGTGATGTATGGTGTTTGTTTAATAAGTATCAGAATGCTTTCTTCAAGAGCAGAGTGTTAATATTTTTCTTAAAAATCATATCAAATTCATACCATATTGAGTGTAATCTTTATGCAACATCTGTACTATGCTTGTGTCTGAAAGTAAATGTAGTAATATTAAATAAACAAATCTGCCTAGAAAACTATTATAACTGTTCATTTTAAACATTTATATATTCAGTCATCCAGAAGCATTTAAATGGATTTAGCCATCATCCAATTAGAAATGGAAAAATTCACAGCCTTACAAATGAAGTTATTTATGCTATTTTCTCATAGCCTACAAGTAAATGAATTATGCATAGGTTTATTAACAGTATGAAAACTTGTCCAAATCTATAACACTTTTTGTGTAATTTAATTTCCTATTCCAACTGCAACTTAAACATACAGTTTCCATTTAATTATTACGGTCACTGCAACCAGAGGTTTTTTTTTTCTTTTCTTTTCTTTGAGGATTCTTTCTTGAGAAACTTAAGCTCTGCCATAAACTGTCTGGCGGAAGACATATACGATTATGGCAGAAGTCCCAAAAGCATCAGCCAAGTCTCATAGTCCCTTTTATTCTCAATGGAGTCTTTCATCCCAAGATTTTAAATTTTTATTTATTTTTTTTTAGATGGAATCTCACTCTGTCATCCAGGCTGGAGTAAAGTGGTGCAATCTCGGCTCACTGCAACCTCCGCCACCTAGGTTCAAGAGATTCTCCTACCTCAGCCTCCCAAGTAGCTGGGATTATAGGTGCACACCACCACACCCAGGTAAATTTTTTTGAATTTTTAGTAGAGACAGGGTTTCACCATGTTGACCAGGCTGGTCTTGAACTCCTGACCTCAGGTGATCCACCCACCTCAGCCTCCCAAAGTGCTGGGATTTACATGTGTGAGCCACTGCACCTGGTCGATTTTAAAAATTTAAAAGCTTTAGATGAGAAGATCAACCTTTCACACGCCGTTAGCAAGCTTACTAGAATGTTCTGAGATGCTGTTGAACTTGCAAGGACTGGAATGGAACCCAATGAATGAGAAACCCTGTAGCTCAGCAGGATCACTTTCTGCAGTTCTCTGGGGAAAGCATTACTCACAAAGGGGCACGACAAGGGAGACGCAGAAGCCCCACCCTGGAGTGCGTGTCTTTCTAAGTCACCACTCTTGTTTATGAATAGACAGAAAAGTTCCGATTTATCAAATTTCTGATAAAGACACTCGAAAAAGGGTAATTTTGGAGTATTAAGAAAGACTAATTGATTCAAATCACTACATAATGCATAGATTTTGCAGTTGACACTCATGCATTCAATTATTGAGTAATAACTAATTTCCAGGAACTTTGTGAGTAAAAAGTAAACTAAACTAAGACAGGAAAGAATTGTTTTGTAATTAGAAAATTTAAAATAATTGAAATGCTTTTTTTTTTTTTTTTTTTTTTTTTTAAAGATAGGCTCTTGCTATGTTCCCCAGGCTGGCCTCAAATTCCTGGACTCAAGCAATCCTCCTACCTCAGCCTCCTCAATAGCTGGGATTACAAGCATGTGTCACTGCACCCAGCTAAATGCTTTTAAGAAAAAAAAAAAAAAGGAGGGTGAAGGGGGAGAAGAGAAAAAAGTTGATTCATCTAAAGTGTTCATGTGAAAATACATAATACACTATATATATAAATTATATACACATATAATTCATATATTTGTTTTACACAATTACATAAATTATACATAGTTAGAGAGGGGAAAGGACAAAGGGAGAGAGGGAGCTTTTTCTGTAAGGCTTCCACATGTGACTTGTAACTCAAATACATAGATAGTCATTGCTATTGGCAGAGCATAAGAGATAGGGGAGTTTTGCTATCTCATACAGCTATCCCAGTAATAAAACGATATCACTGGGTGTCCCTTACATGCTACATACACATTAACACAAATACTTACCAAATTTACAGATAAGTATTATTATCACCATTTTATAGATAAATAAATTAACTTTCTAAGGGTCTGATTTTTCTACTACACTGAAACTTTCTAATGTCCAAAGCACTAAAAACTCCTATTATATAGTATGGTTCCCTAAAACAGCCATCCCAGAAGTAACAAATTATGGCTTTATCTCAAAGTGGAAGAAATCAAGAAGCAGCCTAATTTGACAGGGTGTCCTATGCAAAAACTAGACCCCTTGAGATACTCCAACCACTGTCCTGCCCTTTGTCTCACATGCATATCAGTATATCCAAAAGGAATACCAAACCTCTGGCTCAAACAAACAAAAAGCCTAAAACAGCCTCCAATCATCCCTCACTCTACCAAGATTGGTATATTTTTTGTTTTGTTTTTTTTTTGAGACTCTCACCCTACTGCCCAGGCTAGAGTGCAGTGGTGCTATCTTGGCTCACTGCAACCTCCGCCTCCCAGGTTCAAGTGATTCTCTTGCCTCAGCCTCCCGATTAGCTGGGATTACAGGCACCCGCCACCACACCTGGCTAATTTTTGTATTTTTAGTAGAGAAGGGGTTTCACCATGTTGGCCAGGCTGCTCTCAAACTCCTGACCTCAAATGATCCTCCCCACTTGGCATCCCAAAGTGCTGGGATTACAGGCGTGAGCCACCACACCTGGCCAAGATTGGGATACTTCTTAAACAGTTCCCTAGGCTCTTTCCAACTAGATCCAACCAACTCAGGTTTTTTTCATTAGCATAAAAACTCATTTCCAGTCCCCATGAAAATGTGCCAAAAACATATAGACCAAAAAACATCAAATTTAAAATAATTTCGTGAGAGGTTTGCCTCAGTGAGCAGCCTTCACGATGTATTTCATGGGTGCACCCAGAGACATTATAAGCTGGGGGTGGGGGGTAGGGACTAGACGGTGACTCCACCTGACATTTCTCTCATCTGCATATCTGGTGATGACAAGAGTAAGAAGCCCTTTTACCTATACCAGCCTCAGTTTCCCCCATGGCAAAATGGAGTTTTGGAGTATAAGGAATTCATCTTAATATGTGTATAACTTGCTTCACAGTGACATTGTGATACTTGAATAATAATGAAATTTTTTTGTCAAAACCGTAGAAATCATATTTGATCCTGTAAACTACTGACCATAAGATGTATAAGCCAAATGGTAATAAGGACAACAAAAGATCATTTAGTCGTTGGCTTTCACTTTCAAATACTTTCCTGATTTTTTCGTCTTTTCCAATAGAGGGTGCTGTGATTCTACATGGTGTCACCTTGTCACTAGAAAACAGCCTTCTGCAGATGGGTTTATTCTTCAAGCTCAGCGAATTTAAGATAATTTATTTACATCTTCCTTTTGTTTTTAAGGCTAGAATCACAACTTAAAATTTTTCTCAACATGTTAATTTCTGTGACTCCCGCAGCACTGAGGCTATAAAAGGAATGACTTCTGGTCTGTCTTGCTTTGCACAAGGCATTCCCCAGGCTCCCTGACCAACTCAGTTACGCACCAGCAGGGGTCCCTGTGTACACTATGGCAGCTGCTTTCTCTCTTTCTCTCTCAAGCTCTACCAGTCCCTCATCCACACTCCCTTCTATATGCAAAAGAGCAATTCCTGGAAAGCCATGTAGGGAAAAATAAATTTCTAAAACTCTAGTTCTGTGTCCCCTTTGATTTGCATCATGAATTTAGGGTGCTTTCCCCATGGATTTTGCAGTGGTTCCTACAGCCAGAAGCTAAGCTCTCCCCACACAGTCCCCTTCACTCACACCCCTCCTCGCAGTGCCAGGCAGCTAATGATCTATAAAATGCATGCATTCTCCTGGGAACCAATTCATTAAAGGAAAGGAGTAAATTAATCCTGTTAAAAATCGAGCTTGTGACTTTGGATTTACTGGCATAGGAAGTTCTGTGTGGCTCAATGCCAAACATTCACACACTGCCTAAGCCAAGTTTGTGAGAACCTACCAGGCACCGGGCACTGTGCCAGGGGTTATTCTCCTCTACTCAAACGTGACCTCCTGAAAGAGGCCTTTCCAACCACCCAGCTGAAATAGCACCCTCTCTCACTTCCTCTTCCCATGTCTTCATGTATTTTTATTCATGTTTATCCCTGGTGTATATCACACATATTGTGCATTTGTTTCTGGAATGTAACCTCCGTGCATTTAGTACTTCAGAATCTCTGGGCCCTGAAGCACCAGAACAGTCCCAGGACATCATATGAACTCAATAAATAGTTGTTGGATCAGCGAATCAGTCAATGACAATATACTCAAAGAAGAGTTATAATAGATGTCCGCCCCCACTGCGGCCACCTAGCGGACTCACCTATATCACATACCTGTACATGTCCCACTGCCTCCTGCTTCTATTCTCGCCCCAAACCATTTCCCTAGAGATACCACAGCCAGAATGAGCACTTAAAAATGTAAAGCAGGCCAGGCGTGGTGGTCACACCTCTCATCCCAACACTTTGAGAGGCCGAGGCAGGTGGATCATGAGGTCAGGAGTTCAAGACCAGCCTTGCCAAGATGGTGAAACCCCATCTCTACTAAAAAAAAATACAAAAATTAGCCAGGCATGGTGGTTGGCGCCTGTAATCCCAGCTACTCGGGAGGCTGAGGCAGGGAATTGCTTGAACCTGCGGGGCAGAGGTTGCAGTGAGCCGAGATCATGCCACTGCACTCCAGCCTGGGCAACAGAGTGAGACTCTGTCTCAAAAAAAAAAAAAAAAAAATTTTTTTTGAAGCAAATTATATCACTCCCTCCCTATAACCCTTAAATGGCACCCCATCAAGAAATAAAATCCAAACTCTTTGCATGCCTATATGATTGAGCCCTGCCTGCCTCTCCGATTTCATTCACGGCCTTCTTTCTGGCCTCCTCACATGCCAGGCTCTTTAGCAAGGGCCTGTGTGACTTTGTTTCCTCTGCCTTGGATGCTCTTCTTCCCCGGCCTCATCCCTGGCACAATTGGCTGTGTTAGATATCATTAAGGTCTCAGTTTCAGACAATTTTATATAAATCAATGCCCTGCTACATTTTATTTTCCCCATAGCATTTATCACCATTTGAAACTATTTGTACATTTGTTTACTAGTTGATCGTCTGTCTACTCCCATTCATCCCATCCATACCCTCCCCCCCCACACACATACATGCACACACACACACTAGAATGAAAGCACCATAAATCTAAGTCCTCATCTATCTACCACTATATGCTCAGTGCCTACAGTTCCTGGCACTTAGTAGGAGCTCAGTGAGTATGTTTGGAATGGATGACGGATGGAGTGGATGAATACAGGGTGCTATGGGAACACTGTGGAAAGAGGGACAAACTCTGCTATCATTTTATTTTTCTAAGTCATAGCATGGAACTACGTTTGACAACTTTGCTTTCTATGGGATGCAAATATACCTTATAACTGAGTCTTTGCTTAACGTCACTTCCTCCATGAGGCCTCCCCTGACACACCTATCTAAATGTGTTTTTCTTTTATTGTCTTTCATATTACTGTGCACTTTTCTTTCATTTTTATCATACTTCATAAGTATCCATTGATTAATGGAATCGCTTGTTTCACCTTTGTCTACTCAAGTAGACCATGAGTATCAGAGAGAGCATCAGATCTTTGCGCTCATTGCTGTATCCCTGGGGCTTACTACTGTGCCATACACCTGGAAAATCCAATCATCAGATGAATTGATGTGATGACATTGATGTATCACAGTATTCACAGCACAGTCTAAAAAACTTACAAATGAGCAAGAAATAAAAATTGCATGTGTGTACCTACACATGCATTTTAAAGCAGGAAATGCTCTACACATTTTTAATGAAAATTTTAGTTTTTCAAATTTCAGAATACTAAACATATCATTCCAAAGTTCAGTCACTGTGAATACAAAGAGTTGGGTCATGACTTTGGTCCTGACATCGACTTTCCCTGTGACTTGGGATCAATTTATTCATCAATTTATTCAATTACAATGGGTCTCTGTAATCATTCCTCTAGCTGCAGTGTGAGAATTAATAAGCTAATATCTATACAGTACACAGAAGGGATTCTGCTACAAAGTCCTAAAGAAAAACAAAAAAAGCAAAATACAATTTCCAATCCCTAAATTCATGAGTTTTATTTAGCTTTATAGTTGCTCTGATATCGTTTTCACCTCCTGAAATATTCTTCTCACTCCTCTTTGACCCCGCACCTGTGAAGTTAGGTTGCCTCAAGCCTGGGCCCTCTGTAATTCTCACCGCACCATCTTCCTCTAGGAGCCCCTCATCCATTCTCTCACTTGGCAGCACCAGTGAGACCTGCTCTGTGCAAGCTGTGCTGGGTGATGAAGTACCACAGTGATGCTATGTCTGCTGTTCAACTAGGACCATTACATGGCTGTTCAAATCTACAACTCAGGCCAGGTGCGGTGGCTCACACATGTAATCCTAACACTTTGCGAGGCCAAGGCAGGCCGATCGCTGGAGCCCAGGACTTTGAGAACAGCCTGGGCAACAAGGTGAAACTCTGTCTCCACAAAAAACACAAAACTTAGCCAGGCATGGTGGCACATGCCTGGAGTCCCAGCTACTCAGGAGACTGAGGTGAGAGGATCGCTTGAGCCTGGGAGGTCAAGGCTATAGTAAACCATGATCATGCCACTGTACACGACCCTGGGTGACAGAGTGAGACCCTGTCTCAAAAAAAAAAAAAAAAAAAAAAAAACCACCTGCAACTGCAGCTTCAGTCCTGATGTCCTTGGCAGGCCTCAGCTCTGCCATTTACAACTGCTTGCAGCACACTTTCAACTAAGTTTCCTGATGATACTTCCAACTCAACATGTTTGAAATTACGTAGGTCATTCTTTGCCCTGGCTGCCTTCTTCTTGGCCATAGAACTACCATTTTCTCAAATTCCAAGCTTAAAAACCTCAGTTATCTTTGGCCCCAATTTCTCCATTAACCCCTTGTATCCAATCATCACACAAATCCTTTGTTCCTTGGTTTCTTCCAGAATAATCATCACTTCCTGCTGTCTCTACCACCTCCCCAGTCTAGGCTCCTTTCCCCTCATACCAAGATAGTTGCAACTGCCTTACAAACATTGACTTATCTATGGCTTCTCACCACGTGAAGTCTTCCTCCATGTAAAAGATCTGATGCTCCCAAAATGGACTCAGATTAATATTCTCACCTCTCAGAAGCCCTTGTGGGCTGCCCTCTATTCAAGGACAAACACTAGACTCTTCATTCTGCTATTCAAGGTCATGTAATAACTGTCACCACCTACCATGTCAGGCACATCAGCCCCTACACCAAAAAGGACCATCTGTTCCAGTCAGCCTAAGGGACTCATTGTCCCGGGGCTCGGGAGCAGGAGCTCTGAGCCGGCTGTGTGGATGCAATTCCTCCCCTGCCATTTGCTCAGTAGGAGCCTTTGTTTGTATTGTATTGTATTTTATGTTATTTTGTTTCATTTTGTTTGAGACAGGGTCTCACTCTGTTGCCCAGGCTGAAGTGCAGTGGGGCAATCTCTGCTCACTGCAACCTCTGCCTTCAATGGGAGCCTTTGAACCTGTCACTTCTACTCTGTGTACTTCCTTTTTTCATTCCTTTTTAAATGTAGATGACAAAGATGCCTGCCTTGTGGGGTGAGGTTAAATAAATCACTACTGTAAAGAGCTTGGCATAGTGTTGAGCCCTCAAGGGCCCGGTAAATGTCAGCCAGCGTGACTGCTTCTTCGCATGCCCACGTCTGCCCCAACCGTCTCACCCTTCCTTGGATCTGAAGGTCCTCTCCCCTCATCTACCTTCTTCTGAATTTTAAACAGTTTCAAAGGCAGAGCTCAAATTCAACTTCATCTGTGGACTGCTGCCATTGTACATTCAGTCCTTCCCTCCCTCTCATGGTCACCAATCTCTAGATATTTGATGTTTAGCATTAGCTTGTTTGTTGCCTTTTTAAGCTATCTTCTTTATTTCAAGTAGATTGTAAGTTGCTTGAGGGCAAGAGCTCTATTGATTTTTATTTTATTTTTGTCATAAATAGTATAAGAGTCTCAGCTAATGAGTTCTTAATATCTGTTATGCTGAGTTCGGCACTACTTATGTACACAAAATTATTTGTCTTTCTTTCAAGAATTTCACATGATATAACCAAAAAAAAGGAGGGATCTAAATCATTAGGAGACAATATCATTGCCTAGAAATCATTTACTTTACAACATACCAAAATAAGAATGTTGCTTAATTAATTCAGGGTGTGGGTGGAAGATGTCAAATCAGTTCTGATCACAACTTGTCGGGCAATTCAACCAAAAGGGAAGAAAGAGAAGCCTCAGCCAGGAAGAACTGCCAAGGCAACGCTCTGGCATGACATGGAGCTCACCCCATCAGGGAGCGCAGACTGAAAATACAAGAAGGTTAGGAAATTACCTACTAAATGCTGTCGTTACTCCCACAGAGTAGGTATTTAATAAATGTTTGCTGAATTAACAAACCATGAATAAATGATAAATGGAAAAGATTCAGATGGCAAACTAAATACCTGGAACAATTCTCAATCTTTTCAAGGAATATTAATGAGGATTATACCCCTTTTCTCAGCAAAACTTCCCTTTTAGTCTTCGTTAAAGATAGAAACCAAGACTGGATGATCATTGATGTGACCTACTACAGTGGTTCTTACAGTTTTAAGTATTATTGCCAAGATTTTAAGTGCAATATAAATTATGTCAGGTGTATATACAAGGAAAAAATTTTAAAATACATATTCTAAAAAATGTTAGCTCTGTTTAGGACCATAAGTGTAACATTAAAGTTCTAGTGCTGTTTCACATAATTGGTTATACACCACGAAGCGGCTAAGTTTTATCTCTTGGAACTTAATTGAAGCCCAAAGGACAGTCTCTTTGTATCATATAAAAATATAGAACATTAACGAGGAAAGCATCTGATACTTACACTCCCTTTAGACTTTCTGGATCCTACAATAGGAGGTAGTGAAGAAGCTTTCTGACTGTGGAAACAAATTGCAATTTAGAAATCTGAATGTTGTTTACAAATAATGTACAATGCAAGATAATTATCATCCCCACCTGGAAGTCAACTGTTTACTGCTGTGTTTCACAAAAGGTAGATAACATACACTTTAACACATACTTTCCCAATTTCACAAAGATCATAACATTTCCAAATTCCATCCCAAAAGATTTGTAATGTTTTCCTGTATACTATTTTAATCAATGCCTACAAGTAAACTTTTAGTATCACCTGAAATTTGTATAGCATTTTTATCCAGATCCCAAAGTGTCCTATTTGCATTTCAAAAAATCATTTCCAAATGTGAATAATGGTTTTTCCAGACTGAGTTAAAAACAAATTTCCTTCGTTTCTATGATGTCTTCTATGTCTACCTCTGATAGAAGAGCAGAGGTAAAACACTGGCATTTGCATTCAGGTAGTTTTTAAACAAGTTGTCCTCACCAAAAAGTTAAAAATTCTTTTAGGCTGTAAGAATAAGTTGTTTTGTTGATATCTGTATTATTAGGAAAAGACCCATCTTGAAACCCAACTGAATCTCTCCAAAAATAGAAGGACACATATAAAAAAAAATTCTTATTAATTGTATGAGAAAGGCCAACGTGAGTTACAGTTTTCTTATTACCATCAAGTACACACTGTTGATCACAGCAGGTTAACCTAGGGCTGCTTAGCAAAGATGGCTAAAGATTTGATTTCATGGATGGGTAAGGTTGGTTAGCAATAAGTCAGCTGGTAAATAATTCAAAGGTGCTAGAAAACCATGTGCTCTTGCATAGTTCAAACACCACCCCTGAAATTCCATTTCATCTATTACTTATTTAGAAGCTCTTGGCCAGCCTCTCCATCAAGTTACACAAATTGTGAATTAATTGCAAACACACTGGTGATATTCTGCTCTACTTCTGCAGATGACAACCACAAAAAAATTGGTTTGCAATGGCAAGGTGGCCACAGAATCTCTGGGAAAAGCAACAGAGACGGATCCCTGGGCACCATGAGCAAGCCGAGAGATCCTGCAGCACGGGCCAGAGCTCTTCTTGAGTGACTCCGCAGTGTATCTCCTAGGCTGAAATAAAGCATCTTTCACAAATATATGACATTTCATGGAGAAAAACTGTTTACGGTATATTGTAATTAAAAGTATAATCCTTAAAATTTTACATGAATTAACTGTACACCCATCCTCTCTATTTGCATAAGTGGGATTATGTTGTTTTTATATTTTACAGTTATTATTAAAACAAGTATAAAATATTATGGGTTTTTTAACACTCTTGGATGTTTCTATCCAAACCAACTGAAAAGTTATTTGGTCTAGCAACTATTAAGACACAAAAACTTCTAATAATGTTTGCTGTAGAGAAGCTCATTGCCCTGTATCTTCTTCACAATAATAAATTTTTGTATTTACTATAAATTTCATGCACGCTAAAAAAAAAAAAACTATGTAGTCTTTCATAACTTCCCAGAAATTATATTTTTGTTCAATAGCTTTCAGTCTCCCATCATGGCAATAAAAACAAAGATCAATCTATACCATATATGCTTTCCATTCTAAGTGATAAATAAGATTATCAGTTACATAAAATATAATGGTGGTCCTCAAAAGACCCAATGCTATTTCAAGTGGTAACTAAAGCATGAGGAGTGGTAAGGAGTAAGACTTACCCAAAAGGCCTTCTCATCGTTGACTTGTCAAAAAGTAACTCACTGTAAGGCAGTTTCTTAAACTTATCTCTGCCAACAGCCACATAAAACTGCCCATTCTCCAACTCTGCTCCACTCTCAACAAGTTTTCCTTCTAAAGTATAAAGCCTGTCAAAAATATGAACACCAACAATTAGAATTTTAACCAACGTTTAAAGAATTGCTTAAGATTACAAAGTATTCTGGATGTCAAAAAAATTAAAATTACATAGTAAATAAAAACATTCTGTACTTAATTTAGCTCATTTGTTACTATTCTCATTATTGCATTATAGATGCCTCAAAGTTATTAGATTCCACTAAATGCTAATGTTATAATGCAGATATGATGACTATCTTGCTGTACAGGGTTTCACCCCAGTGAGTCTGATGATCTGGCATAAGGATCCCTATTGCTGCCATATTAAAATTTTAGAGGAGAAAAATTAACTTGTACAGATCACAGTGCTTTAAATAAAGCTCTGTTTCCATTGAACATTGATTCTTCTATTTATATTTTGTTAATACTTTTAAATTTTATTTTCTTAGCATATTCATCAGGCTGGCAAGCTTCTGACCACATTCTGTGTAAGAACAGCCCTCAACCAAAATATTACATACAAACACACAGAGAACCGGGTCAGGAACAATGGGGTGAGAGGGCAGGAGGTAAAAGAACCCATTGCCAGTGTTAATGATGCAGAACTGCATAGCATTTGTGCTTCTTTCTTTTTTTTGCCGTCCCTACTAAGCGAAACAAGAGTGAACATTATATCTTCCCAGAATTGAGCAGTTTCACAATAACCTTCCTTTACTGTAAAACTGCTGCTACGAGCTACAATTAATATGTTACTTATTAAAAGAACAGTCATAATTTTACCAGATGATTTTAAATGTCCACAAAATTTTTTTTAAAGAACAGGAAAATAAGTATTAGAAAACTAAACCAGAAAGACTGCATATTTTTTAAGGTTATAAGCAAGAGCTATTAATAAATGGAAGGATTTCAGTATCATCAAAAAGCTTTCTGTCTTCCTATATTACATAATAAGATTAAATGTCATTTACAGACGCAAAAAAAAAAACCCATTGACCTGTCAGCTTGTTTCCTGATGACATAAATGGCCATATCATACAGAACCATGAAATACAATGAAAATAACCACCAATAGCCACCAACATTCCTGAAATGTATTTGTGTTTTTAGTTAGTATACAGATGGTAAAGTCTCTTTCTTTATAACATTGTACCTCTACTCCTAACAAGTCTAAATATCAACACTTAACCCAGAATTCTATGTTTTTTGCCTTAACTTAAGCTGGACATGGTGGCCCATGCCTATAGTTCCAGCTACTTGGAAGGCTGAGGCAAGAGGATCGCTTGAGCCCAGGAGTTCAAGACCAGCCTGGGAAACATAGTAAGATGCTATCTCAAAAAACACTTGACCAGGGTTTCTGAAAACTGGCATTATTGACATTTTGGACCAGATAATTCTTTGTTGGAAAGGTGAGTAGGCTGCCCTGTACATTGTAAGATGTTTATTAGCAGCACCTTTGGCCTCCACCCACTAAACAGTAGCAGTAGCCACCCCATCCCCAGTTGGGACTACCAAAAATGGTTTCAGGCACTGCCAAATGTCCCCAAGGGGCAAAATCATACCTGCTTGAGAGCCAATGGCCTATACCCAAGCATTATTTTTCTACTTTTCTTCAAAATAGTTATATCTCAATCAGTAGTAATTTCATAGCTAGAAATTAAAAGCCAGCATAGCTGTGGACTCTGGAAACAGCCAAGATTTGACTTGTTTCCTCTGCAGGTAAGTAAAATGCAGTGAATAAATTCTTTTTGTTAATAGAGACAAGGTTTTTCTATGTTGCCCAGGTTGGTCTCGAACTCCTGGGCTCAAGTGATCCTCCCAAGGTGCTGGGATTACAGACGTGAGCCACCACGCCTGGCCCAGCACTGAATAAATTCTAATTCATGATTTTAGCCTTCTTTTATATAACTGTTGTTGCTCTACTTTCTTCTTTTGCTACAAACACAAGAAACATAAAAAGCAAGTTCAGTAAATTTTTATGGGATGCTTTTTATATATGAATATACTGATGCATAGGGAGGGGCCAACCATAAGATTTATTAACGTTAAAGGAAAATGGTCATATCCCAAGAGAGCAGCAACCAAATCTCTCATATCTGCCATTACATTAAGAATTTCACCTATCCTAAATATATAAGCACCCAACACAGGAGCACCCAGATTCATAAAGCAAGTTCTTAGAAATCCACGAAGCGACTTAGACTCCCACATAATAGTGGGAAACTTCAACACTCCACTGACAGTATTAGATAGATCATAAAAGCAGAAAATTAGCAAAGATATTCAGGACCTGAACTCAACCTTGGACAAAATGGATGTGATAAACCTCTATGGAACTCTCCAACCCAAAACAGAATATACATTTTTCTTATTGCCACATGGCACATACCCTAAAATTAACCACAAAACCAAACATAAAACAATCCTCAGAAAATGTAAAAGAATCAAAATCATACCAAACACACCCTCAGATCGCAGCACAATAAAAATAGAAACCAAGACTTTAAAAATTGCTCAAAACCATGCAATTACATGGAAATTAAAAAACTTGCTCCTGAGTGACTTTGGGGTAAATAATAAAATTAAGGCAGAAATCAAGAAGTTCTTTGAAACTGAGAACAAAAATACAACATACCAGAATCTCTGAGACATAGCTAAGGCTGTGTTAAGAGGAAAATTTATAGCACTAAATGCCCACATCAAAAAGTTGCCTGGGCATGGTGTCTTATGCCTATAATCCCAGCACTTGGGAGGCTGAGCCGGGTAGATTGTCTGAGCTCAGGAGTTTGAGACCAGCCTGGGCAACATAGTGAAACCCCGTCTCTACAAAAAATACAAAAAAATTAGCTGGGTATGGTGGCACACTCCTGTAGTTCCAGCTGCTTGGCTGAGGTGGGAGGATCGCTTGAGCCCAGGAGGTTGAGGCTGCAATGAACAGAGATCATGCCACTGCACTTTAGCCAGGGCAACAGAGTGAGACCCTGTCTCCAAAAAAAAAGTTAGAAAGATCTCAAATGAACAACCTAATAACATAACTAAAAGAACTAAAGCAGCAAGAACAAACCAACTCCAGAGCTAGCAGAAGACAAGAAATAACCAAAATCAGAGGTGAACTGAAGGAGATCGAGACATGAAAAACTATTCAAAAGATCAATGGATCCAGGAGTTGGTTTTTAAAAAAAAATTAATAAGATACATAGGCCACCAGCTGAATTAATAAAGGAGAAAAGAGAGAAGATCCAAATGAACACAATTAGGAACGACAAATGGGATGTTACCACTGACCCTACAGAAATAAAAATAACCATCAGAAACTACTATGAACACCTCTATGCATACACTAGAAAACCTGAAAGGGATGGATAAATTCCTGGACACACACACCCTCCCAAGACTGAACCAGGAAGAAATTTATTCCCTGAATAAACCAATAACAAACTCTTAAAATTGAATCCGTAATGAATAGCCTACCGATCAAAAAAAGCCTCGGACCAGACAGATTAACAGCCGAATTCTACCAGATGTACAAAATGTGGTACCATTTCTAGTGAAACTATTCCAAAAAATTGAGGAGGAGGAACTCCTCCTCAACTTGTTCTATGAGGCCAGCATCATCCTGATACCCAACCTGGCAGAGACACAACAAAAAAGAAAGCTTCAGGCCAAGTTTGTTGTCCTTGATGAACATCAATACAAAAGTCCTCAACAAAATACTTGCAAACTGAATCCAGCAGTACCTCAAAAAGCTAATCCACCATGATCAAATAGGCTTTATCCCTGGGATGCAAGGTTCATTCAACATATGCAAATCAATAAATGTGATTCACCACATAAACAGAACTTAAAACAAAAACCATATGATTATCTCAATAGATGCAGAAAAGGCTTTCGATAAAATTCAACATCCCTTCAAGTTAAAAACTCTCAATAAACTAGGTATTGAAGGAACATAAAATAATAAGAGCCATCTATGAGAAACCCACAGCTAACATCACACTGAATGGGCAAAAACTGGAAGCATTCCCCTTGAAAACCAGCAGAAGAAAGGGATGCCCTCTCTCGCCACTCCTATTCAACATAGTATTGGAAGCCCTTCCTAGGGCAGTCATCAGGCAAGACAAAGAATTAAAGGGCATCCAAATAGGAAAAGATGAAGTCCAAACTATCCCTGTTTGCAGAAGACATGATTCTATATCTAGAAAATCTCACAGTCTCGGCCCAAAAGCTCCTTCAGCTGAGAAATAACTTCAGAAAAGTTTCAGGATACAAAATCAATGTACAAAAATCAGTAGCATTCCTATACTCCAACAACATCCAAGCTGAGCACCATATCAGGAGCACATTTTCATAATTGGCACAAAAAATAAAATAAAATATCTAGGACTACAGCTAACCAGGCGGGTAAAAGATCTCTACAATGAGAACTACAAAACACTGCCTAAAGAAATCAGAGATGACACAAACAAACAGGAAAAAACAGCCCATGGTCATGGATAGGAAGAATTAGTATCATGAAAATGGCCATATACTGCCCAAAGCAATTTACAGATTCAATATTACTGCTATCAAACTACCAATAACGTTCTTCACAGAACTAGAAAAAACTATTTTAAAATTTAAATGGAACCAAAGAAGAACCTAAATAGCCAACACAATCCTAAGCAAAAAGAACAAAGCTGGAGCCATCCTGTTACCCAACTTCAAACTATGCTACATGGATTCAGTAACCAAAACAGCATGGTATTGGGACAAAAACAGACAATGTAGACCAACGGAACCAAATAGAGACCCCAGAAATAACACAGTACACCTACTTCCATCTGTTCTTCGACAAAACTAACAAAAACAAGCAATGGGGAAAGGACTCCCTATTCAATAAATGGTGCTGGGATAACTGGCTAGCCAGATACAGATGACTGAAATTGAACTCCTTCCTTATACCATACACAAAAATCAACTCAAAATGGATTAAAGACTTAAACATAAAATGCAAAACTATAAAAGCCCTGGAAGACAACCTAGGCAACACCATCCTGGGCAAAGGAACTGGTAAAGATTTCATGACAAAGACACCAAAAGCAATCAAAATAAAAGCAAAAATTTACCAATTGGGAAACTTAAGAGCTTCTGCACATCAAAAGAAACTATCAACAGAGTAAACAGATAAACTACAGAATGGGAGAAATTTTTGCAAACTATGCATCTGACAAAGGTCTAATATCCAGCATCTATAAGGAACTTAAACTTACAAGAAAAAAAACAACCCCATTAAAAAGTGGGCAAAGGACATGAACAGACACTTTTCAAAAGAAGACATACTTGCAGCCAACAAACATATGAAAAAGAGCTCAATATCACTTATCACTAGAGAAATGAAAACAAAAAGCACAATGATACACCATCTCATGCCAGTCAAAATGGTTATTATTAAAAAGTCAAAAAATAATAGATGCTGGCAAAGCTGCAGAGAAAAGAGAATGCTTATACACTACTGGCAGAGTGTAAACTAGTTCAATCATTGTGGAAAGCAGTGTGGCAATTCCTCAGAGAGCTAAAAACAGAACTACCGTTTGACCCAGCAATCCCATTACTGGGTATACACCCAAAAGAATATAAATCATTCTACCATAAAGACCCATGCACACATATGTTCATTGCAGCACTATTCACAATAGCAAAGAAAAGGAATTAAACTAAATGTCCATCAATGGTAGACTGGATAAAGAAAAAGTGGTACATATACACCATGGAATACTATGCAGCCATAAAAAAAGGGTCAGATCATGTCCTTTGCAGGAACATGGAAAGAGCTGGAGGCCATCATCCTTTACAAACTAACACAGGAACAGAAAACCTAACACCACATGTCCTCACTTACAAGGGGGAGATAAATGATGAGTACACATGCGCACAAAGAGAAGAACAACAGGCACTGGGGCCTACTTGAGGGTAGAGGGTGGGAGGAGAGAGAGGAACAGTAAAAGTAACTATTGGGTACTAGGCTTAGTACCTGGGTGACAAAATAATCTGTACAACAAACTACCGTGACACAAGTTTACCTATGCAACTAACCTGCACATGTACCCGTGAACCTAAAATACAAGTTTAAAAAAAAAAGAAGTTTCTCTAAGTATTCAAGTGTTTGAGCAACATAACTATACTTTCATTTCTATATTTTTACTTGAATATATTTTATTTCTGTGTGTAAATTTTTTCATATTAATATATGTATGAATAGGTATATCTGGCTGTGAAATTACCTGTATATACCTTTGTGTCCTTTATATTACTTATAGGGTGGATTTACATTTATGTATATGTCAAATGTCAAAATTATATATGTAAAAAAAATTATAATTATTGAGATCTGCCTTTACTTCTGACACCAAAATAAAATCCAACAAAATCAAAGGTTTAAATAAAATTTTAAAATACAAGGAGAAAACATAGGAGAATATTCTTATAATCTTGGAGTAAGGAAGATCTAAACAAGTCATAAAACGTAGTGATTATAAAGATTGAAAATTAGACTGCATTAAAATTTAAGATATTTGTATGAAAAAAGAAATGTAAAGAAAATGCAAACTGGAAGTATACTTAAAACATATCAGAAAAGGCCAATTTCCCCAATATGTCTAGAGCAGTGGTCCCCAACCTTTTTAGCACCAGGAACTGGTTTTGCGGAAGATAATTTCTCCACAGACGGAGTGGGGGACGGGATGGTTATGAGATGACATTGTTCCACCTCAAATCATCAGGAATTAGATTCTCATAAGGAACACACTACCTAGATACCTCGCATGCACAGTTCACAATAGGCTTCACGCTCCCATGAGAATCTAATGCTGCTGCCGATCTGACAGGGGGTGGAGTGCAGGCGGTGATGCTCGCCTGCCGCTCACCTCCTGCTGGGCAGTCGGGTTCCTAACAGGCCACGGAATGGTACCAGTCCATGGCCTGGGGGTTGGGGACCCCTGGAGAGTGCCTATAAATCAATAAGATAAACGTGCAAAGGCCATGACAGACAGTTCAGATACAATGGATATAAGTATGTGGCATTTACTTACAGAGTACCTTGGTCATTTAGAACACAGGCTCTGGAGCCGGAATGCCTACTAGGCTTGAATCCCAGCCCTGCTACTCAGTATCTCCATAACCCTGGGCAAAAAATTTTCGTGCTCTATGTCTCACATCTCATGTCTATTAAAAAGAATAGAAACACTACCTACCTCATAGGGTCGCTCAGTTAATTAAGTCAAAAATATAAAGCACTGAGAATAATGCCTGACATATAAGAAATAGTCAATAGATGATGTTGTATATTAAATAAAAATCCAAAAACAATGAAATACTATTTTCATGCAACATGAGTGAAAAGACTAAATGTTAATTTTACTAGACAGGTAACAGTATGACAAACAGGCCCGTTCATAGACTTCCGGTGAAAATATAAATTAGAATAAACTCTTTGGAAGGCAATTGGCAGTATCTATCAAAATGTTAAAGGCATTTGAAACTTAATACAACAATTCAACTTCTAGACTTTTATATCCTGATAAACTTTGCTTATACAAAAAGACATGTACATGTAATAGCAAAAGATTAGAAATGACCTAAATAACCATCAAACCCAAAGGAAAATAAATCATTCTACCAAAAAGAAGCATGCACTGGTACGTTCACTGCCGTGCTATTCACAATAGCAAAGATGTGGAATCAGTCTAGGTGCTCCATCAATGGTGGGCTGGATAAAGAAAATATGGTGTATATACACCATGGAATACTACGCAGCCAGAAAAATACTGAAATCCTGTCCTTTGCAGCAATATGGATGCAGCTGGAGGCCATAATCCTAAGCAAATTAATGCAGGAACAGAAAACCAAATACTACTTATTCTCACTAGTAAGTGGGAGCTTAAACATTGGGTACAGATGGACATAAAAATAGGAACAGTAGATACTGTTGACTGCTAGAGAGGGGAGGGAAATAGAGTGAAAAACTACTTATTGGTTACTATGCTCACTTCCTGGGTGATGACATCTGTACCCGAAATCTCAGCATCATGCAATATACCCATGTAACAAACCTGCAAATGTATTCCCTGAACCTAAAATAAAAAAATGAAATTATAAAAAAGAGGTAACTGGTCTAAAAAATTAAGTTGGGAACACTCATTCTATTTTATAAAATGAGATGTTGCCCAACTAAAAATTTCTTAATAAAAAAATTAGGATTTGGAATACTTTGTGTTAAAATAGAATACTTTGGGCCAGTCGCAGTGGCTCACACCTGTAATCCTAGCACTTTGGGAGGCCAAGGTGGGTGGATTGCTTGAGGTCAGGAGTTTGAAACTAGCCTGGCCAACATGGTGAAACCCAGTTTCTACGAAAAAAAATTTTTTTTAATTAGATGGGCATGGTGGCAGGTGCCTGTAATCCCAGCTGTTTGAGAGGCTGAGGCAGGAGAATCACTTGAACCCAGGAGGTGGAGGTTGCAGTGAGCCAAGATCCCACCATTGCACTCCAGTCTGGGCAACAAGAGTGAAACTCCATCTCAAAAAAAAATAAAAATAAAAATAAATAAAATACTTTGTAGTCATTAAAAATAATAAAATAGAGGTATCTGTGCTGATAAGAATAATCTCTAAGATTTATTATAGGAAAAAATCAAGGGGGTGTTTGTATACATGTATTTATTTATTTATACATATGTATGCATTTCCATTTAATGTTTTTAAAAAGTGGTCCAGGTACAGTGGCTCACACCTGTAATCCCAGCACTTTGGGAGGCCAAGGCGGGCGGATTGCTTGACCCCAGGAGTTCAAGACCAGCTTGGGCAACATGACAAAATCTAATCTCTACAAAAAAGAAAAAAAAAAAAAAATGCTAGACGTTGTGGTGCATGCTACTTGGGAGGTTGAGGTAAGAGTATCAATTGAGTCTGCACAATCGAGGCTGCAGTGAGCTGAGATCACACCATTGCACTCCAGCCTGGGTGACACAGCGAGACCCTGTCTCAAAAAAATAATATTAAAAATTAAAAATGTATATGCTTGCATATGCATAGAATATTTCCGGGATGATGCTGAAAAGTACTAGGGAGAAGGACTGGGCATACCTAAGATAGGAGAAATGCTCTTTACTTATATTGTATTTGAATTTTTTGCCACATGTAAAGTATTCCTTTCAATTAAAACACCTAATTATATTTAAAATCTCAATGACTATGAGACTGTGGATATTAATATGTGTAAATATACAAACATTAATCTGCATACACATTTACCTGAAAGACATAATATGCAATCATTTGAGAACTATTTTATCACGTGCGTATGAAAACAAACACTTGAAACAGTGTACTCTGCTAAAGCAGTATATACATATACATACTTTTAATATGTTGTGCACATGTATATGTTATTTGTAACCCTCCCATCTGACGGAAAATAAATGTCAGCCTCCATCAAGGGATAATTTCATAGGCTTCACAATTTAAATCTATGATGTTAATCTTCACTTAAATGTTGGAACCTGAAAAAAATGCTTTTGATTTCTTACATTTAGACAACCCCACTAAATTATTCTTTCTATGCCTCCTCTTTAAATGCACTAATACTTCCTGATATCTGATTTTTACCCTAGGCAAATAGTTTAAACTATCAAATAATCATAAATGACCCCTTTAAAAAAAAAAAACGGACAATTAAGGGTTAAGAGGCTGGGCCGGGCTTGGTGGCTCAAGCCTGTAATCCCAGGACTTTGGGAGGCCAAGGCGGGCGGATCACGAGGTCAGGAGATCGAGCCCATCCTGGCTAACATGGAGAAACCCCGTCTCTACTAAAAATACAAAAAATTAGCCGGGCGTGGTGGTGGGCGCCTGTGGTCCCAGCTACTCGGGAGGCTGAGGCAGGAGAATGGCATGAACCCAGGAGGCAGAGCTTGCAGTGAGCTGAGATTGTGCCACTGCACACCAGCCTGGGAGACAGAGCAAGACTCCATCTCAAAAAAAAAAAAAAAAAAAAAAAAAAGTTAAGGGGCTGGCTCTTTCAAAAAATCCTTCTCAACTAAAGTTATGTTTGCCTAGTCACTCTAAATCAAAGAATAAAAATCGTTAATATTTGTAGATGTGCTACTATGTGCCAATGACTGTTTTAAGCTCTGTATGTGGATTACCTCATTTTAAACAACACTATGAGGTATATCTCCATTCTGCAGATAAAGAAACTGAGGCATACGGGGCCTAACTGGGGAGCCAAAATTCAAATCCACAGACCAGTGACTCCGGAGCCTCCTGAGAATATCTTCAACAATTCAAAAACTCCTCCACTTACAAGTTTGTTTTGACATACCTGTGAACAGCCCCGCTCCTCAGAGTGATTTTTTCCGTGACCATTTGTAGTACATGATCCCACTGATTCAAGGTTTTTCTGGGGATAAGGAGGCGAGAAGCTGGGTTTATGAGGTCTCCATTTGCAATCAAGCTGGAAAACAGGAGGCAAACCTTCTGAAACAGTTATGCCTTGAAAACTACAACACAAATTCCAAACCAAAAGGAAACCACCAAGCCAATTTTAACTTGAAGTATAAAGGGTTTCAACTTACAAGATAGTGCACGGCTCCTGAAGCGGTTTTCTAAAGCGAGCTGACACATTGATCCTGCTATGGATTACTGGTTTTACCTTTAAAAGCAAAGGAAAAAAAAATATAAACCACTAAGCTTATATTAGCTTTTTTTTCCTATGAGGAAAATCTACAGTTTCTAGGGAACTGCCTGAGACTTCCTGTGCCTTTGTTAAAACCTTGCTTTTCTCAGCATTTCTGTAAACTCTGAGCTCACCCTTTAGCAATATTATAAGCCCTTAACAAAGCTCTCAAGAAAAGAAAGGAAAATTTCCCTTAAGCCCTAGGCACACTGCTCATGATCTGTGGAAAAAAAAAAAAAACAGAAATCATTTTCTGTTACGAAAATATTAAGATAATTTTTAAACAATGCATTCTGAAAAACAACAAAATAATCCTATAAAATCTTGAGCTCTGAAGTGCTGTGCCTGCAGCCCAACATACTGTGTTCCATCATCTTTCCTTTCCCATTCCCATGCACCTGCTTTCTGATCCTTGGCCCCCACCAAGTGCCTGACCCCACCCTTTTCTCTTAAGACTGACACAAGCAATTTTTCCCAGGTTTCACTTTCTCCCCTATCCCCCATTGAATCAGGTACACTCACGCCAGCACCCTCGATTTCCGCAGCCCTTGCAACTGGGTAGATGTGATCACCTTTGCCTCTCTTTTTGCTTCCAGGGTCCCAGCTGCTATTAGAGAGAACCACGGGGCCCCACGAGCAGCCCTCACCTGAGACCAGCTTTCAGCATCAAGCCATCACCTGGACCTCAGTATAGCTTGCTCAGCCAGCACTCCACTCCTCCCACAGTTCTTTTTTCCATTTCCCACAGTGGATAGTCCAAATCCTCACCTCTCATCTCACCTCACCCCTCACCTAACCCCTAAAATCCCACTCCAGGCACACACACTCTCAGCAGGTCATTTCATTCCAAATGTCAAGAAATAGAAGCCAGTAGACACGAAGCCCCTCAACCTTCCTTCCCTCCACAACTCACCTCATCTAGATCCTCACCATTTTTCTCCTTTTCTGCCTGTCTCAGAAGGAACTATATGCCTTTACGAAGCTAACCCCACATCTTGATTTTGTCCCTGGCTGTCTCTGCTTGTTCATTCATTTAAGACCTCCATCTCCACCTGGTGCCTTTAATTTTCCCCTTGACCTTATGGCCGCTCTCAAGTACGGCTGCCATCTCTCTCTTCATTATTCCTATTCCGACTTCCTCCCTATCCTCTCTTCAGGCTTCTGCCGTCTGGTGTCCACCTTTAACACTGGAAGATAAATCCCGACTTTCAAGCATGGCCTGCAAGAACTCCCAGGACCAAGTGCCGCTTACTTGGTGCCCTCATCTCCTACCAACACTCCTTCCACACAGACTCCTCGTCAAGCACTGTAGTTGAACCAGCCTGCTCCCCTCCATTCCCAAAACATCCCCTGCATCCACACCTTGCCTTTGCCCCTCTGGCTAAAAAGCCCTCCTCATTTCTCCACCTACTGGAATTCCATCTGCTCTTCAAGGCCCAGCTCAGTTATCACCAATCATTCCCTGCTCATTCTTCTTGCGCTTTCTGTCTCAAACTGCTACAGCTACTATAGTATTGATTCTTGCACTTTGAGTTTTAGGTGATTTTACCCCATGATTTGAAAGGAAAACTTACAAACAACACTAATTTATAAAAATAGGTAACAGTTGTGCTATATTTCATGGCAAGCACTGTACTAAGTAATTTATATGCATTATATATTTTCTAATCATCAAAACAGTGTCCTGAAGTGGCATTACTATAGTCCCAATTTACTAAAGAAACTGGAGCTTGATTAATTAATTGGCCTAAAATCACACATAATAAGTGGTAGAGGTTTAGTGAACCTATGTCTATGAGCCCCTACTATTTGCTACGCACTTTGCTAGTTATCTTAAAAATCAAATAGTAGCCTTAGATCATTTATGGGACTCCATTCTTGGTAGAATTATGCCATCTCTGAGAGAAACAAGAATGAATATTTTTTCTGTGACTCTCCAGTGCCTAAAACAGTGCTTGGCAATGCCTACGAGTTGCACAATAAATGTTTGTTAAAATGTCATACTCTAGAGTACAATTTTTAAAATTTAATCATAGTAACTTTTTTTCATTTTAAGCACACAGGTTCGTAGCCCTACACTAACACCTAGCATCACATTAAGTGATGCTGACTTTTTAAAAAATGTTTAACAGGGCTGGGTGTGTTGGCTCACGCCTGTAATCCCAACACTTTGGGAGGCTGAGGCAGGCGGATCTCCTAAGGTCAGGAGTTGGAGACCAGCCTGGCCAACATGGTGAAACCCTGTCTCTACTGAAAATACAAAAATTAGCTGAGTGTGGTGGTGTGCGCCTGTAGTCCCAGCTACTCAGGAGGCTGAAGCACGAGAATTGCTTGAAACCGGGAGGCAGAGGTTGCAGTGATCTGAGATGGCACCATTGCACTCCAGCCTGGGCAAGAAAGCGAGACTCTGTCTCAAAAGAAAAAATAAAATAAAATGTTTAGCAGGTAATGCATGCACCTGAACAAAATTCAAGTGGTTAAAGGGGGTGTATAGTAAAAAAGAAGTGTCCTTCCCACTCCTATGCCCTAATCACCAAGCTGCAACCAGAGTTAGAAATACTCCTTCAAAGATAGTCTGTACATACACATGCATATTATCTTATGTACATAGCACATACATACAATTTTTAAATGCGCTGATGGCCTGCTTTACCGATTCTTCAGCACCTTGCTTTTTTAATTTAATAATTTATCATGGAGATTGTTTCAAATGGGTACTTACAAGTGAGAGTTATATCATTTTTTTTCCCTTTTAGAGACAGGGTGTTGCTCTGTCACCCAGGCTAGAGTACAGTGGTGCGATCAGAGCTCACTGTAACCTCAAACTCCTGGGCTTAAGCATTCCTCCTTAGTGCCTTACCTAGCAATGCACTAAGCACATACAGAGGATGCTCTGCTGTTATCTCTTCAATATGTGACTCTCTAACCATACCCATTCTTGACGGTTTAAAATCTTGTTGGGTTATTGAATTAAAGGCAAAAGTTAATACGTTATATCAATAAGTAACTTTAAAAATCTTGTTGCATTGTCTAAAACATGCTGTCTTGCTTTAGAGCACAGATAGCTATAAACAATATATTGAAATTCATAAAAATACATGATTGTTGAAATAATTATGTAATTTGATTCTGAGTATGTAAATTATTACTTGAATTCAATAAAACCATCTGTTTTAAATAATAATTGTTTTCCTCATTCAGCATGGCAAAAATGTTCCCCAAATGTTCATGATTAACCAGTTGAATTGAAAACTAATCTTAAAGTTATATTTCCTTGAGTTACATAATTAAAATAACTAAATTATTGTTTTCAGATACACTAAAAATCTGAAAAACTACTCAAAGTAGTATACCTGAATTGTAAAAGAAACAAAAAGATAATTATAAAAAATGATTCATACTTTTTAAAAACAATACCAGTTTTTATATAAAATGCATTTTTAGCAGGCATTTTAAGTAATAAACAACACACAAAAAAATTAAACCAAATCAACTGGGTATAAGAGGAACTTCTCCAGAGCCCTAATCGGGGATAAAGGGTTGGTCAATTGGTGGTACTCTAGGGACATGATGGCTTTAGATGATGGGGAACATAATGATAAATTAGAATTTTTAAATCAATTTTCTTATTAGCCCATACACTTCCCCTTACACTGTAAACATAAATGCCACTTCAGGCCAGGTGCAGTGGCTTACACCTATAATCCCAGCACTTTGGGAGGCCAAGGGCGGTGGGGGGTGGGGGGTGGATCACCTGAGGTCAGGAGTTCGAGACCAGCCATGGCCAACATGGTGAAACCCCATCTCTACTAAAAATACAAAAATTATCTGGGCGTGGTGGTGTGCACCTGTAATTCCAACTACTTGGAAGCTGAGGGATGAGAATCACTTGAACCCAGAAGGCAGTGGTTGCAGTGAGCCAAGATTGCGCCACTGCACTTCAGCCTGGGCAACAAGAACAAAACTCTGTCTCAAAAAAAAAAGAAAGGAAAGAAAAGAAATGCTACTTGAAATATGAGGGTAATATTAACTATCAACACTCCTAGTTACAAGGAGATGGACACCTAGAGATGGAGTATGAGGTATTCTCACTCAGAGCCCCGTGTACCCAGGGATGGAGTTCACTGGTGAGCAGGCTGACCAGCGTGTAATCTGTGACTACGAAACCAATCAAATGGTAAGTTATCATTGCAAAATTCAAACTTTCACTTTGTACTTTGACTTTGTCATTTGGTGAAGGAATCAACACCAAGCAAAAGCAGGACACACTGATGACTGACCTCTTGCCTCGATTCTGCACTGGGCTCAACATTGTCTTGAAAAACCAAATTTATTTCAATATTGAGAAGTAGGTTAGCCGAGTGAATTAGAGAGAGGAGTCATTCTGGAGCAGGCTGAAGAGGCTGGCAAAACCCCATTTCTAACCCCTGAGTGGAGATTAGATAGATAGATAGATAGATAGATAGATAGATAGATAGATAGATAGATAGATAGATAGACAGACAGACAGACAAAATATTTCTTGGAAATATTTCCAAAGTCAAAGGTGGCAAAAGTAACTTAACCATTCTTACCCTGCTGGAATGGGATGAGCTAGGAGTCTAGTGCAGAATTTGGATACAAATCACATGCTGTTTCCAATATATCACTCTGTCTCTGACATCTTATTTAGATTAGATTTTGTTTATGTCACAGATGACCATACAAAAATAAAATGCTTCACGTGAACCCAGTAAGTTTACGTAAGTAATTTAAGTCAAGTTCACAAATTCCATAACAGTAGGTCAATATCACAGCTGGGTCAACATTCAAGTTAAAAGCTGGATGAATCTGTTTGCTATGAAAAATAAAATGAATAAAATCAAAATTGTTCCTTTAAAAACATATATTTGGAATAACAAGATCAAGGTTGATAAACTGAGTAACTGACTAAAGCTCTGGAATTCTGAATTTTGACACTGATTGCCTAAACCTTTTTACATGAGCCAATTCAACACTTCACACTTCAATTTCTAGACCTATAAAAGTAGGAATAATCCTGCTAAACTAGCCCAAAGGGATGCTCCATGAACTAATTAATAAAGTGGAAATATCACTCCCTGGGGCTGTAAACTGAATGCTTCTGAGAATCCCTCTGCCTCAAATCTCAGCACTCACCACGTCTTGAAAACCTGGTCCAAAAAAAAACAAACTCTGTCTAAGGAGGTGAGGAAAGGATGCTGTTAAATGATACTATCACAAAATTGTAATGACCACAAACCTCTTGGAAGAACTGATTATAGAATTTAAAAGCTCAATTTTCAATAACTTTAAAAAATACATATCAGATTTTTGTGACTGTCCATGAGATAGACTTAGGCATTTTTAAAGAAAAATATGTAGTGAAATTTCTTACTTGCAAAATATAAGCCAACCTACACAAAAAAGCTTCAACTCTATTTTCTTTATCGTATGGATTTAAGGAAAAGTAGGTTCTCAAAATGGTAATTTTAGAGGAAACTGTTACTACTTAGCAAACAGCACACAGCATCAAAGAGAACAAAATCCTTTACAAAATAATGAATCAGTTATCACCACTTTTTGATAAATGAGAAGGGCCAAAGGCTAGTAAAAGACACCAGATTAGAAAACAATTTATCAAGGAGTCAATACACCAGATACATCCAAATTATAGATTGTTCTGAAAAAGATTTTTTAAAGAATCCTTCTTTTTTTTTCAGTATCACTGTTTTTTAAATGGGAGAAAGACTGGCTAAGATGTCTGATGAGATCTACTAGACTAAACGGGCCCTATTTTTTGAGGGGATGTGTCATAACTGATATTGGAAAGTGCCAATGTCACTTTGTTAGGATGCAAAGATGTCTAGATGAACTAAATTCCAGACAGTGATGAACCCTTTCTAAGGGAGAAGAAATCTTCAGCTGCTTTCATCCCCAGGGGCACAAAAGGCAGAGGAATAAACCTCCATAGACAGTCAGCCTGTGTTAGTCAGCATGACCAAGGAAACCCAGATGTAGAGCAAGCCCACACCACCCATGAATTCTTCCCCATGGGGCCTTCTTCAAGTGCACAGAAGTGTAACAAAAGCCAAGAGCAGGGCAAAAGAGCAGAGAAAGGAATCCCATAGTGTGGAAAGCTGTGTAACAGACAGAATCTCCAGTGGTGGAAATAGCTAATAGCTGGACTAATTGTAGAGACAGATTTCTAAATCTCACCAATATTAACTCCCAAGTCCTGTTGCACAGAAAGCAAGCCCTGATTTCACCCTCAAAGTGTTTGAAACCACTAGTAAACTAAATCTAACTAAAACTGCAGCCCAGCCTGTTCCCAGCTCAACTATGGATTATACTATAAGATCAGCTCCTTTCCCTAGCAGCCCAATAGAAGAAGGGGACATGCTTTTTCCTGGGGATAATTATCACCTACTTTAAATTTCTATAAGTTTTATACAAAATTTCATACAAAATGACTAGTACACAACAAAAACTATAAAACATGTAAATAAAGTAGAAAACATGACGACCCGTTATCAAGAGAAATAAAGTCAAACCCAGAGATGATCATGATATTGAAATTAGCAAATAAGGATTTTAATATAAATGTTATAAATACGTTAAAAAATTCAGTAGAAAAGGTGGAAAAATGATAAAATAAGAGGAATTTTAGCCCAAAAATTGAAACTCTAAAGAAACAAAAGAAAATTCTAGAACTAAAAAACAGAATATCTGTAATGAAGAATTCATTCCATGCGTTTTAGCAGATTAGACACAATAGAGAGTGTCCTGAGAAAATATCCTCCAAAAAGGAAGTTGAAACAAAGACCGTTTTTTAGACAGATAAAAGCCGAGAGAATTGACTGTTGCCAGACCCATGCTACCAAAAAATCGCAAAGGAAGTTCTTCAAACAGGGAAAATAATACAAGATACAAACCTGGATCTGCACAGAAGTATAAAAGGACATTGAATGGAAATATGTGAGTAATTTTTAAAACTGAAAAAAATTAATCCACGCCTGTAATCCCAGCACTTGGGGAGGCCAAGGTGGGTGGATCACAAGGTCAGGAGTTCAAGACCAGCCTGGCCAACATGGTGAAACCCCATCTCTACTAAAAATACAAAAAATTAGCCAGGCGTGGTGGCGGGCACCTGTAATCCCAGCTACTTGGGAGGCTGAGGCAGGAGAATCACTTGAACTCAAGAGGCGGAGGTTGCAGTGAGACGAGATCGCGCCATTGCACTCCAGCCCGGGTGACAGTGCAAGACTCTATCTCAAAAAAAAAAAAAAAAAAAAAAATTAGTCCTAAAGACTAGTTTAAAACAAAAATAATAATGATGATTCATGAGATTGGTACATATATAAAACTAAAATATTTAATAGGAACACAAAGGTATCATTAAAGATAAATGGAATTACACTGTTGTACAGAACTGGCATAATATTATTTGAAGACAAACTAAAATAAGTTAAGGATGTATATTGTGAGCCCTAGAGTACCTACTGAAAACAAAATCCCAAAGAGGCATAGCTAAAAAGCCAATAGGGAGATAAAATGAAATAATTGTTTAAATGTTTGATGAATCTGTTCATAAAAAAAGACAAGAAAGAACAAAAACAAATATTAGATGGAACAAAAAAACAAATAACATGATAAACTCGATTCCAATCATGCCAGTAATTCAGTAAATTCAAATGAACTAAAAATTCCAACTAAAGGACAGAGACAGGCAGACTGGAAAAAGGAACAAGATCTCACTATATACTGTTTATAAGAGACACACTTTAAATATAAAGACGTGAGTAGGCCAGGTATGGTGGCCCATGCCCATAATCCCAGCACTTTGGCAGGCTGAAATGGGAGGACTGCTTGAGCCCAGGAGTTCAGGACCAGCTTGGGCAACATAGTGAGACCCTGTCTATTAAAAAAAATAATAATTAAAAAAAAGACAAAAACAAGATATGGGTAGGTTAAAACTATGGACAAAGATATACCAGATAAATATTAATCAAGTAAATTCAGATGTTTTTGGTCAATGCAAAATTACAAAAGAAACATAATATCCATTTTCTTGATTAATTTTCATAGTAGATTTGTATTAAAGTGTTTTTTAAACAAATATACTTTTTATACTTGGCTATGTCTTAGAGAACATTATATCCCATATAATATCTGACGTGCTAAAATATCTTTTTCTAGTATTGTGCTCTTTTGGATGTAAGAAAATCGAGCTCCAAAAAATTAAGCTCCAGAAAATTAAATAAGTATTGTTAATCTGAAATAGTACAGCTCCCGGGTATTTTGGGTATATAATCTTCTATGGTATCAAAGGAAAATACTAACTGCATAACTGGATACTCCATCACAGTTCAGCAATATGTTGTCTCTGAACCCCATCCTTCTGTGACCATTCTCAGTTTCCTATACCAACAACTCCTCCTCCTTGGCTCACATTAAATGTTGGTATTTCCCCCCCAGAATTCCATCTCTGCCTTCCCGGCTTTTAACCCAAACACTCTCTTGGTCAAATTTATCACACGCCATGTTGTTTATGACCAACATCATTTTGCCAATGACAACCAAATCCCTATCTCTAGTCCAGATTTTTCTCCTGACACCAAATCTGTATACCCAGCTGGATATGTCTAATGCTTTTCATTAAAACTAAGATTTGTAAAAGTCTGTCTATACTTAAACAGTCATCAAGTCAGCAGAGTCACTAAAACATAAGAAATTTGTTTTGCATTATTCAGTTTTCATAAATCACCTGCATTTTTATTCAAAGCAGTTGCAAGAAAATGTTACCACAGGACACATCGTTACCACTGATGAAATCCCAGAGCTCTCCCCACTCAAAATTATTTTATCTGTCCCTTTCTTACCTGCCCCCACAGCCCAAGGTCAGGTCCTCACAAATCCTCTAGGAGCTGCACCTAGCATGGTCTAAGCAGCATTCCTGCCTCTAGCATCTTTCCTCTCTCATCCAACTCTGTGTGAATTCATCTTCCTGAAGCACAGACCCAAACATGTGACGTCTCTCTGCAAACACCTATAAAAGCTGCCACTGGCTTCAGATGATGTCCTCGTGTCTTGGACTGGACTTGATTATTTGGAACATATTTGAGCTGACCCCATCCTACCACACTGTAACCTTATTTCTCCTATTGCCACACTTACCATTCACTTTGCTGGATAATTTCTCTCTTCCAAAATGCAAATCATTTTGTCTGAACTTTTCATGCAATACTTTTTATACAATACTTTTTATAAAGTTAACATATTCCCCAATGGCATCAATATTTATGTAGACCGCATATTTATTTGTTTTCTTAGTAAACAGCCTTATCTATAACCAAAAAACCTATTATTGGTGCTTTGAATACAGAATTTGCTCAGTACATACTTTAATTAAACAACAATTAGGACACCAATTTTTGAGCATATATTATGCCCAGAACTGCATCAAATACTTTCCATATGTTACTTTGACTTTTCACAATATCATTCTAAGGTAGTTATTTTCTAATAAATTTACAGTTGTAAAACACATCAGAATTTATAAAAGGTTTTCATTTATATTCACATTTGTTCCTCAAAATAACCTTATGAGGTTACCATTACTCTAATTGTATAGATGGGAAAAGATGAGCCTCCCCATCACTCAAGGTCATGCAGTAAGCAAAGAAGCAGTCACATGAATCCACTCGTGACTTCCAAACCAGAGTTCTTCCTACTGTGCCTTGCAGCACATATGTTCTCAAGTTCACCCAAGTCTGTCTCCCCTTGACTACTATCAAATATTCTTCACATGAGGCTAACAGTACAATTTATGTACAACCTGATGTCAGGCCTCTGAGCCCAAGCTAAGCCATCATATCCCCTGTGACCTGCACATATGCATTCAGATGGCCTGAAGCAACTGAAGAACCACAAAAGAAGTGAAAATAGCCAGTTCCTGCCTTAACTGATGACATTCCACCATTGTGATTTGTTCCTGCCCCACCCTAACTGATCAATTGACCTTGTGACATTCCTTCTCCTGGACAGTGAGTCTCAGGAGCTCCCCACCGAGCACCTTGTGACCCCCACCCCCGCCTGCAAGAGAACAACCCCCTTTAACTGCAATTTTCCACTACCTACCCAAATCCTGTAAAACTGCCTCACCCCATCTCCCTTTGCTGACTCCTTTTTCGGACTCAGTCCGACTGCACCCAGGTGATTAAAAAGCTTTATTGCTCACACAAAGCCTGTTTGGTGGTCTCTTCACATGGACACATAACACCTCAGTGGAATGAAAATTAAAATCTGTTAATCCCAGTAACTTCTAGAAATTCCATAATCCAGGGATGGTGGCAAAATCAGGCCAGCCACGGAAATATTTTGGAAAGAATCTCTTTACCGGCATTGTTATATAATAATAATTTTTTTTAAATTCCAATTGCACTAACCAGTGAGAAACTAGTTAGAGAAGATGTCTTTAATTATAACGAACAAGCTGTCTGGAACATTCCCAGAAGGGTCCAGTTAGTTTCTATGAGCTGATGAAACCACTCATCTCTACCTGGGTCCTATTGGTCCCCATGTTGCTGTACCCAGTACACAGGCTGATTTCCAAAGGAAAGGTTAGGGCTCATCTGTCAAGTGCGGATTATCATTCCTTATTCAGATGGCTATTTTCCTCCCAATAATGGATACCATAGCATCGGTTTGCATATTTTGCCTTTTGTACTGTGATCTAAATGAATACCTCCATTCACTGAGACAGGAAAACAATTCAAACCAAATTAACAAACAAACAGATGATACGCTATTCAAAACAAAGCAAAGTAAAATATTTCTTTTTTAACCTAAAAATGACCCAGAAGATAAGATACCCATCATAAGTAATACCTTCTTTGGAAAACTCTTCAATGTATGTATATATTAAATAAATGTTTATATTCCTAAGTCTTCTCAGCAAATTTTGATGCTTCAAATCAGTTTTCATACCACAAATTTTTAAGCTATTGAAATTCTGGTTTGATTTTTCTCTTTATTGTTTTCTGTGGAATATATCACCACAGAAATATTTCCACAGATGATCCTAAGAATTCTGAATATATAATGTTAAGCCTCAAGTGTACTAACTTATTCTAAAAATAATTATTTGCAATGGGCACTTACAAGAAAATAAATGTTACTTGAATACTTGTTAAGGTATTCACAAGTAAATGCTCATGGGTTTCCCTAATGCTATGCTTAAGAGAATAATATGGCCCCCATAAAGTTAAAAAATAACCAATTAACTCAAGAGAATTCTCAGAAGTTACAGGAACTGCCACTAAGCAAGCACTGGGGAAAAAAAAAATAAAAGTATTTGGGGATTGTTTGTCTTTTCTTTTGTATTCTTTCTTAACTTACTACACCATACTTAGATTTCACCATTGCCATTTTTTGTTTTTGTTTTATTTTCCCAAATGGGATTTTGGTTATCAAACATATCTAGGCAGTGGAATGTAAATTTTCCACTAGGAATGCAGAGCAGCTGACAGTGTGTACATAACAATGCAAGATAAAAGTGAGCAATGCTGAGTATGCAGCGGGCAGCGCGTGTGGGCGGCTGCAGCTTCCACCTGCAAGGAAATAAGTCATTTAGCCCCCAGGATTCCCACTGGAGAATGTGCCAACTCTACATGATCTACATTCAGTCCTTCAGAAATACTATGAAAGCTGTGAACCCACCAACAGATGGCAAGAAAAGGGAAGCTAACATTTTTAGCAAATATTAGTTTTTCACCCACAATGTGCTGGCTTTGTGATCTCTTCAGAGGATTCAGCAGAGGAGGACAGACGGGGTCCCCACTCTCACTGAGCTTACAGGGATGACAGACAGTAAAGGGGTAAAGGCAAGAATAAGGTGGTGCAGCTTATTCAGGAGCACTGGACTGGAAGTCAGCTCCTAGCCCTAGAAGCGCAGCTCCTCACTGAGTTTCCGGAGGCAGTCACTTCACCAACATGGGTGACTTGCATACTCAGCTACAGGATGAGGGCACTGCATTTCAGCAATCTCTCCAAGTTCTCACATTCTCCAAAAATACTAAAGTGTTATTAAAATACAAGTTATTTCAAACAAAAATAGAGCTTTTAAAATTAAACTATTAAAAATATTAGCCAGGCATGGTGGCTCATGCCTGTAATCCCAGCACTTTGGGAGGCCAAGGCAAGAGAATCACTTGAAGCTCAGAGTTCGAGACCAGTCTGGGCAACATAGTGAGACCTTGTTTCTACAAAAAGGTTTAAAATTAGCTAGGTGCAGTGGCTCATTCCTATAATCCCAGCTACTCAGGAGGCTGAGGTGGGAGGATTGCCTGAGCCTAGGCGTTCAAGGTTGAAATGAGCTATGATCATGCTACTCTATACATTCCAGTCTGGGCAACAGAGCAAGACGTCTCAAAAAAAAACAAAAACAAAAACAAAAAAGCACTAAAATTAAAACTAAAAATATGGCCTTACTAACCCTAAATGTCAAACAATTGCTAAGGCAATAGGAACCTCCAAAATGGAACAAATCATCATTATGAACGTCAATGGAATCCGATACAGGAATCTTCTCATAACTGTTTAAAAAAATGAACATTGACTAGATCAGCTAGGTTTTTAATATAATAATATATAAATTTCAGTTTCAATTGCTTACTAGATGCCACATTTCACAAGGCAAATGTGATAGTAATTAAATTTGAATAAGAGTCAGTGTTGGAAAAAAGTCCGGAAGATCAGAAACCCTTCCTAACAGGGTCACAACTGTTCAGCAACAGACCAATGATGCTGCTAACTTGCATTGTTCTAGGTGGTTTCAAGGTAGAGAAACGTGTCCTGTCCTTAACCAAAACTGATATACTAGTGCTAAGTGCTTGAGATCTTTCAAAAGAAATATATTTTTCTTGTAATAGGACTAAAACCTAAATTTAAGAATCTGAGCATGTTTCCCACTCAAATTAATCCCGCCTCAGCAGTTCATGTCCGTTTTCCCCATTGCTATATAATAGCTATACCTCTCTGATAGATATACTAGTGGAATACACTTTGATTTCCAAAAACACACTTTAAGGGCAATGTTCCAGGATGGAAAATGATATTGATCTTTGCTTTTTTTTTTTTTTAAATAACCAGCCCCATAAATAGTCCCAGATAATGCATGTTTCTGTAGCTCCTTAGAGAAGCACTTACACCTTAAGGAACCTCCTAGAATCAAGTCGTCCACACCAGCCACCAGCCTTTACTGCAGTGGTTGAGGACATCTGAAGAACCCCAATGCAGAGAAGAAAGCCTTCCATACATGATACTCCCCTTCCAAAGGAAGAGACAGGCCCTAAGAGGCACCCCACAGTCTGAAATCAGAAGCTGTCTACAGTAAATCGTCTATGTATCTCCTAGTTTATTTACTATCCACAGAGAGGGCTCATTCATTCAATGACATCTATCAGTCATCTACTGTGTGACAGGCACTGGACTAATGTTGAGTATTTGTTGGTAAATAAAATAGTCAAGACCCCTGCCTTCATGAAGCCCACAAAATAATAGAGAGGGTTAGTGATACACAAAAAATAAGAAATCAAACCAAAAAAATACTTTGGGAGCAGAAAGGAGGCTGGAGTAGCTGGAGTGCAGTAGGGAGAAGGAGGGAAGGACAGGCTGGCAGGCACAATGCAGGGCCTCCTACACCAAAGAAAGAAGGCTAAGTTTCAGCCTAAGCATAATTAGACTCCACTGCAGATTTTTATAAACATCACCCCAGCTGCCACATGGAGAAGAGACTGCAGAAAGCAAGACTGGAAGCAAGGAGACCAAAAAGGAGGCTGGTGAGTTATCCAAGTCAGAGATGGTGGTAGCTTTTCCTGGGGGATGACTGAGGAAAAAAAGAAAAGTGGGTGAAGCCTAGATACATGTTTGCAGTAGAAGCTGGAACTTGGTGAAAGAAGTTTGTGGCTAGTAAGCGAAGGAGACCTGGAACAGTCAGGTGGACAGTGATGCTGTCTACTGGGACACAGAACATTTGCACTTGCTGTGGATCCAGAGTTCAGTCTTGGACATTACATCTGAGATGCCTATGAGACCTCCAAATAGAGGTGCCATTCATGCAGGCAGGCTGGGGCTCCATGAAGTCAGGGCTAGAGACACAGATGTGGGAGTAATCAGCATACTGATCATATTTAAAGCCATGAAAATGAAAGTGCTCAGCAAAGAAGAGAGTAGAAAGCAAAGAAAATGGTTCAGGACCAAGCTTTGGGGTTGGGTAATGGAGGAGAAAAAAATTCCAGAGGACTCAGGAGAAAAGTGGACAGGGAGGTAGGAGAGTGCAATGGTAAGGGGTAAACCAAGACAGCGAAACATTTCAGAAGCTAAGAGAGAAGGATCAGCCGTATGGATGCCACTAATGGAAATATTAAGATAAACGAGTAAGAAACAAATGCCTAAATACTGCCAAATTCAGAGTGCTTTAAGAAAACCTGAAGTTTTACATATTCTACAGGTTATTCAAAAATCATTTGTCCAATGCTAAGAAATTTGAGGCAAAACTACCTTACTGATAACATTTTAAATTAATATATTTTTTCAAAACTCTGTAGAATTAGGTATTCAGAGGCATAAAACATGTTATATCCTTTGACAGTAAATGTCTGCCTGATTTATCCTGATAAAATAATTAAGATGTGGAAAAAAGCTATATACTTAAAGATGATGACTCAAACAATGGAAATTTTCTAAATACAATTGTATTAAGTAACTTATGACATCAGCTCAATAAAACAGTATATATTGCTATCAAAAATGATGACAAAGAAGATGCAAGTATGAAAAATACAAGGAAAACAATATAAGAGAAAAATAATGAAAAAAGCTTTGTATAAAATATTCCATGATTACAACTCTGTATATACATATGTGTATATATATATAGAGAGAGAGAGAGAGAGACAAATTTGACTTCGTAAAAACAAAAAGCTATTTTTCCATGGCAAAAACACTACATATATGCACACATACATGCATACATCTGTATTTACAGATGTATGTATGGAGAAAAACTGAAAGATAATTTTAAAATATGAAATCCAATTGTTTGAATGTTAGACTTAGGGACAATATATTTTTCATTTTTTAAAAACTATACTTATTCTAAACTACAATTTTGATAATTTTTAAACCATAATTTTAAAAATTAATTTTAGCAGGGTGGTACTTGTGCATAGACAAATAGACCAGAGGAACAAACTAGAAAGCCCAGAAACAGACCAAAGGAAGTACACATGGAAATTTAGTATATGATGAAGTTGGCATTTCAAATCACTGGAGCAAAGATAAACTTTCAATAAATGGCTTTGGGACAGTGGGGTAGCCTAGGCATCTCTGGAAAAAGAGAAAATTCGATCCATATCTTATACTATAGACAAGAATGAACTCCAAATGGAATAGTAATATAAAAGTACAAAATGAAATCATACAAGTACTAAAAGAAAACATGGGTGAATTCCTCTTTAGCCTTGGTATAGACAAAGGCTTTCTAATTATGACTCCATATCCAGAGGCAATAAGCTGGATAAATTTGACTAACATAAAAACAAAAAATCATTTTTCCATGACAAAAAAAGCACCATAAGCAAAGTCATAAGACAATTGACAAACTAGAAGAAAATATTCACAACCTATATCAGAGATAAAGCATAAATATCCTTAACATAAAAAGAACTCTTTATACAAATAAAAAAAAAAACTCTTTATACTCTGCTAGAAAAAATGAAAGGACAAGAACAGGCAATTCATGTTTTTTAAAAAAATCTAAAAATTGATCTTTACACATATAAAAAATGTTCGAACTTGTAACTAGAGAAATGCAAATTAGAACAACACCAAGATACCATTTCTCACCTAATAGATGGCAAACAATGAAAAAGTAAGGCAACATATTTGTTTTTTAAGACAGTAGAAACAGACACTCCCATACATTGATGATAGGAACACGAATTGGCACAAAGCTTCCAGAGGGGAATTTAGCAATGTCTAACAAAACTACATATTCCCCCATCTTTTGGCCTAGCAATGCCACTTCTATAAATCTACTCTAAATATATAACTCCAACAAATGAGACAAAAATACATATTCACAGTTTTATTCATTGTAGTATTATTTATAATTCCAAAATATTAGAAGCAACCTAAATGCCCATACATAGGAGAGTGCTTAAATATAGCACATCCATACAATGGAGGGCTCTGAAGTTGCAGTAAGGTGTGAGAAAGATCTTTACGTACCAACATGGAGAGGTTTCCAAGACATACTTGGTTTTTTGTTGTTGTTGTTGTTAGTTTTTTTAGTTGTTTTTTGTATAAATTTAAGTGGTACAAGTGCATTTTTATTACATGGATATATTGCATAGTGGTGAAGTTTGGACTTTTAGTGTATCCATCACTGGAATAATGTACCATGTATCCACTAAGTAATTTCTCATCATTCATCCCCTTCTGCTCCAGCATCCTTCTGAGTCTCTAATGTCTATCATTCCACATTCTACGTCCATTTGTACACATTATTTAGGTCCCACTTATAAGTGGGAATATGCACTTCCTATGTCTTCCTGTGTCTGAGTAGTTACACTTAAGATAATGGCTTCCAGTTCCATCCATGTTGCGGCAAAAGACATAATTTCATTCTTTTTAACAGCTGAATAATATTCCATTTTATATACGTACGTGTGTGTGTGTGTATTATATCACATTTTCTGTATCCAGTTATCTGTTGATGGACACTTAGGTTGAGTCCATATCTCTGCTATTGTGAATAGTGCTGAGATAAACATATGAGTGCAGGTATCTTTTTTGATGTAATGATTTCTTTCCTCTGGGTAGATACCCAGTAGTGGGACTGCCAGACTGAATGGTAGTTCTATTTTTAGTTCTTTGAGAAATCTCCATTATTTTCCACAGCAGTTGTACTAATTTACATTCCCACCAACAGTGTATAAGTATTTCTTTTTCTCTGCATCCTTGCCAACATTTGTTGTTTTTTGACTTTTTAATAATAGCCACTCTGACTGGTATAAGATGATATCTCATTGCATTTTTAATTTGCATTTCTCTGATGATCAGTGATGTTGAGCAGTTTTTCATATGCTTTTTGGCCATTTGTATGTCTTCTTTTGAAAAATGACTATGCATGAATTTTTCCACTTTTTAATGAAATTATTTGTGGGGTTTTTTTTTTCCTTTTTTGAGTTGTTTGAGTCCTTGTAAATTTGGATATCAGTCCCCTGTGGGATGCATAGTTTGCAAATATTTTCTCCCATTCTGCAGGGTGTCTGTTTATTTTGTTGATTATTTCTTTTGCTGTGTAGAAGTTTTTTAATTTAATTAAGTCCCATTTGTCTACTTTTGTTTTGTTTTGTTTGTCTTTTTCTCTGGTCCTTGATTCAGAATATTTTTGTTTTTCTTGCTTGTGCTTTTGAGGTCTTAGTCATGAATTCTTTGCCTAGACCAATGTCCAGGAGAGATTTTCCCAAGACATTTTGTTAAGTGAAATACAGTAAAGTGCCAAAGACTATCTACAGTATGCTACCCTTCATATAGGTAAGAAGGGTATTTTGAAAATGTATACATGTATCTGCTCATTTGTGCAAAAGGACAGGATAAGGACAGGAAGGATAAACCAGAATCTAAGGAGAGTGGTTTCCTACAGAGAATGGACAGGAAATAAGTAGAAGTAATGGGTAGTGTGTGGGTAGGAACTGAGTAGCAGAGATGGAGGGAGAGGAGCAACCCTTCTCTCAGTATATATTTTGTATAGCTTATGACTTTTAGGACCATGGCAAATAATTAAAACCAACCAAAATATAGGAGGAACACAAAATAGAAAGATACAGTAACAAATGAACCTAACTGTGTTACAAATCAATAAATGGACAGTGAAGGAAGAAACTAACCCAAAGAGCTTGGGAAAATAGTATTCTTACTATATACTGAAGTCTAAGGACAAAAAGCTGTACACAAATAGTGTACTTTAGTCAATCAAATGCTTCTCATAAGAGAATAGGTTAGCAATTCTAAAACTATTTTGAATCTACATTAAAAGTAAACCAATACATAAATGTAATGTGGATGATGAGAGTAAGATTTCCTACTATTACAGAAAGAAGTTACAAATAAGGAACTGAGGCAGACTAGAATAAACCCCGTGGTGCTGGAGTAGAACTGGAGGTATCAGTACAAACTCAATTTTTTGGTTTTTGTTTGTTTGTTTTGTGGGGGGTGGGGTTTGAGACAGAGTCTCACTGTCGCCCAGGCTGGAATGCAGTGATGCAGTCTTGGCTCACTGCAACCTCTGCCTCCCAGGTTCAAGCAATTCTACTGCCTCAGCTTCCCAAGTAGCTGGGATTACAGGCACCTGCCACCACAACTGGCTAATTTTTGTATTTTTAGTAGAGACAGGGTTTCACCATGTTGGCCAGGCTGGCCTCAAAATCCTGACTTCAAGTGATCCGTTCACCTTGGCATCCCAAAGTGCTGGGATTACAGGCATGAGCCACCACACTCGGCTACAAACTCAGTGTTTAAAATATCTATTTGCATATAGACATGCATAATAGATACAGAATAGATACAGAAATAACTAGATTAGTATGTATGTATAGTTATATATGTACATTTATTTTCTAGTTCTGTCTACTGAGAGGGCCTAAAAGCATTGAAACCTCAATAGCAAGGAGCACCCCTAACGCCCAGATGCTGGTTTCTAAATACCATTCTCCAATAAAAGGGACTAGAGATCCTTGGAGAAACAATTTATTCCAGGGCCAGAGAAGGAAAAATATACGACAAGCCTGGAACATCTTGTAGTGCTGGAAAGTAATTAAATGGAAAAAAAAAAAAAAAAAAAAAAAAGCAGGGCCATACTGGAAAGACACAAAAGCCAACTTGAAAGAGTTCTCAGTGGCCAAATCAAGAATAATTTAAGCAACAAAACGAATGATATTATTAGATTTTAACACCTAAAATAAATATCTAAGAATCCATACTGATGCAAATAAATGATTGAATAAATACGTTAAAAAATAAATGAGGGCAATTCTTCCATATAGAAGAATTCCAATTAATATGTAGAAGGAATAATGAAAATAGAAAATCACCTTTTGGTAAACAGCATAGTAACAGTTACTACAGAAAAGAACCATCAATGGATGCTAAAATTTGTGGGTGAAACTATGAATATTAAGAAACAGTATATTTGCATAGTCTCAAACTATCTCCTCCACAAGACGGTAATTAATTACAAAGGAAAAAATAATGGTAACTTTACAGTGGGGAAACCTGGCAGACATCACCGTAACCAACTGATCAAAGTCAGTCTCACCAGTAATATGACATGTCAGCATCATGTACTGCAAGGACAAATACAAATTAAAAATAAGAGGTTTAATTCTAAAAATAAGAGATCTCCCTCCCTTCCTTTTTATCAGAGCATTTGCTTTAGAATACTAGAGTATAAGTACTTTGTCCTCTCTGTGAAATCTGCATAATTATTTTAAACACTACTTAGGCCTTTTGTCAACTTTATGACCCAGAAATGTCCCACTCAAGGGACCTAGCAGTCATCTCTTTGAAATGCAAAAAGCAAAAGCGATATCACTGGTATTTCCCAGTCTCTGTGGGAGGATAGGATCCTAACTTTGCTGGGTAGGAGCCAAACTTCCTGTCATAAAGACATGAGACATTTGTTTCTCCTTTGGATAAAAACAAATTAGCTAATACAAATGGTCACCCCAAATACCTGGTAAAATTAGGATGAATTAATTACGTGTGACAAATGATGCTGTCAAGCCCTCTTTCTTGAAGACTAGTTTTGTTTATCTTGAAACCATGTATGTAATGGGTAGCCTCTACTTGGCTATCTAAAAGGGTGAGATTTCTTTTTGTCTTTGCAATCGTTTCATGGATTGCCTATGATGGGTGTCATATTCTGATTCAACGCTTGTGTAATAATAACACTTTTCTTTCTCTACTACCTTTTGTGAAGAGAACTTCTGGATTGGGAAAAGACTTTTTTCCAATCATGTTTCCTCAGCAGTGTCTTCTAATACAATGCACTGAACAGGGAACATCATTTCCTGGTATTCTTGCTCCCTGAAGATTAAGCTCTGATTTTTTATCTTGCCCAAATTCCTATCTAAGGTGTCTGGGGAGTCATAACCTACAAATCATAAATTCTCATCAGATGGGTTTTATTTGACCTTGCATATCGCGACTTACTTTCCAATCTGATTCTGGCATAACAAGGAAGAAAATAAAAATGTTTTACCCTAAAATATATTTCCTTGCCATACCTTGAAATTGCCCTGCAAAGTCTCTTGTGGGAAAAATCCACATTCTATACGAATCTCCTTTCCCCTGTGTTTTCCTTCCTTTTTTTTTCCAGATCCAGGAGATAATCAACTAAGAGCCAGGTACCCTTTTAAGTCCAGTAAGAAATAATTTACAACCTGCTCTCTCTGAAGTCTGCTATCTAAGAGCTTCCTCTGCACAATAAAACTTGGTCCCCACAATCCTTTGTCTTTAACTGGAACATTCTTTTCTATTGATCCCAGGTCTTTGGACAAACTCAACCAACTGTCAACAAGAAAATGTTTAAATTTACCTATAGCCTGGAAGCCCCCACTTTCAGTTGTCCCGCCTTTCTGAACCAAACAACTGTATTTCTTTAAATGTATTTGATTGATGTCTCATGCCTTCCTAAGATATATAAAACCAAGCTGTACCCTGACCACCTTGGGCACAAGTTCTCAAGATCTCCTGAGGGCTGTGTCACAGGCCATGGTAACTCATATTTAGATCAGAATTAACCTCTTAAAATATTTTACAGAGTTTGACTCTTTTTGTTGACATCTCCAAAAATGAATCATTTCAACCCGATCACAAGAAAACACCGGATATGTCCTAAATTAAAGGACCGTCTACAAAATAACTGACTTGCCAGATATGGTAGCTCACACCTATAATCCTAACACTTCGGGAGGCCAAGGCAGGAGGATCACTGGAGCCCAGGACACTGAGGCTGTAGTGAGCCAAGATTATGCCACTGCACTCCAGCCTCCAGAGCAAGACTCCACCTCGATTTAAAAATAAAAATAACTGACTTTCAAAATTGTCAAGGTCATGAAAGACTGAGGAACAGTCACAGGGTAGTTGGTAGTTTGGTAGTTTTCTATCAAAACAACCTAGTTTTGGCAGAACCTAAGGAGATAGGAACACCAAACAAGACGTGGGATTTTAGATTGGATCCTGGACCAGGAAAAAAATATCAGTGGGAAAACTGACAAAATTCTAGTAAGATCTGTAGATTAGGTAATTGTATCAATTTTAATGTTCTAGTGTTGATAACTATGCTATGGCTATGTAGGACATTAACAAAGGAACTGGGTGAAGTAAGGTATACAAAGAATTCTCTGTAAGTTTGGCAACTTTTTTCTAAAATCATTTCAAAATGAAAAGTTCAATGAATATAATGCTTAATACACCTTAATGTAAATAAAAGATCTAATACATAAGAGACCTCTCCCTGTCTTCATCTCTCTCCCTGTCTTCTCCCAATAATCAAGCACAAGTATGTACTTACAGTGTGATAAAAACTACCACCTGAGGCAACCAGCAAAAATCTCCATCTGTAACTAGACTACATTTAAGCACTTAAGCATAAACTTCTGTCATTTGATTACATTGGGTTTTGTTTTAGTTTCAAAGAAATTTGATCCTCTATTACTTTGTGAAGCAAGTTGAAAAGAACAATAAAAAGTACTCGAACTATATTTAACACTAAAGTAATTATTTATCATACCACTAAAACAGAGGAGAAAGTACAGTTAGCCCCTGAAATCAGTCATGGGTTTTGTCACTAATATTCAGAGGGGGGTCTTTTCTCACATACCAAGCTTATTAGCTCAGAACAGTGAGAAACAATGGCTTGTAGTTAACCAGTGAACCAAGCTTAATTGGAAAAATATTTGCATTCCCTAAGGGTAGAGCTAGGTCAAAAGAACCTCACTTCCACATCAAAACTGCACCATCCAGGAGGTCAAAACACCTGATGTAGATACAGAAGAATGCTCAAGGTTCAGTGAGTTTTTTCCTCAAAAAGTGTAAGAAGCTCACAAAAAGTAACAGTTTAAAACTGTCAATGGCCCCAGTGACCACCCCCTTACCTAATCAGCCCACTGTAAGCTAATCTCTATCCTACTAGAATGAAACACATTCACCTAAGAAAGGAAAATGAATGACAGTGAAACTGTTTTAAGAAAAACACATAAAGAAATAAAATCTGTATTTGGTCCATCAAGATTTGCAGAAGCAAAAGCAAAAGTTGTTTATGATACGGAGTGTGTCTCACTTGTTAATATTTGTTAGCAAGAAAATCAAAGTCTGTTCCCTATTTGTCCCATCTTTTTCATATTTTGCCTCATCTACCTGGATTGTTTGGGTCAGGGTAGCTCATCAAAGAGCTATGACACTTTGGGGCCAGGCACAGTGGCTCACACCTGTAATCCCAACACTTTGGGAGGCCAAAGCTGAAGGCTGGCTTGAGGATAGAAGTTCAAAAACAGCCCGAGTAATATAGTAGACCCTATCTCTACAAAAAGTTAAAAATTTAAGTAGGCATGGTGGCTCATGCCTATAGTTCCAGCTACTTGGGAGGGTGAGGTGGGAGGAAAACTTGAACCCAGGTGTTCAAGGCCACAGTAAGCTATGATTGCGCCACTGTATTCCCGCATGGCTGACAGAGCAAGAGCTTGTCTAAAAAAAAAAAAAAGAAAGAAAGAAAAGAAAAGAAAGAAAGAAAAGAGAGAGAGAGAGCTATGACACTTTGGCATCTCAAATAGTTCAACTACATCAAAGACAGCACAAGAAGTAGAAGACAGGATTTCACATTAAATGCAATGAAGAGTAAGGCCATGTTCGTCTTGCTCTCAGCCTGCCTACCACAGAGAATGCCTTGGAATCAGAGGTTCCCTGAAGAGACCCTCTCCTCTTAGAATAATCCAAAACCAGAATCTCCAGAGCCCCGTGGTCAAAACTCAAACGTTCCATCTAGGAGTGAGAGAGCACGATATCTACTTCCTCACACTTCTCCTCGGTTCTCAAATAAAAGCGCTCACTTACATTTGCCATCTTTAATCTGTGATCCGTTTTTATGTTACAGCAAATAAGCAAATCATGAGGTCCTCTGGGTGAAAGGAAAATCAGCATGGAATGTAAGTTATTGTGCCATCTAGAGAAAATGTGAGAGGCTGGAAGCCTCAATCAACTGTCTTCCTTGAAGAATAACCTAGATCTTGGCTCCCACTGGCAAAGATAAGTGGGGGTTATTGTCTTCTCTAAGAAACTAAACGTCCCTCACATGCTTGAAGATGTCGCAAGGGAGACCTGATGGCCCCATTTCTGTGAGGTTGTTCCTCAAAGAAGAATCAAAGATTTCAGTCACATTAGCATCATCATGTTCTCTTAGTCCAGAATTTTTCAGCAAACATATTCCACAAAATTTTCTGCAAGTTCAGGGTACATATAGCAGGTGCAGTGGATTTTTGTTATGTTTTAATATAACGTACTAGAGAAAATCCAGAACATTCTTCTCCCTCTCTCTTCTTCATCACATTCACATCTCAGCCTATAGAGCAGAGTTTATTCCTTAGTATAATATCAAGGCCTGTTTTTAAAAAATATATATTATACATGTGAATGAGAAATGAGTCACATTTATTTTACCATGTCTCTGGTTTTTAAATAAAATTAAAAGGTTGGGAAACTGTTTTTCAGTGTCACAACCTCTCTGTTCTTACTACCATAATGTTTACTTGCTATTATTTCAGTTCTTCCTTCTCCACACCCATGTTGAATCCCAGACCACAAACTACTGTAATTTTTCTTTATTATCAACATATATAGGAATGCAGAATTAAAATTATTGATCAAGTTTCATGCAAAGTTCCAAAACCAAAGAAAGAAAGAAAGGAAGAGAGGAAAAAAGAGAGAAAGACAGGGAGAAAAATAAAAAGAAGAAGGAAAGAGAGGAAGGAAAGGAAGGAAGGAAGGAAGGAAAGAATGAAGGAAGGAAGGAAGGAAGGGAGGGAGGAAATCAGACCTTTTCATTTCATCGGGATACCTACCACCTCTCTTTTTGACTCAAGCTAATGTTAAATGTTAAAAAGAGTCTCCATTTTTAGAATACACCAACCAATAGAAGGACCCCCCCACGCCCTAGAGCTCCCTGGATAGTAGAAAATTAGTCAAAAATTTAAAATTTACTATAGATGATCCATAAAATTAAAAATCATACAAAGCATGTTAAGAGCTGGGTGACATATATATTAACTATAAAGAGAGCAGATATAGAAAGGAAGCCAACATTTATCTAGCAGAAGAAAAAAACACCATCATTTGTATCAATAAAAAGCATGTATGATGACCGGGCATGGAGGCTTATGCCTATAACCCAGCACTTTGGGAGGCCGAGGCATGTGGATCACTTAAGTCCAAGAGTTCAAGACCAGCCTGGGCAACAATGGCAAAAATCCGTCTCTACTAAAAGTGCAAAAAATTGCCCAGGTGTGGTGGTACATGCCTGTAGTCCCAGCTAGTCAGGTGGCTGAAGCAGAAGGATTCCTTGAGCCTGGGAGATCGAGGCTGAAGTGAGCCTTGATCATGCTACTGCACTCCAGCCTGGGTGACAGAGCGAGACCCTGTCTCAAAAAAAAAAAAAAAATGCATAAAAATGTTCATTTACATCCTCATTTAACCCATACCATACTGTATTCTACTTGCAGTATTTGCTAACTACTCCCCAGATAGATGGGCTCACTTTGAGGCCAAGGATTGTGTTCTACCATAAACTCATTCCTTCAGCACAGCTCAGCACCTGGCAAATTGGAGGCAACAAATGTCTATGGATCCCTCTGTAACCATGAACAAGTCAGTCAGGGTACCTGCACTGTCAAAACTTACAATTAACTGGATAGTATGTATTTGATGAGGGGAACTGAATTACAGGGAAACCTAGGTTAGGCCAAGTGTTGCTTTCGTCACCAATTCACAGTTAAGGAAACTGAGGCCACGGGCCACCCAGCTTAGGACTTTTGACTATAAACCCTGAGATCTCTCTCCTTTACATAAGCATTTTGTTTTCATTGCTGTTGACACTTTGTTAATCTTGCTTACTTAAAACTAATTTCTGCTAATAGCTTCAGGGTCTTTAGCAACTGTCAGCATGTAATGTGTCTGCATTTCATATATATAATTAGTTTTCATGGCAACAGTCCACTTTTAGTCAATCAACATTATAAACTTATTTATTTATTTATTTATTGACTGATACGGAGTTTTGCTCTTGTTGCCCAGGCTGGAGTACAAGGGCCCAATCTTGGCTCACTGCAACCTCCGCCTCCCGGGTTCAAGCAATTCTCCTGCCTCAGCCTCCTGAGTAGCTAGGATTATAGGTGCCCGCCACCACACCCAGCTAATTTTTGTATTTTCAGTAGAGACGGGGTTTCACCATGTCAGCCAGGCTGGTCTCAAACTCCTCACCTCAGGTGATCCAACTCGCCTCAGCCTCCCAAAGTGCTGGGATTACAAGTGTGAGCCACCGTGCCTGGCAACATTATAAACTTATAATGAATTTATGGAGTGTTACTAGTAAACAAAATGAATATTCTTTAGATAAAAAAAATTTCTAAAAGCCTCTCAAATGTGCTTGTCTTTCTCCTTGCATTTGCTAGTCTCTGCTTAATATATGTTTAGCTTGATGCACTCTTTGATGCCCAACATGTGTTACTCTTTGACAGATGGCAGAGATGGCAAGCACAAAGAAATGAGATTCACGCTATTCCATTTGCATGGATGAAAATATAGACACTTTCTAAGTGAAGTAGAAATTCTCTGACAATTAACAAGAAGAGTTTCTGTGTCCGAGATATCTAATAAATGTTATTTGCTCAAGAACCAAAGAGAAATACTTTCTTCAAGGGCATACATCTCCTCTGTATATACAGGAAACTTGGTAAGCCCTATTGCTCAGGTCACAGAGTAATTCTAAATCCCCTGCCTACTGGCACTGAGTTGTTGACAACTGAGGATTTTAAAGTGGATTCCCTTGTGTAGATTTACATTTACGATTATTAGATCTCTGGGTAATAAGGAGTTTAGATTTCTGTAAAGTACTCTATAAGGAATATCAAACTGGCTGTACTTTGGACATCTGAATATGCAAGGCTTATAAGTTCAACTAATTGAGGCCATAACTTGTATCTGAATATCTTAGGGCACAGGGGGAGTTTGTATAGTTTGAATGTCCCAAGAGTTGAGAATCCCTGCTTTTGGGACTTGTTATAGCCAGAGCCCCCTTCTGCCAAGTTTGAGGGCCAAACCCACGCCCATGGCCAATCATGCCCCAGAGGTATATTGATCAAACTAGTAGCCAACACAGCTGCTAAATTTTATGGTTCTATGTCCCTACTCCTGGCCTTTTAACCCACCCTCAATGTCCAATGAACTACTGATTTTTCGAAAACCAGCTCCTCTCTGAAGTGTCCTTTCCTTGATTCCCTTATCATGCAATATTAATTGCATGCCCCTTGAAATGCTTATCAACATTGGGCTTAGACACTGTGAAGCAATTACTACAGGTTACTACAGTTATTTGTACGCATATCTACGCTTGCTGGACAACAAGCTCTTCCTTGGAAAGCAGGAGCCACATAGTTCTCATTTTTCATCAACATCATGTATCCGATACATGATAGATATTTACTTAATATTTCTTGATAACCACAGCTCTAAGATAAACATTAGTTTTTTCCAGTCTCCACAGAGGAAATTATATTATAGGTCCTAGAATCAGGATTTAAACTTAAGGCTATTTGTTTCCAAAATTCACGTCTTTTCCACCATGCCATGCCATCTCTCAATGATAAACAACGCAAAACAGAAGCATTTAGGTAAAAAATGATGAACCCTCCCTACTGATGGAAACACATAAATGAAAGTTTGGAGAGATGATTCAGGCTAAAGAAGCTTAATCACCCAAAATGTAGGCAGTAAATGTAATCAAAGAGGTATGCACACAAAAAAATAGCACAACCGAAGGAGAATATTAACCCTCATTCCCTTTGCACAGAAGCTAGACTTCCTGGACAGACTTTATCATTTGTTTGTTTTCCCGAGTATGTAAGTATCAATATTAAGAAGAAAAACAAGCTGAATTAAATCTCTCTTTTCAACTTAGGTTTATTGAAAGAGTAGTTGAAAAATATACCATTGCTATCCTATTTCATTTCAACTCCTCATTTTCACCCTGCAATCCCAAAATTATAATGGTACGGTAAGAAAGAATGGTAATAACTTGGAACTTAAGATACAATGCAGACAGGCAACTTGGGCAACAACTTAACATTAGCCATCCAATATTCCACACAGAATGGGGAATTGGAGTTAGAACCAAGCTACCCATTGCCATGATTCATCTAAGTTTTGCAACAAGAGGCCTAGCTTGCTTTGTGCCTTAGTTACATTCAATACAAATAATTCAAGGAATCCATGAGATGACACAAAATCCATCCCACATGAAACATTCTTTCCTGCGCTATCTTCTATCAGCATTTATTTTTATAATACCAAAATGAAGACATGAATGAATAAAAAAGGGGCAGGCAGGGAGAGGCTTGTGTTCAAATGCCCACACTGTGTTCCTTTCCATTGAATTGTAATACTTGCATGGTATGAAATACTGGAGGAAAAACACATTTATTTAAGAAAGCAAGTCTCTTACACTTTCTTGAATACAAAGAAAAAATTAGCTACTTTACCCCTCAAATGAAAAAAGAATGATACTCCATCCAGTGTTAGTCCCAACTAAAGTCTTCAGTGAACCCATTATCAGGGACTACTGTAGAATTATTATTATTTTTTAAATTCCACTAAATGTGTGTCAGAATTACTGTACCCCAATTAGCAATAACCAAAATGTAGCAGTCAGTTTTGTTTGCAAGGGCTGTCTAGTCAATTCCTGGCTGATCCCTCCTGGCATTACTTTCATTATGAGCACTCAGAAGAATAACTGTTTGGATGGCTTGTTGTGGCAATTACATTTCCAGGTTACCAACTACCAAACAACCCCGGGCTGAATGTAACTTCTACATGTACTGTTCCAAAGACTCTAAAACCTGCCCTATGTATCAAAAGATAAATTTCAATCTTCACACCCTGGGGAGTACAATAATAAACCAAAGTAAAGGGTCAGGTCACATTGTACAAACATATTGTTTGGGCAACTTTGCTCTAAAAAGTCATTTTGTCTAGCTTCAAAAGGAGAAGGAATTTGGCCTCTAAAACTGTCAGAAAACCTTTTAAAATGGACCACCACAAAGAACACTTGAAAGAATTTTTCTCTTGTAAATTTGCTTTGCTAGTGTGCAAGGCAGGCTATCTTTGCCATTCAATACTCTTTCATCTCTTTCAAGATTAGTATGTTCACACAGGATCCCACAGCTCAAGGGGGACAGAGAGAACTTGGAAAGGAAAGAGTGGGCAGCCATAGCAACTGAGGGATGGAGAAACAGGATCCACAGGGAATGATGTTTGAAACTGAAATTATTCTATCTGAATAAGAGAAGTCTAGGTAGGCTGTGGTTTAATCATATTTTTCAATACTGCGATGAACCCTTACCCAGCAGAGTAGTGCCAAAAAGGCTTAAATTGCAGTTTTAGAAACTAGGCATTTTTATCATTTATAGATGAATTATAACAACTGGGATATTTACTTTAAAACTACAATATTTGAGGAGAAAAAGAATATTGAAATAAAAAGAAGGCAAAAAAATGAAGGCTTCTTCCCTGTTCCTTCCAGGATGATAAAGATATATATTTGCTTTCTTTTGTTTCCAGCTCTTCCTGGCATCTTCCTTCTTTCACTCAAACAGCTAATGAAATATCACCCCTTCTATAAAATCTTTCCTATCTAACTGGAAGACGGGAAGAGAATTCCCTCTGGTAACAATGTATAATTCCCATAGCTCTCTCTACTCAACCCTTTAAAGTGCATCGAGCCATTGCTTATACAGTGTTAATAAATAAAAGTTAATTCTTAGTTTGAAGTTTTTTAAGTTGTCTATATATACCTTTTTTTTTTTAATTCAGAGACAGAGTCTTGCTCTGTCACCCAGGCTAGAGTTCAGTAGCACAATCACAGCTCACTGCAACCTTGATCTCTTGGCCTTAAGCGATCTTCCTGCCTTTGCCTCCTGAGTAGCTAGGACAGGAATAGATGATATGGACTAGAATGGGTCGTATATTATATACAAAATGGTAATATTTTAAATCTAATCCTTTATTTGATATGCGATACTAAAGTACAAAAGTTATTGAATAATTATATTTAGAATTAACCTTTATTATATCTAAATAGATATTTGAATCTCGTCGGAAATATTTGGATATACTCAGAAATATCTAAATGCTTTTAAGTATTTTTTATAATTATATAAAGTAACTACTTTTAGATTATCTGCATGTGAGTATACAGATTTCTCAGACTAAATTGTACATGTAATAATATATTTCTACTCGATTCTGATGACAGATTATATTTCAGGAGATCAAACTCAGTAGCTTCTTCATATTCTTTTTCCAATATTGGTAATCCTCCACAGGAAAAAATTTCCAAAAGAAAGTGTTGCTTCCTCAGCAACCAGAAAACCAAGAAGGAGAAATTATTTATAGATTGGAATAAACATGTTGCACAACTATTTTTTAAGTGTATTTAATTCTGAAAGCAATTAGGTGAAAAATCAGTTCTTCATTTCAGGAGGCTAAAAAATAAGAGATTTGGAAAGGAAGAGACCCTGTGTGAAATTCACAAAGTAACCATCAAATATACTGACATCTAAAGGCATGCGGTAGCTACACATCTAAATGAATTGTAATTGAAATACATTCCCAGTGTGGGAGACTGTATTTTCCAAAAATGGCCACAGCAATATTTCTGGCTCACATTCTTTTTTATAATTTTGCCACTTCCCATCAAGAGATGGAATCTATTTCCCCTCCCCGAAAACCTGGATATGACTTCGGACTGCCTGGAAGAATAGAAAGCAATAGGAGTGATGCTGTGTGATGTCCAAGCATCTTTTCCTCACAGTCTCCCTCTTTTTTCCTGCTCCCAGCTTAGAACTCCACCACCATTCTGTAAGGAAGGAAAATCTAGCCCACAAGAAGAAACCACACGGAAAAGTTAGGTGAAGAGGAGGAACCAGGGCCCAATGACAGCCAACATTAGTCACCACTCATGCATGTGTAACAGCCCTCAGATGGTTCCAGCCTACAGCTTTTAGATCTCCAGCTAAGGCTCCAGACATCGTGAAGCAAAGAAAAGGCATCTCTGCTGCACCCTCCCTGAATTCCTGACACACAGGAATCCAGGTGCAGAATAAGTCATAGTTTTAGGCTACTAAGTTTTGGGGTGACTTACTATGTTGTCTTAATAATTGGAACAGTTTGGTTTTTTTTAAACTAAGCAATTTAAAACATAAAAGAACAGTAGTATTTAAAGCAAAAACTCATTACAGCCATTTTCATATATTAGGAAAACAGCATGATTACTATTCATTAAATACACAAACACACACACATATTTCTGTGCACAAGTCACTGTGTTTGATGCTGGGCTGGTATAAAAATGAGCATAAACAGGCATGGTATCTAACCTCTTGGAGTTTACAATCTAGGAGGAGAGTTAGACTTCAGCTACGCAACCCCACAAAGGTAAAATTCAGCTGTAGCAAGTGCTGCAAAGGAGAAAGGCCTGATGTATATCAATAATGGGGAACTGACCTAGTTAGGAAAATCAGACAAGACTTCCCTGAGGAAATGACACTGGTGCTAGGGTAAATATGAGCAAAAAAGGCAAAAAGAAGAATGAGGGAGAATGTTCCAAACTCAAGAGAACAGCCATGTGCAAAGGCCCTGAGATAAGAGGTAGCACAGGTATGCTGTGGACGGAAGAAAGGCCAGAAGTCATGCCACGCCCCTTCCATTGCATTTTATTCTTCCAAGTAGTCCCAAGTCCCATCCAGGTTCCCAGACAGAAAAAACATACTCCACTTCTTGAAAGACGGTGGCAAGGTCAGAGAAAAGAGAGCAAAAGGAAGTGTTAGACTGTGGATCCTGAAAGGTATGAAGACCCCAGAACACACATAGTATCTTTCAGACTTCTATTGACCAGAACTCAAAGTAAGAAATACGTCTTATGTTGCAATCCAATCCAATTCACACACACACACGCAACCAAAATCACAGTTTCACAAAACAGTACTTATCTTTGCTATCTCTAGTGCAGCCTGATATGTTCTATTTTATGTTTGTATACATTTGTCGCAACTACCTAAATTGATTTTCAATGTACTGAAGATTCATGACCTGAAGTCCAAAAAACATTGATGTAAAGTCTTGCAGGCTAAGTTTAAGGCATTTATCTTTATGCTAAGAGTAATAGGAAGTCACTGATGAGTTTTAAACTCAATGGTAACAGGATCAGATTAGTGTTTCCATATTCTGGATGAAATAAAATATAAAACAGAATGCAAAAGCTCAATGGGTGCAAGGAGACAGAGTAGGAGACTATTGAGGCAAATCAGGCAAGGTGTACAGTAGCTTGAGTTATGATGGTAGAGGTGGTAGAAGTGGAGAGAAGTGGGTGAATTTCAGAAACAGGAGTTATAACTGATGGGCATGATTAATTAAGCAGTGAGAATAAGGAAGGTTTATGACTCTCAAAACTGGAATGGATAGTGGGAAGTGAAGAGAGGAGAAGGAACATAGGAGGAGAGTCAGGTATAGAGCAGGGAAGATAGCCCTTGCAAACAAAACCGGCTTCTAGTTTGTAGTTACTGCTAATTGGAGTGCAGTAATTCTGAAGCATGATTAGTGGAATTTGTTTTTAAATAATTCCATAGTCCCTGATAATGTCTTCACTGGAAACTAGCTGGAACTAACATTGGACAAAGTATCATTCTCTTCTGAAGGTTGTAGATAGAGAGTCAAATGAAAAAAACAAAGGTATTGCTCTTTTATCATGGGTATACTTACTGGAAATGCTGGACACAATATGTTATCTTGGATAGCTCTGAATTTTTGCTTAGCTAGTTGACGAAAACCAGGACTTGTGGTGGCCCTCATTAAATAAGGTTAAGATGCCAAATTTTCTTCAAGGTAACTCAGAGCAGAGGTTGGCAAACTATGACCTATGGGCCAAATTCTGTCTATCTTCTGATTTCCAATAAAGTTTTATTAGAACACAGACACACCCATTCACTCACAAATCATCAATAGCTGCTTTCATGCTACCACAGCAGAGTTGAGTAGTTACCACAGTGACTATATGGCCTGCAAAGCCTAAGTTATTTACTATCTGTTTACAGTAAACATGTAACTTAGCGAAAGGGATCCAAAGACTAAAGGAAACAGAAATTGTGGAGTAGCTTTGTCATGAGCACTCCACCCACTAATCTTCTATCTATGTAATTCAAGTGAGGATCCCAAACACACTCCCTTCAACAAGGCCTTGAGAAACACATTGGTGAAGAATGGTGCTCCAGCAACTCTGAAAGTACTCTACTTGTTGTTCTCCCTAGACCAGACATGCTGGTGGAAGATGCTGCATTTGAAATGGGCTTTCTGGTTTCAGTGATGTATCAGGATCCTGGGGTGGCAAAAGGAGAAAAGCAGCACTTATTCTCCAGAGACAAGGCAGGCAGAGCAGTCACAAGAGGGCGGCACAGCAAACATGGTAACTACAATCAATGGATTTTATGATGGTGACTAAATGATCACGAGATTCCCAAGATTAAAAGACTTGTACAACCCTCTACTTGATTTGTGTAACAAAAAATAGCTAGATCATGTAAACTATCAGTCATCTCAACCCCACAGTCAATTACCAGACCTGACAGCCCCCAAAATTGAAGGGAAGACCTGGTACTTTGCTGAAGGATCCTACAATAATATCACAAGTAACTGCTTTGAGTCTTCCTCAAAGTCTTTTCAAAGCACACAAAGCCATTCACCAGGCAAATGTGCCCTGTGAGAAGTGAGATAGGATGCGATAACTAAAGAGACTTTAGGTTGCCTCCTCCTGAAGAGGAGGAGTGTATTTTCAAAAGCATTAGAATTAGCGGCATTAATTTTGGCAGAAACAAAAGATATGTGGTTATTCGACCATCAAAGGATGTATAGTAAGTATTTGTCATATTTCAGCTTTCCAGCATCTGAATGCATTTTCTATTTGAATAGAATTCCAACCATATGTGTCTGGCAGGGAAGCAGATCCCACCACCACCCACAGAAGGTAAAAAGGCCAGATGTTCACTTTGTCAGCCTATTGCAGCCAAGCCCACTGTATTTGTCTGTTTTCATACTGCTATAAAGATACTACCCAAAACTAGGTAATCTGTAAACAAAGGAGGTTTAATTAACTCACAGTTCTGCATGGCTGGGAGGACTCAGGAAACTTACAATCATGGCAGAAGGGGAAGCAGGCAACGACCTTCTTCACGTGGTGGCAGGAGAGTTAGCAAGAGCAAGGAAAACTGCCTTATAAAACCATTAGATCTCATGAGAACATATTCACTATGAGTAGAACAGCATGGGGGAAACTGCCCCCATGATCCAATCACCTCCTACCTGGTCCCACCCTCCACATGTGAGGATTATGGGCATTACAACGAGATTTGGGTGGGGACACAGAGCCAAACCATATCACCTAGCTTGGCCCAGTAGTCCCACCCAGGCTTTTACACCAGTACTGATGGCCCAACAAAGCAAAGAAGGTATAATCATGCCATCAACAGCAACCAAATCCAGGTTTTAAAGGAAGTATTTACAATATCCACTGTCAAAAGTTGGGGGCAGTAGTCTAAAAATCTGAATGTCTCCACTGTTCAATGGTGGTGGCAGGACTGTCTTTAATGGCTTGGTCCTGGTGACATAGTGTAATCTGGGTTCTGGCTGTCTTGATTTCCTGGCTGCTCATTCTCTCAACGTAGTTCTCCAGCCCCACCAGAGATTTTGAAGGATATTTAACATATTTTCAAAAATTCTTTTTCTGCTAAAATGAAGCAGAGACTTCTTTTTTTTTCCACTTATTGCAAGGAAAACTCTTGGCTAATTCACATGTGTATTTTACTCTCTCTGTATCTCTCAGTCTTTGTGAAATTATGCAAACCCTAAACATTTGAAGAACAATTCCAAGATCCAGTCACACATAGAAGTATATTATGTGCTATTTTATTTGCTGAAATATTTTCCTTTTCATATATTTATATAATAATGATCTCAACTATTTATCAAACATTCACTCTATGATTACTTCTTTTAGAAGTAATGATAAGTATCACATAACATTTGTAGAGGGATTTGTAGCTGACCAAGCATTTACATTTACATTTACATTTAATGTGCACTTGCATTTTCTCCTTTTAGTCACAGCCTGATAAAGCAGCCAATATAATGTCAGTGATCCCTGCCTTTTTTTTTTTAACTTTTTTTTCCAAATACCCAGTCTTCAAGAAGTAAACCCTGTCTTATTTCACTTATGAGCTATTCGATTAATGTGGCCCTTTGTAACATCAGCAACAACATGGCATAATTTCCATTTACTGAATTCTAAATATGTATTAGGTACAGTGCTAGGAGCTAAACACATACCTATATGTTTCTAATTCTCACAATAATTTTTAAAAGATAGTAGTATTATTTTCACATTTTAGATAAGGAACATGAGGCTCATAGAGATCAAAGAACTGACACCTTGAGATCTTGGGGAGAAAAGTAGCTTGTCTCCAACACATGATGCTCTCCCCTATTATCTTCCTCCAATCCTTCAAGTTGTGTTTTTTGCTTAGTAACTTGGTAAATGTTACTCGAAACATCTGGAAAAAACAGCTAAAGAAACCAAATGGCCCTTTGACAGTAGCACAGTAAAAACTTTTTAAAAATGCATTCAGAACTTAAAGTATAATAAAAATAAATAAATAAAAAATGCATTCAGTGATTCTCAGCTCTATATATCTGTCTGTAATCTCTTCACACTCTGTTGTAAATTTCCATGTAAAAATATTTTTGGTTTCCTATGGGAGCCTTTTTATAAGCAGATATGCCAAAGCCTTTTCAAGCACTGTATTGGAAACATTCAACATAAATATCCTGTCCTATAGGGAATATTCGCAAAGCCAAAAAAAAAAATGTCAATTGAGAATACAACTAAAATAATTCCCGGCAATATTTTGTGACTAATGATGACTTGTTAAAGAAGAGTATTAAGGGCCAGGCACGGTGGCTCACACCTGTAATCCCAGCACTTTGGGAGGCCAAGGTGGGCGGATCGCTTGAGGTCAGGCATTCAAGACTGAGGTGGCCAACATGGTGAAACCCCGTCTCTACCAAAAAAAAATTTAAAAATTAGCTGGGTGTGGTGATGCGCGCCTGTGATCCCAACTACTTGGGAGGCTGAGGCAGGAGAATCACTTGAACCTGGGAGACGGAGGTTGCAGTGAGCTGAGATGGTGCCACCGTACTCCAGCCTGGGCCATAGAGCAAGACTCCGTCTCAAAAAAAAAAAAAAAAGACTATTAAGGAAATTGAAAGAATATTTTATCCCTTTTCTGGATTCACTTCCTAATTCTTTAGTCTTTCTTATATATTTTATCCTTCTTATCATCATTAAATCAAGGTATTAAAAAATTTTAAAACCCTTCACTCCCACAAACATCCTTTCAGTTGCAAAAAGACACTGAATGATCATCTTTTAATTAAATTGCATTAATTCTTAGGAAACGCTTCCTTCTGCATTAACACACAATATATGAACACACAGTCCCTCATCTGTGAGCTCTTGAGAAACATGTTTTTATTATCAATTTCCTCCCATGTAAAATCAGAATAATAACAATCCCTACTTCATAAGGTTGTTGTGAGGATTAAATTATATCATCTTTGTAAAGTACTTAGAACAACACTAAACACATATCAAAGAAATACAAACACACACATGTGCACACGCACACACACTCACAGCGAGTTCCAGTTTTGTGCATCTTCTAACATTTAGGCTGGCTCAATATTCAAAAGTTAATGCTTCAATTATCTCTGCCTGTCACCGCCATTAAGAAAAACAACAACTGTATTCCCTGTCTTCACGAAAGGGAATGCCATCTATCCAGTAGCCCAGGCCAGAAACTCAAAAATCATCCAGCTAATCTTTCTTCATTACCCCACATCCACTCAATCACTAAGCTCTGTTTCTCAAATCTAACCCTTCCACCATCTCAACAGCCTCTCCCATCATGAGTGGCACATTTACCTCCAACACATGGTCGCCTGGCCTCCAACCTTGCTGTAGCAATAAGAGTCATTGTGTCAATTCCCTGATGAAATCCCTTCAATAGCTTTTGGTTGGTTTTATTTATTTAATTTGAGACAGAATTTCACTCCTGTCACCCAGGCTAGAGTGCAATGGTGTGATCCCAGCTCACTGCAAACCTCTGCTTCCCAGGTTCAAGTGATTCTCCTGATTCAGCCTCCCAAGTAGCTGGGATTACAGGCACACACCACCACGCCCAGCTAATTTTTGTATTTTTAGTAGAGGGGGTTTCACCATGTTGGCCAGGCTGGTCTCAAACTCCTGACCTCAGGTGATCTGCCCACCTCAGCCTCCCAAAGTGCTGGGATTACAAGTGTGAGCCACCATGCCCAGCAGCTTTTGGTTGGTTTTAGGAAAAAGATAAACTACTTTTTAAAACCCCTGATGTTGGTACCTCTCTACCTCCCATGCCTTGTCTCTCACATAGTTCCATTCCCAACCTTCTATCCCAACCTCTTCCCGTGATTCAGCCAAACAGCACATGTATGTTTCTCAAATGTACCCTGTGCTCTCTCATCTGCAGACATTCACACATGTCATCTCCTTTGCCTGCAATGCTCTTCCTCCTTCTGCTTGCCTGGTGAACATACTCATTCCCTTTAGGTCACAACGTATATATCATTTCTTCCAGGAAGCTTCTGAGGATTCCCCTGGCTTATGGTAGCCGTCCCTCCAGCAGCCTGTGCCGCCTGTATCCTCCCACACAGCACACTACGGATGGCTTGCGTACGGCCCCATCTTCTCCACTACACAGCCAGCTTCAGGAAAGCTTGCCTTGTCTGATATATTCACCATTGCAAATCCAACTAACATAATGCCTGGCACATAAACTGGTGCTCAAATCATTTTTTTGATGAAAGAATTTGTGATGTTTATTTTTTACCACCAAAATGTGAGAGCCATAAATTTGTGACTAGTGTCATTCCCTTGGGGTCCAAACCCTCCCACATGAAAGAAGGCTTAAAATAATAGCAGAGACCATAGATCAATTCATCTGCAGACTCCTCTTCTCCAATTGCTGCCAACAAAACCATCTTTCTAATCCTTTAGGATCACTTTGATGGAATACTAGGAGAGTGCCATTATGATTTTATAATTCTGTCTGTGTACTCAGAGTAATTACATGGTGCCTGGGACACACAAGCTAAACTAACATTGTTACAGGTTAAAATGTGGACATCTAACCAAGATTGTCTATGAATGGATATATTTATAATAAGTGTTGGACGGGTCTTTTGACACCAAATTTGATGCACACATCAAAATTGATCCACTAACTTGATGCTATAAGATAGAGAGAGCAAAGGGAATTCCTAAAGAGATGGAAAATTATCATTTGAATATGATTATACATAAGGAAATGAATTGGTGAAGCGGTGGAGAGGAATAGAGTTTCGGAATAAGTAAGAGTCACTAAGTAAAAATGCTGAAAATTCCCAGTAGACAATCACATTGCTTGGATTGCATTATATACATGTTCATGTAGAGATGAACATGTAAATGAATGTGCCCTGTGCTCTCTCATCTGCAGACATTCACACATGCCATCTCCTTTGCCTGCAATGCTCTTCCTCCTTCTGTTTGCCTGGTGAACATACTCATTCCCTTTAGGTCACAATGTATACATCATTCCTTCCAGGAAGCTTCTGAGGATTCCCCTGGCTTATGGTAGCCTAATAGGTGAGGAAAGTCAAAGTTAATCAATATTATTGATAAAATTAATTAAAATAGAAATAACACAAGGGAATAGCAATCTGATTAGAAGAAGTACCAGCTAGCGGAAGGGCAATTTAATTCAATTTTCATATACTATTTGACTAAATTAAATATTAGTCAATTGAGCCTTCATGCAAAACAAGCTACGCATTTGCAAAAGTCATACTAACAGAATGTATTTGCTGTAGTAAAAATATTTTTAGTTGACACTTCTTTTTTTAATCCAGCTTTTAAAAACTAGCATGGAAGATCTAAAACTAGCTAATGCAAAATTTGTAATACTGGAAATCTAGTTATCCACTCGTTTCTAAGAAAAAAAGCCATGAATATGGAGTTTTATCACTTAGAATATAATTAACAAAATGCAATTTGAATGATATTAGATGACTTATTTTCTAAAAATAAAATTTTGTTTTTTTGAGACAATGTCTCACTCTGTCGCCCAGACTGGAGTGCAGTGGCAGGATCTTGGCTCACCGCAACCTCCACCTCCCTGGCTCAAGCAATGCTCCTACCTCAGCCTCCCAAGTAGCTGGGACTACAGGCACGTACCACTATGCCTGGCTAATTTTTGCATTTTTGGTAGAGATAGGGTTTCATCATGTTGGCCAGGCTGGTCTCAAACTCCTGACCTCAAACGATCCACCTGCCTTGGCCTCCCAAAGTGCTGGGATGACAGGCGTGAGCCATGGAACCTGGCCATTATCTAAAAATTTCTAAAAGTTGGCAGCCCAGTTACATATGGCTATGTAATTTGAAATAGCAAAGATGGCCATAGAGGTTCACAGATCTTTGAAACACAAAAATACTCACTGCTAGAAAGAGGGAAAAAATACAAAGCAGCAGAGATTGCCATTTGAAATTTCCTAGAGAGAACAGTTCCAGGTTAAACATTAGACACTGCAAATATAAAAAGTCAATTTATTTGTCTCTCTCCCACGATCCTTCACCACTTAAAGTTCTACCCCCAGCTAAGAGGTGGGCTGAAATCAACTTTATTTCAACAAACCAAACATCCAAACTATGTAATCATGGGATGACATCTGAGTTTGATCTGGCTGGCTGCTTATAAAGGAGTCTTTCACAATGATACATGGGAATTTTCATTGTTGACCAAGCTAGACACTAGGGCATACTGCCTGCATATTTCCTGCTGAAATCAGCCAAGTGCAAATAGAGACCTACCTTTTTTAAAAAAAAAAAAAATGCCTCCATCCATCTGTTTTGAACTATACTGAAACTTATTTTATTTTACACATAAAGATAGGACTATTAGCCTCCTACTTTCGAGACATGGACCTTTTTAGTTGTTTTCTGAGTTCGGTGATAGATGTAGGCTGAATTACATGTATACTTTCCCACAAACCTTAACCAGTACCACATTTGAGAGGACAGCTGGTTATTTAGGGAACAGTCTGGGGCCAGGGACCTAGTAGATCTAAGAGTGGGATTCAAGCCCAAGTCCTTGGCCTCATTAGCACAGTGTTCTCACCAAACTACCCTTCCAAGAAAAGTCCAAAGATTTATTGCTGCTCTGGGCTACTCTAGATCTTTGAAACAAAGTTTCCCAGAATCCAAAAATACTTCCCCAACAATCAGACATGTAAGAGGGCGCACGCATGTGTGCACACGTACACATACACACACACAAACACACAGAGAATTTGTTCTACATTAAAGAGAAATAAAATTTAAAGTGTTTAACCCAATAAGTTTCTATATCCTAATCAAATGTGAAAGCATCCTCACAGATGACTTCATATACTGGTTTCTTATTACTGACTCCTTTGGGCTTTCCCTTATTCCTTTAATGCATCTTTGCTGGACATACAGTTAGTGGGGGAAAACTGAAACATCGCTTTAGGTGGTTGCTATGTCCGTCCAGGGTGCTATGCTACCTTCAGTTCTAAATATGAAAACCATACGGCAAAACAGGAATATTCCTCAAACCCTTTACTTTCACAGTGTTGCTTCAAATTATGTTACTTTTTTGCTTAAACAATATTGACTGTAAGTCAGAAAATCACAGCATCGCATATTTATTTGCATGGAAGAACTCTCTGAAACAGGAAATCAAGACAGGAGGTGTCAATACGGACTGCTGCCAGTCACTCTGGCAGTCTTCTCGCACCAGCCACTTCTCCGTGGAGTGTGGCAGCTGGGCAGCGCTCCTTCTGGGCTTCCACAGGAAGGCTCTGACCCTGAAAACCTTAGATTAGAGCGCATTTTGAAATTTAAATAAGCTTCAATTCACCTCTGCCATCTTGGCATACAACCGAAATGTGCAAGTCAGAAGAATGTATTTCTATTTAAAATAGATAGAAAGCAGGTATCACTCTTTCTCCTTCAGTAAGTTTTTAGTAGTCTCCAATTAAAAAAAAAAGGGTTTTCTTTCAAACCAACTCAAATTCACCAATCTTCACACAATATCTTAATGTTTTTTACCCCCATTTTGTTACCCAGCTATGATGTAGAGGGCTGATTACCATATTCTTTGTAAGTATTGAAGCCAATTATTAATTGGGTCTAAATAATACTTTTCTTCCCCTGGATTAATAATCTCTGATATTACTTTCCAACATTTTTACTCCTTTCATGTATCTTACCTTTTAAAACTCTTTAGAGAGTCCTCCTACAATTACCTTGTTGTTATTTCTGATTGGCACGTGAGTCTTTTTATATCTGCAGGCCTAGAATGTAGTCCACTGCCTGGCTCTTGGTAAATATTCTTTTTTTTTTTTTTTTTTGAGACAGAGTCTCGTTCTGTCGCCCAGACTGCAGTGGTGCGATCTCAGCTCACTGCAAGCTCCGCCTCCCGGGTTCACACCATTCTCCTGCCTCAGCCTCCAGCGTGGCAGAGATTACAGGCGTCTGCCACCATGCCCAGCTAATTTTTTGTGTTTTTTTTAGTAGAGACGGGTTTCACCGTGTTAGCCAGGATGGTCTTGATCTCCTGACTTCGTGATCCACCCACCTCGGCCTCCCAAAGTGCTGGGATTACAGGCGTCAGCCACCGTGCCCCGCCTAAATATTCTTGAGGAAATGTAAAATCATGCATGAGCAGCATTCAATAAAAAGTTGAATACAATTTATTTGTCTTCCCTGGCTAGACATTACTATTGATTTAGACACATTTTTCTATTATTTATACCATATGGAAATATACTTTCATCAAGACGAGTTCCTCTGATTTCACCAGAAAACTCAATAAGCTCATTCTAATAATTATCCTGAAATATAAATCTAAACATTGATTTTCTCACAAGTGCACAAGTATCTAAACTGCCATCAACCAAAAGCCTGATATACCTTGGCAGAATTTCAGATCATGCACTGTACTATACAGTCCTAAATTTCACCTTCTGTATTTCTGAATCTCATGCAATATAAGAACAAGCTCCTCTCAGTTCAATAGGTGTTGCTGTTCAATTGCCAAAAGGATCTTATTTTGGTCAGAATTTAAAAGAAAATTTATATTGAGAATAGTTTAGTATTTCAACTAAATGGTATTTTATTTATTTTTAATTGACAAAAATTGTATGTATTTTTGTCAATTAAACAAAAATAAAAGTACAACATAATTTTTTGATATATGGGCACGGTGTGGGATGATTAAATCAAGCTAGTTAACATATCTATCACCTCACATATTTATCACTTTTTGTAGTAGGAACATTTAAAAACTCATTTAGCAATTTTCAAATATACATTATTATTAATTATAATCAACATGCTATGCAATAGATCTCCAGAACATATCCCTCCTGTCAAACTGAATCTTTGTACCCTTTCATAAACATCTCCCCATTCCCCACCCTGTCCTCATCCCAAGCCCCAGTAACCACCATTCTTTTTTTCTTCTATGAGTTTGACTTTTTAGATTCCACATGTGAGCTTCATTGCTATTCAGCCATAAAAACAAAAGAAATTCTGTCATTTACAAAAACATGGATGAGCCTGGAGAACATTATGCTAAGTGAAATAAGTCAGGCAGAGAAAAAACAAGTGGTATTTTACACATATTTAGTAATTTAATATTTTATTACTTTTCCTATTTTTTTCTGAAAAGGTTAATAATTCTTTTCTAAACATTTATTAACTTTCTCTCTGCTTAGAACAGCTTATCACTATAAATAAAAACCTATACATGCTCTAATATGCATATCTGCTAATTTCACAGTTATTAAGCTTCCTAACACCATGCCTAAATGCCAAAGAGAGGATGCAAGATATTTGGAACAAATGTCATGATACATGTTAAAAGCTAAAGTAAAACCACCAATCTTTTAGCTTTTGATCAGAGCTCATTGAGAGTTATTGATGAATATTTTTCATTAGACTGATATTTCACTGGTTGACAGATACACTTCTGTCTTTCTTAGTCTTGTTCAAACACACATACACGCATCCATACACATCCATACACACAGTTCAATGCTGACAAAAGGGTAAAACAAGAAAGTGTGAAAGAAAAATGAAATATAGCAGTTGTTCTTTAGCAGAAAACCTTGGTAAGGTCATGAATACTTGGGAGTCACCATGGTCACTGACGTGAACTGGCTTTCCTTAAAAGAATGCTTCTTAAGTAGCAGTTATATCAGAGTGGTGGGGGAAAAGGTATAAAATAAAAGTTTGGGGAGGGGCTTCAATATTGTTGGAAGAATTTGCAAAAGTGTGTTTTATTTTCTTTGATTCTTTCATAAATTAGTAAACCTGACTAACATAATCTGGAAAGTTCTCCTCAAATTAACACAATCTGGAAAGTTTTCCTCAAGTTAAAGAAAGAAATATTTAGATTACCTCTTCAGTAGTTCGCTCTTTGAAGCCTCTTGGGTCTCAAAATTCCCAAGCTAAAGGTTAGTGAGTTAAACCACATAATCACCATGCCTTCCTGCAATAAGGTTAATAATTAATGCCTGGAATCCCAATTAATATCTAGAATCCATTTAATGTCTAGAATCCCGTTCCCAACCAAAGCCTTTAAGTAGGAAATCCTATAGAATGTTTCATTAGAAATTATGCCTAATGATTAAACTGAAATGTGAAATTTTAATAATGATATTCAAAATCTTAAGGACATTCACCTGAGTAACTGACCTGAAGTACAACCCCAGTTCCCACAAACTTTTCAGCAAGGCAAAGTTTTGCAGTTTCAAACACTCTCTTCCTTTCTCTCTTCCTCTCCTGGTACTCCTAAAATTCTCCACCCCACTAAGAAGAAACAAGGTTTATCCACGCTCTCCCTGAGAGAATACACCTATCTCAATGTATTCAAGAGGATTCAGAAGGATGGCTTATCCAAGAAGAAGGCTGCTACTCTCTGGGAAGATTTTCACTGTGGTCTTACTTTTGAGGCAGCATTTCTCTGAAGTACAGATAGCACACTTATTCACCGATAGATCCCTTTGAATTAGGTGAGCTTGACCTTCTGCTCTCTCTTCTTGCTTATATTTCTCTTGTGACTGGTTATTGAGAGTTATTGATGGATATCAATAGCAGATGAGGAAGAACTGATAAAAGAAGAGGAAACCCAAAACAGACTACTAATTTTTTTAATATAAATGTGGAGAAGAGAGTAAAAATTATCTTTACTGCAAGACTGGGTATGGTGGCTCACACCTGTAATCCCAGCACTTTGGGAGGCCGAGCAGGTGGATCGCTTGAGGTCAGGAGTTTGAGACCAGCCTGGCCAACATGGTGAAACCCCATCTCAACTAATAATACAAAAATTAGCCAGGCGTGGTGGCACACACTTGTAGTCCCAGCTACTCAGGAGGCTGAGGCATAAGAACTGCTTGAACTTGGGAGGGGAGGTTGCAGTGAACAGAGATTGCTCGAGAGAGACTCTGTCTAAAAAAAAAAAAAAAAAAAAATTTATTTACTGCTGACCCTGAGAACATGGATTTACAGAAACAAAAATGAACTTCCAACTTGTTCTGTATTAGAAATTAATGGAAATGTGGAGTAGGGGTAGTATAGAAAAGAGACAGGAAGAGGGAAAAAAGAAAGAAGTCACCAAGAAGCATGGCCACAGGCTGGAGCCTGAATTGGCACATAAGGCCAAGGTATTTTTAAGAGTGGGGAAGTACAACATCATGTAGAGTTGTCGACACTTCTACGTGACTTAGAATATCCACCCTAGTTCTACAAACCATTGATAAATTTCACCATACACAGGCCGGGCGTGGTGGTTCACGCCTGTACTCCCAGCACTTTGGGAGGCCAAGGTGGGTGGATCACCTGAGGTCAGGAGTTCGAGACCAGCCTAGCCAACATGACAAACCCCCATCTCTACTAAATATACAAATTTAGCCGGGTGTGGTGGCAGGTGTCTGTAGTCCCAGCTACTGGTGGCTAAGGCATGGAGAATCGCTTGAACCCGGGAGGTAGATGTTGCAGTGAGCCGAGATCATACCATTGCACTCCAGCTTGGGTGACAGAGCGAGACTCCATCTCAAAAAAAAAAAAAAAAAAAAAATTCACCACACATAAACTTGTATGGGTGAGGTATTCTTGTGGACATCAATGAAAGAATTTCATCTCTGGATTGAGGAGGTCTTAAACAGACACAAACTGTAAGAGAACCCATAACTCAACCAATACTTCAGAAGCAGAAACTCAGAAGAGGTGGGCATGAGATAATAATACCTGTGGAATTCACATATATCTTGGGAAGAAAAAGGCTAAGCAATGGAGATTCAAGCCTACTTATCCTGATCATAAGAGAGGGACAACCCCAGCTATTATTCAGGTTACAATGAGTAGACTAGGTGTTTATAACTTTAGGAAAATAGAAAAATACTTTCCAGGAATTAGGTGTTTATTACTCTTCAAAAATTAATCCCATTATCCTCTGACTCATTATCAATAATAAAGTTTAAAAGCTATTTAGCCCCCTAAATACAGCTCTTGAATCAAAGAAATCTGCCTTACACCAGATTCTGCAACAAAGACCAACATTGGTAGAGTTAAAAATCAAGAGATACCACACCAGGAAGGCTTAAGATTAGTAAGCTCCATGGACAGAAACCAGGAGCTTGGTTCCCAGTTAACAACCACAACGCCTAGCACATAACAGGCACACAATAAATATAGTCGGCCCTCCATATGGATAAGTTCTGCACCCACAGATTCAACCAACCACAGACAAAGAAAGAAAGAAAAAGAAAAAAACTCAACATTTAAAAATGACATAAAAAATACAGTACAACAACTATTTACATAGCATTTACATTGCACTGGGTATTACTAGTAATCTAGAGATGATTTAAAGTATACGGGGGGATGTGCATAGGTTATATGCAAATATGATGACATTTTATATAAAGACTTGAGCATCCTTGGGTTTTGGTATCCTCAGGGGGTACTGGAAACAATTCCTAGGACTGAGTATACTGAAGGATAACTCTACTTGTTGCATGAATAGCGTTCATTCAATATAGCTGCAAATTATCCTACAGGGGCAATAAATGTATCAAACAAAGATTTAACTACAACTAATTTTACCCCTGAAACAAAATCTAAATAGGTGGTGGAAAAAAAGGCTTTTAAATTACTTGAGACGTCCTATCCATCATGCAAAAATCAGAATAACCAGGCATGTGCAAGGCAAATGGACATCTACTTAAATTGGCCCAAAAGGAAGATCAAAACCACGGCAAATTTAAACAATTCCCAGCCTTCAGTGTGGTGGGTACGATACAGGACTAGCAGACCTCCTAGAGACCACAATCTAACAGACAACTCTGATGTATATGTTAAAGCCTAATCAGAAGTCTAACAGGAACAAGCCTGCAGTCTGACAAAATCAGATGTGTGGACTTGGTGTAGCAAGTGCCAGCACTTAAAGAATCCATAAAATGACAGTGACAAAGAGGCAGGAGGGTTTGTAGGTTTGTAGGGTTTGGAATCTCATTGAAGGATTCTGAAGAGCTAAGGGAAACAGAGATCAGTTCTAGATTGGTTTCTGTTTTTAAGGTGAAATTAAAAGAATCAGGGATTAACCAGGGGTTGTATGAGATAAGAGAAGTTTATCCAATAAAGATCTCCGTAAAAGATGGGAATAGCAAAGCAAGTCTGAGAGCATCAGCAGTAAGAAAGCAGTCATCACTCAAAGAGGGGACCCTTGTGGCATTTTACAGCCCTGTGCCACCATGGGAGAAACAACGTTTCCTGTTAATTTTATAGTTGGCTTTAAATGTGTCTATCCTCTAAGCCTGGTTAATAGCAAAGCGACCTTTTCCTCTTTTCCATGCAAGCTGATTTTCACTCTTTCTGCTAGAGACTGATTTTGAATCTTTTACAGATATAATTATTAAATATTACCCTCTTAATCAAGTTGTAGAAAAAGACTTTCTCAAAACTTTGATCTAAGAGAAACAGGCTAAAAAACAAAAGGGTGTATTATATTTTAAACCATTTCAAACTGGCTGACCCACAACCCTAATCCAATCTGCACTTCCTCAGTCCTCTGAGCACACCTCTAGCACAGCCACCTGCCACTAGATAATCATAGCTAGTTTACTTCTCTGTCTCTTCTCCTACACGCTGAACTCCCAAAGAGCAAGAGCAGTGAAGTATCCATTTTATGCCTAGTGCCTAGCACAGTTCCCAGCCCATCTAAGTGCTCCGAAGTCAAGCTGCCTGCTCTTCCCCTCTCTATATAACATGTACCAAAGCCCCTTACACAGTAAAACAGATTTGTACTCTAAATATCTATTTAAGAATGTCATTAATTCCACCTTGAATGGTGATGGAAAAAAAAGAATGTCATTATTTGAAGGAAGTACTACACGGATGAGACATGAGGTGCAGGAATGAAGAGTGAGATCTACAATGCCAGGTCAAAGCAGAAGGATGCTTCCATTTGAAGGGTCCACAAATGGCTTTGCTGCAACATGATAAAGCCAGAAGCACTTGAACTAAATGGCTCAATGCAAACTATATCTACTAAATCGAATCACTTATGATGTAGTACTAGAGATGCTCATCTGTCTTTTCAGCAAGACTATAAATTCCTGGAGGTGAGAGGTCATGCATGTCTTAATCATTTTGCTTACTCTGCCCACCGCATTGTATAGGCATTCAATAACATGGAAGCAGAGAGGACAAGGTAGGAAAACAAGAAGAGAGGAAGCAGAAATCACATTCAGTAAAGCAGAAGGGTAGGGGCAAGAGTAAGTGCTGGTAAAGGCATCACACATGCAGAATCAGAGGTCTCCAACTGCATGAGGACAGAGGACTCCCACAGGCTGCTTAAGGTAAAGAGGAAAGAAAGGAGCTGGTAAATCAACTTAGGACTTAGAAGATATAATGAGATGTGAAACTGGACTGAGAGGTGGGACACGAGGAAGCAAAGAGAGGATTGGGAAGTCATAAATACAAGGAGATGAGTTACCAAGGTCAGAAGCTAAGAAAACTGTCTTCATTAAACCACCATTGACACAGGTAAAGTGGGAGGAAAAATGAAAATATAGCTATGCAAAATGACTCAGGAGCACAAAAAGAGTACAAGGGCAATCCAGGAGATCTGTTTATTTAGATATTAGTAAAAGCAGGACCTGGGTGTAGAGAGTCAGGGATAGGCTGCTCTGAGCCCATATGGTGCCCTGATTCTGAGGTGGGTGCAAACAACCACAGAGTCACCTTATTCCTCTTTCTTTTATTCTTCTGTTTCTTTATTCCCCCCCCCCTCCACCCCATTACTTCCTGCTGTGCAAAGTGTTCACCAAATAGGACCCTATGCTTCTTTTGGGTTAGGTCCATTACAGTTCTGCCTTTCCCCAAACCCATCATGAGGCTATAAAGAGGAACAGGAATAGCATTGGCTGTCCTTAAGTATCTCTTCAAAGATGAGCCTCATGGAACAAGCAAGCAGTGACACAAACCACAAAAGAATTTCCAATGTCAAGGTGACATGCACATTCTAGTTAGCATGACCTGAAGTCAATAAGCAGGTGCCACCTTGTCTAAATTATTAATTACGTAAAAGCAACAAATCGTACCCATGGTCTTGGGTGAGCTGCTCTGGAAAAGGAGAAGGAATAACTCCCAGCACTCACTGAAAGGGTGTCCCAGCCACAGTGGGTAGGACCCAGTGCCACACACTCTGCATGACTCCATTGAAATGCAAAGGTCTTTCCGTATAAAATGTACTCGGAATAATTAGAATTAGTATGTTTTAGGCAACCAGAAAAACTGAATTGTGTATACTGGGGTGGTGGCTTTTATTATGCAGGCCCATCACTGAAAACTCAAAATTACCTTAGATTTGAAGGAAATGCCCCCCATTTTGGTGAGTAAGTTATTTTACTCATCCCTCATAATGACACATTTTTGAATTTTTTTGTGCTACTATGGCACTGAAACTCCCCCTTGAAACAACTCTTAACCCTCCAATTTCATGAAGTATTCATGTTCTAAATCCACTTCAAAAATAATTCTCTATTGATCTCCCTTTATATACCATCATACTCCAAAGAATGCTCATCCTTAATAGCACTTAACAAGATGTGCAATCTTTTCTCAACACATTAATGTTGAAAGGAAATACCCACCTAAGATTTTTAAAGATCTATAATTTTGGGAAATGCCAGTGTTCTACCAAGTCTGTTCTCAAATTTTGAGCATAGATCATCCTCCAACTTATCAACTTGTTGAACTCCAAAAGTTTGACTATAAATCAGTTGTGGGAAAGAGAAAGGTAGTTTCCCATACTAAAAATCACACAGTATAATTAGGTTCTCAGGGCAGCCTGCAAAACCCTTTTCCACTCGTGCTCTACCTAAAACAGCCGTAAAAATACCATAGAATTCAGAGTCAAAGTGATATTTCCAGAAGAAAAATGCTTTCATAGTTCCCTTTTGAGATGCCAAGAACCCAGAAACCTTTCTTTCTGGCAATGAAAGTAGGGGCTGCCTTTGCTCAAAGCAGACTTCAGAGGGTGAAGGTCATGGTGCGAACTTTGGGGAAGAAGGTATCTCCGGACTGGACATGTGAAGTGAGGGAAGTGAACACACTGCTTGTCCAGACCTGGAGGAAACTTTAGGACAGGAGGGCAGAGTGGGAGAGAGGACTCCAGCGAATAAGTGGGAAAGCTGGGCATGAGTGCGTGGAAGATGCGGGAAAGAGCATGGACAAGCAGTTTCTAAACACCTTTTCCCATCTCCTTTGCATTTCACAATTTCTTCTACTTCTCTCTTTCCATCTCCTTTAGAAGGGTTTATGGGTAAGGACTGAGAAGAAATAAAAGGCCACAGCAGGGCAGCAAGAGGAAAGGAGTAAGTGGGAGGGAGTCACCAGTAGGAAGCAGGATGAAACAGATGCAGTCTTTCATTTGGAGACAAGGGGTAGGTTTTTCACACGTAAGGTGTGCATCCATAAATAAGGATCTTGTACGTTGGCTCATGTGTAAGTGCAAAATAAAAAGAAACAATGGTTACTATCCCCAGAGTGGAAGAACAATAAGCAAATTAAATGAACTGGAGTTTCTGTGAATGCTTCTGTTATTAAAAATACTATTTTACGGCCGGGCTTGGTGGCTCATGCCAGTAATCCCAGCACTTTGGGAGGCCAAGGCGGGCAGATCATGAGGTCAGGAGTTCAAGACCAGCCTGACCAACATGCTGAAACCCCGTCTCTACTAAAAACAAAAAAATTAGCCAGGTGTGGTGGCACGTGCCTGTAATCCCAGCTACTCAGGAGGCTGAGGCAGGAGAATCACTTGAACCCAGGAGGGGGAGGTTGCAGTGAGCAGAGATCAAGCCACCGCACTCCAGCCTGGGTGACAGAAGGAGACTCTGTCTCAAAAAAAAATTTTTCAGAAAAAAGTATATTCGATAAATCTATTGCACACCTGTTGTCTTTTACTAGGGATAATGTCTTCAGCAAAGACACTGGAATCCAGAGTAAATATACTGTGCTCACATTTTTTGGGAATTCACACATCGCAAATTCTATTGCGGAAGTCCAGGTTTCTTCACCAATTTCATGCAAGGTAGTATACTTTAAACAGGTGTGTATCCTTTCATCAGAATCACATCCAGAACAAATTCACAACACTGCCCTTTATTACTACTCTACTTGAGACAGATATCAACTGGTGGTCATTCTTTAGCTATATCATAAGCACAACCTGAAAATTGTATACCTTTGTCTACTTTAAGCTACAAAGCCTATCACTTTCATGACTAATCAATTTGATGCACTGAAAATACAAGCCAAAATATTAATTATGTTAAATGATGTCTAGGAAGGGTACCTCTTTCTACAGATTATTTGAATAATGAATTTAACCTCATATTCTTCAAATACTGTACAATTAGAACTTTTTTCTTACGCAATATTTTTTCTAGAGGGGCCTATTTGGTCCTATTAGGCACAAACATGATGTGAGAGGAAATGGTGAGTGTTGAGGAGAGTCCCTCTGGGGCTCTGGACTACAAGTGAGAAAAACTACTTTTCCTGTTGGCCATTTCTTCATTGGCAGCACTTACCCATTGGAAGCACTTGTTTATTTGGGGTCTGAATGGGAAGAGTGGCTGTCTGGGCTGGCGAACAGAGGCCTATTCTGGATCTAACTACAATTTTCCCTGTCTCAGGCTGTGGCCTCAACTTTGTTTTTAATCTATTTTTTCATTCACAAACTAAAGAATACATCCTACAGAATACCTAAAACTCCACCAGGGTTTCAGAAGCTACGTGGAATGCGGTATTGTGAATATTTCACAAGCTCCTTTTCCAACCTTCACGTAAGCTTTCACGAACTATGCTTAACTCGTACTTCGATAGAAGCTAAAACACAGGTGTTTTCCTGACATCACAAAGTGTCCAACGTGACATCTACTCATCTCCTTTGAAAGCCTCAGGGGCAGTCAGGGTGACCCTGGCTATATCAAACACTGAGTTATCAGAGACACGTTAGGATGAGGACGTAGCTTTGGTAAAGATTTATTTAACAATGCTCAGAATCTTCTCACTTGACAGGGAACCTTCCCATGGATTTCAATCAGAGAACATGTAGCTAGAAAAGAGAAAAATATGTTTTGTCTAATCTTGACATATCCTGCACATCTTAGAACACCTACTCAGTCTTTTCATTTCTGACAATGATTCAAAGAAAGAATTATCTTTGCCTTAAAACATATAATGTTCCATTTCTTTACATTAGAGAACTCATCAAAGTAGAATGCCGTCCAAATCTCTAAGACACACCATAAGAAACAAACGGCACCGTTATTTATTTGAATCTTCAAAATAATATTTGCATTACCTCTGTATTAACAACTTCCATTGGTCTTTTCTTGATTTCTCCTATGTCCAAGTAACTGAGGAAAAAACAAACAAAAAGAGTTGCTTTTATAGACTTTAAGTCAGTAATTTGTTTTTAAAAATCATAAAAAAATAAAGCAACGCATAGGAAATTCTCAACCTTAAAGCAAAAACAAATAGCTACTAATGAAAAGCAATTACAATAGTAAAAACTGTTTGCAGTGTCACCGACCAGAGCTGACATATGTCTACCCTAAACTTCAAGAGAAGGAAAGTCTTAGAAATACATACATCTATTAGGGAACATTTTTCCCTCTTAATAGTTAGCTGCTTACTATATACACTATATTCTTACAGATTTGATTTTTTAAAAGAGTGGCTTATGTGCAAAGCTGCTTAACTGTTCCATTAAATACAGGCTTTAGGTCAAAGGAAGTACTGATAGCGTGCATTAGGGTAACAACTGGGAAAGGCTGAGAAATTATTGTCTCTATGAGAGCACCTTAATGATACAAAAACACTCACTCATGTGGGATGACTTTGGTAATTGGTTCAGCTAAGAAACAGATGGGTGGACTAGTTAACCTCTGGAGACCCCTATTATTCCATTACTATTTGCTCTAGATACTAACAGTGATCATTCTTTAGCTGTTACATAAGCACAATCTGAAAACTGTATACCTTTGTCAACTTCACGTGTAATATCACTGTGATGTGGTTCCAGTTTTCAATGGTCCCTAAACTGTGCTTCATACATAAAATGTGCTAAATAAACATTTTAATATTAAAAAGTATAAATCTAACATGTAATTTATAATGATAGATCAATCCTTTACCCCAACTACTACAATTGCCAACTTGTCCCAAAAAAGCTTATGTTAGAATTAATTTTGGCTATTGAAATGTTTTTATTGTTGCTGTTTGACTTTTTGGATAAAATACTTTAGTTAATTCATATCTCTGGAAATTGTCATACAATGCCCCTATATAAAAGTAGTCATATTTTTAAAACAGTGCAAACACTCCGTCTTAGCAATAAAATGGGTCTTTTGTGGACCTGCAGGGGCTGAGTTTTGAAATAATACCAAAATATTCTGTCATGTGCAGGAAAGTGGTTTCAGATCCACAAGATTAATGCTGTAGAGTCAACTTCCAACAATGCACAGGGAAAGTTTTGGGGAAAATAATCTCTAGAATTCTCTGCTGTAAAATAAAGATTGTGAATGTATGGTCTCACATTTGAAATAAATAAGGGTTTAATAGCTACCTGATGTTTAGTTATCGTTTCAAAAATATTAGAAAAATCTAAGTGAAAGCAATTCAAGCAGCGATTTGATCAGTTCCATTTGAAAAAGATGTTGCTGTCTTTCCCAACATTTAGGGTCTAAATGAAAGCCCACGAATTGTCCTCAATATCGTTCAGGCTTTCATTTGTTCTGACAGTTTCTCCATTCTTTACATAAACTTATAAGTACTAAGTTTCAAATATCTTCAACATTCAAGTATTCTTGGCTTCTATCATTATAACCGTAGATACTACTTCTTTAACACAAATAAAATAGTCATCTGTCAGCATGGAAACCTAACCATGGACACTGTTATAACAAATTCAGTTTTTTGTGTATGAACTGAAAGCAAAAATAACATGCAAATCTCTTAGAGAGATTTGAGTACACTTTTTTATTTGGTGTGGAACTGTACCTTTTTTTTTAATCTTGTGAGTTGGTAGGATCAAATAAACAAAAGAACATGAATTATAAAAGTGAGTCTACAATTTTCAGCCATTCAGAGATTCTGAATCAGACTTTCATTTCCACGAAATTGCTTTATACGGAAATATTTAATAAAAAATAAAGTATGTAACAAAAGGAACTGGTCATAGAGATGTCTTATATTTATGTAACACTTTGGTGTTTACAAAACACACATCTATAGCATTTACTGTTTATCACAGCCCTGTGTGGTACAAATGATTATGCACCTTTTCTGCATTAAGAAACTGATTAGCTGAGTCAAGCTACTTGCCCAAGGACACAGAGCTGATGAGCAACTCAGTCTTCAGTCTCCTGGTTTTAAGTTTCTTTTAAGCATGCAATTTCATTTAGCCCTTTTTTACGAAGTTTAACAAAGCATGCTTAAGAAGCTTCAGGGGAGGGAAAAATAAATCCAAATATATCCCTCACTTTCCATGAAAAGAATGTCTGACATAACAAAAAGTATAATAGAATACCTAGAACTCAATTTAAACAAATATAGGAGAAGAAGGATTACATTCAAGAATTTTAGTGATATTTTGAAAAATATTTCTATGTAGTTATAAGACTTTATTTGAATTTTAATTATTAAGAATCCGATAATGCTTATGAATTCATAAGCTTAGATTTATGGTCAAGGCTTTTTTCTATCCTGGGGCCCAAGATGAATTTCAATTAAAATGTTCTATTAAACTATGGAATACAGAGTTACCATATGATCCAGCAATTTCACTCTTAGGTATACACCAAAGAGAAATGAAAACTTGTACACAAATATTCATAGATGCATTATTCATAATAGTTAAAATGTGAAGCAACCCAAATATACATCAAACTGATTAATGGATAAGCATGGATATAAAAGGTAATATACCCAAATTATGGAATGTTATTCAACAATAAAAAGAATGAAGTATTGATGTATGCTACAACATGGATGAACCTTGAAAATATTACAGTAAGTGAAATAAGCCAGACATAAAGACCATATATCGTACGATTCCATTTATATGATATGTCCAGAATAGACAAATCCATAGATTCAGAAAATAGATTAGTGGTTTCCAGATGACAGGGGACAGAGGAAACTGGGAGGTACAAATGTTTTGGCGGGAGGGGTGGAAATGAACTACAATTAGTTGGCGGTGATGGTTGCACAACTCTGAATACACTGAAAGCCAATGAAATGGTTGGACTTTATGCCATGAGAAATCTTTCTCAATAAAGCTGTAAAAAAAAAAAAATGGAATGTAAAATTCTACCTGTCCTATAATGACCACCCCAACCAACTCTCAACGCACAATTCCCACATAACTTTATTTTTCTAATTGCACATATCCCTTTGTAGCTTGCATTAAAATTGTTAGTGTGCAGGTAGTCCAGTTAGACTGAAAGCTCCTAAAGACAAGGAATCATGCCTTGCTCATCTTTGTTCCCTGAATTGACGGTTTCTTAATTCACTGAACACTCACTATGAGTGAGCTCAAGAGCTGGGAATAAGGACCCCTGCCCTTGAAGGTCTAATCACGTTGCTGGAGACAGACAGTCGACAAATACAGTCAGCCAGTAAACTCTTCCTGCATTATGCTAACAGCATAAACATGCAGGGGGTGGGAGCAGGGTCACAAAAGTGAGTGTTGTCAACTCTACTTGGAATGAAAGGTTGAAATAATTTAAACAGTACGGGAAATGCAGAGCAATTTTCTCCTCTGGTGACAATATAGTGTCCAACACTTGGAAGTGATTTTTAAGAATGTTTATTTAAATTAAAAGGATGGATTTCCAAGAAAAAAAATAAGGAAAAGGAAAGAAAAAAACTGAACAGAAAACGCAAAAGTATCAGTTTGGTCACTAACCTTCGCAAGGATACCTTTTTTTTTTCTTTAAGATTCCTGTTGTTTATACACAGATTTTAAGTTTACTCCTACTGCTGACCCAAGTGAAATTCCTTCTCCAGTCACAGTGTCAACCTCTACCCCCCAACTGCAACGAGAGTTTTGAGGGGCATCAATCACACCGAGAAGTCACAGCCCCTCAACCACTGAGGTGTTGGGGGGTAGGGATCTGCATTTCTTCATATCAACCCCACGCTATAGGGCACCTAAATGGGTGGACGGTGGGGGAGACCGACTCACTTGAGTTTCTTGAAGGCTTCCTGGCCTCCAGCCACGTAATTGCCCCCGCTCTGGATCTGGTCTAGCTTCCGGATTCGGTGGCCAGTCCGCGGGGTGTAGATGTTCCTGACGGCCCCAAAGGGTGCCTGAACGCCGCCGGTCACCTCCTTCAGGAAGACTTCGAAGCTGGACACCTTCTTCTCATGGATGACGACGCGGCGCCCCGCGTAGAAGGGGTCCCCGTTGCGGTACACAAGCACGCTCTTCACGACGGGCTGAGACAGGTGGCTGGACCTGGCGCTGCTGCCGCTCATCTTCCCCGCTGGCCGCCGCCTCAGCTCGCTGCTTCGCGTCGGGAGGCACCTCCGCTGTCCCAGCGGCCTCACCGCACCCAGGGCGCGGGATCGCCTCCTGAAACGAACGAGAAACTGACGAATCCACAGGTGAAAGAGAAGTAACGGCCGTGCGCCTAGGCGTCCACCCAGAGGAGACACTAGGAGCTGCAGGACTCGGAGTAGACGTTCAAGTTTTTCACCGTGGCGTGCACAGCCAATCAGGACCCGCAGTGCGCGCACCACACCAGGTTCACCTGCTACGGGCAGAATCAAGGTGGACCGCTTCTGAGCAGGAGCAGGAACCGCGCGGGGCCTTCAAACAGGCACGCCGAGTGAGGGCAGGCGAGAGGAGGACACGCGCACACACACACACACACACACGCACACACACACACACACACACACAAATATGGTGAAACCCAATTTCTTACATCATATCTGTGCTACTCTTTCCAAACAGCCTAATTTTTCTTTTCTCTCTTCTTGCACCTTTACCCCTCAATCTCCTGCTTTGCTCCCAAATTAAAGCAATTAAGTTCCTGGCTGTAGTTGCCCAGGTTTTTCTTTGCTGGAAGATAAATGTGCAAAGCCAGATGCGGTGGCTTACGCCTGCAAATTCCAGTACTTTGAGGGGCCCAGGCGGGAGGACTGCCTAAGACCAGGAGTTCTAGACCAGCCTGGGAAACACAGGGAAACCCACCCCCCCGCCCCGTCTCTATAGCGCCTGTGATCGCCTGAGGCAAGGAGTTTGAGACCAGCCTGACCCGGTCTCTATAATTAAAAAAAAAAAAAAAAAAAGTAGGTGGGCAGGGTATTCGCCTGTGGACCCAGCTATCTCGGAGGCTGAGGCGGGAGGATCGTTTGAGCCCAGGAGGTCGAGGCTTCAGTAACCTATGATTTTGCCACTGCACTCCAGCCTGGGCGACACAGCAAGACCCTGCCTTAGAAAATAAAATATATATATATATTTTATATATATATATATTTTATATATATAAAATATATATTATATATAATACATATATTATATATTTTATATATAGTATATAAAATATATATTATATATATTTTTAATATTATATATGTATTTTATACTATATATATTATATATATTTTTTATATTATATATATATTTTATATAATATATATATTATATATATATATTTAGAGAGAGAAAGAGAGAGTCCGGGTACCGTGACTCATGCCTGTAACCCCAGCACTTCGGGAAACTGAGGCAGGAGGCTCACTTGAGCCCGGGAGTTTGAGACCAACCCGAGCAACACAGCAAGACCCCATCCCAGAAGGAGGGAGGGAAGGAAGGAAGGGAAAAATAACATTTAAGTGAATGAATGAATGAATGAGAAACAGAGCGAAGACTCGCGTGTCTAGGACCCCAACCCCCTCCCCGATGATCAGCGCCGCCTGGCGGCGAAGCTCGGGTGCGCATCACGTGAAGACAGCAGGCTGCGCGCAAGCGGGGCCCCGGTTGGGGAGGCGGGCCCAGGAGGTGCCCTCCGCCGTAGTACCTACCGACACTCGCGTGCTGGAGAGGGGAGGGGAGCTCGGGCGCCGGCCGCGCGGGGGCGGGGCGGTGCGGCTCGGGTGGCACAGTGGTGAACTCTGCGGCGGCTGCGCGCCGCTCACGCTGTTCCTCCAGCTGCTGTTACCTCTGCGGGCCTCTCTCACCCAAGGGGAACGGAGTTGTTATTTCCCGCTGTTTCCATAGCAACCGCAGCCTCGCGCGGGGAGCGAGTCAGTGAACCAGGCCTGGCTTGCGCCTGGCTCCTTGGGATATGCTGGCTGCGTGGGGCAGAGGCGGAAGAACAGGGGTTTGGAGGAAGAGGGAGAAACAGGTGACATTATCATGCGCTCATTCAGTAAATGGACGCCTGCTGTGTGCAAGGCCCTGTGCTAGTTGGGGCCACGGCGGTGAAAAGGAAAACCTACAAAATTTTGAGTGCCTACCCTGTGCCAAGCTTTACGCCAGGGAAAGGATTTTTCACTGCCGCAAGAAGGCTAAATGTCTGACTGGCTGTCCAAGAGCCCATATCTGTGCTATTTGTGTAGATTGTTAGCTCTGTCTGAGGAATAACAGGGAGAGGAGTTGTGAGAATAGTAATAGCCCCAGTAAAGAGTCGCTTTGTCCAGTCCAGTCTGGGACATACATATTGTGGCACCAGGAAAATGTTTAAAGAGTTGAAATTTTGCAGCTCATCTCTGCCAGTGTTTCCTTCATTCCTCCTAAGACTTTTCTACCATGTGTCATGTCCAGATTACTGGGTGTTCCCAACTCATCATGTATGAATAAAAAGAAGAACTGCCATTAATTGAACACTATAACCATGGACCAGGCATTATGTAAGGCACTTTATGTAGATTATCTAATTTAATATTCACAATAACCTTCAGAGGTAAATATTATTCTTTCCTCAGATGAGGAAACTGAAGGGTAGAGAAATCAAAGACATTTACCTCAGGTCACACACACAGGAATTCAAACCCATTCTAAGGATTAGAAAACGAAAGAGAGAGAGAGAGTTCAAACCCAGTTCTGTCTTATTCCACAAGCTCCATAACCAGTCATACCACTGTGAAAGATGAATGTGTGGGACATTGCAATCTGGAGAGAAACTTTTTTTTTCCTCCGAGATTTCTGTTCTGAAGAAATATTTTTATTAAAGCCATGTAATACATTAATGCTTTGAAAGTTAACAGTTTTCAAACGCAGGAACAAAAAACCAAATACCCGCATGTTCTCACATATAAGTAGGAGTTAAATGAGGAGAACTCACGGACACAAAGAAGGGAACAACAGATACTGGGGCCTACTTGAGGGTGGAGCGTGGGAGGAGGGAGAGGAGCAGAAAAAATAACTGTTGAGTATTAGGCTTAGTACCTGGGTGATGAAATAATCTGTACAACAAACCTCCGTGACACGAGTTACCTATATAACAAATCTGCACATGTACCCCTGAACCTAAAATGAAAGTTAAAAAAAAAAAAGTTAACAAATTTCAAAAGAAGGCCAAAGAGAACAATACAGGGAGGAAATAGACAAGGGAAATTTTGTGAGCTGCTTGTGGAGAATGCACAGGTTGAGGGATGGATGGGGAAAATACCTGTGAAAATGTGCTACCACATAGGTGAGTAAGACAGAATACTTGTTATGTGGAAAGGGAAGGCAATCAATTAAGTAGCCCCGTCCCCAAACAACCTAAAATTCCCTATCATCTATATTAGCCCAGTGTAAAATGAAAATGTGGCCTCTTATTCAAAAATTAAGAATTTTATGATAGCAACAGCAGAGCATTAAACCAATCATGGGGTCCTTCTTGATGTGGGGACCCTGACGCCAGCCCATGAAGCTGCCCGCATCAAGTCTATGCCTCCCACTGCGGTATCTCCAGCCCGGATGTGTCTCCTGAGCTTAGATTCATTTATCCAGATGTCTCTTGGATATGATGTGGTGATAAGTGTTTAACTGCTGGCTTTTAGGAGGGAAGAGAAGGCCTTAATTCATAGCATTTGCCAATCTCTGTAGTTTACTCCAAATATGGCCAATTTCCAGATGCCAGTCTAACATCACTGAAGCCATGAAATGTGCAGTAGCAAGTCATTGTATGGTATTTCCACCATGCAGGCACAGCAGACTTAAGTAACTTTAAGAGCACAGATAGTAGTAAAATGTAGACGGAGATGAGTTTTGAGTATTTATTATCTTTGTTTTCAATGTAATTTATTTAATGTATATTTACACAATTATTTTTTATTTAATTGCACATTTATACAATTTTTATTTAATTGTATATTTATACAATTATTTTTTATTTAATTGTATATTTATACAATTATTTTTTATTTAATTGTATATATACAATTATTTTTTATTTAATTGTATATATACAATTATTTTTTATTTAATTGTATATTTATACAATTATTTTTTAATTGTATATTTATACAATTATTTTTTAATTGTATATTTATACAATTATTTTTATTTAATTGTATATTTATACAATTATTTTTTATTTAATTGTATATTTATACAATTATTTTTTATTTAATTGTATATTTATACAATTATTTTTTATTTAATTGTATATTTATACAATTATTTTTTATTTAATTGTATATTTATACAATTATTTTTTATTTAATTGTATATTTATACAATTATTTTTATTTAATTGTATATTTATACAATTATTTTCATTTAATTGTATATTTATACAATTATTTTTTATTTAATTGTATATTTATACAATTATTTTTTATTTAATTGTATATTTATACAATTATTTTTTATTTAATTGTATATTTATACAATTATTTTTATTTAATTGTATATTTATACAATTATTTTTTATTTAATCGTATATTTATAAAATTACTTTTTAACAATGCCCATGTTTACAATTCCTGAGAATTTAACAGTTGCCTCACACGCCAGAACAAGGCAGTTCCAGGCACACAATTCTCCCGACAGCTTCTCTAGACCATCTAAAAGGCAGCCTAGACTCGAAACGTTCACGGGATCTCAAATTTTCCTCAAAATCACTTTTCCTGTGTTTCCTGTCTCCACAAATGGACCCTCATCTACTCATTTGCTCAAAGCTAGAACATATACATTTCTCTTCTTCACAGAACACATTTAACTGTGGCAGAGGAACAACAAAAACAGTCAGATATTTGCAATCTCTCTCCCTGCTCCAGATGCTTGCTGAATTGGTTTTGGAGCTCTTCTCTCTTGTGCAAAGTCTGAACACTGAGCAAAGTGAGAAGGCTTTAAGAAGCCAGAAAGGTTAGATAAACCCTGATCATGAAGAGCTGAGGTAGAATGAGGAGCGGAATGCTAAGGAATGAGGAGCTTCAGATGGATGCAAGGGAATGTTTGAGAACACACATAGGAAAGGAGGGGAGAGTTTTTGTATTTTAGCTTCTTCCTAAGTATATGAAAGGCATTGAGAATGAGAGAGATGGCCAAAGAAGATTCTTAAAGAAGTGTTACTGTGCATTAAAAATAATACCACCAGCAGGGCACGGTGGCTCAAGCCTGTAATCCCAGCACTTTGAGATGCTGAGGCAGGTGGATTGCTTGAGCCCAGCAGTTTGAGACCAGCCTGGCCAACATGGCAAAACCCCATCTCTAAAAAAACAAAAAACTAAAAAAATTATCCGGGCATAGTGGCATGCTCCTGTAGTCCCAGCTACTCAGGAGACTGAGGTGGGAGAATCATCAGAGCCTGGAAAGTTGAGGCTGCAGTGAGCCATGCTCATGCCGTTACACTGCAGCCTGGGTAACAGAATGAGACCCTGTCTCAAAAAATCAAAAAGAAAAATAATAATACCAACAAGGCATTTGCTGTTTCCTCAAGAGCCTAGATCTCTGAAATGCTTTCAATTATATATTTCTGCTTAAACAATATTTATTTTGATGTAATACTGTGCTAAAACCAGACCACATTGCACCCTAGGTTTATAAGGGCTCTTCAACTAATCACCAAGTTCTATCAATTCTATCTCTCAAATATTTTTTAAATCCATCCACTTATCTCCAAACCCATTTCCACATTTTGAATTCAAGGCATCATCATCCCCTAAGAGGTAACCCTGTCTCCAGTTTGCTTCCCTATTATCCATTCTCCACAGAACAGTCATCCTGAAAGGTTGCTGAAAACACAGATCTATCCATTTCACTTTCCAGCTTAAAATTCTTCAAATCCTTATCATTTCTCTTACAGTGGAATCCAATATCATCAACTTTGATGACAAAGCCATAAATATACTACTCTCGTTGCTTTAGTTTCCATCTCTTCTCACGCAAATCTTCCTATGGCTCTCCAAAGTGAAGACTTGTACCATCGCTTCCTTTAAAATCCCTTTGGATGTACTTTATAGCCCCTTATCCCCCCATTCCTATTTATTTGGCTCCTTCCAACTCCCTCTATAGATCAAGTTCCAACTTAAATGTCAGTTCCCCAGGAAATCTTCTCTACCTCACTCCCCAGATCAGGATAAACCCCCAATATATTATATATTTTTTCTCTATAGGTTTTATCAATTATAAGTATAAATTTTTAAATGTTTATTTATTTATTTTTAAAAGATGGGATCTCACTATGTTGCCCAGGCTGGAGAGCAGTGGTTACTCAAAGGCATGAGCATAACATACTGCAGCCTTGACCTCATAGGCTCAGGTGATCCTCCCACCTCAGCCTCCCAAGTAGGTAGGACTACAGGTACAAGTCACCATGCCTGGCTATGTAATTACAAATCTTCATATAATTATATGTTTAATTGTAAAGCTTTATATAATTACATGTTTAATCTTTGTAGAGTTAAATGTTTACATGTATAAATTCCCTAAGGAAAAGGATTGTGTTCATTTTATTCATCAATGTCTTACTAGTACCTAGCACAGAGGCTGGAACATAGTAAGTACTAAATAATTATTTCATGAATGCATAAACAAAAGGAAAATATATTAAGTTTAAAAATTAACTTAAAACTTCAAAAATTGGAAAATGCTCCTGTAGAAGGAAACATATTTTCAGATCAGCAAAAAAAAAAAAAAAAGTACAGTCCTTGACAACTGAAGAGATTCTAAGACTAATTGCTTAGCTTCCACAGAAAATGCACAGCCACGTGCAGAGGTGTGCACCTACACAGGAAACCAAGCTCTCTTAGCCAGTATTGAGTTTTAATATCCTTTCAAGGCAACAGAGATATGTATGAAATGTGAGACATATTCTGCTAGTTTTTCCTTAAAAAGTGTCACCTTTACAATTGGTTTTCACATCTTAGCCTCAAAAAGAACAGGAACTTGAGGGCCTTGAGACTGTTTCTTGGACCTACACATGGGTAACGGTGACTCTCTGACAAGCCTCTTGTCAGGTGAATTCAATTAGTTCTGGTAATGGCTAACCTCTCCTTCAAATCCACGTGCTAGGTTGCCTACCCCAGTTGGCTATATTAACTGGCTAACTCATTGGCCAATATTGACTATAAGGGGTATCATCCTTAACTCCTATCCAGAACAAAATCCTGTAGCTTCCATTTGCCTAACACACCTTAATCCTTCCTCTACTGCTCATCCTCATTGCCTCACCTAGGTTTAGAGCTTTGTTTGTTTGTTTTGGAACAGAGATTTGCTCGTCACCCAGGTTGGAGTGCAATGGCATGATCTCGGCTTACTGCAACCTCTGCCTCTTGGGTTCAAGCAGTTCTCCTGCCTCAGCTTCCTGAGTAGCTGGGATTACAGGTGCCTGGCACCATGCCAATCTAATTTTTGTATTTTTAGTAGAGAGAGGTTTTCACCATGTTGGCCAAGCTGGTCTCAAACTCCTGACCTCAGGTGATCCACCTGCCTCGGCCTCCCAAAATGCTGGGATTACAGGCGTAAGCCACCACATCCAGCCTAAAAATGCTTGTTCCATACATTGCCATATAACTAAGGAGTTAAGAATAATAAAAAGGCTTGCTTTACCAGCACATACACTAAAACTGGAATGATACAGATAAGATTAGCATAAGTTCCTGTGTAAGGATGACATGCAAATAAATGAAGCATTCCATATTTTTTCCAAAAGGAAAAAAAGAAAAGAATAATAAAAAGTAATAGATTGTTGTTGTTGTTTTTGTTGTTGTTGTTGTTGTTTTGAGACAGACAGTCTCGCTCTGTCACCCAGGCTGGAATGCAGTGGCGCGATCTCGGCTCACTGCAACCTCCGCCTCCTGGGTTCAAGCAATTCTTCCACCTCAGCCTCCCGAGTAGCTGGGATGACAGGTGCACACCACCAAGCCTGGCTAATTTTTGTATTTTTAATAGAGACGGGCTCTCACCATGTTGGCCAGGCTGGTCTCAAACTCCTGACCTCAGGTGATCGTCCTGCTTCAGCCTCCCAAAGTGCTTGGATTATAGGTGTAAGCCACTTCTCCCAGCCAGAAGTAATCATTTATTACTTTCTTTATTTCCACTTAGAATGTGAGATGAGTAGAAACAATCTCCTAAAACCAGAAACATTAAACTTTATTTTATATAAAATGATAAGTGGATCCTGAAGAAAACCATAAAGTGAATTCTGAAGAAAACCATAGTTGTTTATCTTCAAATTCTACATAAACCAAATACCATATTTCTCCAAGTTACAATTTTATTTCTCTGAAAAACATACAATTTTATGTTGACGGATTTGATAGCAGTGAAAAAACTTTCAGTTTACTAGAATGAGACCTGCAAACCCCTATAAAGTAGCAAGTTTAGAGGCCGAGATGAAGGAAAGTTGGGAAAACTCAAACCGAGAGCTTCTATTTTCTCTATGCTATAGAAGAAGGTATCTTCCATGGGTCGTCTAGCAGTTAGTATCATGGTAAACATTAAGTGTTTAATAAATGTTTGTTAAATGAATTAATCTGAGCATGAAGGGTGGTGTGGACATGCAGGAAGAAGGGATGCACCTTGAGGAGCATTGAACAGCTGCTGTGATGTGTCCAGTGTTGTATTAGAAACCATTATGGAGTATATATGCTCATATGTGGTTTCTGCCCTTAGTGCTTTTTAAAGAGAATATTGGTAGACTTTCATTCCTGACAACATGGTGAGCTAAATATCTTGGATCACTCTCCTTCTAAAGCAATCCAAAATGCTGGATCTTTTTTTATAAAATCTAAATCTTTTTTTTTTTTCTTTAGAAACAGGGCCTCCCTCTGTCACCCAGGTTGTGGCATGATCATAGCTCACTGCAACTTCTAGGCTTAAGCAATTCTGCTGCCCCAGCCTCCTTAGTAGCTAGGATTACAGGTGTGCACCACTACAACCGGCTAATTTTTTCAAATGTTGTGGAGGGATGGGGGTCTCTCTGTGTTGCCCAGGCTGGTCTTGAACTCCTGGTCTCAAGCAATCCCCCCATCTTGGCCTCTCAAAGTGCTGGAATTACAGCCATGAGACACCATGCCTGGTTAAATGTCTAAACCTTTTTAAATGCATTGCCAATTCAGCAAGAATGAAAAGAATTCAGAAAAGCCAAAACTTGAGTAATAACAGAAATCCTGGGAAGTAAGCAAGCACTAAAATCAGCTTTAAGTATACCTGCCCATGGCCTGGTGACCTGGAACTGTTATTTTGATGGCTACACAGGGACAGAGACACAAGAGATAGGCCTAGGGCCTCCCAAGGTGAAGATTCAGAGAGAAGTTCTCCATGCAAATATGGAACCTCAAAGAGTTAGACCATAAATGTAATGGTGAATAAGAAATTAGCCCTCTTTGCAGAGCAATTACGGCAAGAAGATATGCTTATTTTCCCATTTGTGCTAAAGGCCGAGGTGGGAGGAAGGGATCACAGAATTTCATCCTGATGCTTCATAATTACATCAGTTGACCCCTAGATAGTTATGGAACCTAATTAACTCTGTCTTTGTGATCTACAAAATGTGAGGCAAAGAATTAAATGTAAAGTGATCCTGGATTGGAATTGTTCTCAGATGGCTGACAGAAACCAACACAAATTCTCTCTGGAGGAACACAGCTTCTACTCAATTTACAGATAATCTCCATATATAATGTTCCAAGAAACATGAATATACAGTAAAAAAACCTAAAACTTATAAGAAAACAAATGATAAATGGGAATCTGAAGGAACAAGAGACAGAATAATCAGACCTACAAAAATTTCAGATACAGGAATTATCACAGGCAGAATGTAAAATAATTATGTTTACTATATTTAAAGAAAAAAAAGCGATTGAAAGTATAAGAACAAAAGACTTTTAAAATGACCAAAGGTTTTTTTAAAAAATTGTGAAGCAGAATCTCTAGAATTGAAAAACATAATTAAAATTTAAAACTCAGTGAAGAGTTTAAATAGCAGATTATTCACATCCAAAGAGAGAATTATTAAACTAAAACAGTATATTCAAATAAGTTATCTTTGCATCTAATTTCTGGACTTCAGTTAAAAAAAAAAGAAAAAAATAACAAATAAGTTATCCAGAAGACAGGACAGAGACAGAATAGATGAAAAATATGAAAGAAGGGTTAGAAGCTAACGTAAGACTATTTACTATATCTTTAATCAAAATTCCAGAAGGAGACACAAAGAGAATGAAGCAGAGGCATTAACTGAAGTTTTCTGTAATTATTGAAAGGTTCAAATATTCATATTCAGGGAGTCAAATGAATCTTAAGAAGAAAAAAAAACAAAGAATAACCACCTTAGGATATCGTAGTGATTCCGCAATACAAAATATGCACATAACAAAAAATCAAAAGAAGTTAGTGGGAAAACACATATTACCTACAAAGAAAAGACAATTCAATTAATGACTGATTTCTCAAAAGGAACATTACAAACCAGAAAACAGTGGAATAAGATCTTCAATGTGTTTTGAAAATAGTTGTCAATATGGAATTTGTGCCTGGCAAAATTATCTTTCTCAAGAATGAGTATAAAATGAGAGCATTTACCACCAACAGAAGTTCATTAAAGGAAATTTTAAGAACTTGGCTCAGACAGAAAAAAAAAAAAATTGACGAATGATAGTCTGAGAGGCAAGAAGGAATGGTGAATGAAGACACTGGTAACTATGTGATAAATATTTTAAATGACTGCAGGAAACAATAATGACACTGTCTGATTGTGGAATGTATGATTCATATAGAACTAGAATACTAGAAAATAATAGAATATAAGCCAGGCGTGGCTGTAATCCCAAGACTTTGGGAGGCTGAGGCGGGCAGATCATTTGAAGTCAGGAGTTCAAGACAAGCTTGGCCAACATGGTGAAACCCCGTCTCTACTAAAAATACAAAAATTAGCTGGGTGCAGTGGCGCGTGCCTGTAATCCCAGCTACTCAGTAGGCTGAGGCAGGAGAATTGCTTGAACCCGGGAGATGGCGGTTGCAGTGAGCTGAGATCATGCCACTGCACTCTAGCCTGGGCAAAAGAGTAAGACTCTGTCTCAAAAAAAGAAACAAAGAAACAAAAAGAGAATAACGGAAATAAATGGGGAAAAGAGTAATCAGAATGTAAGCATTATAAGGCCCTTTTGTTTGTTTTTGTGGAGAAAGATAAATATAATAACTTGTGATATTGTTATGTATGCATGTTAAAATGTATAGGGTAATCATTGTTTTAAAAAATAGACATTCTGAGCCCAGGCTCAGTGGCTTATGCCTGTAATCCCAGCACTTTGGGAGGCTGAGGCGGGCGGATCACCTGAGGTCAGGAGCTCAAGACCAGCCTGGTCAACATGGTGATACCCTGTCTTTACTAAAAGTGCAAAAAAATTAGCCATACATGGTGGTGCACACTTGTAATCCCAGCTACTCAGGAGGCTGAGGCAAGAGAATCGCTTGAACCTGGGAGGCAGAGGTTGCAGTGAGCTGAGATCGCGCCACTGCCCTTAGCCTGGGTGACAGAGTGGGACTCCGTCTCAAAAAAAAAAAAAAAAAAATAGACATACTGAGTGTAACTGCCAAACTGAAAGATCAGGGAAAATGAAATAAAGAAAAAGAGTATTCATCTAAAAGAAAGAGTTTTTAAACAGCATGACACAAAGCACAAAATTATGTGATAAAAATCTAATTAAGGCTAGAAGCAGTGGCTCATGCCTATAATTCCAGCACTTTGGGAGGCTGAGGTGGGAAGATCACTTAAGCTTAGGAGTTTGAGACTAGCCTGGGCAATGTGGCAAGACTCTGTCTCTACCAAAATTACAAAAAAATAGCCAGGCATGGTGGTGCATGCCTGTGGTCCCAGCTACTCAGGAGGCTGAGGTGGGAGGATCTCTTGAGCAGGGGACTGGGGGAGGCTGCAGTGAGCTGAGATCACACCACTGCCCTGCAGCCTGAGTGACAGAGCAAGACCCTGTCTCAAAAAGAAAAAAAAAATCTAATTAGGTCATTAATCGCAATAAATAAATGGGTTAAATGCATCAAGTGAAAGAAAAAGGTCATACGGAAGGAAAATCCCAGCTCTGTCCTGTTTACAAGGGACACACCAAATACTAATGGATATAGAGGCTACTGTTTCACATCCACTAGGATGGCTATAATAGTTTAAAAGAAGAAAAAAATAAGTCTTGGTGGGAATGTGGAGAAATTTGAACCCTCATACATTACTGGTGGGAATGTAAAACGGCGCAGCCTCTTTTGAAACAGTTGGCAACTCCTCAAAAAGAGACAGGATATCATATACCCAGCTATTCCATTCCTAAGCATATACCCAAGAGAATTAAAAACATATGTTCACATACAGGCCAGGCACAGTGGCTCATGCCTGTAATCCCAGCACTTTGGGAGGCCAAGGCAGGAGGATCACTTGAGGTCAGGAGTCCAAGACCAGCCTGGCCAACATTGTGAAACCCCATCTCTACAAAAAATACAAAAAAATTAGCCAGGCGTGGTGGCATGCACCTGTAGTTCCAGCTACTTGAGGGGCTGAGGCAAGAGGATTGCTCGGGCCTGGGAGATCAAGGCTGTAGCAAGCTGTTTTTATGCAACTGCACTCTAGCCCCTGTGGCAAAGAGAGATCCTGTCTCAAAAAAATAAAAATAAAAACATAGATTTGCATACAAAAAAATTGTGTATAACATGTTAAAAAACATGTTGACATATGTTATACATGAATGTTCATAGAAGCATTATTCATAATAGCCAAAAAGTAGAAACAACTCATGTGTCCATCAATTGATGAATGGTTAGAGCACAAAATGCGGTAAATCCATGCCATGGAATATTAGTCAGCCATAAAGAATGACATACTGATACATCATGGATGAACCTTGAAAACATTAAGCTAAATGAAAGAAACCAGAAATTAAAGGTCACATATTGAATGATTTCATTTCTATGAAATGTCCAGACTAAGTAAATGTCCAGACTAAGTAAATCTACAGAGACAGCAAGTAGATTCGTGGTTACCGGAGGGTGAGGGAGGGGGAAATTAGAAGGTACAGAATTTCTTTTTGGTGCAATGGAAATATTCTGGAATTAGATAATGATGACGATCATAATATTGTGACTATATTAAAAACTACTGAATTGTACATTTACAATTAAACTGGTGAATCAAAAGATAAAGGTACACCAAAGCAAAGGGATGGAAAAATATATATCATGTATGCCACACAAATGTTAACCAAGAGAAAAACTGAGATTGCTATATTAACAGCACACAGAGACCTTAAGGCAAAAGAGACCATTGACAGTAAAAAAGAACTTAGCTGGGCATGGCAGCTCACGCCTGTAATCTCAACTACTTAAAAGTTCAATTCACCAGGAAGATACAACAATTTTACATGTATAGTCATTGAATACCCATAGATCCAAAGTAAAGCAAATTTGACAGAACTACAAGGACAAACTGAGGAATCTGCCATCAGAATTGTAATTTATAACACACATCTTTTGAAAATTGACAGAAGCAGCAGGAGAAGAAAAGTAAGGAAAATGAATATTTGAACAGTACAGTTAACAACATTGATCTAATGCAGCCGTGAGCAAACTTTTTCAATAAAAGGCTGGACTGTAAATATTTTAGATTTTGTGGGCCATATTGCTGCCATTGTAGCACAAAAAAATGCCATAAACAACACATAAATTGCCATGGTTGTGTGTTAATAAAACTTTACTGAGAAACACAGGCAGTGGGCCACATTTGGTCTGCCAGCCATAGTTTGCCAACTTCTGATAATATATAGATATAGAAAGGCTAAAAAACAAGCAAACAAAAACTTTCACCTTAAGAAGTTGGAAAAACAACAGCAAAATAAACTCAAGGAAATTGAAGGAAAGATTTTTTTCAAAGAAGCAACAATGACATAGGAAAAAATTATACCATAGAGATGATCAACAAGCCAAAAGTTGGTTCTTCAATAAGACATAAAATTAACAAAATTCTGTTGAGATTAATCAAATGAATGACAGCATAAAGGAACAATGGCAAAAATAGAAAAGATGAAACACATGATAGATGCTTCAGACTTTCAAAAGACCTTGTCTCTGGCCAGGCGCGGTGGCTCACACCTATAATCCCAGCATTTTGGGAGGCCAAGGTGGGTGGATCGCTTGAGATCAGCAGTTCCAGTCGAGCCTGGCCAAAATGGCGAAACCCCGTCTCTACTAAAAATACAAAAATTATCCAGACGTGGTGGTGCATGCCTATAATCCCAGCTACTTGGGAGGCTGAGGCGGGGGAACCACTTGAACCCAGGAGGCGGAGGTTGCAGTGAGCCAAGATCACGCCACTGCACTCCAGCCTGGGTGACAGAGCAAGACTCCATCTAAAAAGTAAATAAATAAATAAATAAATAAATAAAAGACCCTGGCTCTAAAAACAAACAAACAAAAAAAAAAAACAATTAACAGCACCCAATAGCTTCACTTGTGAGTTCTGCCAAACATTTAAGGAACTGTAATTTCAATCTAACACTAACTCTTTCAGAAGCTATCATAATTTGTATACGAAGATCTGGCAAAAACAATAGAAGAAAACTATATAAATGCAAAAAATTTAAACTAAAAATTAGCAAATGAAATTCAAGATGGTATATCATAACTAAGTCAGATAATACCAGGGATGCAAAGTTTGTCCAAAAATTTTAAAAATGAATTAATTTAATTCCCCAAGTTGTAGATTAAGGAAGAAAAATAAAACGATCATTTCAAAAGTTGTAGATCAAATTTGACATCCATTTAGGATAAAATCTCTTAGCAAACTAGGAATAGAATAGAAATATCTTGACATACAAAGGACATCCACCCCCCAAAAAAGGAGTTCCCACAAATGACAAAACGTTGAAGGCATTCTTTTTGAGACAGAGAACAGGTGAAGTTGCCTGCTAGGCCGCCTCTCTTCAAAATTCTTCTGTAGTTCCTAGCCATTGCAGTAAGGCAAAGGACAAGAAATAAAATGTATATGGGTTGGAAAGAAGAAATAAAATCACCCTGTTCCCAAATAGTCTGAATATATACGTAGAAAATCCAAAAGAATCTATGGATAAATAATTAGAATTAATAAGAGTTTATAAAATTTCTGGACATTAAACGAATACAATGATCTTTTGCACTTGTATACATTATAAGCAACAAACAGAAAACAAACTTCTGAAAAAATATCACTTTCTGAGTCATATTAGTAAATTACATATTTGGAGAAGTTCTAATTGTATTGGTTTTTAAAAGTATTTGGTATAATGTGTAAAACATCCTCTTAGTTTCTTTTGAATACCTGCAGCATCTTCAGTTACCTCCCCCTTTTCAAGTTCTGATTTAATTCCATTTCTCCTTTTTGTGATGGGAGAGCCAAAGACCAACAATAGCCAAGAAATCCCTAAAAAGAAGAAAAAAAAATGGTAGGATATTTCTCACAAGATATAAGAACTGATTATAAGACCATAATACCTAAAATAGCATACTTTTGTTGTAGGCCTAGACAATTGGACCAATGGAACAGAATAGAAAGCAAAGAAACAGACCTCAAAACAGAACTTTTAAGAGGTTTGGCTTACATTTTGACATTTGATCTATGACAGAGGTAACAATCCATTACTGGGGACTATACAGTAAATGATCCTGAGACAACTGGCTGTTCGTATGGACAAAATGAAATTTGATCTCATACAAGACTCACAAAAATCAATTCATGGTAGATTAAACCTAAATGCAGGTGGCAAAACTTTAGAGCTTTTGGAAGGTGATATAAGACAATATGGCATCATGATCTCAAGGTTGAAAGACTTTCTTAAATAATGCACAAGAAAGCACAAAACATAAAGGAAAAGGTTCACACTTCTTATTTAATTAAAATTAGGAACTTCTGTTCAAAGAAGGAAGCCATAAATACAGAAGGAAAAAAAAACCCCTACAAACTGGGAGGTGATATTAGCAAACTGTACAACCAATTAAGGACTATTACTGAGGATATATAAAGAACACGCCTGTAATCCCAGCACTATGGGAGGCCGAGGCAGGTGGATCACCTGAGGTCAGGAGTTCAAGACCAGTCTAGCCAACATAGTGAAACTCTGTCTCTACTAAAAATACAAAAAATTAGCCGGGTGTGGCGGTGTGTGCCTGCAATCCCACCTACTCGGGAGGCTGAGGCGGGAGAATCGTGTGAACCCAGGAGGCGGAGGTTGCAGTGAGCTGAGATAGTGCCATTGCACTCCAGCCTGGGCGACAGTGTGACACTCCATCTCAAAAAAAAAAAAAAGAAAAGAAAAAAAAGAACTAGGAGGCTGGATGCAGTGGCTCACACCTGTAATCCCAGCACTTTGGGAAGCCAAGGCAGGTGGATCGTTTGAGCTCAGGAGTTCAAGAGCAGCCTGGGCAACAAGGTGAAACCCTGTCTCTAAAAAAAATACAAAAAAAAATTAGCCGGGTGTGGTGGCACATGCCTGTAGTCTAGGCTACTTGGGAAGCTGAGGTGGGAGGCTCACTTGAGACTGGGAGGCAGAGGTTTCAGTGAGCTGAGACTGCTACTGCACTCCGGCCTGGGTGACAGAGTGAGACCTCATCTGAAAAAAAAATTGACAAATGGGATCTAATTAAACTAAAGAGCTTCTGCACAGCAAAAGATACTACCATCAGAGTGAACAGGCAACCTACAGAATGGGAGAAAATTTTCGCAACCTACTCATCTGACAAAGGGCTAATATCCAGAATCTACAATGAACTCAAACAAATTTATAAGAAAAAAACAAACAACCATCAAAAAGTGGACGAAGGATATGAACAGACACTTCTCAAAAGAAGACATTTATGCAGCCAAAAGACACATGAAAAAATGCTCATCATCACTGGCCATCAGAGAAACGCAAATCAAAACTGCAATGAGATACCATCTCACACCAGTTAGAATGGCGATCATTAAAAAGTCAGGAAACAACAGGTGCTGGAGAGGATGTGGAGAAATAGGAACACTTTTACACTGTTGGTGGGACTGTAAACTAGTTCAACCATTGTGGAAGTCAGTGTGGCGATTCCTCAGGGATCTAGAACTAGAAATACCATTTGACCCAGCCATCCCATTGCTGGGTATATACCCAAAGGATTATAGGCCGGGCGCGGTGGCTCACGCCTGTAATCCCAGCACTTTGGGAGGCCAAGGCGGGTGGATCATGAAGTCAGGAGATTGAGACCATCCTGGCTAACACGGTGAAACCCCGTCTCTACTAAAAACACAAAAAATTAGCCAGGTGTGGTGCGGGCGTCTGTAGTCCCAGCTACTCGGGAGGCTGAGGCAGGAGAATGGCGTGAACCCGGGAGGCGGAGCTTGTAGTGAGCCGAGATGGTGCCACTGCACTCCAGCCTGGGAGAGTAAGCGAGTCTCCATCTCAAAAAAAAAAAAAAAAAAAAAAAAAGGTGTAAATCATGCTGCTATAAAGACACATGCACAGGTATGTTTATTGCGGCACTATTCACAATAGCAAAGACTTAGAACCAACCCAAATGTCCAACAATGACAGACTGGATTAAGAAAATGTGGCACATATACACCATGGAATACTGTGCAGCCATAAAAAATGATGAGTTCGTGTCCTTTGTAGGGACATGGATGAAGCTGGAAACCATCATTCTCAGCAAACTATCGCAAGGACAAAAAACCAAACACCGCATGTTCTCACTCATAGATGGGAACTGAACAATGAGAACACATGGACACAGGAAGGGGAACATCGCACTCTGGGGCCTGTTGTGGGGTGGGGAGACGAGGGAGGGAAAGCATTAGGAGATATACGTAATGTTAAAAGACGAGTTAATGGGTGCAGCACACCAACATGGCACATGTATACATATGTAACAAACCTGCACGTTGTGCACATGTACCCTAAAACTTAAAGTATAATTAAAAAAAAAACAAAAAAAAAGAAAAAAACATTTGAATAGGCTCTTAACAAAAGAAGTAATCTAAATAACCAATAAACATATAAAAAGATGTTCACTTCATTAGAAATCAGAGAAATTCAAACTAAAACCTCCAATATTTGCCACAGGATTGACAAAAATTAAGAAATAACAAACCAAGTTCATCAAGAATGCAGAAAAACAGGAACTCTCATCCACCACTGGTGAAACTATAAATGGGGCAACCACATTGGAAATTATTTGGCATGTCCTATAAAGTTGAATATGTGTGCACCCTCAATCCCAACAATTCTTCTACTTTGTACATATCCTAGGGAAACTCCTGCACATGTGCATCAGGAGACATCTACAATAATGTTTGTAGAAGCATTCACATAAATGGAAAAAAACAATCCTGATGTGGCACCACCATAGAACGGATTAATAAATAATGATACACTAATGCAATGGAATACCATGCAGCAGTGAAAATCAACTCAGCAGCATGCGTCAACAAGGAAGACTCTTACAAACACAATGTTGAACCAATTAAGAAAGACACAGAAGAGTTCACATACTATAATCCCACTAGTATAAAATTCAAATGCACACAGAACTAAATAAGTCACTGTTTAAGGATCCAAAGTGGTGAGTAAGGAACAGTGATAGATACGCATTCAGGATAGTGGTGACCCATCGGGATGCAGACTGGGGAATAAAGGGGGTGGGACCTAGCGGGAGCACACTGGGTTATTGCAGGAAAATGGTAATCTCTCATTCTTGAGCCAGGGGGAGTGGTACATCTTTGTATTATTGTTAATGCTTTATGCTGTTCACATACGTTTACAAATATTCCTGTTACGTATTATTTAGTAACAATTTTTTTCTTCAAAAAGAAGATGAATAAGCTAATTCTCATTTAGAAGGAAGAAAGTGGGAGGGAGGAAAAAAGGAAGGAGAGGAAGGACTGGGCGCGGTGGCTCACGCCTGTAATCCCAGCACTTTGGGAGGCCGATGCGGGCAGATCACAAGGTCAGGAGATCGAGACCATCCTGGCTAACACAGTGAAACCCCGTCTCTACTAAAAATACAAAAAATTAGCCGGGCGTGGTGGCGGGCACCTGTAGTTCCAGCTACTCAGGAGGCTGAGGTGGGAGAATGGCATGAACCCAGGAGGCGGAGCTTGCAGTGAGCCAAGACTGGGCCACTGAACTCCAGCCTGGGCGACAGAGCGAGACTCCATTTCAAAAAAAAAAAAAAAAAAAGGAAGGAGAGGAAGAAGGGGAGAAGAGTGCATAAGTTGGAATCTAGATGTTTGTTGGTATCCAGCAAAGAAGAGAGTAATGGGAGCAATAACAACAATTGGAAAGGTAGCCAGGAGAGGTGGCTCACACCTGTAATCCCAGTACTTCGGGAGGCCAAGGCAGGTGGATCAATCACTTGAGGTCAGGAGTTCAAGACCAGCCTGGCCAATATGGCAAAACCCCATCTCTACTAAAAACAAAAATACAAAAATATTAGCCAGGCATGGTGGCTCACATCTGTAATCGCAGCTACTTGGGATGTTGAGGCATGAGAATTGCTTGAACCTGGGAGGTGGAGGTTGCAGTGAACCAGATCAGGCCACTGCACTCCAGCCTGGGAGACACAGCAAGACTCCATCCAAAAAAAAAAAAAAAAAATGGAAGGGTCCCTCAGAGGAGGTGGGGTCTGGAGCTGGGCCTTAAGAGTTGACTGGATGTGAGAGAGTGATGAGATGAACAGGAAATAAAAGGAGTCCTAGTGAGAGAAAGATGAGCAAAGACAATATGGAGGGATAAGCATGGGAAAATCCAGCAGGCAAATAGCGGGTCTCTGACTGAGACGCAGCTCAGGGACAGTGAGGAGGCCTGTGGTTTCAGGGGGAGCCCAGGGTGAAGGACAGCAACACACAGATCGCTCAGCCCCATCGGGAGAACGCTGAAAGCCAGAATACTCAGTGAGGCTGCCTGCGAGGAGCCCCAGTTTGTGGTGACCAGTGTCCCCTCTGAGGAGTGAGAGGGAGACCCTGACCCCACAGGGGTGCTAGAGCCACCTGAGTTCCTTAGCTGTCTTGGGAATCCAAGTCTCACCTTCCTACTCTATCAGAAATGCCCTGTGGTGAAAAGAGAAGGCCCTACTCTTCATCTGCTGGAGCTTAATTCTGTGGAATCTAGACTTCCCTGTGAATAAAGAGAACGCAGGCTTCCTACCACCCTCTCCCCTGCTGTGATTCTGCACCTGCCCTGAGATTTCCCTGGAGCTCCCCTCCCTGTGGAATGAGGTGAAAAACCCTGAAAACCATATGCCCAGAGGCCCCGTTAGAGTGCACAGTGGCTTCGGGATGCGGCTGTGTCCCGAGAGGGATCTCTTGCTGAGAGCCTATGAGGCCGGGTCACTCATATGGGGTGCTGCTCAGGATGGGCCCCAGTGTCACATCTGGGTAAGTGGAACAAGTCAATCATGGTGGGTTCTGTGTAAACTACCCCCCCCACCCCACTTCTTACATATTTAGGGGCAATGAAAGCTTTCAGTGGTAGACTAGGAGATACGTATATATATATATATATATATATATATATATAGTCATAAATATTGTTATTCTCTCTGCATAGAAGGCTCAAATGCCAGGTTTTTATATAATTGGGCCCTTCTTGTTATTCAGATCTCAGCTGAACATTTACCTCATGAGAAAGACCTTCCCTCACCACTCCATAGAAATTAGCCTCTGGTCACTGTCTGTCACAGCTCTCTGTTGTAGGTGCTGGTCATAGCACTCATCACTCTACAATGTTCAAGACAGTAGGACATTGTCTATTTTGTCGCTGTTCTATCTGAAGTGATTAGAACAGTGCCTAGCATATAGGTGGTACTTGATGAATACATTAATAATGTGTATGAGTGTAAAAGGAGAGAGATGAAAAGGGAGAGTAAGATAGAGGAAGAAGGAAGGGAGGCAGAGAAGGAGGGAGGCAGAGAAGGAGGGAGGGAGGCATCCTAGCTGGAGTCTCAGCTGTATCTATCACTGGGATTCACAGATATATGAGCATGCCTGACAGACTGTTAGGTGGACCCATCAGAAATGTATTTTTATGAGAAACTAAGGCATCTCCTGGAAAAACAAAACAAAACAAAACAAAAAACAGATCCTGAAGTAAAAGGAAGTAGAGAAGTAAAATTGGTCCCAGTCACAAAGCCTAGGTCATGGGAGACGAGCTTAAATGTGATGTAAGCCCAGAATCACATTTGTCAGTTTCGGTCTCCTTGAACTCACGGAGAATGGATGTGGCTACAAGTAAAACCTGAAATACGTATTCAATATAAATTCTATGACGCACTGAACACAAACAGCTCTTCTTTTGTACTGTATGTAAAATGTAACATGGAAGAGGGAGGGGGAGGTGAGAGTCATTCTGGTGCAGGGAGCAGAGTCGTCTTGGCAGGGCTCCCTGGGCCCCTGAGGACTCTAGCATAACCAAGGCAATGGTGCTGGCAAGAGACAGCGTCATCCCATAGCAGTAACAGTGCCCAGGGGCCAGCACTTGGCTGCACGAGCAGTAGAGGCAGAAGCAGGAAATAGCACCAAAGGGTGCTAGAGTGGAGAATGAGGAACATGGAGAAGCAGTACAGACTTAAGAGCTCCTTCCCTGGGACATCCTAGAAATAACTGGGGAAATTTGGACGGAGAAGTCTATGGGATGCACATGTACTTTTCATATGGAAGCAAGAACCTGGCAAGCTATGCTTATTAATTTTTGCCCATTTTACCTCCAGTATGAAAATATAGGGGTTTGAGACACGAAAGTGAGGAAGACAGGTATATGCAAAAAAAAAAAAAAAAAAAAAAAAAATCCTAATAATGCTAGAAAAAAAAAACAATTTTAAATATCAATGTTGTTTTTTTAATAAAAAAAAAAAAGAAAGAAACTCTGCATTAGAGAGTTTTACCCAGAAATGCTGAGATGCAACCACATACCTACTTTACAATTTCCTTCACAAACACGCCACCTTGGAGATCCCATTCTGAGGGATCTGAATAATGAGATTCTTCAACCAAAAGCCACTTGTAAACTACAAAAATCCTCGGAGAGATTCATCAATGCCCCAGGCCTTCTGGAGGCATTTAACTAGCCATCTGGAGGATTCTCCTGTCTCTAGACAATTATTTCACAGCAAGGAAGAAAAAATTGTCTGAGGTCTTCAACCACAGCCAAATTCACTGGAGTCAATAAATGTGTCAGATGGACTATGTAGCTGCCACAGTCGGCTGGGAACAAAACTTTACTCTTGAAAGGACTGCGCTTTTCCTATGCCAGATAGCATGTAGATGTGAACAAAAATATATATTCCAGAGCCAGAGTTCTTTTTTCAGGACTTTTTTCAGTTTCACCTCTGAAACTGACTTGCTCAATATTTATTGGTAATATTAGACTTTTACTATGAGAGAGAAATTAAGAAAAAAAGCTGACTAGAGATTCATTATATTTCAAAACAAATACACATTCCAACCCATTCATCAAACTATTTAAGCCTTTTAACTAAGTAAACATTTGTATCTATTTCATAAAGATGGTCTCAAAATTGATTTTAAATTGCTTCACCGAAAATGTCATTATACTTCAAAAAAGACTGGTTGTGTTGTTTTATTTTTACATGATACTCAAAACCTGATTTTGAATCTTGGTTTCATCACTTAAGCTGTATCACCAATAGAAAAGTTACTTAATTTTTGCAAGCCTTAGTGTCCTTATCCATAAAACTGGAATATAGGATTAAAAGAATGTATAGAGCATAGGCCGGGCACAATGACTTACACCTGTAATCCCAGCACTTTGGGAAGCCGAAGGGGGTGGATAACCTGAGGTCAGGAGTTTGAGACCAGCCTGGCCAGTATGGTGAAACCCCGTCTCTCCTAAAAATACAAAAAATCAGCCGGGCATGGTGGCAGATGCCTGTAATCCCAGCTACTCAGGAGGCTGAGGAAGGAGAATTGCTTGAACCCGGGAGGCGGAGGTTGCAGTGAGCCGAGATCATGCCACAGCACTCTGGCCTGGGTAAAAAGAGCAAAATTCCATCTCAAAAAAAAGGTGTACTGCTTAGAGAAGTGCCCAGAACATTGTATACACCAAAAAGTGTTATCTCTTATTTTTTAAGGTAAATCTTTCTTCTTTCTTGTCCAAATAGTATGGTAAATTCTAAATATTATGTATACAGAAATTGACCAGACCCAGTAAAAATACAGCAGAGCAGGAAGAAAAAGGACCCTGCCTGGAGTTTAGTCAGTGCCTCACTACCTGAAACAGGCACTGTGGGTGCTCTGTCCAGATCCACTGGCTTCCGTTCGGCACTTGTGTGTGTTTCCCCTCCGGCTTCTGTGTGCCATGCCCGTGACTCTTCTTTGCATACTGTCTTCAGACTACTGGAGCAGCATCATCCAAACTGGCAGAGAGCAGAGAGTGTCTGATGATTTCTCTCCCTCCCCACCACTCTCCCTACCACCACCCCACTCCTACCTCTGTCCCTTCTGCTGGGACCGACCATTGTGAGAGTATGAAAGCCCAGCACCCTTGCTTTAGGTCAGACTAATTTGGAGGCATGATATATACTTCAGAGCTCCCATGTGGAATAAAGTTGAAGCTGCACTCGGTGGGATGTTGCCTTACCTGATGTCCTACCAATTACTCAGGAAACACTTGCAGAATAAATCACTGTGTACAAATCCTTGCCTCAAGATCTGCTTCTGGGAAACTCAACCCAAGACCCACAAGTGAAATTACTCAAAGAAAAGTTTCAATATTACATCTACTTTCAGCTGTCCTGCAGGCATATAAATTCAGCCTAGCAGCTTCTAATTCCTCCCACTGAGGCAGAAATCATTTTAAAAACCAACCTTGCTACAGGGCACAGTGGTGCATTCCTGTAGTCTGAGCTACCTGAGGCTGAGGTGGGAGGATTGCTTGAGCCCAGGAGTTCAAGGCTGCAGTGAGCTATGAGTGTGCCACTGCACTCCAGCCTGGGCAACAAAGGAGACCCTGTCTCATTTGGGAAAAAAAAAAAAAAAAAAAAAGCCAATCTAGCCATATGCAGAAAGCTGAAACTGGATCCCTTCCTTACACCTTACACAAAAATTAACTCAAGACGGATTAAAGACTTAAATGTAAGATCTAAAACCATAAAAACCCTAGAAGAAAACCTAGGCAATACCATTCAGGACATAGGCATGGGCAAAGACTTCATGACTAAAAAACCAAAAGCAATGGCAAAAAAAGCCAAAATAGAAATCTAATTAAACTAAAAAGCTTCTGCACAGCAAAAGAAGCTATCATCAGAGTGAACAGGCAACCTACAGAATGCGAGAAAATTTTTGCAATCTATCCATCTGACAAAGGGCTAATATCCAGAATCTACAAAAAAACAAATTTACAAGAAAAAAAAACAACCCCATCAAAAAGTGGGCAAAGGATATGAACAGACACTTCTCAAAAAAAGACATTTATGCAGCCAACAGACATATGAAAAAATGCTGATCATCACTGGTCATCAGAGAAATGCAAATCAAAACCACAGTGAGATACCGTCTCATGCCAGTTAGAATGGCAATCATTAAAAAGTCAGGAACAACAGATGCTGGAGAGGATGTGGAGAAATAGGAACACTTTTACACTGTTGGTGGGAGTGTAAATTAGTTCAACCATTGTGGAAGACAGCATGGTGATTCCTCAAAGATCTAGAACCAGAAATACCATTTGACCCAGCCATCCCATACTGGGTATATACCCAAAGGATTATAAATCATGTTACTATAAAGACACATGCACGTGTATGTTTATTGGGCCACTATTCACAATAGCAAAGACTTGGAACCAACCCAAATGTCCATCAGTGATAGACTGGATAAAGAATATGTGGCACATATACACCATGGAATACTACGCAGCTGTAAAAAATGATGAGTTCATGTCCTTTGCAGGGACATGGATAAAGCTGGAAACCATCATTCTCAGCAAAATATAACAAGGACAAAAAACCAAACACGACATGTTCTCACTCATAAGTAGGAGTTGAACAACGAGAACACATGGACACAGGGAAGGGACCATCACACACTGGGGCCTGTTGGGGGGTGGGGGGCTGGGGGAGGGATAGCATTAGGAGAAATACCTAATGTAAATGATGGGTTGATGGGTGCAGCAAACCAGCATGGCACATGTACACCTATGTAACAAACCTGCACATTGTGCATGTGTATCCTAGAACTTAAAGTATAATAATAATAATAAAAGTCAACCAAGGTTAGGATGTCAACATATGAATGTTGTGGGGAGACACAAATTAGCCTATAATATCCATTATTTGTAATGCCAGAAGTGCCATTTCTAACCAATCACCACCCCCCTTTATTTTGCATATTGTTTGTTCTAAAAAGTGCCTGGTTTACATATATTAGTTATGCCCATTTACTTCCTTTCTTTGAAAGTGGATAGACCCACAGGTCTTAAAGTGGACTGAAGATGAGTTGAAAGCAAGTGGTGAATGAAGAAATGTCTAATCATCAAAGTATCAAGGAAGGAGATTTTACGCGAGAGTTCCGTTGCATGAGCTACCAGAGAAGGATGTGGCAGGAGTTAGCACTACAATGATCATCAACTCATTCACCCTTTGATGTGTTTCAGTGTATCTATTGGCAATATACATAATTTTTATCATAGATTTGTTCTTATACACGCTAGTTTCTGGAAGCTGAAGAATAAAGTAATACACTATAGTTACAGAAAATCAGAACCCCCGGGAGAATTGATCAATTATGAGGAGTGAGGACCAAACCAAAGAGATGGGCTTTGGCTTATTTTTGCCTCAGCTTTATTAAGGTATAACTGACAAATAAAAATTGTAGTCCGAGTGCAGTAGCTCATACCTGTAATCCCAGAACTTTGGGAGGCCCAGGGCTTGAGCCCAGGAATTCAAGACCAGCTTGGACAACACAGTGGGAACCCATCTCTACAAAAATTAAAAAACTAACCAGGTGTGGTGGCGTGTGCCTATAGTCCCAAGCTACTTGGGAGGCTGAGGTGGGAGGATCACTTGAGTCCAAGGTTGAGGCTTTAGCGAGCCATGATCACACCACTGCACTGCAGCCTGGGTGACAGAGTGAGGTCTTGTCTCAAGAAAAAAAAAAAAAAGAATTAGAAAAACATGTTAAAAATTGTATGCATTTAAGGTATACAACATGATGATATGATATACATATACATTATGAAATAAGCACAATCAAGTTAATTAGCACATCTCTCATTTCACATAATTAACACATCTCTCATTTCACATAATTAACATTTGTATGTGTGGTGAGAACACTTAATATCTATTGTCTTAGCAAATTTCAAGTAGTATATCAGATAATATTATTAACCATAGTCACCACAATGTACCTTAGATCCCCAGAACTCACTCATCTGTTAACTGAAAAAGCCAGACACAGTGAGATCAATACTGTAAGATCTCCCTCATATGTAGAATCTTTAAAAAGAGAGAGGAGAGATAGAGAGACAGAGACAGAGACAGAGATTGGTTTTTTAAATGGTTTCTGCCTCAGCGGCAGGCTTAAGATGCTGCTAAGCTGGCCTGGCTGCAGAACAGCAGAAGTAGACGCACTATTAAAACTTTTCTTTGAGTAATTCTAATTGCGGCACAATTTACTCTCTTACCAGGAGTTTGTTGTGATTCTTTACACAGATTCTTAGAGTCTTTACACAGAAAATATATTTAAAAGCGGGGTGCCATGGCTCATGCCTGTAATTCCAGCAGTTTGGGAGGCTGAGGCAGGAGCAACACTTCAGCTCAGGAGTTAGAGAGCAGCCTGGGCAACACAATAAGATCTCATCACTATTGGAAAAGAAAGGAAGGAAGGAAGGAAGGAAGGAAGGAAGGAAGGAAGGAAGGAAGGAAGGAAGGAAGGAAGGAAGGAAGGAGAAAGAAAAGAAAGAGAGAAAGAGAAAGAAAGAGAAGAAGGAAAGAAAGAAGGAAGGAAGGAAGGCAGGCAGGCAGGCAAGCTATTTAAATAAAGCAATTTCTCCTCCATGGTGATGTCACAGTCCAGCCACGGGGAGAAAAAACTTTCATAAAACTGGGCAAGCTAAGCTCAAAATCCTTTCAATACTCCAGGCAATTTTTCATGTCCTTCACTTACAATTAAATTATTTTTGTCACTCTCAACGGGAACAAGACCCTCTTAGATTAGGAGTTAATAAAATTGTTGCTCATTTTCTTCTGCTTGACTCTACAGACTCCGGCAAATACCTCAGGAATGATATCAGGTGCTAGTTACTGCATCAAACTAAGTTTTGTTTTTCTGTTTCTCAGCTCTCAATTATTTATATGTATAATCACTAAGTAAACAGGTATAAAAATTTCATGTACATTAGTCAGAAGCAATGTTTAAAAAAATCAATAAAGCCAAAATATATTAGGCAGTCAATGCCTTTTTTCCCCCTAAAGAATTGAAGTCTATGATTTGGCTTGCTGCCCATACAAATTATTATCAGATTTCATTAAAGCAAAAATTTAAGTAGTGTACATCTGAGTTTGCTGGTTTTTTGTTGTTACTTTTGCTAAACTGTGCTAATCCTTCTGTAATTTAAGGTTTGAGCAATAGAACAATGAAATGAAACTGGATTCACCCTGTTTCAAATTTTCCAGGGGCTTCTTTCGTATTTTCACACTACTGACAGGCTAAATTTCTCCTCTAACCTTAATTCTACACAACCTCAGAACAAAGTGTTCTTTTCTTTTTTTTCTCTTCAAAAGACTCTCACTATCCTTTAATACCAACAATTGTGTTTAGATGGCCAAGTGTCTGACTCCATCTCATCAAAAGCCTGCTGCTGGTATAGTCCAGCTTGGACTATCAGTTTTTTAGTCAGTAAATTTCATGGATTTTTTTAGTTCATGGACACTTACTGAGGTCAAACAGTACTATCTCTTACTACTCAGAGGTTTTTGTTTTATTATAGGGTAAAATGTCTTAAGTCACCGTGAATTATAATAAATAGCAGACTCATGAAAGAAAACTACCCCCTAGACTGGGCGTGGTGGCTCATGCCTGTAATCCCAGCACTTTGGGAGGCCGAGGCAGTGGGATCACCTGAGGTCGGGAGTTGGAGACCAGCCTGACCAACATGGAGAAACCCCGTCTCTACTGAAAATACAAAATTACCTGGGCGTGGTGGCACATGCCTGTAATCCCAGCTACTCAGGAGGCTAAGGCAGGAGAATTGCTTGAACCTGGGAGCAGAGGTTGCGGTGAGCCGAGATGGCACCATTGCACTCCAGCCTGGGCAACAAGAGCGAAACTCTGTCTCAAAAAAAAGAAAAAAAAAAAGAAAGTAAGAAAACTACCCCCTGCTGCGAACAACTAAGAGAGAAGTTAACCATTACAAAGTAACAATTGTGCAGGAAATTATGTCACTGATACAGAAGTTACTGGTTAACTGGAGTCCAGTTTCTGGAATTAATGGAAAGGGCTACTTTAATGAACTATGACGTTCTGATGTCAAAGGTTGAAAATTTTAATTAAAAAATTTTGTATCAGTTGATAAGACTGTGAGCAGCAGACGAGATAGTATTATTAAGGATAGACATCCTAATATTTTCTACTCACATATATTGGGTTCCACCTTACTCAAAAACTACAGAAGATTCAGTAATTGCCCAATATAGCATTTTTCAACCCCTCTGTTTGGGAATCTTTTTGATCATTTCCCAGTGACATTTTCAGATAATACAATGAAACCATACTGCATTAGATTTTAAAAGCACATTTTGAAGCATCTTTATGAATGAATAAAAAAGTTTTAAGAACATTTAACTTAAAATGCAGTAAAATGTTACTCAGCACACCCTGAACCCTACCTAAATGTAATTTTTCAACCATGATCAACTCAATTTTAATCTGAGGGAGACAAATGGTAAAACGAATATCAGGAATTTACTTAAACCAGTGGAGGAGAAGAGAAAGGAAGAAACAGGCCGGGCGCAGTGGCTCACGCCTGTAATCCCAGCACTTTGGGAGGCCGAGGCGGGTGGATCACGAGGTCAGGAGATCGAGACCATCCTGGCTAGCACGGTAAAACCCCGTCTCTACTAAAAATACAAAAAATTAGCCGGGAGCGGTGGCGGGCGCCTGTAGTCCCAGCTACTCGGGAGGCTGAGGCGGGAGAATGCCGTGAACCCGGGAGGCAGAGCTTGCAGTGAGCGGAGATCGCACCACTGCACTCCAGCCTGGGTGACAGAGCGAGACTCCGTCTCAAAAAAAAAAAAAAAAAAGAAACAAATCACCACACTTCATTTATTCCAAGATGCACTTTTTTTTAATTGTTATTATACTTTAAGTTCTGGGGTACACGTGCAGAACATGCAGTTTTGTTACATAGGTATGTGCGTCCCATGGTGGTTTGCTGCACCCATCAACCCATCACTTACATTAGGTATTTCTCTTAATGCCATCCCTCCTCTACACTCCCACCCGACAGGCCCCAGTGTGTGATGTTTCCCTCCCTGTGTCCATGTGTTCTCATTGTTCGACTCCCACTTATAAGTGAGAACATGTGATGTTTGGTTTTCTGTTCTTGTGATAGTTTGCTGAGAATGATGGTTTTCAGCTTCATCCGTGTCCCTGCAAAGGACATGAACTCATCCTTTTTTATGGCTGCATAGTATTCCATTGGTGTATATGTGCCACATTTTCTTTATCCAGTCTATCAATGATGGACATTTGGGTTGGTTCCAAGTCTTTGCTATTGTGAATAGTGCCACAGTAAACATACGTGTGCATGTGTCTTTATAATAGAATGATTTATAATCCTGTGGATATATATCCAGTAATGAGATTGCTGGGTCAAATGGTATTTCTAGTTCTAGATCCTTGAGGAAACACCACACCATCCTCCACAATGGTTGAACTAATTTACACTCCCACCAACAGTGTAAAAGCATTGCTATTTCTCCACATCCTCTCTAGCACCACGATGCACATTTTTTTCCACATCTTTATATCTCTGAAATAAGGATGTGCCTTACAGTCAATGAACTCTTACAATTAATTGTCCTGGCCAGGTGGTGGTCACGGCATAGGTGCATTGCATGAGCAAATCAGAACTTGATCATACTGTTCACATTGTCATCACTTTAGATGAGATGTGTGCATGGTTATTATCTCAGATGTTAAGTTTAACTGACTTTTACAATGATTTTTGTTGTTGTTGTTCTGGTTTTTTTGTTTTTTTGTTTGTTTGTTTGTTTAGCGGTAGCAAAGTTTATTGTGAAGAGCGAAAGGACAAAGCTTCCCCCACAGCACAGAAGGGGACCCGAGCGGGTTACCTGATATTTTTTAAGATTATAACATGATTTAGAATTGAAATAAAGTTTTAGAAATGCCTTAACTAAAATTTTGCTTGCATTTCTCTGTTAATGTAAGAGAATGTTATATTATAAAAATATATGTCCAAAGAAGAGAAATAAGAAAAAAATCTATGTATAAGTAAGTCTAAAAGAATACTTGGCCAGGTGCAGTGGTTCATGCCTATAAATCCAGCACTTTGGGGAGGTTGACGTGAGAAGCTTACTTGAGGTCAAGAGTTTGTGGCCAGCCTGAGTAACACATTGAGACCCCTATCTCTACAAAACATTTAAAAATTAGCTAAGCGTGATGCTGTGTACCTGCAGCCCTAGCTACTTGAGAGGCTGAGGTGAAAGGATCAATTGAGCCCAGGAGTTCAAAGTTACAGTGAACTATGATTGCACAACTGCACTCCAGCCAGGTTGACAAAGTAAAACCCTGTCTCTTGAAAAAAAAAAAGAATACTTTCAGTAAGTATAAAATTTTTGAAAATCTATGTCATAAGAAGGCACTGTGTCATCATTTAATCAGAAAATTTTTTCTTTGTTAAGGGTACATTAAAAAATGGCACATCTTGTAATCACAGTTACCTTAGACTATAGGGAGTCATCCCAGGCTGTAGATCGCAAATCTCTCCTACAGAATTACATGTACAACTGGATGCTGCCACCACTTGGCCTTTCCTAAAAAGTCTATGCTCAGCCGGGCTTAGTGCTCATGCTTGTAATCCCAGCCCTTTGAGAGGTCGAGGCGGGCAGATCATTTGAGGGCAGGAGTTCGAGACCAGCCTGGCTAACATGGTGAAACTCCATCTCTACTAAAATAAAAAATTTGCTGGGCAGGATGGTGCGTGACTATTATCCCAGCTACTTGGGAGGCTGAGGCAGGAGAATTGCTTAAACCTGGGAGGTGGAGGTTGCAGTGAGCAGAGGTCGCAGTGAGCTGAGATCGTGCCACTGCACTCCAGCCTGGGCAACAGAGCGAGACTCCATCTCAAAAAAAAAGGGTCTAGTTGCCATCAACATTTCTTCACCTTCGAAATCACGAAGTTTCCCAGTAGAGGAAGAAACAAAGCTGGTAGCTGTCTTCTTAGGATCTAGCCATCTTCCTTTACAGATGCTCTTCAATTTACAATGGGGTTATGTCCTGATAAACTTACTGTAAATGCAAAATATTCTAAGTGAAAATGCACTTAATACACCTAACCTAGCAAACATCACAGCTTAGCCTAGCTTGAACACGTTCAGAAGATTTACATTAGTCTACAGTTGGGCAAAATCATCTCACACAAAGCTTATTTATAATAAAGTGTCGAATACTTCATGTAATTTATTGAATACTGTACTGAAAGAGAAAAACAGAATGGTTGTATAGGTACTCTTTTTCTTTTCTTTCCTTTTTTTGAGATGGAGTCTCGCTCTGAAGCCCAGGCTGGAGTGCAATGGCGCAATCTCAGCTCACTGCAACTTCTGCCTCCCGGGTTCAAGCGATTCTCCTGCCTCAGCCTCCCGTGTAGCTGGGATTACAGGCGCCCACCATCATGCCCAGCTAATTTTTTTATTTCGTAGAGACAGTGTTTCACCATGTATGCCAGGCTGGTCTTGAACACCTGACCTAGGTGATCCACCTGCCTAGGCCTCCCAAAGTGCTGGGATTGCAGGCATGAGCCACCTTGCCTGGCCGTCCTATGGGTACCCAAAGTATGGTATCTACTGAATGCGTGTTGCCTTTACAGCATCATAAGTCGAATCACTGTAAGCTGGGAACCGTCTGCACTCTCATCAACCACTTCGATTGTAAGATATTATGGAAACTAAAAGTGAGTTTATCTGACATGAGAACTAATTCTAGGGTATTCACCAATAAAAAATTACATTTATAAACATAGCCCAGATCACCAAAGAATCACTATTTACTGTTGCAGAAAAGAATAATACAGTTTAGAAACACTCCCAATCAGAAGGGTTGAAAGAAACATGGGCTTCAGGTTAGCCGATGAACAGTTAGCTAGACTATTCATCAACTAAACCTGAAACCCATGCCCTGCACTTGCTGGCTCCCTGAAGTTCTGCCATCTCGTATCAAAATTTGGATACTTTGAGACCCTCCCTTAGACATAGCGTTATATTAAAATGTACATTTAGCAACATCATTTAAAAGAAATTTTTAAAAATTAAAAGGTGCAGATACCTCTCCATCAGTTTTAAAACTTCACTGCCGGCCAGGCACAGTGTCTTATGCCTGTAATCCCAGTACCTTAGGAGGCTGCGGCAGGCGGATCACCTGACGTCAAGAGTTCGAGACCAGCCTGGCTAAGATAGTGAAACCTTGTCTCTTCTAAAAATACAAAAATTAGCTGGGCATGGCGGCGGGCGCCTGTAATCCCAGCTACTCAGGAGGCTGAGGCAGGAGAATTGCTTGAACCCAGGAGGCAGAGGTTGCAGTGAGCCGGGATTACGCCATTGCACTCCGGCCTGAGTGACAGAGCAAGACTCCATCTCAAAACAAAAACAAAAACAAAAAACAAACAACAACACACACACGCGCGCGCGCGCGCACACACACACACACACACTTACTTCACTGTCTGGTAAACTGGATAAAGTCAGAATCTTTCCCAACCTTCTCAGAAAAGTGAAATCAAATTCTTCTCAAATCATTCTACATGAGATATGTCTGGGCCTGGCTTCACATTGATCATGTAGGCAGAAGCAGCAGAAAGTACAGAGGCATATCCTGTAGTGAACCGGGTTTCTAAATAGATAAAATGATGAAATTTAGTAAATGGTACACCATGTCTTACAAAGTTTTACTCTACTTAATTCTAGCTCCCAAAACTAAATTATGTTAAAGTCATTTCTCATGAAATTTGCTATATCATTCTTGGCTGTTATCCAGAGCCAATTCAAGCATATTACAATATGAAGTGTGTGTACATTTATTTTCTAGCACAGACAAACGTACACTTGCTAAGATCCACTATCTTTACAAGCCAGAATCTCAAATATTTTGACAGAAGTTAAATGCTTATAAAAAGAAAAAAGTGGGCTGGACATGGTGGCTCATGCCTGTAATCCCGGCACTTTCTGAGGCTGAGGTGGGTGGATCACCTGAGGTCAGGAGCTTAAGGCCAGCCTGGCCAACATGGTGAAAACCCATCTCTACTAAAAATACAAAAAATTAGCTGGGCATGGTGGTGGGCACCTGTAATCCCAGCTACTCCGCAGGCTGAGGCAGGAGAACTGCTTGAACCTGGGAGGCAGAGGTTGCAGTGAGCCGAGATTGCGCCACTGCACTCCAGCCTGGGTGACAAGAGAGAAACTCCGTTTCAAAAAAAAAAGAAAAAGAAAAAAATGCTACCTTACATTCAACACCTTCTCAATATACCCATCAATCTCATATAAAGGTAGAGGCTGCACCAATTATCAACTGTCACCATATGCCACGCATTTTCTTCAAAGTAGAGAATGTTAGTTTTAATACTTTTATTCTGAGAAATTATTTTAAAATAGCTATGTGATGCAGCAATCTTTCACCTTGAGGTACTATCTTACACTACTGATTTCAAAAATGGTAACTAAAAAAAAGAAATTCAGTGTCAGGCAGCATGAGCTTAGATTATAAGAAAGGAGATGTGTTCAGAGTACTGATGTATAATCTAGTTATATTTCTGATTTCTACACAGGAATTAACTCTCTCTGACAATCTTATATTAAAATACAAGCACGTATTAAAATAGTTAAGAATAGCCGGGCGCGGTGGCTCACGCCTGTAATCCTAGCACTTTGGGAGGCCGAGGCGGGCGGATCACAAGGTCAGGAGATCGAGACCATCCTGGCTAACACGGTGAAACCCTGTCTCTACTAAAAATACAAAAATTAGCCGGGCGTGGCGGCGGGCGCCTGTAGTCCCAGCTACTCAGGAGGCTGAGGCAGGAGAATGGCGTGAACCCGGGAGGCGGAGCTTGCCGTGAGCTGAGATCGCGCCACTGCACTCCAGCCTGGGCGACAGAGCGACACCCCGTCTCAAAACAAACAAACAAACAAACAAAAAGTTAAGAATAAACAAGCAAGCTTAGGAATAGTGCTCCCTCCTGTGGCCAAACTTCTTGAAAATCATGGGAAAAGGCATCTCCTGGAATCCTCAGATAGGTCATGGACACAGACCTCAGAGAAGCCCACCTGCCATTGTAGGTGCTGTTTTTAAAAAGGAAAATGGGCCAGGGGGACTCATGCCTGTAGTCCCAGCACTTTGGGAGGCCTAGGTGAGCGGATCACAAGGTCAGGAGTTCGAGACCAGCCTGGCCAACGTAGTGAAACCCCATCTCTACTAATAATACAAAAATTAGCCAGGCATGGTGGCGGGTGCCTGTAATCCCAGCTGCTCAGGAAGCTGAGGCAGGAGAATCACTTGAGACCGGGAGGTGGAGGTTGCAGTAAGCCGAGATCACACCATTGCACTCAAGCCTGGGCGACAGAGCAAGACTCCATCTCAAAAAAAAAAAACAAAAAAGGCTCACAAAGTTGGGATTTCATTTTGTGGTAATGGACACAATAAAACAGAACACATTTGAAGTCATAAAAGCCTAAAGAAAAATAAATTTAACTTAGTGCTGGAGTCTACTAACCGTTTTACAAATTTTAATATCTACCATATGTGAAGAAGATGTCAATGAACATTTAAAGGGATATATCTTCTAAAACAAAAGAAATGGTTTTGGGGAGGCCAGGTGTGGTGGTTCACGCCTGTAATCCCGGCACTCTGGGAGGCTGAGGTGGGCAGAACATTTGAGGGTAGGGGTTGGAGACCAGCCTGACCAACATGGTGAAACCCCATCTCTACTAAAAATACAAAAAACTAGCCAGGTGTGGTGGCACATACCTGTAATCTCAGCTACTCAGGAGGCTGAGGCACGAGAATCGCTTGAACCCAGGAGGCAGAGGTTGCAGTGAGACGAGATTGCACCACTTCACTCTAGCCTGAGTGGCAGAGTGAGACTCCATCTAAAAATTAAAAAAAGAAAAAGAAAAAAAAAGAAATGGAATGGTCTTGGGGTTTGTGGATCCTACTCCTTATCATAAAACACAGTGGTTCTCAACCAGAACCACTCCGAAGATAATAGCAATGTCTAGACACATTTCTGGTTGTCACAACTCTGGGGAGGGGTGCTACTGGGACCTAGTGAGTAAAGGTCAGAATATTGTTAAACATCCTGCAATGCACAGATCACCTCTCACCCCCACAAAGAATTATCTCAACCAAAATGTCAATAGAACTGAGGTTGAGAAATCCTGATATAAGAATATTCTACAATCATTTTCATGTGCAATCTATAAGCCATAAACTTTATAAATAGTATTTATTAAATTCAAAGCCAAATACATTTTCACTAAAACTCCAGCAATAAAATCAGAAATTCAGGAAATATGATTCTCATGAACTCAGTCTCATGTCTGATTACATTCTTTTAGGCTATTTTGTCTTATGATATACTTACAATGTTTAGCCATTGTCTTTCAAAGTAGAAAATACAGGCCACATGAGGTGGCTCACACCTATAATCCCAGCACTTTGGGAGGCCGAGGTGGATGGATCACCTGAGGTCCGAAGTTCGAGACCAGCCTGACCAACATGGCAAAACCCTGTCTCTACTAAAAACCCCAAAATTAGCCAAGTGTGGTGGCACACGCCTGTAATCCCGGTACTCAGGAGGCTGAGGCAGGAGAATCATTTGAACCCAGGAGGCATAGGTTGCAGTGAGTGGAGAGTGTGCCATTGCACTCCAGCCTGGGCAACAAGAGTAAAACTCCATCTCAAAAAAAAAAAAAAAAAAGAAAATACATTTCAGTGTTTTGGTCGATAGGAAGCATGAGATATAAATTCATATATGTATTATTGTCCCGTGGAGAAATGCTAAGAGAGTAAAATTGTTTAAATTAACTCCAGGTGGGTCTAAATGTTTTCATTAGAAAATATGCCTGCTAGCAAAAGGTGCTTTGAGAGCAGGAGCAAAGAGAGAACAGATTAACAGACACATTGTCATCCCTCCAGCAACCAAGGAAAAGCAATTATTTTAGGACTGAGATCCCCAGCCTGGGATCCTTGTATCCTTAGGCTCGTGAAAATAAGAAGAGTCTGAAAGCTATTTTCACCATGTCAAAAATCATCTAATAACAATGGAACATTTATCTACAATAAAATAGATTAGTCTCACTAAAATGAAAAAATCAGTGTGTAGACACTTACTACATGGAAGTTCATTTCATCTAATGTAACGTGGCCGGAATTTCTATACCCTCTACAAAAAAAAAAAATACAAACAGTTCTTTAGGTTTAAACAAAACGTTGCAAACTACTGGCCTGAAGAAACCAAGCCGTTAAGGTGACTAAGTGTGGAAAAGTAAAACCATAATACAATATCGCATCGACTTTGTTTCTCCAGTTTGCTACTTGCAATCTTCATACAGTGCTTGGCATATGATTGCAAATGCAAATATTCTGGCTTAAGCCAGAACTTTAAAAAGGAGTAGAACCTCCCCCAAGTTCAGAATGGTGGTGATGGCAGTCAGAAAGCCCCAAGGGAAACAGTAGAGGGACCATGAGACCAGACTTCTAAAACCATGACAGAGAACCATCCTCCCACATCAAAGCTGAGGATCTGCATTGGTTTTTATGAAGGAGGCCCATGGGTTGTTTCATTATGGAACTTAATGAAAATTAGAGTGATGGTAACTTCTAACCCCTTTATTACAACCAGCCTAACCATCACTACTCCACCAACAGAGCCAAAAGCATTGTGGTCTTGGGGTAACTTTACTATTTTATTTGGGCTTACCACCAATTAGGTAATACAGATGGTCTCTGACTTATGGTGGTTTGACTGATGATTTTGCAACTTTATGATGCTGCCAAAGTGATACACAACCAGTAGAAACCATCCTTTGGATTTTGAATGTTGGTCTTTTCCTGGGCTTGTGCTATGCTGTACAATATTCTCTCGTGAAGGTGGGCGGCAGAAATGAGTAGAGCTCCCAGTCAGCCAGGTGATCACCAGGATAGGCACCCAATACTCTACAGTGTACTGTGTTGTCCAGTGATTGTGCCCAACCCTAGGCTAATGCATGGGTTCTGAGAATGTTTAAGGTAGGCTAGGCTAAGCTACGATGTTTGGTAGATTAGATATATTAAACGCATTTTTGACTTATTATGTATATAGATATATGTCTAGTGACCAGGCGCAGTGGCTCACGCCTGTAATCCCAACACTTTGGGAGGCTGAGACAGGTGGATCACCTGAGCTCAGGAGTTTGAAACCAGTCTGGGCAACAGGATGAAACCTTGTCCCTACTAAAAATACAAAAAATTAGCCGGGTGTGGTGGCACATGCCTGTAATCCCAGCTACTTGGGAGGCTGAGGCACAAGAATCACTTGAATCTAGGAGGTGGAGGTTGCAGTGAGCTGAGATCATGCTACTGTACTCCAGCCAGGGTGACACAGTGAGACTTTGTCTCAAAAAAACAAAACAAAAGATACATCTATAGATAGATATAGATATGTAGATATAGCTATAGATAGACATATAGAGATATAGAGATCAATAGACATATCTAAATGTGTGTATGTGTATCTATCTATCTATCTATCTATCTATCTATACATATATGTACTTTTTTGGGGTTTTTTTTGAGACAGGATCTTGCTCTGTCACCCAGGCTGGAGTGCTGTGGTACAAGCTTGGCTCACTGCATCCTCAGCTTCCTGGCCTCAAGGGATCCTCCCTCCTCAACCTCTTGAGTAGCTGAGACTACAGGCATGCCACCACACTCAGTAAATTTTATTTTTTATTTTTTGAAAAAGGGTCTCACTATGTTGCCCAGGCTGCTCTCAAACTCCTGGTCTCAAGTAATCCTCCCACCTCAGCCTTCCAAAGTTCTGGAATTACAGGAATAAGCCACTATGCCTGGCCAGATATTTTCAATTTACAATGGGTTTGTCTGGATGTAACTCCATCACAAATTGAGGAGCACCTGGACATACTAAGAGGTGACAAAGGGCCTGCCCTCCTCAATCTCCTTTGATGGCTCCTCCTCCACCTCCGTGGTGTTGTTTGGTGTGCCTTGGGGACTGTCCTGGGCCCCGTTCTCCTCTCTTTCCCTAGGGAATCCCCTGTGTTCCCATGGCCTCCCTTATTATCTATATGCCAAAACTCCTACATTTCTATATCTAGCCTAGACTTACTTTCTTCCCAGGTCTAGACCAATGTACCCAACTGTTGTTTTTTTGTTTTGTTTTGTTTTTGTTTTTGTTTTTTGTTTTTAATTTGCTTGTTTGTTTGAGATGGAGTCTTTCTCTGTTGCCCAGGCTGGAGTGTAGTGGCACGATCTCAGCTCACTGCAACCTCTGCCTTCCAGGTTCAAGCAATTCTCCTGCCTCAGCCTCCGAAGTAGCTAGGATTGCAGGTGCCTGCCACCATGCCCAGCTAATTTTTGCATTTTTTGTGGAGACAGGGTTTCCCCACGTTGGCCAGACTGGTCTCAAACTGCTGACCTCAACTGATCCACTCGCCTCGGCCTCTCAAAGTGCTAGGATTACAGACGTGAGCCACCATGCCCAGCCCAGCTGTTTATTCTGTTGGATATTTATGTGGCAATGTTGAACTCACCATGCTCAAAATGGAACTCCCAATCTAAACCATCACTTCCTCCAGGGTTCCCCGATTCAGCACACAGCATCATAATTCAGCATCTTGCTCCTGCTAGAATGATATAATAGGTTTCATCTTTATTTTCTGTTATGAACTGAATTGTGTTCTCCTAAAATCCATATGGTGAAACCCTAACCCCCAGTATCTCAGAATGTAACTGAATTTGGAGATAAGGCCTTTAAAGAGGTAAAGGCCTTATCTCCAAATAGGGTTAACTTTATTAGGGTGGGCAAAATGACTCTATTAGGGTGAGCCCTAATCCAATCTAACTGGTGTCCTTAAAAGAGATTAGGACATGAAGAGATACCAGGGATGTATGCACAGAGAAATCCATGTGAGGACACAGAGAGAATATTGACATCTACAAGCCGAGGAGAGAGGTCTCAAAAGAAACCAACCCTTGATTTTTTAACCTTGATCTTGGACTACTAACTCCCAGAGCTGTGAGAAAGTTAATTTATGTTGTTTATACCACCCAGTCTGTGATATTTTGTTATGGCAGCCCTAGCAACCTGATACATCTTCCTCTTATTAATCACCAAGTCCTACCCACTCTACTTCCTAAATATCTCTTTAGTCTAACTTCACCATATCCATTGCACCTGCCCTATCCCAAGCGCTGTCAAATATTTTATGGATGCCTGCTATATGCAGCGTTTCAAAGATCTCTCTGCTTTCACTCTCCCCTCTCTACAGTCCAGCCTCCAAAAGGAGGCCAGAGCAATCATTTTAAAATGAATGTAGAATCTTTGCCCCTGGTTTAAAACCCTTCAAGAGTTCCCCGTGTCTCAAAGAATGAAATCAAATCTCCTTGCCATGGCTGACAAAGCGTGAGACCAGCATGACCTAGTCCCTGCCTACCCCTCTGGCCTTATCTAGAATCACTCCAGCTCCTCACCCACCTTGCTCCAGGCACAACTACCTCCAAAAGCACTAGTCTGCCCACACATTTTTGCCCCTGGCTGGAAATTTTTCTTAGTTCCTCCTCTTCATCTGGCTCAGTGTGCCTCACACTGTGGATTAAGTTCCCATCCAGAACTGTTTCATCTCAGAAATGTTGCAGTATGAATATCCTACTCTGACCATAGCCTCCTTAAGGCTTTACACCCACGATGATTATATTCTCCCAGCAGACTCCTCCTGGCTGCTCTTCCTTCTCTACGCAATCAAGATTGTGTAACTGATCATCTGAAACCACTATGACTAGGACTTGGAACATGCAGGACTCATGGGGTGTAATCATAGAAGCCACTTTATTTTTGTCACTTGCAGTCCCTTTAATCTTGCTGAGTGGGGCTAGTCCTTCTCCTGCTTCTTGATAACTTGGGCAGGTTCCATGACTTTTCTGGTCCTTCAGTCCTGTGTTCTACTCTAGTAAGTAAGTTACTCAAGTCACTAACTTAAAACGTCTAGTCCATATGGTAATTTCAATTCAGTAATTTACAATGTAAGACCTAATATACTAATCAACACTTCAATCCTCATTCAAAGAAAGACTTGGCCCCTCTTTCCTTGTTGGGCTTGGAGAAATTTTGGTGTAGACAGAGATCCTGTGCCAGCTCCCCTATCCCTTGCTGCCACCTTTCTTACTCCATGGCTGCTGTTTCTGACTCTGCTGGGGTGGTAAGGCAAAGTAAGATGAACCAGAAGCTTTCATTGGAAGAAGGCATCATGCCTTCCAGGCGGGGCAGATATATTTTATTTTATTTTATTTTATTTTATGTTGTTTTTGAGACAGAGTTTCGCTCTTGTCGCCCAGGCTGGAGTACAATGGCACGATCTTGTCTCACTGCAACCTCCACCTCCCGGGTTCAAGCAATTCTCCTGCCTCAGCCTCCCAAGTAGCTGGGATTACAGGCATGCACCACCATACCCAGCTAATTTTGTATTTTTAGTAGAGACGGGATTTCACCATGTTGCCCAGGCTGGTCTCGAACTCTTGACCTCAGGTGATACACCCACCTCGGCCTCCCAAAGTGCTGGGATTACAGGCATGAGCCACCGTGCCCAGCTGGGGCAGATTTTAAAGTGGACTCTCCTTGTGCACAGGTTCACATTGTAAGGAGGTTCTCCAGAGGACTTCTCTTCCGCCCCCACCCCAGGCCCATCTGGTTGCCATTCCCTTGATAAGGGCGGTGCCCCTTCGGATCACTTTGAGCTCTGCCCCTTCTTGCCTCTAAGGCCAGATTCCTCACTCCCTGATATGCTGCTCTTTGGGGAAGGATTCTTTTTAAAACAATCCCAGGCTGATATTCTTGTCACATCTGCACTTCAGGCTTTATGTACCTTTAGAGAAAACACAGTTACTTTCCTGATGCAAAGCGTCTATTCCTTGCTCAGGTGTGAGTCTATAAACTCTTCAAGCTCCTAGAGTGGGTCTTAAGAAGCTCCTCTCACTGGGCTTGAAGTTAGTGGGCAAGCACCTCCCTCTACACCTTCTTCCTGATAGTGGAGAGTGGGGAAGTGGGGATCAAGAAAGATAGCTTTTTAGCTCAATGTGCCATGAAGCCAAGAAGGTAAGGAAAGAGATTAAGAAATGTTGAGGCTAGATTGTTATTATATAGATGCAGGCATCTTCTGGGATTCTGCTATGGCTTGGGATAAAAGGGAAGACAGTGATCCAGGTGTGATACCCTGATGGGTTCTTCCTGCCTGCTGCACAGCCATAATCAATTCACTGAGACTGAGGCATTGCAGTAAAACAAGAGTTTAATTGATGCAAGGTCAGCCACACCAGAGATGAGGTTATTACTTGACCCAGTCTCCTTGAAGGCTCAGAGACTAGGGTTTTTATGGACAATTTGGTGGGCAGGGGGCTAAGGAACAGGTGCTGCTGATTGGTTGGTGATGAAATCACAGGGGCTGGAAAATGGTCCTCATGCACTGAGTTCTCCTCTAGGTGGAACCACAGGACAGGCTGAGTCATAAGTCATGAATTTGAGTGGGGTCAGTCTGAAAAACATCTCAAAGGGCCAATCATAGGTTCTACAGTGATGATGTTATCTATAGGAGCAATTGAGAAAGCACAAATCTTGTGATCTCTGGCCACACGACTCCTGAACAGTAAGGGATTATAGAACATATGCCCACATTTTAGCAGAACTCAGACTCCTTCCATAATCCTAATCTTGGGCCTTTCACTAGTCTCATGAAGGTGGTTTCAGCCCCGAAACAAGCAGAAAGGGGGTAGTTTTAGGGTGGGACTATTATCCTTGCTTCAAAGTTAAGCTATAAACCAAATTCCTCCATGGTTAGTTTAGCCTATACCTAAGAACAACCAAGGACAGCTTGGAGGTCAGAAGCAAGATGGAGTCAACTACATCAGATATCTCTTACTGTGATAATCTTTGCAAAGTGGTTTCACAGGTCCCTTTTCCTGTTACTCTATTAAAGCTGCTCCTATGAAGATCACCAATAAGTTCCATAGTGTCATGTCCAATATAGACAATTCTCATTTCTTATTTTACCCATCAGAAAATTTTGACATAACTTATCACTTCTTCATTCATGCAACAGTAGGGACCAAGAGAAACTTCCCCTTCAACCACTGAAAGTTTGCTAAAAAAATCAACCCACAAAAGGCAGATTGATTGGAGACAAGGCAAATTGTATAAATGTGTACACAGGGAGAATCACAGGGTGATTACACAACCTCCAACAGGGTTAAGAAGCTTAACCCTGGCAAAATAGGCTATGGGAGGGAGTAGAAGAGGAATTCTATTGAGGGGATTACTAGGGAGAATGAATGGATCAGGGAACAGAGATGAACATGAACATTACCTTGTCAAAGGGTGTGTTCAAGCATGGTTACATTCTTGGTTTTTCAGGGAGGAGAAGAGACAGTTGTTTCTTTTAATGGGTCTGGATCTTAGGTTAAAAAAAAACGTTAACTTCATCTTTGGAAGACTCAGTTGGCAGGGGGTGGTGTCAGCGAGACCTTGAGGCTTCTTCAGTTTAACATGTCAAAACATATTTTGGGGTAGCAGTTTCTGAACCCCAACTAAATTAACTTTCTTTACTTGGCTTCTAGGATTCCACCCTCTGATTCTATTTCTCTTTCTTTGTCACTCCTCATACTCTTCTGCTGGATCTATCTCATCTTCTTAACAATTCAATATGAGAGGATCTAGAGCTCAATTGTATGATGACTTTTTCTCTGACTCACTTCTTGGGAGACTTTTTTTTTTTTTTTTTTGAGATGGAGTTTTGCTTTCCCCCAGGCTGGAGTGAAGTGGGGCAATCTTGGCCCACTGCAACCTCTGCCCCCCAGGTTCAAGCAATTCTCCTGCCTCAGCCTTCCGAGTAGCCAGGATTATAGGTGCCCGCCACCATACCCCAATAATTTTTATATTTTTAGTAGAGACGGGGTTTCGCCATGTTAGCCAGGCTGGTTTCAAACTCCAGACCTCAGGTGATCCACCAGCCTCGGACTCCCAAAGTGCTAGGATTACAGGGGTGAACCACTGTGCTCGGCCTTCTTGGGAGATCTCTTCCAATCTTGTGGCTTTAAATATTCTATACAGTCTCAAATGTAACTATCTATCTCCAACACCTTCCCTGAATTCCAGGCTGCTTACTTGACATTTACACTCAGATATCTGTCTAGGAAATCTCTCGAAGTTAACATTCAAAACCAAATGCCATGCCATAGTTTTTGTTGTTCTTGTTTTTGTTGTTGTTCTTGTTGTTGTTGTTGAGACGGGAGTTTCACTCTTGTTGCCCAGGCTGGAGTGCAATAGTGCGATCTTGGCTCACCGCACCCTCCACCTCGGGGTTCAAGTGATTCTCCTGCCTCGGCCCCCTCAGTAGCTGGGATTACAGACATGCACCACCACAGCCAGCTAATTTCGTATTTTTAGTAGAGACGGGGTTTCTCCACGTTGGTCAGGCTGGTCTCGAACTCCCGACCTCAGGTGATCCGCACACCTTGGCTTCCCGAAGTGCTGGGATTACAGGTGTGAGCCACAGTTTTCAATTAAAAACTTCTCCTTTCTGGCCAGGCATGGTGGCTCACGCCTGTAATCCCAGCACTTTGGGAGGCCAATGCGGGTGGATCACAAGGTCAGGAGATGGAGACCATCCTGGCTAACACGGTGAAACCCCATCTCTGCTAAAAATACAAAAAATTAGCTGGGCGTGGTGTCAGGCGCCTGTAGTCCCAGCTACTTGGGAGGCTGAGGCAGGAGAATGGCGTGAACCCGGGAGGCGGAGCTTGCAGTGAGCAGAGATCACGCCGCTGCACTCCAGCCTGGGTGACAGAGCGAGACTTCATCACAAAAAACAAAACAAACAAACAAAAAAACTGCTCCTTTCCAAAATTCCCTATCTCAGTAAATAGCACCAGCAAGGCCCTGCTGTTCAGGATACACATTTTGGAGCAACATCTATGCCTCTCTTTCTCTTATATCCCATCTGCAAATGTTGTCAACTCAGCCTTCAATATATGGTACCAAGCCCAACTCATCTTCCCCTCTCCACCATCCCCACCTTAGCCCAAACCATCATCACCATCTCTCTGCTTCCAATTGCCTCTCTGTAGTCTCTTTCCCACACAGCAAGAGTGACCCATTTAAACATAAATCAGATTGTTACCTCTGCTCATTACCTCTCTGCTCGAAGTCCTCCAATGGTTCCCACCCTTCTCAGAAAAATCTTTGCCACGAATTACGAGGCTGTACGTCTGGACAGGTTCCAGAGTTTTCCTTAGACTTTGCAAAAGTTATCTTAGAGCTGTCTCATTGTGCTGGGTGCAAATTTTGTTTTAAAGAGAAAGTTATCACATATTTTCTCAAAGAAGCATCTCTGAAGGCATGTAATATGTTTGAAATACTTAACTCATCATTAAAGCTTTAGTAAAATGAAAAATCTACCAGCCATGTTCTCTATACTCAGCAATTTTCCAGACTTCAACGCCCTGGAAGCAATGATTAAAGTTTTTCTTTGCCTTCAATTATCTGAAGGGTTGGGCTGCCCCTCCACACCTGTGGGCATTTCTCATCAGGTAGAATGAGAGACTTGGAAAAGAAAGAGACACAGAGACAAAGTATAGAGAAAGGAAAATGGGCCCGGGGGACTGGCGCTCACCATACGGAGGACCCGCGCCGGCACCGGCCTCTGAGTTCCCCTAGTATTTATTGATCATTATCAGGTGTTTCCTAGAGAGGAGGATGTGGCAGGACAATAGGATGATAGTGGAGAGAAGGTCAGCAGGTAAACACGTGAACAAATGTCTCTGCATCATAAACAAGGTAAAGAAAAAAGTGCTGTGCTTTTGATGTGCATATGCATAAACATCTCAATGCCTTAAAGAGCAGTATTGCTGCCAGCATGTCCCACCTCCAGCCCTAAGGCGGTTTTCCCCTATCTCAGTAGATGGAATATACAATCGGGCTTTACACTGAGACATTCCATTGCCCAGGGACAAGCAGGAGACAGATGCCTTCCTCTTATCTCAAATGCAAAGAGGCGTTCCTTCCTCTTTCACTAATCCTCCTCAGCACAGACCCTTTACGGGTGTCGGGCTGGGGGACGGTCAGGTCTTTCCCCTCCCACGAGGCCATATTTCAGACTATCACATGGGGAGAAACCTTGGACAATACCTGGCTTTCCCAGGCAGAGGTCCCTGCGACCTTCTGCAGTGTTTTGTGTCTCTGGGTACTTGAGATTAGGGAGTGGTGATGACTCTTAACAAGCATGCTGCCTTCGAGCATTTGTTTAACAAATCACATACTTCACAGCCCTTAATCATTTAACTCTGAGGTGACATAGCACATGTTTCAGGGAGCACAGGGTTGGGGGTAGGGTTACAGATTAACAGCATCTCAAGGCAGAAGAATTGTTCTTAGTACAGAACAAAATGGAGTCTCTTATGTCTACTTCTTTCTACACAGACACAGTAACAATCTGATCTCTCTTTCTTTTCCCCACATTATCAAGTCAAACATCCTCTCTTCTGTGAAGGCTTCTCTTTGTGCACTGCCCTCCTACTCCATCCCCAGTCCCAGTACCCTGCAGAATAAAATGTTTCTATCTCTGTCTCCTTAGCTTTGTGTCCATACATAGATATTGAAAGAAAGTCTGTGGAACTTGTGTCTGCCTTGTATTACTACTGTGGAAGGGACAATAAATTTATTAACTCATATTTTTAAAATATGCATACATACTGTATTTAACCTAAGACTTTTTTCATATTTTAAAGACTGGAATTGAGATATGTCTTTCAATCTACATGTTTAGAAAGCATAACTTATCAGTTTTTTTTTCTTTCTTGGTGGTACATAAAATAATGGTACCTTAAAATTGATGCTATCTTACATTTTATTAAATATGGAATATAAATCTTATGTGTCTGTGCTCCTCATTCTTTATAGCAAAAGTTTAATACATGACATCATTCCATATGACAGTTGATTATTTTTGCCACTATTGGGGCTCAAACAATAATACCCCAAAATATGATGTTTTGGCATGCTGAGTCTTTGGGGTTTGTTTGTTTTGAGATGGGAGTCTCACTCTGTCGTACAGGTTGGAATGCAGTACAGGCTGGAATGCAATGGCATGATCTGGGCTCGCTGCAACCTCCACCTCCTGGATTCCAGCAATTCTTATGCCTCAGCCTTACAAGTAGCTGGGATTACAGGCACCTGCAACCACACCCGGCTAATTTTTGTATTTTTAGTAGAGACGGGTTTTGCCATGTTGGCCAGGCTGGTCCTGAACTCCTAACCTCAAGTGGTCCACAACATTGGCCTCCCAAAGTGCTGGCCTCCCAAAGTGCTTGGCTCCCAAAGTGCTGGATTACAGGCATGTGGCACCACGCCCGGTGGCATGTTGAGTCTTTGAATTAAAGGAAATTAAAAAGGTCTCAGAAAGAAGCCTAAAAATCAAGGCCTCTCTCTCTCACCTTCCCCCTTCCTTTTGTCTCTCTGATACTCTTACTTTTTCCAAGCACCTGAAGGGGCTCTCTTTTCCTGCACAGCCAGATAAGGAATTTCCTTATCTGACAGAGAAAACTCTTTTCCAAAGAAATGCAATTGTCTTAAAACCCGTTCCTTAGGAATCGCATTAAATAATCAGAAGAGATTAATCACCCAGAGAAGAGACAAAAACTGAAAGTCATAGCCACACTGAGACTTTTCATAGATACTTCTGAGGGTAGCTCCAAGAGATTACCTGGGAAACTTTACCTGTATAATAGGACAATTTTTGTTCAGAGTGAAGTTTCACAGCTTGTCCACAAGCGATTGTTTGTACTTCTGTCCCACTGAATGTCCAAGGAGACTCATTTGCAAACCACTGTCTGGCTTTCGGGCCCATTCATACCTATCTCCCTCTACTCAACAAAGGGTATACAAGCATCTGGACCTTAATTGAGTTATTGAGTAATCACTCTTCTGTGATTTTTCCCTATGCACGTTAAGCAAATTTTGTATGCCTTTTTCTCCTACTAATCTGTCTACTTAGTTCATTCCAGCAACTTTCAGAGGGCAAAAGTAGGAGCTTTCCCTCTTGCTCCCTACACCACGTTAAATTTAAATATAAATTAAATGATGTGGGAATGGGTAACCTGCTCATTTCCAAACTGCAATTTTCATAGGTATGAAAATTCTCCACAAACTACAAAACCATGACACTCCAAGGGCCCAAGAACCTAGGTTGGACAGCTCACTTAGTGCAGGTAAACGTGCTCCACCCATCTCCCAGCCCGCCTGCCCCCTCACTTAGGTACAGGTACAGGTACAGGTAGGCAAGCAAACGTCTATTGGCTGTGGACTTAACAGGCTCGCCCACAGGTACCTTCCGAGCATGCGTGGGGAAGTAGCACGCAGGCGCGGCACGCCCCGCGCATGCCTGGTGCACAGAGTCCGCAGGTCGGGCGGTAGCGACAGGCCAGAGCTGCGGCCTGAGCAGCCAGCGTCCGGCATGAAGGTCTGGGGTCTGGCTGCTGCCTGTTTCTTGCTCCAGCACCATGGAATGCCTGCGCAGTTTACCCTGCCTCCTGCCCCGCGCGATGAGACTTCCCCGGCGGACGCTGTGTGCCCTGGCCTTGGACGTGACCTCTGTGGCTCCTCCCGTTGCTGCCTGCGGCCGCCGAGCCAACCTGATTGGAAGGAGCCGGGCGGCGCAGCTTTGCGGGCCCGACCGGCTCCGCGTGGCAGGTACTGCCCTTCCCCGGCAACAGCCTTGGGACGCTGGTCTTGCAGTGACCTTAGACTGCTGCCCCAGCCGTCCGGCGCGGCGCGCCTGTTGCTCCGCGCCCTCCGCAGGCCTCGGCCTCCCGCGTGTCCTGTGAGCTTGCACAGGCCCGCGGGCCGAGCTGCGTCCCACTCGCTCAGAATGCGACCTTGCTATGTGCGCTGTGCCCTGCCGGGGTCCCAGCGGCCAACCCTCTGCCTTCTCCTCCACCGCCCTTGCTGCAGATTATGTAACCATAGGAACAACCTAGGAATCGTTTACAGACCGTGATCACGTTAGTTAACACCCGCTTAAGTGCTCTTGTAAGAGGTTTTTTCTGTGTTGTTTTTGAGACAGGGTCTTACTATGTTGCCCAGGCTGGACTCAAACTCCTTGCCTCGAGCCATCCTAACGCATTAGCCTCGCAAAGCGCTGGGATTATAGGCGTGAGCCACCACACCTGGCCGAGAGGTGTTTTTAAACAAGGATTTCATCTGTTCGGAAGTCATAAGTATAAATTAATACTTCCCTGTTTTCTGTTTCTTCGTTATGGACACATTTATACAGTTGTCCAGTTGCACGGAGATTGGGGACGCACCTAGAAGTGAGGCTAAAGACTGAGTTGTTTCTGAGAACGACTTACTTTCAACTACAGTAGTCTATAAGTAAACAGCCAGGGAGATCGGATTGAGAAAAAAAAATCTTATTTGCTGTTTATTTTTTCACCAAATGTTGAAGCATGGTGAAAAGTTAAGATTTTCACAAATGTGAGTGCAAATATTTGAGGAATAAAAGGTATTGAAATGAATGACTTTATTAAGAACATAGCAGTGTCCTCAAATATGTTTTCTCAATTGTGCTCTCAAAAGCCTCCCAAAGTAACTCCTTGTCAGCACCTCATTCTCCACTTATTGGAGAGGCTAAATTGGGTTACATGCTCTGCACCCTCAATTGATAATGCTTGGGAATCCAGTTTCAGCAAGTTGGAGGAAACTTTTAGGACAAGCATTGACGTTCACAATCTCAATCCCGGTTACACTCTAATTTGTGACATTAAAACATTGAAAGGCATTTGTAATCAGCAAATGCCTTTTACCTTTATTCATTTTACCCTTATAGTGATAATTTGTATTTTGTAAAAGGGAAATGAAACTTCAGATACTAACAAATTACAACAATCATTACGTGTATGTAGTAGAAAAAAGATCAGAAATAGGATTTTTTTCTACAGTCTCTGGAATCAGTGTAATTACTTTGGAAGCATAAAACAGTGTCCTCTGTCAGTCATTAAATGTACTTGATTATACTTCACCGCTCACTTCGACTCAGTCTAATCACGTTTTAAATAGACAATTTTCAAATAAAGATTTGTCCTCATTTCAGCTCAGTGGGGGTATTTCATAAGTATTCACTATAAAGGATATCTGTAGAAAAGAAGTAAAATCGTAGGTTTCATAATTTATGAGCCAGTCAACTGGAATGCTTGAAAGATCAGGTGGTACTTAGGACCTATGTTTTCTAAAATGTATCTACTACCAAATGTGCATGAAGAGTCTTTTAAATTAGGCGAAAAGGAAGACCAGACACTTTCTTAAATCTCAGAACACGATGTTGCACATTTGTTCATCCAACTCTGAGATATCAGTAATAATTAGAAAGGTAAAAGGGTGATTGGAATCCATCAGTTATTTTAATGCCTCATCTAAGCCATTACTTTTAAAAATCCTTCCCTGCGAAACCTAAGATAGTCACTAACAAATGTTAAAATTAAGAAGAGTATTTCTTCTTTTCTTACAGGAAAAATATTTAAAAATAATAAAATGGTCTGAAGGCCTCCACATACTTTGAGAGTTGTATTTTAGCTCTATGTGAAAACCAATCATGTGACCACAGGAATTCTCTTAATTTATTCTTCAGGTGAAGTGCGCCGGTTTAGAACTTCTGACGTCTCTCAAGCCACTTTAGCCAGTGTAGCCCCAGTATTTACTGTGGTGAGTATGTACAGTACATTGGAAATCGTACAGAAAGTGCTTCCCATACATAAGTTAACTCGTTGGACTGTTGGCCAAGATACTAACTTTGAGCTTTATAATCATTATAGCTACATGTCGTGGCTGTTGTGCCTGGCCAGTGACCTAAGTGCCTGCTAGATTTGCTTAAAAATGATCTTGAACCTTTGCTAATGACTGCAGCTCCCCTTTTAATACTAGAACAGGTCAATCACAATTCAGAGCCATAAAGAGGCTTGAACCTATGTTCTGCAAGATAATACGCAGGCAGAAGCATCTTGAAGGCAGCAGAGAGTAGTATTTAAAAGTGCATGCTTTGAAAGGTCATGATCTCTAACTTTTCTCTGAAATGGTTCGGGGGTGGGGGTGAGGGGGGAAATGAATGAATAAGATAATGTATCACACGTATTTTTAGAGAAAGAAGGCTGTTGGGGCAAAATGTTAACAAAGGTGACTCTAGGTGAAAGCTCTATGGGAATTGGTTGTAATATTCTTGCAACTTCTTTGTAGGCTTTTTTTTTTTTTTTTCAAAAAAAAAAAAAAGTCTTGATAAAAAGGTGTGCCGGCCGGGCGTGGTGGCTCACGCCTGTAATTCCAACACTTTGGGAGGCCGAGGTGGGCGGATCACGAGGTCAGGAGATTGAGACCATCCTGGCTAACACGGTGAAACCCCATCTCTACTAAAAATACAAAAAATTAGCCAGGCCTGGTGGTGGGCGCCTGTAGTCCCAGCTACTTGGGAGGCTGAGGCAGGAGAATGGCATGAACCCAGGAGGCGGAGCTTGCAGTGAGCCTGGATCATGCCACTGCACTCCAGCCTGGCAGACAGAGTGAGACTCCATCTCACACACACAAAAAAAGGTGTGCCTATTCTGAGCCAGACTTCCTAAATTCCAATCTCACTCTGCCTCTTATTGACTAGGTGGCCTTGGACAAGTTACGATAACATCTTTGTGCCTTAGTTTTCTCATCTGAAAACTGAGCATAACCTACCATATAGAATTGTTATGAGGATTAAATTAACTCATATATAGAAAGCCCTTAAACTAGTGCCTCACATATAGTAAGCCTCAAATATATTTCATTAGGATTATTTAGGCTTGTTAACATAAGAGCTTTTCTTTATAAACTATATAAAATTAAATAACCCCCAGAATTGCGTTTAAAAGTTACCACTGTTATTCATTGTTCTGGAAGAGTTGGCCAATTTAGTTAAGAATACAAAATCAGGGCCAGGCACGGTGGCTCATGCCTGTAATCCCAGCACTTTGGGAGGCTGAGGTGGGCATATCATTTGAGGTCAGGAGTTTGAGACCAGCCTGACCAACATGGTGAAACCCTGTCTCTACTAAAAAACAAAAAAATTAGCCAGGCGTGGTGGTGCACGCCTGTAGTCCCAGCTACTCAGGAGGCTGAGGCAGGAGAATCGCTTGAACCTGGGAGGTGGAGGTTGCAGTGAGCCAAGATTGCACCACTGCACTCCAGCCTGGGCAACAGAGCAAGACTCTGTCTCAAAAAAAGAATACAAAGTCAAACGTGAAATATTGAAGTTAGTTCTTTGCAGGTGAAATAATTGCAAAGAACACTTAAGAAATTCATAAAGCTATGGAATCTGAGAAAGAAAAATTTAATTTGTGCTGTTTGAAATAGTTTAGAAAGTGAGCTGGTTACAAAGTAAATATTTTTTTCTTTATAATTTGTATGATTTAAAATTTTTTTTAAGTTCCATTAAAGAAAAAAAGGGTACATATAAATATTGAGATGCAAAAATATTCAGCATATGTTGCTAATTTGGAAGGAGGGAGACTGCAAAGCAGTATGTATAACATAAGTATGTTTTATTAGGAAAATGTTTGGAAGGATATTCAGTGAAATATTGACATGGTTTTCTCTAAAATTTGTCATTTCAGGTGATTAATATAGTTTTATGTTACGTATATTTATTTTCAAATTTTCTGCAGTGGGTTTATGTATTTGTGAAATATAAGGCTGAAAGCTAGACTATTACACAAATATAAAGCTTTCTTTGATATAAATTTTCCTTTAGTGTTCTATGGAACTTATATATTCATATTAATTTTATCTTTGCTGATGAGAAGCAAGATAAAATATATATAGTGAGTTTTTATTGTGTGATTAACACAGCATGTATATTTCCATGGTAGTAACCCAAGACCTATATTGTACTTAAACCTGTATGTTGGAGTGTCTTTCTGAAATGTGTCTGTCGTAGTAAGTAGTACAGCCCAGCACACAGTGATTCATTAAATGTTTCACAGCTTCAAACTTGACTGTGGATAAACATCACTGAAAAATAGTCCCCTACTTTGCAGGAAATAGGTGCATTTTCTGTATCAAATCCTCTCTTCAAACTATCAGAAGGGGTTCTGTAAATCTTTATTGATTCTGCAACACCCACCAAAGAGACTTTGGCCTCATGTAGACATTTAGATTCACAAGGCGGGCCATACTTGGTCCCAGTCTACTCAGAAGGATAAGGGACAGGAGAAACAACAGGGTAGTGTTAGGTGTTTCCTCTTCAAAAGAAGTCTTTGCAGCCATCCAGGGGCTTCTCTGGTCCTCTGAGTGATCGCTCAGTGACAAGGAGATAAGATTCTCAAAGGTGGATGTGAGATTCATCTTGGCTCGAATCCCCATGCCCCGTAGTGACAGTATCCCTTGTAACCATCGCAGGGGCACAGTGTCCAGGATTCTGGCTGGGAACATGGCCACAAGAGCCACCACAATCAGGAAAGGGCAAAGAGAGCTATTGCTTTTCACCTGATAACTGTAATTTGTTCGTCTTCCCAGTCCAGTGCAGTCTACCAGTCAATGGTCATTTTTACCATAAGGATTGTTACCTAGTAACAACACAACTGATACTCCTTTATCAACTTTCTAGAGGAACCAAGATAGAAAGTTAAACCCAGGTCTGATTTTTCCTAGCAAAGGAAAAAAGGATTTAAAAAAAACCCTTAACTCATAACTGGATTTAATCTAAAGAAGGTCAGTAATGGTTTATATTTGCATTTCAACATTTTGGGGATATTACTCACAATACCATAAATTCTTAACTAAATTAGCAATACCATAAGTAGCATTCTAATTTGAAAGAAAATAATAATTTGTTTTATTCTCTGTTTTCAGACAAAATTTGACAAACAGGGAAACGTTACTTCTTTTGGTGAGTGATTAGCATTCTAAATCATTTTTTAAACATTTAATGAGTGAATCTGATAGAAATCAAGAAATTATAGCATTTTGAGTAAAATATTCTTTGCATATACAGGTGTGTTGAAAGAGATCTTTCTTCAGCATTTGTCCATCAGTCTTAATTGGAGCTGGCAATACTCAGACTGTGTGTATTCTCCCAGAATTGTTTTCTTCTAGCAGGAGCCACTTTTTACTCTAACAGGCTATTGAAGGAATATTTGGGAGAGCAGAGGCTGGTGTAGAACTGGAGCCCAGAGACACACTCTTTTTCTCTTTTGTCTCTCTTGTTGGCGTCCCTTTCACTGCCCTCATTCATTCTCCTGAATCATGTTTAAGGCAGAGTCACATAATACCACTGACATTGCAGTGGGTGACAAAAGATGAACAGGGCCATGTCACTGCATGGCAGCCACATGGAACTCTGCTGCTGATGGCTGTCTGTGGACAGCTACTTTAAAAAGTGAGACTAGGCATTACTTTACAGTGTGACTTCAGATGTGAGTTTCACATCTCCCCTGAGAATGAATCGGACTCAGATAATAAATTCAGCTTTTCTCATTTTTGTATTAGTCTAAGAACAAAGAAAATCAAGCTTATCTGTTCACATATATAAAATACTGAAGATGATGTTGTAGTAAAAATAGAAAATATAGTTGTGTACAGTTTATATTTAAGAGAGATAACCTGTCTCTAGAGCTGGACATTTATAGGTTCTAATGATGCATAGTTGTGGTTTCTATATTAGTCTCAAGGGTCTTCTAAGTAGTGAGAAAGTTATGAGGTATAGATAAGAAAATCATTAGTTTGACTGTATTTAGCCCAAGTATGTTTTCTAGGTAAAAATGGATATTAAAAGACTTAATTTTAGTTTTTGTTTCTGGTAGTAACCAAAAATTGTCTTGATGGTGGTGGGAGGACTGCTCTGATGGAAAAATCTAAGCCATTTAATGTATTTGGTTTAGCCCTCTCTGTTTCTTTCTTTTATAGAAAGGAAGAAAACTGAATTATACCAAGAGTTAGGTCTTCAAGCCAGAGATTTGAGATTTCAGCATGTAATGAGTATCACGGTCAGAAACAATAGGATTATCATGAGAATGGAGGTAAAATATTTTATTTTCATCTATGTTTCTCCAATACAATCTTATAAAAGTTACCTTCTAACTATCTTGATTAGTATCTAGGTTAAAAGTAATTTTGGAATAGAAATAGCTACCTGAAACATAGGATGTTTTATAGCTTAATATGCTATTATGAGTAGAACTCATTTTATATGGATTATATGCACATGTTCAATAGGCATAACACTGCTGTGTTTTAAGTTGGAAAAGCTCTGACTGTGGTGTTCATTCTCACTGTTGGGATTTACTCTCTAGTTCTGGAAACTATAAGACAGTCCTGATTTATAATAGATATATTTCCAATTGTGTACAGTTACATGTAATTATAGTATAACCTGAGCTACCAAAAATGTATTCTGGCTTTCTAAATAGCACAGGAATAGACATTAAATTTTATAGCCTTAATTTTTTTTTTGAGATGGAGTTTTGCTCTTGTTGCCCAGGCTGGCACGATCCTGGCTCACTGCAACCTCCACCTCCCAGGTTCAAGCAATTCTCCTGCCTCAGCCTTCTGAGTAGCTGGGATTACAGGCATAAGCCACCACACCCAGCTAATTTTGTATTTTTAGTAGACATGGGGTTTCTCCATGTTGGTCAGGCTGCTCTGAAACTCCCGACCTCAGGTGATCCACCTGCCTCTGCCTCCCAAAGTGCTGGGATTACAGGCATGAGCCACCGCGCCTGGCCAGTTTAAATTTTTTTAATGGAAAACTTTCTGAAATATATTGTATTTTCCCTTACCTATTCAGAGCATGCCAAATAATAATTTGACTTTCTTTAGTGATTCAGAGTTAATGTGGGTTTCAGTTATTTTGGTGGGCTAATGTTTAGGTTCAAAAATAGATGAATGGTATTGGCCCTGTAGTGGGTATGAGACTTTCTTCAAAGGGTCTTTGATGGCAGATTTTTGTTCATTTTTCTAGAACTAATCAAAATAATAAAAAATGGGCCAGTAGTGGTAGCATGTGCCTTTAGTCCCAGCTACTCAGGAGGCTGAAGTGGGAGGGTCACCAGAGACCAGGAGTTTGTGACCAGCCTAAGCAACATAGCAAGATCCCATCTCTAAAAATAAATAAGTAAATAAAAAATACTTTATCAAAAATGAAGCAGTCTTCTCCCATGTGATTTTCTTCAGAAATATTCTTTACTCTTGGAATCAGTAGCTAGCATTCTTCAAAACAGTGTCTCTTTCATGGAGAGACAGACAGGTATGTGAAAAAGCAAATTCAGCAGAATGATAATTGTGTAATCTAACTGGTGGGTATATGGTGTTCACTGCAATCTTTCAACTTTTCTGTATAAAAATTTTCATGAGGCTAGGTGTGGTGGCTCACATCTGTAATCCCAGCACTTTGGGAGGCCGAGGGGGTGGATCACCTGAGGTCAGGAGTTCGAGACCAGCCTGACCAACATGGTGAAACCCCGTCTCTACTAAAAAATACAAAAATTAGCCAGGCATGGTGGCGGGTGCCTGTAATTCCAGCTACTCGGGAGGCTGAGGTAGGAGAATAGCTTGAACCCTGAAGGTGGAGGTTGCAGTGAGCTGAGATTGCGCCATTGCACTCCAGCCTGGGTGACAGAGCAAGACTTCCATCTCAAAAAAAAAAAAGAAAGAAAAAAAAATTCATGATAGAATGTTGGAAAAATGTAGAAAATTATCTCTAATTTCTATATCACTGATAAGTGGCTACCTTTATCTACTTTTAACATACAAGATAACCAGTCTTTTTAGAAAAAATTCTAATTTCATATTGTTCTAAATTAGAGTAGTAAGGCTATGTTTCATCTTAATTTCAGATTTTGTTTATATGCTTTAGTGGTGTTTTAAAAAGGAAACTTCCATTTGTGCCAAACTAATTATGATTAAACTAAATCTTTTCTAAAAGTCTACTCAATACCTGACTTTTAGGAAGACCTTATCTTGTTCCCTTTATTTTTTTTTTTTTTTTCCAAAAAAGAAAGACGGAGTCTCGCTCTGTCGCCAGGCTGGAGTGCAGTGGCACAATCTCAGCTCACTGCAAACTCCGCCTCCCAGGTTCAAGCGATTCTCCTGCCTCAGCCTCTGAAGTAGCTGGGACTACAGGTGTGGGCCACCACGCCTAACTGATTTTTGTATTTTTAGTAGAGACGGGGTTTCACCATGTTGGCCAGGATGGTCTCGATCTCTTGACCTCATGATCCACCTTCCTCAGCCTCCAAAAGTGCTGGGATTACAGGCATGAGCCACCATGCCCGGCTTTCTGGGGGTTTTTTTTGGTGTTTTGTTTTTGTTTTTGTTTTTTTTCATGATTACCCCGGAAGTCTTAGTAAATATATAATTTATGTGAATAATTCCAGTTTTATTGAGAGTGAGTTAGCAGTATCAAGACATATATTTTTTAAGTTTCTTTTCTTTTGAAAAAAAAAAACCTTGATTTTTTTGAAAAACAAAAATGAACACTGATTTGGTTTAGTCTTAATCCACAATTAGTAAAGTATGAAACCAAATTTTATGAATGTTCTTTTTTCCTACAGCTCTACAATTTGCATATATATATGTATGTATACATATATATGTATATACATGCATGTGTGTATATACACTCACATATTTATATGTTTTGGTTTTTTTTTTTTTTAACAGTATTTGAAAGCTGTGATAACTCCAGAGTGTCTTCTGATATTAGATTATCGTAATTTAAACTTAGAGCAATGGCTGTTCCGGGAACTCCCTTCACAGTTGTCTGGAGAGGGTCAACTCGTTACATACCCTTTACCTTTTGAGTTTAGAGCTATAGAAGCACTCCTGCAATATTGGGTAAGTCTGTTTTTATTTAGCTTCTTGGGTTTATTCTGATTTTGAAATGTCATTGAGTGGGAAGACAAGTTGGGGTATTGTTTCAATGGCATGTCCCCTGACCACATCCTGCCCCGAAACAAGTCGTCTCTAAGGATCCTACATGGAGATATCACTTAATTCTTAAATGTTATGACCCAGTCAAATAGAACTAAAGACTCTATGTATATTATAAAAATGCTTGACATGTGATAATTATTTTATTAACTCATTTCATCAAGTCATTTTTTGATTTGTTTGTACAATCCTTTGTTTGAGCCAGGTAAATGATGCATCTTTTTGAGACCTAGATTGACATAGGAATCACGCACAGTTCTTCCAGTGACTCCTCCTTTAAATTAAGAGTCCTTAGATGTCTGAGACTCCTGTCAGGCTCTAAACAAGGGTGGTTCTCTGCTTTCCTGACCCCACAAATCTTTCATTATCTTTTCTTCCTCCTGTTAAGTCAAGTCAGGATGGTACTGTTCAGGAACTGGCTACATGCAAGAGTTGGTGCTGGGAGCATACTAACCAGAGTGGGAGGAGGAGAGGAGGGTAGAGAGGACATGAGGTGCACTGGGTTGGGTGAACCTGGCACACTTTTCTTTTGTCTGCCTTGCTCTGAAAGAATAGATGGCTACACTTCCTGCTCGGAGTAATTAATGAGCACCAGCTAGCACCAGCCAGTGAGATGATAAGTAGTGGGAGCCCAGTTACCAAGCAGGGGGAAAGCAGAAGAGAGAAAGAAGATGTAAACAGTGGTAAGTCATGGGCTCCACAGGCTGGGTAAGCTCTCAGGAGCTCATGCTGTTAGGAGAAAGGCAGGGATCTTAAAGGCAGCAGGAGGGGAAGGAGAGAGGCTAGGCTGGCATGGGTCTCCGGCCTAGAGATTGGCTGTGGGGAGAATAGAGAGGAGTTCAGGATGTCTGCTCGGATACACATTCTTCTTCCTTTAAATGGGGTCCCAGGAAGATTTCCTTATGAAACAACACTACATAGAAGCAAGACCAGCCACCCCTCAAAAGGGATAAGTTTTTGAACAAGGGAAAGCTCCCCAAACCCACCTAAGGGACCAAGACATACCATGAGTAGATATGCCTCACAAATACCCTATCTGTGACCCTCAGCAGCCTCCCCAACCACTACAAAAGTCCACACCTTGCTGAGCAGAGGGTTTGATATCTCTTAGATTAAAAAATGTGGTCTGCCTATTTGGCTGTCCAATCTTCCCTCCCACCCAAGGACTTCTTAACCTGGAAGCAGTTCCTCTGGAGACGAAATAAACAACATGTCTGCAGAGGCACTGTGACTCTGGACTTGTTTCCAAATAAAAAAATCTGTTTCACAGTAATTGTGCTTCTGAGATAAAGACTATATGCTGTAATTTACGTCATCAGTTTTACCGCTTGATTTAGTTAGTATATGCTATTTGCCAACTGGCATGGAAGTGTTTCAGTATTTTAACAACTATATAGCAGGATTAGTGCATACCTGCCGAATATCAAATATCAAACCATACTTGTGTTAACCTAAATAGTATATTTTTGACTTTACTCTGATATGTTTATGTTTTAAAGCTCAAGTTTTTATTTTCAAAGAGCTTTGTAGGAATTTTGAACCATATTCTGTTTACAGAGAACACAGGTATTACTGAAAGCTTGTGTTTTAATAATAGCAGATTTTATTTTACTTGATCCCTCATTACTTCACAATGAATGTCTATAGGAGAAAGACTTTTTTTTTTAATTTTTTTAGTATTTATTGATCATTCTTGGGTGTTTCTCGGAGAGGGGGATTTGGCAGGGTCATAGGACAATAGTGGAGGGAAGGTCAGCAGATAAACATGTGAACAAGGGTCTCTGGTTTTCCTAGGAAGAGGACCCTGCCGCCTTCTGCAGTGTTTGTGTCCCTGGGTACTTGCGTTTAGGGAGTGGTGATGACTCTTAACGAGCATGCTGCCTTCAAGCATCTGTTTAACAAAGCACATCTTGCACCGCCCTTAATCCATTTAACCCTGAGTGGACACAGCACATGTTTCAGAGAGCACTGGGTTGGGGGTAAGGTTATAGATTAACAGCATCCCAAGGCAGAAGAATTTGTCTCAGTACAGAACAAAATGGAGTCTCCTATGTCTACTTCTTTCTACACAGACACAGTAACAATCTGATCTCTCTTTCTTTTCTCCACATTTCCCCCTTTTCTATTCGACAAAACCGCCATCGTCATCATGGCCCGTTCTCAATGAGCTGTTGGGTACACCTCCCAGACGGGGTGGCGGCTGGGCAGAGGGGCTCCTCACTTCCCAGACGGGGCGGCCGGGCAGAGGCGCCCCCCACCTCCCAGACAGGGCGGCTGGCCGGGTGGGAGGAGAAAGACTCTTACGAGAGTTAGCTCCTTGTCAACCAAATCTGTGCCTAAAGATAACATCATACATAGTTCTTTGAACCCAGAGGATCTAGTTTTTGAATCATCTGGAATAGGCATTCTAGAATTATCTATGTTCTGAAATGTTACCAGCATTTCAAGCTACTACAGATTTCTGTATTTAATCAGAGGATTCACTGATCCTGAATATTCTAAAAAGATTGTTTTAATTCTTATGAAAGGTCATGTTGTTATCTAGATCAACACCCTTCAGGGGAAACTTAGCATTTTGCAGCCACTGATCCTTGAGACCTTGGATGCTTTGGTGGACCCCAAACATTCTTCTGTAGACAGAAGCAAACTGCACATTTTACTACAGAATGGCAAAAGGTAAATATGGATGATGTATCACATTGGGAGTTGGAGACAAATATCTTAAAATCAATTATTAACATTTTGTTTCATAACTTTTTTTAAAGTATGAAAGTAGCCTAGTTGGGAAGTTGAGCTAAAAGGGGCACACAATCTACTGTTTGTTGAAAAGATACTTTGCATGAAATGTCATGTAAGGCTCTTTTCCGTATGTGATCTCATCTCATCACCCATTCAATAGTTGATATTGTCTTCATTTTGAAGATGAGAAAATTGAGGTTTGAGTAACTTGCCTAAATTTATATGGCTAGTAAATGGCAGATCTAAATCCAAATTCAAAGTCCATGTTGTTCTTTTTCTTTAAAATCATAATGCATTCCAGAATTTAATAACAATATTATATATGTATCATAAATAGAATAAACATGCTCTCAGGAGTTATACTCCCGAAATCCCTTCAAGAATTAACATTTAAAATTCCTGAATCAGTAGTTTCTTATCCAAAAATGTTGGAGTGTTTTTATCAGTTAAGAGTAACTAGTCTGTTCTATATTATCACTGCCATGTTGATTAATAAAACTAATTCCCAAACCAAAAATCTTAAATTCACAAGCGATTTATGTTTCTGAGATAAGTAATGTATGATGAAATTTATATCACTGATAATTTTACCAATTAATTTAGATCTGGTTTGGGTTTTTTGTGGGTGTTTTTGAGACAGGGTTTCACTCCGTTGCCCAGGCTGGAGTGCAGTGGTGCAGTCTCAGCTCACTGCAGCCTTGGTTTGGGTTTTTTGTGGGTGTTTTTGAGACAGGGTTTCACTCCGTTGCCCAGGCTGGAGTGCAGTGGTGCAGTCTCAGCTCACTGCAGCCTTAACCTTCAGCAATCCTCCCACCTCCACCACCCAAGTAGCTGGGACTGCAGGCACATGCCACCATGCCCAGCTAATTTTCTAAATTTTTTTGTAGAGACAAGATCTCACTGTTGTCCAGGAGGGTCTCAAACTCCTGAGCTCAAGCAATCCTCCTGCCTTGGCCTCCTAAAGTGCTAGGATTACAGGCGTGACACCATGCCTGGCCAAATTGATTCTTAATTTGCCTGGTAAATACTCAACTTTTTTTTTTTTTTTAATAAGTCATTGTTTAGCATGAATGTATAAGATAATATATTTGATAAGATACTCTAAAAACACTATTATGAAATGTTCTTATAAGTTTATTCTATTGATCATTTTTGGGTATCTATTTCTTATAGTCTATCAGAGTTAGAAACAGATATTAAAATTTTCAAAGAGTCAATTTTGGAGATCTTGGATGAGGAAGAGTTGCTAGAAGAGCTCTGTGTATCAAAATGGAGTGACCCACAAGTCTTGTAAGTATATAATTATACTTTGTTATTTATTTCCTTAGAGTAAATCTTTTGCCTTTTCCACTTCAAGGTGATTTTTCATACAGAATGTAACATTTTTCTGGACTACAGAATATAGAGATTTTTCATCCCCAGTTTCCCTTTTTTCCTGTGCAGTATCGTATCTAATTCAATGTAATTCTATGAGTATGCATACTGCATACCCAACACTGCTGACATGTGGTGAATATAAACACACAGTTACCTTTATATTCAAGGGACTGACCACCAGATTGGCATATACATCTACCAAAATACCTAGGAAGCAGAGTGGGAGAGAAATTTACATGGGGGAGGGAAAAGATGGGGTAAATACACGAGTAACACATTAACATGGATTATGTAAGTTCAGTCTAATGAAAATGTTCATCTTATAAACCTTTTATCTTTTATGAATTTAGAAATTGTTTATGCTTCTTGTGCACACTCCAGCTAAATGTTTACTTTTAAATACCCAAATATTTTGTTATTGTCTTTCTAGAGCAGTATCAGAAATTAATACACCTTTGTAATGAGTTTAGTTTCCACAGTCTGTACAGATTTTCTTACAGCACTTTGAAAAATTGGTTATTTATATCCTGATAAGGAAATAATAAGATAAAGGGGGCTATATAACATTTGGTAGATAGCCGATAGGTATGGTAGCAGAAACTGTTTGCTTTGCTTAGGCCAATCTGTCAATCTGTCTCTAATATGCTTTATGATACAGGTACCTCTTCAGAGTACTTCATTCCCCCTTACCCTTCTTGGTAGGGTAGGGGAGCAAAGTTATTACTGATATCATTCAAAAACATTTTCTTTATATGAAATCACATTATGTACACACCTCAAAAGGAAATGGTCTTGACATTTTTAGTTGTGGATTTTGTTTTACCTGATAGTGGTATTGGCTTTGCACTAATTCATCTGCATTCACATATCTGGATTTTCCTGTAACTGGCAGCATGTATCTGCATAAAAATCTCTTGGATTGGGGACATGTAATACAGTGACACCAACTGGTCTACATAAGGATGGAACCTCTGTCCTCAACTCATCTGTAAAGTGTTTTGGATCAGTTGACATTGGTACTCACAGATTGGCCACAACAATAGAAAAGACAAAGGAAGCCAGGCGCTGTGGCTCATGCCTGTAATCCCAGCACTTTGGGAAGCCGAGGCGGGCAGATCACAAGGTCAGGAGTTCGAGACCAGCCTGTCCAATATGGTGAAACCCCGTCTCTACTAAAAATACAAAAATTAGCTGGGCGTGGTGGCGGGCACCTGTAGTCCCAGCTACTGGGGAGGCTGAAGCAGGAGAACAGCTTGAACCTGGGAGGCAGAGGTTGCAGTGAGCCGAGATCACGCCACTACACTCCAGCCTGGGAGCAGAGTGAAACTCCATCTCAAAAAAAAAGAAAAGAAAAGACAAAGGCTAGCTTTTCCACTGGTAGCTGAATGCTATATACTAATTTAGGAAGTTTTTGTGACTAAGTATATGATACACATGTTGGGAGTATGTTAATTATTTTCTCTTTTAATTGAAGTGAAAAGAGCAGTGCTGGGATTGACCATGCAGAAGAGATGGAGTTGCTGTTGGAAAACTACTACCGATTGGCTGACGATCTCTCCAATGCAGCTCGCGAGCTTAGGGTGCTGATTGATGATTCACAAAGTATTATTTTCATTAATCTGGACAGGTAAGAAAGCATTATATAAAACTAAGTTTTTTTAATAAAATAATTATAAGTTTTTAAGGAAATATCATTTTGTGAGGAATTACGCCATCATTATCATCTATACTACATTAAAGTCTTTTTTTTTTTTTTTTTTTTTGATGTGTAGGTTTCATCCATGTGGTCTGTATAGATTTGATGAATGTGCTGTATATAGTTAGTGGGCCCTTCTAATCTGAATAGGTGTTCTCCTCTCCAGCCACCGAAACGTGATGATGAGGTTGAATCTACAGCTGACCATGGGAACCTTCTCTCTTTCGCTCTTTGGACTAATGGGAGTTGCTTTTGGAATGAATTTGGAATCTTCCCTTGAAGAGGTGAGAATGTATTATTATTTCTAAAACTTGGGGGGTTTTGGCCGGGCATGGTGGTTCATGTCAGTAATCCTAGCACTTTAGGAGGCGGAGGCAGGTGGATCACCTGAGGTCAGGAGTTTGAGACCAACCTGGCCAACATGGCGAAACCCTGTCTCTACTAAAAATACAAAAATTAGACAGGCACGGTAGCAGGCACCTGTAATCCCAGTTATTTGGGAGGCTGAGGCAGGAGAATCACTTGAACCCGGGAGGCGGAGGTTGCAGTGAGCTGAGATCGCGCCGTTGCACTCCAGCCTGGGAGACAGAGTGAGACTCTGTCTCCAAAAAAAAAGATTGGGTTTTGAAGATCGATATTTTTAATGGATTTAAAAAATAAAGGCCGGGCACCTTGGCTCAACGCCTGTAATCCCAGCACTTTGGGAGGCTGAGGCAGGTAGATCACGAGGTCAGGAGATCGAGGCCATCCTGGCTAACCCGGTGAAACCCTGTCTCTACTAAAAATACAAAAAATTAGCCGGGCGTGGTGGCAGACGCCTGTAGTCCCAGCTACTCGGGAGGCTGAGGCAGGAGAATGGCATGAACCCGGGAGGCGGAGCTTGCAGTGAGCCAGGATCACACCACTGCACTCCAGCCTGGGCGACAGGACAGAGTGAGACTCTGTCTCAAAAAATAAATAAATAAAAAGTCTAACCTGTAAACTACCATGGTGAAATAAAATATATAATGTAACTCACAATTCAGGCAGTACTGTTGGACCATGTTATAACCTAGATAAATACAGCCTAGGTTACTTTGTTTCCCAAAACATAATTACAGATGGGAAAGGTGTGATAAAACAGTGTCTCTGTGAAGCAGTGTTAATGAAGAGTTTTTATTTTTTAATTCTTACATGTCTGGCAACGTACCAGGCGGTTTGCATACTTTATTTGGCTCAATCATTGCAACTCTGAAAATAGATATATTATATTATCCCTACTTTGTAGATGAGAAGACTGAGGCTCAGAACATTTAACTTGCCCACAGGCATAGAGCTGGAAAAATAACAGAATTAGGACATGACCCCAAAGACTTGCACTTTCTACTGCTCTATTGCCTTTCTGTATTAAGATAACACTTCACTCCCAGAGTTTTTCATTTCTCTGTGGTTTTGTATAGTCATCCCTCAGTATCCAAGAAGAATTGGTTACAGGATCCCCACAGATAGCAAAGTCTGTGGGTATTCAAGTCTCTGATATAAAATGACCCAGTACAGTCAACCTTGCATATCTGCAGATACAGAACCCACTGACTGTGTTTTCACAGAATAGCTTATTGTAAGTTTTCTAGAACTGGACCTGGATGTGCATCTGGCACAGTGTGATGCTGGATTCTGTGTCCTCATTAGTCTAACGAGTCTACTCTGTTGCCCACATCACCTCCCATTAGGACCACTATGCCCTTTTAAAAAGTGGTCTTTATAAGATGTAAGTATTATGACACCCTTCTGCATACAACTATTCAATGGCTTTTGATTAGCCTTAGGATAAAAATCCTGTCCTGCCGCACCGACTTGTCCATCTTGTGGGTAGCCACTCGTCACTACCTCTCTCAGTGTCCTTCCCAGACATGCTGCTTCCACTCCTCTCCCCTCAGATCCCCGTTTTGCTTAGTTACTTCCTCCTCATCTTTCAGGTCTCAAAGTAGTTGTCCCTTCACTGAATGCACCGACAACCTGGCCCAGTAAAGTTACTTTGTCGTCTGCGCCCAAATAATCCTACCCTTCCATCTGCTACATTCCTTAAATCTGCAATCCCTTGTTCAAAGCCTGCAAAAGAGCATGAGCTCCTTGAAGCAAAGACAATATTAGTCATTTTTAATGTAAAGTATAAAAGAAAAGGAAATACATGTGTTCATTCATCTCACAAATACGTTTTTTTATTGCCTGTTATATACCAAGCACTGCTTTAGGCCCATTTAGCAGTGAGTCTGCCCTTGCGTAGGTTATATTGTAGTGGAGGAGAGAGTTCATAAACAAACATAAAGTATGTTAAGTGCTAAGTGCCTCAGAGAAAAATAAAGCCAGAAAAGCGGATAGAGAATGTTAGGTAGTAGGATGTGTGGCATTTTAGAGATAGGGTGGTCAAGGAAGATGTAAGGCGGTAACACCCTGGTGGAGGCAGGAAGATCTGGGGGAGAGTGTTCTAAGTAGAGGGAACCACAGAAGTAAAGATTGAGGCAGGAACGATCTGAGCTTGTTCATGAAATGGCAAGAAGGTTGGAATGGTTAGAAGAGCATGAGTCAGGTGGAAAATGAGGTCCCAGATGCAGATAAGTATGATCATGTCAGTGATGTAGAGCGTGGTAGGGGGTTTGGATTTCTAAGTGGGATAGGAACCCACTGGAGGTTTGAACTCAAATCTAGATCATTGGAAAGTTCAGAAGCAAGCAGAATATCTTGTGCAACATAATCCAGCCATTGACATTCTCAAAAGATACATCCAAAGACCTTTACAGATTCCCTAAGTGTGACTACAGGACTTTCTCTACAAGTCCCTGTCTTTTCTCTAAATACATAATCATGTTTATGTATATATACTCAATCTACAAGCTAACTCCATTTTATACTTTGATATTTTTCTCTCACTTAATTGCCAACTTTTCAAAACAATGGAAGATTTTTCAAATTCCTTTCTTATAGTTTTAGTATGTGCAATCCTAGGTACAGCACAGCCCATTTGTAATGAGATAAGAGTGGTAGGTGGTAGTGAGCTACGCTTGCTCAGTAGTAGGCTGAAAAGATTCAAATTAATGTCTTATCAGAATTACAAATTACACATCTTTGTAGGTGTCCTGAAGAATAGTTGAAAACATTAAATCCATGGATGTCAAATGTCTTTATTTCGATATAGTTAAAATTAATATTTGCCATGGTGAATCTGAGATAGGAAAAGTATTTTAAGATAATTTCAGACTTCTGGAAAAGTTCCAAGAACAGTCAAAGAATTTCCATAGTGAATCTGAGATAGGAAAAGTATTTTAAGATAATTTCAAACTTCTGGAAAAGTTCCAAGAATAGTCAAAGAATTTCCATATATTCTTAAACCAGATTCCAAATATCAACATTTTATCACATTTGCTTTATCATTTCTTTGCTAGCATACTTTATTCTCTAAATTATTTGAGACTAAGAACAAATGTGATGTTCCTTTACTCCTAAATGTCTTAATACGTATTTCCTAAAACATGGACATTCTCTTACATAACCACAGTGCAGCTATCAAAATCAGGAAGTTAATACTGAAGTTATTTTCCAATCTAAAGACCCTACTCAGATTTTGCCACTTATCTCAGTAGTGCTTTTTATCACAAAGAAAATCTTAGATCACGTATTGCATATAGGTCTGGGGGTTGTGGTTCACACCTGTAATCCCAGCACTTTGGTAGGCCAAGGTGGGCAGATCACTTTAGGCCAGGAGTTCGAGACCAGCCTGACCAACATGGTGAAACCCCATCTCTACTAAAAATATAAAAATTAGCTGGGCATGGTGCCGCACACCTGTAATCCCAGCTACTCAGGGGGGCCGAGGCACAAGAATCGCTTGAATCAGGTAGACGGAGGTTGTAGTGAGCCAAGATTGAGCCACTGGACTCCATCCTGGGTGAAGAGCAAGACTCCATCTCAACAACAACAAAAAAAGGAGGCAGATTTCTGTTCAATAAGTGACATGCATTTCCATCGGTGATAGCTGATCAGTTGTGTAACAGGCTATCTTTGAGGAAGTGAGCTCTCAATCATTGGAGCCAATGATAACAGCATAGCTATAAATGGGATTCCTTCCTTGTGAGAGATTAAATTTAAATTCTGTGATTCTGTACATTAACTAAAAACAGTGTGCTGCAAAATATTACCACTCTGAAAATGACGGTGAGGAAGAATGTTTTTCTAAGTCTGAGGTTCCCAAACTTCCTTGGATCACGATGCCCTTAGTGTCTTAGTAATTTTTTCACAGTATCGGAAGACCAAAAATTTATTATGTTACAGATTCTTTTATGTTATTTCCCTTGCAACTTTAAAATATTCTGAGGTGCTATCGTGCCCAGCATAGCACCAGACATTCAGCTCACAGTTTGAGAACTGTGGATATAAGCAAAGACCTTAAATTGCGTGTCCTCTGGCATCATGACTTAAGATTTGCACGCATGTAAACAAAGGCTGCAAAGAAACACAAAGTAAAAGCAGTACATTTGGCATATAGATGATTTTAAAATATTTAAAACCTTTTAAATCATGTTCTTCTCCTGCTTTATTCTGTGGGTGCTATCAAGGCCCTTGTTTTTCTTAGTTCCTTTCTACAGGAAAGAGCTGTACAAATAACCTAAGGCTTTCAAACTCCGGGGCAGTAACAATTCAAGGAATCTTCTCTCTAAGGAACCTGGCGTTTTGCGATGGAAATGAACTGTGTGTTCTCTTTTAGGACCATAGAATTTTTTGGCTGATTACAGGAATTATGTTCATGGGAAGTGGCCTCATCTGGAGGCGCCTGCTTTCATTCCTTGGACGACAGCTAGAAGCTCCATTGCCTCCTATGGTATGAAGGATATGGTTCACGGCGGTATTGTGGAAGGGTTATGATCATGGGCCCTAAAGTCAGAACTCCTGGGATTAAGTTGTCACAGGCACTATGGCCCTTGCAAGTTGCTTTCTCAGACTTCCTTCAGTTTCCCTATCTGTCAATTAAGTCGGTATTACCTGCTTCATAGGGTTATGGGAAGAATTAAACAATATGTGTAAAGCACTTACTAGCACACTGCCTAACACAGTAAGTTAGAAATATAATTTGTGTAGAACTCTGACAACATACATTTAAACAGATGTTAGTAATTCTGGTATAAGGTTTTGTCATAACCAAATGGAAATGTAGGAAACATTTATAATGTTCTTAAAAGATAGAAAATTCACCTCCATTTTCTTTGTACTTGAAGATGACACCACTGGAATAAATACTTAAGACACTGATACTGCTTATAGTCCTTTCTTCACTGAGTAGTTACATAATACATCATTTTACTAGTGGCTTTTCTTTTAAAAAAGATACTAAAATTAATACTTCTGCTTTATTTAGATGGCTTCTTTACCTAAAAAGACTCTTCTGGCAGATAGAAGCATGGAATTGAAAAATAGCCTCAGACTGGATGGACTTGGATCAGGAAGGAGCATCCTAACAAACCGTTAGGAACAGCCCCGTGGATACTGAAGTTTTTTTTATGGTAGTTACAGGAAACTTCTGATACTCTTTTTATTATTTTCTTGTATAGAGTCAGACACTTGAAAAAAACTAATGTTTGAAGACAAAAATATTTTGGCAGTCACAATACCAGAACTGGATTGCATTTCCAGAATTCTGAGTTAAAGAAACAAAGTATTTACTTTGTAAAAGGCCAAAATTCTATTTCCTACAAACTTTAAATGCTGTTTTTATAGATGTGATATGAGGCAACACAAGCACAGACAGTTGAACAGATTTTAATTTATACATATCAAGAAAAGTGCAATTTCATGCTGAATGAAGCGTAGGAACTTGACAAGCCCATAGGTAGCTATAGCTCTTTGTCAGTATAGGGAATTATGTTCATGTGAATTTCCTGATTCTCAGGTGACTAAAAAGCTAGCATTCTATGTATTAACCTTACAACAGACTCTGTAAGTTTGAGCTTTAAAAACCAAACTTTGACATAACCTTATTTCTTGTATTTGCCCCCTTTTTTTATAAAAGGTGAATAAAAAGAAATAATTTAATATCACCATTGTATGGATTCCTAATCAAGATTTCACGTTCTCAACCCCTGAGACTAGTTTTCTTTGCTCTCTGTAATTAGAGCCTTTGGAAGCAAAGTTGAAAGGAAGTATTTCCATTCTGTTACTGTTTTGTAGCACTTTGTCCATTTATTGATTTTTAAAGTAGATATTTAGATACCACCCCTGCCCTGCCCCGCCCCAAAAAGAAAAATGTTTATTGTCCTGCTAATCTATATGCCTACACCTCAGAAGCTGACAGATGAGCTTCCTAAAACATGAGGATGAATAAATGTTAGAACTGTGATATCTTCTCATTTCCACAGAGATTTGGGTTTAAAACAAATGGCTAATATTTGTAAGCCTGAAAGCTGCCATCCTCTTTAACATCCTACCTACCTTTTAAAATATTTTCTGGAGGTTAAGTACAGTTAGGCACTAGAACATTAGTTAAGCCTCCCAAAGTAGTGTGCATGGAAGATTCTAGAGTGTCCAGCTCTTGCACTACAAATGTAATAATAACAGAATAAGTACACTTACCCTGATGATATTGAGGGTACATGATTAGCCTAATGTGATGTCATATGAGGAAGTATAGGAGTCCATTTTTCAGGTGGTTTGGTGATAGGAATAAAAATGTTACTCCCGTCGCTGATTTGGAAGAAAACCGATGAAGTACAAGGTTTCCCCACTCCTGTGTGTGGTCATGGGAAGCCATTAGAGGGAAGCTGGAGAACAGAATGGAACAGGACAGGCTGGGCTAGACTCGAGCACGCAGTGGCCCCTGTGCCACCACACTGGGTCAGGAACACGCGTCATGGTGTTCTTGTCGGAATGTGAACATACAGCACCCTCTAGCGTTACGAATCTCTTAGGATTTTTAAGATTATATTTGGTAATACTTAGATTTCACAGGGCACACTTTTGGCACACCTCAGAGCACACTGCTGCTATTTTGGGTCGTATCGCTGTAAAATACATAATAAGTACTACTTAACTGTGACATGAAGAATTGGAATCCCAGAGGGCAACATTTGATTTGACTAAGATCAGGCATAAGATAGAATTTTGGTCATTTTTCCTTGCAGTTTTATTGACTTAGTTTATGAGCTTGGATAAAATAATTTTTTGATGAATCATGTCAATAAAAGGAAAAATAATGTAACTACCTCATAAGTCTGATAAAGGGAAGTTGCTAGTGTTTGATAGAATTTCTGAAGGTGGTTAAATCAAGTATGATTTCAAAATATCAACTAGTTCCACTTTTGTGATTGCAGGATGCTTCTTATACTAAAGTTATCATAAATAATAAATCAGCTTATGCCAAAAATATATGAAGTTCCTTGGTTTTAAATTTTGAACTAAAATGGACTGAGCACATTAATTACTGTTTGAAAGTAGGTACCAAACACTGGGTTATGTGAGTGAGTAAGCAATCATATCACCTGTCAAACACATCAAGTGTCGAACACGTCAAGGTGTGATACTGTCTTTGGAAGGCTCCTAAACAAATGTGAGCACAATTATTAACACCTTATTCTTCATGAACACAGACTGTTAAGCAGCACTAACCAATTTTATATTAAAAAGCTATTTATTTTGGTGAGTTATTCCAAGAGTTGTATACAGCTTTATTTTTTGGAATTGCAATATTAAAGTTGCACGTTGGATTTAACTCTCATGACTTTAGTAGTACCTACAGAGGTGAGCTAATGGATGGTACATGGAGTAGGGACTGCAGAGACCCTAGTTTTGTCCCCACTCCATCTTCAAATAATTTTGGTCTCTTAGGTCTGTGATACAAAGGCATAAAACAATTCCTATCTTGAAGCCTTGAGAAAAGCTGTTACATATACGCAGATAGTAGCAAGACAGAAAATGCAAATATGTAAATGTCTTCTGATATCTTGAAATAAAGATAAATTTCAGTTAAACTTGTATAAGTTCAGATTTCTGTTAATGAGAAATTACAACCCTACAAGGTAAGGTCTTTACATTTTAGTTATTAAGCAGAATCAATGCTTAAAACTATAGTTAATACTAAGTGGAAAGAAAATTTAATCCATGTATCAGGATAATATATTAGACTGTCATGCATTAATTTTTTCCTGTATGCCAGGTTTTTTACATATGTGCCATATCAGTTGACCTTTTACAGTAGGAGTATAATTTACATTGTTTTTGACATTGGGGTTAGTATGGTTAAATGTCCTATAAACTTGAAAGGAAGCTTGCTTCCATTTTTGTGGGTCTTAACCTCCACCTGGTGCTTGCTATTGGGTGTATTCAGGCATTGAGAAAAATATAAATCGTGAGGTAAATAATGGTCATGTTTAAACACAGGCCTTATCATTTAGTGAAGCATAAAAACTGACACTATATAAATGCATCCGTCTAATGAAAAGACCCAGTACTGAGAAAAACATCCCTTTACTGAAGTGTCAGATGTCAGAGTCTGCTCTACCAAACTGCTCAACTCATAAGTGAATACAACTAAGTAATTTCTGGTCCCCTAAAAATAACCATCCTTTTAATTAAAAGTAATTCTTCAGATAGGTTGGGCTACCAATAATTGTCCCTAAACAAAACCAAATGGCGGTTCCTTGTGCTTTTGCTGTGCCATAGGTTACTATGCAGCTAGCACATGTACCTCTTCCAGAAAAATGAGGTCATCCTGGGAGTGACCCAGAGATGCTCTCTAGGGATGTACCTCTTGATGTTCTTGTTAACTTTCCACTCTTCAGCTGGATTCCTCTTCCTGTCCCCTTTTCACCAGTCTCTACTCTTCCTTGATAGAAGCTGAGAAGAGAAGGGCTCTTCTCATTTGTTATTTTCTCCTGCTTTTAGTATCATCTCACCCGTGGCAGAAGAAAGAGGTTCTTCCCAATTTAACACAAAATAAACTAGTTACTGTTTACAGATAATGCCCGCTAATGTTTACTGAAACTGAAACCCTATGATACATTCCGTTCCCTTAAATGTGCCACACTGCAGGACTGACAAATGAAATCCATCCTACGAAAAACAGCCCAGGAACAAGCGAGGCCAAGGCCTGCTTTCTTCTCCGGCCCTTACAGTAGCCTGTGGCTCAGGCCGCATCTTTTCCCTCTAGTTCTTTTGGCACAAGTTGTAACCTAATGCGACAAAGGTCCCTCATGAGATGGCTTAAAACTAGCAGTGTCGCTAGGCTCTTTAGGTGTTAGAACAGCCAACTCTACAAAAGTATTAGAGGGCACAGAAGGGTGATAGTCTTGGTTTTTATATTTGTCCTTCACTATATAAACATTGAAAAGGTATTAATCCTCATTAAGAAAGGATTATCGGCCAAGTCCTGTGACTCACACATGTAATCCCAGCACTTTGGGAGGTCAAGGTGGGTGGATCACCTGAGATCAGGAGTTCGAGACCAGCCTGGCCAACATGGTGAAACCCTGTCTCTACTAAAAATACAAAAATTAGCCGGGCGTAGTATTGTGCACCTGTAGTCCCAGCTGCCTGGGAGGCTGAGACAGGAGAATCACTTGAACCTGGGAGGCGGAGGTTGCAGTGAGCTGAGATCGCATCACTGCACTCCAGCCTGGGCAACAGAGCAAGACTCCGTCTCAAAAAAAAAAAAAAGGACTATCATCCTTAGCAAACTAACACACGACACAGGAACAGAAAACCAAATACCAAGTATAGCATGTTCTCACAAGTGGGTGCTAAGTTATAAGAACTTATGAACACAAAACAACACACACTGGGGTCTACTTGAGGGGGGAAGGTGGGAGGAACAGAAAAGATAAAACCTTCACATGTACCCCTGAACCTAAAATAAAAGTTAAAAAGGACTAAGTCACAAGTGATTTGGAATGTGAGGTTATCCCTCACCCCCATGCTTTACTCTGTACTATTTTTCCTCCCTCAGTTTCTTTTTTTTTTTTTTTCTGTATACTATGCTTTCTATTATACTTTGATTGGCATGGGCCAATCTGTTATTTTTAAGTTCAACTTTTTTTTTAACTTTTAAGTTCAGGGTTACATGCGCAGGAAGTGCTGGTTTGTTACATACATAAAGGTGTGTCATGGGGGTTTGTTACACAGATTATTTCATCACCCTAAGTATCCATTAGTTATTTTTCCTGATCTCTCCCTCCTCCCACCTTCCACCCTCTCATAGGCCCCAGTGTGTGTTGTTTCCCTCTATGTGTCCACGTGTTCTCATTTAGCTCCCACTTACAAGTGAGAATATGGAGTGTTTGGTTTTCTGTTCCTGCAATAGTTTATGAAGGATAATGGCCTCCAGCTCCATCCATGTCCCTGCAAAGGGCATGATCTTGTTCTTTCTTTATGGCTGAACAATTCTTTTTTTTAAAAAGGATGTTTTTAGGAGGAATTGTGTACAGAGACTGTTCTAACAGATAACCACAGAGGGACCTTTCCAGCCATTGGAAAGACATTCAAGAGGAAGAGGAAATAGGTTGTACAGCAGGTCTGACTACAGGCAATAAGTTGGGAAAGAAGAAAGGTTTAGATGCAAAGGGAGCGAGGAAGTAAACTGTGGAAGGAGACATGAATAAGCAGAATGTCTGCTATTTCACATATTTCTGGTGCAGTCATATATTGACTGTATCAGATTTCCAGAGGGTGTGGCTGTTAGTGTGTGTCTCTACTCCCAGGAGCCCCATGTCTATCAGGATCTACCACCGCTCCACTGGATGTGCCACTTTGTCCATCAAAATGCTCACCATGGATGTGATTCAGCATGAGAGAGGTGGGCAGAGTGGGGAAATGCAGTGAAATCTTCAATCTGAGCCAAGGCTATAGACGTGAAGTGCCCCGGAGAGTCGGGCTCCCAAAGAACTCCTTCCAGCAGCAATGACAACTTGGTTCTGTAAGGGACACAAGACAGAATTCATGGCTCATTCATAACATCTATTGAGTTCCTACAGTAGTCCAGGCATTGTGCTATGCTCTAGAAATATAAAGATGAATAAGACACTGGCCAGATCCCCTGGCTTGAACTCAAATGCCACTTTCCCTTTGTTTACAGACCGCTTTCTCACATCTGTAAGTTCTGAAAACTGCAGCTAAAGACGCTCACCCCAATCCCTATTATGGCACATAAATCATAAAGGAGAAGTAGGGCAGTGCATGCTTAGTTCTGGTACAATGTGGAAAACATATCTTGAATAATAAGGACTTCCCCTAGAAGCTGGCTTTGTCAATGTGTTTAGCGCACCTCCCACCTACCCTGCTGCTTAAAACATTTTAGGACCCATCTTTCAGAATTGCCTTCAAAACCTGCTACAAGTTTTTAAAACATTTTCTTCTTTTTTGAAACAGAGTCTTGCCATCACCCAGGCTCGAGTGCAGTAACGTGATCTCAGCTCACTGCAACTTCTGCTTCCTAGGTTCAAGTGATTCTCATGTCTCAGCCTCCCGAGTAGCGGGGATTACAGGCATGTGCCACCACATCTGGCTAATTTTTGTATTTTTAGTAGAGACGAGCTCTCACCATGTTGGCCAGGCTGGTCTCGAACTCCCAACCTCAAGTGATCCACCTGCCTCGGCTTCCCAAAGTGCTGAAATTACAGATGTGAGCCACCATGCCTGGTCTTTAAACATTTTCAGTGGTGGCAAATTTTCATATTCCGAGGTTGGATTTGATTTGTGGAAACTGACAAAAGTTATTCTGAACCAAAGCTGGCACATGAGGTATGGGTGATCAAACTGGCTGACAGTATTTTGGTCAGAGCAGGATATGACAGCTTCTTATTTAATTTTGAAAACTACTGATGAAATCTAGAAATAATAATAATAGCTAAAATTTGTTGAGGTTGTATCATGGGTCAGACACTATGCTTAGCCCTGTGCTTATCTTATCCCTTAATACCCAGTGTCAATTAATAGGGAAAATCTACACTTAAGAAAACAGCATCAAATGGTAATTTATTCTCCCTCTCTTTCCCAATTTATGGAATTACTCATTTACTAAATTCGCCTGGCCTTCGGCTTCTCTCTGTTTTGTCAGAGTCTAGTCATCTTTCCAGATGCAGCTCCGGGCCCATGACCTCTGCAGGCCCTTCCCTGACTCCACCAGCAGAGACTTCCGCTGCAGTTGCTGTCTGACTTCGTTTGGCTCTTGGTCATCATACACCAACCTGGATGGTCTTGTGGGCCTGTTGTATTTTCCCACCTAGACTACAAGCACCTGGGGCTGGGACCATGTCTCAGGTTTCTTTGTCTATCTCACAGGTGCTTGATACAACACTGCTCACTACACACTCAGTTACTGCTCTGCTGAGGCTCCTGAGCTGATGGAAGGCAGCCCCATGAGAAGTTTCTGAAATACAGAGACAGTGAGAGCACTACTTACTTAAGTAGACGCCGGATCCTAATTCTAGTTTGTTACGACTAATTTCATTACTGAATGCTCTTATGCCACAGAAAGGAAGGAATCTTCAGAACATAACTTGTACCCAAATCTCAGAAAAAGGCCACTCTGATCATCCTCTGATTGTCAATGCCCATTTTTGAAACATAACATCTGATTTATCTTTACACCCAGAGCGTTCAATGCCCCCAAGCTCAGGTATGTGCTGGAAAAGTGAAGTAATTTTAACACTAACCCAGGTGAACAATAATTAGGAAGGTACATTTGCAGTGTTTTACAAAAAGGAATAAAATGTAAGTTACTTTTAGATAATCTATATATACCACTACTCTCAACTGATGTAAGCTACAGTTGATATATGTATAGTTTCATATAATGGGTTCTTGACAATGACTAATTTTTGAAACAAATAAAATTTTAGATATAAGCCAAGCTTGTCATATAAAGGATCCCTGTGATCAGACCTTCCGAGAATTTTCCCATAAAGTTAATAACCATATTTTTGTGGTGTGGTTAATCCTACATTTTTAGACCTGCCTGTAAATGGGTCACTTAAATTATTGGCCACTAGAGGGCAGTTTCACCACAATTTTTCCTAATCCTCTTCCTCCTCCCACCTTCCACCCTGGTCCACAGGAACCTGGTCCACAGCACTTAACAAGTCTTACAGACCTGGTTATATATAAAAATCTATGAAGGCTTCTGTAGCCCTTCAACCCACTGTTAAGACTTATTCTTCAGACTACTCATTAGCATTTAATCCTATACTAATTTGCATTTTATTTGACTTTCCATGTATATAAATCTTATTTTCAAGAACAGGGACTTTGCCCTCTCTTTGTTTTTATTTCTTACAGCCTATACAGTGGATGAATGCAATCAGTGGTTTACAGGTATATTTTAAGGTTAAACTTTTTTTTTTTTTTTTTTTTTTGAGACAGAGTCTTGCTCCATAGCCCAGGCTGGAGTACAGTGGCACCATCTAGGCTCACGGCAACCTCCACCTCCCAAGTTCAAGCAATTCTCCTGCCTCAGTCTCCCGAATAGCTGAGACTATAGGCATGCACCACCACGCCCGGCTATTTTTTGTATTTTTAGTAGAGCCGGGGTTTCACCATGTTGACCAGGCTGGTCTTGAACTCCTGACCTCAGGCGATCCACCCACCTCGGCTTCTCAAAGTGCTGGGATTACAGGTGTGAGCCACCGCACCCAGCCAAGGTTAAACTTTTTAATCTGCCATATCGAAATTTAAACTGTGTACACTTTTAGATCTAGCAATCCTACTTTTAAGATTCTCACCTGTGGGGATACTTGCTCAATTATAAAAAGCTACAGATAGGTACAAGAATGCTCACTATGGCCTTGTCTGTAATAGCCAAAAAAAATGGGGGGCCAAGGTGGGTGGATCTCTTGAGCCCAAGAGTTCAAGACCAGCCTGGGCAACATGGTGAAACTCTTGTCTCCTAAAAATACAAAAACTAGCATGGAATGGTGTCACACACCTGTGGTCTCAGCTACTCAGGAGGCTGAGGTTGGAGGATCACTTGAGTCCAGGAGACAGAGGTTGCAGTGAGCCAAGACCACACCATTGCACTCCAGCCTAGGTGACAAGAGCCAGACTCTGTCTTAAAAAAAAAAAAAAAAAGGTGTGTGTGTGTATCTCTGAAGCCACAGAAAAACAGAAAAACTCTGGGCCAGGTGCAGTGATGCATGCTTATAATCCCAGCACTTTGGAAGGCAGAGGCAGGCAGATCATTTGAGGCCAGGAGTTTGAGACCAGCCTTGACAACATGGCAAAACCCCATCTCTACAAAAAATTTTTTAAAAAATAGCTGGGCCTGGTGGTGGGCACCTGTAATCCCAGCTACTTGGGAGGCTGAGGCAGGAAAATCACTTGAACCTGGGAGATGGAGGTTGCAGTGAGCCAAATTTGCACCACTGCACTCCAGCATGGGCGACAGAGCAAGGTTCTGTATAAAAAATAAGAAAGAAAAAACTCTGAAAGTCTGGAAGAAAATAGCAAAATATTAATAATGGTTATTTTCTAAGGCAAGGGCCAGCAAACAATTTTGGGGAACAGGCAGATAATAATACTTAGGCTTTGTGGGGCATCAGTCTCCAAAGCAACCAGTCAGTTCTGCCACGGCAGCACGACAGCAGCCACGTGCAGTCCACAGCAGACGAGCCTGGCTATGTTCCACTACAGCTGTGTGGGCGCTGAAACTGCACCGCCGTTTAAACTTCATATGTTACAAAACATTCTGTTTTGATTTCTTTTCAACCATCTCAACATGAGCTGACTTTTTTAGTTTATGGCTTTACAAAATTAGGTGGCAGACGACTTGGCCCCAACCCCTGCTGTAGAGGATAAAATAGGAAGAGTAAAAAGGGAAACTTTCCACCAAGGAAGTGATGAGATTATATGTGAATGTTACTTTCTGTGTGTTCCTCTCCTTTTCAAATAAAAATAAAATCTGAAATAAGCCTAACAAGTGAGACCACCAAATCCCACCCGTAGTACTAACATAAACATCAATGAAGTTCAGTCCTTGGGCTCACCTTTGCCTTGGACCTCACGGTGATGAGGGAGCTCCCAAACCTTGAGCTGGCCTGTAAAACATGCCGTCTGTTAATGGGCTTTGAAGAACATAGTGTAATACTTTATCCGTTTAAAATAAACCAAGGGGCATTGTTTTGGTAATTTTTCTTTCTTCAGTCTTTCAAGGGATACTTACTTCAGGAGAAATCAATACATATTGGGCCTGAAGAAAAAAATTGAGGAGAGAGACAATGTTATTACTGTTTGTGTGGCTTTTTAAAATCAATTTTAATTATACCCTTATACCCTCATTTCTACTTTTTTTTTTTTTTTTTTTTTTTTTTTTTGAGAAGGAGTCTTGCTCTGTCGCCCAGGCTGGAGTGCAGTGGCGTGATCTCAGCTCACTGCAACCTCTGCCTCCCAGGTTCAAGCAAGTCTCCCGCTTCAGCCTCATGAGTTGATGGAATTACAGGCGCCCACCACCACGCCCGGCTAATTTTTTTGTATTTTTAGTAGAGAGGCGGTTTCACCATGTTGGCCAGGCCGGTCTCGAACTCCTCACCTCAGGTGATTCACCCACCTCGGCCTCCCAAAGTGCTGGGATTACAGGCATGAGCCACCACGCCCAGCCTCATTTCTACATTTCTTGATTAGACTTACAAATGTGCATGCCCTTTGACCCCAGAAATTCTACTTATAGAAATACAGGTCAGAAAAATAACCAGATGTATAAAAACGTTTATGTGACTATTTACCATATTATTTAAAACAATGAAAATTGGAAATGGCACAATTGACTAACAATAGTTACCTGAATAATGGGTAAATAAACTATGGTTTATCTGTAGATAAAATACTCATCCGCCGGTAAATATCGTATTATATAAGAATATCAGATAACATAAGAAAATGTTCTCGGTATATTGTTAGGTAGAAAGAAAAATCAAGTTACAGCCAGGCACAGTGGCTCACACCTATAATCCCAGCACTTTGGGAGGCTGAGGCAGGCGGATTACTGGAGGTCAGGAGTTCAAGACCAGCTTGGCCAACGTGGTGAAACTCCGTCTCTACTAAAAATACAAAAATTAGCCAGGCATGGTGGTGTGCGCCTGTAGTCCCAGCTACTCAGGAAGCTGAGGCAGGAGAATCGCTTGAACCTGGGAGGTGGAGGTTGCACTGAGCCGAGATCATGCCACTGCACTCCAGCCTGGATGACAGAGAGAGACTCTATTAAAAACAAAAAAAAGTTACAAAATTATGCACAAATTATGCACAATAGTATCACAATTGTTAACCAAAATATGCACGCACATAGTGTAATATTTAAGGGTAGGCTTTAGAATCAGATCTTGGTTCAAATCTCTGTTGTACCCTGTCCTTCCTGGCAGTGTAACCTTGAATAAACTTCCTCGCCGATCTTTAATTTTTTTATTTTAAGACAGGGTCTTGGGCAGATCACGAGGTCAGGAGATCGAGACCATCCTGGCTAACACGGTGAAACCCCGTCTCTACTAAAAATACAAAAAAATTAGCCAGGCGTGGTAGCAGGCGCCTGTAGTCCCAGCTACTTGGGAGGCTGAGGCAGGAGAATGGCATGAACCTGGGAGGCGGAGGTTGCAGTGAGCCGAGATCACGCCACTGCACTCCAGCCTGGGCGACAGAGCGAGACTCCATCTCAAAAAAAAAAAAGACAGGGTCTCCCTATGTTGCCCAAGCTGGTGCTGAACTCCCGAGTTCAAGGGATCCTCCTGCCTCAGCCTCCCAAAGTGCTGGGATTACAGGCATAAGCCACCACACTCAGCTGAGATCTTTAATTTTTTTAATCTGTAAATGGGCATAATATTAATTTCTTTTTTTTTTTTTTTGAGACGGAGTCTTGCTGTTGCCCAGGTTGGAGTGCAGTGGCACGATCTCGACTCACTGCAAGCTCCGCCTCCCAGGTTCATGCCATTCTCCTGCCTCAGCCTCCTGAGTAGCTGGGACTACAGGCGCCCGCCACCAAGCCCGGCTAATTTTTTGTATCTTTAGTAGAGACAGGGTTTCACTGTGTTAGCCAGGATGGTCTCGATCTCCTGACCTCGTGATCCGCCCGCCTCGGCCTCTCAAAGTGCTGGGATTACAGGCGTGAGCCACCGCGCCCAGCCAATTTCATAGCTTTTATGGGGATTAAATGATACATAGTTCTTAGCATATGTATACTAAATGCACAATAAATGGTAGTAATTAAATTCATAGGAAAAATACTAGCAGGATCCGCTCTAAAGGTAAGCAGGTATTAGCTCTGCAGAGTGGAATTTTAGGTAGATAATTTTTAATTCTCCTTGTACATTTTTGTATTTTCTAAAATTTTCATAATAAACTTTCACTAATTTTGCAATTTAAAAAATAATTTTAAATTTTTTAAAATAGGTGGGGTACGGTGGCTCATGCCTGTAATCCCAGCACTTTGGGCTGTAATCCCAGCCTGGCCGACATGGTGAAACTTTGTCTCTACTAAAAATACAAAAAATTAGCCAGGCGTGGTGGTGCATGCCTGTAGTCCCAGCTATTCGGGAGGCTGAAGCAGGAAAATGGCTTGAACCTGGGAGGAGGAGGTTGCAGTGAGCCGAGACCGTGCCACTGCACTCCAGCCTGGGCAATAGAGCCAGATTCTGTCTCAAAAAAAAAAAAAAAAAAAAAGTTAAATAATGGCCAAATGTTTTAGGCCCAGGAAATGTAACTTAAGGAAACTCACCCAAAAAAGGAATAAACAAAGAAATGAAACAAAAAGCAAAAGAGAGGACGTTTTAATGAAACTCCAGTGGCTGGCCGAGCATGGTGGCTCATGCCTGTAATCCCAGCACTTTGTGAGGCCAGGTAGAAGAAGTGCTTGAGCCCAAGAGTTCAATACCAGCCTGGGCAACATAGTGAGGCCCCATCTCTACAAATAATAAAAAGATTAGCCGGGTGTGGTGGCACATGCCTGTAGTCCTAGCTACTCGGGAGGCTGAGACAAGAGAATCACTGGAGCCCAGGAGTTTGAGCTGCAGTGGGCCATGATCACACCACTGCACTCCAGCCTGGGCAATGGAACAGGAACCCGTCTCTATTTTAAAAAGAGAAACTCCAATGGCCATGGCCTGTTTTCTTTCTTCTGTGCTGTGGGTGCCTAACCAAGCAGTGGCAGGCTGTGTGACCAGGGACCTACATAACACCAAGTCCAGTGGGACTTTAGCTCTGGGCACAAATGTTGCAGAACTGTAAGAACTGCAGGCAGCTGGGGCCCACAAAACATGGACAGATGATGGTGTCCTGACCCCAAGAGGTATGAATTCAGGTAAGCACTTTATAGTGGACATGAGTTAACAAGGAATCAGCAATTAATGATCCTTTCCCAATAAGGTATAGAATTCTGTAGAACACTTTACCTTTTCTTCTGGACATGGAGTTATCCATGATTTGCATTTGCCAGTCATGTCACCAAGGGTGGTCTCTTTGCCATTATATACATATACTCGGCCGTCTTCTCCCCCAATCAGTCCAGAGGTTACATCTGCTATCCTCAGGGGGGCTGCCATGATGATTTCATCTGAAAACAATAAAAACCGACAGAAGGAAGTATTTGACTCCTCACTGTCATCTTTTCCTTGTTCCGCTACTGGATCCTAACCCAACCTCTTGCAAATAATATTAGTATCTCCTTTAGTCGGCCGTGATTTCATCCTGGCAAAGGCTTTTGTTTCCTACTTCATTCATCAATAGCAATTACTACAGGTGATTCTCATATTACCAGCTTCAAGAAGTGCAACTCCCTCTCTGGTCTTGCCTCATTCAAGATCTGTCTAAAGGTCCTTGGGCCACTGGGCTGTCAATTACAAGGGCAGAGCCCAGATGACCCAATTAGGGGACCCACCCCCTGGGCAAAGGGACTCAATTCTTGTCAAAGGGTCCTGTTCCTTTCTTACCTAAGCCATCATCATCCAGGTCACTCAAGTGCAGAACGCCACCAAATCGGGAGAAGCGGCGGTCTCCGCTGAAGGTGCTGAGCAGCAGAGGCTGCGCGTCAGATGTGAGTGCGTACATGCGAGTGGCTCCGCCTTGGTGTAGGGTCACGGTCAGGAATGCCACCTTAGACACGTCATCTGAAACAAACCACAGTTCCTGCTGGCCTCACAGAAAGGAAGGCATTACAGAACACGGAATAGCACCCCATCCTCAAGTGACACTGATCACTCGGGATCCTACAGGACAGTCGGTTTCGGTGCTGGTCATCTCCGGCAGTCAGGGAGGTACAACCAGCTTGGGCACCAAGGCACAAACACCAGAGAGCTTCAGTGATTTCCCTCCAGGCAGGTATTCTTTTTTCCAGTCTTATCCCCATAATACCGTCTCCACACAACCACCTTTTTATTTTCTCGTATCACAAACTGCCTAGGTCACCCCCATGACTGACATATCCAAACGCAAGTGGACTCTGGATGGAGTCCAAACTCTTCACAAGGCCTTACAGAATCTGACTCCCACTTGGGGATCTAGCACCATTAACCTTTTCACCCACACTTCACCAAAATGAACTTAAACCACAGCCCGATCTATGTCTTAAATTTGGGCCTTTGGACATGATGTGCTGTCTGCCTGGAATAGAGGCATATGCTCCTCGTGCTCCCCTGTCCACATCCCTCCGCTGGCTACTCCTGCTCACCCTGCAGAATTTGGCTCAGGTGTCCCGTCCTCTGGGAAGCCTTTCCTAATCTCGCTGGTCTAGAGAAGAGGCCGCTTCCATGTGCTCCCATACATAATAACACCGAGTCCAGTGGGACTTTAGCTCTGGGCACAAACGCTACAGAACTGCAAGAACTGCAGACAGCTGGGGCCCACAAAACATGGGCAAGTGATTGTGTCCTGACCCCAGGACCTCTGAGTTCAGGTAAGCATTTTACAGGGGACATGAGCTGTGCCCAGTGCCTTCTGAATACCCATGGCAGGGCAGCATCGCTCTGCATTCACTTCTGTGTCTTCTGCATCAGGCACCCATTCCACAAGAAATGCGGTCACGTCTCTGTCTCTCTATCCCCTGTACCTAGCATGGTGCTTGGTTCTGTACAAGTATTTAATAAAGTGTTTTTTGAATTAATGAATTTTGAACAAACTCAAAGCTAGTTGTTGGAATTTCACTGTAAACTTTATTATTTGGAACACAGCTTTGATTTCAGAAATATAAATGGCACCTGTGGGTTGATGGGGCTAGTGGCCCTCTGAGAAGTTTGCCGTATGCTGGCAAAGTGTCAGTGCGTGGATACAATCTCACGTCAGCGTCCACTGAGTTTTGTGTGTAAAACTGAGCTAATTTGACCTGTTTTTTCAGACAAACTTGTGCCTTGTTTATAGGAAACTGTCCACTAGAAGCCACTGAGGGCTCAAAGCAGAGTCAGCAACAACTGTCAGAAATAACAGCTAGAAAACAATAGGAAATAAGAAACTATTTTAAAGGCTCAGCAATCTGGAGCTTTCTGATACAGGGTAAACAACATGACCTAACACAATGTCTCCTAAGAGAACAATGTGCCAGCACAATAGTTAATATTCAGAGTGAAAGCCCAAAATATCAAGAAAAGTTGAAATAAGAGAAAATCTTCATTCCTTTTCTTTTTTATTATCGAGATGGAGTCTCACTCTGTCACCCAGGCTGGAGTACAGTGGCATGATCTCGGCTCACTGCAACCTCCGCTTCCTGGGTTCAAGCGATTCTCCTGCCTCAGCCTCCCAAGTAGCTGGGACTACAGGCGCGCACCACCACGCCTGGCTAATTTTTTGTATTTTTAGTAGAGACAGGGTTTCACCGTGTTAGCCAGGATGGTCTTGATCTCCTGACCTCGTGATCTGCCTGCCTCAGTCTCCCAAAAGTGCTGGGATTACAGGTGCAAGCCACCAAGCCCAGCCACATTCCCTTTCTTTTCGTGCCTCCTAAAGGAACCATGAGCTCCCTGGAGCGCCCAGGAATCCAGTAACACTTCCAGCTCTCTGTCTACTCCCTGCTTCAGTCCTTCCATGGCAAGAGGATACCTGAGGCTTCTCCCTCTGGCTCTGCCGCCCACAGGACGAACACTGGCCCCAGTGCATGTGGAAGAATCTCAGAGAAGTCACCCCAAGGTCTAGCTTTCGGAGCAAGAATTAGAAAGCCTGAATAGGGCTGCCCATTGAGACTGTGTTCTCTAATCCAACTATGTCAGCTCTTCAAAAGTACATATTTTGATATCCCTCTGAATGATTCATGAATCTATTTCAGAAATGATTTGAAATGCACAAGGACGAGGAAGAATTGTAATTAATCAATACTCCCAAATCTCTAACATGCATCACAGTCTGTTAGAGAAGCATATAATTTAAAATAATTTCATCAAAGTGTTTTTTTAATTCTTCAGAATTAAAACAGAAGAATCTAGACACTTGGAAATTTCAGCCATTCAAAACACCTCACCTTCTCAATCATGCAAATTAAACAATGGATTATCATACACATTTAGACAAGGAGAAAAAACTCAAGGTAATGTTGTAGGCATTTCTATATTATTTCAGTACTGAAAATAATTCTGAAGAACTTTGGCTTTTAAAAGGGCTACATGCAGAGGCCTTTATGAATTCCCAAATTCTAGAATGCTACTATAACACAGAATTCCTTCTGTAATGCTTATACCTTCTAGTTAACATAGAATTCCTTCTGTAATGCTTAAACCCTCTGATTAAGGACCATTATCTTTTAGACCTCCACATTGCCTTAATTTCTGCCACGAGCACTAGTCCCTAGGGTTGTGTTTGGGATGCAGAGGTGGCGGGTATTTTTTAAATACACACACAAGTGTTTTACTTCTCATGTGGAACTTTTCTTCCAGCGGAGGGAGCAGAAAACAAAAGAGCTACTGTGAAACACAGGTGCATCTCACCAACTCTACTCTCTTGAAAACCACAGGAAAGAGGATATCGTCTTGTAATGTGGTTCATATTTGTGTCTCAGAAAAACTATAAACTTGCCAGGCATGGTGGCTCATGCCTATAATCCCAGCACTTTGGGAGGCTGAGGCAGGAGGATCACTTCAGCTCATGAGTTCAAGACCAGCCTGGGAAATGCAGTGAGACCCCATCACTACAAAAAGTAGGGTGTGGTGGCATGTGCCTGTAGTCTGAGCTACTCAAGAGGCTGAGGCGGCAGGATCGCTTGACCTCAGGAGTTCAAGGTAACAGTAAGCTGTGATCACACCATTGAACTCCAGCCTGGGCAACAGAGCAAGACCCTATGGCTTAAAAAGAAAAATTATCAACTGTAAGTTACTTAATGTCACCAGCTTTCAGGATTACTGCAAAAGTGAAAACTATGAAGATGTCAAGAAGATCTTTTATATTTGATCATTATCAAAAGTGTAAAAAACACTCAAAAAAAAAAAAAAAAAGAAGCATAATCCAGGTGTTGGGGCACATGCCTGTGGTCCCGGCTACTTGTGAACCTGAGATGGGAGGATCACTTGAGCCCAGAAGTTCATGGCCAGCCTGGGCAACATAGCAAGACTCCAACTATTAAAAAAAAAAAAGCATAAAGAAGAAAATGTATATACTATATATATTTCTTTCTGGAAAGTGAGATAGGTAGGTAGGTAGGCAGATATCTATAAACACACATTTTAAACAAAATGGAGATTTTGTGGATTATAAAATTTTAAATCTGATTCTTTTCACATTTAGGCTATTTCTAGCTTTTTACTACTATAAACAACACAGCCATCCCTCAGCATACCCGAAGGATTGGTTCCAGGGCCTCTCACAGGTACCAAAATCCACGGATGTTCAAGCCCCTGATATAAAATGGTATAGTGACTGGGCGCAGTGGCTCACGCCTGTAATCCCAGCACTGTGGGAGGCCGAGGCGGGCAGATCACCTGACATCGGGAGTTTGAGACCAGCCTGGCCAACATGGTGAAACTCCATCTCTACTAAAAATAAAAATAAAAAAATAGCTGGGCATGGTGGTGCGTGCCTGTAGTTCCAGCTACTCAGGAGACTGAAGCAGGAGAACTGCTTGAACCTGGGAGGCAGAGGCTGCAGTGAGCTTGAGATCACACCACTATACTCCAGCCTGGGCAAGAGAGCGAGACTCTATCTCAAAAAAAAAGTATATCAAAAATCTCAAATATAGATTAATCTGTGCCTTATAGCTGTGATTCCCAAACTGCACGCTGAAGCGCTTCAGTGAACTCGCAAAGATGCTGTAGATATTTTGACATTTCAAAGACAACAGTGACATCTGACACCACACGAACTACTGGGTGGAGGCCAGTCACAGTTACGACACGAGAGTCCTGCATTCGTTTCAGTGATGCCACATCTTTGCAAAGCTGCATATTCAGGGATGGTTGTGATAAAAAGCAGGTACTATGAAAAAATTGCTGTGGATTAGGAAATGAGGAAAGTTGTGTCTAACCTGATTCCAAGACTTGAAAAGCTGTACAGTGCCGAGAGAAGCTAAGTGGTTAGGACATAAATGCAGGGCATGTGCCCATGTGGTCACACAGGCACTGCATTTCGAAAGGACCTATGCCTGTCTTCATGTTGTCCTGTCTCTGACTTGAAATTGTCAACAATGTTTTAACAAGGGGCACTGCATTTTCATTTGGAACTGGGCCCCGCAAACTGTGTGGGTGAAATACAAGTAAAATACAAGTAATAATGGGAAAATCTGAACAATTTGGGTGAAATATATCAATAACAATAACCTGATTGTGACATTAATTTATATTTATATATAATATATAGTTATATATACATTCATACATTATATATAGGCATACATGTATATATAATATATACATATTATATACATTTATATTGTATATTAGTATACTTATATACATGTTATAAATTAGCATATTATATACATACATAAAAGTTATAATTAAACTTATTTTCTATTATTATTTATCTTTTAAAAAATAGGGTCTCACTCTGTTGCCCAGGCTGGAGTGCAGTGGTGTGATTCATAGCTCACTGCAGCCTTGAACTCCTGGGCTCAAGTGATCTTCCCACCTCAGCCTCCTCAGTAGATGGAACTACATGTGCCCATCACTATGCCTACCTTTTTTTTTTTTTTTCTGTAGAGATGGGGTCTCCCTATATTGTCCAGGCTGGCCTCAAATTCTTGGGCTCAAGCAATCTTCCCACCTTAGTCTGCTGAGTAGCTAGGACCAGAGGTGCATGCCACCACATCTGGCTAATTTTTTTTTTTTTTTTTTTTTTTGAGATGGAGTTTCACTCTGTCACCCAGGCTGGAGTGCAGTGGCGCAATCTCAGCTCACTGCAAGCTCTGGCTCCGGGGTTCATGCCATTCTCCTGCCTCAGCCTCCTAAGTAGCTGGGACTACAGGTGCCCGTCACCACGCCCAGCTAATTTTTTATGTTTTTAGTAGAGACAGGGTTTCACCGTGTTAGCCAGGATGGTCTCAATCACCTGACCTCATGATCCACCCACCTCGGCCTCCCAAAGTGCTAAGATTACAGGCATGAGCCACTGTGCCTGGCCCAATTTTTAAAATTTTTTGTAGAGACAGGGTCTCACTGTGTTGCCCAGGCTGGTCTTGAACTCTTGGGCTCCAGTGATCCTCCTGCCTTAGCCTCCCAAAGTGCTGCGATTACAGGCATGACCCACCATGCCTGACCTTCTATTTTATATTGTACTTTATCACAGGAAAAAAAATTATCGAGAGAGAAAGGGCACCAAAACCAAGAAAGTCTGAGAAACTCTAATTCACAACACTTGGGTAGAAAGAGTGGTGAAGAAAATAAAGTTAATAATGTGTGTTGCAAGAGCTTAGAAATCATTCCCTAGACTCTGAAAAGCAAAAATGATTCTGCGGCTGACTGCTATGGTTACTACTTGAGACCGTCATTACAGCAATTACTACTGTTACTGCTTGAGAGCATCATTACAAGACTGAACGAAGGAGGACGAACATAGAAATGAAAACTTGAAGCAAAAGCAACTGTTTTAAAGGAAGGGGAACCGAGGAAGAAGAGAGCTCCCTGCTTCTAGTGAGCAAAGGCAGCTAGCTCCCGAGCTTCCACAGCCCTTCCCATTTATTGGTTAGCAAAAGCAGGGAGGAGGAGATAACGATTGGTCAGCTGCTTAATTGATCACAGGTTCATATTATTATTAACAGGCTTCAGATGTGCCTAATCACAAGAAACACGGCACTTGGGGCGTGACTGCCCTCAGCTTTCCTTCTGGGTGGCAGATGCAGTCTGTCAGTTTGCCAACATTCTGCCTTTATGAGAAACAGTCTTGCTGCTTACTCAAATAGCCTCCAGTGGTATACTGAGTTATCATGACCCTCATTCTTTTGGCTTCCAACATGATTCCAAAGCTAAGTCAGCACTTTTTTTTTGTTACAATGCTGTGTCTTCGATTTAATGAAAAATTTAGCCATTCCTTTGCCTAATCCACTTTTTTTTTTTTTTTTTTTTTTTTGAGACTGAGTCTCACTCTGTCACCCAGGCTGGAGTGCAGTGGTGTCATCTTGGCTCAGTGCAACCTCTGCCTCCAGGGTTCAAGCAATTGTTGTGGTTCAGGCTCAGGAGTAGCTGGGATTACAGGAGTGTGCCACTATGCCTGGCTAATTTTTGTATTTTTAGTAGGTTTAAGGGTTTCATCATGTTGGCCAGGCTGGTCTCTAACTCCTGACCTCAACTGAAGCACCCACCTCTGCCTCCCAAAGTGCTAGGATTACAGGCGTGAGCCACTGCACCCCGCCTGTCTGACCCACTTCTGCTTATTATTCAAATCTTTCCCATATTGCAAGAAACAACAATCTTTCTGAAAAATAGTTTGATGATATATAACAAGAGCTTTTAGAAAGATTAGAACCTCTACTCCAGTAATTCCATCTCCAGGAATCTATCCAAAAAACTAATCAGAAAGGCAGTCAAAGACTAGGTACATGAGTGTTCAATAATTACTTGTTCACAATAGTGTAAAACTGGAAACAAGCCTACAATTCCAGCAACAGGATGATGTTAGTAATGCTGGCATTAAAAAAATGCAATGCAGATATCAAAAGTCATGTTTTAGAAGATATTTACTAACATGAGAATGTGCTTAAGATATAAGTAAAAAAATTAGGCATGACAATATCATATATAGTATAAGCTTCAGTTTTTAAATATCTGGGTAAGGGGTGATTTCTTTTTCCTTCTATATATTTCCTTGTATTTTCAGAAGTTTCCACAATAAGCATAATTCACCTTTATAATCTGGGAGGAAATGGTTCTTGTTTTTTTTTAAAGACTATCTTTCCCATAAAGTAAACAAAATAATGGTTTATATAAAGTATGTTTTCAGGGGTGGGTGCAGTGGATCATGCCTGTAATCCCAGCACTTTGGGAGACCAAGGTGGGAGGATTACTTGAGCCCAGGAGTTAGAGACCAGTCTGGCCAACATGTTGAGACCCTCTCGCTACAAAAAATAAAAAATTAGATAATGTGGTGGCTGACTGCCTGTAGTCGCAGCTACTCAGGAGGCTGAGGTGCAAGGTTCACTTTGCCCAGGAGGTCAAGGCTGCCATAAGCCATAATCGCACCGCTGCACTCCAGCCTGGGCGACACAGCAAGACTGTCTAAAAAAAGGAAAATAAAAGATAGGTCCTCATAGTGGACCTATTCCTAGTGAAGTGACTTATACAATTTTTCTCTGGCTCCAAGTTCCACGGGATCGGGGCTTTAAAAATACACTAAGTTACTTTCATATGTCATTTTCAACAAACCTTTGAAACACAAATTTTATTTTATCTTACTTTATTTTATTTTTATTTTATTTTTGAGATGAAGTCTTGCTCTGTTGCCCAGGCTGGAGTGCAGTGGCATGATCTTGGCTTACTGCAACTTCTGCCTCCCAGATTCAAGCGATTCTCCTGCCTCAGCCTCCCGAGTAGCTGGGATTACAGGTGTGCACCACCACGCCTGGCTAATTTTTGTATTTTTAGTAGAGGCAAAGTTTCACCATGTTCGGACCCAGGCTGGTCTCCAACTCCTGACCTCAAGTGATTCTCTCACCTTGGCCTCCCAAAGTGCTGGGATTACAGGTGTGAGCCACCGCACCCGGCCTGAAATAAGTATTTACAATTTCAGTTTTGTAGATGGTGATACAAAAGTTCTGAGAGGTTAAGTAACTTCCCCAAAGTTACATAGAATGTTACTAATGAAAAAAAGAAATATTGAAACCTAGATCTGTTCAGCTCCAGATCTCATCACTTTCCTCCAATACAACGTGTACAAGCAACCACATGACTGAAAGGAAGCACAGTTTCACAGCGTGTGACCTACCGTACGTAGGGGCTCCAACCAGCAGCACTTGTGTCAGAGTCCCGTTCATCAGTATCTGGCCACTGGACAGGGAAGTACCCAGTTTCCCCATTGCCTGTGAGACACAATAAATCAATATTGTATAGGTGAGAAAACTTCCTTGGAGTGTCCACTCTCCTGTGTGGGGAGGGCTTGTCATACCTTGTCTCCAGAAATGGTAAACCAGCTTTGGCCGTTTGGTGGGAAGTAGCCATACACCCTCCCAAGGCTCTTTTTCTCATCTCGGATGTGTAACAAATGGCCCAGCCTAGAATGAAGCACATTGGGCTTAGCTGCCAGGGCACAAGACTGACAGCTGGCCAGGTACTCAGGTGCAAGGAAAGGAAATGCACCTCCCCCCATCCAGGCCTCCCAGCAGGCTCTCTGTCTCTGTGACCCTAGGCCTGGAAGTGTGGGGACTATTGGAGTTAATCGCAACATCCAGGCTCTCCAGGTGCCACACCCACCATCCTGCCTCCCAACTGACAGGCCTCCCAGCAGACTCTCTGGGATAGAGATATAGGGGTACCTACTGTTATGGGCTCAGTGGTGGTCTCCCCGATCCCTACACTGAAGTCCTAACCGCCAGTATCTCTGAATGTGACTATTTGAAACAGAGTCTTTAAAGAGGTGATTAAGTTAAGATGAGGTCATTTGGGTGGATCCTGATCCAATAGGACTGGTGTCTTTCAAAGAAGAGGAGAGGCAGGAGGATCACTTGAGGCCAGTTTGAGACGAGCCTGGGCAACACTGCAAAAACCCATCCCTACAAAAATGTTTTTAAATTAAAAAAAAAAAATTAGCTAGGCATGGGCACACACAACTTGTAGTCCCAGCTATTCAGGAGGCCGAGGCAGGAGGATGAGTTCGAGCCTGCAGTGAGTTACCACTGCCCTCTGCCCTTTGCAACAGAGTGAACCCTCACCCCCTCCTCCCAAAAGAAAAAACAGAAGTGAGGAATGGGGCACAGACACACACAGAGGGAAGACAGCCATCTGCAAGCCAAGGAGAGAGGCCTCAGGAGAAACCAACCCTCTGACCTCAACCTTGATCTTGGACTTCTAGCTTCCAGAACTGTGAGAAAATAATACACTTGTCTATTGTATTTTTAAATTTCTAAGGAGGAGAATTTGCAATCTTGCCCAGAGCCTTGGCTTTTCCTTCAAAAGTCAAGCATTTCCTAGCCTTTTTCCCTCAGCCTCACGCTCAGTGCGCTCCACAGCAGCAGGTACCTGCCCCTGTGTTCATGGTTCCCAGCCCCCAGCATCAGCCTCACCTGCTGGCATTCTTCCAGGTCGGGCTCCCAACCAACAGCAAGGTTCTGTTGTCCACAGTGACACCGTGAAGGGAGTATCCAAACCAGGAGAAGTCTTCCTCGCCTCTCACCGTCCAGTTGGCTGCCTCCACGTTCAGTTTTTCTAAAGAAGACAACTCATCCTTTTTACTAATACTTTAAGTGAGAGGACTACTGGGATGAAAAGAAAGGGTCCTTCTTGTGGCCTAATAGAAGTGGGTTCATTTTGCTGAGTTTTTGCCAGAGGTCTTATATGTCCCCATGCTGATCCCAGGACCCCAATGTCATTGAATCTCACACTTCATACAAGAAATACATTTCTAGAGCTCACTTCTGTGGAGCAGAGGATGCTATTTAAAAAGGCTCTGGGCCAGGTGCGGTGGCCCACACCTGTAATCCCAGCACTTTGGGACGCCAAGGTGGGTGGATCACCAGAGGTCAGGAGTTCAAGACCAGCCTGACCAATATGATGAAACCCCGTCTCCACTAAAAACACAAAAATTAGCCGGGCATGGTGGCATGCGCCTGTAGTTCCCACCTGTAGTCCCAGCTACTCAGGAGGCTGAGACAGAATTGCTTAAACCTGGGAGGTGGAGGTTGTAGTGAGCCAAGATTATGCTACTGCACTCCAGCCTGGGTGACACAGGGAGACTCTGTCTCAAAAAAAAGAAAAAAGAAAAAACAACAATAACAACAACAACAACAACAACAGCTATGGACAGTCGAGAGCACCACTGAGATGCCTCCCGTGCAAAGCCTCCTCAGTGTTTCTATTTTACATGGAGACACTATGGGAATAGTCTATTTGCCCTCTTTGGCTCTCTACCTAGAAACTGTGGGTCACCTTCTGTATTTTCAGTGAATCTATGCACATCACTTGCCAACACACCTTTAAGAGTAACAGACTGTTAGAAAATGTTGGTGAAATGATATGGAATAAGGAAAAAGGATATAAACCCCTATGCAGGATAAGTTGTCGTAGACACACACAGCAGCCATGGTCTCACCCATTCCCCCTCAGGCACTACCTCTGTCGCTCAGGATGGGGCCAGAATAAAACGCAGCCACAATTCCCTTCTGCTTTCCTCCACCTGGTGCAAAAGGGGAGCCGATGACCAGATCGGGCTCACTGTCTCCATTCACATCTGCAGCCAAGAGAGTCCAGCCCAAGTTACAGTAGATGTCCTTAAGAAGAAACCAGGAAAGCACATTTTACCCAGCCCTGGTGGCAGTTAGGATACAGTGAGTTCTAGGTTTCTGCACCTGGCTAAAGTGGTAAACATACCTGGCAAGAAATGGTGATGTTAGGGGAAGAAGACATTCCTCCTTGTTTGGAACCAAAGTAGACATAGACGGCACCCTAGATAAGGACAAACAGCAGATAGACATGAGGCTCTGGTGGTGACCCAAGAACCTTAAATAACAGAAGATAAAAAGGACTGACTCTGGGTCCAGGTATGGTGGCTGATGTCTATAATCCCAGTGCTTTGGGAGGCCCAAGTGGGAACATTGCTTGAGGCCGGGAGTTCAAGAGCAGCCTCGAAAACACAGTGAGATCCTGTGTCCACGAAAAAAACTTTTAATTAAAGCGAGACCTTGTCAAATTATCACCACCCCCAATGATTGGGAGCTTAATGACAGACAGAAATCCATCCTGTGCATTGCTGCTGGGCTGAAAGGAATTTTTTTAAAGTCTGTCACTTCCATCAGACTATGAGAGTCCACAATGCAGAAATGATGTCATTTATATCTTTGCCTCCCTGATGTCTTACTCAAGATCCTCCACACACAATTGTGCAGTGTGCTTGCAGAATGACTTACTCAACTCCTTGCCCACTTCAAGGACCAGCACAGTTTCAGGCTCTTCCATGAAGCCCCCGGGCCACAGCCTGTTGTACCCATGGCACATCTGAATGCCAACATACCACATCGGTACCACTTACCTGCCTGAGGATACACGCTGTGCTATTTTATTCTGTGTTACCAATCAGTTCCTCTTATAACTTGCCTGTCTCCATCCCCATTCATTCTACAAGCACTTCTTTTCCATCATAAGCCAGGTACTAGGTACACAATGACAAATAAGACCAATCTCTTTCCTCCTGAAAGGCTGGCACACAGGTCATTATGACACCCAGGGAAGAAGGGGATATAACAGGTACAAGCACAGGATGCTAAGTGGGGACAAGGAAGTATCAGCCTCGCCAGGAGTTAGGTAATAGTTTCTGCAAGAAGTGACATGTCACTCCTAAAGAAAGACAGGGGAGAAAAAGCTTTTCAAGCAGAGGAGACTGTACGAGCAAAGGTCGCAAAGTGAGACAGCCTGATGAGTTCAGGATGTGACAGACTGCTGGCATGTCTAGAAATGGAGTGTGAGGAGGAAGGGGCAAGAGTTGAGTCTGCAGAGGGCAGCTGGCAAGGGAGGGCCCTCGACCTCCACAGTCACACATGGTGCCCGGATGCGTGGTCCCTGCTATGGTAGGAAGAATCTGTGGGAAGCAAGCAAGCCCTGTGGGCCAGGGTCCAGGATCTCTGCCTCAGTAAGAAAGGAGGCAACAGGCGGGAATCCACCATTTGAGGAGAGGCCCAGGGAAGTCACCTCGCTGTTGTGATAACCAGAAACTACAGATGAGCTGGGATTTCTGTCTCCCTTCACTGGCATTCAGCATGGTGGGGGACAAAAAAAAGGGCTAAGTACCTGGTGGAATTGGGAAACCATAGGGCCAAAATAAGGCCAGGGAGGCAGCAGCAGGTGCTACAAGGTAACTCAAGGTCACGGCAAGAACCCCATAGGGGCCTGAGATTATCTGCTCACAAATGCTCTGTCTCACACACTGGCTGTCTGCTTTGCTCCAGGGGCTCATCCCAGCGTTGGCCTCCCTGAGAGTCCCCTCCCTGCCACCCCATTCTCCTCCAACCCTACCCAGCAGCAGCCTTACTTTGTAGGTGAGCTGCTCGGAGCCCACCGAGGGAGCTCCCACGGCCAGGTCAGGCACGCCGTCCACGTTAAAGTCCAACACAGCCAAGGCCGAGCCAAACCGACCTGAGGGCTGAAGAGGCACAAGTTTACTTGCCCTGGGCTGAGCCACGGCCTCGGAAAGAGCACTCCTGACCCCCAGGGAGTAGAGAGGCCTGGGACAACCCCCGCCCCCCGCCACCCAAAAGCCGAAGGTGCAGCAAGCTGTAACATATCTGCAACACATCAGTTAGGTAGCTCTGCCCTAAGTATATTTTCAGCATGTCTGTCTGCCTTGAGGGGAAGCAGAGATGCCAGAAAGTAGAGGGTCGGCTCTTATGAGTTCTAGATTTGTAGAAAATAGCCTCGTGTATGTTCTGACCCACATTAAGCACAAAACTTATCTTCGAAAGTATCTAAAATAGGCCGGGCACGGTGGCTCACGCCTGTAATCCCAGCACTTTAGGAGGCCTGAACCTGAGGTCAGGAGTTCAAAACCAGCCTGGCCAACATAGTGAAACCCCATCTGTACTAAAACTACAAGAATTAGCCGGGTGTGGTGGCACATGCCTGTAATCCCAGCTACTCTGGAGACTGAGGCAGGAGAATCCCTTGCATCTGGGAGGCGGAGGTTGCAGTAAGCCAAGATCGTGCCACTGCACTCCAGCCTAGGCAACACAGCGAGACTCCATCTCAAAAAAACAAACAAACAAAAAAGAAAGTATCTAAAATAATAATCACATAACATCAGCAACAATAGCTAACATTTGTTGAATACTCAGGATGTTCTAGAGCCATGCTGACCAAGGTGGTAGCCCCTAGCCAAATAGGGCTGTTACATTTAAATTTAAAGTAATTAACATTAAATAGAATCAAAAATTCAGTTTCTACCCTGGGGCAGTGGCTTATGCCTGTAATCCCAGCACTTTGGGAGGCCGAGGGGAGCAGATCACCTGAGGAGTTTGAGACCAGCCTGGCCAACATGGCCAAACCTCATGTCTACTAAAAATACAAAAATTAGCCAGGTGTGGTGGTGGGCACCTGTAATTCCAGCTACTCAGGAGGCTGAGGCAGGAGAATCGCTTGAACCTGGGAGGCAGAGGTTGCAGTGAGCTGAGATCATGCCACTGCACTCCAGCCTGGGCAACAAAAGTGAAACTCCATCTCAAAACAAACACACAAACAGAATAAATAAATAAATAATAAAAATTCAGTTTTTCAGTTGCAATAGCCACATTTCAAATGTTCAAAGCCTGTGTTTTATGTCTCCCGCACTGGACAGCACAGCTACGGAACATTCCTATCAGTGCAGAAAGTCCTGTAGGACGGTGTAGATATTGTTCTAAGCACTTTAAATGGATTAAGGTAGGAACTGTTAGCATCCTCACTTTAACAGTATACAGATGGAAAACTCAATCTCTTCAGACTTTTTTTTTCCAAAGTGGACTTTCTAGATCTTTCTTATCCTACCGTCTGGAATCAGCCTAAACCTGAAAGTAATTCACTGGGTTTTCCAATTCTTTCTCTTTTTTTTGTTTTTGAGATGGTTTCGCTCTTGTTGCCCAGGCTAGAGTGCAATAGTGTGATCTTGGCTCACCGCAACCTCCGCCTCCTGGGTTCAAGCGATTCTCCTGCCTCAGCCTCCCGAGTAGCTGGGATTACAGGCATATGCCACCACATCTGGCTAATTTTGTATTTTTAGTAGAGACGGGGTTTCACCACGTTGATCAGCCTGGTCTCGATCTCTTGACCTCAGGATCTGCCCGCCTTGGCCTCCCAAAGTGCTGGGATTATAGGCATGAGCCACCGCGCCCGGCCAGGTTCTCCAATTCTTTCACAACTTACATAACAATGAATGGCCTTTCACACAGTGGTGCTTGCCACATAACACACATGCTGAAGGACCCACGTCCATTATTTATTAGGTAATCTCTCCACACCCGTGTGCAGTGGCATCTATAAGCGCTGCCCCTTTCTGTAAGGCAGAAACTTGATAAACAAGATAAGGTTGCTTGGGGACACAAAACACGCTAGGGCAGGGTGGGAACCAGTAACTCAGGGCTCTGCCAGCTGAGGACTGGTTCATTTTATCACTATCAGCTGCACCATCCGGCCCTCCTATGGGCCAGCCAGTCATTCCGAGAGGAGCACAGAATTTTAAAGCAGGCCAGGCCTTGAGTTACCTATCATAAACCTTCATTGTATCAATGAGGACACAGAGATGCTCACTGCAGTCAGGGCCCGAGGGCAGGATTTCCATCCTTCGTCCATGCCTTTATCTTGCCATCTTTGAAATGATCAAAGGTCACTAGGGGAGGAGGGCATGGAGCCACTTCCTTTCTCACTCAAGTGGTCTTTGAGAGAGTTTAGCAGCCACAGGAAGCAGCTGCCTCTCTTATTCCCTGTCTGTATGTGCCCAAAGGTTTACACTTTACACAACAGTCTGTCGGGGAAAGGCTTTGTAGAGAAGTAAGAAGCAACAAAATTAGATAAATTTATTTTGGAAATTTTTCATGTGGTGTCAGAAGGCCCTGAAAAATGCTGTCCCTCTGGGACTGTGACCTTACACACTGACCAGTCACCTTATTTGTACATGTTGGATTCAGAGCTCCTTTCATCAGAGCCTAAACTAGATCATAAATCATTGTACTTCTTATTTTTGAAAGCGTGTTCATGGCTGGGCGTGGTGGCTCACACCTACAATCCCAGCACTTTGGGAGGCTGAGGTGGACGGACCACCTGAGGTCAAGAGTTCAAGACCAGCCTTACCAATATGGTGAAACCCCGTCTCTACTAAAAATACAAAAATTAGCCGGGCATGGCGGTGCATGCCTGTAGTCCTAGCTACTTGTGACCTTGAGATGGGAGAATAACTTAAACCCAGAAGGCAGAGGTTGCAGTGAGCCAAGATCATGCCACTGCACTCCAGTCTGGGCAACAGTGAGAGTTTATCTCAAAAAAAAAAAAAAAAAAGCAAGCACGTTCAGGTGTGCCATCTTATTTTCGCTTCACAGGATTCACTTCACAGCGAAAGGGTAAGTGGCTTGCCCGGAACAAGAACCACGACGATCTGACTGGAAGTCTAGGGTTCTCCCCCTAGCACTTGACACTCAGAGAATGCAGTGCCAGGCCAGTATCACCAAAAGCCCCACACTCATTGGTGACTAGTAGCAGAGCTCTGTCTACCCCACCCCCCCACGCTCCTCCTTATTGCTGTTACAAAAACTAAAGCCTCTGATGTTAGAAAAACTTTCCAGGACCCTAGCGCTCTCGGGAGGAATTAATGCTTGGACTCCACGAGGAACGTTTGTAGTCACTGCGGGTTTTTTCAGGTGATGAATAACCACTTAGGACAAAAGAAGGAAATCTAAAGAAAGCCTGGCATTTAGTTAATAGTGATGTACAGTGTTGTTTTTATTCTTAACTTTTGACAAGTATACCATAATTATGTAAGATGTTAACATAGGGGAAAATGAGTAAACAGTACATGGGAACTCTTTGTACTGTCTTTATACCTTTTCTGTGAATCTAAAATTCTGGACGGGTGCAGTGGCTCACGCCTGTAATCCCAGCACTTTGGGAGGCCAAGGTGGGTGGATCACCTAAGGTCAGGAGTTTGAGACCAGACTGGCCAACATGGCAAAACTGCATCTCTACTAAAAATAAAAAAATTAGCCGGGCCTGGTGGTGTGCACCTGTAGTACCAGCTACTCGGGAGGCTGAGGCAGGAGAATTGCTTGAACCCGAGAGGCAGAGGTTGCAGTGAGCAGAGATTGCACCACTGCACTCCAGCCTGGGTGACAGAGCAAAAGACTCTATCTCAAATAAATAAATTAATTAATTAAAATAAAATACTTACAAAGTTTTATAAATACATACATTTCGTGTGTGTGTGTGTGTGTGTGTGTGTGTGTGTGTGTGTGTGTATAAAGAGGTTTTATATTATCAATTATATTATCAAGAAATCACATCCCAACTGGCCACTCAAAGCAGTTCTCAATAGCATGTGTGTTTTTGGAAGGTATTAGACTAATGATAGAATAAAATAAATGATGTAAACATGCTTCTAAAACTAAAAAGTGCTTCACAAATGTACACCACCAGCTGTTTGTTACTGTAATTATTCTTGTTATTAGTTACTCATCCTGGAGAATCTGCCACAAAATGCAAGAGTAGCTACTAACCACTAAAAGAGAAAGGATGAGATGGTGTCTCACCTGGAAGCCTTCAAGGATCCTGTGGGCCTCCTTGTCCAGGTCCAGGTCAACAGGTGGCAGGCCCAGGTCATTGCCGTAGATGAGGTACACGCGCCCGATGTGGATGTGGCCGGGGCAGCTGTAGCCTGGTGCGCCCACCACGAGGTCACCGTGCCCATCCTGGTTGAGGTCAGCTGAGGTCATTGCCCTTAGGGAAGTGAAGGGACCCACCATGGTATGCACTGAGCACTAGGGTTAAAGCTGTCACCTGCTTCTTTCCTTTCTAGAGCCCAGTCCATTAACTTTCTCTCACTGACTTTTCCACCCTGCGTGACTGTTGTGAATATTCACTTCTCAGGTTGTATTGTTAGTGTGATTCAGTCTCATTCTTCAAGGGGAAAAATAAAATAAAAATGGACAAATCAAGGCCTCTAAGCATTTCTGGACTACATAACCTGAGAGGATGAAAAGTATACTCATGAAGCTTCTTGTCTTATACACAAAACCAGGGCTTGCCTGAGAGTAGAGGGGAAATTCATGTCCAGCCAAGCCCCTCTAGCCAATGGCGCAGGCCACTTTCTGATCTGCTCAATTCGTTTCAATGTTATCTGATCAAAGACGAGCTTGTGTGAAATAGACTATGTTTCTACCATAGCCACAAAGGCACCTGGCAGTGGGCCAAATCAAGTGTCCAACATATTTAGTAGAGGCTCCTAGATGAGATTCCAAGAGCCACCAGTTACAGAGCTGGATAAACCGAGTCAAAGGTTCAAGTGTCACTACTGGGGCTGGAAAGACCAAAAGTCATTTGTTTATTCTAGTGCTTATCATCACATAAAGAACAAATGGCAGGCCGAGCATGGTGGCTCACGCCTGTAATCCCAGCACTTTGGGAGGCCAAGGCAGGTGGATCACCTGAGATCAGGAGTTCGATACCAGCCTGGCCAAGACGGTGAAACGCTGTCTCTACTAAAAATACAAAAATTAGCTGGGTATGGTGGCAGGCGCCTGTAATCCCAGCTACTTTGGAGGCTGAGGCAGGAGAATCACTTGAACCCGGGAGGCAGAGAACCCAGTGAGCCGAAATCAGAACAAACGGCAGAACAAAGGAAAAAGTCAAGAGCAGTTGTTTAAGGCTGTGATACCTGGTGGGAGAGACAGACACTCCAGTGGACCCATTGCTGTTCTCTGCACTTTGGAGGCTCAATGCTGGCCAGTAATGGCCCTAGGGATGCCCCTGTGGCTGGCTGTGCTTATGTAGCTGCCAGCCCAGCAGGAGGCCTTTTGGATCTTTCAGGGAGGTAGCCATACACACAAGTGAACGACCAGTAAAGACAGCATTCACCTCCCCATCTCCTGCACTAGAGCTGAATGCACAGAAGCCCTGAAAGGAAGGACTGTCAGGAAATTGTGCCAAGGAAATGCAATGCCCTTTGGAATTAAGGAGTATGATTTTTTTAAAAAGCCTTCATCCAAATTTCCAGAAAATAGTCACTTTTATATACTTGGGGTTAGTTTTGTATGTTGTTGTTGTTTTGTTTTATTTTTTATTTATTTTGGGGGCTTAGTTTTGGTTGAATTTTAAAATCAGAGGAATTCCTAACATTCTCTTTATAAAACTGTCATGGTATACCAGCTTTTACCATATGAAGTTACAATATTTAAATCACTATAACAGCTATCTGCTTATATCCTTCTGATGTGACTAGATTACAAAAGAAATCTGTAAGAATTTATCTCCAAGAACATCAGAGCTTTACAAAAATTCCATGAAACAATCCTTTATTGTTGTGATTATTTACTAAACCAAAAGTTCCTTGTATTTAAACATATTTGACCAAGTGTAAGGAGATCATTTCATTGTTACAATAACTTAACCATTAAATTAATGCTTTTGGCCAGGTGCAGTGGCTCATGCTTGTAATCCCAGCACTTTGGGGGGCTGAGGCAGGTGGATCGCTTGAGCCCAGGAGTTTGAGACCAGCCTGGGCAACATAGCAAGACCCCATCTCTAGTACAGAAAAAAAAATTTTTTTAATCAAATAAATTAATGCTTTTGTTGATGATGAATTCATTGACAAGCAAGGTGCTAACAAGCACCATTTAAAACAGTTGCAGAGGGCTGGGCACAGTGGCTCACACCTGCAATCCCAGGACTTTGGGAGGCCAAGGCGGGAAGATCACTTGAGCCCAGAAGTTCGAGATCAGCCTGGTCAACATGGTGAAACCTTGTCTCTACTAAAAATATAAAAATTAGCCAGGCATGGTGGCGCGCACCTGTAACCCCAGCTACTGGGAAGCTGAGGCAGAGAATCACTTGAACCTGGGAGGCAGAGGTTGCAGTGAGCCAAGATCAAGCCACTGTACTCCAGCCTGGGTGACAAGTGAGACTCTGTCTCAAAAATAAAATAAAATAAAATGAAATAAAAAACAGTTGCAGAATGACTGAATAAAATTAATACTGAAGAAAACATTCACAAGTTAGATAAACTTATACATACCAGCCAAGCCTCGCATAAGGAAATGACAAGAAGTAAGATGCTAAGGGGCTGGAGACGTGCTTTTGTGACAACTGAGAGCCACCTATGAACATTGTCCTTATGTTCCTTTCCAAAGCCTTGTAGATAAAGGACATGGAATCCTGAAATAAAAGAATCATTATAGACAGTAAAGACACGTAGCATAATCAACAAAGCTACTGTTTCCTGTCCAGAGTATTGGACTTGTGTAAAGGAAATGAGTTTTTAGAAGTGCTAAACAATAAAATAAAACATTAGGTCCTATCAGCAAGTAAGATCACTTAGGACAGGCAATTAGGATAGTGAAATCATACCCCCAACTTATGCTGAGGGATGGTAGAGTTACAGCCCAAGAGGTTGGGACCAGGATGGGTAGAAAAAGTTATCGCTCTGTCTCCAGGCTGGAGTGCAGTGGCACGATCTCAACTCACTGCAACCTCCGCCCCCTGGGTTCAAGCAATTCTCCTGCCTCAGCCTCCCTAGTAGCTGGGATTACAGGTGCTCACCACCACACCCAGCTAATTTTTGTATTTTAGTAGAGATGGGGTCTCACCATGTTGGCCAGGCTGGTCTCGAATTCCTGACCTTAAGCAATCCACCTGCCTCGGCTCCCCCAAAGTGCTGGGATTACAGGCGTGAGCCACCATGCCCAGTGGACTAAAATTTTTTAAAAGACAAGTCTGTCCACGTGCAGTGGCTCACACCTGTAATCCTAGCACTTCAGGAGCCTGAGACAGGAGGATCACTTGAGCCCAGGAGTTTGAGACCAGCCTGGGCAACATGGAGAAACTCCACCTCAACAAAAAATACAAAAAATTAGCCGAGTGTGGTGGAGCGTGCCTGTAATCCCTGCTACTTGGGAGGCTGAAATGGGAGGATCACCTGCATCCAGGAATTTGAGGCTGCAGTGAGCTGAGATCTCACCGTTGCACTCCAGCCTGAGCAACAGAATGAGACTCTGTCTCAACAACAACAACAAAAAGAACAAGTCCTTTCAATCCAGAACTTTAATTGTATTTGTATATGTGTACATATATTAACAAACAAACTGGAACAACAGGATGCCAAAGATATCCTCCAGACCGGCCAGGCGCGGTGGCTCAAGCCTATAATCCTAGCACTTTGGGAGGTCAAGGTGGGCGGATCACAAGGTCAGGAGTTCGAGACCAGCCTGGCCAATATAGTGAAACCCCGTCTCTACTAAAAATTAGCTGGGAGTGGTGGCAGGCACCTGTAGTCCCAGCTACTTGGGAGGCTGAGGCAGGAAAATCACTTGAACCTGGGAGATGGAGGTTGCAGTGAGCTGAGATCGTGCCGCTGCACGCTAGCCTGGGTGACAGAGCAAGACTCCATCTCAAAAAAAAAAAAAAAGATATCCTCCAAACCACACCCAAGTTGAGAGGCGGCTGTATTTGCTGCCAGGCAGGCACGAGAGGTCACATGCAGAATGCTAGGAGCCGTACGCCACAGAATTTGGGGGACAACAAGCCCCTCAGCTTGGGATGCTGAATCGTTCTTAATGTGGTTACTGCAGAGACAAAAAACACAAACTAGAGCGGCCCTGAACAAGCTGGCCAGATACTAGATCCATCCAAGTTAAGGGGACACAACTCTAAATCTGCCCAAGGGTGACATGAGACCAAACAAGACTTCCTAGGTCTGCTCCAAAGCAGAGCACAGTTGGCTCAGAGCATGAAAGCAGCCCAGATGGCTCAGGCTCTGCAAAAGCACAGGGTCTGAGGATCTTTCAGGCACGAGTATGCCTTCTGCTTTGCCCATTCTAATCTCACTGGCAGGCCATGCATAGATTGCTTCATCCTAAAGCCTAGCTCTGACTTGCTCATTCATCCAGGAAGCAATTAATCAGCTCCTACTATATGCCAGGTACCACAACAGACACTGGGAACATAAAGTCCCTCCTTAGACAATTCATTTTTTTGCAAAGGAGAAAATCCAAATATGGCAAGACAAAATGACATGTGCTTTGATAGAGGTTCCCCTCCCCGGTCCGGGACCAGCTACATAATTTAAGGAGGCCAAGGCAAAATTAAAACATGCAGCCTTTTGTTAAAAAAAATTGTTAAAGCCGGGTGTGGTGGCTCACACCTGTAATCCCAGCACTTTGGGAGGCCCAGGTGGGCGGATTACCTAAGGTCAGGAGTTCAAGACCAGCCTGGCCAACACGGTGAAACCCCGTCTCTACTAAAAATACAAAAAGTAGCTGGGCATGGTGGCGGGTGCCTGTAATCCCAGCTACTCAGGAGGCTGAGGCAGGGAATTGCTTGAACCCGGGAGGCAGAGGTTACAGTGAGCTGAGGTGGTACCACTGCACTCTAGCTCAGGTGACAGAGCAAGACTCTGTCTCAAAAAAAAAAAAAAAAAATTGTTAAGAATTTTAAGGCAGTGACAGCAGTGCATTAAACCTAAACTAGGCCCTTCCGCAATTCCCAGAGACCCCATTCACAAAGCTGTCTAAACCCTTCTGACATTAAGAGCCCACTACAATCCAATGCCTACTTAGCTTCCTAACCCTCTCACAGTAACTCATATTCCTTGTCCTGTGCTCCAGGCAAATACGACTACTCAGATTTCCCAACACCTGAAACTTTCCCAACCCACTAACAGAAATGTACTCTCACTGATGAAATACTATCTACTGTCCAAGACCTAACTTGAATGTCCCCTCCTCCAGGAAGCCTTCTCTGTCCGATAGCCTCCATGGTGAAGCTTTTCTCCCTGCTATTTTTTTTGTTTTGTTTTTTGAGACAGGGTGTCACTCTAGCACCCAGGCTGGAGTGCAGTGGTGCAACCTCAGCTCACTGCAACCTCTGCCTTCCAGGAACAAGCAGTCCTCTCACCTCAGCCTCCCGAATAGCTGGGACTACAAGTGCACACTACCATGCCCAGCTGATTTTTTGTTATTTTTTTGTAGAGACAGGGTCTCATTATGTTACCCAGGCTAGTCTCAAACTCCTGAGCTCAAGCAATCCACCTGCCTTGGCCACTTAAAGTGCTGGGATTACAGGCGTGAGCCACCACGCCCATTCTCCCTACTATCTAATGATGCACTTACCGCACCATGGTATGTGTTGCAGTCTACTCACATAATGGTTATTTTTGTATTTGTCACTCCTTTCAGACTGAAATTTTTTAAGGGTCAGAGTTCATTTGTCTTTCATTTTATATCCCCCAGTAGAGTGTCTTCACTTAACAGCTAACTTCATTGATTAATTTCATACACAATGGGGCTATGCACAGTGAGCCTTCAACATTGTGAACGCCTTTGGGACTAAGTTCAAAGAAGGATTGGCCTGGGTGCCCAGGGTCATCTTGACTTGACAGAGACCACTGAGGTGCAGACTCAGGGCATCTCCAGAACAAACCACATATGGATGCCAAGAGTATTTGCCGGCCTGGCACATGCTTAGGCCCAGGCTGGAGTGCACTGGCATGATCATGGCTCACTGCAGCCTTGAACTCCTGGGCTCAAGCAATCCTCCTGCCTTAGCCTCCCAAGTAGCTGTGACAACAGGCACAGCCATCACACCCAGCTAATTTATTTATTTTTTATAGAGACAAGGTCTTGCTATGTTGCCCAGACAGGTCTCAAACTCCTGGACTCAAGGGATCCTCTCAACTCAGCCTCCCAGCCACCACATCCCACCACAGGTAAATTTCAATGGACAAATAAATACCCAGGGACTCAGCGAAACAAGGTATCTCAAGAAGCAGCATTCCTCTTTCTCAACTTAGAGCAAAAAATTCTTACCGGGGTCCAGGAATTTACACTAAAGAACACTCCTCTTTCAGTATAGTTTATATTCCTGTCAACACTTTCAGTTAGGGATGTAGTCAAATTTCTGTGAAAATCATTTTTCTGCATTTTCGAGCTGTTGAAGACAAAGAGGAATAAACTGGTTACGACTGAGAAAACAACCCCCGTAAAACTGAGTTGAAGAATATAGTCATGTTAATCACAGGTTAAAAGACCACAAAATTTTAACATCAGAAGGCTGAAGGAGCAACACAGAAAGTTTTAGAAAAACCTTCATTTCACAAAATCTTTTAGTAAACACATTTCTAAGGCTTAAAAGCCTATCCTTATAAAACATATTTCCTATAATATCAGAGTTCTATGGTAGGAGTAAAAGGCTTCAATTCTTTCCAGATTATGAAAAAATTTAGCAACAGGTATCAGCTGGTGGGGAAACTGGTATGCAAGCATACTGATTTTTTTTTTTTTTTTTTTTTTTTGAGACGGAGTCTTGCTCTGTCACCTAGGCTGGAGTGCAGTGGCACGATCTCGGCTCATTGCAACCTTCGCCTCCTGGGTTCAAGCAATTCTCCTGTCTCAGCCTCCTGAGTAGTCTGGAACTACAGGCATGCACCACCACACCCAGCTAATTTTTTTGTATTTTTAGTAGAGATGGAGTTTCACTATGTTGGCCAGGCTGGGCTCGAACTCCTGAGCTCAGGTGATCCACCTGCCTCGGTCTCCCAAAGTGCTGGAATTACAGGCGTGAGCCATCACGCCCGGCCAGCATACTGATTTATCTTCAAAGACATGCTAAAATTAATTATACAATAAAAATACATTTTCACATTCAAAGATGTCAACCAGCCAAAAAGCAGATGACTCAGGGAGCCAGAGAGGCTTCAGAAATGACTGAAGTAGGGAGTGGACAACAGCCGTAAGTGACGGGGCCCTGGGCATGACACCAACTAGTGTCAGGGTTCTGGCAACCCCAAGAAAGATTGCAAGCCTAATCAAAAGGTGCTCAATGTGATTAAACAACAACAAAGTATGCTGAAGGAATGGTTTGCTAGGAAAAAAAAAAAAAAGAAAAAAAAAGTTACCCAATTCAAATACAACAATAAGGACTTCACTGAACACTTTCTGTGTAATTTTCATTCTTCCAAAGTGCTAAGATCATTCCTCTCAGTACCTTTATCATTGCAATACTCTATTTTTGAATATCTCACTCTTGATCATCCTTAAATATCTCGGTTAAGCCATCACTTCTTCAAGGAGAGCTCTTTTGTGCCCAGGGCCAGGATGCTCTGTTGCAAATCCCCAGAGCACCCTGCATTTTTAATTCCTGACACTTAAATATCTGTTAAGTCATCATTTCTTCAAGGAGAACCCTCCTGTGCCCAGGCCAGGACGCTTGCAAATCCCCAGAGCACCTTGCATTTTTTCTTCCTAACACTTAACAATGTCCACAATTACTTGTTTAGTGCCCATCTACCTGCCAGGCCATATACCTGAGAGCAGGAACTGTTTCTGTCTTGTTCACAATGATATCTCTAGTGCCTGAACCAGTTCCTGGCACCTACTGATTAATAAATGATATTTTATTATTTGTGTTATTTTGTTCTATTAATAAATATACACATATTTGTAATATTAATAACTTATTAAATGAATGCATAAATGACTGTTGGTTGGTACCTGACTCCAGCAGAAAATATCATTTCTTAAAATACAAACCAGGCCTCTGGCCCTTAACACTGAGGGCTTCTCCCAACACTGTCTCATCAATAAATAAATTTTCATGTAAAATCTGGGTGAAGTTTATGAGTAAGACAATAATATTGATAGTTACAATAATACTAACTACATTTCTTCTTTCTTTTTTTGAGACAGGATCTGACTCTGTTGCCTAGACTGGAGTGTACTGGCCTGATCTCAGCTCACTGCAGCCTCGAACTCCTAGGCTCAAGCAATCCTCCCGCCTCAGCCTCCCAAGTAGCTGGGACTACAGGCACACACCACCATACCCGGCTAATTTTGTTCATTTTTTGTAGATATAGGGGTCTCACTGTGTTGCTGAGGCTGGTCCTGAACTCCTGGACTTAAGGGATCCTCCTGCCTCAGCCTCCCAGAGTGCTAGGATTACATGTATGAACCACTGTGCCCAGCTACTAACTACCATTTAATGAGCAACCCAACATGTGCTAATTGCTTTACATCCACCACTGCATGTCATCCACACCATAATTCTGAGAGTGTTGATGTGCTTTTTCCATTTTGCAAAAGGAGGAAGCTATAGCTCCAAAAATCAAGCAGCTTGTTCAAAAATCACACAGCTGCAAGTGACAAATCTGGAATTTGAACCTACAGCTGTCTCTCAACAGATCCCGTGTTCTCAACCTCTATAGGGCATCTCCTCCAGGTGAGATGTACTTTTTCTATGAACAATTTTGGAATCCACTTACTCCTGGGTGTGGTTTTGCTGGCCGCCACATGCAATGAACAGAGGGTTCTCAGCCAGGTTGCAGTCACTGAGGAAACAGTCAAATGAGTTAGGCATTTGTCTACTTCTTCACAAGCATGAATTTTACCGAGAATCGGTAGTGCGCTTCAATCATCTCCCAAAGGCTTAAAGTGTTCATTACCTAGCCATACAGGACCAATTAAGAGCCCATGTTCTCCCAGAGAGGGTGGGTAGGCTGACGGTTGTCACTATCATGGTAATCCAGGAAGGCTCATGCTGCCAGTCACCCCAGACTCAGCCTTCCTCTTCCCTCCCCGCTCCACCTGCTGAGCTGTTCCATGCTAACATGAAACGTCTCAGAATTTGAGAGTGTTATCAAAACTGGTTACCAATTATGTCACCTTCTGCCCAATTATACACATTTATGCCTATATGTGTCTGAATTTCTCAATTTCATTTCTTTAAAAAAAATTCCATAATTTCAATAATTAAATAGCTAATGAAGGATCCCCTTTTACAAGTGAAAAAGCCTCTGAGAACATAAGAGATAAACTCTTCCCAATAGAGGCTTTCCCCCAACACTGAACAGAAGCACTGAGGAAGCAGGTATTAATATAAGAAGAGTATTCTGGAATGAAGACTATCTTAAGATTTGTATGGAGGTCACTGAGGGAGGCTGGGGTAATACAAAAGTAATGTGGAGTGTAGGGGTGAAGAAAATTAGTTGCTGAAAAAGGAATTCCAAAAAGGAGGTGGGAAAAAGCTGAAGGCAAACTTTTCCTACCAAAACATTTCTCTGGCCAGGTTTGAGCTGAGGAAAAGGTTCTCTCTTTGGACCTTTTCTTCTCCACCACAGGACACAAAAGGCAGCCTTACAGCATTAGCACTATACTTTCAAATAGAGTTTGAGGTGAGTAGAGTTCTCGGCAATGTAACTACCACTACTTCATTGCTTTTTTAAGGAAAATATACCAAATAACATAAGTGAGCTTTGGAAGATAACCTGTCTTAGTAAGCTGGGAAATGCCTGTTACTATGAACATATTTATGTTTTCCTTTCTGTTATGAATTTTTTTGTGTTGTCTCTTTTTGGAGACTTCTCTGAATTTCCCATACATTTTCATAAATTCTGATGAATCTTTCTTTGTATATGTATGCAAAGAAGCAATCAACTCATGGAATTTTATACCTTGGTAAATTGGGACAGCGATCAAGAGACAAGAAATATGTTCTTTCTCAATTATCTTTTCCTAACGAAAGAATAAGGTCCAGCTATACATCTTTCCTTAGCTTTTTGGAGAACCAAACCAAAAATGAACACCAAAAAATGTTTTCCAGTTTGGATTATATAAAACAAGTAAGTGCAGGTCAATCACTCAAACATGCCCATATGTTATGAGTCCTTCCAATACAAACTTTGCTTCCTTCTAATAATAATAGTAACCAATACTTAGTAAGTGCTTACTCTATGCTAAACCCTTTACATGACTGATCTAATTTACTCCTCACAAAAATCCTATGGTAAAAATAGTATTGCTGTCCCAATTTTATAGGTGAGGAAATAAGATTTTGGAAGGTTTAGCAACTTGTTCCAGATAACTCAGTAGTGAGTGGCAGATCTCTTAAATTCTGTACAACCATGGCAGTATGCACCTAAAAACCCACGTCCACGGGAGAGCTTGGGGATTTTAGTTGAGGTTTATTTCACTATTAAAAGTGGCATCCATATGAGATTGCTAACCCTGCCAAATTGTTACTCACTGAGTGTTAAAAACAAGTTTATTATGTACCAAGCTAAGGTCGAATTTGTCATCAAAGGGAATTTTGTTTCAAATCAACACAATATATAATTATGGTTAACACTGTTTGGGTACTAGCAAATGCTTATAAGGGTAAAGGAACATCACCCAGTATAATATTCTGGATCTACATTCTGTAGGCCATTCCAACTTATAAACAGCCAACTCTGCTATGATCCTGACCTGGAACAGTCTCCCAGGCACAGGTCCCGCCCAGAGAACCCTCTTTCCCACTGCTGATGTTACAGCCTAAGCTTCCCGCTCTGCCCTTTCCCCGATTCGGGGGCTGCCCTGTGCTTCCTAGCCACACCCACATCTCAACCCAGTTCAGGTCAGTAGTGGGGAGAGGCTGCATGTCCAACAGCATGATCAGAAATGGGTTCTCTGGGCCAGGCGTGGTGGCTCACGCCTGTAATCTCAGCACTTTGGGAGACAGAGGTGGGTGGATCACTTGAGGTCAGGAGATCGAGACCAGCCTGGCCAACCAACATGGCAAAACTCTGTCTCTACAAAAAATACAAAAATTAGCCAGGTGTAGTGGTGAGTACCTGTAGTCATAACTACTCGGGAAGCTGAGGCAGGAGAACTGCTTGAACCCAGGAGGTGGAGGTTGCAGTGAGCCGAGATCGCACCACTGCACTCTAGCCTGGGCAACAGAGCAAGACTCTGTCTCAAAAAAAAAAGGAAAGAAAAGAAAAAAAAAGAAATGGGTTTTCCGGCCACGCATGGTGGCTCATGCCTGTTATCCCAGCACTTTGGGAGTCTGAGGCGGGTGGATCACTTGGATCTCAGGAGGTGGAGACCAGCCTGGGCAACATGGTAAAACCCCGTCTTTACCAAAAATACAAACAATTAGCCTGGTGCGGTGGTGTGAGCCTGTGGTCCCAGGTACTCGAGGCTGAGGCACAAGAATCACTTGAGCCCAGGAGGTGGAGGTTGTAGTGAGCTGAGATGATGCCACTGCACTCCAGCCTGGGTGACAGAACAAGACCCCATCTCAAAAACAAAAAACAAAAACATATGTGCTCTTAAAAAAAAAAAGAAAAAGAAAGAAATGGGTTATCAGAAGAGCCTTGGCTCCCTCTGATCTAGGGGTAGTGTAAGACTCTGTCAGAGTCTAATGATCTACTACAGCTAGAAGTGGGGACAATCACAGTCTACCTTATCTATATTTCAGCTGAGTTTCTGATTAATTCTTGTCCTGAGCATGCTTAGGAGAAGAAAAGAAACTGGAGGTTCAGCAGCTGTCCCATCTGGGCTAGATGTCAAATTTCAACAGAATGTTTTACAAATGCATTTATTTCTCATTTTACGTTGGAGTGTGTGTTGGGGCATGTAGCTATAACTCTATTTGCTTCTGTTTTTTTAGTATTAGGTGAGGCATCCTTTGACACCCTCAAACCCTGAGAGTGTAGTCAGGGTGGAGAGGTGTGTCACCACAGCAAGAACACAGCCACTCTGGGACCTGTGGAGACCTGGCACTCCAGCCCCCAGCATGGGTTTTCCCAAAAGAAACAGATGGAGGCTGGGTGCAGTGGCTCATGCCTGTGATCCCAGCACTTTGGGAGACCAAGGCAGGTGGATCACTTGAGGCCAGGAGTTTCAGGCCAGCCTGGCCAATATGGCGAAACCCCATCTCTACTAAAAATACAAAAAAATTAGCCAGGAATGGTGGTGCACACCTGTAGTCCCAGCTGATTGGGAGGCTGAGGCACGAGACTCCCTTGAACCCAGGAGGCAGAGGTTGCAGTGAAGCCGAGATCGTGCCACTGTACTCCAGCCTGAGCAACAGAGCAAGACTCTGTCTCAAAATAAAAAGAAAGAAACAAATGGAGCACCACCTGTGGAGGCTGATTCCTGCCTGGCTGAGCCATTTCTCACAGACCCCAAATATTGCAATAACTGTCTCTCTATTTCTAAAACATGAGCAGCATCAACCAAGCCAACTGGATGGGAACCAGTCGAGTTTATAAGATCACCGAGTTTCCATTCTTTCCCTCTTTGAATAGGTTAGAAAAGCACTTCATGAGATTGTTTTGTTTTGTTTTTATGTGATCAGTTGAAAAACCTGAGAGTTATGTTGGGGAATGGGGTAAAAAGGCAGGGAGTGATTGGTAATAGAAATGCAATATGAATTCACCTGGTCCCATTCTCCAACATGAAGCTTGTTAGATGGTAAATATTAGTGGACCAAAATGCCATATCATCCAGTCCTCCAAGAAAATACTCTTGGAATTGTTCCACCAAAAACGGGGACTTTGTAGAGTAAGTGGGATATAACTATGGCAGAGAGAAAGAAAAAATAAAATGAATATGGTACTATTCCTGGTATCTTTATAATCCTTTAAGATTTGGAAGAATGATGCCTTTACCTTGGAAACAGCTAGCATCTCACCATACCTGCAAAATAAACAATAATTTTGGCTGTGAGTTGCAGTTTGTAACAGAAATGAAGCAAATAATGAAGAAAAAGTTCCATCCACCCTTTTCCACCGTCATGCAACTGCCTTTGAATAAGCAGAATCCATAAATCCAAAATCCAGTCTCAGGAAACAAAAACATAAAAACTGTGCAAAGGAAGTCACAACAAAATCAGTTGCAAATTGTCCTCTGAGTTACGCTTACATTTCTAAGAACTGGATATGTGAACAATCAACGATTACATTTTCAGTGATGACTTTTCGACCATACAGTTTTTCATAAATTCCCAGTAGATCTTTGACTGGCACATACCTGAAAAATGCAGAATAAAGTAAGAGTTGTTTTGATTCTGAAGCTGAAAATAGTAACAGCAGCAGCAGCAGCTACCAGTTATTCCGTGATTATTTTGTGCCAGGCACTATGTAAAAGTCTTTACATGCACTAGTTATTTAATCCTAGCAATGACCTCAGGTGGTTAGTACTATCATATTCCCATTTTACATAAGAAGAAATGATTAAGGCACAGAAAAGTTAAATAATTGGCCCAATGATGCAGAGCAAACAACTGGTAACTTAATCAAATATTTATGTAGGTATACTCAGATTGGAAACTAACTATAACGTACAAAAAGAGTGGTTAATTTTGTGAATTCAGAGTTCAAGAAGTAATTTAAAGTATTTTCATTGTTTCAAGTTGAATTGAAAAGAATTATTTTAAAAACACTATTATAAAAATGTCTCCTCACCCTGACATCTTAATTTCAGAGTATATAAAGTATACAAAAAAGTATACCAAAGTATAAAAGTATTGTAAAGGAAAATAAATCTCAGAACCCCAAAATCACTAAACTAAAGGGAAAAGTCAAGCTGGGAACCGTGTAGGGCAAACCTGCCTCCCAGTCTATTTCTGTGTGGTTTCTGTGTGGTTGTTTTTGTTTTCTGTTTTTTGGTTTTTTTTTTGGAGACGGAGCTTCACTCTTGTTGCCCAGGCTGGAGTGCAATGGTGCAATCTCCGTTCACCGCAACCTCCGCCTCCCGGGTTCAAGCAATTCTCCTGCCTCAGCCTCCCGAGTAGCTGGGATTACAGGCGTGTGCCACCACGCCCAGCTAATTTTATATTTTTGGTAGACATGGGGTTTCTCCATGTTGGTCAGGCTGGTCTCGAACTCCCAACCTCAGGTGATCCACCTGCCTCGGCCTCCCAAAGTGCTCGGATTACAGGCGTGAGCCACCACACCCGGCCCTCCCAATCTATTTCTAAGTGAGATTGCTACAAAGCTTAAAAGCTACATACCTCCCTCACAATTTGCCCACAAGGAAATTCATGTGGGCAAAGGACAGATAGAACTCAAATATCATCCCTCTGCTCACCTGAGACAAATGTATATCTGATTGCTTCCTTTGCCTAATTGTTTCACTAAACCAGATTACAGCATAAGTGACACTATTACTGTAAATTGCATATTCAGTGAAAGGCTAATTGGAAATTCGGAAGGATGTCTCGTGTCTACCTATGACCTGGAAGCCTCCTCCTCACTTCGAGTTGTCCTGTCTTTCTGGACTGAACCAATGGACATTTTACTTATTTTTTTATTTTTATTTTTTTTTGAGATGGAGTCTCACTCTGTCACCCAGGCTGGAGTGCAGTGGTGCGATCTCGGTTCACCGCAACCTCCGCCTTCCAAGTTCAAGCAATTCTCCTGCCTCAGCCTCCCAAGCAGCTGAGACTACAGGCGTGCGCCACCATGCCTGGCCAAAACAACTGACCTGTAAGGGGACTGAACCCGCGACCCTGGTGTCATTAGCACCACAACTGAGCTAACTGGCCAATAGCCATTTCGCATTTATTGATTGATGTCCCAAGTCTCCCTAAAATGTACAGATAACCAAGATGTGCCCCAACAGCCTTGGGCACATGTTGTCATCCGGACCTCCTGAGGCTGTATCATGGGTGTGTCCTTAATCTTGGCAAAACAAACTTCCTAAATTGATTGAGACTTGTCTCAGATACTTCTTGGTTTACAGTATAAAGCAATGAAAAGAATTCTAAATCAGGCTTTTGGTTCACAAATATTAGTTATTTCCGTTGCAAAGAGCAGCATTTAAAAACCAGATTTATACTCAGTCATCTTTTAATGTAAAAATCCTCAGAATAAACAAGATAAAAAATCGCAACCAATAAAATCTAACTTTAGTAGGTTTCTTTTAGTAGGTAAAAGAAAGAAACAATTGAGAGACTCATTTTTTATTTTATAAGAGCACTGGAATGGCATTCCCAATAAAAATAGCTTAAAAGGTCAGACAAAATAACAAAAAATATTTTTTTAAATGAATCACCAAGCTAGCAGGACAGCAGAAATTTTTCAAAGGCCAAAAACAACTAGAAACAAAAAAACCCCGGGAGGTAAGCAAATGGGACAACCAGCTTTTGCCCTGAGAACGTGTGCCACACCCTACACGTTAGGTTTGGAACCTGGACGGTTTTTTTTTTGTTTGTTTTTTTGAGATGGAGTTGGAGTCTCACCCTGTCGCCCAAGCTGGAGCGCAGTGGCATGATCTCGGCAGTTCTTAACTTGAGCCTACTTATTCTAGCACCATGGAATATCACCAAACATGACCAGTATAACTCCAGTCACATCTGATAAAGGAGACTTTAACGCAGCAACTATTATTAGAGATAAAGAGGGATTTTGCCTCACGATAAAAAGCTCAATTCACAAGATATCCTTTTGAAATTGAATGTACCTAACAATATATCTTCAAAATCTATATAGCAAAGCAAACTTTGGCAGAACTACAAGAAATTGAAAAATCTACCCTCATGTGGGAGATTTTTGAAACTAATTTCTCTCTTAATAATCAGATAAACCTGATAAAAAGTAAAGAAATAAATAGTGATGTTATCTTACTTATAACTTACAAATCTTTTTATTTGAATGGTAAATTTTTTTTTCTTTTTTTCTTTTTTGAGACAGAGTTTTGCTCTTGTCTCTCAGGCTGAAGTGCAATGGCATGAGCTCAGCTCACTGAAACCTCCGCCTCCCAGGTTCAAGTGATTCTCCTGCCTCAGCCTCCCAAGTTGCTGGGATTACAGGCACGTGCCATCGTACCAGGCTAATTTTTGTATTTTTAGTAGAGACAGGGTTTAACCATGTTGGCCAGGCTGATCTCGAACTCCTGACCTCAGGTGATTCACCTGCCTCACTCTCCCAAAGTGCTGGGATTACAGGCATGAGCCACCGTGCCTGGCCTCAATATTTCAAAATTGTTAATTTTCCAATTCATTTCTAGATTCAATAAACACTTAATCAAAATTCCAGCAAAGTTTTTCTTGCAACATGACAACTTGAGCCTAAATCTTATTTGAAAGAACAAAGGCAAAGAATAGGCAAGGTACTTTTGAAGAAAAAGAAGGACTAGTTATAAGATCTGCCCTAACAGAGCCCAAGACTTATTATAAAGCTACAGCAATTAAAATAATCAGTATTGTTCAGGGACCAAAAGGACATATCAGAAAGCCCAGAAACTGACCCATACATATACATAACATTTTAATTTATAACCCAAAGGGGGTGCAGTGGCTCACACCTATAATCCCAACACTTGGGAGGCCAAGGTGGGCGGATCACTTGAGCCCAGGAGTTCGAGACCAGCCTGGGCAACATGGCAAGACCTCATCTCTTACAAAACATTAAAAAATTAGCCAGGTGGAGGCTGAGGTGGGAGGATCATTTGGGCCTGGAAGTTGGAGTTTGCAGTGACCCAAGATCACACATCACTGCACTCCAGCCCGAGCCACAGAGTTAGACTGGCTCAAAAAAAAAGAAAGAAAAAGAAAACCAAAACAGAGAAGGTATTGTAGATCAGCAAGGAAAGGGGAGACTATTGATAAATCATTCTGGGACAATCCATTATCTCCAGAGGAAAAAATAAAGTTAGATTTACATCTCAGAACATACAAAACATTAACTCCAGTTAAATCAAAGACATAAAGCTAAGATATAAAACTATAAAAGCTTTAGAAGTCTATGTAAGAGAATAACCATTTGCCCTCAAGGTAGAAAGGTTTTCTTTCTTTTTATTTAAGAGACAGGGTCTCACTCTGTTGCCCAGGCTGTAGTGCAGAGGCGCGATCATAGCTCACTGAAGCCTCAAACTCCTGTGCTCAAGTGATCCTCCCACCTCAGCCTCCCGAGTAGCTGGGACTACAGATGCTGTGCCACCACACCTAGCTAAGAACGGATTTCTTAAATAAGACATCAGAAGTACAGATTACAAAGGAAAAACTGATCTATTCAACTACATGAATATTAACAAATCCTGTTTGTCAAGATACACAATAAAATAAGTGAAAGGACATACCACAAACTGTGAAAGACATTTGTAATAACTAAGTGACAAACTGACAAGACAGTAGAAGCCAGAATATATAAATACTCACAAATAAATAAAAAGGATAAACAACCCAACAGAAAAATAGACTGAAAACTGGAAAAAGTTTTCACTTAAAATCAAACACAAACGATCCATAAAATAGAAGAAAAGTGTGACCTCATTAGCAATCTGGGAAATTCAAACTGCAACCTCAATGAGATACCATTACACACAAACAGGCTGGAAATTTTAACAGTTGGACAATACCAAGTATTGGAGAATGCAGAAGAAGCAGAATGATTATACAAAGCTAATGGGAGCATAAGTTAAGATGATCATTTTGAAAAAGTAAACTATGACTCAGCAACTCCACTCCATTCAAAATTGAGTGGAATTCAATTTCTCAAAGAATCTAGACTATGCTAATATGCAATTTTACTTTTCAAAATTTACCAGTGCAGAAGACTTCTAATTATATTGTCAGTTATATTTTCTAAGAAAAAAAGTCAAGGCTCTAAATGCCACTTAGATACCACATATTTAGATGTACATTGCTCTTACCAGCGTCGTGCAAGGTAATTAAAATTAAATTCAAACTGGCTCAACACATCTCCTCCTAGGGTATGAGAAAAATATTGACATTCGGTGGATTAGTGACAAACATAGCATGCATCTTTCAACATGAGGTCTGACAAGTCAGATTATTAGTTTTTCACATTATTACATGTTTTTGTTCATTGTTTTAGGTAAAGGCATGCCTTTTTTTTTTTTTTTTTTTTTAGACGGAGTTTTGCTCTTATTGCCCAGGCTGGAGTGCAATGGCGTGATCTCGGCTCACTGAAACCTCCGCCTCCTGGGTTCAAGCAATTCTCCTGCCTCAGCCTCCCTCGTAGCTGGGATTACAGGCATGCGCCACCACACCCAGCTAATTTTTGTATTTTTAGTAGAGGTGGGGTTTCACCATGTTGGCCAGGCTGGTCTTGAACTCCTGACCTCAGGTGATCCACCTGCCTTGGCCTGCCAAAGTGCTGGGATTACAGGTGTGAGCCACCACGCCAGGCCGCCTTTTTTTTTTTTTTTTTTTTAAGAAAAAATTATCTTATAAAAATCTTAGTTAGTGAAACATATAAATTAAGAAAGAACTGGCCATATAACCAAAGGTGTTTTTTGTTTTACTTTAAGGAAATATCGACCATAAGGGTTTAATAAACACCATTCACCACCTAGTTTAAATATTTAAAAGTAATTTACTACTACAGGCAAAAGGTGGAGTTTACTAGTTTAAAGCTAAAGTATTAGGAAAGTAGGAGACACTAGCTAATGAATTTTAACCCAATGTATAAGTAAAGTTTTTCTAAAATTATGACATGTCAACAACAAAGTGTAGAATTTTTTAACAAAAAAATACATATAGACACAAGTTTTTAGAAATACATCTCTATGTTAAATGAGGTACATCTCTACTCTAAATGAACTGCAACATTAAATAGAAAATACATGCAACCAGCAAAATATCAAAGACACACATATTTAAAGCACAGTAGTGATGTCATTATAAGTGAACTACACCACGAGAAAATTTAGCAAATGTAAATAAACAGTACCAAAATCACCAGCCGAATGAGCCTCTGAATAGGAGCCGTGAAAATCAATCTAAGAAAGAAAGAGAACCATCTGGTGTGTATTACAAATTGTAGCCCCAACTCTTACTTCCACAGTCAAGCAAGTGGTGGGAGATGACAGCTAACTCAATGAACTGCTGAGGATGCATAATAGAGAGACTCAATTTTCACACTAACATTTTATTAGTAAAAAAAAAATAATAATAAAAAGGCAGGGCACGGTAGCTCACGCCTGTAATCCCAACACTTTGGGAGGTTGAGGCGGGTGGATAACCTGAGGTCAGGAGTTCGAGTCCAGCCTGGCCAACATAGTGAAACCCCATCTCTACTAAAAATACAAAAAATTGGCCGGGCATGGTGGCGGGTTCTGGTAATCCCAGCTACTTGGGAGGCTGAGGCAGGAGAATCACTTGCACCCGGGAGGCGAGGTTGCAGTGAGCCGAGATTGCACCACTGCACTCCAACCTGGGCAACAAGAGTGAAACTCCATCTAAAAAACAAACAAACAAAAAAACAACAACAAAAAAACCACACACACACACACACATATGCGCAGCTGAGTTGGATACATATGTCTGGTAATAAAGCTACTACAGACAACTCTGTCTTATAGGATATATATAAAAATCTCTGAGTTGAAGTTGAAACTTCTAACAGAATGTAATTAACATAAATTAAGGACCAGGGGGCCTTCCAGAGGCTAAGTCATCAGGTAAGATCACAATTTTCAGTTTGAGGACATGGCATTTTCATATAGAAAGTTAAAAAGAAAGAGAAAAAGTCCAATAAAGTAGAAGTATTACTTTTAAATAGAACCAAGTGGCAGGTATTCATATCCTTCTTAAGATATACAGCTCGAATAAAGCATAAAATCAAATATTTTTGTGACTAAAACAAAACATCATATCTATGACTGTTTCCAGTACACACTAGCCACTCTGCTCTTGTGGAGGAATCTACCCAGTTGGCAAGAAGAATAAAAGGAATGAATTGGGCCGGGTGCGGTGGCTTATGCCTGTTATCCCAGCACTTTGGGAGACCAAGGCAGGCAGATCACGAGGTCAGGAGATCAAGACCGCCCTGGCAAACATGGTGAGACCCCCGTCTCTACTAAAAATATAAAAATTAGCTAAGCGTGGTGGCACGTGCCTGTAATCCCAGCTACTCAGGAGGCTGAGGCAGGAGAATCACTTGAACCTGGGAGTTGGAGGTTGCAGTGAGCCAAGATCGTGCCTTTGCACCACTGCATTCCAGCCTGGCAACAGAGCGAGACTCCATCTCAAAAAAAAAAAAAAAGGAACAAATTGGAAAAGATGGGCCTCTAACCAAACACTGCTTTGGGCAGAAGTCTGAATAACCTAACATTTTCCTTTCTTTTGAAACGGTCAGGTTTTGATCTTAGGTGTGACAGTATCACTCCCATAAAGTCGTTCCCCATAAAGGGATGTACTCACAGCTCCCATGGTCCTAAGGAATCCTTGTTCAATGCCCAGACTATGCCAGCTGACATCTGCCGCCATGTGAGAAGTAATTCCAAACAAGAAAGCTACCAGTTTCTCTGTGTCCTGCCAAACAAGCAAATTAGAGTCATGTGTGTTTGGGTGATTTTATAATAACAATCCTATTAAAAGTTTTAATAAATATAAATTCATTTATGTTACTGAGACCTAACAAAAAATTTCAGGCAAGTATATTGCAGTTTCTAGTTATTAAAAACCACATAAGAGGCCGGGTGCAGTGGCTCTTGCCTATAATCCCAGCTACTCAGGAGGCTGAGACACAAGAATTGCTTGAACCTGGGAGGCGGAGGTTGCAGTGAGCTGAATTGCGCCACTGCACTCCAGCCTGGGCAACAGAGCAAGACTCTGTCTCAAAAAAAAAAAAAAACCACACACAGGCCAGGCGCAGTGGCTCACGCCTGTAATCCCAGCACTTTGGGAGGCCTATGCAGGTGGATCACGAGGTCAGGAGATCAAGACCATCCTGGCTAACATGGTGAAACCCCGTCTCTACTAAAAATACAAAAAACAAAAACAAAAATTAGCCGGGCGTGGCGGTGGGCGCCTGTAGTCCCAGTTACTTGGGAGGCTGAGGCAGGAGAATGGCATGAACCCAGGAGGTGGAGCTTGCAGTGAGCTAAGATCGCGCCACTGTACTCCAGCCTGGGTGACAGAGCGAGACTCTGTCTGAAAAACACAAAAACAGAAACAAAAAAAACCACACACACAAAACCATAAGCACTTTTGGAAACGTTTTATGATGTGTTGGAAGTGCTTTCAGATTAATTACCATTGGAGCAAAATGATGAAGTGATATATCCCAAACCGTGTTTATAAGTAATTCAAGTATTAGCTAGCCATCTACTATGTCCAAGCAATGTGCATGACACTCAAGGTGGAATGGTGGGCAGCCCTTACAGAGCGGTACAAATGGGGTCAATGCGGGTGCAAACACAGTACATGGCAGGTTTGGTGCTAAATATTTTAAGGATTAGAGGACCACGCCTACCTTCTCCCAGGGAAGGGGATAGTTCTCTCGGATATAATGAACGCTTGCGTTAAGAAACGGAGTCCAGTGAGTGCTCTCAGACACATCATGGTATTTTCCTGACAAAACAAAAGCAGGGCTCTGGATTCCCTCTTAAAAGTTGGAGAGTCTCAATCAAATCTTCCACACCACCCGCTGCGCTGCTGTGTCCCTTCTCCTTCCCTCCATGCCCCTCAGTTTCTTCTGTCGACTTTCAAAAGAAGCCTCTAAAACGGAAGAGCCAGCTGAGATTTTGGAATACGCATGGTACTGTCTGCCTGATGACTAAAAAGAGCCCTACAGTAAGAGGGACGGAGCCTAAACTGGCTCAGGGTATCGCAAGTCCAGCTACCTGGTTAGAATAGACGCTAGAGTTGTTTCCATCTCTGTGCCCTAAAGCTAAGGAAACAAGTTGTACTTTGGTTTTGTTTATTTGTTGGGGTTTTAAAAAGCATCTTCCTTGTCCCTCACAGTCAGCCTCCTTAAGAGTACAAGAAATAAAAGCAGATATTTCATATGCTTTCAAGCATTTGATTTTATAATAATTATTGCAAAATGGCACAGGCCCCAGTGAGCATTTTATGCAAGTGTCGTTTGAGTGGGCCAGTGCGTGTCCCATGTAGCTCTTTATTCCCACAAGAGGGGTAGGAAAGACAGAACTGGCCTCTGTGCTAAACCTCCAAGAGCCACCAATGCCTCATGGAGTGCCAAATGTTACGAGGGTAACTAAAAGCAAAACTGCAGAGTTCAGATCCCTCAGTTCAATTTTTCTGTGCCGTTCCTAAAGTAAAAATTGCCGAACCAGTTTTAAATCATTGGTTTTTTTTCAAAATGATTTTCAAAGGAGTTAGAATCAAGACATTTGATTTGCTCCCACAGTTTTCCTAGAGATAAAGCTTTAAACAATTCTTGTTCTCCAGAATACAGTAAAACTCCAGAATACAGTAAAACTCCAGAATTAAATATGGCAGTAGCTCTTTTGAACAACTTCAACTTAAACAAATTGGCAGATTAACTGAAGCTTTCTGATCCCTCTGTAAATCCAACAGACTGGAAGCAGAAGGTCCCCCAGGACATACTAGATGCTGACAGCTGGCAAGACACTGCCCAGAGACTTGAACTTACCTGTCTATACCATAGCTCACAAAGGGTCAATCAGACCCACTTCTAATCCTGTTTAAACCAGATGTCCTTGTTACTGTAATTATAAAGGCTAATTCAGTATTAGGTAAACTAATACAAATGAAGAGTTTTGCTGGGTGCAGTAGTGCACGCCTATAATCCCAGCACTTTGGGAGGCTGAAGTGGGAGGACCCCCTGAGGCCAGGAGTTTGAGACTAGCCTGGGCAACATAGCAAGACCACGTCTCTACAAAAATTTAAAAATAAAATAAAAAAGTAGCCAGGTATGGTGGTACACACCTATAGTCTCAGCTATTCAGAAGGCTGAGGCAGGAGGGTCGCTTGAGGCCAGGAGTTTGAGGCTGTAATGAGCTGTGATTGCACCACTGCACCACTGCACCCCAGCCCGGGCAACAGAGCAAGACCCTGTCTCTAAAAAATGTAAAAATAAATTTTAAAAAAAGGTGTTTTTTCTTTGGCAATTAAGTATCTAAGAAAGCTAAGTGCTTTGGAAAGATGCAATGAAAGTGAATCATCACCAAATAAGAAAAGGAAAATTACAGTTGAATTAGGTATGTATGAGACAAGGTAAAATGTGGAAAAATGCATAAAAACCTAAGTGGAATAAGTGGAATTTGTATGCAAATTCCCTGTAACTAGTCATATACCAGTCCCAATCTTTTCATCACACAAGAGTATTTATTGCTGCAGAAAAAACTGGAAAATGCTAGGTAAATACTTTACATTCCTTTTCCACTCTCCTCAGAACCTTGATTAGTGTGGGTTTTGTCTGTCTCTAAAAATGGCGTACATTAAGCAATGTTGCTCAAATTGAATGGACAAAAATATCCTTTCTTCCTTCTTTTTTGTAGAAGCTATCAAGGGACAGTAGAGCTCCCATGAATACAGTTTGGGAAGTGCTAAATTAGAAATAATAGGTTAGAAAGGAGAACTATAACATGCAGGCAAAATAATAGGATTGAGAAATGATAGTTAACAGACTAAGAGGGAAACAGAACAAAACTCCTTATAAATATGAGAAATACAAAAGCTAGCTGTCTGGGATTCTAACTGCAGGAGTGATTAGCCCCAGATAGTTCATTTCAGTCCCAAAGACATCACTGAATTAAAGGAATGGGATAATAGCAGATGACCCAAGACCCCAGAAGCAGTTTATACAAGTACCCAGCATGCTGGGGGCCTCCATTTGTCCTTCCAGACCCACTCCCCATCCTTCTCTACCTTGTAGGGTGACTCTGAGGTCACCTGCTTCAACTGGCTTCGTGGCCCTCTGGCTTTGACTGGGTTGGGTTTGGCCAATAAAGAGAACTGACAGATCAGAGAAAAAGAAGACACAGAAGTTGGGGTATATATTCTCCCAGCTCCCCTTCTGTGGGGTCACAGTGGGCTGGCTGTGCCCCTTAGCTGAAGGTCCAGCTCTCATCAAGTGGTCCTCTTCATGCAGCTCTCTCTCTCCACGGTTCCAGTAATCTCTCCCTCCCTTGAACTATCTTTTGCAATTCCTCGCCTCCTGTCCATATCTTTGAAAATGGTGCCCTTACTAAGCTCCTCTCCAATTACTCAGTTTGAGTGTGACTTCTGGGTCCTGCTGGGGCTCTGACTGATACGACTCATGAGACAAGTTTACTGATAATGACAGAGCAGAAGCATTGCCATCTTGGACAAGAACGGCCATTTTAAGTTCACCTTGACCAAAAATTGCCTAAATCCAAAGGGCATCAGCCTAATGGGTACAGTCAGCATAACCATAAATCACAGATAACATCTCCAATCAGAAACATTCCAAACCCCTCCCCAACCAGAGACGTGCAAGCCCCAAGACAACCTCCCCTCCAGCCAGAGAGATGTCAACCCCAAGATAACCTCCCCTCCAACTAGAGACATTCCAATCCCACCATAAACTTCTCCCCCACACAGAAACATTCCAAATTCTCTCACCAATAAATACTCTCAGTCTGTAAGAGAGAGGGTGTTCCTGACCGAAATCGGCCAGAAGCCCCTCTCAGGTTTACTTCTCCAAAATAAATCTGTCTTTGACTCTTAAGCTGCTTTTCATGTTTCTTTCCTCTTTCTTTAACTCTTACAAATAATAGTATCTGAGATTTGCATAACACTTGACAAAATACTGTGCATTAATGCCAAGGACAATCCAGTCTAGGCAGGGCAGGCAGGACAATCCAGTCTTTGCCAAGACATGAAAATTGAGATTCTGTGGATAAGCGACTTTTTTAAGATCACATGCTAATATAGAAGGAACACAAACTCAGACCTTTTGATCTCTTGCAAAATGTCTTCTATCATGCCACTTAGGTTTTCACCAAAAAATAGTTTTCAGAATTTCTATGCTTAACTAGGTCAGTTATAGCTAAATGGAAAATGCAACTATGTAAACTAAGTCATTAACCAACAATATTGTTGGGAAACAAATTGTTCTCAACAATAATGGAAAATATACTGTGCAATTAAAAATATATTGTACACACATATATATATATTTTTAAAGTCATAGCTATTCCTATTAACCAAGTAAAAGTGACTTCATTCAGTCTGCAAACTTTCATCTTACCTCCTTTGCAGATGCTAGGGTAAAAACAATCAGGAAACACGGTTCCAGCCTGATACGCATCCTGGTGTTCTAGTAACAGCTGCAGAGCAAGAAAATACAGAGATTAAGGGGCAGGAGTCAACAGCCTGGGGAGTATAGGCCCCACCAATTTTCTGTGATGAGATGCTAGAAATATGGGGGTATAGATGGAATGAAAGGGAAAAAGGAAGGAAAGCAGGCATAAAGTAAATAAATGATTAAAATTCACACATAATCCAAGACAAAACACAACAATATATAACTTCAGATTCTTCCCTACCAAACACAGAGAGGCTAATTTAGAAACAGCAGAAAACACTTGTTTAAATTTCATCTTCTTTCATTTTCTCTGTCAATCCAGTAAAGCAGGATTTCCCTGAGGCCTTAAGGTTGTTTTACTGACCCAGAGCTGTTGTTTTTGTTGCTGTTGTTGTTTGTTTGTGTTTTGAGATGGAGTTTTGCTCTTGTCACCCAGGCTGGAGTGCAGTGGCGCAATCTCAGCTCACTGCAACCTCCCAGGTTCAAGCGATTCTCCTGCCTCAGCCTCCCAATGTGCTGGGATTACAGGCATGAGCCACCATACCTGGCCCACAGCTGGTTTTTATAAAATTTTCAATGATTCACAGTGAAAAGAGAAAAACAGACACACAAACGCACGTATGCACGCACACAAACAAGCACGCACATATGTGCATATCAGTTTATAGTTGCTACCTGTGTTTTAGTGTAAGATGACGTCCTTTGTGTTTTGGGAGGACTAAAAAAAGTGCTTTCCCTTTTTAAATGATGTGAAAGTAGATGGTAGCGATTTTCTTCTAAATGTTCTTCCTTGGTCAACTGGCTCACTTCCTTCCATTCCGAGTCCCTTATGGGATATGTCTAGCTGCATGCTATAGGCTAGAAAACACAGACTACATTTCCCAGGCTGTCTCAGCTCACAGTCTGATGTGGCCCAGCCTCCATCACGGAGCCCTCGGCTAACATGGAAGCATTTGGTTTTTCCACAGCAGAGGTAGCACAGCTCCTCGTGTTGCAGCTCTGGCTTCCCACGTGTTTATGGGCAGAGTACAGGACAACCATATTGTTAGTAAGGCAGGTGCCCGAGGTGGTGATGAAGTCCCAGAACCAATAGGTGAGGTGGTGGCTTCTTATTTAACAAACCGTGTATGAGACAGTTGAATTTGTAGCAAATGGGGCAGTGAATGCCTGTCAATGGCAGGAGTAGCAGCTCCTTGACAGGCCAGTTCTGTGCATTATTTTGGGAGTCCTTTCTGGACACCTGGCCTAGAGCCTGCTCCTGCAGTTCCCACAGTTTGTAAGCAGTGAATTCTCTAATTCCTGGTATTAATCCTTTCCTTGCCTAAACTAGCAGAGGGGTTTCCATTATCTGCAAATGAACTCTGATGGACACACTGGGCAAAGTAAAAGTTTGGCAATATCCCGCCCTTTTTTTTTTTTTTTTTAAATAAGAACTTACTAATAATGTGGACCATATATAGGGGCAACAAAGAAGTACTTCAAGAAATTAAAACACAAAGAAAGATAGTATCATCTGGTTTTTGGTTTTGTTTTTCTAACCAGTATCCCATTCTCCTCCTTCTAGAGGCAGAATCACCCTCTCCCGAGGAGAGCCCATTCCACACCGCTCAGGCGGGGCTGACCAGAATGCTGTGGCCAGCATGCCCACCCTCACCACAGAGTTTGGCTCAGAAATGGACCTTTGAGCAAAGCTAGTTCCGTTCACACCTTCCCCGAGACTTCTCCACTAGAGCTCTGGGAAGATGCCCTCTTCCCCTTGTGGCTGCTGAGCTCTGACGCTGAGTGCTAGGCTGTCAGCATTCCCCACGTGGAGAGATATAGAAACCATCTAGAGCTCTGGGCCCAGTTCCACACTGCAGATATCAGTTACATGAACCAATAAAGTCCACTTTTTTCCAAAAGATAGCTTGAGTTGGACTTTTTTCACTTAAAAATAGTAATTAACTTTACTGGCTATTTACTTAACCAGTCACTTCTAAGCTCCTTATATGTATTAAGACTTGTTGAATCTGCATCTCCCAGTGAGGTAGGTATGTTATTTAATGTGATAAAATAATCTGAAGTAAATTTTGAAAATTATGCCAAAGAGCAAACTGCTGAGGAAAAAAGAGGAGTACTAACGAAGGATGTATCCTTCAGATATTAAAATGTATTTTTGGATTTTTTTTTTTTTGAGATGGAGTCTCACACTGTCACCAGGCTGGAGTGCAGTGGCGTGATCTCAGCTCACTGTAACCTCTACCTTCCAGGTTCAAGCAATTCTTCCTGCCTCGGCCTTCTGAGTAGCTGGGATTACAGGCACTGGCCACCACACCTGGCTAATTTTTGTATTTTTTTTCTTTTTTTTTTTTTGAGACAGAATCTCGCTCTGTCACCCAGGCTAGAGTGCAATGGCATGATCTCGGCTCACTGCAACCTCTACCTCCCAGGTTCAAGTGATTCTCCTGCCTCAGCCTCCTGAGTAGCTGGGATTACAGGTGCCGGTCACCATGCCCAGCTAATTTTTGTATTTTTAGTAGAGACAGGGTTTCACCAGGTTGGCCAGGCTGGTCTTAAACTCCTGACCTCAGGTGATCCACCTGCCTTGGCCTTCCAGAGTACTGGATTTATAGACATGAGCCACTGCGCCCAGATAATTTTTGTATTCTTTAGTAGAGACAAGGTTTTGCCATGTTGGCCAGGCTGGTCTTGAACTCCTGACCTCAGGTGATCTGCCAAAAACATATTTTTGGCTGGGCAAGGTGGTGCACACCTGTAATTCCAGCACTTTGGGAGGATGAGGCCAGCAGATCTCTTCAGCCCAGGAGTTCAAGACCAGCCTGGGCGACATGGCAAGACTTTGTTTCTACAAAAAATTTAAAAATTAGCTAAACATGGTGGTGCAGCTACTTGGGAGGCTGAGGTGGGAGGATCAAATGAGTATAGGAGGTTGAGGATGCAGTGAGCCATGATCACACCAGTGCACTCCAGCCTGGGTGACACAGTGAGACCCTATCTCAAAAAAAATACATATTTTTAAGCTATAGAAACAAAACAAAAATAGTATGATACTGAAACCAAAAGGAACAGATCAATGAAACAGAATAAAGAATACAGAAAGGCTGCATGCAGCAGCTTATGCCTGTTATCCCAGCACTTTGGGAGGCTGACGCGGGCGGATCACTCGAGGTCAGGAGTTTAAGATCAGCCTAGGAAACACGGTGAAACTTCGACTCTACTGAAAATACAAAAATTAGTGGGGCATGGTGGTGCCTGCCTGTAATCCCAGCTACTCAGGAGGCTGAGTCACAAGAATAGTTTGAGCCTGGGAAGTGGAGGTTGCAGTGAGCTGAGATCACGCCACTGCATTCCAGTCTTAAAATATATATATTTTAAGCTACAGAAACAAAAGTACTATGATACTGAAACCAAAAGAAACAGACCAGTGAAATAGAATAAAGAGTACAGAAAGGCCAGGTGCAGTGGCTCACCCCTATTATCCCAGCATGTTAGGAGGCTGCGGCGGGTGGATCGCTTGAGGTTAGGAGTTTGAGACCAGCCTGGGAAACATGGTGAAACGGTGACTCTACTGAAAATATAAAAATTAGCCGGGCATGGTGGTGCACGCCTGTATTCCCAGCTACCAGGAGACTGAGGCAGGAGAATCGCTTGAACCTGGGAGATGGAAGTTGCAGTAAGCTGATATCACACCACTGCACTCCAGCCTGGGTGACAGAGTGAGACTCCATCTCAAAAAAAAAAAAAAAAAAAGACTACAGAAACAGAGTTAAGCATACATATAACTATTTTTTTTTTTGAGACGGAATCTCACTGTGTTGCCCAGGTTGGAGTGCAGTGGCATGATCTTGGCTCACTGCAAGCTCCGCCTCCCAGGTTCACACCATTCTCCTGCCTCAGCCTCCCAAGTAGCTGGGACTACAGGCGCCCGCCCCCCACGCCTGGCTAATTTTTTGTATTTTTAGGAGAGGGGGGTTTCACCATGTTAGCCAGGATGGTCTCGATCTCCTGACCTCGTGATCTGCCTGCCTCAGCCTCCCAAAGTGCTGGGATTACAGGAGTGAGCCACCACGCCCGGCCAAGCATACGTTTAACTTAATGTCTAATAGATGAATAATGGATGGAGTAGTCAACAAAGGGTGATGTCACAACCCCGTAACAATGTGTATACCATCATTGCATGGGCAAATCCATGTTTACCCTACATCAGGGGTCCCCAACCCCCAGGCCATGAACTGGTAGCAGTCCGTGACCTGTTAGGAATGGGGCCACACAGCGGGAGGTGAGCGGTGGACAAGCAAGCATTACTGCCCGAGCTCCACCTCCTGTCACAAGCAGCAGTGGCATTAGATTCTCAGAGAAATGTGAATCGTATTGGGAACTGCACATGCTAGGGATCTAGGTTGCACGCTCCTTAGGAGAATCTAATGCCTGATGATCTGAGGTGAAACAGTTTCATTCTGAAACCATCTACCCCCACCCCCAACTCCATCCACAGGAAAATTGTCTTCCACGAAACCAGTCCCTGGCGTCAAAAAACTTGGGGACTACTGCCCTAGGTGACACTGACTTGAAATTAATATTACCAATGACAAGTCACTGGATCCCTGTCAAGCTTTATACCCAAACAAATACAAGATGAATTATAAGGTTAAATGTCAAAAATGAAGCCATAAAATTAACAGGATAAAATTTAAGTGAATAACTATACAACCATGAAGTGGGAATGATTTTTCTAAGTATAATTTACGAGTAGAAACCATAACAGAAAAATTGATGCATTTAACTGCTCAAAAAGTTAACATTTCTGCATGGTAAAAAAAATAAAAATAAATCAAAAATAAATTTAAAAGAAAAATAACCACGAGAATTATTTGCTACATTAAGGGCTAATATAAATAAGCCATTCTTACACGTCAGAATAAAGATAAATATTGTAACACTAAAATTAGCAAAAGACAGGCAGTTCACAGAGGGGATGACAGAAATGGCCAATATTGAAAATATATTTAAACTCATTAATAAGTTAATAATTAAAATGCCAGGTCAGGCATGGTGGCTCATGCCTGTAATCCTAGCACTTTGGGAGGCCAAGGTGGAAGGATTGCTTGAGTTCAGGAGTTTGAGGCTGGCCTGAACAACATGGTGAAACACCGTCTCCACAAAAAATACAAAAATTAGCCTGGTGTGGTAGTGTGTGTCTGTAGTCCCAGCTACTTGGCAGGCTGAGTTGAAAGGATCGCTTGAACCTGGGAGGTGGAAGTTACAGTGAGTCGAGATCATGCCACCGCACTCTAGCCTGGGTGACAGAGCCCAACCCTGTCTCAAAAATAAAAAATAAAAAAATAAGATGCCAATTAAAGCTAAAACAAAAGCCATTTTCCACCTACCAAATTGACAAAAATGAAGATGAATAAAGGCCGGGCACAGTGACTCTGGCTCACATCTGTAATCCCAGCACTTTGGGAGGCTGAGACGGGCAGATCACTTGAGCTCAGGAGTTCGAGACAGCCTGGGCAACATGCTGAAACCCCGTCTCTATCAAAAATACAAAAAATTAGCTGGGTGTGGTGGTGTGCACCTGTGGTCCCAGCTACTCAGGAGGCTGAGGTGGGAGGATCGCTTGAACTCAAGAGGTGGTGGTTGCAGTGAGCCGAGATCATGCCACTGCACTCCAGCCTGGGTAACAGGGCAAGACCACTCTCTGGGCAGGGCATCTCTGAAAAAAAGGCAGCAGCCCCAACCAGGGACTTATAGATAAAACCCCCATATCCCTGGGGACAGAGCACCTGGGGGAAGGGGTGGCTGTGGGCACAGCCTCAGTAGACTTAAACGTCCCTACCTGACTGCTCTGAAGGGAGCAATGGACCTCCCAGCACAGCGTTCAAGCTCTGCTAAGGGTCAGACTGCCTCCTCTAGTGGGACCCTGACCCCTGTATATCCTGACTGGAATACACCTCCCAGTAGGGGCCAACAGACACCTCATACAGGACAGCTCTGGATGACATCTGGCAGGTGCCCCTCTAGGACGAAGCTTCCAGAGGAAAGAAGAGGCAGCAATCTTTGCTGTTTTGCAGCCTCCACTGGTGATACCAAGGCAAACAGGGTCTGCAGTGGACCTCCAGCAGATCTGCAGCAGAGGGGCCTGACTGTTAGAGAGAGACACCATCCAAGGTCACCAACTTCAAAGACCAAAGGTAGATAAATCCACAAAGATGGGGAGAAACCAGCGCAAAAAGCCTGAAAATTCCAAAAACCAGAACGCCTCTTCTCCAAAGGAACACAACTGCTCGCCAGCAAGGGAAGAAAACTGGACGGAGAATGAGTTTGACGAACAGACAGAAGTAGGCTTCAGAAAGTAGGTAATAACGAACTCCTCAGAGCTAAAGGAGCATGTTCTAACCCAATGCAAGGAAGCTAAGAACCTTGAAAAAAGGTTAGAGGAATTGCTAACTAGAATAAGCAGTTTAGAGAAGAACATAAATGACCTGATGGAGATGAAAAACACAGCACGAGAACTTCGTGAAGCATACACAAGTATCAATAGCCAAATCCATCAAGCAGAAGAAAGGATATCAGAGATTGAAGACCAACTTAATGAAATACAGCAGGAAGACAAGATTAGAGAAAAAAGAATGAAAAGGAACAAGCAAAGTCTCCAAGAAATACAGAAGTATGTGAAAAGACCAAATCTATGTTTGATTGGTGTACCTGAAAGTGACGGGGAGAATGGAACCAAGCTGGAAAACACTCTTCAGGATATTATCCAGGAGAACTTCCCCAACCTAGCAAGGCAGGCCAACATTCAAATTCAGGAAATACAGAGAACACTGCAAAGATACTCCTCGAGAAGAGCAACCCCAAGACACATAATCATCAGATTCATCAAGGTTGAAATGAAGGAAGAAATGTTAAGGGCAGCCAGAGAGAAAGGTCGGGTTACCCACAAAGGGAAACCCATCAGACTAACAGCGGATCTCTCGGCAGAAACCCTACAATCCAGAAGAGAGTGGAGGCCAATATTCAACATTCTAAAGGAAAAGAATTTTCAACCCAGAATTTCATATCCAGCCAAACTAAGCTTCATAAGCGAAGGGGAAATAAAATCCTTTACAGACAAGCAAATGCTGAGAGATTTTGTCACCACCAGGCCTACCTTACAAGAGCTCCTTAAGGAAGCACTAAACATAGAAAGGAAGAACCAGTACCAGCCACTGCAAAAACATACCAAATTGTAAAGACCATCGACACTATGAAGAAACTGCATCAACTAATGGGCAAAATAACCAGCTAGCATCATAATGACAGGATCAAATTCACACATAACAATATTAACCTTAAATGTAAATGGTCTAAATGCCCCAATTAAAAGACACAGACTGGCAAACTGGATAAAGAATCAAGACCCATCATTGCGCTGTATTCAGGAGACACATCTCACATGCAAAGACACGCATAGGCTCAAAATAAAGGGATGGAGGAATATTTACCAAGCAAGTAAAAAGCAAAAAAAGGGGGAGTTGCAATCCTGGTTTCTGATAAAACAGACTTTAAACCAACAAAGATCAAAAGAGACAAAGAAGGGCATTATACAATGGTAAAAGAATCAATGCAACAACGGGAGCTAATGATCCTAAATATATATGCACCCAATACAGAAGCACCCAGATTCATAAAGCAAGTTCTTAGAGACCTACAAAGAGATGTAGACTCCCACACAATAATAGTGGGAGATTTTAACACCTCACTGTCAATATCAGACACATCAACGAGACAGAAAATTAACAAGGGTATTCAGGACTTCAGCTCAGCTCTGGACCAAGTGGACCTAATAGACATCTACAGAACTCTCCATCCCAAATCAACAGAATATACATTCTTCTCAGCACCACATCACACTTATTCTAAAACTGACCACATAATTGGAAGTAAAACACTCCACAGCAAATGTAGAAGAACGGAAATCATAACAAATAGTCTCTCAGACCACAGTGCAATCAAATTAGAACTCAGGATTAAGAAACTCACTCAAAACCACACAACTACATGGAAACTGAACAACCTGCTCCTGAATAACTACTGGGTAAATAACGAAATGAAGGCAGAAATAAAGATGTTATTTAAAACCAATGAGAACAAAGACACAACGTACCAGAATCTCTGGAACACATTGAAAGCAGTGTGTACAGGGAAATTTATAGCACTAAGTGCCCACAAGAGAAAGCAGGAAAGATCTAAAATCGACACCCTAACATCACAATTAAAAGAACTAGAGAAGCAAGAGCAAATAAATTCAAAAGCTAGCAGAAGACAAGAAATAACTAAGATCAGAGCAGAATTGAAGGAGATAGAGACATGAAAAACCCTTCAAAACAATCAATGAATCCAGGAGCTGCTTTTTAAAAAAAAAAAAAAAAAAATCAACAAAATAGATAGACTGCTAGCCAGACTAATAGACAAGAAAAGAGAGAAGAATCAAATAGGTGCAATAAAAAACAATAAAGGGGATATCACCACTGATCTCACAGAAATACAAACTGCCATTAGAGAATACTATAAACACCTCTACACAAATAAACTAGAAAATCTAGAAGAAATGGATAAATTCCTGGACACATACACCCTCGCAAGTCTAAACCAGGAAGAAGTCGAATCCCTGAATAGACCAATAACAAGTTCTGAAATTGAGGCAGTAATTAATAGGCTACCAACAAAAAAAGTCCAGGACCAGATGGATTCACAGCCGAATTCTACCAGAGATACAAAGAGGAGCTGGCACCATTCCTTCTGAAACTATTCCAATCAACAGAAAAAGAGGGAATCCTCCCTAACTTATTTTATGAGGTCAGCATCATCCTGATACCAAAACCTGGCAGAGACACAGCAAACAAAATTTCAGGCCAATAATCCTGATGAACATCAATGTGAAAATCCTCAAAAAAGTACTGGCAAACCGAATCCAGCAGCACATCAAAAAGCTTATCTACCCCAATTAAGTTGGCTTCATACCTGGGATGCAAGGCTGGTTCAACATATGCAAATTAATAAACATAATCCATCACATGAACAGAACCAATGAAAAAAACCACGATTATCTCAATAGATGCAGAAAAAGGCCTTTGACAAAATTTAACACCCCTTCATGCTAAAAACTCTCAATAAACTAGGTATTGATGGAACATATCTCAAAATAATAAGAGCTATTTATGACAAACCCACAGCCAATATCATACTGAATGGGCAAAAGCTGGAAATATTCCCTTTGAAAACTGGCACAAGACAAGAATGCCCTCTCTCACCACTCCTATTCAGCAAAGCATTGGAAGTTTTGGGCAATTAGGCAAGAGAAAGAAAGAAAGGGTATTCAAAAAGGAAAAGAGCAAGTCTAATTGTCACTGTTTGCAGATTACATGATTGTATGTTTAGAAAACCCTACCATCTCAGTCCAAAATCTCCTTAAGCTGATAAGCAACTCCAGCAAAGTCTCAGGATACAAAACCAATGGCAAAAATCACAAGCATTCCTATACACCAATAATAGAGAGCCAAATCATGAGTGAACTCCCATTCACAATTGCTACTAAGAGAATAAAATACCTAGGAATAAAACTTACAAGGGATGTGAAGAACCTCTTCAAGGAGAACTACAAACCACTGCTCAAGGAAATAACAGAGGACACAAATAAATGGAAAAACATTCCATGCTCATGGATAGGAAGAATCAATATCATGAAAATGGCCATACAGCCCAAAGTAATTTATAGATTCAATGCTAACCCTATCAAGTTACCACTGACTTTCTTCACAGAATTGGGAAAAACTACTTTAAAATTAATATGGAACCAAAAAACAGCCCGCAGAGCCAAGACAATCCTAAGCAAAAAGAACAAAGCTGGAGGTGTCACGCTACCTGACTTCAAACTTACTACAAGGCTACAGTAACCAAAATAGCATAGTACTGGTACCAAAACAGATATAAAGACCAATGGAACAGAACAGAGGCCTCAGAAATAACACTACACATCTACAACCATCTGATCTTTGACAAACCTGACAAAAACAAGCAATGGGCAAAGGATTCCCTATTTAATAAATGGTGCTGGGAAAACTGGCTAGCCATATGCAGAAAACTGAAACTGGACCCTTTCCTTACACCTTATACAAAAATTAACTCAAGATGGATTAAAGACTTAAACATAAGATCTAAAACCATAAAAATCCTAGAAGAAAACCTAGGCAATACCATTCAGGGCATAGGCATAGGCAAAGACTTCATGTCTAAAACACCAAAAGCAATGGCAACAGAAGCCAAAATAGACAAATGGGATCTAATTAAACTAAAAAGCTTCTGCACAGCAAAAGAAACTATCATCAGATTGAACAGGCAACCTACAGAATGGGAGAAAAGTTTTGCAATCTATCCATCTGACATAGGGCTAATATCCAGAATCTACAAATAACTTAAACAAATTTACGAGAAAAAAACAACTCCATCAAAAAGTGGGTGGAGGATATAAACAGACCCTTCTCAAAAGAAGACATTTATGGAGCCAACAAACATACGAAAAAAAGCTCACCATCACTGGTCATTAGAAAAATGCAAATCAAAACCACAATGAGATACCACCCCACACCAGTTAGAATGGCGATTCATTAAAAAGTCAGGAAACAACAGATGCTGGAGAGGATGTGGAGAAATAAGAACACTTTTAAACTGTTGGTGGGAGTGTAAATTAGTTCAACCATTGTGGAAGACAGGGTGGTGATTCCTCAAGGATCTAGAATCAGAAATACTATTCGACCCAGCAATCCCTTTACTGGGTATATACCCAAAGGATTATAAATCATTCTACTATAAAGACATATGTACGCTTATGTTTATTGTGGCACTATTCACAATAGCAAAGACTTGGAACCAACCCAAATGTCCATCAATGATAGACTGGATAAAGAAAATGTGGCACATATATACCATTGAATACTATGCAGCCATAAAAAAGGATGGGTTCATGTCCTTTGCAGGGACATGGATGAAGCTGGAAACCATCATTCTCAGCAAACTAACACAAGAACAGAAAACCAAACACTGCAGGTTCTCACTCATAAGTGGAAGTTGAACAATGAGAACACATGGACACAGGGAGGGGAACATCACACACAGGGGCCTGTCAGGGGGTTGGGAGCTAGGGGAGGGATAGCATTAGGAGAAATACCTAATGTAGGCAATGGGTTGATGGGTGCAGCAAACCACCATGGCACGTGTATACCTATGTAACAAAACTGCACATTCTGCACATGTACCCCAGAAATTAAAGTATAATAATTAAAAAAAAAAAAAAACAGAGCAAGACCTTGTCTCAGAAAAGAAAATGAATAAAAATTAAGCCCTAAAAGCAAAACTGTTTCCAAATCTGGAGTTCCTTCAAAAAATTTTAATGAAATACATGAGCAATTAGGAATATTTCCCTTTCCTATGTCATTTACAGTATGTCTTCTTTATATATCTGTTGTATATGTTTAGTTTTATTTTTTCATTGTTTCTGGGCCAAGGGGATTCTTCTGGCCATGTCAGGCTTAGGGGATTTGCTAAGCATGGTCAAGAAATTGGTGGCGCATGCCTGTAATCCCAGCTACTCAGAAGGCTACGGCAGGAGGATCACTTGAGCTCAGGAGTTCAAGACCATCTTAGGCAACATAGCAATATCCCATCTCAAACAAAAGAAAAAAGAAAAGAAATTGATTACATACAAGGAGACTAAGCACATAAATAAAGATATTGAGAATAATGGGAGCCAGGTTTCTCAGCATTAGAGAAAGGAGTTAAAGATATGGACGTGGTGAAGGCTAGAGTAAATCCTGTGGTGTCGGATTAGAATTGGTGGTATTTTCATGTGAACTTATGAAGAGCCTCGTTCTGTCACCCAGGCTGGAGTGCAGTGGTGTGATCTCGGCTCACTGCAGCCTCTGCTTCCCAGGTTCAAGCGATTCTCCTGCCTCAGCCTTCTAAGTAGCTAGGATTAGAGGCATGCCCCACCATTTTGTTTTGTTTTGTTTTATTTTTGAGATGGAGTCTCACTCTGTCCCCCAGGCTGGAGTGCAGCAGTGCGATATAAGCTCCCTGCAAGCTCCGCCTCCCAGGTTCATGCCATTCTCCTGCCTCAGCCTCCCAAGTAGCTGGGATTACAGGCGTCCGCCACCATGCCCGGCTAATTTTTTGTATTTTTAGTAGAGACGGGGTTTCACCATGTTAGCCAGGATGGTCTTGATCTCCTGACCTCATGATCTGCCCGCCTTGGCCTCCCAAAGTAGTGGGATTACAGGAGTGAGCCACCGTGCCCGGCCCACCATTTGTTTTCTGAGATGAGGCCTTGCTCTGTCGCCTAGGCTGGAGTGCAGTGGTGTGATCTCAGCTCACTTCAGCCTCTACCTCCCGGGTTCAAACGATTCCCCGCCTCAGCCTCCCAAGTAGCTAGGACTAGACTATAGGTGTCTGCCACCACGGCCAGCTAATTTTTGTATTTTTAGTGGAGACAAGGTTTCATCATGTTGGCCAGGCTGTTCTCAAACTCCTGACCTCAAGTGATCCACCCACCTTGGCCTTCCAAAGTGCTAGGATCACAGGTGTGAGCCATCACGCCTGGCCTATTTCTGAGGATGACATTAGTATTTGGATTAGAATGCATCCTGAAAGGGAGCGTCTGTGTCCGTTTAACATGTTTTAAATTAATAATACCTCTACTAGAATACCTTGTAGAATACCTCTACTAGAAATCACTCTGCACACACTCTGGATTGATTGTTCATGTGATGAATTAGGCAGATTCTCGTTTCCACTCCTCTTTCCTGCCTACTTGCCGTCAAGGTCAATGAAGATGACTATCAGATACAAATGCTGTTTTTCCTCATTCGGCCTGTTAGGTTGGCAAGTGAGGAAGCTGAATCTCACGACTAAAAATATTTTGAGGATACAATAAATTTCAGTTATCTTACCATCCTGCTTCCCAAATGGATTATGAAGACTTAATGTTATTAAATGATCCAATTCTGATGTCAGAAGGGAATGCTAACCACTTATCAAATGTAGGTATGAAAGAATTACACCTTCGTCACAAAGTATTATTTAGCCATAGAACAAATAGTGCATATGATCAGAATGTGTTCATTTGAAGATGGGTAAAGGTGAGTCATGAGCTTGTCCTACCAGGATATAGAATATAGTAGGAGTTGGATGGAGAATCTCCAGAGAATCTCAGTGCATATTTCTTAATAAATACTTCCTTCTCCTCCTGGTGATGCAATTTGTGCTCAACACACAGTAACAAGAAGTGGAAAATAAATGATCTCTCTCAAGTATGACTTTTTAAAATAAAAACAAAAAAGATGGGCCAGGCATAGTGGCTCATGCCTATAATCCCAGTGCTTTGGGAGGCCAAGGGGGAAGGATTGCTTGAGCCCAGGAGTTCAAGACCAGCTTGGGCAACATAGCGAGACCCCCATCTCTACAATAAAAACAAAAAGATGTGTTCTTCTCAGCAGCACATATACTAATATTGCAATGATACAGAGAAGATTAGCACATTTTTAAAAACGTACTGTTTAAAAAATTTCTCAAGTATTTTTTTCAAATTATGATTCATATCATTAAAATCTTTAAATTTTAAGTGTGATATATATAAGATACATATAAAATGTTCAAGTAGCACTTGGAAGAGACATATACCTTTTAACCATAATATTAATGTCTTATAACATTAATAACATAATATACAACATTATAACATAAAGAAATAAATAATGAGTCTTTTTTTTTTTTGAGACGGAGTTTCACTCTTGTTGCCCAGGCTTAAGTGCAGTGGTGCAATCTCAGCTCACCACAACCTCCACCTCCTGGGTTCAAGCCATTCTCCTGCCTCAGCCTCCCGAATAACTGGGATTACAGGCATGCACCACCATGCCCGGCTAATTTTGGATTTTTAGTGGAGATGGGGTTTCTCCATGTTAGTCAGGCTGGTCTCGAACTCCTGACCTCAGGTGATCCACCTGCCTCAGCCTCCCAAAGCACTGGGATTACAGGCGTGAGCCACCATGCCCAGCCAAAATGAGTCTTAAAATTACTGTTTAAATATCTGTTAGGATCTTTGTTTGGCACCTATAAAAGAAAACTAATGCATAAAGAAGAAAAGAAAAATCAAGATTTCTACCTCTCTGTAGTTAACACGCCCATGGTGAAGCTGAAGAAACTCCAGAGCTCTGTGTCCTGAGAGAAATAAATACATAAATCAATTAAGTTCAACTATTACTGAAAACATAACTTAGGCGAGATGATTTTAAAAGAAAAATACACAATTTGTGGTTATAACTGTCAAGGACGCAGGAAATGAAATGAGTTTGCACTCACTGGCAATTTTCATTAGGTATAGGTTTGTGCAGTATTTCTATTGTTATAGCACAAAGCAAGTTTAGATGGTGATTTAAAGTTTCTGCTTAACTATTAAATAACTCTATGAGCTTTAGTGCTATTCAACCTCTCTAGACCTCAGTTCCCTCCTATGGAAAAGAGTTTAAAAAATACCCACCGTATAGGTTGGTTGAAATAATAAATGCTAAGTGACAAGCACAGTGGCTGACACTTGGTAGGAGCTCAAGAAAAAGAAACTGCCAGACCAGGCATGGTGGCTCACACCTGTAATCCCAGAACTTTGGGAGGCCGAGGAGGGCGGATCACCTGAGGTCAGGAATTCAAGACCAGCCTGATCAACATGGAGAAACCCCGTCTCTACTAAAAATACAAAAAATTAGCCAGGCATGGTGGCGCATGCCTGTAATCCCAGCTACTTGGGAGGCTGAGGCAGGGGAATCACTTGAACCCAGGAGGCAGAGGTTGTAGTGAGCCGAGACCACACCACTGCACTCCAGCCTGGACAACAGAGCGAGGCTCTGTCTCAAAAAAAAAAAGAAACTGTCATCATCATATTTTGCTTCAGTACTGAGGCAGACAAACCTAAGTACAAAATACAATATAACACCTAACCTATGGACTGAACCAATGATCCTCAAAAGTTTTTCATCATTGGACCAGAAGGACAAAATCATCTCAGAAAGCTACCAACTCCACCCCACACCCACCCACAGCCTGAATCTCCCAAGAATCAATAAGAGGACTAACATTCCCTGGGAAGTGACATTCAAAGGTGATACCTTATTTCTGTTGTGAATCACCTCCAATTTTTAAAATTCATATAACAAAAAACTATTGCCACTACTATATTATAAGCATTAATATCATAAAAGTCACAACCCACAAATACAAATAACCTGTGTACAGGATTCCAGTGATTTACGCTGAATGAAGCCATTTCTAATTAACTCACTCACATAATGCTGACCTTCCACTCAGGCCCTTTATAAGAAATGAAAAAGTGAACCAAAATATTTATAAAATCATCTAATTTATTAGTAAATAAATGATGGAGTTTTGGTCTTCTTCTATGTAAAAAAATTCTCAGAATCCGTGCAGATTCTATTTCAGGAGATGCCTTCAATTATGTTCACATAAATATTATTCTTTAAATGTCCATTAGGACCTTTGGTACTTAATGAAGAAGGGCAAGCAATTATCCGGTTTTATTAAAATTTCAGATGCAATCTGTCTTGTAAATTTTTAAACACTAAGGATTTAAAAATTGAGTATTTCCATTTATATTTGTTCCTCATCAGCTTACTCTGTAGTTTTGGCAATTTCAACTTCACAGAACATAGAACCGCAAGACACTTTAGAATTCTTTAAGAAGTTCAACCCCCTCATTTTATAGAATTGAGAGGTAGGCAAAAAGTGAATTGCTCAGAATCACACATCTACTTTACTGGATGGCTGGAACTAGAACCTAAGTCTGATTCTCTTTTCCATTGTTTCCTGACTCCCTTCTAGCAGTACATTTTTAATGGAAAGAATGCCGGACCAGCTGTCAGGACATGTAATTCTAGGCCAGGTCACTGAAAACTTAGCTGTAAAACTGTCTAGTATCAGTTTCTTCATCTGCAAAAGAAGAGAACTGGACTCGGTGACGTCTAGTGTCCTTTCAGATAGTCAAATTCTGTGATAACAGGTTCTTGCCCATCGTAGCTCAGTATATATGTCTATTTTGCACTGATAAATTTTCATTTTTTGCCTATCTTATTATTCTTTGAAACTTCTGGAGGTGGTACAACTATAAAATTCTGTTATAATTTTTATCTAAATTAAAGAAAACTCAGGCCAGGCGCAATGGCTCACGCCTGTAATCCCAGCACTTTGGGAGGCCGAGGCAGGCGGATCACAAGGTCAGGAGATCGAGATCATCCTGGCTAACATGGTGAAACCCCATCTCTACTAAAAAAAAAATACAAAAAAATTAGCCAGGCGTGGTGGCGGGCACCTGTAGTCCCAGCTACTCGGGAGGTTGAGGCAGGAGAATGGTGTGAACCCAGGAGGCGGAGCTTGCAGTGAGCCGAGATTGCGCCACTGCACTCCAGCCTGGCAGATAGAGCGAGACTCCGTCTCAAAAAAAAAAAAAAGAAAACTCAGAACATCAGGTATATCTGAAATTAATCTGAAAATTGCTGTAGAATGTTATCACAGCTAATTCTATTACAAATTGACTCACGTTTTCCATGCGTTAAAACATGTTACAAATACACTTCATACAAGAACCAAATCCTTTTGCTAAGAAAGATCTTAAGTGTTCTCAGCCCATATGCAAAAAACATGGTAGCTATGTGGGGGGGCAGATGTGTTAATTAGCTTGATTGTGCTAATCATTTCACAAGGCATACATATATCAACACATCATGTTGTATATCTTAAATTTATACAATTTTTGTCAATTATACATCAATAAAGCTAGAAAAATAAAAATTTTAAATAACTCTTTGTGGTGCTATCTCCCTATATCCAGGATGACTCTGCCCTTGCCCCTAAGGTCGATGGCACTGGCTTGCTGTCCCCCTCTCCTCTCCAACTCCTGCCATCTTCCTGGCACCGTGCATGTGGATAACTAAACTCCCTTACTTTCTTGACCTTCCTGAAGCCAAGCACTTTTACAGCAATTTGACTCAGGGACCCACTCCCATGGCCACATGTGGCTCTTTACATATACTTGGAAATGCCTGTCCTTGGACATGTAAAAACAACAAAAGTACATTTCTCACTCCTGCCATATTCCACCCATCTTGTTCCTCTCCCATTCTGTCAGTTCTGCTGCCGCGTTGCAACCTCTCGTTCACTGAGCCTCTCACTATTTCCCCACCCAGAGAAACACACAGGGGTCCCATGACCAATGGGGCATCAGCTCTCTTTCTTATTTGCCCCTTAACTGAACTCATGCTGCCAATCCCTATCCCTGGATGACTGCAATCACGGGCTTCTCCTCCCTGCTGTCAGGCCACTCAGCTCAGTGCCCAGGGGAAACTGTGTCAATCCACGAGCGGGATTTTCAGTCTCTTCCTTAATGTCTTTGACAGATGTATTGTCCTCTCAACAACATAACAAGACACCAGTACTTACCTATTTCTACGTGTGTTGAAAGGCCACACGATGAACCTCTATGGCAGAGAGAACCCAACATGATCAGCAGGCCAGGCCACAACCTGAAAGCAGACATGCTCTCATTGCCCACCGGCTTCTCTGGTGACGTGGGAATGCTCAGAGCTGCGGCAGCACTGGGACTCCAAAATCCAGGTGCAGACCCACCGCTTCTCTCTCAGCAGGTCACTGACCGAGGAAACCAAGCCTCATTTCAAAATAATATCGTTTTCCAATGAAGTCAACTGTCCAACTACTGTTTAGCTTCACCAGAACAGCAAACAAACTCTGTGCTCCTAGGGGGTGGGGTTGGGAGGATAAACTGAAATCGGAAAAGCCTTAGGCCAGAGGCACTGCATCTTCTGACCGAGGTTTTTTCTGGATTTCATTTTAACATGAAATTTGTGTAGAGATGCAAGCAAAGTTGTCTCCAGATATTTTTTGCTTTCTATAAAAAGGCTCACCTGTGCAGATAGTCAACATATTGGACCACCTCACCTTAAAAGGGTGGATCTCTCATGCATCCTTTCCACACATTTATCAGGCTGTCCTGCTTCCTCCGCCTCCCAAGCCACAAGTGCTGGGAAAGCTTTTATGGTGATCAGCTGGAACTGGCTTCCTTTTCAGTATTTGGCAACAGATACTGACACTTGTATGGGATTACACAAGAGCAGCCGCTCCTGGTCTCTCTACCTCTGGCTGTTCTAATAGGGCTTATCCAGAGCCTGTTGCAAGGTCAGATTCCTGCAGCTGAAGCAAAGATGTCAATTCCACTTGGGAGGTGGAAGGAAGCGGGCAGATTTAGGGCCAAGAAACAGGGTTTGGAAAATGTTAAGCTCAGGATATATTATTAGGTACCCAGTTACACTTCATCCATGGGAAAAATTAAGCTCTTCATGAAACTGATGGTAATCTTAAAACACAAATTATGCATATTTTACATTAAAAGCAAGAGATGGGCTCCTAAAAGAGTGGGAGGAAATAGTATTCACTCTCAGGTTTGCCAAATGAAAGGATGAATAGAAAGTGGGATGATTTGGCTGGGCGTGGCGGCCCACACCTGTAATCCCAGCACTCTGGGAGGCTGAGGCTGGTGGATCACCTGAGGTCAGGAGTTTGAGACCAGCGTGATCAACATAGTGAAGACCCCGTCTCTACTAAAAATACAAAAATTAGCCAGGTGTGGTGGCACGTGCCTGTAGTCCCAGCTACTGGGGAGGCTGAGGTGGGAGGATCTCTTGAACCCAGGAGGTGGAGATTGCGGTGAGCCGAGATTGCACCACTGCACTCTAGCCTGGGTGACAGAGCAAGACCCTGTCCCAAAAAAAAAAAAAGAAAAGAAAAAAAGAAAGTGGAATGATTTGACACAGTTGTCGCCCCAACAGTTTCCCCTGTAAGCTTAACACAGCCACATGCACAGCCCCAAGGAAAGAAATCCCGCAGCTCCCCCCAGACCTGAGGGGCAGTAGGCCCAGCTACTCCTGATTAGTCCAGAGGCCATATGCCTACGTGTTTTGTTTGGCTAACAGGATGTTTTATAAACTTAAATCAAGTTTATGAACTTTTTCTAAATGAGAAAATTCACGTAGAAATCTAGATTTCTGGCTCTCTTAAAAACAAAAGAACTGGCGTCATGAACTGACGCTCCCATGTGACATGACAACCAGCTGCAGCCAAAGAGCCAGCTGCCCCCTGATAGAGCATGTCCTGCTCCTCCAGTCCCCACCATCCATGCAATGTGTGCAGGTTTCCACACCCCTTCTGGCCACCAGAGGCCTTTGAGTTTGCCTCCCTGTCACTCTGGGCCTTCTACAGCCTGTGCGTGAGGGAGTCACAATTATTAATTGGGACTTTGGATATTGTCTCTCAGAACATCCAAGAGCAGTCAATCAATGGTTACAGGGGAAAAAAAATACTGCCTAGAAAAGATATCTAACCATATATAATACAACAAACCCATCCAAAAAGCACCAAAGAAATGGGTTCAGAACAGGTGTGGTGGCTCACGCCTATAATCCCAGCACTTTAGGAGGCCAAGGCGGGCAGATGGCTTGAGGCCAGGAGTTCAAAACCAGCCTGTGCAACATGGCAAAATCCCGTCTCTACCAAGAAAAAAACAAAAACAAAAATTAGCCGGGCATGGTGGCATGCACTTGTGGTCCAAGCTACTCAGGAGGCTGAGGCAGGAACATCGCCTGTACCTGGGATGTGAAGGTTGCAGTGAGCTGAGATCACACCACTGCACTCCAGCCTGGGCAAGACCCCACCTCAAAAAAAAAAAGGAATGGGTTCACTTACCAAACAATACTAATCCCAAATGTCTCAATTTCTCATTATGCATTTTTTTGTATTTGAGATTCAGAATGACATAAACGTATAAATGTAATAAAATAAGAGGAAACTATTTGCTTAGTGTGATAGTTATGAATATGGTCTTTATATGACAATATTGCTTGCAGTTTTATGAAGTTTGTATTACCTTGGTAACAATAAAAACATCAAAGATATGACTTTAAAGAAAGTTAAAACGTAGCTCACAATATTACTATCTGACAAATAATAAGCATATGGAAATATTTTTCTTTCTGCCCCACACCCCCCTTTCCTAATATAGGTGGCTTTGTTATAAACAAGACAGCATGATTCTACCATTTAGAACTCTTCTGGAAATATAGACCCAAGGTGAAAAGTAAACATACAGTTACATTAAGGAGTGAGTAGGGAGAATACAGGTTTGAAAGCCAGAGGGTCTCAAGCTTTATGTGGGCCAGTCTAGAAAATGGGGGAGAGGAGGCTGGGCACGGTGTCTCATGCCTGTAATCCCAGCACTTTGGGAGGCCAAGGTGGGCAGATCACCTGAGGTCAGGAGTTCAAGACCAGCCTGGCCAACATGGTGAAACCCCATCTCTACTAAACAATACAAAAATTAGCCAGGCATGGTGGCGCGCACCTGTACTCCCAGCTACTCTGGAGGCTGAGGCAGGAGAATCACTTGAACCCAGGAGGCAGACGTTGCAATGAGCTGAGATCGTGCCATTGCACTCCAGCCTGGGCGAGAGAGTAAGACCCTGTCTCAAAAAAAAAAAAAAAAAAAAGTGAAAGAAAAAAAAAAGAAAAAGAAAATGGGGGAAAGGATGAATAAGGGTGGGAACTGGGGAGTGGAGGTTCCCAGCACAAGGGCAGGCAAAGGAGAAAGGAGGGAAGAGGTCCCTCTCACCTGATGGTCTTGTCCTTATAGGCCCTGGTAAGGACAGACACCCAGCCAGGCGCTAGGGGGCATCAGGACAGGCTGGAAGTAAGACAGGAGCCAGGAGGAAATTGTTTACACTCTGAATGGGGGCTTGAAGAGGGGCACAAAACTGAGGGAAAAGGGGAGGGCCACATTGTGAACTTTCTAAGCTCCAGGCGCTTTTGCCTTTGTGAAGTACTTCCTGTCACAACAATAAGTAAACAATAAATAGAAATCACATTTTACATCTGCATTGGTGTAAGATTAACATATTAATATGCCACCTAAAAGTTCTTTTCTTCAGATTTTAGAATAAATTAAACATTTGTGAGTGCTCCTAACAGTTTTATGGGCCCTTGGTATCGTACCTACTGTGCCTAATGGATAAGTCATCCGGGAAAGGGAGTGGGTACCGTTTGAAATAGAACCTTAAAAAGGTAAGTGGACTAGGGTAATTTTTGAACAAGAGAGGCAGCCACAATTAACTTGGCTTTTCTGGGCCTCAGTTGATTGAGGCCTCAATTGAATGATTTCCCCAGGCCAGTAGAAATGAGCCCTGTAATCCCAGCACTTTGGGAGGCCAAGGAGGGCGGATAACTTGAGGTCAGGCATTCAAGCCCAGCCTGGCCAACACGGTGAAAATCTGTCTCTACTAAAAATACAAAAATTAGCTGGGCTTGGTGGCACACACCTGTAGCCCCATCTACTCGGGAGGCTGAGGCAGGAGAATCGCTTGAACCCGGGAGGCGGAAGTTGCAGGGAGCTGAATTCGCACCACTGCACTCCACCCTGGGTGACAGAATGAGTCTGTCGGTCTCACAAGAACAAAACAAACAAAAAACAAAAACCACCACCAAAAACAAAACAAAACAAAAACAAAAACTCCCTCCGCAGGCAGGAGATGTAAACACGCCAGCTCCCCAGCCCCAACTGTGATACCTACTGGCCCACATCCCTATTAGGACTCCCTGGTTCTCCCCAGTTCCTGCAATAAAATACAGAGCAAAATAGTGTGAAATTGATTAAACTCTACTGTTATCACTTCTGCCATATGTGACTGGCTCAAAACTCAATGGATCTGACTCAGCAAAAGACAAAGTCAAAATTTAAAGTTACTGCCTCGGCATTTTGCAAATGTCCTAGAAAAAAATTCAGCGTCCTAGAAAAAGGTGAAAGCTAGCAAGATACTCTCAACGCTGTAGGAGTTGAGAAAGGGAGATATGTAACCTAAAATCAATGCATAGGGCTGGGCTTCATTTGCACCCACAAATTCCCAGCATACGCCTGCTATTTTTATTTTTATCCTCATTAGGTTTTAAGCTTCCCTGCTGCTTTCAGAGTCTTAAGCCCAAGTCTAATTTTTTAACGGATGAAGAATGCTGTTTAAAGGTGCTCAAATACCTTGGTTGGATAGTATGCTCAATCCTTATACCTCGGTTGATTCAATTTTGACAAATGCTTCCATTTACTAGTTGGTGACCCAACTTTAATCTTACTAGTGGCTTGACTAGGGTAGCTAGTATGACTTTGAACGCTATATTGAATTTAATGTAGCAACTGTAATGAGCATTTTACCTTATCTCACAACAAAATGGGGTAGATATGGTTCTATTTTATAAGTGACTGGACTAAGGTTAACCTGTCGGTCACACAGCTTGTCGGCAACAGACTTGAGTTTGGATCCTAGTCTGTTTATTTCCAAAGCGCTGTTATTTATCGGGAGCACCCCTAGGAGAATGCCTAGACACACACCCAGAAAAGCAGGCAGGCAGCAGAACGCGGGGTCACACTTCGACCCCTCACAGAACCATCGCTCCCAATCAATACTACGTGCTCAGGAGCTACAACTGAAGAAGCGTGATCACGGCTTTGGCATTTAGGGCAGGCACTAGCGCATCTACAGACCGCGCACAAATTCCGGGGATGCCGAATTTGGGGGATGCAAAGGGGAGAGAGTGGATCTCTAGCAGCGGTTGGGGGCTCAGGAGCAGTTAGTGACAAATGAGCACCCGAAAAGTGAAAAGGTGACAGCAGTCCGCAGGTCCATCTACTGGCGAGCCTTCTCCATCCCCGAACCCAACCCTCCCCGGGGAGAAGGTCGCGCCAGGAGAGAAGCCGCGCGGCGCTTAGGGCAAGGTGCAGAGGGCGGCGCGGCGGTGCAGCGAGAAAGACGCGGAGAGAGGGCGCTGCTCTGTGGCTCTGCAACCTTCCGCCAGCTCCCACGCTTTCCCCGCGCGTCCCCGGCGCCTCCTCGCTCCTCTTGCTTCCCCGCGACCCCTGCGTTCCCGTGCGCGCGCGCCCGCTTGCCTGTTTCCTGTCGCCGTCGTTGCCCGGGCCATGGCGACCTGCATTTGGCTGCGGAGCTGTGGGGCCCGGCGCCTCGGGTCGACGTTTCCAGGCTGCCGCCTCCGCCCCCGCGCCGGCGGCCTGGTCCCTGCCTCCGGGCCTGCGCCCGGCCCGGCCCAGCTCCGCTGCTACGCTGGGGGCCTGGCGGGCCTCTCTGCGGCGCTGCTGCGCACCGACAGCTTCGTGGGCGGCCGCTGGCTCCCGGCCGCCGCCACCTTCCCCGTGCAAGACCCGGCCAGCGGCGCCGCTCTGGGCATGGTAGCCGACTGCGGGGTGCGAGAGGCCCGCGCCGCCGTGCGCGCTGCCTACGAGGCTTTCTGCTGCTGGAGGGAGGTCTCGGCCAAGGTGAGAGAGCCCGGATGCAGGGGGCCAGAGCGGGCCGGGGACACGGCGGGGAGCAGAGGGGGCTTTACCCCAAAGTGACACCAGCCGCGTCGCCTCCCTCCTGTGCTCAGTTCCCCAGGGTATACAAAGTGGCAAGTCAGAGCAACAAGGGAGACGACCAACAAATAAGTTTGGAGCTTCCACTTTGAGCCGGGCGCTAGGGACACGACCCCTGCCCTCAAGCCTCATCAAGTTATGCACTGCCCAGTAGGGGAGGCAGAACGTGAGCGCCTAATACAAGCGAGCTGCGTGTTATGATCAACAAGCCTAACCGTGGAGGGGCGGGGAGAAAGGGGAGGGGTGTCAGGGAAGTGAGAGCACGTGTGGCCCTTCAGAGTATCTGAAATATCTCCGCAGCTGCAGGGAGCCCACGCAGGAGGCTGCTTCAGCGGCCCTTGAGAAGGCTGGTAGTGAGGGCCCCGGGCCAGAATCATGGAATCGGAAACGGAGAGAACTGTAGAAAGATTTGGGTTTTGTGCAGGGGAAGAGAGAAATCCAGGAGCGTTCTCCAGGTTTTCACCCTAAATGGATAAATGCTGCTATTGGCCATTGCATAGAGAACACTGGAGAATTGGGAGTAAGGGGTGGAGGGCCATTAAATGAAAGAATAGAGTAAGAAGAAAACTAAGAAAGTTTCTTCTTCCTTCAAGTATGATATTATTAAACCTGCAGTCAACGCAGTGAAATTTTTTACCCTGTCCTTCAAAGCTGTCCCTCTGAAGGAATGCATCCAGCGATCCCTACGACTACAAGAGAGTCTTAGCACTCATTCATCCATCAGCTGTTTACTGAGCACCTGCTGTATGCCCTGCACTGTTGGAGGTGCTTGGGATACCTCAGTAAACGAAAGAAGGATTCTGCCCTTATGGAGCTTACATGGGGTGGAAGGGGGGAGCAGAAGAGATATCAGAACTCTAAACAACAAACATAATATCTAAGCAAATAAGTATGTGAGAGATGCTGAGTGCAATATGGGAAAAAAGGTAGAAGCAGGAGAGGATCTGGGCCAGAGGGAAGGGGCAAGATGCAGCATCAACAGTGTGACCAGGCATAGTCCTCTGCTAGGGCTGCCATAGCAAAGTACCACAGACTGGGTGGCCTGAACAACAGACATTTCTCATTTTACCGCTCTGGAGGGTAGAAATCCCAGATCGAGGTGTTGTCAGAGTTGGTTTCTTCTAAGGCCTCTCATTGGCTTGCAGAGAGCTCGGTTTTGTCTTTGTATCTCATCAGACCTCAATTTTAGACTCATGGAGTCTGAGATGTCTGTTCACGCCCAAGTGAGGATGTAAAGTAAGCAGTTGGTTATATGAATGCATCTTCCCTGTGTGTCTCCACATGGTCTTTCCTCTGTGTGTATATGTGTCCTAATCTCTTCTTCTTTTAAAAACAGGAGTCAGATTGGATTGGGGCCCACCAGAATGATCTCATCATAACTTAATTCCCTTTTTAAAGACCCTATTTCCAAATGCACTCACATTCTGAGATACTGGGGGGTTAGGACTTCGACATGTCAATTTTGCCAGGAGCACCATTCAGCCCGTAACATCAGGGTAGGTCTCATTGAGGACATGAGATACAAAGACCAAAGGAGGTAAGGTGTCCGGAGTTGGTTCCTGCCGGTGGGTTTGTGGCCTCGCTGACTTCAAAAATGGAGCCGCGGACCTTTGCAGTGAGTGTTACAGCTCTTAAAGATGTCATGGACCCAAAGAATGAGTGGTAGCAACATTTATTGTGAAGAGCAAAAGAAGAAAGCTTCCACAGCATGGAAGGGAACCCGAGTGGGTTGTCGCTGCTGGGGGGGTGGGGCGTGGTGGCCAGCTTTTTATTCCCTTATTTCTCTCTTCTGGTGTTCTGTTTCTGTCCCACCAGAATGCCTTTTTTTCAATCCTCCCTGCGATTGGCTACTTTTAGGATCCTGCTGATTGGTGCGTTTTACAGAGCGCTGATTGGTGCGTTTTACAGAGCGTTGATTGGTGTATTTTCCAATCCTCTTGCTAGCTACAGAGCGCTGATTGGTGTGTTTTTACAGAGCACTGATTGGTGCATTTTACAATTCCCTTGGTAGCTCCAGATCGCTGATTGGTGCATTTTACAATCCTCTTGCTAGCTACAGGGTGCTGATTGGTGTGTTTTACAGAGCGCTGGTTGGTGCATTTTACAATCCTCTTGTAAGACAGAAAAGTTCTCCAAGTCCCCACTCGACCCAGGAAGTCCAGCTGGCTTCACCTCTCATAAGGACATTCAGCTAGAGCCAAAGTAGAAGCATGGCTGACACATTTGCAGAACAGCAAGGAGGCCCGTGTGGACTGAGCAAAGGGGAAGAGTTGTATCAGAGGAGGTCATAGGGAGAAGGGGAAGAGTGGGTGGAACATGTAGGACCTGTGAGTTATTCTAAGGACTTAGTTTTTACTTTGAGTAAAGAGGGGGCTGTGTCAGGGTTTTAAGCAGAGATATGATCTGATTTACCTTTTGAAAGGCCACTCTAACCACAGTGCTGAGAATAGATGAAGAGTGGTGGAAGCAGAGAGACAGGTTAGGAGGTTGTTGCACGGATTTAGGTGGGAGGCCACGGTGGCTTGAACCAGGGTGGTAGCAGTGGACAAGGTGAAGAGTTATCCCATAAAGGATGTATTTTGAAGGTAGAGCCCACTGGATTTTCTGATGGATCATTATATAGAAAGTAGGTGAAGGAGAGGGGTTAGTGATGACTCCAGGGCTTTTGGCCTGAGCAATTGGAAGGATGAGGATAGCTGAATTGAACAGCATTAGGGTGAGATATCAAGAGTTCAGTTTTAGACTTATTGAGTTTGAGATGTCGGTTCACACCCAAGAGAGGATGCAAAGTAAGCAGTTGGGTGTATGAGTCTGAGGTTTGAGAGCGAACCCTAGGCTAGAAATATAAATGTGAAATTCATACCTGTGTGTACGCATACATACTTACAGCTATGGAAATGGTGAGATCACAGGAAAGGAGTGGACCAGGGCCTGAGCCCTGGTTCCCCTAGTATCATTCTGGAGCCCCACAAGGCCCCACGAAGATCAAGGCTGCCATACAATGGTGTTACACTGCAGGGGTCTGGAAAGCCTTCTAGTCTGTCAGTGATTGTTTGGCAGCTGCAGGGCGGGTGTTGGGACCTCTTGCTGACACTAGCAGCATTATCCTGTGTTCAGATCACACTGCCCATCCTAATGTCTGTGCCCCTTGAACATTACAGTGATGTCAGCTTCTGTCTTACAAGGGCTTGGATCTTCTCAGGGAACCTTCCTTTTTGAAAGGAGGGGTTCAGGCTGGGCACGGTGGCTAACGCCTGTAATCCCAGCACTTTGGGAGGCCAAGGCGAGTGGATCACCTGAGGTCAGGAGTTCGAGACCAGCCTGTCCAACATGGTGAAACACTGTCTCTACTAAAAATACAAAAATTGGCCAGACACAATGGCTCACACTTGTAATCCCAGCACTTTGGGAGGCTAAGGCAGGTGGATCACTTGAGGTCAGGAGTTCAAGTCCAGCCTGGCCAACATGGCGAAACCCCATCTCTACTAAAAAATACAAAAATCAGCTGGGCGTGGTGGTGGGCGCCTGTAATCCCAGCTACTCAGGAGGCTGAGCCAAGGAGAATTGCTTGAACCTGGGAGGCGGAGGTTGCAGTGAGCCAAGATGATGCCAACTGGACTCCAGCCTGGCGGACAGAGCAAGACTCTGTCTCAAAAAAAAAAAAAAAAGAAAAAATACAAAAATTAGCCAGGCATTGTGGCATGCACCTGTATGTAATCCCAGCTACTCAAGAGGCTGAGGCATGAGAATTGCTTGAGCCCAGGAGGCGGAGGTTGGTTGCAGTGAGCCAAGATGGCACCACTGTACTCCAGCCTGGGTGACAGAGCGAGACTGTCTCAAAAAACAAAAACGAAGGTTTTTCTTGGCTTTGGATACACCTGTGCAGATGTGGGAAGCTACAGCCTGAGCAGCGCTCTCTTTAGAGTGCCTTGATGGCAGCCCAGGTGGCCTAGATTCTCTAGGCCTTCCTCATTTTCTTTTTTTAAGTGGTTTTATGTGAATGAATTAATTTTTTTTTTAATAAGCCATTTCTTCCTTTTTTCTTTTCTTTTTTTTTCTGAGACAGGGTCTTGCTCCATTGCCTAGGCTGGAGTACAGTGATGCTATCATGGCTCACTGCAGCCTCAAACTCATAGGCCTAAGCGATTCCCCCACCTCAGCCTTCTGAGTAGCTGGGACCACAAGCATGCACCACCACACCCAGATAATTTCTTTTTTTTTTTTTTTTTTGGAGACAGAGTCTCGCTCTGTCACCCGGGCTGAAGTGCAGTGGCGCAGTCTCGGCTCACTGCAACCTCCGCCTCCTAGGTTCTCCTGCTTCAGCCTCCCGAGTAGCTGGGACTACAGGCGCCTGCCACCATGCCCGGGTAATTTTTTTGTATTTTTAGTAGAGACGGGGTTTCACCGTGTTAGCCAGGATGGTCTGGATCTCATGACCTCATGATCCGCCCGCCTCGGCCTCCCAAAGTGCTGGGATTACAGGCATGAGCCACTGCGCCCAGCCCCACACTCAGATAATTTCTGCGTGTGTGTGTAGAGACAGATCTCACCGCATTGCCCAAGCTGGTGTTGAACTCCTGGCCACAAGCAACCCTCCCTCCTTGGCCTTCCAAAGTGTTGTGATTACGGGCATGAGCCGCCACACCTGGTCCCATAATATTGTTAATAATCCAATGTATCCCTTTATCTGTTTTTTGTTCGTTGGAATTTTTTAAATTATGGCAAAATATGCATAACATAACATTTACCATTTTAACCATTTTTAAGTGTACATTTCAGTGGTATTAAGTGCATTCATGTGTTGTGCCTGGGCCCTCTTCTTAAGTGTGTAAAACCCTTTCTTATGCCTCATGCATGCCCCAGTCCATATGTCAGTCTCTGGGACAAATCCAGGTTGTCAGCGAGCCACTATAATAGGGAACAATACTTGAAGACACTATGCTGAGTGAAATAAGCCAGTCACAAAAGGGCAAATGCTGTATGATTCTACTTAATATGAGGTACCTAGAGTTGTCAAATTCATAGAGACAGAAAGTAGAATGGTCCAGGCATGGTGGCTCATGATTGTAGTCTCAGCACTTTGGGAGGCCAAGGCAGGAGGATCGCTTAAAGCCAGGAGTCTGAGGTTGCAGTGAGCTATGATTGCGCCACTGCACTCCAGCCTGGGCATCAGATCAAGACCGTATCTAAAATAATAATAATAGTAATAATAATAATAATAACGTAGGGAACTATACCTTTGTATGGTAAAATTAAAGTTGTTCTTTTTTACCATAAGCAATAATAGCTGTTTCCACAAAACTTATTTTCTCTTTTATAATTTATGACGTAGTATACCTCTTTAGATGCAACTTGAAATTGGATCTCTATTACTCATCAAAGAAGGGTCAGTTAGCATGAGCAATATAGTGAGACCTTGTCTGTACAAAATAAATTTTTTTTTAATTAGCTGAGCATGATCATCCTGTAGATCCTGTTAGCATGAAAAGTCTGTATGGCATGACAACAACGACTTTAAGGGGAAGATAAGATTTCTTTCTACTTCTAAGTGATGCTGTGATACCTTAAGCACTAAGGCAGAGCTAGTAATGCTTTTTTAGTTTCACAGATCAAAGTAATCTTATTTTAACAGATCAAGGTAAAATGCTTATTTTAACAGATCAAGGTAATCGTTGTAAGATGTATATAACATGATGTTAACTTGGTAGTCTAAGTGTTTAGCTATCAAGCCGAATTCCTTAGTAGACCAAATCTTGTTATTGGAGTGTTCTTGAGCTATACCCCTGATGTTTAGAAAAAAAGTATTTGTTACCTCTTGTAGGATCTGCTTTTTGAACTTTTCTTCCCCTGTAGTTGCCAATTCTGCATGTATTAGTCCTCTAGAAATAGGTTAAACTGAATCAACTTAATGGAAGGAACTCTCCACAGGGCTTGTTTTCCAAAGAAAAGTATAGTTTGGAGAAGCAAAGTTACAAGCCTACCTAAGCATATCATAAAGCTGTTCAGAAATAACTCAGAGCCAGTCTCGTAGATGGAAATGTAGTGCCTGAGTCACATTCTGCTTAAAGTTGTAACAGATACAGAGGAGTTAAAAAAAATAGCTGAGCGTGATGATGTGTGCCTGTGGTCCCAGCTACTCAGTAGGCTGAGCTGGGGGGATCACTTGAACCAAGGAAGCAGAGGTTGCAGTGAGGTATGATCACACCACTGCACTTCAGCCTGGGTGACAGAACAAAACCCTGTCTCTTTTTAAAATTTTTTTTAAATTTTTGATTTTTTTTATTTGTGTGCTTTTCATTGTCCAAACCCAGACCCTGTCTCAAAAACAAACAATCAAAAAAAACAGAAGGTCAATGTATGTTTCCCCAAGCATCTTACTCAGGGTTGTCCAGAAAAATAGAACCAATGTTTTATATATATGTGTGTGTGTGTGTGTGTGTATGTGTGTGTGTGTGTATATATGTGTGTGTGTGTATATATATAATCATAGATATGTAGGAATATACGAAGATACTTCTTATAAAGGACTGGCTCATGTGACTGTGGATGCTAAGAAGTCCCACCCTCTGCTGTCTGCAAGCTGGAGACCTAAGAAAGCTGATATGTCCAGTCTGAGTTCCAGACTGGGTCCAAAGGCCTGAGTACCAGGAATGACAATGTCTGGTGTCTGACAACAGGAGGAAATGGATGTCCTAGCTCATGCAGAGAGTGAATTTGCTCTTCCTCTGCCACTTTGTTCTTTTCAGGTCCTCAGCAGATTGGATGATGCCCACCTGAATTTGTGAAGGCAAATCTTCTTTATTCAGTCTACTGATTCAAATGCTAATCTCTTCCGAAAACACTCATGGACATACCCAGAAATAATGTTTTACCAGCTATCTGGGGCTCCCAGTCAAATTTACACATAAAATTAACCATTACAACCAAGGAGAATGAGACCATACAGCTAATATTTTAGGATATTGAATTTTATTTAGCATTCTGTCTTACACTTGGCATTTTATTACTTTTCTGCCTTGTTATTTCTTTTGCAGGAGAGGAGTTCATTACTTCGGAAGTGGTACAATTTAATGATACAAAATAAGGATGACCTTGCCAGAATAATCACAGCTGAAAGTGTAAGTTCAGGGTTCTGGCTTGGTGCACTGAGAAATTCTCCAGAAATTTTTACACTAAACTTGGGAAAGCCCCTGACTTCCCTTCACTGCTGGCTGTAGCTGAAGAATATGTGATTCCTTCTCTACTGATCAAATACCAAATCATTATTGTGCCAGGGTACTTAGATTTGCTAAAATAATATTTGTATGTTCTAGTTTATTATTTAATAGTATCCAAAAATAGATTTTGTTTGCAACTATATGAATAACTGCTGTTTCACCATTCTGATTTTTTTCCATGTTACTGTTTTGGTTGTTTTTTTTTTAACATTGTTTTTGTACATTTTTTAATGTACCAATACTTCTTCCATAGATATAATAAATTATTTCATATCGTGGTTACAATACTTAGAAGATATTGAAAGGAGGAAAAAATTAGATGTTTCCTAATTTGTAAACATATTGAGAAGCAAATGACTTGTGGTTTAGGGTGATACATTCATCATTGTAATTCTGCTTTTTAAAACTCACACCGAAGTCAGAAATTTTCCCCACTCTATGGGTATCATTATAGGAGACTTTTCTACTCTTCTTGCATCTTGAAGAATTTAGGAACACAGAGCCATGCTTTTATTATTAGAAGGTAATACGTGGGTTCTTTTCTGATTTAATTTAGGGAAAGCCACTGAAGGAGGCACATGGAGAAATTCTCTATTCCGCCTTTTTCCTAGAGTGGTTCTCTGAGGAAGCCCGCCGTGTTTACGGAGACATTATCTACACCCCGGCAAAGGACAGGCGGGCCCTGGTCCTCAAGCAGCCCATAGGCGTGGCTGCAGTCATCACCCCGGTAGGTGACAGGATCAGCAAGATCCTAGGGTGGGAGATTGGATAGGGAGTTGGGAAACAATTCATTCTTCCTCGTGAGCAGGTGTGCTCATCCTGTTAGTTTTGTCACCTGTTCCTGGTTTCCTGATGCTTTTGCTGGATGTGGAAGTGTGTTTCCTAGTCCTCTGTGATGATGTTAGGTGTGGTGGCAGTGAGTGGAATGATGCATTTCTAATGCCTGCAAAAGTGGGATGAGCCGCAGGAGGACCCAGGGGCTCTTCTGACTTGGCATGGAGGCTTCTTCCTGGCATTGCCTAGCACCTCTGAAAAGATCTTCCAGTATTTATCATTTTTAAAAAGACTTAAGATATGATACATTTTTAAACTTGCCATAGTTTGGAAAAAAGTGTTATGCTTAATTGATGGTTATCATCAATAGCAAAGCATTTGTGGACCCACCAGCAGGCACTGGGCCAGGTTCTAGAGGTAAAAAGGCTAAGAAATAAGGTATCACATCTGCCTGGATGGGGCTGCAGTATATTTGTGGAACGCCCAGCTTTCCTTCTGGGTCCTGCCTTCTACTAGGTCCCATATTAACTTTTCTCCTGTATCTATCAGCTGGTCTCGAGACATCTGTGTTTTTCCTGCTCAGCATAGTTACAGACAGAATCCCCCTGATTGCCTAGACTGGCTAGGTTTGACTTGAAGGTCACTATTTACTAACTGCAACCTTGGCCAAATTACTTAAGTGCACTGTCCCCGTTTTCTTGAACTGGCAAATGAGGTTAATATCAACCTCATTGGGTTGTGATAAGGATTTAATTAATTTTAATTTTGAAGTACTTAGAAAAATACCTGATACAGAGTAAGTACTACATAATAGAGTTTTTCAAAATAAAATAAAATACTGTTATTATAGGTATATGTATAGGCATTTATAAATATGTATGTGGAAGGAATAATAAATCATCTGCCATTTTCAAAACCATTGCTAATACTTACTCCCATGGGCCTCAGGCCAAATCCAGCCCACTGCCTAGTTTGTAAATAAAGTTTTATTGGGACACAGCCACACCCATTCATACACCTACTATCTGTGGCTGTTTTCACAATACAGCTGCAGAGTTGAGTAATTGCCATAGAAACCATACATTCTACAAAGCCTAAAAAATTTACGATCTGGCCCTTCACAGAGAAAGTTGGCTGACCCCTGGTCTAACTCATTTTTTACTGTGTTAAATTCTAAAAATATTTCCTGTCTTCAAGAGCCTTTATCTCAGAGTCCCTCAAGTTGGCGGGGGGTCAGGTGTTCTGAGAGCTCACCTGTGCAGCCAAACGGGTTTGTCAGTCAGTTGTGCAATGAAATTTGTTCACTGACTTCCTCACCTGCCTTCCTTTGCACTAATGAGGTGGTCCTTCCTCTCACATACTTCCTCTGCTCTTCTAACCCCAGTGGAATTTCCCCAGTGCCATGATCACCCGGAAGGTGGGGGCCGCCCTGGCAGCCGGCTGTACTGTCGTGGTGAAGCCTGCCGAAGACACGCCCTTCTCCGCCCTGGCCCTGGCTGAGGTGAGCCGCTCTCCCTGTGTTTGTACAAAGCAGACAAAGTTCAAAAACTGATGTTTATCTGGGACAGAAAGAAGCAATTTTGGAGCCTACTTCTTTGCTTACGCCTCCTGATGCATGGTGTTGTGTATTAATCTACTGGTAATTACTTTAAGTCAGCTGTAGCTCTTTTGGGGAAAAAAATGGATGAGGGATCTTCTGACATCTGCAGGCCATATGTTTTCAGCCTACTGTAAAATGGTATCTATCCATCATCTTCATAAACTAGGCACTTAAACGTGGGTATTTCTCACATTTAGGAAACTTCTTATTTCCCATTCCCATTCCCAGTTCAATCTGCATTCCATTAGATCTTATTCTTTTGTTTGAAAACCTCAAGTGGCCTCTTGTGTCACTCACTCAGAGTAAAGTCCAGATTCCTTAGTGGCTTTCAAGGTCCTATAAGATGTCACTTCCCACCCCCCAGTATGTCTCTGACTTCGTCCATCACACTGGAACCCCTCACTCTTCATTCATCTGCTTGGACCACTCTGGCCCCTGCCGCTTTCCAGACCCCGCCAGCCTTGCCCTCCACTCAAACTTTATACTTTCCCTCTGTCTGGAGCAGTCTCCCCCAGATACCCCTATAACTTGCTTCTTCATGTCTTCACTCAAATTCCTCTCTCCCAGGGAGGCCTTCCATGGCCACCCTGTCTAAAAATCACAATTTGGCTGGGCGTGGTGGCTCACACTTGTAATCTCAGAACTATGGGAGGCCAAGGTGGGCAAATCACTTGAGGTCAGGAGTTCGAGACCAGCCTGACCAACATGCTGAAACCCTGTCTCTACTAAAAATACAAAATTAGCTGGCCGTGGTGGCGTATGCATGTAATCCCAGCTACTCAAGAGGCTGAGGCAGAATCGCTTGAACCCTGGGGGCGGAGATTGCAGTGAGCCGAGATGGTGTCACTGCACTCCAGCCTGGGCAACAGAGTGAGACCAGTCTCAAAAAAAAAAAATCACAACCTCACACTCTGATCCTCCTGATCCCCTCCTCTGCTTTGCTTTTTCCCCCAGAACACCTAAAACTACCTACCCTATCACTATTTGTAGGCCTTTTCAGTGGGCAGGGCTAGGAGATCTACATATATGTGTACACATGTGTACACACACAATAAAATGCTGCAGAAATTCCTATAGAAACTTCGAATTCAAATTCAGTCCTATAGAGTTTTTACTTAATTTATTTTATATTATATCTGCATCTCCTTCTTTCCTGGTTCCTTTTTTTTTTTTTTTTTTTTTTTTGAGACAGTCTCGCTCTGTCGCCCAGGCTGGAGTGCAGGGGCGCAATCTTGGCTCACTGCAACCTCTGCCTCCCAGGTTCAGGCAATTCTCTGCCTCAGCCTCCTGAGTAGCTGGGATTATAGATGCCCGTCACCACACCCAGCTAATTTTTGTATTTTTAGGAGAGACTGGGTTTCACCATCTTGGCCAGACTGGTCTTGAACTCCTGACCTCGTGATCCACCCGCCTCGGCCTCCCAAAGTGCTGGGATTACAGGCATGAGCCACCACGCTCGGCCTCTTTCCTGGTTTCTAAAGACTCAGGAAATGACTGAATTAATATTCTATATGTACTCATTATATAGAACAACAGCTTCTGAATATTAATTTTATTTGTTTTAAATATTAATTTTAATATCACCAATGTGCCTATTGAAAATGGTTTACTTTTTTGGTATTTTCTCTTTCCATTCTCATTTTTAGTAATAAACTTTTATTTTAGAATAGTTTTACATTTACAGAAAAATTGCATAGATGGGCTGTTTCCCACATACCCCACATTCAATTTCTCCTATTACTAGCAGCTTACATTAGTATAGTATATTTGTTACAATTAATGAATCAATAGTGATACGTTGTTATTAACTAAAGTCCATACTTTAAAATCCATTCTCAGATTTTATTAGTCTGTACCTAGCCTCCTTTTTCTGTTTCAGGATCTGGTCCAGGATATCCCATTACATTTAGTTGTCTTGTCTCCTTAATCCCTCTTGGCTATGAGCATTTGTCTGTATTTTAAAATAGTTATACTGTATCTGTGTTGCCAAAACTACAACCATTACATGCTCTACTCTCTCCAGTTTAACCCTCCTTTAGACTTAGTTGAACAAGCAGTTGTATGTTTATGCTTACCACCAGTGCTTATGTTAATGTCTCTCTGGACATTTGGTGATCCGAACCTCAGTCTGTAGTAGATTCCTTAGGAATATTTTCCCTTCTTAAATGTTGACAGTAGTCTGGGCCTATCGTGCTTATAAATCAGTTTTGCTAGGTATAAAATCCTTGGCTCACATTTTTTTTTTACTTGATTATCTTAAATGTATTCTCTATTTTCTTCTGATATAAAGCATTGCTCTTGAAAATTCAGATGGTAACCTAAGTTTCTTGCCCTTATAAGTCAACTTTTTTTTTTACCTAGATACACAAAAGTGTTTGGTTTGGTTTTTTTTCCCCTTTATCTTTAAAGACCAGTAATGTCACTAGAATATGTCTTTGTGATGATTGCTTTGAGTCCATACTCTAGGTATGCAGTGTGCTCTTTCAGTATGTAGTTTCCAGACTTTTTGTTTTATATCTCTATAAAGTTTTCAGGATTTGTTCCTCACCATTGGTTTGGTTTTACTCCCTTAGGAACTCCTGATATCCATGAGTTGAATCTTTTTTGTCACTTTCTCTTGTATCTTTTTCATCTTTTCCCTAATTTTTAAAATTATCTTTTATTTCTGGGTGTAAAATGTCTGATTTTATTTTTATTTTTTAATTTTTATTTCCATAGGTTATTGGGGAACAGGTGGTATTTGGTTACATGATTAAGTTCTTTAGTGGTGATTTGTGAGATTTTGGTGCATCCATCACCTGAGCAGTATATACTGCACACAATTTGTAGTCTTTTATCCCTTGCCCCCTTCCTACCCTTTCTCCCTGAGTCCCCAAAGTCCACTGTGTCATTCTTATGCCTTTGCTTCCTCACAGCTTAGCTCCCACTTATGAATGAGAACATATGATGTTTAGTTTTCCATTCCTGAGTTACTTAACTTAGAATAATAGTCTCCAGGCCAGGCGCGGTGGCTCACGCCTGTAATCCCAGCACTTTGAGAGGCTGAGGCAGGCAGATCACAAGCTCAAGAGATTGAGACCATCCTGGCCAGTATAGTGAAACCCCGTCTCTACTAAAAATACAAAAATTAGCTGGGCATGGTGGCACGCACCTGTAGTCCCTGCTACTTGGGAGGCTGAGGCAGGAGAATCACTTGAACTGAGAGGCAGAGGTTGCAGTGAGCCAAGATCATGCCACTGTACTCCAGCCGGGTGACAGAGCAAGACTCCATCTCAAAAAAAAAAAAAAAAAAAAAAGAATAATAGTCTCCAATCTCATCCAGCCCACTGCAAATGCCATTAATTCATTCCTTTTTATGGCTGAGTAGTATTCCATCCTATGTATAAACCACATAGGATACAGTTTATCCACTTGTTGATTGATGGGCATTTGGGTTTGTTCCATGTTTTTGCAATTGTGAATTGTGCTGCTGTAAACGTGCATGTGCAAGTATCTTTTTTGTATAATGACTTCTTTTCCTCTGGGTAGATACCCAGTAGTGGGGTTGCTGGATCAAATGGTAGTTCTACTTTTAGTTCTTTAAGGAATCTCCACACTGTTTTCCATAGTGGTTGTACTAGTTTATATTCCCACCAGCAATGTAGAAATGTTCCCTGTTCACCACATCCACACTGACATCTATTATTTTTTAGTTTTTTGACTGTGGCCAACCTTGCAGGAGTAAGGTGGTATTGCATTGTGGTTTTGATTTGCATTTCCTTGATCATTAGTGATGTTGAGCATTTTTTCATATGTTTGTGGGCCATTTGTATATCTTCTTTTGAGAATTGTCTATTCATGTCCTTAGCCCACTTTTTGATGGGATTGTTTTCTTTGTTGTTAATTTGTTTGAGTTTGTTGTAGATTCTGGATATTAGTCCTTTGTCAGATGTATAGATTGTGAAGACTTTCTCCTGCTCTGTGGGTTGTCTGTTTACTCTGCTGATGGTTCCTTTTGCCATGCAAAAGCTCTTTAGTTTATTTAAGTCCCAGCTATTTATCTTTGTTTTAGTTGCATTTGCTTTTGGGTTCTTGGTCATGAAATCCTTGCCTAGGCCAATGGCTAGACGGGTTTTTCCAATGTTATCTTCTAGAATTTTTATAGTTTCAGGTCTTAGATTTAAGTTCTTGATTCATCTTGAGTTTATTTTGTATAAGGTGAGAGATGAGGATCCAGTTTTATTTTCCCACATGTGGCTTGCCAATTATCCCAGCACCATTTGTTGAAGGAGGATTCCCTCTTTCTCTATCTTGTGGAATAGTGTCAATAAGATTGATACCAATTCTTCTTTGAATGTCTGGTAGAATTCTGCTGTGAATCTGTCTGGTCCTGAACTTTTTTTGGTTGGTAATTATTTTACTACCATTTCAGTCTGTTCGGGGTATCTCGTTCTTCCTGATTTAAGCTAGGAGGGCTGTATATTTCCAGGAATTTATCCATCTCCTCTAGGTTTTCTAGTTTATGTGTGTAAAGGTGTTCAGAGTAGCCTTGAATGATCTTTTGTACTTCTGTAGTATCAGTTGTAATATCTCCCATTTCATTTCTAATTGAGATTATTTGGATTTTCTCTCTTCTCTTCTAATGGTCTATCAATTTTATCTTTTCAAAGAACCAGCTTTTTGTATCATTTATATTTTGTATTTTTGTTTATTTCTATTTCATTTAGTTCTGCTCTGATCTTGGTTATTTCCTTTCTTCTGCTGGGTTTGGGTTTGGTTTGTTCTTGTTTCTCTAGTTCTTTGAGGTAGGACCTTAGATTATTTATTTATGCTCTTTCAGACTTTTTGATATAAGCATTTAGGGCCATGAACTTGGCTCTTGGCACCACCTTTGCTGTATCCCAGAGGTTTTGATATGTTGTATCACTGTTGTCATTCAGTTCAAATAATTTTTTAATTTCCATCTTGATTCCATTTTTGACCTAATGATCATTCAGGAGCAAGTTATTTAATTTCCATGTATTTGCATGGTTTTGAAGGTTCCTTTTGGAGTTGATTTCCAGCTTTATTCCACTGTGGTCTGAGAGAGTGCTTGATATAATTTCAATTTTCTTAAATTTATTGAGGCTCGTTTTGTGGCCTATCATATGGTCTGTCTTGGAGGAAGTTCCATGCACTAATAAATAGAATGTATATTCTGCAGCTATTGGATAGTGTTCTGTAAGTATCTGCTAAGTCCATTTGTTCCAGGGTATAGTTTAAATCTAGTGTTTGTTAACTTTCTGTCTTGATGACCTGTCTAGTGCTGTCAATGGAGTATTGAAATCCCCCATTATTATTATGTTGCTGTCTATCTCATTTCTTAGGTCTAATAGTAATCATTTTAGAAATTTGGGAGCTCCAGTGTTACATGCATATATATTTAGGATTGTGATATTTTCCTGTTGAACGAGGCCTTTTATCAATATATAATGTCCCTCTCTGTCTTTTTTAACTGCTGTTGCTTTAAAGTTTGTTTTGTCTAATATAAGAATAGCTACTCCTGCTCACTTTTGGTGTCCATTTGATTGGAATGCCTTTTTCCACCCCTTTACCTTAAGTTTCTGTGAGTCCTTATGTATTAGGTGGGTCTCTTAAAGGCAACAGAAAGTTGGTCGGTGAACTCTCATCCATTCTGCAATTCTGTATCTTTTAAGTGGAGTATTTAAGGCATTTACATTCAATGTTTGCATTGAGATGTGAGGTACCATTCCAGTCATCATGCTATTTGTTGCCTGAATACTTTTGGGTTTTGTTTTGTTTTGTTTTTTAATTGTATTTTTGTTTTATAGGTCCTGTGAGATTTATGCTTTAAAGAGGTTCTGTTTTGATGTGTTTCCAGGATTTGTTTCAAGATTTGGAGCTCCTTTTATCAGTTCTTGTAGTGTTGGTTTGGTAGTGGCGAATTCTCTCAGCATGTGTTTGTCTGAAAAAGACTGTATCTTTTCTTCATAAATGCAGCTTAGTTTCTCTGGATACAAAATTCTTGGCTGATAATTGCTTTGTTTGAGGAGGCTGAAGATAGGGCCCCAGTCCCTTCTAGTTTGTAGGGTTTCTGCTGAGAAATCTGCTGCTAATCTGATAGGTTTTCCTTTATAGGTTACCTGGTGCTTTTGCCTCACAGCCCTTAAGACTCTTTCCTTCGTCTTAACTTCAGGTAACCTGATGACAGCGTGCCTAGGGGATGATCTTTTTGTGATGAATTTCCCAGGTGTTCTTTGTGCTTCTTGTATTTGGATGTCTAGGTCTCCAGCAAGGCTGGAGAAGTTTTCCTCGATTATTCCCCCAAATATGTTTTCCAAACTTTTAGAATTCTCTTCTTCCTCAGGAACACGTATTATTCTTAGGTTTGGTTGTTTAACATAATCCCAGACTTCTTGGAAGCTTTGTTCATATTTTCTTATGCTTTTTTCTTTGTCTTTGTTGATTGGGTTAATTTGAAAACCTTGTCTTTGAGCTTTGACGTTCTTTCTTCTGCTTGTTCAATTCTATTGCTGAGACTTTCCAGAACATTTTGCATTTCTATAAGTGCACCCATTGTTTCCTGGAGTTTTGATTGTTTTTTATTTATGCTATCTATTTCATTGAAAACTTCTCCCCTTATTTCTTGTATCTTTTTTTTTTTTTTTTTTGACTTCCTTAAATTGGGCTTCGCCTTTCTTTGTTGCCTCCCTGATTAGCTTAATAAATAACTATCTGAATTCTTTTTCAGGTAAATCAGGGATTTCTTCTTGATTTGGATCCATTGTTGGTGAGCTAATGTGATTTTTGGGGGGTGTTAAAGAATCTTGTTTTTTCATATTACCAGAGTTGGCTTTCTGGTTTCTTCTTATTGGGGTAGGCTCTGTCAGAGGGAAGGTCTAGGGCTGAAGGCTGTTGTTCAGATTCTTTTGTCCCACGGGGTGTTCCCTTGATGTAGTAGCTCCCCCTTTTCCTAGGGATGTGGCTTCCTGAGAGCCGAGCTGTAGTGATTGTTATCTGTCTTCTGGATCTAGCCACCCAGCAAGTCTACCAGGCTCCAGGCTGCTACTGAGGGTTGTCTGCACAGAGTCCTGTGATGTGAACCATCTGTGGGTCTCTCAGCCGTAGATACCAGCACAGTATTTGAGGTGTCTCCCAGGTCCTGCAGGAGCAATCTGCTTCCTTCACAGGATCTGTATGCTCTCCCAGTTTTCCTGATTTATTCCTGCAGTCATTCTGGAGCAAAAGTTCACAATGCGAGCCTCCAAATGCTGTTTTGTCCATCCGAGTGGGAGCTGCAATCTAGTCCTGCTTCCCGTCCACCATGATCTCTAAAATCATCTTTCTTTTCACCTTCGATTTTTCTTAAGGTTATGTGTTGTGTTTGTTCATGCTTGTGTTCCTTCTAATTTGGTTTTCATTTCTGAAATGATTTACTTCTTTCTTCTGATTCTTTCCTATATTCCTTCACCTCATTTCCAAAGTTTTCTAGCCTCAGTTCATGTTGGTTGTTCTTTTGTGTCTTGATGTAATTTTCTTGTCATCTTTTACCTTGTTTTGAAATTGTAAGTTACAGTTTGGGTCTGGTTTTTAATGTTGTTTGTTTTGTTTTGTTTTGTTTTGTTTTTGAGACAGTTTCACTCTTGTTGCCCAGGCTGGAGTGAAATGACATACAGTCTTGGCTCACTGCAATCTCCGCCTCCCTGGCTCAAGCGATTCTCCTTCCTCAGCCCTCCAAGTAGCTGGAATTACAGGAACACACCATCATGCCCGTCTATTTTTTGCATTTTTAGTAGAGACGGGGTTTTGCCATGTTGGCCAGGCTGGTCTGGAACTCCTCACCTCAAGTGATCCACCCACCTTGGCCTCCCAAAATGCTGGGATTACAGGTGTGAGCCACCGCACCTGGCCCAGTTTGGGTCTGTTTTGTGGGCATGTCTTTCTGGTATGCTTTTGTTGTCTATAGGGATATTATTCTACTTCTTATTATTTTTTCTATTTTTTTCTTTTTTTTCTTGAGACAGAGTCTCACTCTGTCACCCAGGCTGGAGTGCTGTGTTGCTATCACGGCTCACTGCAGCCTCGACCTCCCAGGCTCAAGCGTTTCTCCTGCCTCAGCCTCCCAAGTAGCTGGGACTACAGGTGTGCACCACCATACCCAGCTAATTTTGTTTTTTATTTTTTCGTAGAGATAGGGTCTCACTATGTTGCGTAGCCTGGTATAGAACTTCTGGGCTCAAGCAGTCCTCCCACATCAGCCTCCCAAAGTGCTGGGGTTACAAGCATGAGCCACCACACCCAGCCTCTTTTCTTTTAACAACTTTTTATGGGATTTGACCTCAGTGTTTTTGTCAGAATTTTATTTGTATGTGAAGTTAGTTTTCTGAACTTTTGGAAGAAGGCCCAGTTAGGAATATAGCTTCTTTTCCTTCACAGTGTACCTTTTGCTTCCTTGTGTATCGTGTTCAAAGATAAGGTAGCTTGCTTCCTGGCTCGCTCCATCCCCTTCCCCTGTTTTTATCAGGGCCTCCTCATCTTTCATCACACGGCTCCCAGGGGCTGGACTCTCCATGCCCTTCATTCCTTATTGCAGCATCCCATGTACTCACCTACTACTGATATTGCAGCATCCCATGTACTCACCTACTATTGACATTGCAGCATCCCATGTACTCACCTACTATTGATAGGGCAAGGCCCTCCCACTTACAGCTGCTGTTCTCAGAGGAACAGCTGTGGACTATTTGGGGTTCTCTGTTATTGAGTACACCACACGGCCCATTGCTGCCCCCTGCTTCCTCTCACACAGGTGTTGATATGACGGTCAGGTCTTGTCAACACAGGCGGTATATTCTTACCCACTTGTAATTTGTGGTTTGTGGAGATACCTTGTTGTAAATGTTTATTGTAATTGTCTTGTGAATGTCTCTGAGATTTGGGGTTTGCTGTCTAATTGCTGTTTTCATGAGGATATTGAGGGAGATTCACAAACTCATCTTCCCAGAATCTCCAGTCAGATTTATGTAATAAGCTAATTGTTAATGGAATCCAGAAATTAAAATAATTCAGGATATGTCTTATCCAAAGGGAATCTCTATGGAAAGAGCATGAGTGTCCAGATCAGGTAGCTGTGGGTTTGCACGCGGGTTCTGTTACTAGCTGTGGCCTTGGCTGGATTCTTCTCTGCTATGCCTCCCTTTCTTCATCATCCCCCTGGGAAATCACCTATGGAAAGGCTGTGCACTGCTGCCCTGCACCTAGTAGGTGCTCATTAAATGCCCCTTTTCACTTTCCCACCCTTGATTCTACAGGTGAATCAAGTAACTTTTTTCTTGGCATCTCCTTTGATTTTTCTCAGGACAGAAATTCAAGTTTTTTTATTTACTTCTTTATTTGTTTGAACAGACCGTGGCATTGAAATTTATACTCTGGCCAGGCACGGTGGCTCACAACTGTAATCCAAACACTTTCGGAGGCTGAGGTGGGCGGATCACTTGAGGTCAGGAGTTCAAGACCAGCCTGGCTAACATGGTGAAAACTGTCTCTACTAAAACTACAAAAATTAGCCAGGCACGCACCTGTAATCCCAGCTACTCGGAAGGCTTAGGCAGGAGAATCACTTGAATCCGGGAGACGGAGGTTGCAATGAGTGGAGATTATGCCAATGCACTCCAGCCTGGGTGACAGAGCAAGACTGTCTTAAAAAAAAAAAATAAATAAATAAATAAACTTATACTCTAAGAATTTTGTTTGTTTGTTTTTTTGAGACAGGGTCTTGTTCTGTTCCCCAGGCTGGAGTGCAGTGGCGCAACCTTGGCTCACTGCAACTCCACCTCCTGGGCTCAAGTGATCCTCTCAACTCTGCCTCCCAAAGTGCTGAGATTACAGGCATGAGCCACCATGTCTGGTAGAAATTTTATTGTAATGATCTTTAACAACCCATTAATATTAACATGACTTTACCACTAATAAGAATTATATTTAAACTTCAAATATATTCTTAGTCTGTCCCCAGTGTCAGCTTAATTTTTCTTCCATTACTTTTTGGATTAAATATCTATTTATTTCTCTTTTCTTTTTTTTTTTTTTTTCAGTTTGGTAAATTGTTGCCACATGTTTGCTGTTTCTCTTTATAGCTTGCAAGCCAGGCTGGGATTCCTTCAGGCGTATACAATGTTATTCCCTGTTCTCGAAAGAATGCCAAGGAAGTAGGGGAGGCAATTTGTACTGATCCTCTGGTGTCCAAAATTTCCTTTACTGGTTCAACAACTACAGGAAAGGTATGTGACTCAAGTTTCAAAGAAAACAAATGTCTGTCTAATATTTTATCTTGATAGGTTATAAAAATACTATTTCATCCTGATCACCAATTTTGGAAAGATTTCCAGCAGAGTGTTAAAAGCTCTGTCGCAGGCCAAGCACGGCGGCTCATGCCTGTAATTCCAGCACTTTGGGATGCTGAGGTGGGCAGATCACATGAGGCCAGGAGTTCGAGACCAGCCTGGCCAACATGATGAAACCCCCTCACAGAAAATACAACAATTAACCAGGCATGGTGGTGCACACCCGTAATCCCACGTACTCAGGTGACTGAGGCACGAGAATCACTTGAACCCGGGAGGCGAAGGTTGCAGTGAGCCGAGATTGTGCCACTGCACTCCAGACTGGGTGACAGAGCAAGACTCTGTTTCAAAAAAAAGGTCTGTTGGTTGAATAAAGTAATATCTGACCATCCTCTGGGGATATTTTGGACAGTTCTTTATGGCACGACATAGGTTCCTGCTTGACAAAACCAAAGAAATGGGGGCAGCGAGGGTCCCATTATTTTTCCATTATTTGTTGTATGTGAAGTGGGTGAAAGTTCTCCACTGTATTTTTTTCAATTCTGGAATGCATGTTTCTTTCAATAATCTAGAGTTAGAGATTCCAGAAACACACAATTAATGTTGAAATGGATGTTTTTGAATTGAACAAAAATTGTGTTTAGTCTAAAAGTACTTAGAGAAATGGAAAGGTCTTTTTCTTTGAGTTTTTTTTCCCTTAAATGATGAAATGTTCTTTGCTAAAAACTTAATGTGTATGCCTGTAAGTAGATGTTTATTTATCCTTTTAAATGTCCAAAAGAGGGCTGAGCGCGGTGGCTCACACCTGTAATCCCAACACTTTGGGAGGCCGAGGCAGGCGGATCACAAGGTCAGGAAATCAAGACCACCCTGGCTAACACGGTGAAACCCCAACTCTACTAAAAATACAAAAAATTAGCTGGGTGTGGTGGCTGGCGCCTGTAGTCCCACCTACTTAGGAGGCTGAGGCAGGAGAATGGTGTGAACCCGGGAGGCGGAGCTTGCAGTGAGGTGAGCCGAGATCATACCACTGCACTCCAGCCTGGGCAACAGAGCGAGACTCTGTCTCAAAAAAAAAAAAAAAAAAAAAAGTAAAAATTAAAAAAAATAAATAATAAAAAAATGTCCAAAAGAGAAAAAATCAAGGTCGAACAAAATTTTTGTATATGGTGTTTCTCTTCAGATGGTGTGCTTTTTTCTACTAGTTTATATCTAGATATACACATATATGTATCTATACTCATAGTGTTCATGTCCATAAACACATAACAGATAAAAAATAATATAAATCTGCCCAGGCGTTGTGGCTCACACCTGTAATCCTCACACTTTGAGAGGCCAAGGCAGGAGGATCACTTGAGCCCAACCTAGACAACATGGTGAAACCCTGTCTCTACAAAAAAAAAAATTAGCTGGGCTTAGTGGCACACACATGTAGTCCCAGCTACTTGGGAGGGTGAGGTGAGAGGATCACCTGAGCCTGGGAGGTTGAGGCTGCAGTGAGTTGTGATCATGTCACTGCACTCTAGCCTGGGCAATAGGAGTGAGACCCTGCCTCAAAAAATAATAAAAATAAAAAAGTCTAATTTCAAAGATTTTGTGCATCTATGGTCATTTTAGAAACCATGAGAAGCAGGAGGGAATAATTTAACTTTTTTTTTGAGACAGTTGCCCTGTTGCCCAGGCTGGAGTGCAGTGGCGTGATCTTGGCTAACTGTAACCTCTGCTTCCTGGGTTCAAGTGATTCTCGTGCCTCAGATTCTTGAGTAGCTAGGATTACAGGCATGTGCCACTACGCCTGGCTAATTTTTGTATTTTCTGTAGAGATGGGGTTTTGCCATGTTGGCCTGGCTGATCCAGAACTCCTGGCCTCAAGTGATCCTCCCTCCTTGGCCTCCCAAAGTGCTGGGATTATAGGTGTGAGCCAGCATGCCCAGCTGGAATAATGTACTTTTAATGTCTCCCAACCATAATCACTTTTGTCATGCTATAAACTCATACTTAGGGAGTAGTGCTTTGGAATCCTACCATTCATTCATAATAGAAATAGGAATTTTTAGATCCATAAACTGCTATGCCCCTGATCAGTGGGTCTTACAATGCAAACTTACCTGCAGAAAGATTCAAATGTTACTACGAAGTAGTTAGAAAGAAAGAGGGAAGCCTGGGAGAAAGCGTTGTAAATCCTTCTCATTCATGCCAGAGAAATTTCCAGGATACTGGGCGAAGGGCAGCAACTCAGTTTTCTCAGCAAACTATCCTCATCTAACAGGGCTCCAGGAAAATATCAGCCATGACCCTGACAAGTCCAGCTTTGCTCCTCTTGACCCAGGACAGTGATGCACCTCTAGTGACTGAACAGGAAATGTGACAAGTATAGCTGAAGGGATAACTGATGCATAACTAAGCAAGCACCTCTGCTGAGCTGGTCTTCAGAGATTAGGGGCTGAGCTTCTGGTCCTGGGGTGGAGAACCTTGCCTCGTAACTGAGGCATACACAGCGAGCCTGTTCTAGGCATGCCTGCCCTGCCCTTGCCACTTTCTAGGGGGGCCACCCCTCCCAGGACCCCGCTGAGAGGACAGCAGCCATGTTGTAAAGCATATGATACCTCATCTCTTCCTCTGTTCAGAGAACTGAATCATGAGTGGTCATCGACTTGAGCGAAACAGAAATTGTGGGCTGGCCAGTGACCTAGGACAAGTAGCCTGGCATAGGAGGGTGGGCTGGGTCAGGGCCTTTTCCTCTAGGAAGTCCCCTCTCCTTCACTAGAGAAGAGAGAGAGCTGTTTTGCTGTTTCTTTCTCTTTCTTTTGCCTATTAAACTTCTGCTCCTAAACTCAAAAAAAGAAAAAGAAAGAAAGGTAGGCTGGGCCAATCACATGCTGTCTTTGGAAGCTGAGGCCCTGAGGAGGTCAGCCCATGGGAACTGGAGCTGGGAAAAGATTCATTAAGACATGACAGGAGTTTACACCATACCCAGTGGCCAGGGCAAGCCGCCTTCCTGGAGAAGCAGAGACTGAGTGGGGAGAGGACACTGTCAGAGGACACAGAGCCAGTGCAGGTGGAGGGACAGACACCAGAGACAGGACCTGTGCTCAAGGCCAGGTGGAGGCAAAATGGAGTGACCCAACAGTGAGAATCATTTTTGCACTGAAGCAAATCCAGGAAAAGTCAATGGCGTTTCTTAAAAATTTTTAAATAAAAACATAAAAAAGTTTAAATAGTTATGTTGCGTCCGATAAAGAAATATGTTTAGTCTTAAAACTTGAACTACTTTGTTGAACAGTAATGTTTCAGAGAAGATTGTTACTACCATTTGATTGCTGGAATATTAACATACAGACACATACACAGTACCTGCACAGGCCTAGCTTTCCAGCCATTCTGTGTTTTTACCAAGAACCGTGTCACAAAACTCGTGACCTCAGAATGTGCAACACTTGGGGGGCAATCCTAGAGCCACCTTGGGCTTGCGAACACCGTCTGTTCCACTCGAACTATCTCAAGTGTGGTCCCATCTTTCCTGCAGCCATGACTAGACAAAGACCTACTATCCTTAATAAAGCATTTAAACATCCCTAAGCAGCTTCTTAGGCTATGAAATCTCTTACTGGATATTTAAACTATAATAGCTATAGGTACCAAAAGCCTTACAATTATACATTGAGCTAGCAATTCTACATGTTCATCCTGACAGAATCATCACAGCGTTTTTGTTTTTTGTTTTGTTTTGTTTTTGAGATGGAGTCTCGCTCTGTAGCCCAGGCTGGAGTGCAGTGGCGCGATCCACAGCGTTTTTTTAATGGCAAGGATGGAAACAACCTAAATGTCCAACAGATGGGGCCTGAATAAATAAATTACAGAATAGCCATGCAGTGGAATACTATGCAAGCATCTAAAGGAATGTTCTAGGCCGGGCACAGTGGCTCACACCTGTAATCCCAGCACTTTGGGAGGCTGAGGCAGACAGATCACTTGAGGTCTGGAGTTCAAGACCAGCCTGGCCAACATGACGAAACCCCATCTCTACTAAAAATACAAAAATTAGCCAGGTGTGGTGGCACATGTCTGTAATGCCAGCTACTCAAGAGGCTGAGGCTGAAGAATTGCTTGAACCCAGAAGGTGGAGGTTGCAGTAACTGGAGATTGCGCCACTGCACTACAGCCTGGGCAACAGAGCGAGACTCCATCTCAATAATAATAATAAATGAAATAAAGTTCTAGAAACATATGTGCTGACACAAGAGGATCTTCACATTAGAGTGTTACATTAAAGGAGCAAGATATAAAGTGTTATGAAAATAGACGTCCCAAATATGTGATTCATTGGGAAGATAAAGCAGGTTACGAAACGGTATAATTATATAATTATACCATCCTGTTTTTTTTTTTTTTAAATGTACAGGTACCTGAATCTGCATGGCTACATTCTAAATGGATGTACTTTAAAATGTTATCAGTGTAAGCTGTGGGTTGTGGGATTCTAGGTGATTTTATTTTCTTATCTCTCTGATTTTTAAGCCCATCATATAATTGTTTTGAATAGATAAACACTTACTTATATGGTTGAAAAATTAAGACAGTATTAATGTTTACCATGACAAGTCTCACCCTCACCCCAACCCTGACTCACTCCCTCTTTCTATAAATAGTGACTTTTAGTGTCTTGTCATCCCAGTGTTTATTTTACTAATTTATTTATTTATTTAATTTTTGAAATGGAGTCTCCCTATGCTGCCCAGGCTGGTCTGGAACCCCTGGCCTCAAGTAATCCTCCCACTTCAGCCTCTTAAGGTGCTGGGACTACAGGTGCACACTACCACACCCAGCCTCTTCCCAATGTTTCTTTATCAAATACAAGCAAATGTAAATATATATTCTTATTTCTCTGTTTTCTTATGCAAAGTTATCCCATGTACACCACTGTGCACCTTGCTTTTTTCACCATTTGGTAGTTTTTTTAAACAAAGGCTTAACAATCCTGGTAATGGATTTCTGTGCTCACAGCTTTCTCTCCTCTGCTCACAGATCCTGTTGCACCACGCAGCAAACTCTGTGAAAAGGGTCTCTATGGAGCTGGGCGGCCTTGCTCCATTTATAGTATTTGACAGTGCCAACGTGGACCAGGCTGTAGCAGGGGCCATGGCATCTAAATTTAGGAACACTGGACAGGTGAGTCCTGGAGAGTATATCAGGATGTGTGTTTGCGTGTGCATGTGTGAGTGTGTGTGTGTGTGTGATATGTGTGCATGTGAGAGTGTGTGTGTGTGTGTGTGTGTGCATGTGTGTGTGTTACAAAGATCCCACCACCTCTACTGCCTTATATCCCATAAGGAAACTTTTGGGTTCCTTCCATTATTCATTCTTTATTCATTGACTCTTTCGCAAATATTTAGTATATGCCTTACTTTTTATTACCAGGGTTATACTAGGCTCAGAGGGGCCCCCCCAGAATAAGGTACAGTCCCTGGCTTCAAATAATTTTCTGAACAGCAGATGTCCTTTAGTCAAATTGTTCTGTGTTTTCTTCTTTCCCCTATCCTTTTAATCTGGTTATTTTTATAGTTTTCTTTCATTGATCTTTTTTCTACTGAACGGATATAATCTCCTCAGACACAGAACAGCCTTGAACAATTGGGGTCTCTGAGGCCAAGGGAAAGAAAGTAAGAAAATGTTGAGGAGGGTGGTGACTGGAATAACTCAAAACCCTGTTGCCTGCTATGACCCAGTGGGGCCTCGCTGTCCCGAGATGGCGGGAGCCTCAGAGGTGCCCTCTACAGGGCACAGGCCCACACCAGCAGTGTTTTGGAGGAGCGTCCAGGCTGTCCTGGGAGACCAGAGGCCTGAGCTCATGTCTTCCTAGGAAATCCTGGAATATTTGATCTGTCAGGGACCTTCACAGTTATCAGCTCTACAAACGTTGCATTTTAGAGATGAGGAAATGAAACTCTAGAAAGAAAAAGTGACTTCAGATCAGACGTCTTTGGGCCACAGTGTCAAATCTGCTGAGGAGCTGGGACTCTGAGCCAAGGGTCCTGTCTTCCAGTTCTATCCAAGCTGCTGCCAGGATCCTGCCTTCTTAAATATTCTTAAGCATTCATCTTAAAAGTACCATCAATATGTAATTTTAAATGCATTCTAGAAACAGAGTAAATATCCCTGAAAGGTTATATTGTGAAAAAACTGTGAAATGTGTGATATTCTCTATCAAATAATTTTCATCCTTGCCTTGGCCTTTGGTAATTAAGTTTTTCCCTTCCACATAACCTAAATAAGCTTGGTTTTGTCCAAAATAAGTATATTTTCCTTCATAAATACAAAATGTCAATATATGTTACCATCAATTACACTGTAAGGCTACAACTTGGGGACAGGTATGGTGGCTCACAACTGTAATCCCAGCATTTTGGGAGGCCAAGGCAGGAGGATCACTTGAGCCCAGGAGTTGGAGACCAGCCTGGGCAACAGAGTGAGACTCTGTCTCTACAATTTTTTTTTTTTTTTTTTTTTTTGTGACAGAGTCTCACTCTGTTGCCCAGGCTGGAGTGTAGTGGCATGATGTCAGCTCACTGCAACCTCCACCTCCCGGATTCAAGAGATTCTCCTGCCTCAGCCTCCTGAGTAGCTGGGACTACAGCTAATTTTTCTATTTTTAGTAGAGATGGGTTTCACTATGTTGGCCAGGCTAGTCTCGAACTCCTGACCTTAGGTGATCCACCCACCTCAGCCTCCCAAAGTGCTGGGGTTACAGGCATGAGCCACCGCGCCCAGGCAAAAAAAATTAAAAATTAGCTGGGCATGGTGGCAAGTGCCTATAGTCCCACCTACTTGGGAGGCTGAGGTGGAAGAATCACTTGAGCCCTGGAGGTCAAGGCTGCAGTGAACTCACCACTACTGCACTCCAGCCTGGGCGGCAGAGCGAGACCCTGTGTCAGAAAAACAAAAGACTATAAGTTGGCGTTGGACCACATTCCTCTTAGCCTCTGCTGTTGCTGCAGCATCACAGTCTCCTAGGAGAATTGCACTCTTTCCCCACCCCCCAGGGAAACAAAATAAACAAAAGCCATTTGAAAAAAACATGGATTGGGTGGCTTTTTTTTCTTTTCTTTCGTGTGTGTGTGTGTGTGTGTGTGTGTACGGGTGCTTATTGCCAACTAATCACTGATGCATAGCAGCTGTGTAGCATAGCAGCTGTGGAGGGAACTGGAGGGGAACATGCACTGACTCAGTGCTTTTACCTTTGGGGCCAAGCCCACGTGAGGAGGAAAATGGCAGTTTGAACACATGACAACCACCGAGGGAAGTGTTTTCACAGAGAGGCGGTAGCAGCCACACGTTCACTGGTCAGGTCTGCAGCTTCTGACAGCCTGTGTGGGTTTGTTTTTGTCTCCTGTCCAGACTTGTGTTTGCTCAAACCAATTCTTGGTGCAAAGGGGCATCCATGATGCCTTTGTAAAAGCATTCGCCGAGGCCATGAAGAAGAACCTGCGCGTAGGTAATGGATTTGAGGAAGGAACTACTCAGGGCCCATTAATTAATGAAAAAGCGGTAGAAAAGGTAAGTATATTGTATTATTTGTGAAAGTAAATTTCATGGTTTCAATATGAAAAGCTTAATCAGCAAAAAACACTTTGGCTGGAGGGGTGGGGTTAGAGAGGGGTGGGTTGACAGAATATTACAGCTAGACAGAAGGAATAAGCTCTGGTGTTCTACAGCACTGTAGAATGGCTGTAATTAGCAACAATGTATTGTATATTTTCAAATAGCTATTATTAGAAGAGTAGATTTTGAACGTTCCCAGTATAAAGAAATGATCAATGTTTGAGGCGATAGATGTGCTAACTACCCTGATTAGAGTATAGAGTATGAGAGATCTACATCTATACATGGAATCGAATGGAATTTTCAACGATGTTTTCATACAAAAACCACAAAGGTTAAAATAATTAAAAAATTAATAATAGCTAAAAAAAACATGTTAAACGGCAAAAAAAAAAATGAAAACAAAAAAGTCATTTTGGTAAAGTGCCCGGCAAGCCTATTTTGTAAACAATGGAGAAACCTGAGAAAAGTGAATTCTGCCTACCAGTTATATGAATCGGGTTGTTGTCTGGTCATGAGCTGCTATAGCCCTGCCATTGCACCAAGTCCCCATGCGGTCTGTCACTGTAGCTCTTTACTGTCCTCCCTAAATTTTGTTATAGTGATGATAATTCTATCCCTCACTGCCTCAGCAATTAGGATCTTGAGACAAAGTTCATTCATCTTTTGGAACACCTATGGAAAGGAAGACTGGCTTGGTTTTGAGATGGTTTGTGTTTCGGCTGTAATGCTGATGTTGTCCTGTTCTTTCTTCTCTTGATGACAAAATCCCTGTCTAAAACAGTCCTTCATGAAAGTATCCCAGCCGGGGGTGCAGAATCACAGATGCCATGTTCAGGATTTAGAGATATTGAGGGGAAACTGCTTTTAGGAAAGATTTGTTTGTTTAAAAAAATGTTATAATCCATACTACTAGCTATATGAGACTTCTCTCCTTATTCTACTGTTTAAAAAAAATCCATTTTGGAGTCACAAGAAAGTTTCTTGTAATATAAAACATGCAGTTTTTTGTTTTGTTTTTTTTTTTTTGAGATGGATTCTCGCTCTGTTGCCCAGGCTAGAGTACAGTGGTGAGTCTTGACTCACTGCAACCTCCGCCCCACTGGGTTCAATCGATTCTCCTGCCTCAGCCTCCCGAGTAGCTGGGATTACAGGCACCCACCACCACGCCTGGCTACTTTTTGTATTTTTAGTAGTGCTGGGGTTTCACATGTTGGCCAGACTGCTCTCGAACTCCTGACCTCAGGTGATCCAACTGCTTCGGCCTCCCAAGGTGCTGAGATTACAGGTGTGAGCCACCATGCCTGCCCAGAAATGGTTTTAATGGAATATTTTAAATCAGGAAGACAGTAGAAGCTGAAGATTGTGTGTGGGAAAGAAGGGAGGAGAGGTGGTCAGAGGGAGACACACAGTGGAGGCACAGCCAGCCCCTGGATGCAACTGAAGAACCAGAAGCAAGTGACAGCCAAGTCAGTACTCATCATGGGAAGCACAGCCCCACCGCTGTTCCTCAACCTCCTCAGAGCCTGAGAGCCAAGCCCTGACTCCATGGCTGCCTCCATCCCGTGGGCAGTCAACTCAGCTGAACCCACATCCATTGCCTTGGGAAACCCAGGGAAGCCTCAAGGTTTGACAGAGCTCTGATAAATTTCTAGTTACTGTCTTGGGATTACTCTAGATAAAGAAAATACATTAAAATTTACATTGGAACCACCTGCATTTTAGAGGTGACTTTGGACCTTGGGGACAAGCCCGGGGTATTCACTTGTCTAGTGAAGGCAATTTGGGTCTAGGCCAGCTGTGGTTCAAGTCCTAGAGCGGTGGTCCTAAACTCACACCGTGCCTTTATCGACTACAGTTGCCTGGGACCTATCCAAGAAGACTAGGTGTTAATTTATGTGTAGTCGGCCTAGGCATTGGCATTTTCTAAGTGCCCCAGGATGATGCTATTTGCAGCGAGGCTGGGAAACCACTCTGTCTTGAAGATTTTTTCCCCAAAGGTAAGACGCAGACATTGTCCTCCAGATGGTGCTGTATGCCAGGACTTCAAACAAGCAGACAGCGAGATTTCTTTCTTGCTGGAGAGAAATTTGGTGGAAACCACCTTGTTTAAAAACACTTCATTGTGTTGGCTCTAGTGTACATACTGTCATAGAGTGGGTTCTAGGAAAAAAACACTGCACCTCACATTAATATGACAAGAAAAGGGCAGAGCAGATTATATTTGGGGAGCAAGGGGGTATTTTTGTTAAGTAGAATTATTTTTATAATATAAAATTCATAGAAAGTAAGCCATCCTAGCCAGTGGGGATTAGTTGCAGGTGATGCACTATGAGAGCATTGCAGGGGGGGCATGGATTTTAAAAGAGTCAGTCTCAAAGACAGAACACTCACACCTATATTTACCTTCCTGAAACCCTATAGAAAATTCAGCTGAGGGCCGGGCACAGTAGCTCACGCCTATAATCCCAGCATTTGGGAAGCTGAGGCAGGTGGGTCACTTGAGGTCAGGAGTTTCAGACCAGCCTGACCAACATAGTGAAACCCTATCTCTAAAAAAAAAAAGAAAGAAAGAAAGAAAAATTAGCCAGGCGTGGTGGCAAGCACCTGTAGTCCCAGCTACTCAGGAGGCGGAGGCAAGAGAATCTCTTGAACCCACAAGGCGAAGGTTGCAGTGAGCAGAGATCGCACCAGTGCACCCCAGCCTGAGCAACAAAACGAGACTCCGTCTCAAAAACAAAAGCAAAACAGAAAATTCAGGTGAAAATGGAAGGGAAAACAACTCCAGTGAACCAAAGATTGTAATGAACTTCTGGAACTCAGAAGGGATTGTGTTAATAGAAGTCAAAATAGATGGGTCTACCCAGGGGAACCCTGCAGAGGAAACTGGTGCCATTTTAAATGACAGAGCCTTTCTAGAATTGGTGGCTACAGAAAGTAGGAATAGGAGGAGGGGAGGAGATGAAGCTGGTTGATTCTACTTCTGCACAATTTTCTGGGTCATTCCCACCATCCCTCCTCACCACGACCACCACCAAGACACACGAGACAGCAGAGGCATTTGTTCTGGGCAGGACAGTTTTTCTGAAGAAATATAGTAGGTATCTAGGCAGACTACAGCTTCAAGAGTGAGGCTAGGTACATCAGGGTAGGGCTCTCTCGACTTTGCCTTTTGGGGAAGGGAGCTGACCTTATGTGAAGCCTGCAAGTTGGAATAAACCCAAGCTTAAAACAGCAAAGACCACTCATGCCACACATCCCCAAATTGATCAACCCAGTCCTTGTGTGTGTGTGTCCCCCAAACACACTGCTGGAGCTGAGAAAGAGCCGACCAGGTTAGTTTCGGCAACTCAGTCCTTCATTCAGAAAGATGAACAACCAAGGATCATGATGGGAAAACCACCAGCACATAAGAGGAAACGTCAGGAAGAACAAACAGAATAGTCCCTGAAGGAAGCAGATAAATTAGGGAACTGGAAGGAAATTTTCTAAAAATCTCATAGTGTCCTGCAAGAGTTTTGGGAAGATAGTACATCTGTAAGCTGTTAATAAGAAGTATGTTCTAGGCTTAAAGTATAATAATAATAAAAAAAGAAGTACGTTCTAGGAAATGAAGCAATGAAAACAAAGAGTCTGTAGAAATTAGACACATGACTGTCACAAGATTCGGTACCTGAAGTAGATGATAAAATTTCGGAGATCTTATGGAGTTTAAAGCAAACTATAGAGAGGCAAAAAATATAATAGAAATACCAAAAAAAAAATCAGAACTAATCTGAACTCCTGTTAATACCCGTCCAGTAGTAGGAGTTCTGGAGTGAAATAATTGGGAAAATGGAGGAAGTGACATTACCAAGTAAATAATAGATGGAAACTTCTCAGAGTTAGGGGAAAATAATTATTCTGCGGATTGAAAGATTTCACTGCTTACCAAGTAGGATGAATGAAAAGGGAAAAAAATATATATATATATATGGCTAAAATTTTAGAATATCAGAGCATAGAAGATCCTAGGAGATTTCAGAGAGGAAAAAGCTATCAAGAAGAAAAAGGGTGAGAACCATTTTTGGCTCAAACTTCCTCAACAACACCGGAAGTGGAGAAGTGCACTCAAAGTTCTGAAAGTTATTTTGTATCAGAATTCTGTACTCAAGCAAATTATCAATTAGGTGGAGTACAAAACACCAGAAACTTGGTGTATGAAAATTCAGAAACTAGACCACATCCAGTGCATCTTTTTTAAAACAACTGCTTGGCCAGGCCTTGTGGCTCACTCCTGTAATCCCAGCACTTTGGGAGGCCAAGGCGGGTGAATCACGAGGTCAGGAGTTCGAGACCAGCCTGGCCAAGATGATGAAACCCTGTCTCTTCTAAAAATACAAAAATTAGCCAGGCGCGGTGGTGGGTGCCTATAATCCTAGCTACTCGGGAGGCTGAGGCAGGAGAATCGCTTGAACCTGGGAGGCAGAGGTTGCAGTGAGCCAAGGTCGTGCCACTGCACTCCAGCCTGGGTGACAGAGCGAGACTCCATCTCAAAAACAAATAAATAAATAACAACTACTTGAGGAGAATATGTGTGTCAGAAAGCAACAAAAACTCAGTTCAGGAAATAGGACAACATGGGATCCAAGAAGCTAGAAATAACCGCAGAATGCAATGAAAGCAAATCCAAGCAAACGGCTGAGCCGCAGGCCTAGAAAGAAGCGAATATATATTAGACCATTCAACAAATAGGAAGATCAAACAGCTAGAAGATATCAAAGACCAAGGAAGAAGGTGGCACTCTTGCTTCTGAATCTCTGCAAATGTGGTTCCTTCTACAAAAGGAAACCAGCATGCTTTATTGTTAACCTACTTTTTTTAAAAAAGAAAAAAAAATGGAACTATAGTTTTCTGCAGTTTAAACATTCTAAAAAATTGTATCATGTGGAAAGCTTTTTTTCTTCCTCATTACACAGGTGGAGAAACAGGTGAATGATGCCGTTTCTAAAGGTGCCACCGTTGTGACAGGTGGAAAACGACACCAACTTGGAAAAAATTTCTTTGAGCCTACCCTGCTGTGCAATGTCACCCAGGACATGCTGTGCACTCATGAAGAGACTTTCGGGCCTCTGGCACCAGTTATCAAGTAAGATCCTCCAGCCAGCGGGGAGATGGGAGGAAGAATAGAAGAGAACATAGGAAACCCTGAGATTCCTGGGCTGCTTTGAGGTCTGGCCAGGAGGCAGACAGTTGTGTTGAGTCCATTGAAGAGCAGAGTGCAATTTATGGGTTTTTAAAAAAATCATAACTTATTTGGACCATAAAATTTATCAAATTCTATTTTTTTTTTCTTTTTGAGATGGAGTTTCACTGTGTTGCCCAGGCTGCAGTGCAATGGTGCGATCTTGGCTCACTGCAACCTCTGCCTCCTTGGTTAAAGCAGTTCTCCTGCCTCAGCCTCCAGAGTAGCTAGGACTACAGGCACCCACCACTATACCAGGCTAATTTTTTGTATTTTTAGTAGAGACGGGGTTTCACCATGTTGGCCAGGCTGGTCTCGAACTCCTGACCTCAGGTAGTCCTCTTGCGTTGGCCTTCCAAAGTGCTGGGATTATGGGCATGAGCCACCATGCCTGGCCTCAAATTCTTTAATTTACTTTTTCTTACTTTCTGCTGAACTTTTTTTTTCTTTTTTTTTGAGATGGAGGATGGAGTCTTGCTCTGTCACCCAGGCTGGAGTGCAGTAGCATGATCTCAGCGATTCTCATGCTTCAGCCTTCCGAGTAGCTGGGACTACAGGCACGTGCACCATGCCTGGCTAATTTTTTGTAATCTAGTAGAGATGTGGTTTCACCATGTTGGCCAGGCTGTTCTTGAACTCCTGACCTCAAGTGATCCGCCCACCTCTGCCTCCCAAAGTGCTGGGATCACAGGCATGAACCACCGTGCTCAGACCTGAACTCATTTTCCTTCTTAATGTATTATACCTCAAAGGATTCTTTCATTGGCCTCCATAGGACATGAACTTTCTGTGTCCTTTTGTGGTCTTTTATCTCCCATTCATAAGCAGATAATAATTTACCTGGATAAAATTTTAGGTTCAACCCTTTGGAGATATTACTCCTTTATCCACTTTTTTTTTTCTTTTTTTTTCTTTTTTTTTTTTTTTGATATGGAGTCTAACTCCGTCATCCAGGCTGGAGGGCAGTGGTGTGATCTCGGCTCACTGCAACCTCCACCTCCTGGGTTCAGGCGATTCTCTTTCCTCAGCCTCCCGAGTAGCTGGGACTACAGGCATGTGCCACCACACCTGGCTAATTTTTATACTTTTAGTAGAGACAGGGTTTCACCATGTTGGCCAGGCTGGCCTCAAACTCCTTACCTCAAGTGATCCAACAGCCTCAGCCTCCCAAAGTGCTGGGATTACAGGTGTGAGTCACCACGCCCGGCCTCTTTATCTACTTTTATCCAGGGTTATTGCCAAGAAATCTGATTCTTGCTTCTTTGAAACGGATCTATTTTTTCTCTTTGGAAACATTTAGAATTTCTCTTGATCTTTGATGTTCTTAAATTTTACTATCTGGTATGGCACACAGTGAGGTTTTTCAGTTGAGGTCCTAATATCTTTAATACGGTTTTTTTGTTTTGGTTTGGTTTTTTTTTTTTTTTTTTTTTTTTTTGATGGAGTCTCGCTCTGTCACCCAAGCTGGAGTGCAGTGGTGCGATCTCAGCTCAGTGTAACCTCTGCCTCATGGGTTCAAGCGATTCTCCTGACCCAGCCTCCTGAGTAGCTGGGATTACAGGCGCCCGCCACCAGGCCCTGCTAATTTTTAGTAGAGACAGGGTTTCGCCATGTTGGCCAGGATGGTCTCGAACTCCTGACCTCAAGTGATCCACCCGCCTCAGCATCCCAAAGGGCTGGGATTACAGGCGTGAGCCACCATGCCCAGCTCATTAATATCTAACAGGTTTGTTTAGTCCTGGAAAATTTTTTGTCATTATTTTTCCAGATGTTCTTCTTCCTTTCATTTATGCTTTTCTAGCCTTCCAAGTAGTCTATTATTGTGATACTTCTACTTCTGTGCCCTACTTCTCTTGTCTCTTCATTCCATCTCTTCATTCCTGATTCATTCCTGATGCCTTCTGCGAGTCCCTCCCCTCATCTGCCAGCATATTAATGCATTCTTCAGATATACTCATTCTGGCTTCCACCCCACCTACCAAGATCTTTATCTCAGCAATTGTTTTTCCCATCCCTGATATCTCCAGTGGGTTCTTCCCCATAACTGATTCTTCCTGCTTCATTATTCTCCCCTACTTTGCTGTGGCTATTTGTCCTTTTTAAAAAAACATTTTTATTCTCTTCCACTATTTCTGTCTCCCGTGGTATAGGTTGTGCTGCTTTATCTTTCTTAGTCTCGGAGCTCCTCAGACATCTTGTAATTTTCCCTATGAGCTCATCTTTAACCCCTTGCACCGTTGGCAGCCTTGGCTTGTAATATCTCCCGTGGGTTGTGGTAAAAAGCTTAGGCCTTGGTTTGTGCTCCTCATACATTTGGAGGGCAAAGGGTTGAGCCCCACTGAGGATGGCTCTAGTGTTAAAATCCAGTCTCAGTGCCACTCCGCCACCCCAAGTATCCTTTCCGCTGGGGTATTTTGCAGTTCCCTCTATTGGAATAGGTTGGGGAGAAGAGGCTGCTGGTGTTGCCGTTGCCTACACTTGTTTCCCATGGCTGGTGTACCTGCTGGGCACGAGCACTGGCTCACTGCCCCAAGCCAGCCCTGCTGCTTTTCTACCTGTAGCAATGTCGCATTGATCCAGGGACCCAGGTTTGTAGGCAGGATCACCTGGAACTCACAGGCGTGGTAGGAGACGTGCAGCCCTGCCCTTGCCCTGCCCACTCCTGCACGGGTGGTCTCAAGCTCGCTCTCACGTGAGGCCATCATTCTCCCCCAGGATCCAACCAATTTATTGGCCTCCAGAAATTTCTTGCATTTTTGGTGCTAGTTTCCGATTGAGGTTTTGTTGCTGTTGTTGATGGTTTTGACTATGATTCTCTTTCTCTTTCCTCTGGCATGTCCAGCATTGGGTTCACAGAGACAGCTGGCAGCTGGTGCTATCTGTACCATCTTATCCAGGACCAGAAATCTTTCTTATTATGTACTTCACTGGCCTTGTTACATCTTTCTTATGAAGTTTATTTTTATTCCACTGTTGGGGAAATGGACCCTTGAAGAACTTTCATCTTCTTTGTTTTAATAAAAACTTTTTACATAAAATGTGAACTGGACATTTTCACAGGAAACCAAAGGAAGGCATTGGTTGAGAATGCAGGCTTTGCAGTTGACTATGATGTAGCTCTAGACTTTGCTACTTCATAACTGTGTACCCTTGGACAAATTGACTTTTCGGAGCTGGCTCTGCCCAGTCCCCCTTTGCAAGCCCTGCAGAGAGACAGCTGGTTCCAACTGCTGGTAGATCTCTGAATTTAGAAATTGGGGTGCTTAGAACTTTTTGCCCCAGTTACAATTCTGGAACAACAGAAAAATATCACTGACATCTTATTTCTGAAATAAAATTTTAAAGCTAGAAGAGATGGCCTGGGCTTTGGTGCATTCCTTCATTTCAGAGAGGAGGGGACTCCAAGCATCATGCCATTGTTAAGCAGTGGTGGAGGACACATTAGAACCTGGCCCCAACCCCTTCTGAACGTTTTCTTTCTGCTACATCAGGCTTGCTTCTAAAGTAGTTGTTATGATTGTTATATATTCCCCGTGGGTACCAAGAATAGTAATCCTTTTTTTTAAAGGGATTTTGTTTGATGTTCTGGATATGCCACAGTTCCCTACATGTTGGTCTGCTTTTTTCTTGTTCTCTTAGGAGAGATGAAGCCAGTATTGATTTGAGCATGCTAGCCTTGATCACTGAGTTATATCGGGGAATGGTGCTGCTTTCTTCTGCAATCTGCTCTTGGATCTCTTTGCAAAACTCTGATTTACTCCTTGTGATTATTTGGGAAACAAATCAGGAGAAAAGAAAACTGGTTTCCTTTCCTCTCCCCCTTACATTTTTTATGACCTATCTTAATTTGGCAGGTTCGATACAGAGGAGGAGGCTATAGCAATCGCTAACGCAGCTGACGTTGGGTTAGCAGGTAGGTGTTTGTCCTTGTTCAATACCAGTCATAATCATTTTTCTCCAGCTCATGCCAGATTTACCTTTTAAACATCACCCTGGGTTTTGAGACAGAAACGTCAATGAGGTATGTGTTTTGTTGCTTTCCAAGTGGTGGAATGGATTTGGATTTGTGCAAGTATGTGTACTTTTGCCTTGTCCCCATGATACACATTTGGGAGCTCTCTAATTACAGCTGTGGGGAGAAGAGAAGGTGCACATTATTCTACTTTTCTAGGTGGAGAACTGCACACATCTCAAAGTCCCACGTTCTCAGAGGCTTAATCCCCAGAAATTCCAAATGCTTTTTCTTCCCTTTTGCGTGGCTCCTGTAAGCCTGAACAGAAGAGGAAGGGCATCAGCAAGGAGTGTCAGGGACAATGAAAGGAGTGAAGATGGTGTGTGCAGAGGTGCCTCTCTGATGGCTGCCGTTCCTTTAGTTTGGAGATGGGCCAGGTGGTCACTGCATGTACTCTATAACCCTGAGAAAATTATGTAATAGCATCCACAGCAAATGAAGTACTGCAGAAGATACAAAGACATACAAGATACCACTATAGCTCTATAGAAGCTTCCCCTCTAGCTGTAAGAGAACTATTTATACCAAGAGGAATGATAAGCATGCTATGAAGTCCCTTAGAGTTATCATAAAGCTGGAGTAAGATGTGTGCACAAGGACGTTTATAACACTGAGTTCAGCATTTGTCTCTTCCTTCTCGATGGGGTGATGGTGGAGGAAGACGTACCCTGAACTAGGTCATAAATGATGGGCAGAATTCTGGTTGGGCAGAATTCTGGTTGTGCAGAAGCTGGAGGAGAGAGATTCTGGGCAGAGGGCACCAAGGGAGTTGAGAAGCAAAGTAAGAAAGGGTGAGGAGAATTTGGCTGACAGGTTTGGAGAGGATGGTTGGTGATTAGAGTAATGCAAGATGAAGCCAGAAATGTTGATTGAAATTACTTGGGAGGAAGAGGGTGTTGAATACCCACTAAGGAATTTAACCTTATTTTATAATCAGGAGTCATCGAAAGGCTTGGGCAAAAATGTCGTGTGGAAATCTAACAGGTGTGTAGGGTGGATTGAATAGTAGAAAACAGGAAGAGGGTCTCGATAGGAGATAGTGAGAGTAGAATTGAAGCAAGAGGTGACTTTCAAAGGTTTTGAGATGAAAAAGTGGACAAGAACAACCTGGGACTTTATCTGGGAGCAGGGAAGACTCCAGGCCCAAGTGACTGGACAAAAAGTCATCAATGGTGCCCTCATCTTTAGACATGATGTCTTTAATGACTCTTCTAAATGCCGTATATGTCCTTTTATCCTGTGACAGGTTATTTTTACTCTCAAGACCCAGCCCAGATCTGGAGAGTGGCAGAGCAGCTGGAAGTGGGCATGGTTGGCGTCAACGAAGGATTAATTTCCTCTGTGGAGTGCCCTTTTGGTGGAGTGAAGCAGTCCGGCCTTGGGCGAGAGGGGTCCAAGTATGGCATTGATGAGTATCTGGAACTCAAGTATGTGTGTTACGGGGGCTTGTAGGATTCTTTGGTTCTTTAAAAAAATTTAAAAGGAGACTTACCTACATATATAGGTACATGCCATCCATTATTTTAAATAAACTAATAGGTTTTCAGAATTATGAATTTTTCAGAACTCATCCAGTCCTTGTAATCTTAAACAGATGCAAATCCTACCCCTGCCCTTAATGTAACTAGGGACCAATATGTGCCACGTGCCTGTGGCTGCAGACTCCCAGAGAACCAGCACTGGGTTTACAGAATGAGGCCCTGGCTCCCCACCACAGCCCCAGCTGCCTCAGAGCAGGCACAGCACAAGGCAGGCCCAGCCCCGTGGGCCGTCACAAAGGCTTGATCACTGCCTGGGCAGTGGCACAACCATCCCCCATGTTGCTACAGAACATGGGCCCAGAGCACCTTGAAGGAGACCCTTGACTGTGACTGGCAGGCAGATGAGGGGCACAGCACCCCTCCCCGGCATCTGCCAGCTCAGCACAGAAGACACCGAATGTGCATCTGGAGGTGTTGCGGCAGAGGTTTGAGTGAACCCTCTTTCAAAGACAATAAATAGCACAGAATTGTCCGTGCTTCTGTGAGGCACAAAGGAGCACCTCTCCCTATTCCTGAACCATTTTTTAATTGATGCCTTTATTGTCCCAAATTTACCACTTAAAGAATTCTATTTTCATTTCTGTCCTGTTTGCCACTTCATTTCGTTTCCTTGAGGAAATGAGCTGAAGTGTAAAGCAAAGAATAGCAGAAGCAGCTTGGTAGGATGGAAGGCACGCAGTGGCATGGCCTGGCTCCTTCCCCGAGTGGCCTTGTTGCCTTGGGCGTGTGTTCAGCACCTCCCATCCCATGGATACAGTGGAGATTCCATACAGGCCTTACTTAGCTCCTTGCGATACTGTGAGCCAGAGAGAAAGTAAAAGCACTTCATAAAAAAATGAAAATTCTAAGGATGTACAAGAGCCATTGTTACGAGCAGCACCGCCCAGCCCTTCCTTGCCTACTGTCAGTGGCTTTGCCAAGATGGGAGGAGGCCAGTGCCCACTTGCCCACCGACCTGAGCCTGAGTAAGTGGCTGTCACCTGAGCCTGTTCTTTCTGTCGTGGTGTGGTGCTGCTCCCTCACCTCCAAAAGAGCAAAAGTACTTTCACCACAGTCAACCCAAAAGGGAAAGAATTTCTGTAATTGCCAACCCACTTTGTAGAAGAGGTAGGAGCCCTTGAATTTCAGGCACCTTTTATCTAATAAGAGTTTTTACAGCTCATCATTCAAATAACGCACAAAAAGCAAAAGCCGCTATGACCGGCGTTGCCTCTCACTTTGAAAGAAAGACTCCGTAATCTTAAACAGATGCAAATCCAATTAGGCGGCCAAGTAGGTGGAGACGAAGCACCTTCCTTTCCCCATCTCTGTCTGTGTAGACTCCACTTACATCTTGTGGTTATTCTGGGTTGTGGAAGGAAAATGTGAATGAAAGTAGTGCTAGATGCAATTACTCCTGAACCCCACCTAGGATTTAACATCCTTCATTGAGCCACTGGGAAGCTATGGTTGAGTAACTAAAGGTCTGGCAAGACCCTGGGCACACAGGGAGCTGCCTGGCATCTGGCGTGGAGTGTACTAGCCACATTCCCAAGGTCCCAAGGAGAAGGAAGAGCTGAAATTCATCTCCTAGTGACACTGCCCCGGCCCTGTCAAGAATCACATACTCAGCATTTTGACAGTTAATGTCTTCTCTGTATTTGTATAGTTTTTAGGTGGTTTTATATAACATTTTAATTACTTGTGATTTAGATGTATCCTTCCTTTTTCTATTAAGAATACAAATGCTGGGCTGGGCACAGTGGCTCACGCCTGTAATCCCAACACCTTGGGAGGCCAAGGCAGGCAGATCACGACGTCAGGAGATCGAGACCATCCTGGCTAACACGGTGAAACCCCGTCTCTACTAAAAATACAAAAAAAATTAGTCAGATGTGGTGGCAGGTGCCTGTAGTCCCAGCTACTCTGGAGGCTGAGGCAGGAGAACGGCGTGAACCCAGGAGGCGGAGCTTGCAGTGAGCAGAGATCACGCCACTGCACTCCAGCCTGGATGACAGAGCGAGACTCCACCTCAAAAAAAGAATACAAATGTTCCAACATTATTTTTTATAACTCTGGATTACCGATGCTGAGATGTGTGCAGGAATACTTCCAAATAAATTTTTAACATTGTAAGCCAGTAGATTCTTTGGCTGGGTGGCAAATTTTGAGTCTTCTTGCATATTTGGCTCATGGGTTCATAAATTGAGGCCAGAGACTCATTGTATATCCTTGATCAATTTTCTAATTAAAGGAAATAGCTTATTGTTTAGTAAAATGGCCCTTGGTTGTGGGAAGAAAGAGAATTATTTTTAACTGAACGTTTTTGTTGTTTTTTAAATAACAACGGGATTTTTAAAATATATACATTTTACAACATGGACTAGAGAAGGACCATTAGATCAGGGGTTGGCAAACTATGGCCCATGAATCAAACCTGGCCTGCCACCTGTTTTTATACAACCTGTGAGCTAAGAATGGTTTATATGTTTTCAAATGATTGGGCAGAAAATCAAAAGAAGAACAATATTTCATGACACCTGAAAATTCTATGAAATTCAGATTTCAGTGTCCATAAACAAAATGTTATTAGAGCATAGCCACACCCATTCATTTATGGTATTGTCTGGGACTGCTTTCTTGGCAGAGTTGAATAGTTGGGACAGGGACAGTATAGCCTGCAAAGCCTAAAAGATTTACTACTTGTCTCCTTAAAGAAAAAGTTTGTCAGCTCCTGATCTAGACCAAGAGGGAGATATTGACCTTACTTGCATTTATCCGGCATTATTTCAACACCTCCTGTGAAGAAAGTACTTTTCTGGCATAGCTACCATGAGTTCTCAGCAGGAACTTCCCAGCGATGATAATGTAGATGAAATTAGCCACGTAACAAGAGTCTATTTGCCTTGAAAAAACAATTCTCCTTGAACTTCCTCCAGCTATGCAGGGATTCTCATTAAAGAGCTGATCTGCATCTGTTTATCCATTTTAGTAGCTTTTAAATATGATTTTATGTGAAGTGCCATTTCTTTATTCTACTAAAGAGACACAGCAGAAATAAAGATCAGAAGCAAATGTGAGCAAATCTGTTTTACTGTTAACTTCAATTATGAACTTGAAATTGTGCCACATGACTTTTTCCTCTAAAAACTGGATCCTAGTGTTTTAATTACCTGTGTGCAGCTATTTTAAATAGCATTTTACTTGAATAATATGTATGTTGTCATTGTTTCATGCTATACTTTGTGGGATAAAACTTGGGAATGAGTGTGGTAAGAAATTTATAAAGTTTTGCTTTTAAAACGTGGACATAACTCATTTTTCTAGTTTTTGACAATTGTGTGTTTTAGTGTCTAGTCTGCAGAGAGAGCTGTGTGTGTGATTAATAAACGTGGAATTAACAGAATTTCCTCTCCCTGTATTAAGGTGTCTGGTTGTGCTTTTTTCCCCCTACTTGGTGATCTTTCGAGTTTTTATTGGATGATATTAGACCAGTTCGCATTTGTGTAAATAGCACTCCCTCCCCAGAGAGCCGTAATCAGTGAGTGCCTTGGGGAAGGAGCCAGCGTGTGAAATGATGTACCCTAAAACCCAGAGAAGGGCCTGTCCATGGTGTGCGCTTATAGAATGTTTGCTAAGCTGAACTGAGAATTTACCTGGTTTGCAGAGGTGGCGGTCACAGAAAGGTGTATAGGCCAGCCGTCACAGATTGGCCTATCTCTCTCTCCTACACGCCCCACTGTTATGACTTCCTGGGCTCAGACAAGCCTCTCACCTCTGCCTCCTGAGTAGCTGGGACCACAGGCACCTGCTACCACACCCAGTTAATTTTTCTTTCATATTTTGAACAGTCAGGGTCTCACTACATTGCCCAGACTGGTCTCAAACTCCTGGGTTCAAGCCACCCTCCCACCTCAGCCTCCCAAAGTGCTGGGATTATGGGAGTGCACCATTGTAGCCAGCCCTCACCATAATTTAGAACACAGACAACACCGCTGCCCAGTGGTTAGTGGACATTTTTGCAAATGTCGTCTCACATTTTACAATCACGTATTGCTCGACAACAGAGATATATTCTGAGAAATGCGTCATTAGGCGGTTTCGTCCTTGTACGAACATTGTAGAGTACTTACACAAACCTGGATGGTACAGCCTCCTACACAGCTAGGCTATACGGTCTAGCCTATTGCTCCTAGAGCTACAAACCTGCACAGCATGCTACTGTACTGAATACTGTAGGCAGTTGTAAGACAATGGCAAGTATTTATGTATATAAACATAGAAAAGGTACAGTAAAAATCAAGTATAAAAGATTTAAAAATCACACTTGTAAAAGGCACTTACCGTGAATGGAGCTTGCAGAACTGGAAGTTGCTCTGGGTGAGTCAGTGAGTGAGAGTGAATGTGAAGGCCTAAGGTATGACTGCACACTACTCTAGACTTTACAAACACTCTACACTTAGGCTACACTACATTTATTAAATAATATTTTTCTTTCTTCAATAATAAATTACCCTTAGCTTACTGTAACTTTTTACTTT